>NC_052080.1:15000-1215000 GCF_015852505.1 Tachyglossus aculeatus
AGAAGGCTCACCCTCCTGGAGCCGTATATAGGGTAAGGACCATGTGGGGCTCAGCCGTCTGGCAATTCCTTGATTGGGAGCAGCTGAGCAGTGCCTGGAAGATGGTATTTATTAAACCGGAGGGGGGAAATGAGCAATTGAGTTTAAATACAGTCCCTGCCCCTCATGGAGTTCACAATCTCTATCACTGTTTTACAGATAAGATCCTTGAGGACCAGAGAAGTGAAATAACTTACCCAAGGTCACACAGTACACCAGGACTATAGCTGAGATGAGAACCCAGGTCCTCCTGACTTACAGGCCTATGTTCTATCCCCTACACCGTGCTGCTTCCTTAAAGGACAGCTGGTCTCTACTGGTATTAGAGGGAAGGAGAGGTATGGGGGATCTAATTGCAGGAGTGAGCTTCAGGAGAGGAGAGGACCAAAAAGCCATTACCCTGATCAATAATGGATGCAGAAAGAGAAAACACAGTGGTTAAGTTACTCATATGTGTGTGTGTGTGTGTGGGGGGGGGGGGGGGGGGGGGGGGGGTTACAAACGGCCAAGTAAGCCCCAGGCCCAGGATCAGCAGACATCTGAAAATTAATGCAGAAAGTCAATCAGAATGAATTAGTGCACCCAGACAGTGAAAGTGGAAATGGAAGGATCAGTTGGTTCTCAAAGCCCTAACTGATGTCAGCCCCTCCCCACCCACAACTGCCCATCCACCCTCCTGGGAACAACATGACAGACCCGGGGTCAACTCCCCCTGATCAGTAGCCTCTACCCCCCCCCCCCAAAAAAAAAGAATAGAGAAACCCCCAAAATGACCCCCACACACCAATCTCCACCAAGGAAAGTAGCCATTCAGCAGAACCTGAACAAGCAGTCCAATAAACGTTGCCACCACCCTGGAGGCTTATATGAGTCGGGATCTTAACTGGGAGTAGCTAATTAGGGTGGGAGGCAAGCAGGTGCCAGACCAGCCATGAGTCCCTCATCTCCTGGGCTGTAACAGGAACACCTGGGCTGGGGCTGGAGTGGGTCGGCAGCCTCCTGGGAGAAAAGCACAGAGACCTCCATGGAACAGGTGGGTTAGGGGTGGCACGGCCCAAGAAACCCCCCGGGACACCCCCCACCCCCAATGAACCCACTCGCCAATCTGCAGGAAGGAAAGTAGCCATTCAGGGTTTTTTTTTAAAAGCTTGCTACAGTTGTATTTTTATTAATGTGGAGAACTAGATGTATAAAAAGGGAAAGGAAACACCAGGACAAACAAAAATGTATGTAACTTACTCATCTGCAAGAGTTGTTGAGAAACAGCCACGTCTTTCAAGGCTCTGAGTCAGTGACGATTCTGAAAGGACAGGCCGAAAATCATTCGGCCAGAACTAGTGCAGCCCTACTGCAACTGAGGCAGGGAGGTCATCCTGTCTTCACGGCCCAACCCCAAGACAGTCCCCTTCCCACATAGACACTACACCTACAAGCATCTGCCCATACCCTGACTCAGGCTCAATATAAACTCCAACAGAGCGGAAGCCCCTGTCCCTAAAGAGCAGTGAAAGAGTCAAAATAAGCCCCCTACCCTCACTCAAGATACCCCGGGAAAACGGAGATGCGAGCAGACGCTGTGAAGTAACTGAAGAGGCATCAGCTGAGAAAAGGCCCACCCTCCTGGAGACTTATATAGCACAAGGAAGGGGCGGGGCTCAACCGGCGGACAATCCCTTGATTGGGAGCAGCTGAGCAGTGCCTGGAAGAAGGGATTAAGCCCCGGAGTACAAACGAACAAATGAGTTTAGATACGGTACCTGCCCCTCATGGAGTTCTCAATCTCCATCGCTGTTTTACAGATAAGATCCTTTAGGACCAGAAAAGTGAAGTGACTTCATCTGTAAAATGCCGCTTAACAAATAGCACAAGAGATGGAGCCAGTATTAGAACCCAGGTCTCTGTGACTTCCAAGCCCGGGCTGTAGCTCTGTGCACTAGGCTGTTTGGTCTTCATTTGGCTTTCACTATCAGTAAATTTCTCTGAAGGCTCAGTCCAGCACCAAGGTACAGTCAATTAAGACACTAACAGGCAACACACTCGACCTGTTTTTCCACTACAGCTGGGATGATTCTTCTCAAAATTGGATTCCTTGATTTTCCCTGATTTTCCAATCAAAAGAAAGCCAGAAGGATTGAAAAAAAGTACCTGCCAAAAGCAGCAAGGCATAGTGGATAGAGCACGGGCCTGGGAGTTAGAAGATCATGGGTCTGCTGTGTGACCTTAGGCAGGCCACTTCACCTCTCTGGGCCTCAGTTACCTCATCTGTAAAATGGAGATTGATACTGTGAGCCCCACGTGGGACAGGGATTCTGTCCAACCTGATTTACTTGTATCCACCCCAGAACTTAGTACAATGCCTGGCACATAGTAGGTGCTTAAAAAATAACATTATTATTATGTGTGTATCATTGTATCTAAATAATAATACAGTTTTTTGTGCGTCTTCAAAAAAAAGGCTGGAGGGAAGGTCCTCTGAATTTCAGAATTAATATTATTGATATCTTTTGAAGAGGGAGCAGGATATTGGACCACTGAACTTTATGAGTTTCACATCTCATTTTCATTATTCTCCTGTGAATTTATTTTATAGGTTCATTCATTCATTCATTCATTCATTCAATTGTATTTATTAAGAGCTTACTGTGTGTAGAGCACTGTATTAAGTGCTTGGGAAAGTACAACAGCAAACAGACACAGTCCCTGCCCACAACAGGAGACGCAGCATGGCTCAGTAGAAAGAGCACTGGCTTTGGAGTCAGAGGTCACGGAGTCTAATTCCAACCCCGCAACTTGTCAGCTGTGTGACTTTGGGCAAGTCACTTAACTTCTCTGTGCCTCAGTTACCTCATCTATAAAATGGTGATCAAGGCTGTGAGCCCCATGTGGGACTATCTGACTACCTTGTAACTCTCCAGTGCTTAGAACAGTGCTCAGCACAAAGTAAGCACTTAACAAATGCCATCATCATTATTATTATTATTATTAACAAGCTTACAGTCAAGAGCTATAAACAAAATTCTCAAAAATTTACTAATCACCTTCTGAACCATTTATGAGTTAAATGCTACTGTAACACTCAATAGAGTAATCCTTCTTAACACAGAAAACAATTTGGAATACAATAATTATAGCAGTTACAAAGTTCTTACCATGTGCCAAGCACTGTGCTAAGCACCAGAGTTAATAGAAAATAGTCTACGCTGTAAGTTCATTAAGAGCAGGGAACATGTCTGCTAATTCTATTGTATTGTGCTCTCCCATGCACTTAGTCCAGTGCTCTGGACACAGGATGATGATGATGATGATTGCATTTATTAAGCGCTTACTATGTGTAAAGCACTGTTCTAAGCGCCGGGGAGCTTACAAGGTGATTATGTTGTCCCTCGGGGGGGATCACAGTCTTAATCCCCATTTTACAGATGAGGTAACTGAGGCCCAGAGAAGTTAAGTGACTTGCCCAAAGTCACACAGCTGACAAGCGGTGGAGCCAGGGTTTGAACCTATGACCTCTGACTCCAAAGCCCGGGCTCTTTCCACTGAGCCCGCTGCTTCTCACCATGTTCTATACAATGTCCTATGTGAGTTTTTAAGTGTCCTGGTTCAATTTTGGTCATTCTTAAGTGTACTTTTATTTCAATATACTAGCATCCAACATAATTTTTGTTATCTAGGCTCCCCCTAATCCAGACCTTTTCTTTCTCTTACATATTGATGACCCTGCCCTTACCTTGGCCTAAACTTTCCCATTGCAAAACCATCTGGCAGCAATCAGGATGTCGATATTACAGAAAGCAATCAACCAAACAGTGGTATTTGTTGAGCACTTACCGTGCACAGAGCTGTGTACTAAGCTGTGTACTAAGCGCTAGAGCACAACAGAATTGGTTGACACTTTCCCTGCCCTCCCAGAACTTACAGTCTAAAGGGGGAAAGTAAATGTTGAGGATATATTCTATCCAAAGGATGACAGCCAATACAGCTACTAAATCAAAATGAGGTCTATTTCCAACACAAGTTGACGCATGTGCGTACACACATACACACAAACATTAAATGACTAAATGCTTCTCACCACCCCCATTTTGCATTAGTGGTTTAGTGTTTGTCCCTGTATCCAAGCTTCTTCCCTCTTTGATCAATCCCACTCTCAATGGCCTGATCAGGTTTCCTAAACAGTGCTCTCTAAAATTCCTCTCCGGTGGCTCTCCATTTTCCCTGGATCGAGCAGAAACTCCTGACCAATGATTTCAAGCCTCTGTCCACCAGCTCTCTCTGTAACACCCCAACTCACAATCATGAGTCTTCTTAAATTCGCTTTCTAACTATACTTCACCCTGGCCTCTCCTGGCCCTGATGCAGTCCTCGCTCCCTTTTTCCCTTTCCATCAAGTCCACCAGACAGCATCCCTCCATGCTGTAGTCATCCCAGAAATGTCACGACCCTGGGTAGGAACAGAGCTAAATTGCACGGGAAAACAGGAGGTGAGAATTATCTGGGAAACACGAAAACCCTCATCTTAGTCGAATGGACTGTTAACAAATTTCGCACAAGTCAATGGGCGCAGGAAAATCTCACTTACCTTGCTTGCTTTCTCCAAGAAACTTATCAACAGACAGACTTTACTGTTCATGGAGGGCAAGACAACTTGTCTACTAATAATAATAATTGCATTTATTAAGCACTTACTATGTGCAAAGCACTGTTCTAAGCGCTGGGGAGCTTACAAGGCGATCAGGTTGTCCCACGGAGGGCTCACAGTCTTAATCCCCATTTTACAGATGAGGTAACTGTGGCACAGAGAAGTTAAGTGACATGCCCAAAGTCACACAGCTGACAACTGGCGGAGCCGGGATTTGAACCCACGACCTCTGACTCCAAAGCCCGGGCTCTTTCCACTGAGCCACGCTGCTGAAGCCCGAGCACCAGTGTAAGACAGAGACCGTGTCCGACCCAATTTGCTTTTAATCATCCCAGTACTCAGTACAGTGCCTGGCACATAGGAAGCAATTAACAAATACCACAATTATTAATATTATCATCATCATCGTTATAGAGTAGGTCACCTCAGCCGGCCCCTAGAGCCACCTCTATCGATGTGACTGGAGCTGAGCCAATCGATGAAGCGTCAGGCCTCCCTCCACACCGAAGGCCCGGCCATACCCCAGAAACCTGATTTCGGGGAGAGGGGAACCCGATCAATCAATCAATCAATCAATCGTATTTATTGAGTGCTTACTGTGTGCAGAGCACTGTACTAAGCGCTTGGGAAGTACAAGTCGGCAACATATAGAGACAGTCCCTACCCAACAGTGGGCTCACAGTCTAGAAGGGGGAGACAGAGAACAAAACCAAACATACTAACAAAATAAAATAAATAGAATAGATATGTACAAGTAAAATAAATCAATCGAGTAATAAATATGTACAAACATATATACATATATAGAGGTGCTGTGGGGAAGGGAAGGAGGTAAGATGGGGGGATGGAGAGGGGGACGAGGGGGAGAGGAAGGAAGGGGCTCAGTCTGGGATGGCCTCCTGGAGGAGGTGAGCTCTCAGTAGGCCCTTGAAGGGAGGAAGAGAGCTAGCTTGGCGGATGGGCAGAGGGATTGGGGGCATTCCAGGCCCGGGGGATGACGTGAGCTGGGGGTCGATGGCGGGACAGGCGAGAGCGAGGCCTAACGGTGAGGAGATTAGCGGCAGAGGAGCGGAGGGTGCGGGCTGGGCTATAGAAGGAGAGAAGGGAGGTGAGGTAGGAGGGGGCGAGGTGATGGACAGCCTTGAAGCCCAGGGTGAGGAGTTTCTGCCTGATGCGCAGATTGATTGGTAGCCACTGGAGATTTTTGAGGAGGGGAGTAACATGAGTGTTTCTGGACAAATACAATCCGGGCAGCAGCATGAAGTATGGATTGAAGAGGGGAGAGACTCATGATCTGTGGAACGGATTTTACTGTCCAAACCATCCCGAGGTGAGGCAGGATCATTTCTTCCGTACCTCCTGTTTCAGAAAGAAAACAATATCAATATGGGTCATTCATTCTTGGGCGCATCTGCCGCTTACCTGTCGGCTGGAATCACATCGGGCTACGGGGAAAATATCGGAACATACCATTCAAACTTCGTGAAGTAGTTGAGAACCTCACAAACAGCTCAAACACAATCTCACTACTTAGGCGATGGTTGGATTATGAACCTGAATGACTTTATCTGCTTCCTTTCTTTGGTAGACTGACCAAATACATCAAGAAAAGTTTTAATGGGAGCACAGCAGTAGGATTGATGGAACTGTGGAAGAGGGAAAATAGAAGCACTGCCCCTGAAGAAAACTGACCATTACAATGGAACAACTACCGTTACCAAGAAATGAATGGGAGATTGAGCATACTGACCCATGAGGAGCGTGATTTTCTTTTTCCCAAAGGTCTCTGAGGAATTCAGACACAGGCGCCCAGCCCATGTCATTCCTTTCCCCGCTTCTACTGCACTTGTTAAACGTCTTCAATTTCCTCTGCTCGGCTGTGGGGTGACACTTCATAGCAGGAAGGAAGCTGCATAAACTCAGTCTCCGTTACAGTTGTTATTATCCTACAACTCCCACGTATTCATGCGTCTGGGACTCTTTCCCAGACTGGAGAATCACAGCAATCTAGTCACCGTCTCCCAGAAACAATCAAAAGATGGTATTGATTGAGCGTTGATTATGTGCAGAGCACTGTCCTAAATGCTTGGGAGATTACAGTATATCAAAATTAGCAGACGTTCTCTGCCCAGAATGAATTTACAGTCTAGAGGGACTGCATTAATATAGATTAATTAATTATAATTGCCCTCATTGAAATGCCAGTAGCATATGCAGAGGTGATAATCAACATTTAGATTGTAAATACCCGAGTATGAGGAATGTCTCCCAATTCTATTTGTGGGCCACCCCCTTCTCCTGGAGATATAATCTAACCTTGACTTCACTGACACTGTCCTCTCTTGGTTCTCCTCCTAGCTCCCTGACCCCTCATTCTCAGTCTCCTTCTCAGGCCGATCCTCTGCCTCCTACCCTCTAACTCTTCGCCCTCAGAGAACTCCTTTGCTCCCATGACTTCCACTCCCATCTCTATGCAGATGATTTCCAAATCTCCACCTCCATCCCTGATCGCTTTCCTCCTCTGCAGTCTTGTATCTCCTTCTGGCCTGGGGAAATTTCTATTTGGATATCCCGCCGACACTTCAAGCTTAACATGCCTAAAAATCTAACTCCTCATCTTTCCACCAAAACGCTGTCCTCCCTCTGACTTTCCCATCGATATACACGGTACCGCACTCTCCTTGTCTCCAAAGCCCGTAACCTCAGCTGTGTCCCAGACTCATCTCTCTCATTCAACCCACGTATTCAGTTAGTCACCAATCCTACCTTCCCATGACAAAAATCCTCCTTTTTCCTTTCCAAACTGTTACTGTACCGATTCAATCACTTATCCAATCCCTCCTTGACTACCACACGAGCCTTCTCGACTGCTTCCCTGGCTCCTTCCTCTCTGCCAACTCCAGGCCTTATTTTGCACCGCTGGCAGGATCATTTTTCTAAAAAAAAGTTCAGTCCACTACTGCCTGTTCAAGACACTCCAGTGACTACACATCCAACTCTGCATCAAACTGAAACTCCTTACCAAAGGCTTTAAAGCACCCAATCAGCTCACCACCTCCAACCTTACTTGGCTCCTTTCCTACCATAGTCCAGCCTGCACGCATCAGTCTTCTAAGGCCAACCTCTGCTCCAATTCCCCAACCACATCCCACCCCTAGCTTGGAACTTCCTCCCCCTTCACATCTGACAGACTGCTACTCCCCCCACCTTCCAAGCCTTATTAAAAACACATCTCCTCGAAGAAGTCTTCCCCGACCAGTCCCTCTCCCTTCAGCATTGCCCATGTATCTGGCTCTGTAGGCGTTGCGCATGTGAGATTCACCCCACCTACAGCCTCACGGCACTTAGAAGCCCATATCTGTAATTTATCTTAATGTTTGTCTCTCTGTTTAAACTCCTTTTAGGCAGGAAGCCCAACTATGTTGCATCATACTCTCCCAGATGCTTAGTACTCGGCACAGAGTAAGCGCTCAGTGAATACTATTGATCCATTAAGGATTGGGGGGGGGGGGGGGGGGTGCGCAGAAGATGGACCGGTTCACCAATCAACCGTATTTACTGAGGCTTACGATATAACAGACACATTCCTCGGCCACGACGGGCCAAACCCATCCATCTTGGCTGCCTCTGAAGGCCATCTCCGACCGCACAATAGTTTTGGCCCCGATGGTGCCTTCGCTTGCCGGACCTGCTTCTAAGGGCTCTGCACGCACTAAATGATCAACAAAAACCACCGCTGTATCAGCTGCTCTGGGGAGGGGAACCTCGTCGCACAGTCTAACCACCGGTCCTCATCCCCCCTCTGTTCGTTAGCTCGCAAGGTGCCGGGGCCGCCCCGGCCCCGAGGTCGGGTTCCTCCGACCGCGACGGAGTTCCGCCTCGGACCAGATCGGCCTTGCGGTCCCCTGCTCCTGGCTGCCGAGACCGGGTGATAATCACGACGGGGTTCCGTTTAAGTGATGGCGATTTCCCGTCTTTTTAAGAGGACGAGAGATTTAGAAATTGTCCGGAAGGCAACGAGAGATGCTGACTTCGGGTGCCCCGAAACTGGAGGAGCAGCGGTGGGTTGACACCTTCAGCATCCGCTTCCCCACCTCCCCGGTCCCCAGAAGCCTCGACCGTAGGGTCTCCGTCCCGAGGACGGAGCCGGTCGTTAACGGGCAGAGGCCACGGCGAAGGGAGTTGGCCACAAACGCTCGGTTTTATAACGTAACTGCGTGCTTTATTGAGATACACAGTAAAGCAGTATATAATACAATAGTAAGGCATATATTTGGTGAAGTCTGATATGTTGTGAAAAATGCAATCAAACCAAAGTTTAAAAAAACATTAGTAAATGTTACAGTGTTGGTGTTGAAACACAATATTTTATGATCCCGTCGACATAACGTGCCGTACGATGCGGATGCTTCAGATACAGTGATTACGCTTTCTTACGGTTTAGTACTCTGTGGTTAGAATCGTGAAAGAATTCCCAAATTATGCTTAAAAAGCAACAGTAAAGCTCTCAACTCGTATTTAAATATTTTGACAGACTCACTCCAAAACTAATGTCTACGGATAAAACCCAAAGAATCTGGTGAAAACAAACCGTGCAATCCGTCCGAATGGTTTTTTCCAAAGTTTTCGGTGACCGGCCTACCGCGAAGAAACCGAGAATCCCCTTCTCTCCGCTCTCCGCTCTCCTGAAACTAGACGGGCCAGTCCGCCCCCGCGGGGGAGGCCGGGGACCGAATCTCCGCCTGGTCGGGAAGGGGCATTTTGGGTTTCCTCTTGGAAAACGGGGACGACGGGCGAGACCGTTCCCGTGACGGGCAAGTGGTGGTGACGGAGGTGGAGGTGGCGGCGGCGGCGGCAGCGGGGATGACGGGCGCAGTCGGGGACACCGCAAAACCAAAGTGAGGTAGAAATAGCATGATGAGCCACGGTCAACGTTCGTCGTCGGGAAGGAAAGAGAGGGACGGGCCCCACTCTCCTGAGTCTCGTGACGCTTCGTGTACGAGGTAACGGATTTGCCAACTAACAGATCACATGATGCATTTCTACTGCTTTTATGACAGACTCAAAGGAAGGCCAGTGACGGGAGACGCTGAAGCTTTGCCTGCAGGCCTCTGAACGCTTCCTCTGTGGCGAGAGGCTGACGCCGCTCCACCCGTGGCTCTGGCTCTCGTCCGCCGCGGGCCGCCTTTCCCGTGGGGAGGGAGGCCGCCGGCCGGGAAAAGCGGGGAGGCGGCAGAGGGCAGGGGGAAGACGGGAAGACGGGAAGACGGACGATCCCGGCTCTCGGGCTGAAGGCCGATAACGGTGTCGTGACTCGAGGCGGTTACTCCGAGTCGCTTCCTGGAAGGGGACGGCTGGGGGTCCGGGGGGAGGCCGCCAGAGGCTCACCTCGGTCGGCACGCGTCGAGAGGAAAGGGGACCTGGCCTTTAGGGGGAAGCGAGCGGGCCCCCGGAAGGGAAATGGACATCGTGTCGGAGCGGGCTGGGGGAGTCGCGCTGCCGAGGGTCACTGGGCGGAGCGGAGAGGGAGGCCTCCTCCTTCCTCCCGGAGGGAGGGGCGGGTGCCGCCGCCCTGCATCTTCTTCCGCTGCCACGTGGTCCCGCCTCCGAGCCCGGGAGGGACTCCCGCTTCGGCCGGCACCGCGGGCCCTCGGCCGACGTCCGCCCGGGATCCGGACGGTCGGAGAGAGGGCCGCTCTCCCTTGGCCCCGGCCAGAGCCCGGGGTGGCAGGCGCCGGACCGGGGGTCCGAGATCCGGCTTCGATCCTCCGGGCCGTCCACGGACCGCTTGACGGGGGCAGCCCGGTTGGCGTGGTTTATCAGCTCCGATTCGGCGACCGGTCGAGGTCCCCGTGCCCCGGACGGGTGAGAGGGGTTGGTTTCGAAAACAGTTTTTGCAGCCGTATCCGTGATGCCGGGGTGGGGAAGGGGCAGTCGGCCAGATGCCGGGAAAACACAAGCGTGAACCCCTCTCTCTCTCTCTCTCGCTCTCACTTTCTCACTCACACACACACGCGCACACACATAGACACACAAACACACACACACGGGCACATACACTCTGCCGCCAAAGTGTTTTTGTCTGTTTTTAGGGATTTTTATAAACAACTTTTTCTTATAAAGCACACGTTGTTTACAATCTTTCTTTATAACCGTTAGAAATTTTTTTTTAAACAACCCGAAATGCGTTTCATATAAAGAAGTGGCAAGTTATTTAGCTATCAAGATTTTACATGTAGTGTTCTTGTAACTTTTTTTGTACAATTGCATAGACGTGGAAAACCTGCCATTGTTAACAAAACAATAACAGACTTAGGAAACTACTGAAATCTACAGAATAGTACCACTACCCTTCACAAAAATAGAGATTTTTCTTATTGTAAACTCTTACGGTCTAATCCTCTTTGTTGTATGAATATTATAAAAACCATGCGGGACGTGGGAAGTCGTAAAACACATCTACTCTAGGCCTCCGGCGGGAGGCGGACACGCCGTCTTGGTTGGCGGCGCTCGGCCCGGTCGGAAGAGGTCACCTATATCGGGTCCTGGAAACAGAGAGGAGGGAGACGCGGTCAGCTCCTCGGCTGCCGGGCCCCCCGGAAGCCTGAGTACGCGGCAGCGCCACGGTACGGGATGGGCCACGGGGACTCGGAAGGACCTGGGTTCTAATCCGGGCTCTGCCGCTTGTCTGCTGCGTGACCTTGGGCAGGTCACTTCACTTCTCTGAGCCACAGGTACCGCATGCTGACTGATATATTGTACTCTCACAAGTTCTTAGGACAGTGCTCTGCACACAGTAAGCGATAAATAAATATGATGGAATTAATGAATAAAATGGGGATTAAGATGGTTCACTCTTTCAATCACATTTATTCATCGCTTACTGTATGCAGAGCACTGTACTAAAAGCTTAGGAAAGTACAATATAGTAACAGAGAGAGACAATCCCTTCCCACAACGAGCTCAGTCTGAAATTACATCTATAATTCTATTTATTTATATCGATGCTACTGATGCCTGTCTACTTGTTTTGCTGTCTGTCTCCCTTCTTCTAGACGGTGAGCCTGTTGCTGGGTAACGGACTGTCTCCATCTGTTGCCGAATTGTACTTTCCAAGAGCTTAGTACAGTGCTCCGCACACAGTAAGGGCTCAATAAATACAGCGATGAATGAATGAACGAATGAACAAACGAAGAGGATGAGACCCACGTGGGACAGTGA
This sequence comes from Tachyglossus aculeatus, assembly GCF_015852505.1. Taxonomy (NCBI): domain Eukaryota; kingdom Metazoa; phylum Chordata; class Mammalia; order Monotremata; family Tachyglossidae; genus Tachyglossus; species Tachyglossus aculeatus. The sequence continues at coordinate 26,900 of NC_052080.1, forward strand.
CTGTAACCGACCAGGTTATCTTCTAATTTATCACAGCGCTTAGAACTGTGCCTGGCACATAGTAAGCACTTAACAAACACCATTAAAAAAACAAAAATAATCTGGCCTCCGACCCCGCTTTGGCTCACGGACAGGGAACGCAGGCCCCCCACCCTGACCCCCGGGGTCGGCTCTGGCAGCCCCAGTCTGGGAATCCACCAGTCGATGTTCGAGTTCACGCGATTGTCTCCACATTGGGCCTTCCCCACCTCTCCTCTCCTTGCCAACTCCACTGCGGGTTACACTCTAAACCCATCTTGGGGAGGTGAGGGCGGGATGTCGCTGGGATGTTGGAACCCTTTTGCTTTAAAGCACTGGGCTCTAAGAAAATTCAGACCCAAGGAGAACCCTTATTTCACATAAAACGAGAGCCGGCAACCGACCAGAGTCGCTCCCTCTCCTGCCCGAGCGCCCGGACCGTCGGGCCCAGATTCCGGGCCGACTCCAGCCCCGTCACAAGCCTGGCGGGGCCGAACGTTCTCACGACGGAGCCCACCGCGGAAGCAAGGCACGGCCTCAGCAAGAGCCACGCACGAGTGGTAATGCACTTAGCAGAAGCCACGTGTGGCAACACGTGCACACACTACACGCCGGCTCGGCACACTACACAAGCCATTTGCAGCAACACAAACGCACACGCACACACCACACACTGACGCACACAGACTCGGGCCGCCAGAGAAATCACGCACACCCCCCTGCGCCTCCACTCAAAGTACACGTACTCGGAGCACTGCAGAAGCCACACGGAGCCCCGCACAAGTTACCGCGCACAAGCTCGGCGCAAAGCAGAAGCCACGGAGGTTAAGGCGCGTGGGCTTGGCCCAAACAGCAGGACCCCAAGCCCGGACAGAGAGCGGCATCTCACTAACCTCTCTCAGTGACTTTCCGGGGACATTCCTTCCTTTAGTAACAGAGACAGGAAGAGGCAGAGAGATCACAAGAGAGAAACAAACCTCACACAAACCCAAGTCGGCCCTCCAGATGACACCCTTTATCGAGTTGGCTCGGGAAGCATTTGAGTGGGGGACAAAAGATGTAATTTTCTTCCCCTCCAAGCTAAAACGACGCTGGCCGTAAACTTTGGGAGGCACCTGATCGGGATAAAAAGGCTCATTTTTCCCCTCCAAGCTAAAAGCAAGTTTAGCATAAACTAAATTCGGGGTTGTCAACAAGGGGACCCTGGCCAGGAATCCGGGTCAGATATTCGTTTCAGTGCAGGGAAGGGGAGGGAGTCTGTCAGCTACGGAGAGGCACCGGACCCCAAATCCTTCCCCACAGTCGTCAACTCTCTATCCGGCCGCGTTCCGTATCCACACTCCAGTGTGGAAGGCCTCCCTTCCCTGACTGGGCACAGAGAGCGTTGGCCCGGAAAGTCCTCTGCTCTGGAGCTGTCCCGACCCGATCTGACGGGGAGCACCTGGGGAAGCGGCACAGTGTCGTGGACAGAGCCCAGAACTGGGAATCAGAAGGTCATGGGTTCTAATCCCGGCTCCACCACTTGTCTGCTGCGTGACCCTGGGCAAATCATTTCACTTCTCTGGGCCTCAGTTACCTCATTTTTAACACGGGGAATGAGACTGTGAGCCCCACCCGGGACAGGGACCGTGTACAACTTGATCTGCTTGTATCCACCCCGGCGCTTAGCACAGTGCCTGGCACATAGTAAGTGCTTAACGAATGCCATCATCATCATCATCACCTGTACCGACCACCCCGGGTACCCGGAGCCTGCAGCAAATCACGCCACAGTGGCAAGGAACCGGATAGGGACCGGAGGCGGATGGCGGTGGCCCCGGGAAGTGACGGAAGACCGGATGGGGATCCGCGATCCGGTCAATGGGTCCCAAGGAGCGGGGGCGGCGCTCGGCTGGGCACGGGGACAGCAAAGAGACCCCCACGAGCTCCCTCCGCTGATAGTTCAGCGGCTCGGATCGAGGTTCTGTCCCTCCGCTCGGTCATTTTCATAAGACACTGGCGAAACTCATCAAGACGTCATTTAAGTTAGGCCCAGCTGCGGTGACGACCTCCGACCTGATGTCTGGGATGGAGAGGTGGAGGAAGATGAGGAGGAAGAGAAAAAGGGCGACCTCACACCCAGTTAGGGAGGCTCTGGTAGTTATAGAGGGCAGCACAGGGAAGTCTGCCCTGCACTGTGGGGTCTCCTGCCCTTCCTCTGTAAAAAATTTAATTCATTGATAATTAATCATAATGTATTTATATAAATGCCTACCCTTCCTCCCCGAGACCTTAAGCTCACTGTGGGCAGAGGATGTGTCTGTCTATCGTGTTATATTGTACTCTCTCCCATGAGCTTAGTACACGGCTTTGCACGCAGCAAGCGCTCAATAAGTACCACTGACCGATCGATTAATGGCTACCTGCCCCCCACAATAATCCATCTAGACTGTAAGCCCCTTGGGGGCAGGAATCCTGTTTATTAACTCTGTTATACTGTAATAATAATAATAAGAACGATGATGGCATTTGTTAAGCGCTTACCACGTGCGAAGTACTGTTCTAAGCGCTGGGGGGATACAAGGTGGTCAGGTTGTACCACGGGGGGCTCACAGTCTTCATCCCCATTTTACAGATGAGGTAACTGAGGCACAGAGAAGTTCAGTGGCTTGCCCAAGGTCACACAGCAGACAACTGGCGGAGCCGGAATTCGAACCCTCGATCTTTGACTCCCACTGAGCCACGCTACTGTACTCTCCCAAGTGCTTAGTACACTGCTCTGAATAATGTAAGCACTCAATAAATACCAGCAAATGATTAATCCTTGAGAGGAAAGATCATGTGTTTTTCTGAGTTCACTCTCCCAGGTGCTTAGTACAACGCTGTGCAAATACTAGGTCCACAATTACTATGTCTAACTGACGGGTTGGTTAAGTACATAAGATAATTGAACATGCATTCAACTGTATTTATTGAGTGCTTACCGTGTGCGGAGCACTGTACTAAGCAATCGGGAAAGTACAAAACAACAATACACAGACACATTCCCTGCCCACTACGAGCTTGCAGTCTAGACCGGGGAAAGACAGACATTATATAAATAAATTCCAGTTATGTTCGTAAGTGCTGTGGGGCTGGGAAGGGAAAAGAACAAAGAGAGCAGATCAGGGCAACGAAGAAGGGAGAGTGGGTGAAGAGGAAATGGGGGGGCTTAGTCAGGGAAAGCCTCTCGGAGGAGACAGCTCAGTGGAAGGAGCCTGGGCTTGGGAGTCAGAGGTCATGGGTTCAAATCCCAGCTCTGCCACTTGGCAGGTGTGTGACTTTGGGCAAGTCATTTCACTTCTCCCCACATCCCTACATCCTCTTCCCCACATCTGCCAAGCTAGCTCTCTTCCTCCCTTCAAGGCCCTACTGAGAGCTTACCTCCTCCAGGAGGCCTTCCCAGACTGAGTCCCTTCCTTCCTCTCCCCCTCCTCCCCTTCTCCATCCCCCCCGCCTTACCTCCTTGCCTTCCCCACAGCACCTGTATATATGTTTGTACGTATTTATTACTCTATTTATTTATTTATTTTACTTGTACATATCTATTCTATTTATTTTATTTTGTTAATATGTTTGGTTTTGTTCTCTGTCTCCCCCTTCTAGACTGTAAGCCCACTGTTGGGTAGGGACCATCTCTATGTGTTGCCAACTTGTGCTTCCCAAGCACTTAGTACAGTGCTCTGCACACAGTAAGCGCTAAATAGATACGATTGATTGATTCTCTGTGCCTCAGTTACCTCTTCTGTAAAATGGGATTAAGACTGTGAGCCTCATGTGGGACAACCTGATCACCTTGTATCCTCCCCAGTGCTTAGAACAGTGCTTTGCACATAGTAAGCGCTCCACGAATACCATCACATTATTATTATTATTATTCCAAAAGGCCTGGAAGAGGGAGAGAGTACTCTGTGAAAAGTTTCTGATCAGGAATAACAAGTTCATACTTTTCACATCCATGCCGACATGGGAGGAGGATCACGGTCCAGTCTGCCTGTCTGTCTCCTTGTCAGTGTCCGTCTGCCCGTCAGTCCGTCCCGTCGGTGGCTCTCTCCACCGCCCCCCAAGAGCCGGCGAGCAAGAGGCCCGAGGAAAGGCAGCTGAGAGCGGGTGGTACCAATGTTCACTCAGTGACCTGGGAACCGGCAGGCGTGGCTTTGGCCGGACAAGTCCGCCACCGCTCCGGAGTCCACCCGGGAGTGGCGGCAGACACTAGATTTATGACCGTGCTGGCGTATGTTTACAGGTAATCATACGGTCAAAACCTCACGTCTTACCCCAAAGACAAAGGATAGAGGTGTTCTCTCACCCGGGGGAGGGGGCGGGTGGGTGGGAAGGTGCGGGCTTTGGTCCCTCTCCCCTCAGGCCCTCGTTAGGTGACGTCCGAGAAGGGAAACGATCAGCCGGGCGGGACCATTTGAACAGCGGGGTGCACGGGCGAGGGGCGCGGCGATTCGGGTACGCCGAGCCCGTGGGCGCTGGGGCTCCCCGTGGCTTCCCCAGGGCCTCCCCACGGCTGCCGGGGACTCCTCAGGGCCTCCCCACGGCTCCTCTCACCTCGGGGCCTAGGGAAAGAGTGATTCAGGTGTTCCATGACTTCTTCCAGCCCCGGGCTCGGGTCGCGGGGCGAGCCGGCCAGCTCCTCCTCCCCTGAACAAGGAGGGAGACAAAAAGGCAGGCTGCGTTGACACCCAGACCCGCCGGGCTTTCCGTTCCCCCTCTGGACTGTAGGCTCGTGGTGGACGTGGAACGTGTCAACCAACTCTGTTCCTTTGTACTCTCTCAAGTTTTCATTCAGTGTGCTGAACACGGTAAGCGCTCAGTATCTTCGACGGACCGAGATTCCACACCCCTGAGGATCTTGCCCCCGGGGAGAATGACTGTTTTTAGTCTCCTGGGGGTAAAAGATCCCAAGCTGGAAGTGCAGGGCCCCGCTGTTGAGTTTGAAATAAAAAAGAACCAAATTTGTCGGTCGCTTTTGAACGTGCAGACGCTGAGGGCCGCTGTTGTCATGCCAGCTCTACGCAAGGCCAGACAGAGGAGGGACAGGAGGAGGAGGAAATGGGGGACATAGAGGGGGCCTCTCTCTTCCCACAAAACTGACAGAAGGGAGGAAAAGGTCCGGGAACGATAAGGTCTTTCCTCTCACACACATACATTTTATTTATTTCCTTTTGGGCAGGCCTGGGATGAGAACCTGGAACTCAACTCTGCAGCCTAGGCCCTTACCCCTGAACTACTCTCTTGACCAGAGACATGTCCACTTTTACCTCTCCCACCAGAAACCTTAAAAAAATAAGATAAAAGGCCTACCCACTTCCTGGGATTTTCCTATCATCATCCCTTAATCCTCCTCGGGTGTGTAACACCCAGCTCAAAAGAGGGCACGGAAGATAGCCCCATTTGCGCTCAGAAGACACTCCTTAAGGGGAGGAGGATGGCTCCGTCCAGGACGGGCCGGGCACACTCACCCGCAGCGTCTGACGTCTGGCTGCCGACGACCCTCAGCGGCACGGGCTGGCTGCCCTCCGACCTGGGGGAGGAGGAGGCCGTCGTGCCGTTCACCTTGGCCTCTGCTGGGGGCTGCGAGACAGAAGGACACCGAATTATTTCCCGGCAGAGGCGGTCCAGAGGCCCCACGGGGTAACGTCGGAACGGAGGGGCGACGGCTGTGGTAATCAGGATGTCGGTCACTGCTCGACCGAGGATGGGCGGGTGGAGGATCCCCAGAAACTTCCGTCGCAGCTCCTCCTCCTCCTCTTCCTGCTCCCTCCCTCACGGGTCAAGGAGGGCGGGCTGCCAGGACTCTCGGAACCAGGGGCGGATTCTTGGTCGGAACCCGTAAAAGGATGGAAGAGGAATAAAAAGCCCGAGAAATCTTAACTCAGGCACACGGCCCATGGGGATGAGACACCGATCCCGGCTTTGACCTCCACGGAGGGCGCGTGGGCGGTCCGGCCGGCCCGGAAGGCCCGAGGGCCGAGTGTCCACCCCGGGTGCGGGAGGACGGGGCGGGGGGTGGGGTGGGGGCCCTCACTTGCTCCAGCAGCCGCCTCAGCCGCTGCAGCTGGGACTCGAGCTGCTTGTTGTGATCTTCCAGGATCTGCATCCTGGCCTCCAGGCGGCCCTTGTGCTGCCGCAGGAGTTTCGCCTCGGCGATGAGCTCGGCGTCGCGGGGGCTCTGGGGAGAGACGGGCAGCATCTCAGGAGGGGGTGGCAGTGGGGACAGGCCTTTGTGCTCGTGCTGCTGCTTCAGCCGATCGTACTCTGCCTGCAGGTTTCTGTGGGTACAGCAAAGTCGCACCCCTTAGCGCCGAGCCCGGACGGAGCCCGGACGGAGCCCGTCCGCTACGCGCGCCGCGCTCCCGGGTGGCGGGAGGGAGAGAACGGTGGGGGGGTGGGAAGGGACCGTCTAGATGCTCACAGCTCTGAGGGGGCCACCCCGCTTCCCCCACACACACACACTGGGGGTCATCGGGTGTTCATCGGGGACTTGTGGCGGGAGGAGGCCCGACCCCAACTCACAAGGTCGGCTCTGTCGCTCTGAGCCGGGCCTTTTATTTAACATGAAAACACCCAGACCCTGAAACGCCCAGGGTCCGGGGCCAAAAGCAGAGTGACCGAGCCCAACCTGACCGACGGACGGACGGACAGACGGAAGGGGGAGCGACGTGGGGGCGATGAAGCACCGAGTGGAGGTGGGCCCGACTCGGGAAAGGTGAGGATCGGGTAACTTTCTCACTGACCACCCTGCCTCCTGTCTCTCCCAAACTCTAGTCCACACTTTACTCGACTGCCCAGATTATTTTTCAGCCAAAACGTTCAGTCTTTGTTTCCCCACTCAAGAAACTCCAATGGTTGCCCATCTACCTCCGGATCCAACAGGAACGCCTTACCATTGGCTTTAAAACATTCAATCGCCTTGCTCCATCCTACCTCACCTACCCAACTTCTAACCACAACCCAGCCCATGTGCTTTGCTCTTCCACTGCCAACCTGTTCACTGAACCTCCATCTCATCTCTCTCACCCCGGGCCCCTCGCCTGCATCCTGTCTCTTTCCTGGAATGCCCTTCCTCTTCACAGCTGACAGATGATCCCTCATCCCACCTTCAAAGTCTTCTTGAAAGCACATCTCCAATACGACTTCTCAGACTGAGCCCTCACTTCCTCTTTTCCCTCTCCCTTCAGGGTCGCCCCTGCACTTGGATTTGCAACTTTATGTATACCCCGCTTCAGTCCCACGGAACATATGTCCAAATCCATTATTTATTAATTTCCAGTGCTTAGAACAGTGCTTTGCACATAGTAAGTGCTTAATAAATGCCATTATTATTATTATTATTATTATTATTATACTAACATCCCTCTCCCCCTATAAACTGTAAGGTCAAGGTGAGCAGGAATGTGTCTACCAACTCGGTTATACTGTACTCCCCCGAACGCTTAGGGGAGTAAGCGCTCAGTGAATACAATCGACTGACTGACCGAAAAACAGCACACCAGTGCTCCCGGATCTGAATGCAAACTGTTTGGTCACCGGATTCCAGAACCATTTCCCCCTGGCAGCCTGAACAAGTTAATTACTGAACGTTGCCAGGGAACAAAGTCTGAACCACTTCAATCACCTCTCATCCGGCTGGATCCAAATCTGACCAAAAATATTTTGAGGGGGTTGAACGTGGAGGGGAAATGTCTTCAAGAGGCTAGGGGAAAAGGAAAGTATAGTCCGTCGGGTCACCATGGAGGGATGAGCCCCGAAGGAAAGGGGCCGAGGCTGGGGCCTTATTGGCGGGCCCCTTCTTTACACCCCAGCAGGGGAGATGGGCAGGGCCCTGGCAAAGCCTAAGCCCCAGGAGGCAGAGAGCCAGGGAAGTTGGTGTGTGGCAAACAGCTCCCGGACGCTCTGGGGGCACGTGCCCTCAGACCTAGAAGGCTGGATGGAGGAGCGTGGTGGCAGTGACGGTGAAAGGTACGGAATTTCCACGTCTCTACTCTGGACGTTTCCATGGCTCCGGCCTCTCGTCCCCTCGCCGAGCAGGGGAGGGAGAATGGCGGAGGGGATGGGGTGGGTGGCCAGGTTTGAGCTCAGCTATCATTTCTGCCAAGTCCAAAGGGTGTCAGGAGCCGTGTGGGGTTGCTAACCAAAGCAGGGAGGAGGGCATCAACTCCTCTTGAGGCAAGAGGCTTTCAGAGGGATGGAGGATGGATGTCAATATTCTCAGACTGGGCCTGTCTCAAGGGGGAGCCCAGGTATCTGTGAGCCCGTTGGGTAGGGACCGTCTCTCTATGTTGCCAACTTGTACTTCCCAAGCGCTTAGTACAGTGCTCTGCACACAGTAAGTGCTCAATAAATACAACTGAATGAATGAACTCTGGCACAACCTACCAAGGGCAGAATAGCTACAGAGGAAACAAGGAAACGAGACGTGAAAAATCCTCATTTTGGAAGCAGCTGGCCTGTGAGAGGAAGATTCTCTTCCACGATTCTCAGCAAAGCTGATGTTTGCCAGGACAGGATGGACCCGTGGGCCCACGCGTCACCCAACTGTCCTCCCATGGAGACGATCTGTCCTGATCCGTGCTCTGGCTAGTAAATGGTGTCGTGAGTAAGGAAGGGGTCTCGGAGGCCCCGGGAGCGGGAGCGAGGCTGGGTTGGTAGTCTGGCTGCCTGAATCCGCCCCAGGGGCAACCTTCCAACTCAGAGACCCTCCTCTGGACACCTCCCCCAGGGCCTAGCCCAGAATTCTGCTGAGTGAGGGAGGGGGGCGGTGACAGAGGAGGGAAGGAAAGGAGAAGGAGAGGGAACAAAGCCCGGTCGATCGGCTGCGGCTGGACCCCCGGCAACAGTCTGCCTCACAGGGGCTTTCTGTCATTGCGGGAAGAGTCCACCCAGGGCTTGTCGCCACTGCCCACAAGGGCCCTCCTGGTGACTCTCTGACCATTGGGGTGCTATGTCAGGCCGTTGGCCGCCCAACCTCCACTGCCCTGTCTCCTCCATCCCTGATATCCCTCCCCATCGACACTACCCTAGCCCTCGGGCGAATGGGGAGCCGGACAGCCTCGTTCTCCACCGGGCGTGATAATAATGATGGCATTTATTAAGCGCTTACTATGTGCAAAGCACTGTTCTAAGCGCTGGGGAGGTCACAAGGTGATCAGGTTGTCCCATGGGGGGCTCATAGTCTTAGTCCCCATTTTACAGATGAGGTAACTGAGGCACAGAGAAGTTAAGTGACTTGCCCAAAGTCACACAGCTGACAATTGGCGGAGCAGGGATTTGAACCCCTGACCTCTGACTCCAAAGCCCGGGCCCTTTCCACTGAGCCACGCTGATACGTGCTAATTCGATCGTGATCAGTGCTGCGGGCTGACATCGTGCCTGCTTTGGCCCCCTGGGGCCAGGGTTGCTATTTACTGCCATCTTCTGCCCTGCAGCAATTGTGAAGAGCTCAGATACACCTCTCCCCATTTTCCTTTTGCCAGGGAAAACAACTCGGCCAACGGGCTGTGACTCAAGGAAAAGAACTGCCCGGCTCACTTGCGTCAGCCAGCGCTATCTCGAGCACTGGGGGATACCAGACCGAGCGAGGTGGGAAAGAGCGGGCAGTTCTGACCCACGTCAGGTCACTCTGGGCGGGCACGCCCCTCCCCTTTAGGTCGGACACGTCACGCAGGGGCGGTAAATTCCGAGCGGTCACACGCACACGGGACCCGCCGCCGTGACAGGACTTTCTGGCCGCTCTGCCCTGGGCCTGGACCGTGATGGGGGACGTAACCAGGCCTTTCCCAGGGGCCCCGGGCTGAAGATACACGGCGCCTCCACGTGCCAAGCGGCCGGGCCGTGGGGAGCGTTGGCCACTCACCGGTTTTCTTCCTCCAGGTCGGCGAGGACCCTCTCCAGTTCTCCGCGCTCCTCGCTCTCCAGGGAGATGAGGATCTGGGCCGGGCTGCGGGGTTGGCTCAGCGGTGACTCCTGGTTCAAGCTTTGGCAGTAATGCTGGATTAACAGGTGCTCGTCGTCTCTGGAATGGAGGAGGAGGAGGGGTGGCAGTATTTATTAAGTGCTTACTGTGTGCTGAGCACTGTACTAAGCACTGGAAGAGAATACCTGGGGCTCAGAAGTCGGCCCCTTCCGTCACCGTGTGGGACTGTCTCATCACAGATGGCTTTGCGGAACAGCAGCCATTGTGGGGAGGGAATGCGCCTGTTATGTTTCTGTATTCTACTCTCCCCAGCACTTAGTACAGTGCTCTGCACACAGTAAAGGCTCAATAAATACCACTGATTGACTGAGTACCCACTGTGTGCCAAATCCCAACTAAATCCTTGGGAAATGCCCAACAAATAGTTTCCACATATTCCCTGCCCAAAGGGAACTTGCACTCTGCTGTGGGATAGGGACGTAAAACTTTTGGAAGAGTGGTCAAACTACTTAACTGAAGGTGGAGTTGCATACCACCCTCCTGCCCCCTCACCTCCATGCACTCACACATGCACACATTAATGTGTAGACACTTTGGACTGCTGAGTTGTGGGGTTTCTCTGCCTCTTGGGTTGGGGGAGGGAGAGCGGTGGCCGACCCGACCAGATAAGTGTTTAGGGAGGCCCAGGCCCCCCCAGACGAAGAGAGGCCCTTGAGGCCTCGAAGAGATTGGGACTCCTGGGTTGGACAGCATCTAGGCCTGGGATGGTCCCCAAGATTGGACGGGATGAGGCCCGTGATGTCTTCCCCCCGACCCATCCCAACTCCTCTGCTCCACGCAGGCTGGACAGCGCTAGGTCTAAGACGGTGCCCAGGCTGGTTGGGACGAAGCCTGGGATGTTCCCCCGACCCCCCCGTGGATCGGAGAGCAGCTAGGTCTGTGACGGTCCTCAGGACTGGTTGGGATGAGGCCCGTGATGTTCTCCCGACTCCCTTTGGGCCGGACAGCAGCTAGGCCTTTGGCGGTCCCTAGGACTGGTTGGGAAGTGGCCCGCGCTGGATACCGCTCCAGCTGGATACCAGTCCAGTAGGGACCGTCTCTATATGCTGCCAACCTGTACTTCCCAAGCACTTAGTACAGTGCTCTGCACACAGTAAGTGCTCAATAAATACGATTGAATGAATACCGCTCAGCTTGGGACGCTCCCCAGCTGATACACTGGTGAAATCCCTCCAGGCAAGACACTTTTCTTGTTCCAAGAGGGCTCTGAGGCATGTCTGCCTCCCTCGATTTGAAGGAGGCATCAGCCTGGCCCGCAAAGCGTGGTGGCGGAGGTGGACGGGGGGGTCAGCGCTGAGTGGCCTAGCTGCACCGTCCCTCTCTTCCTTCCCCTGGGTGGGGAAGGGAGGGTGTTGAATGCGCTCCGGCTCCCTCGGCTGGGACCGTTCGCTCACCCCAGAGGGATCGAGGGGCCCGGGCCCCGACAGGACAGGGAGCAGGAAGAGCCGCCGTTCTAGGGACTCCGTCTCTCCATCCCCTACGGGCCCCACTGACCCCGAGGGACTGATCTGCAGCGGACCACGGCCCCGTGTCCCCGAGAGATGATCTGGAAACTTCCCAACCCCGTCTGGGGCAATGGCGGCTGAGAATCCGTAGACCGGGGGCAGGGACCGGCTCTACCGGCTCTTGGTGCGCTACTCTTCCAAACACTCAATAAAAAGCCACAATTGATTCGGGAAAGTTTCCGCACCCTGTCTCTCTGGAATGATAATGATGGCATTTGTTAGGTGCTTACTACGTGCAAAGCACTGTTCTAAGTGCTGGAGGGGGATATAAGGTGATCAGGTTGTCCCACGTGGGGCTCACAGTCTTAATCCCCACTTTACAGATGAGGTAACTGAGGCCCAGAGAAGTGAAGTGACTTGCCCAAGGTCACACGGCTGACAATTGGTGGAGCTGGGATTTGAACCCATGACTTCTGACTCGCAAGCCCGGGCTCTTTCTGTTGAGCCACGCTTCTTCTCACCCACCCCTGCCCTACCGGCCAGAGTTTCTTCAGGGATGTTCCACAGAAATGGCGGGAAGGAGGCTTACATGCTCTCATTTGGAGAAATGCTGTCATTGAGATACGATCCGTTGCTGTTTTCCATCTCGGCTAACCTGGGGAAAAGTGGAAATGTTTATTCAGGGCAGCAGGGGGGTGGAGAAGTGGAGGCTTCCAGGGAAATGCTCCTGATCCCAGAGTGGGACGGGACCCAGGAGCAGTCACGTGGTAAAGTGGGGGTGCCCGTTCTCCCCAGGGAACGCTGACCATCCTTTCTGGTCTCTCAACGGCCAAGGCAAGCCGCCTTCGGCGGGTTCTCCGCCTCGAGGGGTTGGGGAGGGTCGGGGCGGGCCACTTCTCGGACAGCAGGGACCCGTACCTTTCACAAAGACTAACTGAAACGTGGCCCTGCTTGCCCTCGACCCAGAAAACACCCACCTCAGGCTTGGATCGTACAGGAGAAAGCCACGAATTGGCTTTCTTGGAAAAGACGGGGCCAATTATTTCAGGTTTGGATTCCCTCTGCCCAAAAAGGGCAATGTTGAGAAGTGACCAAATGGAATCACCGCCTCAAGGCATCGTGGTGACGTAGGGAGAGGAGGGTGTCCTCATCAACCCCACTTTACAGACGAGGAGACCGAGGCCCAGGGAGAATAAGGGGCTCGCCCGTGGCATCAAAAAAGGGCCCGAGGAACAGCTAGGATCAGAGTCCGGATGTCCCGCATCTCAGCTGTCTCCCAACTCGGGATAATTTGGACACACCCAGATTTTCTCTAGCGGTTCTGTCTAGCGGGAGGTGTGCACTGAAGGGATAAGAATTCTGCCCTCGGTGGGCCGGAGAACATAATAATAATAATTCTGGTATTTGTTAAGCACTTACTATGTGCAAAGCACCGTTCTAAGCACTGGGGAGGATACAAGGTGAGCAGATTGTCCCATGTGCAGCTCACGGTCTTAATCCCCATTTTACAGATGAGGTAACTGAGGCCCAGAGAAGTGAAGTGACTTGCTCAAAGTCACACAGCTGACAAGCGGCAGAGCGGGGATTTGAACCCATGACCCCTGACTCCCAAGCCCGGGCTCTTTCCACTGAGCCGCGCTGCTTCTCTAGCATTGGACGGACATGAGGGCCCAAACCCAAGCCCGGGACCTCCCTTAGCCTTCGCTCTGAAATAGAGCCATCCAGATTTCCGGCATTTCAGAAACAGAAATGCTACGGTTGTGTCAGTTACGAAGCAGTGCGGCCTAATGGACCGAGCCCGGGGCTGGGAGTTAGAAGAACCTGGGTTCTAATCCCGACTCCGTCATTTGTCTGCTGTGTCACTAGTCTGCTGTGCCTCGATTATCTCATCTGTCAACTAGGGACTAAGATTATGAGCCCCATGCAGGGCAGAGACTGTATCCAACCCGATTTATTTGTATCCACTCCTACGCTTAGTACGGGGCCTGGCACTCAGTAAGCACTTAACAAATACCACCGTTATTATTACTATTATTATTGTGGGGTTAAGAGGTGAGCCCCATGTGGGACGTGGACCGTGTCCAACCTGCTTAGCTTGTAATTACCCCAGTCCTTAGTAGAGTGCCTGTCACAAAGTTAGGGCTTAACCAATGCCACAATTATTATTATTAATAATGATGATAATAAAAGTCCATGGTTGCAATACTTCCAGCTTCCCTTTGGGAAGGCTAGGGTGGATTTTATCTCTCACCTGCATATATCACTTCAGATTGTGACCTTCCTGCTTAAGTGCCAGGCCAGTGTAGAAGGGGATAAGGTGTAATGATGATGATGGCATTTATTAAGCACTTACTATGTGCAAAGCACTGTTCTAAGCGCCGGGGAGGATACAAGGTGATCAGGTGGCCACACGGGGGGCTCACAGTCTTAATCCCCATTTTACAGATGAGGTCACTGAGGCCCGGAAAAGTGAAGTGACTTGCCCAAAGTCACACGGCTGACAGTTGGCGGAGTCGGCATTCGAACCCCTGACCTCTGACTCCAAAGCCCGGGCCTTTTCCACTGAGCCACGCTGCTTCTCAGGATGTAGGAGGGGGAAGGTATAGTGCCCACTGGGTATCGGAGGGAACGAATGCCTGTTATCTGTTTTTGTTTCTTTTATTTTTAATGGTATTTGCTCAACGCTTATTAAGTGCCAGGCACTGCACTACGTGCCGGGGTCAATACAATTTAATCAGTTTGGAGATTTCCCTCTCTAGACTGTAAGACCGAAATTGGCAGGGAACGTGTCTGCTAATTCTGTGGTACCATACTCTCCCGAGCAATCGGTACAGTGCTCTGCACGTAGTAAGCCCTCGATCGACTGATGGGTGTCCCAAATGTGGCTCACAATCTAAATCCCCATTTTACAGATGAGGAAAGTGAAGCATAGAGGAGCTAAGAGAATTGCCCAAGGTCAGACAGCAGAGAAGTGGCAGGGCCGGGATTTGATTCCGGGTCCTCCTGACCACTGGCCCGTGTGCTATCCGCTAGGTCACGCCACTTCTCCATCAGCCGTTCGCTTAACGTCCGCGGACGCCCCGTGCACGAGCCGGGATGGAATCGGTCCCGGCCCCGGCCGTCCCGACGGAAACCCCGGCCCGGTCGGCCCGCCTACCTGCTGGCGTAGTGCTCGATGCGAGAGTGCGTGTCGTCGTGGGACAGCTGCGGGGAGGAGGCGGGCCTGTGGGAAAAGAACAGCATTTGTTGGTCACACGCGCCGCTACAGGAAACAGGCAGGGTGACGCGAGTCCTGCCACGCTCTCCCAAGGCCCCGCCGAGCTTCTCTTCGCAGCGAAGATTTGGTCCGGCATTTGCCGGGGCGGCTTGGGTTCCTTCAGTCTCCATCGCTCTCGCTTCTGTGAGGGTCCCAAGTATCACCGAGAGCCCCGCCCACGCCCCTCTCCTGCCTGGCAACGCCTCTGACCACCAAAACCCGGTCGCGATACTGCCCAACGCCGTTCCACAGTGGAAAATCCGACGAAGCCCGATCTAACAGCCAGAAATCACTGCATCCTTTCGTTCCTTATCAAGTCGGTCCCACCACGTGAGCAAACAGACTCGCTCAGAGCCTCCACTGGCCGTCGCCCCAGGCCGCCACCACAGACAGCCGCCACCGGTCATTTAGGCTTGTCCGCGTCTCGGTGACCAGACAGGATGGCCGGGACGCGGCGACTGAGGGATCCACTCGAGGAATTAAATCCAGGTTTGGGGCCTCAAAAACAGTTCTCAATTCTTTCATGGAATGGGATGGGAATTTGGCAAAGGAGTGAGAGAGAGAGAGAGGAACTGAAGGCAGACTGTGTCCCTGGTACTCAGGGTCCAAGGCGCTGCTTGCCACCCCAACAGCTATTTCCAGGGAGAAGCTGGGCCTTTCATCTCGGACGTGCTCTCCCAAGCACACGGGACAGTTCTCTGCTCACGGTCGGTCCTCAGTGAATCTCAGTGACAGCCAAGCTGATTGCACTGAACTTTGGGGTAGTCACTTAGCTGCCCGTGTGAGACTGTAAACAATAAATTGCTTTACCCGCTTTGGTCCGGTGCCGTAACTGACACACTTTGGGTAGTGGGAGAATCTCATAGCAGAGAGCTGTTTTAGCCCTGCTGACACTTTCGGGGGGAGGCGGGGGGCCCCAAGGGGACATGGCACTGTGACTTCATTCAAAATTTCCTCAAAGGAAAGGCCTCGGCCATCCCGCGGCCCGGGACCACAATCTATCAGCGGGGGCGCGGCCGTCTGTCCTCGTGGACGGGCCAAAACCCGTGTCTGTGAGTCTAGCATCTTGCGGGAGTTTGAATGACTGCGGTTAGCCCTGAAGACGCCCAGGTGCTGGCCAATATGGGATCCACACATCGATATTTCTGGATCAGCCACATTGTGGGAGCAACATTAGCAAAGTCCAAGGAACTAAATGAAAGAGTCGGCAGGTCACTGGGGCGATACGTTTGCTGGAAACAGTGACCTTTAAGCAGTTATGATGCTCATAAAGAGACTGAGCACTTCTGGTACAAAAACACAGTGCAAATTGGACCACTAACCCCCTCTGCTGTGGCGTCAACCATGCTCTATCCTCCCTCTAGGACTGAAGTGCCTTGTGGGCAAGGAATGTGTCTACCAGCTGTTTTATCGTACTCTCCTGGGTGTTCAGTACAGTGCTAAGTACACAGCAAGTGCTCAGTAAATACTACTGATCACCAGCCATCCACACCAAGGCCCTGATTAGCTGTCAAAACGATGGTTGATCCAAGGCAGGGGTTTGTAAGAATTCAGCACTTGAACCGGAAGGATGGACGCGTTTCTTCACAACACCCCGGCGAGCCGCCCCAGGTTTCCGAGAGGGTTCCCTGGAGCCGGGCCACCCGGCCCGGCCGAGAACTGGAAAATTCCCCAACAAATCCCGAACCCGAGTCCTCTCCGCTAGGTTTGGCCTTCCGCAAACGACTCAGGACTGGGAGTCGGATGAGCTGGACTATATTCCCGGTTCCACCGCCGGCCAGCTGTGTGGGCTTGGGCAAGTTTTCGAAACTCTCTGGGCCTCAGGTTCCTCATCTGTTAAATGGGGATTCGATATTTTTAATCCCTCCTACTTGGAAGGAGAGCCCTTTCTAGGAAAGGGACTGTGCCTGACCGATTTAACTTGTATCTATCCCAGGGCTTAGTATGGGGCTTGGCATATAGTAAATGCTTAACAAGCAATGCAATCATGATCATTCTTTTCTGTAAAGCAGGGATAAAATACCTGCTCTCTCCGCTTAGGCGGCAAACCTCACGGGGGAAAAGGACAGTGTGTGATCGGATTATCTTCCATCTCCCCCAATATTGGGCACGGTGGTGGTACAAGAGTAAGCAGGCAATAAATTCCATCATCACTACGGTTAGGGCAGAATAGCAAATCAAGTCAATGGAGAAGTGCACCCAACATGGCTCCTCCGTGCAGACCTGAATGGGTTCCTCTCCGCTCCGGACACCGGGGCGCGGGGGTAAGAGGGGGAAGGATCAGCAAAGTGGCCAAATCCCAGAATTCCTCAGGTGGGATCTCACGGGGCCCCGGTGAGTCATTGAGCCTTGAGATTTGACAGAACTCCTGGCTCTCCGGATCAACTGACCGTGCTGATCAAGTGCTTCGCAGGTGCGGAGCACTGTACTAAATACTCCTATTCCACCCAGCACGTAGTCGGTGTAGACCATGCAATATGGAAGGCATCGAGCACTGCCCCGACCCAGGCCAGACCACCCGCACGCGGACACGGATGACCGTGTCCTCGGCCGCTGTGTCGCGCTGCCTCCAGAAGGCAAGACGCCCCCGCCCCTCCCGATCCGCCACGGCTGCAACCATGTCTCTAGCCCTAACCGAGTGCCGGCAGCAGGGAGAACCCTCTTAAGGCCGGCTTCTGTCCAACAGCCCACCCATCGCTGCCCACCTCCAGAATGGAAGTGGAAGAATGGAAGGATGAATGGATCAGTTGCGAGTGGAAGGCTATGGGGGTGGTGCGGTCAGGGGGCGTTCACTGCACACAGTCTCCTCCGGTCTCCATCCGCCACGCAGAAGTCAAGTAGCTAGCGCGTCTTCCCCGACTCAAGAGGTGCCGCCCCCAACCGCGAGCTCCGGTGGAGAAGGCCAGCGAACGCCCTGCGCTTCTCCGCTCGTTTGAGGCACGCTCAGCTCTGGCCCCGTGTGGACCTCCGAGAGCCGTGAGGGAAACCCTTTGTTTCCCTGCTCGCGTTGGAAACGCAAAATACCTGCACATCTTCCAGAGGGCTCCCCCCAAACGCCACAGAGTCCCGAACCCCGAAACCCGCTCTTCTCCCCCAACCCGCAACTCCTTCAGCGTGCCGGAAAAACCCCCTCCCGGGACGATAGTTCATAAAAATTCCAGATTTGGGGGGTGATTTTCCATCCTTAATTACAACCACTGAAAACTAGGGAGTTTGATTTCAACTTTCCGGTTCAACCCCGAAGCTCAAGCGAAGGCGACCCTTTCTGGCACTGACCGGGAGCCCGGTGAGGTGGGAAGTCCCTGCTCCCTGCCCGCAAGCAGTCGGTCACCCGGCTCACCTTTGGGTATGGCCCACTGACCCTAACCAGAGCCACGCTGGTCTCCAGTTCGGGACATCGACAGGGAGCAGGGAGAATGACCACATGCAAGCGGGATCATGGGGATCCAGACCGGAGGAGACTCCAGACTCGGCATACGGTCCCAAAGGGAAGCAAAATCGCCCCCTCGGGCCCCATCCCCGATTCACGACTTTTTCAAGTAGGCCGTTCCCATATAGTGGACACCCGGACAATCTTCACAGAGATGCCTCAGGCCCACTTGGTCTGATGGTGGCGGAAACAAGAATGGCTTGATGGGCTGACAAATTGCTCTTGACGTTATTCATGGCCAAAGTAGAATAAATCACATTCTTAGAATTGAAAATTTAGGATCTGTTCCTCCGGATTGAATAAAAAAATATATACGGAGGGCAGGAAGTGGTTTAAAAATGAGTAAAGCTCAAACATTCCACCCTTTACTGAGAGTGCGTCATTTTTCCGTACACAATGGATGGCAGCCCGGACACCCTGAGGTGGGTTTAAATGTTAGTCCAGTGATGACAAGATGGCAAATTAGTGGGTGGTCAAATGTACAGGCACGAAGACTACTGAGGCAGGAAGACTGCTGGGGCAAGAAACCTCCTGGGGCAGGAAAACTTTGGAGGCAGGAGAAGCAGCGTGGCTCAGCGGGAAGAGCACGGGCTTTGGAGTCAGAGGTCATGGGTTCAAATCCCGGCTCCACCAACAGTCAGCTGTGTGACTTTGGGCAAGTCGCTTAACTTCTCTATGCCTCAGTTACCTCAACTGTAAAATGGGGATAAAGACTGTGATCCCCCCGGGGAACAACCTGATCACCTTGTAACCTCCCCAGCACTTAGAACAGTGCTTTGCACATAGTAAGCGCCATCATTATTATTATTTCCTGGGCTCTAATCTGGCTCTGCCAGGTATCTGCTGTGTGACCTTGGGCCAGTCACTTCACTTCTCTGTGCCCCAGTTCCCTCAACTGTAAAACGGGGATTAATACTGTGATCCCCGTGTGGGACATGGACTGTATCGATTAGCTGATTAGCTTGTATCTACTCCAGGTCTCAGTATAGTCCCTGGCACATAGTCAGCGCTCAACAAATGCCATCTAAAAAGGAAGAATGTTGAGACAGGAAGACTGCTGGAGCCAGAAGAACGACTGAGCGGAGAGAGGGTTTGCCAAACGGGCAAAGGTTGGCTTCTGCTGCTGGCATCTTCCCCGCCTTGTGATTCCCTCTGGCAGAGAGCTTCTAGCAGGTATACAGGGTGAGCGGAGGAGGGCAGAGGTGAAAGACCCAGGAGAATACAGCAGCTTAGGAATTCTGTCGGGAGCCTGCAGCCCCCTCCCAATGGTCATGCTGCCCGATGGCTCCAAAACTACCGGAGAACACTGCACCGCGACCTCCGGAACCAACAACCAACTGGATTTCCCTCAGTAGCCCCGGGTGGTATTCCCCCACCAGACGGGGCCTCGTCTTTGGCCAAACCCCGAAACCCACAGAGATCTGGGAAGGGGACAGAGGCCCGAGCCGACTCGTGCTCGGACTTTCCCAGGCGTGTCTGCGGAAAGGCGGCTCCGTCCGGCCCGCAGCCGGGAGGGTCCTGGGGTCACCCCGATCGGCCTCTCCCTAAAGCTTCTCGAGAAACATCGCTACCCAGGGGAGGGAGGGAGACGGGGAGATGGACATGTTGCAAACGGAAAAGTGAAAGGATGCAGCAGCGGCAGGGCGGGCGGGCGGGCGGGCGGGAGGAGGGAGGGTGGTCAGCGGGACGGGGAGGAGGCGGGGGAGCGGGAAGAGGGGACAGCGGGGGCAGCGACCACACGTCAGCAAGAGTACTCACGCCGAGTCTACTGGCCAGAAGTTGATCAGGGTAACGGGACTGCAAGACAAAATATGAGGAGGTGAAGAAAAACGCAGAGAAACTCAGCAGCAAAAAAAACACAGAAAGGCCCAAAGAAATCAAAAACCCTCCGACTGGGGAGGGCGGCTCTGAGCGGCGGCAAACCAAAGGAGGAAAGGGAAGAAACCAAGATGAAACAAGCCACGGTGCCATTGCCATTCGCCAGCTGATGGATCTCCAACGGAGGAAGGGGGCCCCAGAGGCAGGGACATTACCGGGGCCACCGAGGCTGCCCTTTCTCTGGACCCCCAACCCTTCCTCCTCTTCAGGAGAAAATACCCAGGCCAGAGAGGAGTCAGCTGAGGAGGGAAGCACACTGAGCGAACTTAGTTGGACACAAATCCCAACGGAATGGTCGGAGCGAGCAGCTTCTGGGGAAGCAGACGACTCTGCTTCCCGGGAAGGCTTCGGAGCCGTGGAGTGCCGGCGGAGGCTGCTTCCTCTGGGAAGTGGACAAGGAACGGAGGCAGAGAGGTGACGGAGGAGACGGGGGCGGCGAAGGAAACGTCAGTTCGAGTTCCCCTCCGGCCCAGACGGACCCTAGCTCAGGCTGGGGCAGGGAGGGTGCCCCCCGGAGACCCCCGGGCCTGCGGCCGGCGCGGCTACTCACGTTTCCAGGTTGTCCCCCTCCAGGACCGTCTGCACGGGCAGGTAGCCCATCCGCGGGTGCTTGGCAAAGTACCGTTTGGTTCGGAACTTGTTTTTCAAAACCTTGGCGAAATCGCGGACGTCTTCTCCCGAGGTGGTCTGAAAGCCACAAAAGAGTCAAGGCGGGACCGGCGGCCCCCGGACGACATCCAAGCCCCGCCGGCTCCGCGGGGTCCGGCTCACGCTCCAGGCGGCGGGCAGGAGCCGGGGTCGGAAACGCGCCCTCGGATTTGGTTTTTATTTTTTTTTAAATGCTATTTAATAATAATAATTACGGTATTTGTTATGTGCTTACTATGTGCCAAGCACTGTTCTAAGCGCAAGTTGTCCCACGTGGGGCTCAGAGTCTTAACCCCCAATTTACAGATAAGGTAACTGAGGCACAGAGAAGTTAAATGGCTTCCCCAAGTTCACACAGCAGATGAGTGGCGGAGTTTGTTAAGCGATTACTATCTGCCAGACACTATACTAGGTGCTGGGGTAGATGGAAGATGATCAGATAGGCCCCGGTCCATATCCCACACGGGGCTTACAGTCTTAATCCCCATTTTACAGAAGAGGAAACTGAGGCCCAAGGAAGTGAAGTGACTTACCCAAGCTCACATAGCACACAACTGGCAGAGCTGGGATTAGAACCCAGGTTCTCTTGGCTCCCAGGCCCGTACTTTGGGCAAGTCACTTAACTTCTCTGTGCCTCAGTTACCTCATCTGTAAAATGCGGATTAAGATTGTGAGCCCCTCATGGGTCAACCTGATCACCTTGTAACCTCCCCAGCGCTTAGAACAGTGCTTTGTACGCAGTAAGCACTGAACAAATGCCATCGGTATTATTATTATTATTTATCCACTAGGCAGCTCTGCTTCTTGTTCCGCACTCACACTCAACCAAACCTCGAATACCTTCGGACCGGAATGACGGACAAAATACACGACCAACGGCATGGCTAAGTTGGAGGACCTCGGGCCTGGGCGTCATTCCAGCTCTCCCACTTGCTGGATGTGTGACCATGGCTAAGTCACTTCCCTTCTCTGGGCCTCATCCGAGAAACAGAGCTTCACTACCCGAGTCCCACCTGGGCACCCGGTAAGCAGACACCACAATTAGCATGACTGTTATTCCGTGAATTCAGGGCCGCGGGTTCTGACCGGCTGAATGGGGGGACTCTGAGAAACCTCTTCACCCAGGGTACCGGAGAACTACGGAGGCCTCCGTATCTCCCACTCCCGGCCTCCGGCCCACGGCCCCCCGGTTCACGGCCCCCCGCCCGCGGCCGCCACTCACCGGGGTGCAGTATTCCACCATCGGGTAGTGCACCTTGTGGCCTTTGGCCACCCGCCCCGAGAAGAAGCAGCTTTGGCAGATGTCATAGTTAAAGTGCTTTAAGCTCCGATACCTGGTTGGGGGGAGGAAGCAGAGAAACTGAGGCTGGACCTCGGGAAGAAACGTGGACGGCGCCAGGCCTCTTGGCCACGGGCCTCGGGGAGACTGAGTCGCGAGGCGGCGACCCCGCGGTGTGGGAGGAAGAGTGAGTTCCCAGGACGACGACCTTCTAAGAGGGCAGAGACGGCCCGAGGCGCCGACGTCGCCGCGACAGCTACGGAAACACGTCCCAAGGACGCCCCGGCTGACCGATGCCGATCCGTGGGCACCGGTCCACCACTTCCGCCGCCCCACTTGCTCTACAAAGTAGCCATTAAGGGATTAACGCAGCACTTCGGTCCATAGCTGTAATTAATGCATACATATTCACGTCTGTTTCCCCTCTTGCGCGTAAGCGCGCTGTGAGCAGGAAATGTGTCTGTTATATTGCTACGTTGTCCTCTCCTAAGCACTTAGTACAGTGCTTAGTACTTAAGCGCTCAATAAATGATTGATAAATTGATCCAATTCAGCCATTCAGTGCTCAGGAAATGATTGATCCAATTCAGCTTTTCGGTGTATTTTAAACAAGCACACCAGTATAAGGTTGTTTCGCCAAACATTGGATTTTCTGTTTCTACGGAAACCACTGCAGCGGCCCAGATGGCTAAACCCAACTATAACATTTCTGAGTCGGCAGGCGACGTTTCTAAAATGAGAGTCCCGGGCATCCCGGGGCCGGGAGCGATTTCCCTTTTGGAATATTCATCGCTCGACCGGCGAGTTTCTTTGACAGTTTCCATCCGTTAGCGCGCTTCCGATTCTCTTGGGAAATGATTGGATCGGGGCCCTCCCGGGGAACACAATCGAGGCGAGAGGACGGAAGGAATTCCGTGACGCTTGGTACAATTCCCGCCACCTATGTGGGCGGGCGAGCCGACGGGCTAGGACGGGGACTGAGTGGGACGGAAGAAAGGGTCCCCTGTGGAGGCCCAAGCCCACCTGAACCCGATGATGGGACACTCCTTGCAGATGTTACACTTGGCCTGGTGCTTGGCCGTCTCGGCGGCCGCCACGCGGTGTAACACGGGGAGCCACACCATGGACTGGGGCTCCAGCCTCATCCAGTCCAGGAACAGCGCGGCTTCGATTTCCGGCTTGTTGTTCGCCTGGGAGAGGAGAAACGGGGGAGAGGGGTGGGTGGGAGGAAGGAGGGGAGAGGCTGCCTTGAGTCAAGGGGATCTCTTCCAAACGGAAACCGGTCCGTCGTTACCATCCGTCTCCTCGGAACGGATCGCAGAGACGGAATGTGGGGAGGGGCTCATTTGAACTTGGGAAAGGGGGTGGGGGCAGTCACCGTGCCCCGTGCACAGCCTGGTCACCACCTTCCGGTCGGCTCCCCCGCAGGAACGGTGGTTCCTGGGCACCGCTTGGGCCGAAACACCCTTCTAGACTGTGAGCCCACTGTTGGGTAGGGACCGTCTCTATATGTTGCCAACTTGTACTTCCCAAGCGCTTTGTACAGTGCTCTGCACACAGTAAGCGCTCAATAAATACAATTGATTGATGGATCCTTTGGCCACACCTGCTCCTTGTGGTCCCGGGCTACTTCCTAGGATGCCTGCCGATGCATGGGCCAGCTCGACACACGGTCTGCCCTTGATTCATTCCTTCACTCACTCATTCAGTCGTATTTACTGAGCGCTCACTGTGGGTGGAGCACTGTTCTAAGCGCTTGGAAAATACTATTCAGCAACTGACAGAGACGATATCCGAGGGTCTGCCCTCGGATCGGGGCCCAGGGAATCGCTATGCGGCAGGAATTCTCTCTGGGGTGACCTGGGACCACCACTCTGGGCCATCCACCCTAACAGCGCCCTTTCCTCTTAGGTGCTGACCCCGACTATCCATCGGTAGACAGACGTGGGCGTATCCACGTCTCTGTCGATATGTGTGTCACTGGCATAGGTGATCCATCATCATCATCAATTATATTTATTTATATTGATGCCTGTATACTTGTTTTGATGTGTATGCATCTATAATTTTATGTACTTATTTTGTACGTATATTGACCTGTTTACTTGTTTTAGGTCTGTCATCCTCCTTCTAGACTGTAAGCCCGGTGTGGGCAGGGACTGCCTCTCCTGATTGCTGAATTGTAGTTTCCAAGCGCTTAGTAAAGTGCTCTGCACACAGTAAGTGCTCAATAAATACAATTGAATGCATCATCGATGGTATTCACTGAGTGCCAAGTGTGTGCCCTGTAAACTGTATTAAAAGTGCTTCGGGGAGTACAGAGAGCATAAGGTCCAGAAACCCATAAAGGCCACTCATTTGTGGAGACAACATGACCCTGAGAGTCAGAAGGACCTCTGGGTTCGGATCCCGGCTCTGCCGCTTGTCTGCTGTGTGACCTTGGGCAAGTCACTTCATTTCTCTGTGCCTCAGTTACCTCATCTGAAAATGGGGATTAAGACCGTGAGCCCCAAATGGGACGGGAACTGTGCCCAATCAGATTAGTTTGAATCCATTCCAGCTCATAATAAAGTACCTGGCGCATAGCACCGAAAAAACATCATTATTATTAGTGTTAATAATAATACTAATAATGGCAATTATTCTTCCTTTTCACCCAACTGAACTCTTGTTTTCACCAGCTTGGCACATTTCTGCTTCTAGCTAGACTGAAAGTTCCTTGAAGGCAGGGATTGTGGCCTTTAATTCTATCACACTCACGCAAGCGTTTAGTACAGAGCTCTGCACCCAGGAGGTCCTCAATAAATATTACTGATGGATGGATACTTGTAGAGCACTCCTGCCCATAATAATAATAATAACGATGGTGGCATTTATTAAGTGCTTACTATGTGCAAAGCACTGTTCTAAGCGCTGGGGAGGTTACAAGGTGATCAGGTTGTCCCACGTGGGGCCTACAGTCTAAATCCCCATTTTACAGATGAGGGAACTGAGGCCCAGAGACTCAGCTAAAGTCACACAGCTGACAAGTGGTGGAGCCAGGATTTGAACCCATGACATCTGACTCCAAAGTCCGGGCTCTTTCCACTGAGCCACACTGCTTCTCTACTGCCCACCCATCTCCACCATTAGCTGGGACACCCCCAAAGAGCAGGGAGAGCAGTACAGGTTCCCTTTCTCCCGTGTCCTCCCGGACGCCCTCGTGGAGTCGACTTCCAGCAGACCCATGGGACGACTGAGGCCAGATGCCCAGGGGGCGGAATCTGGGTTTCCTCTACGTCAGAAAGATGCGCCCAGGTAACCATGCCGGGCATTCTGCGGGTGCCCGAGGGCACGCTCAGGCAACCCCCGGGAGACTTCTATAGCGTCGCAATGATAATAATAATAATAATAATAATAATAACAATAATAATAATGGCGTTTATTAACCACTTACTATGTGCAAAGCACTGTTCTAAGCGCTGGGGAGGTTACCGGGTGATCAGGTTGTCCCATGGGGGGCTCCCAGTCTTCATCCCCATTTTACAGATGAAGTAACTGAGGCCCAGAGAAGTGAAGTGACTTGCCCAAAGTCACACAGCTAAGTGGCGGAGCCGGAATTTGAACCCACGACCTCTGACTCCAAAGCCTGGGCTCTTTTCCACTGAGCCCCGCTGCAATGACCCGAGCTCTTCTTCTTCCGAGAAGCAGCGTGGCTCAGGGGAAAGAGCCCGGGCTTTGGAGTCAGAGGTCACGGGTTCAAATCCCGGCTCTGCCAATTGTCAGCTGTGTGACTTTGGGCAAGTCACTTCACTTCTCTGTGCCTCAGTTACCTCATCTGTAAAATGTGGATGAAGACTGTGAGCCCCCCGTGGGACAACCTGATCACCTGGTAACCTCTCCAGTGCTTAGAACACTGCTTTGCACATAGTAAGCGCATAATAAATGCTATTATGATTACTATTATTATTCTTATAGGACAGGGACCGTGGCTATCAACAGGACCACCATGTCCCCTCCCAAGGGCTTAGTTCAGTGCTCTTCACACTGTTAATGCTTGATCTAAAACACTGATTGATCAATTGAGTCTAGAGCTTCAGCGCTTAGAAAAGTGCTTTGCACATAGTAAGCACTTAATAAATGCCATTATTATTATTATTATTATTATTATTATCATCATTATCATTATTTGCTTTGGGAGAGGGATGGGGGGCAGAAGTAACTATCCGAAACGTGAGCCCACTGTTGGGTAGGGACCATCTCTATATGTTGCCAACTTGTACTTCCCAAGCGCTTAGTACAGTGCTCTGCACACAATAAGCGCTCAATAAATACGATTGAATGAATGAATAAATATGATTGAATGAATGAATGAATGAATGAATGAAATGGGCATGGGGATGCTACCCCACTTTGCGCCACAAGAGGGCAGACGTGAACAGTGACACCTTCCTATGAGCCTAAATCAGGCTAAAATAATAACAACAATAATAATAATAATAATAATGGCATGTATTAAGCGCTTACTATGTGCAAAGCACTGTTCTAAAATCTTTATCCTTGTACCAGACCCCAGGCAGCATCAGCTCTATCCACGGCAACCCAACGCTTACTACAATGCCTGGCACATAGTAAACGCTTAACAAATACCATCAGTAATTATTCTATTTATTTTATTAATGATGTGCCTATATCTACGATTGTATTTATTTACATTATTGCTATTGATGCCTGACTACTTGTTTTGTTGTCTACCTCCCTCCTTCAAGGCTGTGATCCTATTGTTGGGTA
The DNA here is from genome assembly GCF_015852505.1 of Tachyglossus aculeatus. Taxonomy (NCBI): domain Eukaryota; kingdom Metazoa; phylum Chordata; class Mammalia; order Monotremata; family Tachyglossidae; genus Tachyglossus; species Tachyglossus aculeatus. The sequence goes on from NC_052080.1 coordinate 53,627, forward strand.
GGGATTGACTTTTGCCGAATTGTACTTTCATTCATTCATTCAATTGTATTTACTGAGAGCTTACTGTGTGCAGAGCACTGTACTACTACTAATAATTAGATGGTATTTGTTAAGCGCTTACTATGTGCAAAGCACTGTTCTAAACTCTGGAGCGCTTGGGAAGCACAAGTCGGCAACATCTAGAGACGGTCCCTACCCGACAACTGGCTCACAGTCTAGAAGGGGGAGACAGACGACAAAACAAAACATGGAGACGGGTGTCAAAATCGTCAGAACAAATAGAATTAGAGCTATATGCACATCATTAACAAAATAAATAGTCAATCAATCAATTGTATTTATTGAGCGCATACTGTGTGCAGAGCACTGTACTAAGCCCTTGGGAAGTACAAACTGGCAACATATAGAGACATTCCCTAGCCAACAGTGGGCTCACAGTCTAGAAGTAAATTCACTTGTAAATTCACTTGTAAATATGTACAAGTGAAACAGAGTAATAAATCTTCTTTTAGACTGTGAGCCCACTGTTGGGTAGGGACCATCTCTACAGGTTGCCAACTTGTACTTTCCAAGCGCTTAGTACAGTGCTCTGCACACAGAAAGCCCTCAATAAATATGATTAATTGATTGATTGATAAATCGGTTCAAATATAAATACAGTGCTTGGCACACAGTTAGCGCTCAATAAATACAATTGAATGAATGCATCCTTATTATCTGGGTTCCAAGGTCTCACATCACAGTTCAAGGAAGTGGATGGAGTTTTTTCAAACGATTAAAGATTGTCATAGAGAGAGGCGTGAGCCCGCTGTTGGGTAGGGACCTTCTCTATATGGTGCCAACCTGTACTTCCCAAGCGCTTAGTACAGTGCTCTGCACACAGTAAGCGCTCAATAAATACAATTGAATGAATGAATGAAAAGGAGCTCAAGAACGTGAGGAAATGTTAAGGGGGATGTAGCCTTTTTGAAGGAAGTTTTTGGGAGAAGCAGCATGGCTAAGTGGATAGAGCACGGGCTTGGGAATCCGATGGACCTGGGTTCTAATCCCTGCTCCGCCACCTGTCTGCTGTGTTATCTTGGGCAAGTCACTTAGCTTCTCTGGGATTCAGTGATTTCATCTGTAAAATGGGGATCAAGAGTGTGAGCCCCATTTGGGACACGGACTGAGCCCAACCTGACGACTTTGTATCTACCCCACATCCCCAGATAATAATAATAATAATAATAATGTTGGTATTTATTAAGCACTAACTATGTGCAAAGCACTGTTCTAAGTGCTGGGGAGGTTACAAGGCGATCAGGCTGTCCCACAGAGGGCTCACAGTCTTAATCCCCATTTTACAGATGAGGGAACTGAGGCCCAGAGGAGTCAAGTGACTTGCCCCAGGTAACAGCGCTCAAGTGACGGAGCCAGGATGCGAATCCCTAACCTTCTCACTCCAAGGCCCGGGCTCTAATCATTATGCCATGCTGTTGCTTCATGAGAAGCAGCGAGGCCTAGAAGATAGAACTTGTACTTCCCAAGCGCTTAGCACAGTGCTCTGCACACAGTAAGCGCTCAATAAATATGACTGACTGAATGAATAGAACATGTGTCTTGCAGTCAGAAGGACCTAGACTGTAAAGTGGGTGCGGGAAGGGAATATGTCTATTATAGTGTACTCTCCCAAGCACTTAGTAAACGACTCTGCACACCGAAAGTTCTCAATAAACAAGAATGATTAATAATACTAATAAAAATAATTTGGGTATCTGTTAAGCACATACTATGTGCCAAGCACTGTTCTAAGCGCTGGGGGAGATCCAAGGTAATCAGGTTGTCCCACATGGGGCTCACAGTCTACATCCCCGTTTTCCGGATGAGGTAACGGAGGCACAGAGAAGTGAAGCGACTTGCCCAAAGTCACCCAGCTGACAAGTGGCGGAGCCGGGATTTGAACCCACGACCTCTGACTCCCAAAGAGTCAGAGCCCGGGCTCTTTCCACTGAGCCACGCTGCTTCTCTTTGATTGACCTGGGTTCTAAACGCTGCTCTGCCACTTGTCCACCGTGTGAACCTTAAGTCATTTCATTTCTCTGTGACTCAGTTATTGCACCTGTAAAATGGGAGCCCAATATGGGACATGAACTGTGACCAACATGATTAGTTTGTATCTACCCTAGCGCTTAGTATATAATAATAATGATGGCATTTATTAAGCACTTACTATGTGCAAAGCACTGTTCTAAGCACTGGGGAGGTTACTAGGTGATCAGGTTGTCCCAGGGGGGCTCACAGTCTTAATTCCCATTTTACAGATGAGGTAACTGAGGCACAGAGAAGTCAAGTGACTTGCCCAAAGTCACCCAGCTGACAATTGGTGGAGCCAGGATTTGAACCCATGACTTCGGACTCCAAAGCCCAGGCTCTTTCCACTGAGCCACGCTGCTTCTCTAGTACAGTGCCTGGTACATATTAAGCACTCAACAAATATCACCTAAAGAAAAAGACGTTCAACCTAAATTGGACAGGTTTTTCCCTGAAGTTGAAAAGTGACTAACAGTTAAGCTGAGCAAGTTTCTCCTTCAGCAGCCCCTCGGGGAAGATGATCAATCGTAGGACAACCCCTTTCTTAGTTTTCACCTTGTCCTTTAAATCACATTACTAGAGAATCAATAATCATCATTATCAATCATATTTGAGGTTAATCATTTGAGGTTTCAGAATACGGCATGTAGAGGAGTTTCATAATATTGTTCCAGACCACTTTTTGGAAGAGCAGATTATAGCTGCAATCAAACGAACGGTGGGATTCACTGATTTGCTACCAGGCACAGAGAATTATTCGGAGCAACTGGGAGCGTGCACAACAGTCGACTTGGAAGTCATAACCCCCATCCTCAGTCGAGGGAAGGCTACTACTGCGGCTACTAGTCTAGACTGGGAGCCCCCCTTCTAGCTCCGCCAATTGTCAGCTGTGTGACTTTGGGCAAGTCGCTTAACTTCTCTGTGCCTCATTGACCTCATCTGTAAAATGGGGATTATAATAATAATAACAATGATGGCATTTGTTAAGCGCTTACTATGTGCAAAGCACTGTTCTAAGCGCTGGGGGTATACAAGGTGATCAGGTTGTCCCACGTGGGGCTCACAGTCTTCATCCCCATTTTACAGATGAGGGAACCGAGGCACAGAGAAGTGAAGTGACTTGCCTAAGGTCATACAGCAGACATGTGGCGGAGCTGGGATTAGAACCCACGACCTCTGACTCGCAAGCCCGTGTTCTTTCCACTGAGCCACGCTGCTTCTCTTGAGACTGAGCCCCCCGTGGGACAACCTGACCGCCTGGTAACCTCTCCGGCGCTCAGAACAGTGCTTTGCTCATAGTAAGCGCTTAATAAATGCCATCATTATTATTGTTATTGGGGACTATGGCCAGCCCCTGGGGAAATGGCCAGCTCCTGAGCAAGGCAGTGACCTTCCTCCGAGCCCCCGTCCTGGGCCCCGGGAGGCTGGGATGAGTCTGTGTCTACAGGATCACAGGAGAAGCAGCGTGGCTCAGTGGAAAGAGCCCGGGCTTGGGAGTCAGAGGTGATGGGTTCAAATCCCGGTTCCGCCAACTGTCAGCTGTGTGACTTTGGGCAAATCGCTTAACTTCTCTGTGCCTCAGTTACTTCACCTGTAAAATGGGGACTAAGACTGTGAGCCCCCCGTGGGGCAACCTGACCGCCTGGTAACCTCCCCAGTGCTCAGAACAGTGCTTTGCATGTAGTAAGCACTTCATAAATGCCATGATTGTTATTATTATTGGGGACTATGGCCAGCTCCGGGAGGACGTGGCCAGCTCCCGAGGAAGGCAGTGCCCTTCCTCGGAGTCCCCGTCCCGGGCCCCTTGAGGCTGGGATGAGTCTGTGTCTAGAGACTCACAGGGGAAGCGGCGTGGCTCAGTGGAAAGAGCCAGGCCTTGGGAGTCAGAGGTCATGGGTTCAAATCCCGGGTCCGCCAATTGTCAGCTGTGTGACTTTGGGCAAGTCGCTTAACTTCTCTGGGCCTCAGTGACCTCATCTGTAAAATGGGGATGAAGACTGTGAGCCCCCCGTGGGACAACCTGATCGCCTGGTAACCCCCCCAGAGCTTAGAACAGTGCCTTGGCTCAGTGGAAAGAGCCCGGGCTTTGGAGTCAGAGTTCATGGGTTCAAATCCCAACTCCGCCAACTGTCAGCTGTGTGACTTTAGGCAAGTCACTTAACTTCTCTGTGCCTGTTACCTCGTCTGTAAAATGGGGGTTAAGACTGTGAGCCCCCTGTGGGACAACCTGATCACCCGGTAACCTCCCCAGCGCTTAGAACAGTGCTTTGCACATAGTAAGCGCTTAATAAATGTCGCCATCATTATTATTAGTAGTAGTAGTAGTAAGCACTTAATTTATGCCATCATTATTCTTATCATTAAATGGCTCCGATCGCCCAGCGGTGGAGCCGCCTGGGGCGCATTCCAGCCCCGCCGACCAGGCCGAGAAGCGTGACGTTCCCCGGCCCGGAGACCCCCGAGGGACCACCGTGCCCTGTCCAGACAGGCTCTGGGAGGCTCCGTCACCAGGAAGACGAGGCTCAAGGCCACCACGGCCAAAGCGACCGCTCCAACCACCCCGGCCCTCCGCGGCAGCCCCCTTCCTGTGCCCTTCACCCCCACCCCGCAGCCCCTTAGCCCCGCGCCCACGTACAAACTGGAAGCAGCTGCGGACGCTGGGCTCGATGTTACTGCCGCCAAAGGCCGCGACCTCCCCGAGCTGGCGCGGGATCTGGATGGAGTCGTGGAGGAGCAGGCCCAGGCGCCGCTGGTCGCACAGGCCCGTGCTCGAACTCGCCACCTGCTTGAACAAGTCTGGGGACGATCGGACGGGGGAGGGAGGGGAGTCGGTCAGGCGGAGGCCCGGGGGCCGGACCACGACGGTCCCAGGGGTTGCGGGGGATGGCCTCGGAAAAGAACACGCGCCCCGTGGGGCAGACTCTCCACGACACGCCCGGGAAGATTTAGAACAAGATCGTATTTGTACATATTTACTATTTATTTTGTTAATGATGTGCACATAGCTTTAATTCTATTTGCTCTGACGATTCTGACATGGGTCTACACGTTTGGTTTTGTTGTCTGTCTCCCTCTTCTAGACCGTGAGCCCGCTGTCGGGTAGGGACCGTCTCTAGATGCTGCCGACTTGTAGTTCCCAAGCGCTTAGTCCAGTGCTCTGCACACAGTAAGCGCTCAATAAATGCGACCGAACGAATGAGTGAACGAACAAGGCACGGCTGGAGCAATCCCGTCTCCCAAAGAGGGCGGGGCGGGACGGGACGGCAAAGGCAAAGGCCCGGGACCCCGCCGTCCCTCCGAATGGAGACCCGTGGGTGGGGCGGGGGCTGGGACCCGGGCAGCCCGGGAAGGGGTCGGGGTTGCCCACGGAGCGGCGGGGCCTCCTGGAGAGCTCACGGGCCTGGGAATCCGAGCACCTGGGTTCTTAGCCCAGCTCCACCACTGACCTGCTGGGTGACCTTGGGTGAGTCCCTGAATTTTTGGTTTTTATCGGATTTGCTACGCATTTACAATGTTTCAGCCAGCCTTCTAAGCACTGGGGTAGATAATAATAATGATAGCATTTATTAAGCGCTTACTATGTGCAAAGCACTGTTCTAAGCGCTGGGGCGGTTAACAAGGTGATGAGGTTGTCCCACAGGGGGCTCACAGTCTTCATCCCCATTTTACAGATGAGGTAACTGAGGCCCAGAGAAGTGAAGTGACTTGCCCAAAGTCACACAGCTGATAAGTGGTGGAGCCGGGACTTGAACCCATGACCTCTGACTCCAAAGCCTGGGCTCTTTCCACTGAGCCACGCTGCTTCGTGGAGATGACGTGGAGTTGGATGACGATACCAAGTCATCAGGCAGGACGCAGTGCATGTTCTACGTGGGGCTCACAGTCTTAATCCCTATTTGACATCTGAGGGAACTGAGGCACACAGAAGTGACTTGACCACATATCAGGCAACTGGAGGATCTGGAACGGAGGACCTGGGGTCTAATCCTGCCATCTCCACGTACCCACCCTGTGACCTTGGGCAAGTCACTTAACTTCTCTGTGCTTCAGTTCCCTGGGGATGCAATATCTGTCCTCCTTCTCACTCCGGCTGTGGGCCCAATGTGGGACCTGACGATCTTGTATCTATCGTGGCACTCACGACGGTGCTCGGCACATGGTAAGCGTTTAACCGATACCACAATTTTGATTGCCATCCGGAGCGTGACTTACAGCGGTACTTGTCTTCCAGATGTGCTTTACACAGGGAGATGACACCGGTCTTGAAAGACAGGACGCGGATCCTCCCGGTTCGACTCCTGGCGGGGACGACAAGGCAGAACGGTGACGGCCACCTGCCACACCCAGGAGGACGCGGAGGGGACGGGAATGATCTGCGCGGCCGCCCGGGAGGGCACCGAGGTGAAGGGGAGACGGGCGCGGCCGCCGCTGTTCGCCCCATCCGGGCTACGGCTGCCTCTCTGGCGACCCAGACGGAGCCGCCGGAAACTCTGGGAAGCCTCAGGGCAATGCTCAGGGGGAGATACTCTCTCGGCCACTGCGGGTGGTTGCCAAAATAATTAACAACCGATAACAAAGAAACTCGGTTTCCATTAGAGGCTACCAGTCCCCCCCCCACCGCCCCAGAATGGTTTCAGGTCTGTTGAAAAGCATATTAAAAATACTGGCAGCCCATCTTACGGCCCCCCTTGCTGAGTTTTTGACATGAGAAAATGAAAACACTCTGTCCCTGGATCGCTGTCGTGACGGGGGGACGGGGGGGAAATCAAGCCCGGCGGGGGCTGAGAAAATCTGATCGAGTGGAATAAGTTTGGAAAAGTCACACTGGACCATTTTCCACTCGGGCGGAACGCGTTCCGTAGTTTGGCCTCTGAGCGGGGCCGGCCGACGTCGGGCTCCGGGCCCCGCCTCGGCCGGGGATCCCCACGCGACCCCGACCTCCCCTGGGGCCTCCGGGTCCCCGGCCCCGCCGCCCCCGCCCCCGCGTCCGCCGCCCGGGAGAGGCGAGGAGGAGGGCGGCCCGTACGTGTCGTAGACGTTGAGCAGCCAGTTGAGGCACATGTCGACGCAGAGAGGAACGTTGACCAAGTCGTTGTGCTCTTGTTCCAGCCCGTCGTAGATGGTGGTCAGGCAGTTGATAACCTGCAGGATGTCCAGGGGCTGCTCGTTCTGTTTCAGATTGTGCTGGTCCAGGGCCCCGCAGGCGGCCGACAGGCTCAGGAGGTCCACTGCGGCCAAGGGCAGAGGCAACCGTCACTCACTCTCGGACAACGCTCGGGCCGGAACGACGACGACGACAAGAACGTCGTCGGCGTTGGGACTTGGAGCCGAGCGCTGTGCCAGACGTAAGAACGTCACATGCAACGCCACGGTCCCTGTGCCACGCGGGTCTCACGGTAACAGGAGGGAGGGCCCCATTTTACAGACAGGAAGTCGGAGGCCCCAGAAGTTCCTCGTCTTGCCCAGAGTCGGGACACGGCAAGAGAGTTAGGGTTCCGGGACAAAACCCGGGGGTGTCCTGACTCCCAGCCACCGCGGTGCCCTTCCCACTCTGCCCTGCCGCTTCTGCTCTCACCTCAGTCAACGGCCAGCTGTGTGTGACCTCAGGCAAGTCACGCCACTTCTCTGGGGCTCAGTTATTGATTGATCGGCGATATCACGACGATAATATCAGGGAGCCATCCCCGCCCCCACCGGCGTGCCCCGGCTGAGCACAAGTTAGGGGAGGAGCACTGCGTCCAACGCATGGGGAGCACCTCAGGGTCCTGCTGACTCTCCTCCATGTCCGGCCCTAGGCCTTGGGGCAGAACGTCACTCTGCCTAGCCCCGGAAGCTAGTCTGGGGGCTCGGGCCCTCGCCTCTGCCTGGAAGGGGGTGGGCTTTTCCCAACCCTGCCAGGCCTGTAGGAATGGGAGTGAAAGACAGACAGATGGACAGGTTGGGGGAGAGAGAAGGAGCAGAAAGTCCGGGGCCCTGGGGCTTCCTGTGAACGCTGATGGGAAGGACTAGTTGAATTGTCTGGAACACCTCGTATTTGGAGAACAAAAACAGTCCTAGAATAATAATAGTAATAATGATGGCATTCATTAAGTGCTTACTATGTGTAAAGCACTGTTCTGAGTGCTGGGGAGGCTACAAGGTGATGAGGTTGTCCCACGAGGGGACTCACAGTCTTAATCCTCATTTTCCAGATGAGGTAACTGAGGCCCAGAGAAGTTAAGTGACTTGCCCAAAGTCACCCAGTTGACAAACGGCGAAGCCGGCATTTGAACCCATGACCTCTGACTCCAAAGTCCGGGCTCTTTCCTTGGAGCCACGCTGCTTCTCTAGAATGAGAACCTAGACTGAAAGCTCACTGTGGGCAGGGGACAAGTCTACCAACTCTGTTTTACTGTGCTTAACCACACGCTCAGTACATGCTCTGCACAAAGAAAACACTTAATGAACACCACTGATGGACTGACTGATGAGAGATCACGGCCAATAAAACGCTGACAATCACAAACTTAGTTAGACTCTGGCTCGGCCCTACCACGAGTCCCTACCTAAAGGTCCCAGGTTCGTTCCCAGGTTTTGGCACGTGCTGTATTTTCAAGCGCTTAGCACAGTGCTCTGCACACAGTAAGTGCTCAATAAATACAATAGAATGAATGGGCCCAGCAAATCACCACCCCCCAATTGGATCTGCCTGGGGTGGGACTCGGAAAGACGCTGCCCCGACACTCGCCTCAGGAGGGACAGGCCGCAGAGGTGGCCGGGGTAGCCTTTGGGAAGCCAGGCAGGGAAGGAGGTGAGGGGCTCTGTGATTCCCCATTTCCCGGACCTCACTCCCCCGCGGTGATGTGAACGTGGAAGAAGGGGACCGCCGCTGTTGGCTGATCGCCCGACGTGTCACTCGCTCTCTTTCCTGGGCTGGAACGGCCTGACACGGGCTGGACGTTGGTGGTCGGTGGGAAGGACAGTACCCGGGCGGAGAAGGTGGCCTACGCTGATCCGCAACGGCCCACGACCCCTGTCCCTTCCCGGCCAGAACATGGTCCGACTCACCCGGGCAGGCCCCTCCCTCTGGGAAAGACCGCTCCCACCCTGGCCGTGACCTGCCGGAGCACGGGCTGGAGGAGGGGCCGGGGTCCACTCTAGGGGCCGTCTCAGCCACGGGAGAAACTTGGCTCCGTTCTGAGTTATTTCCCGATCCGGAAACTGGGGCGAAAGAGATGGCGAGCCCCACTGCCCCTCTGCCCTCGCTGGGATGGCAAGCCCTGACCCAACAGGCCCTTCTCATCATCATCATCATCATCAATCGTATTTATTGAGCGCTTACTATGTGCAGAGCACTGTACTAAGCGCTTGGGAAGTACAAATTGGCAACATATAGAGACAGTCCCTACCCAACAGTGGGCTCACAGTCTAAAAGAAAGTCTAAAGCCCTCGGGCCTGAGGGCTGCGGCAGGAGGGGACGGGGAGTCCGAATGGGCCCTCTCCGTCCAGCGAGGTCGCGGGCATCAGAAGCGTGGGCCGCTGAGGTCGGGCTCGGCCCCTCCTGCCCCCCCCCCCCCCCGTCTCCCGCCTCCCAACCCCTCGGGATCTGCGTGCCGCACTGCCACTTTCCAGAGGGCTCCCGGCTCGGACACCTCCCGGACCGGGAGGTGGACAGGACGATCCTCCCACTACGGAGGAGGAAAGCAAGGCACAGGGAGGTTCGGCAACTCGCTCGAGGCACGGCCTGCCCCTGCAACTGCTCCTCTATCTGCCCTCGTCTCTGCCCTAAAAGCGGTCGGGTGTCTCCGCTCCCGTAGCTGTCCCAAACCTGCCGCTGCAATGGCAGTAGCTGAAAAGCAGTCCTGCTCCCACCGAGAGATTCAGTGCTCTTAGAGGGGGGTCACCAAGGGGAAGGACTGGAGAGCAGAGAGGCAGTTTACCGCAGGGGGCCAGGAGCCGAACGCAGACATCGTCAAACCATGCAGGCTCCCGTCTCTGCAATTCAACGTCTGAACGGGCGCCAACCGTTAGCTCGGCCCAGAATACGCACTTACTAAAGGCCCCGATTCTTTTCCCGCGGATGCTCCTGAGGGGACAGCTCTGCCATTTATGAATAGCGGGGCACCTATCCCTCGGCCGACTGACTCTCTGCCCTCCGCACGGCTCACCGATCAACTCGCAGATTACATTTATGAAGACCGCTTATTTCTGGGACCTGAGACCACGGGCCTCGGCTCTAATTCCAGGTAGAAACCGCTTCGGAATGAGTCTCATTAGAGTTGCGAAAACTCAGGGGGGAAAAAACGCTCCCGAAGGCAGTTTCCCTGAAAGGAAGAAATTCCTGAAGAGTAAAATGGCAAGCGAGGTAAAGGGAAAACATTCGGGCTCTCCCGCTTAGGTTTCTAACGAGCCTGCTTCGGATGAGTCCTCCTCTATCTGTCGACGCCCAGGACGCCCAGGCAGGAGGATCCCTGCTTCATTACACTCGCTCCGCATGCCCGGGCAGAGTTCAGGCCCACAGCTGAACAAAAGGCCCTCTGAAGAGGAGAAAAAGGTTTCCCCAAACTACTGAGCAGCAAGGAATTTGTCTTTTCAGGCCATTCGTTCCTGCCACTGAATCGCGGCAATTCTCAACTCTTCTCACACGCAATCATCGACATACACAAGCACCCAGACACACGGCCAGGAGGCAGTATAGCCTGGTGGGAAGACCCTGGGGGACCGGGAGACAGGAGACCCGAGTTTTAGTCCCAGCTCTGCCCGTGACCTGTTGTTTGACTCCAAGTAAGTTACCGAACCTCTCTGAGCCTGGCTGCCCTTCTGGAAAATCGGGACAGAATACCCACTTAATAATAATAATAATGGCATTTGTTAAGCGCTTACTATGTGCAAAGCACTGTTCTAAGCACTGGGGGGATACAAGATGATCAAGTTGTCCCACATAGGGCTCACAGTCTTAATCCCCATTTTACAGATGAGGTAACTGAGGCTCAGAGAAGTTAAGTGACTTGCCCAAGGTCACACAGCAGACATGGGGCAGAGCCGAGATTTGAACCCATGACCTCTGACTCCAAAGCCTGGGCTTTTCCCACTGAGCCACGCTGCTTCTCTCTCAGACTGTGAGCCCCGAGGTGGTGGACGACTGTGTCTGGTCGGACGGTCTCGAATCTATCCCACTGTTCGGCACGTAAGAGACCCTTCATAAATACTGTCATCATCATTATTATAATGATGATTATAATCATCATTATTATAATGATGATTATAATCACGTCCGAACAAGTAATCCCTGTAAAAGTCTGCTGAGGCTGGTTCAATCGATCAATCGATTGTTTTTATTTAGCGCCTACCCTGTGGTAGCATCGACAGAAGATGGAATCTAAAATCAAGACGGGCTGAGAAGGAGAATTATGGCAGCAGCTGGGTTCCCCTGCTAATATCCAGCCTGGTGGGAAGATCGGGACCAAATTGAAGGAAGAATGGGACTCCATCCCCATTCTTCATGATTCCACTGTGAGTGGCAATACGGCCCCCAGAGATACCTGGTCTTTTCTTCTCCCTCACGCTCTCTTTGAATCCCCAAGACAGCTGTGGATATGAAAAGTATTTAAGACACCTGTCTGGGAAAGGGTTTTTTTCCACAAGGGAAACTGGTAACCCATCTTAGACCCCCCCCACACACAACTTATTTAAGACACCTGTTTGGGAAAGGGTTTTTTTCCACAAGGGAAACTAGTAACCCCTGTCTTAGACCCCCCACTTACAACTTCCCTACATACCTTCTCTCTCTCAGAACAGAGTAAGGGGGAGAACTGGAGACGTCTTCACTGACTTCGATGAGAATTCATTCGTTCATTCAATCGCATTTATTGAGAGCTAACTGTGCGCACAGCACTGTACTAAGCGCTTGAGAGAGTACAATGCAACAATAAACAGACACACTCCATGGCCACAACGAGCTTAAAGTCTAGAGAAGCAGTATGGCCTAGTGGAAAGAGCAGAGGCCTGAGAGAGACGAGACCTGGGTTTTAAGCCCAGTTCTGCCACTTCTCTGTTTTATGACCTGAGCCAACTCGCTTGACTTCTCTGTTCCTCATTTTTCTCATCTGGAAAATAGGGATTCGAGTCCTGTTGTCCCCTCGCAACTTAAGACCGGGAACTCATTTGGGAGAGACCGTGCCCGACCCGATTATCTTAAATCTGTTCTAGTGCCTAGCCCATAGTGGGCACTTAATATTCTTATCACCATTATTACTATTATCCCTCTAGATTTGGATCTTTTCCTGGAACGAGTCACTGCCAAAAAGGGGCTAGGCCTCAGAGCAATGTTTTCCTGCAGGACAGCAAACTACCCACCCAAGTTCCGCTCGGCAAAATTTTCTGCTCCGATTCAGTACTGAACGTGCCACGCGGGATGCCCGGAGCGAAGCAATGAAACCACTTTGTGAGAACCTCAACGGTAAGTGTGACACTGGGTGAGCACTTACGATGCGCCGGACCTGAAGAGGGGAAGGGACGGAGTCGGGAAGAATGGGCACTTTCAGCTGGACGACGCCAGTTCGGGCTAAGATTAATGCCGCCCGGTAGTTTTGGAATCACCAGAAGTTTGGAAACGGAAGCCGAGGCGGGCGGCGAGGAATTCCAAAGGCCGGCACGGAGGTGGGTGGCCCGGGCCGGGAAAGCGGACACGGCTGCCCGCGGTGGACGTTGGGGAAAGAGAGAAGGTGCCCAGAGGGCGGAAGTACTCACGACAGAGGGCTTTCTGCAATCTCCGCAGCTTCATGGCAGTCCTGTAAGCCGAGAACCGGACATTGTTCAGGTCAGCTGTGGGGAAATCAATCAGTCCATCAATCTATTGGATTTATTCGCCACTTATTGGGCGCTGTGCAGTGTATTCAAGCGCTTGACGGAGTACAATAAAACAGTCTTGGCAGGCACGGTCCCGGCCCACAGCGAGCTTACGTTCTCTAGGGGGAGACGGACGTTAATAGAAAGTACCCGTATGTACGTAAGTGCACTTAGGTGTATATGGAAGCAGCGTGGCCTAGATGACAGAACACATTTCGGGGATTCGGAAGGACCTTGGGCAAGTCGCTTCAACTGTAAAATGGGGATGAAGACTGAGCCCCAAGTGGGATATGGATTGTACCAACCTGATTACCTTGTATCTACCCTGGCGCTTAAAACGGAGCCTGGCACGTAGTAAGGGCTTAACAAACATCACTTAAAAAATACTAGTGCTGTGGGGCTTAGGGAGGTGTGAATAGGCGGTGCGAATCCAAGTGCAAAGGCGACGTGAAAGGGAGTGGGAGAAGAGGAAGTGAGGACTTAGCTGGGGAAGGTCTCTCGTTATTCCCCAGACGGAGCTTCCCTGACAGACTGAAGGCTGGCCGGCCGGACCCAGGAACGCCAGAGCGGGCCCACCGACTCAGAACCGGCCAATGACGGGAGGGATCGTGCCAGCGAGGGAGGCTTCCGTCCGACCCACCGCCTCAACACGGCTTTCCAAAGTTCTGCCGAGGCGGAGTTTCCCGGGGAAGACAATGGAGCATCCTGTACTGCGGCGGAAGGCGCTCCCCGGCTGGGGGAGCGATCGGCTTCCGCCGTAGCTGGCCTCTGAGACGTCACCTTGAGAGCCCTCAATCGGACAATGCCAAGAAACGCTTCGGGCCCCAGGTCCTCAATAGGGAGGGGGGAGCGGCCGGCTGGTCGGCTTTATGGAGGGCCGCCTTCCCTAAGGCCCGGTCTGGGCCGGTTCTGGATTTCTGGTGGCCCAAGCATCTAAAGGAAGCACAGTCCCAGGTTGTGTTCCATCCATCAGGTGGGAGTTGGCGTGGTTCCTGCCCTAAGGCAGTAAATACGGGCTTTGGAGTCAGAGGTCATGGGTTCGAATCCCAATTCCGCCACTTGTCAGCTGTGTGACTTTGGGCAAGTCACTTCATTTCTCTGGGCCTCAGTTCCCTCATCTGGAAAATGGGGATTAAGTCTGTGAGCCCCACGTGGGACAACTTGATTACCTTGTATCTACCCCAGCGCTTAGAACAGTGCTTTGCACATAGTAAGCGCTTAATAAATGCCATCATTATTATTATTACTCAACAGTATTTCCTGAGCACCTCCACTGTGCAGAGCGCTGTCCTAAGCACTCGGGAGCACAGAGAAGCAGCGTGGCTCAGTGGAGAGAGCCCGGGTTTTGGAGTCAGAGGTCATGGGTTCAAAACCCAGCTCCGGCAATTGTCAGCTGTGTGACTTTGGGCAAGTCACTTCGCTTCTCTGTGCCTCAGTTACCTCACCTGTAAAATTGGGTTAAAGACTGTGAGCCCCCCGTGGGACAACCTGATCATCTTGTAACCTCCCCAGTGCTTAGAACAGTGCTTTGCACATAGAAAGTGCTTAATAAATGCCATCATAATTATTATTATTATTATAGAATTGGCAGAACCGACCCTGCCCTCCCAAGGTCATCCCTGGGCCTCAACTACTGGAGTGTTTGGCCCCAGAATGTGGCTACTCTACTCTCCATCCACCGTCCCAAGGTTGTCTTATCGTCCCCCGGGGTCAGGAAGAAAAGGGAGGGAGCGGGGTGAGGGGCTGGTTCTCTGGGCTGTGGACACCTCGTGGGCCACCGCTCGGTCACTAACCACAACGATTTCCGCTCTCACCGGACCGGGCGGTCCGGCGCCCAGACGGCTGTCGGGAAGTCGGACGGCCACTCCCTCCGGCTGGCGGCCAGGACCGATCCACCTCCACGACGGGAATGACCGGAGGGCCCTCGGATGGAGGGAATCCCGCCCCCGCCGAGCGCCCGAGGCGGGCAGCGGAGTCCTCGCTACACCCGTGCAGGCCGGCAGCCCAAAGAGGCACCTGGCAATATCTCCACGGTGACTGGGAGGAGGACGGCGGGCCCAGGAGAGGGCCACGCAGTGCTTCCGAGGAGACTGTGGGAAGGACGGCTCAATTCCCCGTATCGCTGGTTCCGCTCCGTTACACGTCGGCACTTCCTGCATCACTCGCGGGTCACTCCCTACGCAGCCGCCCGCGGTGCGTGGCGAAGACCGCCTGGGGCGGGGAAGTCTCCCCGGGGTGCGCGGGTGGCCGGCGGCGGTCAGCGCTTGGTTCTCCTCAAAACCCAACCTGAACCGGGACCGTTTGAGCCCGGGCCCTCGGATGACACGCTGACCCCCCGCACTGTCTCGCCTGTTTTGAACGCTCTTAACTGGTGATTTTTTTTCTAATTTTCTATATCTATTCCTCATCAGAGCAAGCAGCAAAGAACCCGACGGAGGTTTGGGGACCAAAGGGATGAGGACGGTGATTTATCGGATCGTTCCCAAGGCCGCTGCCGGGCCAGTTCGGGAATGCCCCATGCAGGGAAGACAAAGCAGGATTTTCTTTTTGACGAAAACTCAGCTAACCTAATCGATACGGAAAGGGAGTGCAATCAAAGCACCTGGACCGACCATCTCGAATGCCTTCGGCTGGCTACGAAAAATCATCAATCTCTTCGGGAGAGATTTTCCTTGGTGTGCCCGGAAATGTTTAGAATTAGGGGGATGAAGGTGATTGCAGGCATTTGAGCGATGTGGTGTCTCGAGGAGTGAAAGATTTGTTTGAAAGACTACAGCGAGGGGCCGCTGGCCCAGAGATCTCGGCAAGTGGAAATGCTTCGCTGAGGAGGCCGACATCCTCGGGGTGTGGCGTAAGCACCCCCTCCTCACCCCCAGCCCAGGGAAAATCCCATCTGCCCCACTAGGTTCAGAAGCCACGGTTGTCCGAGAACAAACGGCAGCTGCCTGCTTTCCCGGAGGAATCCAACCTCGATAAACAAAATTCGATAAGATTCCCACATCCAACGCTTCCGGACTCTGTCGGGGGCCCGACTGTGTCGGCCGTGGCGTGTCTCTGGGAATCGGGGAAAAAAAATCTGTGGCCCGTTCAAGGCCCATTTGATTTTCTGGCAAGGCAAAAGACAAAATGTTCTCAAATGATTTCTACCGGCTCTTGGCTGTTCTGGTAAAGGCCCAGTCCCTCGATCGTAGGTCACTCCTTTCCCCTCAGATTTTTAAATCAAGGTCCGTCCCATTCAGGGGAAGGTTTACATGCCTTTTCCCACCAGTAGTTGATGTTGAAGGAGCGCTTGCACTATTTTGGATAACTTTACAGAGAAACAGCTGCTCTTGGGAAATTCTCAGAGGAAATTGGAATTACATACCGCATGAGAAAATCATTAGGAATGTTTGAATAAGCACACAGTAAAGGATTTAGATTACCTGCTCTTGACCTGCAAAACCTCCCCCTGTGGATCAACTTCTTAAATGCCTTGCATTTTTCTCATAACTGCACCTAAAGCTAATGGATTTAAATAAGAGGAAACGGGACTAAATTGGGAGGACTCAAGTTGTACACAACTGCCCATCTTAAAAAGTTTCTTCAAGGGGCTGTAGGTTTATGAGGTCTGGACAGAAATGCACTTGGGCAGCTTTTGGAGACAAGTCGACAACTCCCGGGACTATTAACGTGGAGGAGTTCCAATAAAATGACATTTGGTTTGGCTTTTGAGAAAAGTAAAGAGCGTGCACGATGTTGGCGCTTTCTGGTTTTAGCTAACCTTAAACGAGTTGATTTTTTAACGAGGTCGCCGCTGAACAGACGATGGGACGTGTGAGGTCCTGGATGCATTTCCACGGACCGCGTGGCCCTTAACGAAGCACGAAACTTTCTGGGGCATTCTTTGCCACGCACAGACCTTAGGGCGAGGAGGTGGGAGGAGGTCTGTGAAGCCCTCTGGGAGAAAGCAGACGTGCCCGACGGCATTCCTGAGGGAGGGAATTCCCGCCATCGCGGCGATCACTCTCCCGACGGCCCCGGGGCCACCGGGGATGCCCCCATCCCGATTAACTGGAAATGTGGGAGCGGGAGGCCTGAAGGAAGCCCCGATGGGGGCGGAGGACCTCGGGACACAGCTCAGACCCGTAGCGCAGACCGTGGTGGCAAGAAGCCGGCCTAGAGAGCCCGTTCCCCACTTGGAGCTTTGAGAGAAGTTAATCTTTCCAAGAATTTCGGAGCGCTCCCCGACTCGGCAATTTCAGAAGGAGACGCTCTCGCGTAACCGGGCACGACGTGGACTGAAAGGAAGTGGAGCCTGACGGCCTGTTCTCGAAGGTTCCTGAGGGGACGGCAAGTACTGCCCGACCACCCGCCCGGGCACGGCCGTAGGGGGAAGAGCACAAGCCTGGGGGTCGGAAGGATCTGGGTTCTAATCCGACTCTGCCACGTGCTTGCCGTGTGACCCAGGGCCGGTCGCTTTCCTTCTCTGGGCTTCGGTTCCCTCATCTGTGAAATGGGGATGGAGACTGTGACTCCCTCGTGGGACAGGGACTGCGTCCAACCCAATTTTCCTGTATCCATCCCAGTGGTTGGTATAGGCCTGGCACATAGCAAGCGCTTACCAAATGTTACAATTATTATTATTATGATCATTATTATTATTAAGAGAAGGAGGACCCTAGCTGGAGGTCAAAGGCTTCGTCCGTCTCGCTGGATTTCCCTGGGTCGATGCGACAGGCAGGGAGATTCTAGGCCGGTCCTCGTCTAGGCCAGAAGAGGGGGACGGGAAGCTGTAGGGTGTCGACGGGTACCCGGCAGGGGAGAGACCTGGAGGCCGATCTTTCCGGACACGGATTCCAAACCCGACGTCACATCCGCGTGGACAGGGCTACCCGAGCCGGGCAACAAAACGGCTCAACCATCACCAACAGAGACCCCGGGGACTTCACATCTCTCCTCATTCTCATTCACTGGACCCATCAGGAAACGCCTCCGGGCTCCCGCGGCCCGTGACCCTCGGCCGGCGCCCGCCCCGGGCCGCCATCGACCCCGTAGCAACAGCCTGGCGGCCGGTTCGCCACACATCCCTCCCGTCGGCGACCCCGTTCTACTTTGCGGCTCTGACGGGGCCCAGCTAGGACCTGGGCTGTGCCCAGGCACAAAGTTAGTGTGAAGCCTACCCCGTGGGCCCGGTGGCTCTGGCGGTAACCCGGAAGACGGAGTGAGAACAGAGGGCACCGGCCCGCCAGGTGGGGAGGAAGGAGAAGGGGAGAAGGGCATTCCTTCCCTCCCACCGGGAAGCAGACGACACGTGGTGGGGAAAATGGACACACACAGACACACCCAGGGCCCCGCCCCTGCAGTTGCCTCGTCCAAAGTTGGCCACAGATTTGTTAAACCCAGGAGATGTAGCCAAAGCTACATTGTGGTTTTCCGATCCTTAGAAATCCACTCGGAAAAGCACACCACAGCCTTTCCCTTTCTTTAAAGAAAACCCGGGTCAACCGGAGCCTCCGGGCACAGAAACAAAAAAAGCCCCACAAACCAAACCACATCTGGCGTATTCCCAACCCACAGATTCCCTGATGGCAAACTGGATTACCGCCGGGTCGACCGTCCACGGCCGCAGCCGTCTGGCTTCTCGCCTTTGGTCATCGAGCCCAGATCGTCCCCCCTAGGGGGTCGCAAACAGGTTTTGCCCCAGATGATCCCAGTGTCCGGAATCCCCTGGCGTGCGTCAGCACGGATCAAAAGGGTCTCCCGCTCGCCTTACCTAGGGACTGGTAGAGCTCGGTCATCTTGGGGTGGTCCCAGCACGTCGTCTGACTCTCGTGGCTAGAACACAAAGCAAGAAGGAAACTGCTTTTAGCATTCAGGGTGGGCAGCACTGACAAGGATTTGGGGGCTTAAAACCTTTGGCCTACCTTCCTCGAGAGAAACCGTAATTGGGTTAGGGCTGGGGAGAAGGTTCTCGCGGGCACAGAATCAGTGATGCTACACTGTGCAGGGGTTAAATCTTGGCACCAATTAAGCGCTCAATGAATACAGGGTGATTCAAAAAGAACTGAATACTTTCAAAAATGTGTTACTCAGTAAATGGGTTATATATATATTCATATATAATGTAACTTAGTTACTGACTAATTCAGTAACTAACTGAGCAGTGTGGCCCAACGGAAAGAGCACGGGCTTGGGAGTCAGAGGTCATGGGTTCTAATCCCGGCTCCACCAATTGTCGGCTGTGTGACTTTGGGCAAGTCACTTCACTTCTCTGGGCCTCGGTGACCTCATCTGTAAAATGGGGATGAAGACTGTGAGCCCCCCGTGGGACAACCTGATCACCTTGTAACCTCCTCAGTGCTTAGAACAGTGATTTGCACGTAATAAGTGCTTAATAAATGCTATCATTATTATTATTTACTGAGCACTTACTTGGGAGAGTACAATATAACAGATTTGGCAAGCACGTTCCTTGCCCGCAATGAGCTTTCGGCCTAGCGGGGGAGACGGACGTTGATATGAATAAACCGCGGATACGGACGCTCATGCCGTGGGGCTGAGGGGGGGTGAATAAAGGGGACGAATCCAAGTGCAAGGGTGACGCAGAAGGGAGTGGGAGAAAGGAAATTTCAGCTTAGTCGGAGGAGGAGATGGGCCTTCGATAAGGCTTTGAATGTGGGGAGAGTGCAGCGGGGCCTAGAGGAAAAAGCACGGGCTTAAGAGTCGGAGAACATAGGTTCTATAATCCCTGCTCTGCCACGTGTCTGCTGTGTGACCTTGGGCAAGGCACTTCACTTCTCTGGGCCTCAATTTCCTCACCTGTAAAATGGAGAATAACACTGTGAGCCCCATAATAACAATAATGATGGCATTTAGTAAGCGCTTACTATGCTCAAAGCACTGTTCTAAGAGCTGGGGAGGTTACAAGGTGATCAGGGAGAACCCATTTTACATCCCCATTTTACAGATGAGGTAACTAAGGCACAGAGAAGTAAAGTGACTGGCTCAAGGTCACACAGCTGACAAGTGCCGGAGCCGGGATTTGAACCCACGACCTCTGACGCCAAAGCCTGCGTTTGTTCCACCGAGCCACGCTGCCTCTCTGCGTCCATCCCGATTATCCTGTACCTACCCCAGAGCAAAGAACAGTGCTTGGCACATAGTAAATGCTTAACAAAAAACGCAATTATTATTATCTGTGGGATATGAAGAGGGAGGGCGTTTCTCGCCAGAGGTCGGTGGAAAGATACGCGAGATGGAGGTACGGTGAGTAGGTTGGAGTTAGAGAAACACAGTGGGCAGCAGGAAATCAGGGAGGCAAGGTGACTGAATGCTTTAAAGCCGACGGCAAGGAGTTTCTTAACTTGACACGCGGTGTAGAGGGAGGCTGCACCTCTTTCGCTTCAGCTGAAAAGCGTTGCCCGGTCAGAAACAGGTAGGAATAATTGCACACAGATGCCGCTCAAGCTCGGACGCAACGCTGTGTTCAGATGCCGACTGCGAACGAGGGGCGGTGGGGAGAGGAGCCGGATGGAGAGAGGGCATGTACACTTGTGGGGACGTGGGAACACCCGCCCGCATGCGCACGCGCCCTCGAGGAATACCACACCGACGCCAGAGTCATTTCGGCCCTTCTCGCCAATCGCCAGGGCGTGGGGCGCCTCAGCCACCAGATGGGAAGGGGATGAGAAACCGCTCCTGGTGGGACGGACTTGGAAGCGCCTCGTGGGCAGGCAATGCGTCTATCGACTCTGCTGTGCCATACTCTATATGTTGACAACTTGTACTTCCCAAGCGCTTACTACAGTGCTCTGCACACAGTAAGCACTCAATAAATACCATTGAATGAATGAATGAATGCCAGGGTGGCTCCCAAGCAGATCGGGTTGGACGCAGGCCTTGTCCCGCAGCGGGCTCTTACATGTGTATTACTCTATTTATTTATTTATTTATTTATCTTATATTACTCTTTATTTACTTATTTTATTTGTACGTTTATTCTATTTATTTTATTTTGTTAATATGTTTTGTTTTGTTGTCCGTCTCCCCCTTCTAGACTGTGAACCCACTGTTGGGTAGGGACCGTCTCTATATGTTGCCGATTAGTACTTCCCAAGTGCTTAGTACAGTGCTCTGCACATAGTAAGCGCTCAATAAATATGATTGAATGAATGAATGAATACTCATCCAACTGCTCGGTACAGGGCCCCGTGCACAGTAAGGCTCCAAAACCACCGTCGGTTGACCGATAAATCTTACACCGAAGCACTCAGAGCCGACAACTTGGGGCATCAGAAAGAGGAAGGATGGGACCATCAATCAATCCATCAGTCATGTTTATTGAGTGCTTACTGTGTGCAGAGCACTATACTAAGCGCCTGGGACAGTACATCAAAACAGCGTCGGTACATACTTTCCCTGACACAACGAGCTTACGGTCTAGGGGGGAGACGGACATTACCCTAAACAAATAAATAACGGAAACTGGCGTACGTGCTGTGGGGCTGAGGGGCGGTGAATAAAGGGAGCAAATCCAAGTGCACGTATGGGGGACGGAGAAAACGGGACGGCTAGAAGCCCGGGAGACCAAAGGCAGAGGGGCAAGACGTCAGAGGGGACAAAACCCACCAAGGATCCCTGGAATCTCCTCTAAATTCCATGGCCAACGGTAGTGTGGACGTCTGTAGGGCAGGAGTTTGAATGAAAGAATAAATGAGTTCTTAGGAACCCGACGACGTTATCAAGATTTCTTAAAATAAACAAGCTAAGGAACTTAATGTCTTTATAAAGTATGCTTCGCTGGCTGCAAAAGACATTTCTCAGCTCCATTAACTAGTACTGTAAGTACACGATCTCACCTTTGACACCTGACTCGCAAACATCAATCAATCGACAGTATCGATTGAGGGCTCAAACACTGATTAAACGGCACTGCACCGAACCCTCGGGAGAGGACACCTGAGTCTGCGGTCCCTGATCTCATGACACTGGGAGTCTAGGGGAGAGGAACCGCCGAAGTGGGCAAGCCATAGGGGAGGGAGAGATTACTCTGGGAAGGCCTCCCAGAGGAGGTGGGATTTCAGAAAGGCTTGGAAGCTGGGGAAAGCAGCCGTCTGCTGGATGAGAGCAAGAAATCGATGGGGAGATGAGAAACAGACCCAGCTAGTAGGTTGGTTTGAGAGGAGGAGAAGTGTGCAAACTGGGGTAGCGGGAAACTGCCTAAACTGCCCTAAAAAATAGGAGGCGTAAATTATCCCCAACACTCAGTTTGGCCGACACTTTTTGCCGGTGACTTTTTTTACCCCCTGAGCGAGTTTGGTCACTTGTAGGCTTTCGGGCCCAAGCCGAGATGGGGAGACACGACCGACGGACGGTGAGGATTCTCCGACGTCTTCACTCCAGAGGCGGATAAAGACCGGCGAGGCCGCTCTCCTTCCCCTGAGCATCGCTCCTGGGGGTCTGACCGGGCATCTGGCTTCTCCGGCTCACAGAGGTGGGTGATTCCTCGCGTTCCCGCAGCGCTCCAACCTCTCACCGGAGCCGCACGCGGACTGGATTTTGTAATTTTGCTTTTTCCCTTCCGCCACCCGCTCCTGGGAAGGGCTGAGGAGCAGAGAAGGTCAAAGGTTGGAAGCAGGAGGGAGGGGAGCAAAGAAGCCTGGGGAATCTGCATTCCAGGGCAAGACGGCAGCTTGCAGGTGAAATCAGCTAAGTGGGGGCGGGGGGTCTCAGCCTCACCAGAGCCACACAGCCGTCTTTTCAAGCTCAGATAAAATCTTGCTGACGTAGGTCTTGTTTTGGGGCTTTTTTTCCCCTCAGAATTACAAGGTACAAGGCATAAAGATGCTCTAGGGAGGTAATAAAGCTGGAACTGGCCAAACCGGGGCTTAAACTGACACAATTCTTCTCCGCGTGCTAGGGAAAGAAAAGTTTCTGGGTTGCTAAGCACCCAACTTGTACTACCAAAGCGCTTAGTACAGTGCCCTGCACACAGTAAGCGCTCAATAAATACAACTGAATGAGTGAATGAACGTACATCCGCTTCCGGGATTTTGAAAACCCAGCACAGTCAGCTTTTACCAAGGCAAACGACAGATGGAAATGCGTCCTCTGGCCTCTTGCTAATTGGCCAGCCCCTGACGATTTCAAATTCTCCCTTCCAAAGCCATCAGAAAAGCCTTTTCCGGGAGCACCGCGTCTGTGCCAAGAACGCCACCGGCCTGGATTCGGATTCCCGGGTCAGGATTCAGACGTGCAACGCCACCTTCTCAATCACCTACGGATTTCAGCCAATTCTCGCTCTCCTACTCTCTCCCAGAAAGGTGGTATAGAGCCCGATGAGCGGGAGGGTGAAGGCCACTTCCAACTCTCCTGCTGACAACTTTAGAACAGCATTTTGGACATAGTAATCAATCAATCAATCGTATTTATTGAGCGCTTACTGTATGCAGAGCACTGTACTAAGTGCTTTGTACTTCCCAAGCGCTTAGTACAGTGCTCTGCACACAGTAAACGCTCAATAAATACGACTGATCGATTGCTTGGGAAGTACAAGTTGGCAACATATAGAGACGGTCCCTACCCAACAGCGGGCTTACAGTCTAGAAAGTAAGCGCTTAATAAATGCTATCGTTATTGTTATTAGAAATTAAAGTCCTCCTCCCGAGTGCGCTGGGTCGCCCGCATTTCCAGCAACGCGATTAAACATTCCCTCACCTCCGGGCTCAAACGGCGCACAAGATTACGGTGCGGCCTCGGAGCTGCGATGGACGCACTCCCTGGGTGACTTGTGAAACGGTTTCGTGAAATCGTCGGGAAGGACAGAACAGCAACGTGCAATCCAAAGAGGAACACCTTTCGGTTCCCATTCCGAGAAACGGCAACGGCCTTGTTATAATCCGCTTTCTCCGCCTCCTCCGAGACACATCTCCTGTCGACGGGTGCCTTTCTATCTTACAATGGATCGTCGGGACGGACAAAACAGCAACGGGCAATCCAAAGGGGAACACCTTTCGGGTCCCATTCCGAGAAACGGCAACTGCCTCGTTATAATCCGCTTTCTCCGCCTCCTCTGAGACACATCTCCTGTCGACGGGCGCCTTTCTATCTTACAATGGCTCTTCCGGGGATGAGGCAAATCAAAGGGGGAAGAATAAGCGGGGAGACGGACAGGGGGATTTTCTCAGGGGATTTGCGGGTTAGGGTTTCTCTTCATCTAGGGTCCCAGTGATCCTTTTGTGTGGAGATCGGACCCTTTGGGAGAGAAAACTTGGCATTTAGCAGCCCTCCTTGGCCTTGGGGGGTGCAAACGAAATATTCAGAAGAACGGACCCACACGCCTGCAAGCGGGTTAAGTTAGCAGGCTGCCCGTTCAGTTGGGAGAAGGAAGGTGAAACGAAGCACCTGCATACGTTGGCCCCTGAATTCACTCATTCAGTCGTACTTATTGAGCACTTGCTGTGTGCACAGCACTGTACTAAGCACTCGGAAAGTACAATTCGGCAACGGACAGAGACGATCCCCACCCAAAAACGGGCTCATGAAGAGCAAAAAGACCCACACGACTGTAGCTGGAAGAGGAAATGAATGAGACCGGATTGCAAATCCACTTAGACTACACGATTAATTTTGGATACGCCCCAGGTAGCGTCGAACCCCGAACCAATCTTTCAAAATGCTTATTTATATTTATGTCCGTCTTCCCCTCTAGGCTGTAAGGAAATGTCTCAATGTCTCTGTTGTTCTGTACAACACGGGGTCTGTTGTACTCTTCCAAGCGCTTTCATTCAATCGTATTTACTGAGCGCTTAGCACTGTACTAAGCGCTTGGGAAGTACAAGTTGGCAACATATAGAGACAGTCCCTACCCAACAGTGGGCTCACAGTCTAGAAGCTTAGTACAGTGCCCTGCACAAAGTCAGCACTTAATCAAACACTTAGTACGGTGCCCGGCGCACGGTAAGTGCTTAGTCAATATGACCGAACGAATAAATCCAACCGATTGAGAATGGGCCTGGGAAGAAGAGGATCTGGGTTCGAATCCCTGCCCGGCCCCTCGGCCCCTTGAGACCTTGGACAAGTCGCTGAACATCTCCGGACCCGTCTCCCCTCCCTCTTAGACTATGAGCACCACGCGAGACAGGGGCTGCATAATAATAATAATAATAATAATGGCATTTATTTAGCGCTTACTATGTGCAAAGCACTGTATTAAGCGCTGGGGAGATTACAAGGAGATCAGGTTGTCCCACTGGGGGCTCACAGTCTTCATCCCCATTTTACAGATGAGGGAACTGAGGCCCAGAGCAGTGAAGTGACTTGCCCAAAGTCCCACAGCTGACAATTGGCAGAGCCGGGATTCAAATCCATGACCCATGACTCCAAAGCCTGGGCTCTTTCCACTGAGCCACGCTGCTTCTCTAAATAATAATGGCATTTATTAAGCGCTTACTATGTGCAAAGCACTGTTTCGAGCGCTGGGGAGTTTACAAGGTGATCAGGCTGTCCCAAGTGGGGCTCACAGTCTTAATCCCCATTTTCCAGCTGAGGTAACTGAGGCACAGAGAAGTTAAGCGACTTGCCCAAAGTCACACAGCTGACAAGTGGCGGAGCCGGGATTTGAACCGAGGACCTCTGACTCCAAAGTCAGCGCTCTTTCCACTGAGCCACGCTGCATCCAACCTGTTGCTATTGTTTCCACCTCGGCACTTAACTACGGTTCTTGACACGTACTACTTAAGTCCCAGCTAATTATTATTATTACAATTACGTAAGGCCAAACAATATTTGTAGCTGCTTCTTCACTGGCCCCCGTCCGGGAGACTGAGGGGCTCCGATTCTGCTGTGAACGGGCCTGGGTTTGGCAGGCAAAGAAGACCCCCCAGGAAGGCAGTTGGGGGAAAGCAGCATTGCCTAGTGGTTAGAGCCCACGCCTGGCAGACAGAGAGTAATGGGAAACTATTTCTTCTTCTTATTATTATTATTATTATTATGATACTTAAGCGCTTACTATGTATCAAGCACCCTTCTAAGTGCTGGGGGAAATACAAGGTGCTAATCCCGACTCCCTCGCTTGTCTGCTGTGTGACCTTAGGCAAGTCACCTCACTTAAGACTGATCCCTCTGTAACCTCCCCAGCGCTTAGAACAGTGCTAGGCACATAATAAGCGCTTAACAGATGCCATTATTACGGTTATTATTCTCCGAGAAGCAGCGTGGCTCAGTGGAAAGAGTCCCGGCTTGGGAGCCAGTGGTCACGGGTTCAAATCCTGCCTCCGCCAACTGTCGGCTGTGTGACTTTGGGCAAGTCACTTCTTGGGGCCTCAATTCCCTCTTCTGTAAAATGGGGACTGACCGGGAGCCCCCCGAGGGACCACCTGATCACCCTGTAACCTCCCCGGTGCTTAGAACGGTGCTTGGCACATAGTAAGCTCTTAATAGATGTCATTATTATGGTTATTATTCTCCGAGAAGCAGCGTGGTCCAGTGGAAAGAGCCCGGGCTTGGGAGTCGGTGGTCACGGGTTCAAATGCCGGCTCCGCCAATTGTCAGCTGGGTGACTTTGGGCAAGTCGCTTCTCCGAGCCTCAGTCGCCTCATCTTTAAAATGGGGATTCATTCATTCATTCGTTCAATCGTATTCATTGAGCGCTTACTGTGTACAGAGCACCGCACTAAGCGCTTGGGAAGTACAAGTCGGCAACATATTCATTCAATCGCATTTACTGAGCGCTTACTGCGTGCAGAGCACTGGACTAAGCGCTTGGGATGTACAAGTTGGCAACATCTAGAGACGGTCCCTACCCGACAGCGGGCTCACGGGCTGGAGGACCGTGGGGGATGAAGACTGGGAGCCCCCCGTGGGCCCACCCCATCGCCCTGTAACCTCCCCGGCGCTTAGAACAGCGCTTGGCACACAGTAAGCGCTTAATAAATGCCACCGCTGTTATGACTAGTCTTCTTCATTGGCCCTCAGGTTGGTCCCTTCTCCAATGAGGGTGGGGCCCCAGAGTCGGGTCCAGCCCGCCCGGCGGGTCTCCAGCGCAGCGCTCAGCACAGCGTCGGGCACGGAGGAGGCGCTTTACCGGATGCCCCGTCACTGTTCTGACCGATGCTGGGCGGGCTCGGAGCCTCTTCGGCGGGGCCCCCCCCACCCGGCTGCTGGGGCGGGCGCGCCCCCGCGCACCTCCCCCCCCCCCGGCCCCCCCTCCCCGCTCCGCCGCGCGCGCGCGCGTCCGCCCCCGGGGGGCGGGGGGGGGGGGTCCGCTTACCGGCCGCTCTGCTCCCTCATGGCGACGGCGGGGGGCGGGGGGCGGCGGGGGCGGGCAGCGGGAGCGCGCCGGGCGGGAGCGCGCCGGGCGGGAGCAGGGAGGGCGGGAGCGCGCGGCACTGCGGCGGCGGCGGCGGCCCCGCGCGGACGGACGGACTGACGGCCGAGGAGGGGCGGGGCTTAGGGCCGAGGGGCGGGGCTGCACCGGAGGGGCGGGGCTTAGGGACGGGGCGGGGCTTAGGGACGGCGAGGGGCGGGGCCTAAGGGCGGGGCTCGGGATTGAGGGGCGGAGCCCTGCGCCGGAGGGCGGGGCTTGGGGCCGAGGGGCGGGGTTTAGGGGTGAGGGGCGGGGCCGAGGGGCGGGGCCTGCGTCAGAGGGGCAGGGCTTAGGGACGAGGGGCGCGGCTTGGGGTCGATGGGCGGGGCCTGCGTCAGAGGGGCGGGGCTTAGGAGCGAGGGGCGGGGCTTAGGAGCGAGGGAAGGGACTGGGGGTCGAGGGGCGGGACCTGTGTCGGAGGGGCGGGGCTTAGGGACGAGGGGAGGGGCTTGGGGTCGAGGGGCGGGGGCCTGCATCGGAGGGGCGGGGCTTAGGGGCGAGGGGCGGGGCTCACAGCAAGGTGCGGGGCTTAGGTCCGAGGGACGGGGCCTGTGCCGGAGGGCGGGGCTTAGGGAAGGGGGAGGGCCCGGGGGCGGGGCCTAGGGCTGTGGGGCGGGGCCCCTGAAGGAGGGCGGGGCTTGGGAGCGGGGGGCGGGACCTGCGCCGGAGGGGCGGGGCTTTAGGGCGGGGCTTATGAGCGAGGGGCGGGGTCAGCGGCGAAGGGCGGGGCTTGGGGTGGGGCGGGGCTTAGGGGCGAGGCTTGGTGTGAGGCGGGGCCTGCGTCGGGGGCGGGGCTTGGGCGCGAGGCCTGCGTAGGAGGGCGGGGCCTCGGGCGGAGGGGCGGGGCTTGGGGTCCTTCATTCAGTCAATCCGTTCATTCATTCATTCATTCAGTCGTATCCATTCATTCACTCATTCATTCAATCGTATCCATTCATGCATTCATTCAATCGTATTTATTGAGCGCTTACTGAGTGCGAAGCGCTAGACTGAGCGCTTGGGAAGTCCAAGTCGGCAACATAGACGGTCCCTACCCAACAGCGGGCTCACGGTAACAGAATAATATAAATAGAATAAATATGTAAAAGTAAAAGAAATAGAGTAATAAATATGTACAAACATATACATATATGTATATATATACATATATATATATATGTATATGCATGCATACCTATATGTGTGCATATATATATGCAAGTGTATACATATATATGTACACATATTATAATAATAATGGCATTTGTTAAGCGCTTACTATGTGCAAAGCACTGTTCTAAGCGCTGGGGGGGATATAAGGAGATGAAGTTGTCCACATGGGGCCTCACAGCCTTAATCCTCATTTTCCAGATGAGGGAACTGAGGCTCAGAGAAGTGACGTGACTTGCCCAAGGTCACACAGCAGACATGTGGCGGAGCAGCATTCGAACCCATGACCTCTGACTCTAAAGCCGGGGCTCTTTCCACTGAGTCTCTCTCTCTCTCTCTCTCTCTCTCTCTCTCTCTCCTCTCTCTCTCTCTCTCTCTCTCTCTCTCTCTCTCTCATCTTCTAGACTGTGAGCCCACTGTTGGGTAGGGACCATCTCTATATGATGTTGCCAACTAAATACGACTGAATGATTGATTGATTGATTGATTGATATGCAGGTGCTGTGGGGAGGGGAAGGAGGTAAGGCAAGGCGGCAGGGGGTCGGGGAGGGGCTTCAGCCCCCGGAGGGCGGGGCTTACAGGAGGGGGCGGGGCTGGGGTGGTGGGCGGGGCTTAGGGTAGAGGGCGGGGTTCGGGATGATGGGGCGGGGCTTGGAGTCGGGGCGGGGCCTAGGTGGGTGGGCGGGGCTTAGGATCGATGGGCGGGGCCGAGGGTGTGGATTAGGGCGCAGGGGCGGGGCCTGCGCAGGGGGCGGGGCTTAGGAATAATAATAATACTAATGTTGGTATTAAGCGCTTACTATGTGCCAAGCACTGTAAATACAAGGTAATCAGGTTGTCGCACGTGGGGCTCACAGTCTTCATCCCCATTTTCCAGGTGAGGGAACTGAGGGCCAGAGAAGGGAAGTGACTTGCCCAAAGTCACACAGCTGACAAGGGGCGGAGCTGGGATTTGAACCCACGACCTCTTGACTCCAAAGCCCGGCGGGTTTTGGGAGCGATGGGCGGGGCTTAGGGCCGAGGGGCGGGGCCGGGGCCGGGGGCGGGGCCGAGGGGCGGGGCTTTATGCACAGGGGGCGGGGCGGGGTGTTGGTGGGCGGGGCTGGGAGTCGAGGGGCGGGGCTTAATGCGAAGGGGGCGTGGTTGAGGGGTGTGGCTTAGGGTGCAGGGGCGGGGCCTGCGCCGGGGGCGGGGCTTAGGGGCGAGGGGCGGGGCTTGGGAGCGATGGGCGATCAATCAAACAATCAATCGTATTTATTGAGTGCTTACTGTGTGCACAGCACTGTAGTAAGCGCTTGAGAAGTACAAGTTGTCAACTCGTAGAGACAGTCCCTACCCAACAGCGGGCTCACAGCCTTAAAGGGGGAGACAGAGAACAAAACCAAACATACTAACAAAATAAAATAAATAGAATAGATATGTACAAGATAAATAGAGTAATAAATAGGCACAAACATCTATGCATATATACAGCGACGGGCGGGGCTGAGGGCCGAGGGGCGGGGCTGTGGGCGCTGGGGGCGGGGCCCGGGGGCACGGCTCCTCCATCGCCGCGCGCCCCCGCGGGAGGGGCTCCGGCGGCTCGCGCGCGCGCGCGCGCGCGCCCGCCCGCCCCCCCTCAGCGCGCACGCGCCAGCCCCCCCCAGCGCGCACGCGCCCGCCCCTCCTCCCCAGCGGCGCCCCCCAGCGGCCGGACCGCGGCGGGAACCGTGGCGTTCACCCCAGCGCTGACCCTGGGCCGGGCCCGGCCAGAGCGGCCAGAACAAAATACCTTTCGACGTATTGATTACTCTGTTTATTCATTCATTTTACTGGGACATATCTATTCTATTTTGTGAATATTCATTCATTCAATCATATTTACTGAGCGCTTACTGTGTGCAGAGCACTGTACTGAGCACTTGGGAAGGACAAGTTGGCCACATCTAGAGCGGGTCCCTACCCAACAGTGGGCTCACAGTCTAGAAGGGGGAGACAGAAGTGACTTGCCCAAAGTCTCAAGGTGTTAATATATTTGGTTTTGTTCTCCGTCCCCCCCATTTTAGACTGTGAGCCCACTGTTGGGTAGGGACTGTCTCTCTATGTTGCCAATTTGTACTTCCCAAGCGCTTAGTACAGTGCTCTGCACACAGTAAGTGCTCAATAAATACGATTGATGATGATGATGATGACAAGTGGCGGAGCGGCATTCTAACCCATGACCTCTGACTCTCAAAGCCCGGGCTCCTTCCAGTGAGCCATGCTGCTTCTCTTAATAAATAATAATAATGGCATTTATTAAGCGCTTACTATGTGCAAAGCTCTGTTCTAAGCGCTGGAAAGGTTACAGGGCAATCAGGTTGTCCCACGGGGGGCTCACAGTCTTCCTCCCCATTGTACAGATGAGGGAACTGAGGCCCAGAAAAGTGAAGTGACTTGCCCAACGTCTCATGGCTGACAAGTGGCGGAGCAGGGATTCGAACCCATGACCTCTGACTCTCAAAGCCCAGGCTCCACCCACTGAGCCACGCTGCTTCGCTTAATAAATAATAATAATGGCATTTATTAAGCGCTTACTATGTGCAAAGCACTGTTCTAAGCGCTGGGGAGGTTACAGGGCAATCAGGTTGTCCCACGGGGGGCTCACAGTCTTCCTCCCCACTGTACAGATGAGGGAACTGAGGCACAGAGAAGTGAAGTGACTTGCCCAAAGTCTCACAGCTGACAGTTGGCAGAGTCGGGATTCGAACCCATGACCTCTGACTCCATAGCCCGGGCTCTTGCCACTGAGCCACACTGCTTCTCTAAGCACATAGTAAGTGCTTAACAAATGCCATCACTATAATTATTATACTTGAGAGTAAAGGAAGTGAGTCAGGGCGACCTAGAAATTATAAGAAAGTATCACTTTCTACCAACTCATCTCTCCCAGGAGCCCAAGACAGTGTTTGGCACAAAATTAATTGATAATAATAATAATGGCATTTGTTAAGTGCTTACTATGTGCACTGGGGGGGATACAGTGTGATCAAGTTGTCCCACGTGGGGCTCACAGTCTTAATCCCCATTTTTACAGATGAGGTAACTGAGGCTCAGAGAAGTTAAGTGACTTGCCCAAGGTCACACAAGAGACTTTTGTAGTGGAGGTGGGATTCGAACCCATGACCTCTGACTCCAAAGCCCATGCTCTTTCCACTGAGCCACGCTGCTTCTCTGATATTGATTGATTGATTGATCAATCAATGGTATTTATTGCATGCTTACAGTATGCAGAGCACTGTAGTAAGAGCCTGGGAGAGTCCATTCATTTATTCATTCACTCGTATTTATTGAACGCTTACTGTGTGCAGAGCACTGTACTAAGCACTTGGGAAGTACAAGTTGGCAACCTATAGAGCGGTCCCTACCCAACAGTGGGCTCACAGTCTAGAAGTGTCCAATACAACAGAATTAGCAGACAGGTTCCCCGGCATACGCATATATACTCTAGGCCCAGCTGCAATTTATTTCTGTGCCTGCCTCTTCCACATTGCATTGTACTCTCTCCACTGCTCAGTAATAATAACAATAATAATAATAATGGCATTT
This sequence comes from Tachyglossus aculeatus, assembly GCF_015852505.1. NCBI lineage: Eukaryota > Metazoa > Chordata > Mammalia > Monotremata > Tachyglossidae > Tachyglossus > Tachyglossus aculeatus. The sequence goes on from NC_052080.1 coordinate 85,584, forward strand.
ATTAAGCGCTTCCTATGTGCAAAGCACTGTTCTAAGCGCTGGGTCTGCACACAGTAATACCACGGATCAATTCATCCTGTCTTCTAACTCTAAGGATTCTCCTCTACACACACAGCGGCTGCTGATTGCCTGTGTGGATATTGAGAGTGAATTGTGTTGGAAAAAATGGTTTGTTTCCAGGGGACATCCTTGCATTGTACTCTCTCCACTGCTCAGTAATAATAATAATAATAATAATAATAATAATAATGGCATTTGTTAAGCGCTTACTATGTGCAAAGCACTGTTCTAAGCACTAGGTTTGCAGACAGTACTGCAGACAGTAATACCATGGATGAATTCATCCTGTCTTCTAACTCTTAAGGATTCTCCTCTACACACACACAGCAGCTGCTGATTGCCTGTGTGGACCTTGAGAGTGAATTGTGTTCGAAAAAAATGGTTTGTTTCTGGGGGACATCCTTGCATTGTACTCTCTCCACTGCTCAGTAATAATAATAATAATAATAATAGCATTTATTAAGCACTTACTATGTGCAAAGCACTGTTCTAAGTGCTGGGTCTGCAGACAGTAATACCACGGATGAATGCATCCTGTCTTCTAACTCTAAGGATTCTCCTCTACACACACAGCGGCTGCTGATTGCCTGTGTGGATATTGAGAGTGAATTGTGTTGGAAAAAATGGTTTGTTTCTGGGGGACATCCTTGCATTGTACTCTCTCCATTGTTCAGTAATAATAATAATAATGGCATTTATTAAGTGCTTACTATGTGCAAAGCACTGTTCTAAGTGCTGGGTCTGCACACAGTAATACCAGGGATGAATTCATCCTGTCTTCTAACTCTAAGGATTCTCCTCTACACACACAGTGGCTGCTGATTGCCTGTGTGGACATTGAGAGTGAATTGTGTTGGAAAAAGTGTTTTTTTTCCGGGGGACATCCTTGCATTGTACTCTCTCCACTGCTCAGTAATAATATTAATATTATTATTAATAATAATAATAATAATGACATTTATTAAGCGCTTACTATGTGCAAAGCACTGTTCTAAGCGCTGGGTCTGCACACAGTAATACCACGGATGAATTCATCCTGTCATCTAACTCCAAGGATTCTCCTCTACACACACAGCAGGTGCTGACTGCCTGGTGGATATTGAGAGTGAATTGTGTTGGAAAAAATGGTTTGTTTCTGGGGGACATCCTTGCATTGTACTCTCTCCACTGCTCTGTAATAATAATAACAATGGCATTTATTAAGCGCTTACTATGTGCAAAGTACTGTTCTAAGCCTGGGTCTGGACACAGTAATACCACGGATGAATTCATCCTGTCTTCTAACTCTTAAGGATTCTCCTCTACACACACAGCAGCTGCTGATTGCCTGTGTGGATATTGAGAGTGAATTGTGTTGGAAAAAATGGTTTGTTTCCAGGGGACATCCTTGCATTGTACTCTCTCCACTGCTCAGTAATAATAATAATGGCATTTATTAAGTGCTTACTATGTGCAAAGCACTGTTCTAAGCGCTGGGTCTGCACACAGTAATACCACGGATGAATTCATCCTGTCTTCTAACTCTGAAGGAGTCTCCTCTACACACACAGCAGCTGCTGATTGTCTGTGTGGATATTGAGAGTGAATTGTGTTCGAAAAAATGGTTTGTTTCCGGGGGACATCCTTTTCCTGATCCACCTTAACGGGGGCTGACACTAAATCCATCACATTCTTTCTTCCCTTTCCCATTCAATAGGGCCCAGCAATTGGGATTTTCAAACAGTCTGAAATGCTGACACTCTGCATAATCTCCTTTCTTCTGCAGCTACAAATACAGAGCTGGATTCAATTAGGCTCCCAGCAGGTGAAAAACCCAATTAGGTAATCCATTCTTTGGGTTTTTCTCTTCCTGACACCCAGGCATCACCTTTTTTTTTTTTTAATCCTAAGGGGCATTGAGAATCATTTCTCAATTCAGAGGCAAATTAACCCGGTGATCTGTGACCTCTGACCACTGGCCATTGCAAAAATGTTTTGCAAAAGCCACTAAAATGTAAAAAGATTGAATTCATGATTTTCTTGCTGGTTTTTTTTTTTTTTTCATTTTGGATTTTTGGGGGGTTCTATTCTCCCAAATCCATAAAACGTTTCAGGCCTTTTGAACTCCCTGACAATAATGGGTTTTTTTTGTTTTTTTTTTTGCTCTGGAAAGAAGGCTGTGATCTAATAATAGTATTATCTCGTAATCTTCTCATTATCTTCTAGACTGTGAGCCCACTGTTGGGTAGGGACTGTCTCTATACGGTGCCAACTTGTACTTCCCAAGCGCTTAGTACAGTGCTCTGCACACAGTAAGCGCTCAATAAATACGATTGAATGAATGAATGAATGAATGAATAATGATGATAATGATAACATTTATAAAACACTTACAACGTTCTCAGTAAGTTTGAATGAGAACTCACTCATTCCCACTGGTTTCAACTACCATCTCTATGCAGATGATTTCCATTCATTCATTCAGTCATATTTATTGAGCTCTTACTCTGTGAAGATTTCCAAATCTACATTTCCCCTCCTTCTCTAGGGTCTTTGCATGTCTTCCTGCCTTCAGGACATCTCTAACCTGGATAATAATGATAGTGGTATTTATTAAGCACTTATTGTGTGCCAGGCACTGTACTAAGCACCGGGGTTGATACAAACAAATCGGGCTGGACAAAGTCCCGGTCCCACGTGGGGCTCACAGTCTCAATCCCCACTTTACCCTAAAACTATACCCATATCAAAAACTAAATATGTCCAGAATAAAACACCCAAACCCTGTCCTCCGTCTTTCCTATCACTGTAGACAATACCACCATCTGCCCTACCTCACGAGCCCATAACCTTGATGTACTTCTGGACTCATCTCGATCACGTAACCCAAATATTCATTCTGTCGCCAAATTCTGTTGGTCCTACCTTCGTGACATCACTAAAATCCACACTTTCATGTCCATCCAAACTGCTGCTGTGCCGATCCAAGCACTTATTCCTCTTGGCTGCCCCACTTATCTCCTCCCCAACCTCCCTGCCTCTCCCCACTCCGGTCCATATTTCTGGAGCGTCTTCCAAATAAACGTTCAGCCCACTTCCCCTCTCTCCTCGAAAACCTCCGGTGGTTGCCCACCCACCTCCGCATCCAACACACTCCTTCCCATCGGCTTTAAAAGATACACTCGACTCGCCCCCTTCATTCATTCAGTCGTATCTATTAAGCACTTTCTGTGTGCAGAGCACTGTAATGAGCACTTTGGAGAGTATGATATAAGTATAAACAGACACATTCCATGTCCAAAACTAGTTTTGCTACAGCCTGCTCTTCCGGCTCCAGTGTACCCATTGTGCTCGGATCTCATCTGTCTCATCACTGATCCCTTTCCCACAGTGTTTTGTTGGCCCGGAACTCCCTGCCCCCTCCAAGTAGGCCAGACCACCACCCGCCCCACCTTCGCAGCGTTATTAAAGTCACATCTCCGCCAGCCAAAGTCTCCTTTTTCCCAAACCCCACACCCTTCTGCATCTTGGATCTGGGTGATGAGGCTGCGGGCCGCCCGGCACCTCACCCCCGTCCTTTTCAGATTCGGCCTCCAGAGTCTGAACAGAAACCCCCCGCTGCCACGAACGTGGCTCTTCGGGAGCGGGAGCTGAAATGGGAAAACTGTCCCACCTGTTTCCCGCTCCTGTAGTTTCCGTCTCCCTGGATACACCGAAAACTTTCTACAGTACAGAAGTCCGGGCACAGAGCAGAAATCCCAAGTTGGGGGGTACCCTTCAATGTCCTGAGCTTCCAAATCCTCCCAGCCATCTCCCCCCGGCCCAGCCTGAGAACGGGGACGCGCTACCATGTGACAGTGGAAAGAGCACGGGTTTGAAAGTTGGAAGATCTGGGTTCTAATCCAGGCTCTGCCCCTTGTCTGCTGTGTGACCTTGGGTGAGCCACTTCAGTTTTCTGCGCCTCGGTTCCCTCGTCAGTCAGATGGTGATCAAAAGTCCGAGCCACATTTAGGACAACCTGATTACCCTGTATCTACCCCAGTGCTTAGAACGGTACTTGGAACATAATAAGTGCTTAACAAATACTATTATTATTATTATTTCCTGGGCGGAACCCCCCACCTCGGGGCCTCCCATCAAAGCCACCCTGGATTCAGATAGACAGATGAACGAATGGGGACAGAGAGTCCAGGTAGGGAGGAGGAGGATTAGAAAGGGGAGGGAGAAGGTGGCCGACAATAATAATAATAATGATGGCATTTGTTAAGCGCTTAATATGTGCAAAGCACTGTTCTAAGCGCTGGGGGACACAAGGTGATCAGGTTGTCTCACGTGGGGCTCACAGTCTTTATCCCCATTTTACTGATGAGGGAACTGAGGCTCAGAGAAGTTAAGTGACTTGCCCAAGGTCACACAGCAGACATGCGGTGGAGCCGGGATTCAAACCCACGACCTTTGACTCCAAAGCCCGGGCTCTTTCCACTGAGCCACGCTGCTTCTCTAACCCACAACCCCGGGGGAGGGGGTTACAACCAAAATCTTCAGAGAAAGACCTGCTTCCCGCACCATTCATTCATTCATTCATTCAATCGTATTTATTGAGCGCTTACTGTGTGAAGAGCACTGTAGTAAGCGCTTGGGAAGTACAAGTTGACACCAGGCACGGCTGACCCCGAACCATGCACTGGATTGGATCCGTGCCCCGCCGGGAGCGGGCTGGAAGTTGTCCGGGCGAGGAGCGAGCCGGCACAGAACACGGCCGTTCTTCGGGGGTCCCGAGACCACCGGGAAAAACGGGGCTGAGATCCCACCGGCAGCCCCGGTCCGAGCGCGGGCAGGGACCGTCGACCAAGAAACGGGTTCATGGAATGTGCACCTGAGCAGGCTGCTTCCCCTCGGCCTCAAGGTTTTGTTGTTTTTTGCGGGGTGGAGGGGAATGAAAACACAACAAATCCGCCCTGTAGCCCTGGATGTGGAATGCCTACGATGGGAGACCGTTGCCATGGCGACACTGATTTTAACACGGCTTCCTTTGGCCAGCACGTGAACTGCCCCCACCACGGTTTTAACTTCTGCAAATGTCGTTTAAAAAACGAAAACCCATTAATGACTAGCAAGGGCACGGCGTTCCAGTTTAATTAGAATAATCAGGGGATGGCAGAGGCTCAAAGTACAGGTTTGTGAATCGCTACAGAGCTCTCCCTGTTGAAATGAATCAACCCCGATGAGGATTTTGGTCTTTTTCTCTGAAGGAGCTTTTAGAAGGGAACTGTTGTACTTTGCCTCAAAAGAGATTAATGACGATAAAAAGGTCCCTACTTTCTGAGAAAGGTTTTTGAAACCCGAACTTCATTCATTCATTCATTCAATCGCATTTATTGAGTGCAGAGCACTGTACTAAGCGCTTGGGATGTACAAGTTTGCAACTTCAGGGTTGGAGACAGAGAGAGAGAAGACAGTCGGGGGACGGGAGGTTAAGAGGCAAGGTTGGCCTCTCATACCGCGGGCGAGGGGCGCGCTCCATGTTCCCAAAAGAATAAACACATCGAAAGATCCGAACCAAGAAACAGCCAGACGACAACCGTGGCAGGTAAGGGAAGACTGTGGAGAGCTAATTCTGAAAGTAACTTGATCTGATTACCCCGCAGCAAGAGGGAGGGAACGTTCACAACGGGGTTTTATTTTCTTTACTCTTCCATGCTTCAAGGACTTCAGTGCTTCAACATTTCATTCATTCATTCAATCGTATTTCTTGAGCGCTTAATAATAATAATAATAATGTTGGCATTTGTTAAGCACTTACTGTGTACCAAGCACTGTTCTGAGCGCTGGGGTAGATACGTGGGGCTCACGGTCTTAATCCCCATTTTACAGAGGAGGGAACTGAGGCACAGAGAAGTTAAGTGACTTGTCCAAAGTCACACAGCTGACAAATGGTGGAGCCAGGATTTGAACCTATGACCTCTGACTCCCAAGCCCGGGCTCTTTCCACTGAGCCACACTGCTTCTCTGCTTACTATGTGCAGAGCATGTCCTCTACTAGGCTTAAGGGCCTGCATTGCAGATACTCGGAGAGACGTACACATTTTCAACCCACTTTCCAAACCTGTAGTGTGCCAATCATAGCCGGGCTATTTGTTAAGCGCTTACTATGCGCCAAGCACAGCACTAAGCGCTGGGGTGGATACGACATAATCGAGTCTGGCACGATTCTTGCCCCACTTGGGGTTCTCAGTCTAAGGGAGAGGGAAAAAGGTACAGATTCCCCACTTTAGAGACGAGGCGACTCCTAAGAAGTTCAGTGACTTGACCAAGGCCACACCAGAGGCAAGTAGCGGGGGTGGGATTAGAACTCAGGGCCTCTAGATCCCAGTCTCGTGCTCTTCCCTCTAGGCCAGGGCGTTTCTCTTCAGCACCGGGAGGTAGAAATGAGCCCGGAGAAACCGGAGCTGCCCACAGTCAAGATTTTCACCTTCAACACCGAGCTTGGCGCGGTCGTCATATTAAGCTACCTAAGCAGCACGCACCAAACAAAAACGCGATCAACGAGGAGGTGGAAGATTGAACGGCGAAGACCGCCGCAGTCGGCGCGAGGCCGACATGGCTCGCCCGCATCCGGCTTAATACCAACACGCTATAAAAGGGTCATTTCACCACAACCTCGGCTAGGGTGGAAGGGACGGCCCACAGGCAGCCATCGACTGCTCAAGCGACGTCCTTCCGTCAAGGATGTCGACTCCTCGAGCGATCGGCATCGCCGTGGGCAGGGAATGTGCCCGTCCGTTGTTATATTGTACTCTCCCGAGCGCTTAGTACAGTGCTCTGCACACAAAAAGCAGTCGCTACGATCGACCGATTGACTCGGCGAGCTACACGCGATAACACAAAGGTTGGCGGCAAGAACGGGTCGGGAGGGGGAACGCTCCGAAAGAGCAGCCGCGGCGACACGACGGACCCTGCCCCCAGCGTAGATCAGGACCGCCCGCCGACCGGCACGCACCCGAGGCAGCGAGAATCGGTGACCCGACACGGACGAGGACTACCGACCCGAAGGACCGTCTTTGAGGACGTCTGGGGACATCACGATCCCCTGGGGGCAAAATGCCACTAGCAGAGTGGAGTGATTCTCTGGCCCCAGGAGCACAGAGGATGCCCGGACTAGCAGAGATCGACGTGTGAAAAATCACTAGGAGAATCCATTTCTCGACCGTCTGAGATGGCGCCCCTCATTCATTCATTCGATCGTATTTATTGAGCGCTTACTGTGTGCAGAGCACAGCTGGAGAGGGTCAAAGGGAGGCCCCCGCTTGTTGTGGCGAGGCTAGGGGCCCCAACATCATTCCCAGGGGCCGCCACGGGGAGGGAAAAACCCAAGAACGTTGAAGGTCTTATGGGCGCAAACCAACTCGAAGGAGAACCCAATAAAGACTTCCTCTACATTGCAGTTTTCAAACTTACTTGATGTAGTATGGCACTTTGTTGGGTGAAACCGCTCTTTCCCAGGGGCCCTGCACAGACGCTGAGGAGGAAGGAAAAGGAGAAAAATACAAGGAGGTCAAATTCAAAGCCGACAGGAGAGACGACGTTAATCTCCGGAATTACGATTTTACCCCTGGCCAGGCTGAGAACGGCCTATTTGCTCAGATGCCCACGAAGGGAGGAAAGAGAAACTCGCCCCGCTCCGGGAAATTCTGCTCTTCATCTGAAGGAAAGGGAACGGGCTCAGCTATCGAGATAAAGAGTTGCCTTCCCCCACAAACCGGCAGCACTGATAATAAAAAAAATACGTGGGGAATTCTGTCTTTCTCCGGAGACTCTCCCACCTGTGGCCAATGACCCCCGCCTCAGTTCCTACCGCTCGCCCGACTGGCTCATTTCAGGATTTTAGAAACAAAATTACCACTTGGTTTGGATGTGAGTTTGGGGATGAGTCAAGGTTAACTAAAAGCCTTATCCCCCCCGATGGTGGTTTATTTTTTTATTTGCGTTAGGGAGAGTCTATTTTCAGTTTTATTTTCTCCATTCCCAAATGGACAGTCCTTTCACTGATTCCAAAATGAGAAGCAGCGGGGGCCGGATCCGCACGACTGTATTAAAGAGGGGCTTAAAACCAACAGAAAATGACAAAACACGGTAATTTTCTTGGTACGCGGTAATCTTAATCTGTCAGTCACTGGAATTGATTGAGTGCTTACTGTGTGTACAGCACTATGCTGAGCACTCTGGAAAAGCAGCAGCGTGGCTCAGTGGAAGGAGCCCGGGCTTTGGAGTCAGAGGTCATGGGTTCAAATCCCGGCTCCGCTACCTGTCAGCTGTCTGTCTTTGGGCAAGTCACTTCACTTCTCTGGGACTCGGTTACCTCATCTGGAAAATGGGGATTAAGACCGTGAGCCCCCCGTGGGACAACTTGATCACCTTGTAACCTCCCCAACGCTTAGAACAGTGCTTTGCATACAGTAAGCGCTTAACAAATACCATTATTATTATTATAAAAGTACAATTCAACAGAGTGGACAGACAACACTCACGTCTACAAGGAGTTTACACGTCTACAGGGGAAGACTGATATTAGAGTAGGCTGAGCCCCCTTTTTCCTCTCCTCCTCCCCCCTCCCCGCAGCACTCGCATATATATATTTGTACAGATTTATTACTCTATTTATTTTACTTGTACTTATTTACTATTCTATTTATTTTGTTAATGATGTGCGCATAGCTTTAATTCTATTTGTTCTGACGATTTTGACACCCGCCTCCATGTTCTGTTTTGTTGCCCGTCTCCCCCTTCTAAACCGTAAGCGGGTTGTTGAGTAGGGACCGTCTCTATATGTTGCCGACTTGTACTTCCCAGGCGCTTAGTACAGTGCTCTGCACACAGTAAGCGCTCAATAAATACGACTGAATGAATGAATGAATGAACATCTGCCTCAGAGGCCACATTCAACCCCCTCAGTCAATCGGTGGGTTTCTCGACTGTGAGCCCGGTGTTGGGTAGGGACCATCTCTAGATGTTGCCGACTTGGACTTCCCAAGCGCTTAGTACAGTGCTCTGCACACAGTAAGCGCTCAATAAATACGACTGAATGAATGAATGAATGAGCATCTGCCTCAGAGGCCACATTCAACCCCCTCAGTCAATCGGTGGGTTTCTCGACTGTGAGCCCGTTGTTGGGTAGGGACCGTCTCTAGATGTTGCCGACTTGGACTTCCCAAGCGCTTAGTACAGTGCTCTGCACACAGTAAGCGCTCAATAAATACGACTGAATGAATGAATTAGGGATAGGGGAAATAGTAAAATAATTTCTGGGAAGCGCTTCTGAACTGGACCGTGTTCCCTATGAGATGCGATATGGTAGATACACTTAATAATATAATGATAATAATAACGATGACATTTATTAAGCGCTTACTACCTAGCAGGGAAGCAGCGTGGCTCGGCAGAAAGAGCCCGGGCTTGGGAGTCAGAGGTCATGGGTTCTAACCCCGGCTCCGCCGCTTGTCAGCTGTGTGACCTCGGGCGAGTCGCTCGACTTCTCTGTGCCTCAGTTACCTCATCTGAGGACTGGGAGCCCCACGTGGGACAAGCTGATAATCTTGTAAACTCCCCAGCGCTTAGAAAAATGCTTTGCACATAGTAAGCGCTTAATAAATGCCATCGTCATTATTACTACTACACAGGAGCAGACCCAGAGGTGGCAGACACACAGGGGCAGATAAGAACAATCCTGGGATTTGTTAAGCACTTACTGGATGCCAGACACTGAACTAAGCGCTGGGGTGGATGCAAGCGAATCGGGTTGGACACTGACCCTGTCTGACATGCGGCTCGCAGTCTTAATGCCCATTTTACAGATGAGGAAACTGAGGCCCAGAGAAGTGAAGTGACTTGCCCAAAGTCACGCAGCTGACAAGTGGTGGAGCCGGGATTTGAAACAACACTACCTAACCTTAGTTTTTAATAACAATGATAATATAGATTGTGGTATTTGTAAAATGTTTACTCCTGGGGAGAAGGAAAGGAAAGGCATATAAACTCGTAATGAGCGACTGTCCTATCTACTCTTTGGCTGAAATTAGACTGTGAGGGGAATCAGGAGATCTGGGTTCAAGTCAGAGTTTTGCCACTAGCCTGCTGTGTGACCGTGGGCAAGTCACTTACCCCCAGGTACTGTACTACATGCTGGAGTAGAGACAAGCTCATCAGGTTGGACACAGTTCCTGTCCCAGATGAGGAAACTGAGGCACAGGGCAGTAAAGTAACTTGCCCAAGGTCACCCAGCAGACAATGAATGGGCAGAGCTAGGATTAGAACTCACAACCATCCGACTCCCAGTCCGTGCTCTGTCCACTACGCCGTGGGTAGAAGACAGGAGGGTGGCAGACCTGTGGGTGGCATGTAGGCATGTAGCAGGCGTGTAGACGGCACATGGGCCAAAGCCACCTGATCCTGGGGAAGCGCTTCCCCCATTCCTCTGTCCCTTCCTCCCTCCCCATTGTCAGACACACCTCGCTCTCTCTGAGGTCAAATCCCACAGATACGATTGAATGAATGAATGAATGAATAATAATGATACGGATGGCATTTATTAAGCGCTTACTCTATGCAAAGCACTGTTCTAAGCGCTGGGGAGGTTATAATAATAATAATAATAATAATAATGGTGGCATTTGTTAAGCGCTTACTATGTGCAAAGCCCTGTTCACTCATTCATTCATTCAATCATATTTATTGAGCGCTTACTGTGCGCAGAGCACTGTACTAAGTGCTTGGGAAGTACAAGTTAGCGACATATAGAGATGGTCCCTATCCAACAGCGGGCTCACTGTTCTAAGCGCTGGGGAGGTCACAAGGAGATCAGGTCGTCCCACGGGGGGCTCACAGTCTTAATCCCCACTTTACAGATGAGGGAACTGAGGCCCAGAGAATAATAATAATCATTCATTCATTCATTCATTCATTCAAACATATTTATTGAGCGCTTACTGTGTGCAGAGCACTGTACTAAGCGCTTGGGAAGTACAAGTCGGCAACATCTAGAGACGGTCCCTGCCCAACAGCGGGCTCACAGTCTAGAAGGGGGAGACAGACAACAAAACAAAACATATTAACAAAATAAAATAAATAGAATAAGCGCTTACTATGTGCAGAGCACTGTTCTAAGCACTGGGGGGGGGAATACAAGGGGATCAAGTTGTCCCACGTGGGGCTCACAGTCTTAATCCCCATTTTACAGATGAGGCTCAGGGAAGTGAAGTGACTCGCCCAAGGCCACACAGCAGAGGTGCGGCGGAGTCGGGATTCGAACCCATGACCCTGGACTCCAAAGCCCGGGCTCTTTCCACCGAGCCCACCGAGCGCTCGGCGCAGAGGTCTGCATGCGGTGAGTGCTCGATAGTGCTTGGAGGCCTTCCCAGACTGAGCCCCTTCCTTCCTCTCCCCCTCGTCCCCCTGTCCACCCCCCCATCTTACCTCCTTCCCTTCCCCACAACACCTGTATATATGTATATATGTTTGTACATATTTATTACTCTATTTATTTACTTATTTTACTTGTACATATCTATTCTATTTATTTTATTTTGTTAGTATGTTTGGTTTTGTTCTCTGTCTCCCCCTTTTAGACTGTGAGCCCGCTGTTGGGTAGGGACTGTCTCTATATGTTGCCAATTTGTACTTCCCAAGCGCTTAGTACAGTGCTCTGCACATAGTAAGCGCTCAATAAATACAATTGATTGATTGATCCGAGCGATGACGGAGGGAGGGGGCGGAGGGAGGGCACAAAGACTTACTGGAGAGGAAGTGCTGGGACGAGGGGCCAAAGTCTCGGTGGGCGTCCTGCAACTGCTTGAGGCGCTCAGCCACTGTCACCTGGGGGAAAGAAGGAGACGCGGTCACCATCCTCCGGCCGCCACGGCTGAGCGCGGACCTCCTCCGGTCCCCCGCCTCGCCAACCCCAGGCCGGGGGCCCGGACCACGTCCCGATCCCTTCTTCCGCTGGGAAGGCCCAGGCCGGGCTACCCTCTGGGCGACATCGCCGGAGAAGCGGCGTGGCTGGGTGGAGAGCGCCCGGGCTTGGGAGTCAGAGGTCCTTGGTTCCAATCACGGCTCCGTCCCCTGTCAGCTGTGTGTCCCAGTGGGGCTCACAATCTCAATCCCCATTTCACAGATGAGGTCACTGAGGCCCAGAGAAGTTAAGCGGCTTGCCCAAGGCCACATGGCTGATAAGTGGCAGAGCCGGGATTGGAAGCCATGATCTCTGACTCTAAAGCCCGAGCTCTTTCCTACTGAGCCACACTGCTTCTCTAGAAGATAGATAAATAGATGGATAGATAGATTAGATATAGATAGATAGATAGATAGATAGATGATAGTGATAGATAGATAGATAGATAGATGATAGATAGATAGATGGATAGATGGATGGATGGATAGATAGATGATAGATAGATGATAGAGATAGATGATAGATTAGATAGATAGATAGATAGAGATAGATAGATAGATATAGATAGATAGATAGATTCTCTAGAAGATAGAAACAGGTAGATACAAGGTAACCAGGTTGTCCCAGTGGGGCTCACAATCTTAATCCCCATTTCACAGATGAAGTCACTGAGGCCCAGAGAAGTTAAGCGGCTTGTCCAAGGCCACACGGCTGATAAGTGGCAGAGCCGGGATTGGAACCCATGACCTCTGACTCCCAAGCTCGGGCTCTTTCCACTGAACCGCGCCGCTTCTCAAGAAAGGGAGGCGGCACTAAGATCGAAAGAAAGCCATGGCCCTCAAAAGTTGGTTTTATACGCTTAGTGGAACACTGCAATTCTACGTGGCATTTTGCTCCGCTACCCATCCTTCTAAAGAAGGGTGGAAATTGCAGCATGTGTCCCAGCGTGCATTTACAGGGTGCTTCTTCGGCTTCTCGATGATGATGGTGATGACAATAGTAATAATAATAATAACAATGGCATTTATTAAGTGCTTACTATGTGCAAAGTACTGTTCTAAGCACTGGGGAGGTTACAAGGAGATCAGGTTGTCCCACAGGGGGCTCACAGTCTTCATCCCCATTTTACAGATGAGGGAACTGAGGCACAGAGAAGTGAAGTGACTTGCCCAAAGTCACACAGCTGACAAGCGGTGGAGCCGGGATTCGAACCCATGACCTCTGACTCCAAAGCCCAGGCTCTTTTCACTGAGCCACGCTGCTTCTCAGCGTGATGAGCGTATAATGATGATACATAATCCTGGTATCAGACACTTATTATGTGCCAAGCACTTTACTAAGCACTGAGATAGGGAAAACACGATCAGCTCAAGCAAGTCTCCATCCTCTCAGTCTAAATGGAAGGGAAGAAAGGTACTTAATCCCCATTTTAAAGATGATGAAACTGAGGTCCACACACGTCAAGTACTTTGTCCAAGGTCACGCAACAGACGTGCGGTTAGAGGATATTAGAACCCGGATCTCTAGACTCCCTGGGCTCTTTCCAGTGGGCCCAGGCTTCTTCCACAAGAGACAACCCCCTCCTTTGAAGGCACCCAAATTCGGGGCATTTCCAGAGAGCCTGAACCTTCCGTACTCCTCTAAATCCCTTCCAGACTGACTGCATATCAAAGAGTTCGGGCCCCTGTACTGTTCCCAGATCTCCTCCTCCTCCTCCTCCTCCCGTTCCCTGAAAAGACTCTTTCTTTTCTCTCGGGAGTCGCCAGACCGGTTTGCCGTTGTTTTTTGCCCATCATTAGCTTCCCTCCCCTGCGTTAAAGATTGTTGCCGAATCCAACCTCCTCTGAGGTATCTGCTGACCAGAGCAGGGAGCTGGACGGAAACTCGAACACACTCACCCTGTCTCTGTCTCTCTCAGAGGTGGACAACGCCACTGTTGGCTAGGGTTTGCGGAGGTCTCCATCTGTCCATCCCCCCCGACCCACTTCCCACTTCTTAGAGAAGCAGCGTGGCCCAGTGGAAAGAGCCCGGGCTTTGGAGTCAGAGGTCGTGGGTTCAAGTCCCGGCTCCGCCAATTGTCAGCTGTGTGACTTCGGGCAAGTCACTTCACTTCTCTGGGCCTCAGTTCCCTCATCTGGAAAATGGGGATTAAGACTGGGAGCCCCAAGTGGGACAACCTGATCACCTTGTATCCTCCCCAGTGCTTAGAACAGTGCTTTGCACATAGTAAGCGCTTAACAAATGCCATCATCATTATTATTATTATTATTATTATTATTATTCCCACCCGCCTCACCTGGAAAGTGTGGGCAGAGCAATATTCTCTTGCTTTCTCTACCCCTCCACCCCTTTTCCTTTCCCCCGCTCCACTGTGGAAGCCTGCATTTTCCTGTTTCCCTCTAAAACGCTAATCTGGGAAGACTGTCTGTAGAGCCAGGTTGGCCATTGTGAGGCTACTAAACCAAAGCCAGGGCGGAAAAGCATTTCATCTACATATCTGTAATAATAATAATAATAATAATGGCATTTATTAAGCGCTTACTATGTGCCAAGCACTGTACTAAGCACTGGGGAGGTTACAAGGTGATCAGGTTGTCCCATGGGGGGGCTCACAGTTTTAATTCCCATTTTTTTACAGATGAGGCACAGAGAAGTTAAGTGACTTGCCCAAAGTCACACAGCTGACAATTGGTGGAGCCGGGATTTGAACCCATGACCTCTGACTCCAAAACCCGGGCTCTTTCCACTGAGCCACGCTGCTTCTCTACAGTGGAGAAACCTGCAAAAAGAAAGGACAAAAAAAGGCCTAGATTTCAAGGTCACCACGGCAACACAAAACGAACCCCCCTCTTCCAAACAATAATCTCCGTGACTTCGTTTTCTCCTTCTTCTTTTCTCCTGAGTAGGAAATCTTAAAATCCATCAGGAGACTGTGAGCCCGCCATTGGGTAGGGACGGTCTCTATATGTTGCCAACTTGTACTTCCCACGCGCTTAGTACAGTGCTCTGCACACAGTAAGCGCTCAATAAATACGACTGAATGAATGATTCTGGCACTGGAGGTTTAACCTTGCAGGGACGCATAGACAGTAGAGTGCGACCGACCGAAATGCATCGAGCCACTGGTCCCCGACAAAAAATAAGCTTCTTGGGTTAATATGCCTGCTATGAATCCCCAATCATTGACTGCTTTGGAGGATTTTTGCCTAAAAATCTGGGTATGGGGCATTGAATTTAAGGTTTTGGAGGGAAAAAAAGATGTAAGGAAAGCTTCTGGTTAGTTCCTTAAAGGGAGGTGGGAGTTTCAATTTCAAAATAATACACACAGTTTCTGACTTTGAAAACCACATGAGGGGTCTTTCTCTTGGCTTGGCTTTACAAGCAGCCGCTTAGCACACAGTAAGCTCTCAATAAATACGACTGAAAGAATCAGAGCCACCCGATAACGTCACTAATTCGGTTTATCAGCACACCCACAGACACCCATACGCGCATCTGCCTTCTCAGCACCGATGCCCCTATCTGTTCACTGAGCACTGGCCGCTATTATTATTATTATTATTTTGGTACTTGTTTAGTGCCTGCTACGGGCCAAACGCTATGATTTAAGGGCTGGGGTAGTTACAAGATAATCAGTCCGCACACAGTCCCTGTGCTATAAGGTGTTCACAGTCTATGTAGGAGGGAGTAGGTTTGAATCCCCGGTTTCCAGATGAGTAAACTGAACCCAAGAGAGGGCGAATGACTTGCTCAAGGCCGAATTCATGGGACAACATGGTGGGGCGAGGAACAGGCCAAGGAGACATCCTGAGGGAAGCAGGGTGGGTCAGTGGCTAGAAAACAGGCCTGGGAGTGAGGAGGACCTGAGTTCTAATCCCCTCTCTGCCACATGTCTGCTGTGCGACCCTAGGAGAGTCAATTAACTTCTCTGGGCCTCCATTGCCTCATCTGTAAAATGGGGATTAAGACTGTGAACCCCAGGGACTGTATACAACCTGATTAACTTGTATCAACGTCAGTGCTCGGAACAGTGCTTGGCACATAGTAAGCGTTTAACAAGTACCATTAATATTATTAGATGGAGAAGCAGCGCGGCTCAACGGAAAGAGCCCGGGCTTTGGAGTCAGAGGTCATGGGTTCAAATCCCAGCTCGGCCAACTGTCGGCTGTGGGACTTTGGGCAAGTCACTTCACTTCTCTGGGCCTCAGTTACCTCATCTGTAAAATGGGGATTGAGACTGTGAGCTCCCCGTGGGACAACCTGATCATCTTGTAACCTCCCTAGCGCTTAGAACAGTGCTTTGCACATAGTAAGTGCTTAATAAATGCCATTATTATTATTATTATTATTATGGAGACTCCAGAAAACGTCACCCTGGCTCTTGGAGCAGGCGTCCGGTCATTTGGCTTTCTCTTGTCCTAAGGGGATCTTTGCAGAGCTTCTGAGGGACAGAGGCATCTTTAATTCCACTGCAATTAGTATTCCCGCCCTGCCTCTGAAAACAATTGGCCACAATGCTACTTTGTTGGCTGGGTTTCACAAGTCTACCAACGCGGCATATCAATTCTCCGCCGAAGCCCGTAGGATCGCTAATACCAGTTGGGAAGACGGGCTCTCCGCCTGGCTGTCCCGGCTTCTCGGGGAGGGGGCGGCCCCCCCTCCGGCCTTGGCTCCTGTGGAAGCGGAGACCCCCCCTTCCCCGAGTCGGGCCCTGGGCCGCTGTGACAACTGGACGTTGGCTGTGCCTCAACTGGGCTGGGAGGCTCCCTGACCTGTGAAGTACAAGTTGCTAACCTGTCCTTCCCAAGCGCTTAGTACAGTGCTCTGCACACAGTAAGCGCTCAATAAATACGATTGAATGAATGAATGAATGAATGAATGAATGGAGCCCCGGGATTTCCTCCCATCACGGCTCAGCAGGGAGGCTTACCGGACCACCCGCGGGAGGCCTGGGATTTCTTCCCACTACCCTCAGTTCACCGGACCACGCGCAGGAGGCCCGGGATTTCTTCCCACTACCCTCAACTGGCCGGACCATGCACAGGTGGCCTGGGATTTCTTCCCACTACCCTCAGCTCGCTGGACCACATGCGGGAGGCCCGGGATTTCTTCCCACTACACTCAGCTGGCCGGACCGTGCACGGAAGGCCTGGGATTTCTTCCCACTACCCTCAACTCGCTGGACTGTGCATGGGAGGCCCGGGATTTCTTCCCACTACCCTCAGCTCCCCGGACCACACACGGGAGGCCCGGGATTTCTTCCCACTACCCTCAGCTCACCGGACCACACACGGGAGGCCCAGGATTTCTTCCCGCTACCCTCAGCTGGTCAGACCGCGCGCGGGAGGCCCGGGATTTCTTCCCACTACCCTCAGCTGACCGGACCGCGCGCAGGAGGCCTGGGATTTCTTCCCAATACCCTCAGCTCGCCGGACCGCGCGCGGGAGGCCGGGGATTTCTTCTCACTACCCTCAGCTCCCCAGGGAGGCTAACTGACCCTTACAGGTGGAGGCCTTGGGTTTCCTCCCAGGCCCCACGCCTCAACAGGAGGTTTGCTGGCTCTCACAAGACGAGGCCTGGGATTTCCCCCAAGAGCCCACGTCTACAGGGAGGCTCCCCGGCCCAAGCGGACAGTAGCCCCGTGGCCCTTCCTAGGCCCACAGCTCAGTTGGGAGGCTTTCTGGCCTTTGCGGGTGGAGATATGGGGGATGCCCCCATGACAATCAGGTGGGCAGCCCCCCTCCCATGGGACCCCCCATGACACACGGCCGCTGGGCTCTTGGGCTATTCTTCCAGCAGCTCTAGGGGAAGTCACCTTTTTGTCTCAGAGGCAGCACCTAGCCGACCTCCTCCTGGGTCCCATCGGGAGGCAGGGCTGCGGTCTCCAGGGCAACAGCGAGTCACCAAAGAGCTGGAAATGATTCGTTCATTCATTCCATCGTATTTATTGAGCGCTTACTGTGTGCCGAACCAACATATATTGCCAACTTGTACTTCCCAAGCGCTTAGTACAGTGCTCTGCACACAGTAAGCGCTCAATAAATACGATTGAATGAATGCCGAGCACTGGACTAAGCGCTTGGGAAGTACAGGTTGGCACCATATCGAGACGGTCCCTGCCCAACAGCGGGCTCACAGTCTAGAATGGGGAGACGGACAACAAAACAAAACACAGGTAGACAGGTGTCAAGTCGTCAGAATAAACAGAATAAAGGCTGGATGCACATCATTAACAATCAATCAATTGTATTTGAGCGCTTACTGTGTGCAGAGCACTGTACTAAGCGCTTGGGAAGCACAAGTTGGCAACATATAGAGACGGTCCCTACCCAACAGTGGGCTCACAGTCTAAAAGGGGGAGACAGAGAACAAAACCAAACATATTAACAAAATAAAATAAATAGAATAGATAGGTACAAGTAAAATAAATAGAGTAATAAATCCGCACAAATGGGGAGGGGAAGGAGGTAGGGTGGTGCCGGCTGAACTGTCTCTATGAACGGGTTCTCTCCTGGGGCCTGAATCCCCCCACCTGCCCACCCCACCATCTTCCTGAAAATCAGCTCCATGACCCCGGTAGCCAGTGCTGCCAGAGAGAGAGAGCAAAACGAAAAGAGAGACAGAGAGGGAGAGCACACAAAGCAATCTACTCCCTGCCTTTTTCCCGCTGAGAATTAATGGCTTTTAGATGGCCATTCAGATGTGGCTGGCTGAGGACAGAATTACCAGTAATGCTCTTTTAATTCTATTACAGGAGGACCACGGCTGTGTGTTTGGGGGCAGCAAGTGAGGGTGCACGTGGACTCGCGTGCTCTCGGGTGAAAGGGCCGGCCTTGTCATTTCTAGACTGTGAGCCCGCTGTTGGGTAGGGACCGTCTCTATGTGTTGCCAACTTGTACTTCCCAAGCGCTTAGTACAGTGCTCTGCACACAGTAAGCGCTCAATAAATACGATTGATTGATTGATTAAGCAGCGTGGCTCGGCGGAAAGAGCCGGGGCTTTGGCGTCAATCAATCAATTAATCGATAAATCCAACAATCAAAGGTATTTGATTAAGAGAAGCAGCGTGGCTCAGTGGAAAGAGCCAGGGCTTTGGCATCAGAGGTCATGGGTTCAAATCCCGGCTCCGCCACTTGTCAGCTGCGTGACTTTGGGCAAGCCACTTAACTTCTCTGTGCCTCAGTTACCTCATCTGTCAAATGGGGATTATAATAATAATGACAATGGAATTTATTAAGCGCTTACTATGTGCAAAGCACTGTTCTAAGCGCTGGGGAGTTGCAAGGTGATCAGGTTGTCCCACGAGGGGCTCACAATCTTAATCCCCATTTTACAGATGAGGGAACTGAGGCACAGAGAAGTTAAGCGACTGGCCCAAAGTCACACAGCTGACAATTGGCAGAGCCGGGGGTTTGAACCCGTGACCTCTGACTCCAAAGCCCGGGCTCTTTCCACTGAGCCACGCTGCTTCTTGTACTTGGGAAGTCCAAGTTGGCAACATCTAGAGGCTGTCCCTACCCAACAGCGGGCTCACAGTCTAGAAGGGGGAGACAGACAACAAAACCAAACATGGGGACAGGTGTCAAGTCATCAGAATCAACTAGATGCACATCATTAGCAAAATAAATAGAATAGTCAATATGGACAAGTAAAACACCGAATGGCCCCCGCGGCTGCTGCCCGGACCAGAACTGCCGAGGGCCCCGGAACCGGGGGTCCATGAGGCTGGGATTAGGTGACCATTTTCAACTATGGGGGGACCTCTTCTCCCTGGCCACGAGACCCTCTTGGCTTCCTCCCTCAGATAAGGATCATGTGGCTTCAGAGAACAGGAGCCATGCCCGGACTTCCCCTGCGACGAGATCACCCGAAGGCAGATCTTACAGAGATGGAAGCGAGGGAGGATAATGATAATAATAATAACGAATAATTCTGGTATTTTTTAAGTGCTTACTATGTGCCAAGCACTGTTCTGAGAGCTGGGATAGGTACAGGGTAATCAGGTTGTCCCATGTTGGGCTCACGCTTTTAATCCCTATTTTGCGGATGAGGGAACTGAGGCCTAGAGAAGTTAAGTGACTTACCCATCACCCAAATCAATCATCAGTAGTATTCATTCATTCATTCAATCCTATTTATTGAGTGCCTACTGTGTGCAGAGCACTGTACTAAGCGCTTGGGAAGTACAAGTTGGCAACACAGTTGAGTGTTTACTGCATGCAGAACATACTCCTAAGCGCTCGGGGGTGTACGACGTAATAAAAAGGGATAGTTTCCGCAAGTCTTGGGCCCTGGGGAGTGGGGCTCAACAAGTTATCAAACCTGGCTGGGGGTGGACCATTCATTCATTCATTCCGTTGCATTTATTGAGCGCTTACTGTGTGCAGAGCACTGTATTAAGCGCTTGGGAAGTACAAATCGGCGACATCTATCGGACCAGTGGCTTGAACCTCTAACTTAGGGTCTGCCGCAGTTGAAGAACCCATGAGTGGAACCCGGTTCGCCTCGGGAACCATGTTGGATCACCTAACGGGATTTTGAATCTATAATGTCGTTTCCTTTCACGCATTTCATTCAATCGTATTTACTGAGCGCTCACTGTGTGCTGAGCACTGTACTAAGTCCTTGGGAATCTCTTAAGTGCCCATGGAAATCCACGACAGAGCCGGACGTCGAGTCGCCCCGAGTCGGAACGTGACTTCACAGAAACACAAGCTCCTAATTCATAACACGGCTGAAGAGAAAAACGGAAACGTGACAGAAACGCCAAAACAAAAGTTTCCGGCCCGAGACATCCCTGTGATCCAACGAGATGGTCCACAGGGACAGTCCCGATCCCCGTCCCCCCACCGCAGGCCAGCACCCTGCGGTGAAAGTCAGCACAAAGTTCAGAGCGGCGTGGGAAACGAAAAGAAGTTGCTTCTCAAAAGAGGCCCGGAATGAAACCGTTCCTCTAGCGTGCCAAACTGGCGAGTTTCAGAAGCCCCAGAAGGCTCTGAAGCAGAATAATAATAACAACAACAATAACAATAATAATAATGATAACATTTGTTAAGCGCTTACTCTGTGCAAAGCACTGTTCTAAGCACTGGGGGGATACAAGGTGATCAGGTTGTCCCACGTGGGGCTCACAGTCATAATCCCCATTTTCCAGACGAGGTCACTGTGGCTCAGAGAAGTTAAGTGACTTGCCCAAGGTCACACAGCAGACAGGTGGCGGAGCAGGGATTCGAATCCATGACCTCTGACTCCAAAGCCCAGGCTCTTTCCACTGAGCCATGCTGCTTCTCTAGCAGCGAATGATTTCCACACATCGAACACCGCTCCTCTGAGCCTCAACCAAGCCATCGATGCTACTGACCGAGCACTTCCTGGGTACCGAGCACTGTGCTGAGGATTTGGAGGAGACAACGGAGGTGGTACGCTCGAGCCCAGCCCTCAAGGAGCAGACCACGGGCTCTGCCGCGTTCCGGGGATCCGCTGGGCCCGGGGCGGGAGGGGCCGGAGGGGCGGAGGGGCTGAGCTCCCTGTACGGAAGCCCCTTCCCCGCTCTTTCTCCCCTTCTCCCACTACTAACTTCCCCCGACCCCGCTCCCCAGGGCCCTGTGTGCGGGTGACCCTGCCACACCTCAGTTACCTCATCTGTAAATGGGAATTAAGACAGTGAGCCCCACGTGGAACAACCTGATCACCTTGCATCCTCCCTGGCGCTTGGAACAGTGCTTTGCACATAGTAAGCGCTTAACAAACGCCATCATCATCATCATCACCTAGGGGCTAGAGAAGTTAAGTGACTTGCCCATCACCCAAATCAATCATCAGCGGTATTCATTCATTCATTCAATTGTATTTATTGAGCGCTTACTGTGTGCAGAGCACTGTACTAAGCGCTTGGGAAGTACAAGTTGGCAACACATCAGTTGAGTGGGCCCACCGGAGAGCAGAGGGTCAAATCAGATGTCAAAGATGATGATGATGCTGATGATGATGAGGAGGAGGAGGAGGAGGAGGACGTCTACATGGGCTGAGCCGGGCGTTTCCCAGAAATCCTGGGGTCTGCGGGTCCTCAGCCTCTTCCCAGAAAGCTCCCCGACCACCCGCGTCCTTCTAATTAACCTCAGTGCTGCCATTTTGTTAGAAGCAGCGTGGCTCAGTGGAAAGAGCCCGGAATTTGGAGTCAGAGGTCCCGGGTTCAAATCCCAACTCGGCCACTTGTCAGCTGTGTGGCTTTGGGCAAGTCACTTCACTTCTCTGGGCCTCAATTACCTCATCTGTA
Organism: Tachyglossus aculeatus; assembly: GCF_015852505.1. Classification (NCBI taxonomy): domain Eukaryota; kingdom Metazoa; phylum Chordata; class Mammalia; order Monotremata; family Tachyglossidae; genus Tachyglossus; species Tachyglossus aculeatus. Next base: position 107,843 of record NC_052080.1, read on the forward strand.
AAGTGGGGATTAAGTCTGTGAGCCCCACGTGGGACAACTTGATTACTGTGTATCTACCCCAGCGCTTAGAACAGTGCTTTGCACATAGTAAGCGCTTAATAAATGCCATCATTATTATTATTGTTACGACGGCAGAATGAGCGGGCTTGGCATTTAGCCAACGCTCCTTCTCATTTGAGTTGTTTTCTCCTCCGTCGCCACACAGAGAACACCTTTACGGACTCTATATGTTGCCAACTTGTACTTCCCAAGCGCTTAGTACAGTGCTCTGCACACAGTCAGCGCTCAATAAATATGATTAATTACGGACACGGCGGTTGCGCAGATGACTTGTCGGAACAGCGTGAGCCCAGCTGCATTTTTCTCCGCCTCCTTCCACGTGGAAGCGGATTCCCTCCAGGGTTCCTCCTCTTGCTCTGTTCCCCAAGCCCCCTTCTCCCCCCGGCCGCGGCCGCAGTCTGCATCCCGTAAGCACCAGGAAGAGGTGAGGACGGCTCGATCACCGGGGTCACCGAGCGGTAACGGAGAAGCGGTGGGGTTTCATAAAGTGCTCTCTGAACCCAGAAAGCGCTCAAGAGATATGACTGAGGCTAGAGGACCGACTTAGGAGTCGGAAGGACCTGGGATCTAATTCCAGCTGCACCACTTAATGATGGCATTTATTAAGCGCTTACTCTGTGCAAAGCACTGTTCTAAGCACTGGGGAGGTTACAAGGTGATCAGGTTGTCCCACGGGGGGCTCACAGTCAATCTCCAATCTCTTGATCACAAAACCACTACCACACTGAGGGAAATGTGTGGGATCCACATCTTTGAGAGCCAAAGGGACAGCAGAGATGTCACACGAATAAAATGAGCACCAGATCAAATTCATTCATTCATTCATTCATTCATTCAATCATATTTATTGAGCGCTTACTGCGTGCAGAGCACTGGACTAAGCGCTTGGGAAGTCCAAGTTGGCAACATATAGAGACGGTCCCTACCCAACAGCGGGCTCACAGTCTAGAAGGGGGAGACAGACAACAAAACAAAACATATTAACAAAATAAAATCAATAGAATAAATCGGTACAGATAAAATAGAGTAATAAATACGTACAGACATTCATTCATTAATGAATTCCCCTCTGGGTATTCTCTCTCAGCGCTTAGTGTTCATTCATTCATTCAATCATATTTATTGAGCGCTTACTGTGTGCAGAGCACTGGACTAAGCGCTTGGGAAGTAAAAGTTGGCAACATACAGAGAGGGTCCCTACCCAACAGTGGGCTCACAGTCTAGAAGGGGGAGACAGACAACAAAACCAAACAGATTAACAAAATAAAATAAGTAGAATAAATATGTACAAGTAAAACAAATAAATAAATAGAGTAATAAATACGTACAAACATATATACCGGTGCTGTGGGGAAGGGAAGGAGGTAAGGCGGGGGGGATGGAGAGAGGGAGGAGTGTGACCTTGGGCTAGTCACTTCACGTCTTTGGGCCTCAGTTACCTCATCATTCAGATCGGTATTACGACTGGGAGCCCCAGGTGGAACAGGGACGTGTCCAACCTGATAACTTTGTATCCAGCCCGACAGTTAGTACAGTGCCTAGCACGTAGTAAGTGCTTAACAAATACCATTAAAAAAAAGAATGGGTCCACAAATAATAATAATAATAATGACACAATAAGCGCTTACTATGTGCAAAGCACTGTTCTAAGTGCTGTGGTGTTTACAAGGTGATCAGGTTGTCCCACGTGGGGCCCACGGTCTTCATCCCCATTTTGCAGATGAGGTGACTGAGGCACAGCGTAGTGAAGTGACTTGCCCAAAGTCACACAGCTGACAAGTGGCAGAGCCGGGATTTGAACCCATGACCTCTGATTCCAAAGCCCGGGCTCTTTCCACTGAGCTCCGCCGCTTCCCCAAACAACTAGAAAATACTGATTATCCACCCACAGCCCTTCTTAGACTTATAAATCACTAAGAAATTTAACAAGATCCCGCATCTGTAACTGGATTGCTTCTGCTCAGTCAAAACTCGATGGACCAAAGAAAAAGGGGGCAGGGATGTAGATTCATTTCCGTGTTTTTGAAATTCTTTCTAGTTAACACTGTTAGACAAGAAAGCAGCCTTTTCTGTAAAGACTTACTGTCAATACCAAACTTTTAGAAGTATTAATGAGGCTTTCCATGCTAGTTTATTAAAACAGAACACCTGTTTGTCTATTTTAGTGACGCCCAGACTCTCAAAGTCATAATCCCCTTAAATTTACTGCCACGGCATTCGCTGCCTGGGACCGGAGTGAGGCCTGCTTGGACTGGGGGATGGATGGGCTCCTGCAGACCCCTCGGGCATTGCCCAGCACGTTCCCACAGCCCCTGCCAGCCTCTGAGACACCTCTGTGTCTCAGATAATAATAACAATAACAATAATGACAATAATAATAATAATAATAATAATAATAATAATGCAGGATATTTGTCACGTGTCTCCCATAGGCCAAGCTCCATAGTTATCACTGGGGTGGATTCAATTTAAGCCGATCGGACACAATCCCCGTACAACTTCGAGCTCCCAGTCTAAGGGACAGGGAGACCAGTTATTTTATCCCCATTTTCCAGAGGAGGAAACTGAGTCGTAGGGAAGTTGTGAAGCAGCAGGGCCTAGTGGACAGAGCACCTGGACTGGGAGCTAGAGGACCTGGGTTCTTATCCTGGCTCCGCCACTTGCCCTCTATGTCACCCTGGGCAGATAAATTCACTTCTTCCTGCCTCAGTTCCCTCATCTGGAAAATGGGGATTAAGACGGTGAGCCCAGTGTTGGACGGGGACTGTGTCTAACCTGATTGTCTTGTATCTCCCCCGAATACTTAGTTCAGTGCCCGGCACATAGTAAACACTTAACAAAGGTCATTTAAAAAAAAAACAACACAGCACCGCTCCACGGCAGCAGAGACTTTGGCCGTTACAAATGACTTGAATCTTTTTAAACAATATTTTCTCCAGTTCCGTAGCTCTCACGCTCGAGGTCCCTCCTGACTGTTTTCCATATTCAATTTAATTCCGGGTTTGGGTAATAGGTCTCCTGAAAACTCAATACGGACAAATGTGGGGAAAAAAAGGTAAAAGAACCAGAGAGCTAACTGGGCAGCAGCCCGGGGAGTTCAACGGGAGCCCTGGCGGAGCGACATACGGAGGGGAGGGACGGGATACGTTGGGCCTCTCCATCAGTCTGTCATTCGGTGCTCCGGATTGGCCATCTGCTCCGTGCGGAGCACCCTGCCGTCAGAAAATTTCCTACTGCTGTCATTTACTTGGCACGTAGTAAGCGCTTAACAAATGCCGTCATTATTATTTAAGATGAAAAAGGCCCAAACTCTGAAAATCCATTTCTCCCCAGAGGTATAACTCTTTCATCAGGGATCTGTGTCATATTGATATACCCAAAATGGTTGTGTAGGAAAATATTAAGCAGAAGTGCCAAACGACAGCCATCAGCTAAATCACAAGAACGTACCTTTCTGTTATGCTTTGGACACTAAAATCTGTTACGGCAAGAGGAAGGCTGAGGGCAATGGCTGCTCCAGTACATTTTGGATTAAAAGGACTAAATAAATGGAAAGACATTTAATTAAGGCTCTGTTAGTTTTTCCAAATGCTGCTAATTGAGCTGCTATCTAAAGTTCAATCTTCCCCAAGTCCCCCTTTCTGAGTCTTCTGCTCATCGGAGAGCGGTGGGTGATACTCAATGCAACCGATATATTGTCAAAAGAAAGTCCCTCCCCAACAGACGGAGGTTCAGCAGCGCTCAAAGAAGCTGACGTTTTCACGGGATTTGCGCCATCCTGGAAGAAGACTGATGACTCACGCCCCGTGTACACACACACACAGGATGTGGACACACCGTAGCTTTCCTATCTGCTCTGCTCCATTGCCCAGGCCCACGTGGAATTTAAAGTTGTCTCTTTCCCTCTCTCTCTTTTCTCTCTTTTACTGCCCTCTGACCTCGGGGTGATTAAAAGCCGGTAGGAGGGTGAGGGAGTAAGGGCATCCCTCGGGACCCTCTCTGAATGAGCGATTTCTGCCCTCTGCCTGTTCAGCATCGAGCCAAATTCTCCCCCAGTGAGCTCGGGGCTGCCAAGCAGACGCCGGTTCCTCCTCCTTCTCCCACATAAGGGCCAGAAGCATGTCCCAGGACGCCCTGTTCTCCCGTATTTCCCGCTCGTTCGCCCTTGACCACTGTCACCGACCCATCCCCAGCACGATGCGATGGCCTGACGTCCCCATCGTCCCACGACCCAACGTTTTAGTGGAAATCGGGGTTCGGGCCACGTTCGGTCCACATGACTCTCGCCCGGTGCCGTCGAGGCCTAGCATTTCAGGAGTCCACGGTGGCTGGCCGAGGCCGGGGGAACGGGTGCCCGTCGGTGAACTGGCCCTTCGTCCGTCCCCCGTCGCTTCTGGCCGCTTCCCTCCCGCTTTGGAGTCCGAGCCGGACCGAGTCTCATCGTACCAGGGCGCTCAGGGTTTCGAGCCCCTGGCTGGAGTCCCTCTCCAACCCCGGGGACCGGGGCTGACCTCTCTCCGGGGCCCGCCCCACCTGTGGGTCGGAGGGCACGGCGGAGAGGCCAGGCTTGGGGCGGCCCCCTCCCCACCCCGATGCCCAAGACCGGTGCTGGCCAGGGCCGGCTAACTTCAGCAGGGGAAGACCAAGACCTCACCTTTGCCCAGGTAATACTAATAATAATAATAATGGCATTTATTAAGCACTTACTATGTGCAAAGCACTGTTCTAAGCACTGGGGAGGTTACAAGGTGAACAGGTTGTCCCATGGGGGGGCGCTCACAGTCTTCATCCCCATTTTCCAGATGAGGTAACTGAGGCCCAGAGAAGTGAAGTGACTTGCCCAAAGTCACACAGCTGACAATTGGCCTAGCCGGGATTTGAACCCATGACCTCTGACTCCAAAGCCCGGACTCTTTCCACTGAGCCATGCTGCTTCTCTCTCTCTCTGGCCTGGATCAATCAATCAATCAATCGTATTTACTGAGCGCTTACTGTGTGCAGAGCACTGGACTAAGCGCTTGGGAAGTACAAGTTGGCAACATCTAGAAACGGTCCCTACCCAACAGTGGGCTCACAGTCTAGAAGGGGGAAACAGAGAACAAAACAAAACATATTAACAAAATAAAATAAATAGAATAGATATGTACAAGTAAAATGAATAAATAGAGTAATAAATACGGTCAAATGTATATACATATATACAGGTGCTGTGGGGAAGGGAAGGAGGTAGGCGGGGGGGATAGAGGGGGGAGGAGGGGGATCAATCAATCCATCAATCATATTTATTGAGTGCTTATTGTGTGCAGAGCACTGTACTAAGCGCTTGGGGGATGCCAGTCTGCCACTCAGAGACCAGGCCTGGCAGACACCGGGCTAGTAGCATTCCCCGAGGATGAAGAGGAGGATGAGGAGGATGACGCGGACACCTCCCCACAGCTGGTGAGCAGCTGTTGGGGCCGCAAGCAGTGGGCATGGAGGGAGGGGAGCTGGGAAGCTGGGTGGGGATGGGAATTTACTTCACGTTCTCACCACTTCCCGCCACTCTCCGGACACTACCTCGCACCAGGAACCCGCTCATGCCTACCGGTCGATACCGGGGTAGCCAGACTCTCCAGGAACCTCCAGCCAGCCAACTCCTGAGCTCCCCGCCTCCACCAGAGGCTTCTGGAAAAATCCCAATAGCTGGGAGGCACCCTCCGGGCATCAGAGTGTCGGCTTCTTGAGGGCAGGGATCGGGGCAAGCTCCGGGCGCGGGGCTTCGCCCTCATTTGTCACGCCACGAGCAGCGGGGCCCAGTGGAGAGACAGGGCAGTTCCGGGGGTCGGAAGGCCCTGGGTTCGAATCCCAGCTCTGCCACTTGTCTGCCGGGTGACCTTGGAAACGTCACTTCATGCTCTACGTTTGAGTTACCTCATCTGTAAAACGGGGATTAAGACTGTGAGCCCTGTGTGGGACAACGACTGTGTCCAACACAATTACTTTCTATCTAAGTGATGGGGTTCGTAGTAAGTGCTTAACGGATACCGTAAAAACAGACAAAACCTCATCTGTGTGAATAACTGATTGACTGCTGGCCGGCCTTACCTGCCTTGTTAAAGTCTTTCTTCCGATTTTCCGGTCAGGCCTCGCCGGACCTGTTGATTTTCACATTCCAATCACAGTCGCCGGCCGAGGAACCACGGGTACAGCACGGACACTTTTCAACCAAGGTACCGACGCCGAGGGGTCGGCGAACCGAATTTCCCCCTCGCACGTAGCTCACCGTGCCCCGACTTACTGCATCCAGGTTGCCCTTCCCGAGGGGCCCCCTCGAGATTAGAAACCAATGAGCCGTGTAACGGCGGACGGGGCACGACTCTGCGGTGAAACGCCGCTCTTGTTAATGATGCAAACCCCAAAACAAGACTATAACAAGCTCTTTCTGGAGTCCGCTTTTTCCTACGCTTTCGCTGCCCCTCGGAGATACAGACAAATTACGTGAGGAAAATATTTCATCATTCCCCTTTAGCAGGCATACAGAAGGCTGATCCGTACACTCTACATCATCACGTACCTACAGATTATGTCTTTCCAGTCTTTCGAGAACATCAGCCCTTGAAATCATTCATTCATTCATTCAATCCTATTTACTGAGCGCTTACTGTGTGCAGAGCACTGTACTAAACCTGCACCCCATCCTTGGCCTTTGGGGTTCATCCCTGGGGTGCTGTAGATGGGCGTCATCTGCCTTCCCTTCTAGACCGTGAGCCCGTTGTCGGGTAGAGACCATCTCCATATGTTACCGACTTGTCCTTCCCAAGCGCTTAGTACAGTGCTGTGCACACAGTAAGCGCTCAATAAACACGACAATGAATGAATGGATGGATGAATGAAAGCACAAGACAACAATAAAGAGTTACAATCCCTGCCCACGATGGGCTCAATCGATAAGTATCTACTGAACCCCCACTTTACGCCGAGCATGCAGGGGAGTACAACAGAAGAACAATAATAATAATACTATAATAATAATAGATAATAATAATATTAATAGATGATAATATAATAATATAATATAATAATAATAGATGATACTGCATTTGTTAAGCGCTTACTGCGTGCCAAGGACTATACTGAGCGCATCAGCAAATTAGGTTGGACACAGTCCTGTCCCACATGGGTCTCGCGGTCTTAATCCCCATTTTTTACAGATGAGGGAATCGAGGTACAGAGAAGTTAAGTGACTTTCCCAAGGTCACACAGCAGACAAGAGACAGAACTGGGATCAGAACGCAGGCTCTTCCGATTCCCAGGCCTGCTTCATTTTGAACAAGTCAGGGAGTTTATTTTGAGGGTTATTAAAGCAACCTTGGTGTCAATAGCCTGTGTGGAAAAATGATGACTTCTCTTCCAAGGTGGTGATGGAAAAGTGCCCAGAGATGTTACGTTATACAGTCTTCTGGAGGAAAGAAGTTTTTTTGGATTCGATTACCACAGTGTGCTTTCATGTTCTGAAAGGTCACCAGGTTTATTTATATTTATAATATCCTAAAGCTCAAAAAAAATTAATGTCATATATGTTTGTACATATTTATTACTCTATTTTACTTGTACATCTTTACTATTCTATTTATTTTATTTTAATATGTTTTGTTTTGTTGTCTGTCTCCCCCCTTCTGGACTGTGAGCCTACTGTTGGGTAGGGACCGTCCCTGTATGTTGCCAACTTGTACTTCCCAAGCGCTTAGTACAGTGCTCTGCACACAGTAAGCGCTCAATAAATACGATTGAATAAATGAATGAATGAACTACCTGTCTATAACAGACCAGCATTTACGGAGCATCCACTAGGTGATGGGCACTGTACTGAGCTCCCAAAGTGTTGCCACGCTATATATCACATGTGCAGGAAGAAGAGCCCTCTTCCCCAAGGGCTCAAGGGAGTCTCAACCCTACCTGGACATCCAGCGATGGTGCTCTGGGGCCCTAGACAATAATCCGAATCCAATCAGCCAGTTGGAAATCTGGACGTCCATGCAGAAAGAGCAGGGCCCGGGAGTTGGAGGTCCCAGCGCCGCCATTCGCCCGTCTCTGTGACCTTGACAATCAATCAGTCGCATTGATTGAGCGCTTACTGTGAACAGAGCGCTGTACTAAGCACTTGGGAGGGCTGGCGAACAAATTCGCTGCCCACAGTGAGCTCACATTCTAGAGGAGTCACTTAACCTCAGTGTGCTTCACTGTAAAATGGAGATGAAATATCCATCCTCCTTCCCTCTTAGACCGTGAGCCCTTTATGGGGCAGGGACTGCGTCTAATTGGCTTACATGGTGTCTATCCTAATGCTTAGCGCACTGGTTGACATATAATGAGCGCTTTAACAAATACCAGGTTTATTCTTATCAAAACTATCAAGAGCAGAATTTTGAACGTAATCAGAGTCCCCACAGCATTTCTGCACGTGCCTGTCATTTTACTTATTTATGCTTCTGTATTCTAATATCCGTCTCCCCCTCTAGACTGTAAGGACACTGTGGGCGGGGAGTGTGCCTGTTTATTGTTCATTCATTCAATCGTATTTATTGAGCACTTACTGAGCACTTGGGAAGTACAAGTTGGCAACGTATAGAGACGGTCCCTACCCAAGAGCTCAGTACGGTGCTCTGCACACAGTAAGCACTCAGTAAATACCATCGAATGAATTCGTTCATTCACTTTATCGGATTTAGACTGTGAGCCCACTGTTGGGTAGGGACTGCCTCTATATGTTGCCAACTTGTACTTCCCAAGCGCTTAACACAGTGTTCTGCACACAGTAAGCACTCAGTAAATACCATCGAATGAATTCGTTCATTCACTCTACTGGATTTAGACCGTGAGCCCACGGTTGGGTAGGGACCGTCTCTATATGTTGCCAACTTGTACTTCCCAAGCGCTTAGTACAGTGTTCTGCACACAGTAAGCGCTCAATAAATACGATTGATTGATTGATTGATTGATTGATTGATTGAGCGCTTTAAGTACAAGTTGGCAACAGTGTTGAGAGACCGGTGCCGCCACGACTTCCAAAGCTTTCTCACTTCCCCTTCCAAAAATCCCCACCAAATTCATCCTCTGGTCGGGGCAGGGCGCTTTCCTTCAACGTGATCAGAACAAACAAAATCCCCCAGAGCCGCTGCCTTAAAACGTATTCCTCTTGACAACGCTCTGAGCTCAACCAACCTTGGTAGGAAACAGAATACTCTTAATTATGAATACATTAACTAAATTAGTAACATGAGATGGATACGCAATTAAGGGGCTGTTAATTGAAACTGGAAACACAGCTGTGCTCAGCTTGGAGATGAATCACTGCAGTAATGACGCAGCTGTTTAGGCCCGGGGACCCTGCAGCCTGGAGCCCCGGGCCCCCGATACGCGCTGGGTCGCCGCGACGGAGTCGAATCCCGGGAAGGCCGGGAATCGGGGCTTCCAGGGACGGTCACTTGGGCCCCCCAGACGGAGGATTTAGTGTTATCCGAACGCCGGCCACTGGATTCTCCGGCTTTCGGGGGACGTCCGTCGGGGAGCCAAAGATCAACATCTGGCTCGGAGTGGGGGAGGAAGGAAGGGAGAGAGGCAGGTGTCAAACCTCTAATTTGCCAGCAAGACCGGGCCCGTTTGGAGCCGGGAATGCCAGGCAGGTGTGGGCGGACTGTCATTTTCCAGCGCGAATGGAGAAGCCACGTACGGGGGTTAGGCAAAGCCCTGGGGCAGAACGGGGGACGGCGGGGCGAACGCACTGCTTTTCTAGGCCAGGCTCTCAGGACCGTGCTCAATACTCTAGACTGTAAGCTCACCGTGGGCAGGGAACATCTCCACCAACCCTGCTTTACTGAACTCGCCCAACCACGTAGTACTAGACGCTCGATAGACGAGACCGATCGAATAGCTGCCGTTGACGGACAGAGAGGGATCCGGGTAGCCCTTGGGACGTGCGGCCTTGAGGGGCGAACTGCGTGGGGACTGGTGGGCACCCACAACGTGGCCAGGGGGTGGGCCAGGGTGGGCTCGGCAGCTCTGGGGTCTGCGGACGGAACAAGGGGTGGGGATGACCTGCCTCCAGCCCCCAATCCCCTTTGGCCCCGTCCCACCCTGCCGATCAATCGATCCATCGCTCGATCCTTGCCGACAACTGGGGAAATGGTCGCGGGGTCCCCGGAGCCCAGGAACTTCGGGCGAGGTGGTTTCATCCGTCCAACCGGAGATCTGGCAATGGGGGGCGACTGTTTCAGGGCACCCCGGAGCCCGGGACATTGAGGGTGACTGTTTTAGGGCCTCTCCCAAGAGCCAGGCTGGCTGCCGGGGAAGAGGCTGGGGCCTGCTGACCGCCAACGCTGAGCGTGACTGTCTTCAAAAGCCCACCGTCCACCCTCGGCTCCAGGGGAAGCACGTCTCAGCGACTGCTGTCTTTCCGACGCCGGAGAAAAGCACGATCCCTATCAAGATCTGCCTCAGGGTCCGTTTCCACCCACAGCTTCCCAAGTCACGCTACCGACACATTTTCTCGTTCACCAAATCCCCTCGGTTCTACCTTCACAACGTCTCTGGTTTCCGGCCTCCTCCCTCTCCGGCCAAACTGCTACCACTCTGAGCCAAGCACTTATCGTATTCTCTACGTTGCTGACCGCCCCAGCCTTCTCAACGACCTCTCTGCCTCCCGTTTCGCCCCGCTCCGGTCCATCCCTCACTCTGCCTCCTGGATCATTTCTCTAAAACGATCAGTAAGCCCCATATTGGACAGGGTCTGTGTCCGACGTGATTAGTTTAAACCTTCCCTAGTGCTTAGTATTCGTACTTCCCAAGCGCTTAGTACAGTGCTCTGCACACAGTAAGCGCTCAATAAATACGACTGAATGAAAGAGTGAACGTCCTCTCGTCACCTCAAGCTTAGCACGTCCGAAACTAGAACCCGATCAAGAAATAACTGGCATTACAGCCCAATTCGATGGAAAGCCCTTGACGGATGTCCAGCCGCTCCAATTTCTTAAGGCCAGATGCCCAGGGAGTGTGAAAAAAATAACCAAACAGAATCTCTCCCTTTTTTAAAATGGTATTTGTTAAGCGCTTCCTATGTGTCACTCTGTGGCTCTGTACTATTCATTCATTCATATTTATTGAGCGCTTACTGTGTGCAGAGCACTGTACTAAGCGCTTGGGAAGTACGAAAACTAAGCACTAGGGAAGGTTTAAACTAATCACGTCGGACACAGACCCTGTCCAACATGGGGCTTACTGGAGCCCAGAAAAGGCCAAGATCACACAGCAGACAGAAAGCGAAGCTGGGATTAGAACTCGGGTCCTCCTGATTCCCAAACCCAGGCTCTATCCATAAGGACATGCTGCTTTTCCAGCATCAGCACACCGATCAATCAGTGACCCCCCACAGGGTAGGGTAAACGGGACCGTCCGTGAACGCGAACTCCAGAAACGCCCACAGATGATGGGCTTCCTCCGATTTCGGCTTCCTCCCCTTCCCTTATGGGAGCTTAATGGTCACCCAAAGCCATCCCGGCCCCGTCCTCAGAAATCCCAGCCAACGGACACGCACTGACCTGCAGGAGCTTCCACCGGGAGTTGAGGTCTTCGAGGCGGTTCAGGTTGCACGGAGAGAGCGGGATGTCCGACGCGGCCAGCTGCTGGCCAAGATCGCTCACGTGGTTCACGTTTTCCTTCAGGGCTTCGACTTCTGCTCCGAGGGCCTACGAGAAGCCACGGAAGCCAACCGTTAAAACGGGAATACGTCCGGCGCCGGCCCAGTGGGAGGGCTGGAACGAAATCTGTCTAAAATCCCAATTTCACTAGATTTCTGTCCGGCAGAATAATAAAAATAATAACAATAATGGCATTTGTTAAGCGCTTACTATGTGCAAAGCACTGTTCTAAGCGCTGGGGAGGATACAAGGTGATCAGGTTGTCCCACTCGGGGCTCACAGTCTTAATCCCCATTTTACAGATGAGGGAACTGAGGCCCAGAGAAGTGAAGTGACTTGACCAAAGTCACACAGCTGACAATTGGCGGAGCCAGGATTTGAACCCATGACCTCTGACTCCAAAGCCCGGGCTCTTTCCAATGAGCCATGCTGCTTCTCTTAATCAGAGGAGCAGAGCGGCCCGGTGGACGGAGCTCGGATCTGGAAGTTAAAAGAACCGGGGTTCTAATCCCGGCTCCGCCGGTCATCTGTTGGACGACCTTGGGCACGTTACTTCACTTCTGCGTGCCTCAGGACCCTCACCTGTAAAATTCCTGCATTCATTCGTTCAATCGTATTTATTGAGTGCTTACTGTGCGCAGAGCACTGGACTAAGCGCTTGGGAAGTCCAAGTTGGCAACATTTAGAGACGGTCCCTACCTGACAGCGGGAAAATGAGGATGAAGGCTGTGACCCCTGTGAGAGACAGGGACTGTGTCCAACCTGATTATCTTGTACAGTGCTCTACACATAGTAAACGCTCAATAAATATGAATGAATTCTGCTGTATTGTGCTCTCCCAAGCACTTAGTAAGGTGCTCTCCACCTTCGTAAGTGCTCAGTAAATATGACTGATGGATTGAAAAATGGGGATTAAATACCCGATCGCCCTCTTGCTTAGATGGTGAGCCCCATGTGGGACAAGGGACTGTATCCAACCTAATTGTTTTGTATCTACCCCAGCGCTTAGAACAGTGTTTGACACATAGTAAGCACTTAACAAGTACCGGAAAAAGAACACTCTGTTCTATCGTCGTCTCCCGAGCGCTCAGTAGAGTGCCGGGCACACGGTAAGCACTCAATAAGTTCCATTTTTGTTGGCAATGTTGATGGTACGTGCAAGATCATGGAAAGCGTCCGGCCTTGGGAGGCAGGTGACTTTGGTTCTCATGTCTCTATACGTTGCCAACTTGTACTTCCCAAGCGCTTAGTACAGTGCTCTGCACACAGTAAGCGTTCAATAAATACGATTGATTGATTGATTGATTGATTGATCTTGTATCTACCCCAGCGCTTCAAACAGCCCCTGGCACATAGTATGCGCTTAACAAATTCCATAAAAAAGGAAGGCTTTGGCATCCCCTGTACCCTTTCAGTACTTGATATTCCCTCCACTCGCAGACTCACGGCACTTTTGTACGACAGCCTTTCACCCTGCCATTTCCCCTACCCGGAATTGATTCCAATGTCTGTCTTCCCATCTAGATAATGATAATAATAATAATAATATTAATAATAATAATAATAATAATGATATTTGTTAAGCGCTCTGTGCCAAGCGCTGTTCTAAGGACTGGGATAGATACAAGGTGATCGGGTTGTCCCACTTGGGGCTCACAATCTTGATCCCCATTTTCCAGGTGAGGTCACTGAGGCACAGAGATAATAATAATGATGGCATTTATTAAGCGCTTACCATGTGCAAAGCACTGTTCTAAGCACTGGGATAGATACAAGGTGATCAGGTTGTCCCACTTGGGGCTCACAATCTTGATCCCCATTTTCCAGGCGAGGTCACTGAGGCACAGAGATAATAATAATAATACTATTAATAATGATGGCATTTATTAAGCACTTACTATGTGCAAAGCACTGTTCTAAGCGCTGGGGAGGTTACAAGGTGATCAGGTTGTCCCACATGGGGCTCACAGTCTTCATCTCCATTTTACAGATGAGGTAAGTGAGGCACAGAGAAGTGAAGTGACTTGCCCAAAGTCACACAGCTGACAAGTGGCGGAGCAGGGATTTGAACCCATGACCTCTGACTCCAAAGCCCTGTGATCTTTCCACTGAGCCACGCTGCTTCTCAATAATGATAATGATAATAATGACATTTATTAAGTGCTTAGTATGTGCAAAGCGCTGTTCTAAGCACTGGGATAGATACAAGGTGATCAGGTTGTCCCACTTGGGGCTCACAATCTTGATCCCCATTTTCCAGGTGAGGTCACTGAGGCAGAGAGATAATACTATCACTCTATTTATTTTACTTGTACATATTCTATTTATTTTATTTTGTTAATATGTTTTGTTTTGTTGTCTGTCTCCCCCTTCTAGACTGTGAGCCCACTGTTGGGTGGGGACCGTCTCTACGTGTTGCCGACTTGTACTTCCCAAGCGCTCAGTACAGTGCTCTGCACACAGTAAGCGCTCAATAAATACGATTGAATGAATGACTGAATAATAATAATGGCATTTATTAAGCACTTACTATGTGCAAAGCACTGTTCTAAGCACTGGGGAGGTTACGAGGTGATCAGGTTGTCCCACGGGGGGCTCACAGTCTTAATCCCCATTTTACAGATGAGGACACTGAGACCCAGAGAAGTGAAGTGACTTGCCCAGAGTCACACGGCTGACAATTGGCAGAGCTGGGATTCGAACCCATGACCTCTGACTCCAAAGCCCGGGCTCTTTCCACTGAGCTGCGCTGCTTCTCTAAGTGACTTGCCCAAAGTCACACAGCTGACCAGAGGCGGAGCGGGATTAGAACCCATGCCCTCTGACTTCCAAGCTCGGGCTCTTCCCACTGAGCCACGCTGCTTCTCTAAGTGCAGCTCCTGGTGGGCAGGGATCGTGTCTGACGGTACATGCTCTCTCGAGTGCTCAGTACAGTGTCAGCCCTCTGTAAGCGTTCAGTAAACACCACTGATTGATTTTTGCCCAGAGCCTCTCGATGCCTCCCTAAAACCCAAAGGCCGGTTCATTAATACAACATTCCCACATCATCTGCGGAATGAGCATGGCTCAATGGAAAGAGCCCGGGCTTTGGAGTCAGGGATCATGGGTTCAAATCCCGGCTCCGCCACTTGTCAGCTGTGTTCCTTCATTCAATTGTATTTATTGAGCGCTTACTGTGTGCAGAGCACTGTACTAAAAGCGCTTGGGAAGTCCAAGTTGGCAACATCTAGAGACGGTCCCTACTCAACAGCGGGCTCACAGTCTAGAAGGGGGAGACAGACAACAAAACATATTAACAAAATAAATAAATTAAATATGTACAAATAAAATCAATAAATAGCGGCCTAGTGTGACTTTGTCACAACTTCTCTGGGCCTCAGTTCCCTCATCTGTAAAATGGGGATGAAGACTGTGAGCCCCCCGTGGGACAACCTGATCACCTTGTAACCTCCCCAGCGCTTAGAACAGTGCTTTGTACATGGTAAGCGCTTAACAAATGCCATCATCATTATTATTATTATTATTATTATACTAACAATGATGATGGTATTTGTTAAGCGCTTACTCTGTGCCAAGCACTGTTCTAAATGCTCAGGTAGATATAAGGTGATCAGGTTGTCCCACACGGGGCTCACAGTCTTCATCCCCATTTTACAGATGAGGTAATTGAGGCCCATACATTCATTCATTCATTCAATTGTATTAATTGAGCACTTACGTGTGCAGAGCACTGTACTAAGCGCTTGGGAAGTACAAGTTAGCAACATCTAGAGACGGTCCCTACCCAACAGCGGGCTCACAGTCTAGGCCCAGAGAAGCGACTTGCCTCAAGTCACACAGCTGACAAGTGGCGGAGCCGGGATTGGAACCCGGGACCTCGGGCGCCCAAGCCGGCGCTCTGGCCACTGAGTCACGCTGCTCGCTCTCTGCAGAGGCTGGAAGACATTAACGGGGAGCCCATCAACTGCTCCCACGGTGTCACTCATAGCCTTGCTAGGATATACCTAGGGACTGTCTCTATTTGCTGCCAGCTTGTACTTCCCAAGCGCTTAGTACAGTGCTCTGCACACAGTAAGCGCTCAATAAATACGATTGATTGATTGATATAGGGGATCCCAGGGCCACCACAAGCCTTTCTGGGGGCTCAGGCCATGCACTGTCTGAATCCCAGGATGGGATAATCCCCATCCCAGCCGGCCACTGAAAGCAGGTGCTTGGGAGTTAAAGGTCATGTGTTCAAATCCTGGATCCGCCACTTATCAGCTGTGTGACTTTGGGCAAATCACTTCTCCGCACCTCAGTTCCCTCATCTGTAAAATGGGGATTAAGACTGTAAGCCCCACGTGGGACAAGCTGATCACCTTGTATCTGCTCCAGCACTAAGAATGGTGCTTTGCACGTAGTAAGCACTTAACAAATACCATTCTTCTTCTTCTTATTATTATTATTAGTATTATTACCACCTCACTGGTAAAATGGGGATTAACACTGTGAGCCCCACGTGGAACAAGCTCATCACCTTGTATCTGCCCCAGCGCTTAGAACGGTGCTTTGCACATAGTAAGCGCTTAACAAATACCATCATTATTATCATTATTACCTCATCGCTAAAATGTGGATTAACACTGTGAGCCCCTCATGGGACAACCTGATCACCTTGTATCTGCCCCAATGCTTAGAATGGTGCTTTGCACGTATTAAGCGCTTAGCAAATACCATCATCATTATTATTATTATTATTATCACTATCTCATCGGTAAAATGGGGATTAACACTGTGAGCCCCACATGGGACAACCTGATCACCTTGTATCTGCCCCAATGCTTAGAATGGTGCTTTGCACGTATTAAGCACTTAGCAAATACCATCATCATTATTATTATTATTATTATCACTATCTCATCGGTAAAATGGGGATTAACACTGTGAGCCCCACATGGGACAACCTGATCACCTTGTATCTGCCCCCAATGCTTAGAATGGTGCTTGGCGCATAGTAATCAATCAATCAATCATATTTATTGAGCGCTTACTGTGTGCAGAGCACTGTACTAGGTGCTTGGGAAGTCCAAGTTGGCACCGTATAGAGACGGTCCCTGCTCAACAGTGGGCTCACAGTCTAAAAGGGGGAGACGGAGAACAAAACCAAACATACTAACAAAATGAAATAAATAGAATAGATATGTACAAGTAAAATAAATAGAATAATAAATCTGTACAAACATCTATACATCTATACAGGTGCTGTGGGGAAGGGAAGGAGGTAAGGTGGGGGGACGGAGAGGGGGACGAGGGGGAGAGGAAGGAAGGGGCTCAGTGTGGGAAGGCCTCCTGGAGGAGGTGAGCTCTCAGTAGGGCCTTGAAGGGAGGAAGAGAGCTAGCTTGGCGGATGGGCAGAGGGAGGGCATTCCAGAAAATGAATCGGTTTTCACGTTTAAGCCAAACCAAAATTCAAATTGAGCAACGACTGATGCTCTCTCCCTCTCTCTGTCCTCTAAGCTTCGTTTCTTGCTACTTTTTCCTCCTTTCCCCTCTTTCCCTCCCCGACCACATTCCCCGTGATGCTCGTAAGGCCGTGCCGAGCCAGCCGTGGCGGCGGCGGGCGGTACCTTGACTTTCTCCAGGTGGTCTTGCAGCGAGTCGGCGGGCAGGTCTCCGACGGGGTGCCAGGCGCGGGCGGCGCCCTGGGCCCGCCGCAGCTTTCCGTCCAGCTGGTCCGCGGCCTCGCGGAGGGCCCGCAGCCCGCCCAGGGCCTCGTCGATGCGCCGCTGCCGGGCGGCCGCACGCCGGCTCAGCGAATCCCACTGGGCGGCCACGTCGGCGGCCTGCTTCCGCAGCAGCGGGCCCGACTCCTGCGCTGGAGCGACATTCCCGGGGCAGAGGTGTCAGGGCCCGCGGGCTCGGCCGCCGACCGCCGGACATTTCAGCGGGATTCCCCTGACCCTGAAACCGCCCCACCTCCTCAGTTACCTCATCTGGAAAATGGGGGTGATGACTGTGAACCGCACACGGGATAATGATAATTATGGATTTGTTAAGCAGTTATGTTGCCAACTTGTACTTCCCAAGCGCTTAGTACAGTGCTCTGCACACAGTAAGCACTCAATAAATACGATTGATTGATTAAGCGTTGACTATGTGCCAAGCACCGTTTTAAGCACTAGGGTAAATACAGGGTAAGCAGGTTGTCCCTTGTGGGGCTCACAGTGGGACAACCTGATGGCCTTGTATCTCCCCCGGCGCTTGGAACAGTGGTTGGCACATAGTAAGTGCTCACCAAATACCATCATCATCATGGATGATGTATATGTATATATGTTTGTACATATTTATTACTTTATTTATTTATCTTGTACATATCTATTCTATTTATTTTATTTTGTTAGTATGTTTGGTTTTGTTCTCTGTCTCCCCCTTCTAGACTGTGAGCCCACTGTTGGGTAGGGACTGTCTCTATGTGTTGCCAACTTGTACATCCCAAGCACTTAGTACAGTGCTCTGCACACAGTAAGCGCTCATTAAATACGATTGATTGATTGATTGATTAAGCGTTGACTATGTGCCAAGCACCGTTTTAAGCGCTAGGGTAAATACAGGGTAAGCAGGTTGTCCCTTGTGGGGCTCACAGTGGGACAACCTGATGGCCTTGTATCTCCCCGGCGCTTGGAACAGCGGTTGGCACATAGTAAGCGCTTACCAAATACCATCATCATCATGGATGATGTATATGTATATACGTTTGTACATATTTATTACTTTATTTATCTTGTACAAATCTATTCTATTTATTTTATTTTGTTAGTATGTTTGGTTTTGTTCTCTGTCTCCCCCTTCTAGACTGTGAGCCCGCTGTTGGGTAGGGACTGTCTCTATGTGTTGCCGACTTGTACTTCCCAAGTGCTTAGTACAGTGCTCTGCACACAGTAAGCGCTCAATAAATACGATTGATTGATTGATTGATTGTCCTCCCAGGTGAGGAGGGCACAGAACATAGAAGGAGCAAGGCCTAATACATCCATTCATTCATTCAATTGTATTTATTGTGCGCTTACCTTGTACTAAGCGCTTGGGAAGTACAATGGAGAGAGCACGGGCCTGGGCATTAAGACTTGGGTCCTAATCCCCATTCTACCACTTGTCTGCTGGCTAATAATAATAATGACGGCATTTATTAAGCGCTTACTATGTGCAGACCACCGTTCTAAGCGCTGGGGAGGTTACAAGGTGATTGGGCTGTCCCACGGGGGGCTCACAGTCTTCATCCCCATTTGACAGATGAGGGAACTGAGGCACAGAGAAGTGACTTATGATGGCATTTATTAAGCACTTATTACGTGCAGCGCACTGTCCTAAG
Source organism: Tachyglossus aculeatus (assembly GCF_015852505.1). Lineage (NCBI taxonomy): Eukaryota > Metazoa > Chordata > Mammalia > Monotremata > Tachyglossidae > Tachyglossus > Tachyglossus aculeatus. The sequence continues at coordinate 126,929 of NC_052080.1, forward strand.
TGCTGGGGAGGTTACAAGGTGATCGGGCTGTCCCACGGGGGGCTCACAGTCTTCATCCCCATTTGACAGATGAGGGAACTGAGGCACAGAGAAGTGACTTGCCCAAAGTCACACGGCTGACAATCAGCAGGGCCGGCATTTGAACCCATGACCTCTGACTCCAAAGCCCGGGCTCTTTCCATTGAGCCATGCTGGACTTGGGATCTAATCCCCATTCTGCCACTTGTCTGCTGGCTAATAATGATAATGATGGCATTTATTAAGCGCTTACTACGTGCAGAGCACCGTTCTAAGCGCTGGGGAGGTTACAAGGTGATCGGGCCGTCCCACGGGGGGCTCACAGTCTTCATTCCCATTTTACAGATGAGGTAACTAAGGCCCAGAGAAGCTAAGTGACTTGTCCAAAGTCACACAGCCGATAAGTGGCGGAGCCGGGATTAGAACCCATGCCCTCTGACTCCCAAGCCCGGGCTCTTTCCACTGAGTCACGCTTCCAAACCCAGCTGTCACTTGCCCGGCAAATGATCCTCAGGCGAGTCTCTGGGTCTCAGTCTCCTCCTCGGAAAAATGGGGATTCGATCCCTGTTCTCCCTCTTACTTACACTAAGAGCCCCTTTGTGGGACAGGGACTGTTCCCAACGTGATTATCTCGGATTTGTCCCAACACCTAATACAGTGCTTGGCACGTAAGAAACACTGAATGAGTATCACGGTTTTTATTCATTCATTCATTCATTCATATTTATTGAGCGCTTACTGTGTGCAGAGCACTGTACAAAGCGCTTGGGAAGTCCAAGTTGGCAACATACAGAGACGGTCCCTACTCAACAGCGGGCTCACAGTCTAGAAGGGGGAGACAGAGAACAAAACAAATTAAAAAAATAAAATAAATAGAATGAATATGTACAAATAAAATAGAGTAACCTTTTTTTATCATTTTATCGTTAACTATCACTGCACGTCCACTGTGGATGAGGATCTGTGAGCCCACTAGACTGTGAGCCCACGGTTGGGTAGGGACCATCTCTACATGTTGCCAACTTGGACTTCCCAAGCGCTTAGTCCAGTGCTCTGCACACGGTAAGCGCTCAATAAATACGACTGATTGATTGATTGATTGATCTCTTTAGCTTTCCAAAGTCAGAGTTGGACAGAACCAGGAAGCGGCGGCAAAGACTATGGATGGTGGGACCAGTGTCTCCCCGGATGATGATGATGATGATGGCATCTGTTAAGCGCTTACTATGTGCAAAGCACTGTTCAAAGCACCGGATCTGCCGTCCCCGCACCCTCGCCCATCGCCCAATTACCTCTGGATTCCAGGAAGGGCTTCTCCGGTCCCGCCGCAGGCTGCTCATCCGGGAGAGTCCGCACCGACTCGAGGGCAGTGGTGATCACGGGCTCTTTGGCTTTTAACTCCTTCTTGAAGGCCTGGGAGACAAAATGGGAACAGACGGCTGGGAACAGTGGAAGGGCCGGCCTTGTATCTGCTGGGGAGGACCGCTTCTCCGTTTGTTAATATGTTGGGTTTTGTTCTCTGTCCCCCCCTTCTACACTGTGAGCCCACTGTTGGGTAGGGACCGTCTCTAGGTGTTGCCAACTTGGACTTCCCAAGCGCTTAGTACACAGTAAGCGCTCAATAAATACGATTGACTGATTGATTGATTGATTGAACAGCGCCCAACAACCCAGATCTTATAACCCCATGGTCGCGGGTGACCCCCGGCTGTTTTGGAAGAGAATCTATCCTCATCTACCAGAGAAGCAGCGTGGCTCAGTGGAAAGAGCCCGGGCTTTGGAGTCAATATCAATCAATCAATCAATCGTATTTATTGAGCACTTACTGTGTGCAGAGCACTGTACTAAGCGCTTGGGAAGTACAAGTTGGCAACATATAGAGACAGTCCCTACCCAACAGCGGGCTCACACTCTAGAAGGGGGAGGCAATCAATCAATCAATCAATCGTATTTATTGAGCACTTACTGTGTGCAGAGCACTGTACTAAGCGCTTGGGAAGTCCAAGTTGGCAACATATAGAGACAGTCCCTACTCAACAGTGGGCTCACACTCTAGAAGGGGGAGGCAATCAATCAATCAATCGTATTTATTGAGCGTTTACTGTGTGCAGAGCACTGTACTAAGTGCTTGGGAAGTCCAAGTTGGCAACATATAGAGACAGTCCCTACCCAACAGTGGGCTCACAGTCTAGAAGGGGGAGGCGATCAATCAATCAATCAATCGTATTTATTGAACACTTACTGTGTGCAGAGCACTGTACTAAGCACTTGGGAAGTACAAGTTGGCAACATAGAGAGACAGTACCTACCCAACAGTGGGCTCACAGTCTAGAAGGGGGAGACAGAGAACAAAACAAAAGAGGGCAAGTCATTTCACTTCTCTATGCCTCAGTTACCTCATGTGTAAAATGGGGATTAAGACTGTGAGCCCCCTGTGGGACAAGCTGATCACCTTGTAATCTCCCCAGGGCTTAGAACAGTGCTTTGCACATAGTAAGCGCTTTATAAATGCCACTATTATTATTATTATTAATTATTATTATTATTTATTATTATTATTATTATTATTATTATTATTGTTGTTGTTGTTGTTGTTGTTGTTGTTGTTATTATTATCTCCCAGGAAGGGATCTGGGGACAAAGAGATCTGGTCTGATCCGGCTCTATTGTGGACGGCGTCACCGCTGCCAGGATGGTGAGCAACGGGAGCTTATCGGGACCCTCGCCAACCCCAGCTGCCAATCAATCCATCGACAGGCATGAGAAACGTTATGGCCTAGAGGAAAGGGCACGGGCCTGGGAATTGGAGGACCTGAATTCTAATCATGGCTCTACCAAATAAAAATAATAATAATAATAATAATAATAATAATAATAATAATAATAGCATTTATTAAGCGCTTACTACATGCAAAGCACTGTTCTAAGCGCTGGGGAGGTTACTAGGTGATCGGGTTGTCCCACAGGGGGCTCACAGTCTTAATCCTCATTTTACAGATGAGGTAACTTAGGTACAGAGAAGTGAAGTGACTTGCCCAAAGTCACACAACTGACAATTGGCAGGGCCGGGATTTGAACCCAGGACCTCTGACTCCAAAGCCCGGGCTCTTTCCACTGAGCCACGCTGCATTACCCAAGGCAAGTTGCTTGACTCCTCCGTGACTCAGTTCTCCTGTTCTCCCTCCTACTTAATAATAATAATAATAATGATAGCATTTATTAAGCACTTACTATGTGCAAAGCACTGTTGTAGGCGCTGGGGAGATGACAAGGTGATCAGGTTGTCCCACGTGGGTCTCACAGTCAATCCCCATTTTACAGTTGAGGTAACTGAGGCGCAGAGAAGTGAAGTGACTGGCCCAAAGTCACACAGCTGACAGTTGGCCGAGCCGGGATTTGAACCCACGACCTCTGACTCCAAAGTCCGCGCTGTTTCCACTGAGCCACGTTACTTAACTGTAAGCTTGTTGTGGCGGGGAATGTGTCGGTTTAATACTGTTGTATCGTACTCTCCCAAGTGCTTAGTACAGTGTTCTGCACACGGAAGCGCTCAATAATTTTGTTATTTTGTTTTGTTCTCTGTCTCCCTCTTCTAGATTGTGAGCCCACTGTTGGGTAGGGACCGTCTCTATACGTTGCCAACTTGTACTTCCCAAGCGCTTAGTACAGTGCTCTGCACACAGTAAGCGCTCAATAAATACGATTGATTGATTGATAATAAATACAAACGAATGAATTCTTAGACTGTGAGCCCCATGAGGGACAGGGACTGCATCCCACCTAGTTAATTTGTATGTAGCCCAGTGCTTCAACACACAGCACTTGGTCCGCAGTAAGCACTTGGCAAATAACATTAAAAAACCCAATCAATGGCATTTATTGAGCTTTTAACTGTGTGCAGGGCGCTGTACTAAGCACTTCATTCAATCGTTCGTTCGAATCCCAGCTCCGCCAGCTGTCAGCTCTGTGACTTTGGGCAAGTCACTTAACTTCTCTGTGCCTCAGTTACCTCATCTGTAAAATGGGGATTAAAATTGTGAGCCCCCCGTGGGACAACCTGATCAGCTTGTATACTCCCCAGCGCTTGGAACAGTGCTTTGCACATAGTAAGCGCTTAACAAATACCAGCAATAATTATGTACTCTCCCAAATGCTTTGGACACAGTAAGCGCTCAATAAATCCAATTGATCGATTGAGGTCTTCGAGAAGCAGCACGGCTCAGTGGAAGGATCACGGGCTTGTGAGTCAGAGGTCATGGGTTCTAATCCCGGCTCTGCCACGTGTCTGCTGTGTGACCTTGGGCAAGTCACTTCACTTCTCTGAGCCTCAGTTACCTCATCTGGAAAATGGAGATTAAGACTGGGAGCCCCACATGGGACAACCTGATCACCTCATATCCCCCCCAGCGATTACAGTGCTTAGCACACAGTAAGCTCATAAGAAATACCATCATTATTATTATTATTATTATTCCATGATGTCAGGAGAAAGCTTTTTGGTTTCCTAGATCTTTGTAGGGAGAGGACTCTGCTTATCTCAGCTTTTACTTGAGACGGGACGTCTCGATACGCGTCCCAGTTCAAAGCAACACAACGGCCACGGGATAGCGGCCCAGCTACGGGAAGGAATGGCGACACTGAAGATGAAACCGTTGTGTCAGTTGTGTCTACGACTTAGGGAGTCGATGTAGAATACCCTGTGCGGTGCGCCGCGCTCCAGGCTGACCAAAGTCGGGCCCCGATTCTGATTCCTCTTCCGACACTCCAAGTAGCGGCCCCCACTGCTAGTTCAACCAGGAGGGAAGCAAATCCCCCAGAGAGAATCCACTAGTATTTACCCTGTCGCGTTCTCCTGAATTCCGAAGTTATTTTAGGATTTTAAAAAATGACAAAACTTAAATGCTTCCACGGGGGGAAGGCTTCTATCTCTGTTCATTCATTCAATCGTATTTATTGAGTGCTTGCTGTGTGCAGAGCACTGTACTAAGCGCTTGGGAAGTACAAGTTGGCAACATATAGAGATGGTCCCTACCCAACAGTGGGCTCACAGCTTAGTTGAAATTCCAAGCTAAGATCAGGCTGAAATGGCAGGTTAATTCAATCGGCGAACGTGGCAAAAAAAAAAGATGATTCCTAGACGCCGCACACCCCCGCTCCTCGGCGGGAAATCAATCAATTAATCGTATTTATTGAGCACTTACTGTGTGCAGAGCACTGTACTAAGCGCTTGGGAAGTACAAGTCGGCAACATAGAGAGACAGTCCCTACCCAACAGTGGGCTCACAGTCTAAAACATAGGATATGGAGGAGGGAGAGAAAAGCAACAGGAGAGAGGGTATTTCGGAGAGGAAATCATCATCAATCGTATTTATTGAGCGCTTACTGTGTGCAGAGCACTGTACTAAGCGCTTCGGAAGTACAAGTCGGCAACATAGAGAGACAGTCCCTACCCAACAGTGGGCTCACAGTCTAAAACACAGGCTATGGAGGAGGGAGAGAAAATCAACAGGAGAGAGGGTATTTCGGAGAGGAAATGAACAGGCATCAAGGAAACGGACAGGTTACGGAGGTCCTGGAGGAGATACACAGAGAGAACGAATCAAGCAGTGTGGCTCAGTGGAAAAGAGCCTGGGCTTTGGAGTCAGAGTTCCTGGGCTCAAATCCCGGCCCGCCCATTGTCAGCTGTGTGACTTTGGGCAAGTCACTTCACTTCTCTGGGCCTCAGTGACCTCATCTGTAAAACGGGGATGAAGACTTTGAGCCCCACGGGGGACAACCTGATCACCTTGTATCCCCCCCAGCGCTTAGAACAGTGCTTTGCACATAGTAAGCCCTTCCCCACAGCACCTGTATATATGTATATATGTTTGCACATATTTATTACTCTATTTATTTATTTATTTATTTTACTTGTACATATCTATTCTATTTATTTTATTTTGTTAGTATGTTTGGTTTTGTCTCCCCTTTTTAGACTGTGAGCCCACTGTTGGGTAGGGACTGTCTCTACATGTTGCCAATTTGTACTTCCCAAGCGCTTAGTACAGTGCTCTGCACACAGTAAGCGCTCAATAAATACGATTGATGATAGTAAGCACTTAACAAATACCAAAATTATTATTCTTATTCTTAATGGCATTTACTGAGCGCTTGCCTGGCGGTTAGCAGGATTCTTACCCTGTGCGCGTCATTCTGCTTCTGCAGGGTGGGGCTGTCCCCGCCCAGGGGAGGCTGCTGGCTCAGCTCGGCTTCCTTCAGCTGCAGCCAGGCCAGGAGCTCCTGAAGGGACACGGGCGGCCGCTTCCACCCGTCCTCACTGGCCTCCGGGCGACACCTGCAAAGCAAACGGCATAAGATGGCAAGGCCGGCCGGCCGGCCATCGGGACGGGCTAACCGTCCTGGCGGGCTAACCGGCTGCCCTGGGTGACAGCACTGACAGAATCCATTCATTCAATTCATTCAACTGTATGTATTGAGCGCTGACTGTGTGCAGAGCACCGGACTAAGCGCTTGGGAAGTACAAGTTGGCGACATAATTCCTGCCATTTTTTTCAAAAAAAAGGAAAACCCCCCAGCTGCAAGCGTTAACTGTGATTTTAATGAGTCCTAATCAAGGCCAGGGGTAGGGTGAGAGTTGCAAGCCATCTTGCCCCTCATTAAGAAACTCACATCCTGATTAGATGCCACAAGCAACACAGTTCTTAAATTTTCAGAAAGGCTACATTTCTGAAAAGGGGAAGGCCCCTTCCTTCCTCTCCCCCTCACCCCCCTCTCCATCCCCCGCATCTTACCTCCTTCCCTGAAAAGGGGAAGGCCCCTTCCTTCCTCTCCCCCTCGCCCCCCTCTCCATCCCCCGCATCTTACCTCCTTTCCTTCCCCACAGCACCTGTATATATGTATATATGTTTGTACATATTTATTACTCTATTTATTCATTTATTTATTTTACTTGTACATATCTATTCTATTTATTTTATTTTGTTAGTATGTTTGGTTTTGTTCTCTGTCTCCCCCTTTTAGACTGTGAGCCCACTGTTGGGTAGGGACCGTCTCTAGATGTTGCCAACTTGGAATTCCCAAGCGCTTAGTACAGTGCTCTGCACACAGTAAGCGCTCAATAAATACGATTGATTGATTGATTGATTTGGCCCTTTCTCAAATCGAGACATTGTTCAATGACAAATGTATGCATTTAGGGGGGAAATTCGTTTTAAAAATGAATACGTAGGGGCAGTCTCCACTCCTAGGTGGAGACTGGTCTTTCAGTCTTTGAGACGGTCCCTTCCAAGTCAGTTTCCCTCCCGGCATGGTCAGATCCCGCTCTTCATCCTATGGAAGGTGGAAGCCAATGCTTGGGAGGCTGAAGATGGCTCTGTTCAGGCTAAATCTGACACAAACAACCCACCTAGACTGTGAGCCCACTGTTGGGTAGGGACCGTCTCTAGATGTTGCCAACTTGGACTTCCCAAGCACTTAGTACGGCGCTCTGAACAGAGTAAGCGCTCAATAAATACGATTGATTGATTGATAATAAATACAAACGAATGAATTCTTAGACTGTGAGCCCCATGAGGGACGGGGACTGCATCCCACCTAGTTAATTTGTATGTAGCCCAGTGCTTCAACACACAGCACTTGGTCCGCAGTAAGCACTTAGCAAATAACATAAAAAACCCAATCAATGGCATTTATTTAAATACGATTGATTGATCGAACCCGCCGGTCGGTTGGGCCTGCTGTTGTGAAGCCCAACCACCCTCCCGCCTCGTCCTGGGCGCCTCCGGCCCCGTGAGTGCTGGGTTGCTCTGAGCCTTTCCCGTTGCGGGAGATGGGGGGAGCGGAGCCAATCCCGGGCCCCAGGAATGCTTCATCCTGACACAACAGACGCTCTGGCAAAGCCTGGAGCCCCGCCGGTCGGGTCTTCCCAACCGGCAGGCTGCTTAGGGCAAAATCCAGGCTTGCGCTTGGCCTTCGCACGGCTCCATCGGTCCGGGCCTTCAGTTCACGGAAGGGGAGAAACTCCGGGGCCACGGAGCCGGCGGGCGTCCCGACTCCATCAGGGTCAGCGGGGAAGGAGCGGGGGCGGCGGACCCGCGGGGGTGGGCCGGGATTCCGGGATTCCGGGGCTGGCTTGCTGGGTCGCGTGCTCTTCGGCCTCTTTCAATCCCCTCTTTATTTCAGCAAGTTTCAAGGGAAGGGGAAAAAGGCATCCGGAGAGAAAGCTCTCTTGTTTTTTTACGGTATTTGTTAAGCGCCCAATAGGCGCTATGCGCCAGTATAGATAATAACGATAATGACGGCATTTATTAAGCACATACTATGTACAAAGTGCTGTTCTAAGTGCTGGGGAGCGCCCAATATGCTCTATGCGCCGGTATAGATAATAATAATAAGAAGGATGGCATTTACTAAGCGCATATTGTGTGCAAAGCGCTGTTCTAAGCGCTGGGGAGGTTACAAGGTTGTCCCACGGGGGCCTCACAGTCTTCTGATGGGTGGGTCTGTGGGGGCAGGGAAGCAGCGTGGCTCAGTGGGAAGAGACCGGGCTTTGGAGCCAGAGGTCATGGGTTCGAATCCCAGCTCCGCCACATATCTGCTGTGGGACCTTGGGCAAGTCATTTAACTTCTCTGAGCCTCAGTTCCCTCATCTGTAAAATGGGGATTAAGACTGTGAGCCCCGCGTGGGACAACTTGATCACCTTGTATGTACTCCAGCGGTTAGTGTTCTGCACCTAGTAAGTGCTTAACAAATGCCATTATTATTATTATTATAATTATTATTATTATTATTCACCCCCATTTTATGGATAAGGCCCAGGGAAGTGAAGTGACTTGCCCAAAGTCACCCAGCTGACAAGCGCCGGAGCCGGGATTTGAACCCATGACTTCTGACTCCAAAGCCCGGGCTCTTTCCACCGAGCCACGCGGCTTCTCAGGTTGGACCGTGTCCCATATAGGGCTCACAGTCTTCACCCTCATTTTACAGATGAGGGAACTGAGGCAGAGAGAAGCAAAGTGACTCGGCCAGGGTCACACAGCAGACAAGTGGCAGAGCCGGGATTAGAACCCAGGTCCTCTGATTCCCGGGCCAGTGCTTTACCCACTAGGCCTCGCTGTTTCTCTCCAAGTGTGGCAGTGCTCTGAAGGAGGCCTCGCCTTTGCTCGCACGACAAATGGAGCGACTGTTTCTCGGCTTTGCATTATTATTATTATTGTTATTATTATTATTGTTATTATTATTATTATTATTATTATCATTATTATTATTATCCACCCCAGCAGTGTTCTTTAAGCCGCTCCTCTTTGATCTGTTTCCCGGGGCGGATGTGAGGAAGAGCCACGCGCCATTCCCCGGAACTTGCCCGGGGACGGCAGCTAATCCTGCCCACCTCCCTTGGGAAACTCAGCTCCCCCAAACACCGGGAGGGAGCAGACGGAGGAGACTGGCAGTCAGTCAGTCGTATTTAGTGAGCGCTTACCGTGTGCAGAACACTGTACTGAGCCCTTGGGAGAGCACCTTACAACAATAAACAGACACAATCCCTGCCCACAATGAGCTTATAGTCTAGAGGGCACTCTCTGGGGCGAGACACTCCCACTTCTAGACTGTGAGCCCACTGTCGGGTAGGGACCATCTCTATATGTTGCCAACTTGTACTTCCCAAGCGCTTAGTACAGTGCTCTGCACACAGTAAGCGCTCAATAAATATGATTGATTGATTGATTGAGAGAATCGGGGCGATGCTGACGGTCTAGGGGGAGAGGCGGATGCTCTCTGGCGGGGGGATGCCAGGGCTCTCGCACCAATGCCCTTGGAGGGATGTGCCAGTGGTCTCCATGAGCCGGGGGGGGTGGGGGGTGGCGGGGAACACCGATCAATAATCAATCAATCATATTTATTGAGCGCTTACTGTGTGCAAAGCACTGTACTAAGCGCTTGGGAAGTCCAAGTTGGCAACATCTAGAGACGGTCCCTACCCAACAGCGGGCTCACAGTCTAGAAGGGGGAGACAGACAACAAAACAAAACATATTAACAAAATAAAATAAATAGAATGCTCTTGAGGGGGGATGTATGGGACCCAAACGAACAAACCCAAACATATTAACAAAATAAAATAAATAGAACGCTCTTGAGGGGGGGATGTGCGGGGCCCGAACGAAAAGCCGAGCTCTCGGACAACCCGTGAAGGGCCCGTCCCACGGGCACCTCCGGGTCCACCCATCTCTGGCTCCCCCACGGACCTCCAGGCTGCCAGCTTCGGTGGGAGGAAGTGGCCGGCCGCGGCGCAGAGGAACGCCCTGCTCGGCCGCCACGGAATGAGCCTGTTTATTGTTGTACTCTCCCAACCGCTTAGTACAGTCCTCTTGCACACAGCAAATGCTTAATCAACACAAATGAATGAAGGCACCCACTGGGCCGCCCTCAGTGGAAAGAGCCTGGGCTTTGGAGTCAGAGGTCATGGGTTCAAATCCCAGCTCCGCCACTTGTCAGCTGTGTGACTTTGGGCAAGTCACTTCACTTCTCTGGGCCCCATTTACCCCATCTGTAAAATGGGGATGAGGACTGTGAGCCCCCCGTGGGACAACCTGATCACCTTGTAACCTCCCCAGCGCTTAGAACAGTGCTTTGCATATAGTGAGCGCTTAATAAATGCTATTATTATTATTATTATTATTATTATTATTATTATTCCCGGTTCTAACTTCAGTCTCGGGTCTGACCCCGGCCTCAAGGTGGTGCCAATCGTCGGGCTCCCGTCGGCCTCCCCTCTGCCGTTCAAAATTGGCCACCACAAGACATAATAATAATAATGATGATGGTATTTATTAAGCGCTTACTATTTACGAAGCACCATTCTAAGCGCCGGGGAGGTTACAAGGTGATCAGGTTGTCCCACGGGGGGCTCAAAGTCTTAATCCCCATTTTACAGATGAGGTAAGTGAGGCACAGAGAAGTTAAGGAATCCGGAGCCGGGATTTGAACCCATGACCTCTGACTCCAAAGCCCAAGCTCTTTCCACTGAGCCACGCTGCTTCTCCTGACCAGCTGCGGACCCGATTCTCCACCTCCCCAAACAAACTTCCTTCTACGCCCCGTCGACACGCTCCCTCTTTGAGAACTCGTTCACTCCTGCGGCTTCAAGTGCCCCCTCCATGGGGAGGATTCCAAAATCTAATAATAATGACGGTATTTATAATAATAATAATAATAGCATTTATTAAGCGCTTACTATGTGCAAAGCACTGTTCTAAGGGCTGGGGAGGTTACAAGGTGATCAGGTTGTCCCACGGGGGGCTCATAGTCCTAATCCCCATTTTACAGATGAGGTAACTGAGGCCCAGAGAAGTGATGATTGATGATGATTGTGGCATTTTATTAAGCGCTTACTACGTGCAAAGCACTGTTCTAAGCGCTAGGGAGGTTACAAGGTGATCAGGTTGTCCCACGTTGGGCTCACATTCTTCATCCCCATTTTCCAGATGAGGAAACTGAGGCCCAGAGAAGTGAAGTAACTTGCCCAAAGTCACACAGCTGGCTACCGGCGGAGCCGGGATTTGAACCCATGACCTCTGACTCCAAAGCCCGGGCTCTTTCCACTGAACCACGCTGCTTTGTTAAGTGCTAATCATGTGCCAAGCACTGTCCTCAGCGCTGGGGTAGATACAAGGTCATCAGGTTGTCCCACGGCGGGGGGGCTCACAGTCTTAATCCCCCTTTTACAGACGAGGTAACTGAGGCCCAGAGAAGTGAAGTGACTTGCCCACTGTCACACAGCTGACAAGCGGCGGGGCCGGAATTAGAACCCAGGACCTCTGACTCCCAAGGCCGCGCTCTTTCAACTCTCTTCTCTGCAGGTTCACATCTCCTCCTCTCAGCTTGACTGTCCTGCCAACACCTCAAACTAAATGTGTCCAAAACAGGACTCCTCATCTCCCCATTCAAACCACATCCTCCCCAAGGCTTTCTCCTCACTGTAGACAGCACCACTATTTGTTTTCATTCAATCGTACTTATTGAGCGCTAACTGTGTGCAGAGCACTGTACTGAGCGCTTGACTCACATCTCTCCTTTAGTGCCCATATTGTTCTACCTAGAGAAGCAGCGTGGCTCAGTGGAAAGAGCCCGGGCTGGGGAGCCAGGGGTCACGGGTTCAAATCCCAGCTCCACCGCTTGTCAGCTGGGTGACTTTGGGCAAGTCACTTCACTGCTCTGGGTCTCAGTTCCCTCATCTGGAAAATGGGGATGAAGACTGTGAGCCCCACCGTGGGACAACCTGATCACCTTGTAACCTCCCCAGTGCTTAGAACAGTGCTTTGCACATAGTAAGCGCTTAATAAATGCCATTATTATTATTACCTTCACAGGAGCTCTAGAATCCATGCTTTTCGCTGCCACAGCCGACCCCCACAGTAAGGGCTCAATAAATACAACTGACTGACTGACTGGATGGATTCATTCGTTCATTCAATCGTATTTATTGAGCGCTTACTGTGTGCAGAGCACTGTACTAAGCGCTTGGGAAGTACAAGTCGGCAACATATAGAGATGGTCCCTACCCAACATTCATTCATTCATTCAATCGTATTTATTGAGCGCTTACTGTGTGCAGAGCACTGTACTAAGCTCTTGGGAAGTACAAGTCAACAACATATAGAGACGGTCCCTACCCAACATTCATTCATTCATTCAATTGTATTTATTGAATGCTTACTGGGTGCAGAGCACTGTACTAAGCGCTTGGGAAGTCTAGAAGGGGGAGATAGACAACAAAACAAGTGATCCCCCTTCTAGACTGTGAGCCCACTGTCAGGTAGGGACCGTCTCTCTATGTTGCCAACCTGGACTTTCCAAGCGCTTAGTACAGTGCTCTGCACACAGTAAGTGCTCAATGAATAGACTGAATGAATGAATGAATGAATGAATGTGATGGATGATGCCAACACATTAACAGTGTCCTCGCTGACCTCCCTCCCTCCTGTTTCTCCCTACTCCATTCCATGCTTCACTCTGCTGCCCGGATCATTTTTCAAAAACATTATTTAGTCCAAATCTTGACATTCCTTAAGCCCCTCCAGTGGCTCCCCATCCATCTCCGCATCCAACAGGATCTCCTTACCATCGGCTTTAAAGCATTCGTTAAGCTCCCCTCTTCCTACTTGACGTCGTCAATCTTCAACCGGAACCCAAACCATTTACTTCTCTCTCCTAACACTCACTTACCCCCCAAACCTCAATTACTTGTAGACCGTGAGTCCACTGTTGGGTAGGGACCATCTCTAGGTGTTGCCGACTTGTACTTCCCAAGCGCTTAGTACAGTGCTCTGCACACAGTAAGCGCTCAATAAATAAGACTGAATGATTGAATGAATAGTACAGTGCTCTGCACACAGAAAGCGCTCAATAAATACGATTGAATGATTGAATGAATAGTACAGTGGTCTGCACACAGTAAGGGCTCAATAAATACGATTGAATGAATGAATGAATGAATGAATAGAGAGCACTCAATAAATACTACGGATGAATTGATTGTTTCAACCTAACTCGCAGCTATTGTTATCGCTTCTGGATAAGAGTTTGGTACGCCATTCATTCAATCGTATTTATTGAGCATTCACTGGGTGCGGAGCACTGTAATTTGTGCTTGGGAGAGTATACTACAACAATAAATAGACACATTCCCTGCTCACAATAAGCTTACAGTCTAGAAGCTACAGTCTATGTCAGTAACACTGTTGGGTAGGGATCGTCTCTATACCTTGCCGACTTGTACTTCCCAAGCGCTTAGTACAGTGCTCCGCACACAGTAAGTGCTCAATAAATACGACTGAATGAATAAATGAATGAATAGAGAGCACTCAATAAATACTACGGATGAATGGATTGTTTCAACCTAATTCACAGCTATTGTTATCACTTCTGGATAAGAGTTCGGTACGTCATTCATTCAATCGTATTTATTGAGCATTTACTGGGTGCGGAGCACTGTACTATGTACTTGGGAGAATATACTACAACAATAAATAGACGCGTTCCCTGCCCACAATAAGCTTACAGTCTAGAAGCTACAGTCTACGTCAATAACACTGTTGGGTAGGGATCGTCTCTATATGTTGCCGATTTGTACTTCTCAAGCGCTTAGTACAGTGCTCTGCACACAGTAAGTGCTCAATAAATACGACTGAATGAATAAATGAATGAATAGAGAGCACTCAATAAATACTACGGATGAATTGATTGTTTCAACCTAATTCGCAGCAATTGTTATCGCTTCTGGATAAGAGTTTGGTACGTCATTCATTCAATCGTATTTATTGAGCATTTACTGGGTGCGGAGCACTGTACTTTGTGCTTGGCAGAGTATACTACAACAATAAATAGACGCGTTCCCTGCCCACAATAAGCTTACAGTCTAGAAGCTACAGTCTACGTAAATAACACTATTAAGTAGGGACTGTATATGTTGCCGACTTGTATTTCCCAAGCGCTTAGTACAGTGCTCTGCACACAGTAAGTGCTCAATAAATACGACTGAATGAATAAATGAATGAATAGAGAGCACTCAATAAATACTACGGATGAATTGATTGTTTCAACCTAATTCGCAGCAATTGTTATCGCTTCTGGATAAGAGTTTGGTACGTCATTCATTCAATCGTATTTATTGAGCATTTACTGGGTGCGGAGCACTGTACTTTGTGCTTGGCAGAGTATACTACAACAATAAATAGACGCGTTCCCTGCCCACAATAAGCTTACAGTCTAGAAGCTACAGTCTACGTAAATAACACTATTAAGTAGGGACTGTATATGTTGCCGACTTGTATTTCCCAAGCGCTTAGTACAGTGCTCTGCACACAGTAAGTGCTCAATAAATACGACTGAATGAATAAATGAATGAATAGAGAGCACTCAATAAATACTACGGATGAATTGATTGTTTCAACCTAATTCGCAGCAATTGTTATCGCTTCTGGATAAGAGTTTGGTACGTCATTCATTCAATCGTATTTATTGAGCATTTACTGGGTGCGGAGCACTGTACTTTGTGCTTGGCAGAGTATACTACAACAATAAATAGACGCGTTCCCTGCCCACAATAAGCTTACAGTCTAGAAGCTACAGTCTACGTAAATAACACTATTAAGTAGGGACTGTATATGTTGCCGACTTGTATTTCCCAAGCGCTTGGTACCGTGCTCCGCACACAGTAAGTGCTCAATAAATACGATTGAACGAATGAATGAATAGAGAGCCTTCAATAATACTACGGATGAATTGATTGTTTCAACTTAACTCGCAGCTATTGTTATCGCTTCTGGATAAGAGTTTGGTACGTCATTCTTTCAGTCGTATTTATTGAGCGCTCACTGGATGCGGAGCACTGTACTATCTAGACTGTGAGCCCACTGTTGGGTAGGGACCGTCTCTATACGTTGCCAACTTGTACTTCCCAAGTGCTTAGCACGGTGCTCTGAACACCGTAAGCTCTCAATAAATACGATTAAATGAATGAATGCTTGGGAGAGTATTCTACAACAATAAATAGATACGTTCCTTGCCCACAATAAGCTTACACTCTCGAAGGCTACAGTCTATGTCAATAACGGCTCCTGATTTTAATGCACTCAAGGGTTTAACATACATCTTTTTATCACGCCACTCATCCCCACTTCAATCTGATCATAACCGCCCACTCTCATCTTTTTACTGAGTCGATCAATGACTCGCTGCATCCGATTTGCAAGGAATGACCCTGCAATCGGGTGACTGAGATGAACCTCTCCAAAATCAGATCCCTGGGGGCTTTTGGGCCAGTTGTGCCCCATTTGGGCCTCTTCCCGACTTCCCCCTACCCGCCTCCCCACCTGATATTGAGGGACCGCTTCCTCAGCTCGCTCCACTTGAGGTTCATCTGATCCAAGCGCCGCCGCAGCAGGACCGCGTCCTCGGAGCCGTCGAGCGAGCGCAGGATCTTCTGGCCGTTCTCGTCCAGGCTGTGGAAGGCGTCCGTGTGGGCCTCGATTTCTTCCTGGAGGTCCTGAGGAGACAGGTGGGGACACGCAGCTTGAGCCAACGAGGGCGGGGGGAGAGCGGCGTTCTCGAACCCCGAATCGCAGGGCCCGTGGGCCGCCTGACCCCGGCCCGGCCAGGCCGGGCGTCTGCTTTCTGATTTTCAGCCGTCCTCCGAGCGTGGGCGGAGATGTCTCCTGGCACCCAGCGGCATCATCATCATTGATCATATTTATTGAGCGTTTACTGTGTGCAGAGCACTGTACTAAGCGCTTGGGAAGTACAAGTTGGCAACATATAGAGACAGTCCCTACCCAACAGTGGGCTCACTGAGCACCACCTCCTAACGTAGCCCCGTCCTTTACAAAGCCGCCCCGGCCAGGAGACTCTCCGATGGCATGCCCGCGCGCACACACAAACGCACACAACAACCCCAAAGCAACCGGTCCCCAGCGCGGCGATTCCCGGGTCGCTTTCCGGCCCCCGGCACCCGACCTGCACGTGGTAAGTCTTCCGGTGTGGCATGCTCAGCGGGAAGCGAGGACTGCAGCCCCGGCCTCGCTGCATGGTCGCAGCCCCGCCCGGCCGGGCCGGCCCCAGCCCGCGATGGCCGGCAACGGTCCCTCTGCCCTCCCGCCCGACGGATCCTTGAGCGAGGGGGCGGGGGGAGGTCCGGGAAAGCGAGGCCAGGGACACGCCACCGGCCGTTCGGACGGAACAGCGGCCCCTTCTTATCGCTCGGCCGGGCCGGGCCAGAAAAGCCTTTTCAATTCATCTCTTGGTCTCCCGGTCTCGGTGCCGGGCGGCTCGCAGCCAGGGGCATTCCTCCCCGCCCACGCCATCAATGGGGCATTGTGCCCCCTGGCCGCGCCACTGGCGAGCGGCCCGCACGATTCCCTCTGGAGTTCCCGTGGTCCGGAGAAGGAAGGGCCGGGTCTCTCCAGCCGCCCCCCATCACCCCTGGCTTCGTCGGGGTTGGACCCTTCTAGACTGTGAGCCCACCATTGGGTAGGGCCCGTCTCTATATGTCGCCGACTTGTACTTCCCAAGCGCTTAGTACAGGGCTCTGCACACAGGAAGCGCTCAATAAATACGATTGAATGAATGAATGAATGAATGTACCCCCGTCGAGAGGAGGCAGCTCGTCGCGGTGAAGCCCCCGACGGCGGGACACCCGGCTCTCCGGTCCCGGGCACGGCGGGCAGGGTGGATGGGTGAGGAATGAACGCTTCCGCCACTCCCCCCCGACAGCCTGACCAGTGCGGACGGATCCTTCAGAGGTTTCACCCTCCTCCTCCTCTCTGGCCGGAAGACGGAGGATGGAAATATGGAACCTGAACCTGTGGAACCAAGTGGATTGGTAGGGAATGGCGGCCCCCATCTTGGAAGGGGCCGGGCTTCCCAGTGACTCCACCAGGAGAGGCTCGGATGCCCGCCGCGCCCGACCCCACAGCTCTTCCCGGGTGCATCTTGGCCATCTGGCATCTGTTTCCCTCTCACGCTATTTTCAAAAGGTTAGGAATTTAGCGGATTCAGGCATTCCCACGGAGTCCCAATCTGATGTCACTCTGTCTCCACTGGGGACTGCTGGGCTCAAACTTCCCAGATAATTGTCTCTGCACCTCTCAGTCATCTTCACACGGTCTTTATCCCGACGGATGCATCTCCGATACATTTGATTTCTCTCAATGCGTAAACTTCAATCACACGCACAGAGCCATCGTTTATAGACTCGTGTGGACCAGAACAGTCTCCTTCCGCCAGCCCCGCCTTAGGCCTAATTTACTGGGTTTATGTGAGAATCATAAACCGCTGGAAAGACTGCCTGACACGGACTGAAATGGCTTAGGCAAGGGAGCACTCTTCTCCCGACCCCCGGAAATCAAGAAATGGCAAAGGGAATCTTCCATCCTCCCTGCTCAATCAGGCAAGCGCATCAAACAAGCAGATCGGAGCGCGAGGTGGCCCAGTCGGCGATCCGGAAAGGCGAGAGGTACTGACCTCTTTTCACCTCTGGCGGGACGGGAGAATCCAAGCACTCATCCGATCCAGTCTTGATTACTGTGTCAGCTTCCTTGCCGACCTCCCTGCCCGCTGTCTCTCCCCACTACGGTCCATAATTTTCCTGCAAACCCATTCCGACCGTGTTTCCCCACTCCTTAAGAGACTCCGGTGGTGGCCCATCCGCCTCGGCGGCAAACAGAAACTCCTCACCTATGGCTTTTGAGCACTCAATCACTTTGCCCCCTTCTACCTCACCTTCCTATTCTCCTACAACCCAGCCTGCACACTTTGTTCTTCGAAATCTAGCCTGTTCCCTGTACCTCAATCTCGTCCATCTCACCGCCGGCCTCCTGCCCACCCCTTGCATCCGACCTGGAATGCCCTCCCTCTTCATATAATAATAATAATTTTGGTATTTGTTAAGCGCTTACTATGTGCAAAGCACTGTCCTAAGAGCTGGGGAGGATACAAAGTGAGCAGGTTGTCCCATGTGGGGCTCACAATCTTAATCCCCATTTTCCAGGTGAGGTAACTGAGGCACAGAGAAGTGAAGTGACTTGCCCAGAGTCACACGACTGGCAAGCGGTGGAGCCGGGATTTGAACCCCTGACCTCTAACTCCAAAGCCCGGGCTCTTTCCACTGAGCCACGCTGCTTTCCATATCTCTGACAGCAGCGCTTAGTACGGTGCTCTGCACACAGTAAGCGCTCAGTAAATACGATTGAATGAATGACAGATCATACGAACGCTCAAAGCTGTACTGAACGCACATCTCCTCCAGAAGGTCTTCCCTGATTAAGCCCTCCTTCCTCTTCCGCTTCTAGACCGTAAGCCCACTGTTGGGTTGGGACTGTCTCTATATGTTGTCAAGTTGTACTTCCCAAGCGCTTAGTCCAGTGCTCTGCACACAGTAAGTGCTCAATAAATACGATTGATTGATTGATTCCGCTTCTTCCTTTCCCTTCTGCATCACCCTGACTTGCTCCCTTGGTTCTTCCCCCCTCCGAGCCCCACAGCACTTACGTACACATCCATAATTGTTTTTATATTAACGTCTGTCTCTCCCCGCTAACCGTAAACTCGTCGAGGGCAGGGAATATGCCTGTTTATCGCTGTCCTCTCCCAAGCACTTAGTACAGTGCTCCGCCCACAGTAAGTGCTCGATGGGCGGCATTCTTGGGAAGGACGTATCTTTCTCATGCACGTCCTGGGCAGGGAACTATCTGCTAATTCTACTGTACCGTACTCTCCCGAGTGGGCTCTGCCAATGGGCGAGTCACTTCTCTTCTCTGTGCCTCAGTTCCCTCATCTGTAAAATGGGGATTAAAACTGCGAGCCCCCCCGTGGGACAACGTGATCACCTTGGAACCTCCCCAGCGCTTAGAATAGTGCTTTGCACATAGGAAGCGCTTAATAAATGCCATTATTATTATTATTATTGTTACTCAGTATGGTGCTTTGCACATAGTAAGCACTCAATAAATACCACTGATTGACACAGAGAAACCCCTCTTCCCCTGCCCTCACTTTCCCTAGAGGAAAGAGCCTGGGCTCGGGTCGTGGGTTCTAATCCCAGCTCCGCCACTCGTCAGCTGTGTGACCTTGAGCAAGTCACTTCACTTCTCAGGGCCTCAGTTACCTCACCTGTAAAATGGGGATTAAGACTCTGAGCCCCCCGTGGGCCAATCTGATCACCTTGTAGGTACCCCAGTGCTTGGAACAGTGCTTGGCACATAGTGAGCGCTTAACAAATACCAACATTATTATTATTATTAACACTGTCTCCATTGCTTCCCCTAGCTGCCCCACTACATTGGAAAGTCCTTGAGGGCAGGGATCATCTGGGTCAAATCTCTAGCACTTCCCTCGCCCCGATGCTTAGTACAGTGCTCCGCACATAGTAAACACTCAATAAATACTATTAATAGCCCCGTCCCCGACTCAAAACCTTCCCAGCTGCGGCATCTCCCCCCCAAAAACCTCTTTACCCCTGATTTAGATCTTCGAATAGAGATCTTATATATCTGTTTTCTCCAACCTGAGCTAAGGTTTCCTGATTTACTGGCAGAAGGGAATTCTCCACACCGATAATCACGGTGGACATATTACGTACTCGACCTGACGTCAAATCAATTATACATTCAACCGACGTCATTTCAGAGCAGGGAAGTCAGGCTTCCCCTTAGGCGGTTTAAATTACAGATTCACTTCTTGCCTTGAAAATTATTTTTCGGTTTTGAAGTCAAAGGATCAGCACATACGATCGGTGAGGGGATCCAACTGAATTCCAAAGAAAGCCAGGCCCAAAAGAGCTAACCCGACGCTAAGGAAAATGGGGATTTTATAGAGGCGGAAACAGTGGCATAGCAAAAAGTAAAGAAAAGGACTCTGCATTGCAGAGGTAAAGGAACTCAAATGAACTTGTAACGGTGTGCTTTTTTAATTCGGAGTCCTCTACTGTAAATATTTTAATGGCTCCCTCCCCTGCCGGGCAGTAAACTCCTTGAGGACGGGTCACGGGCACCTCTGCGGAACTTCCCCAAATGTTTTGTTCCGAGTCTCGCACTCGGTAGACTCTCGCTAAATGCAATTCCTCTTATGAAATGAAAATCGAATCGATCAATAGTATCTACTGAGTGTTTAGTGTGAGCAGAGCACTGTATTAAACACTTGGGAAAGTACAGTACAGCCTCCAAGGAGCTTACCAGGGGAGACAGGCAGAGAAGCAGCGTGGCTCAGTGGAAAGAGCCCGGGCTTTGGAGTCAGAGGTCACGGGTTCAAATCCCGACTCCGCCAATTGTCAGCTGTGTGACTTCGGGCAAGTCACTTCACTTCTCTGGGCCTCAGTTCCCTCATCTGTAAAATGGGGATGAAGACTGTGAGCCCGCCGTGGGACAACCTGATCACCTTGTAACCTCTCCAGCGCTTAGAACAGTGCTTTGCACATAGTAAGCGCTTAATAAATGCCATTATTATTATGGTTATTATTATTAAATGGCCTTGTGGATGGGGAAATGGTAGATTGTAAGGATAAGGTCCTATGGGTGTCCCCAATGATGCCGACTTCTAATGATGATAATAATAATAATAATGATAATAATGGTATCTGTTAAGCGCTTACTATGTGCCAGGCACCATATTAAGTGCTGGGGTGCTTACAAGGTGATCAGGTTGTCCCACGGGGGGCTCACCGTCTTAACCCCCATTCTGCAGGTGATGTAACTGAGGCACGGACAAGTTAAATGACTTGCCCAAGGTCAGGCGGCAGACAAACGGCAGAACTGGCATTTGAAGCCTGGTCCTTCTAACGCCTCAGGCCCATCTAGGCAACAGGCAATATTTCTGATGCACTTGCTATGGGCCAAAGACTAATAATAATAATGATGACTGTGGGCCTCACAGTCGTAATCCCCATTTTACAGATGAGGTGACTGAGGCCCACAGAAGTGAAGTGACTTGCCCAAGGTCACACAGCCGACGCAGTGGCCGAGCGGGGATTCGAACCCATGACCTCTGACTCCCAAGCCCGGGCTCTTTCCAAGGAGCCAGGCTGCTTCTCTTCATTTCAAGTCACTTCACTTCCCTGTGCCATTTCCCTCATCCGTGAAATGGGGATTAAGACCGGGAGCCCCAAGCGGGACGTGGACTGTCCAACCTCGTATCTACCTCAGTGCCGGGTGCATAGTAAACACTTAACAAATACCCTAATATGATTATTTTTTTAAACCGGAGGCTTATCGGACCGGAAGGCGGGTCCGCCTGCCCCGTCGGCACAGGCAGAAACCGGAGGACGGTGTGGATGAATCGGCGCTGAAGCGCCGGGGACTTCAGGTTGCTTGGAAATATCAGCGACGAAGGAGCCCGGGGCTCCGAGGCTCCGCGCAAACATGCGGTACAGTTACAACGCCCTTCACGCTTCCCTTTGCGATCGGCTGCGTTGGAAGAACCACGGGTGATCTCCATTTCCCACGCTTTCATTTGCTGAACTATGAAATCTGGGTCTTAATCAGTCAATCAATCAATCGTATTTATTGAACACTTACTGTGTGCAGAGCACTGTACTACGCGCTTGGGAAGTACAAGTTGGCAACATATAGAGACAGTCCCTACTCAACAGTGGGCTCACAGTCTAAAAAATGAGGCTGGTGAATTGAGAACAACGTTTTGCAAATTCACCGTCTTTCTCGGTCGAAAAATCCTCATCCGGCCGAGTCCCATGGCCGTTTTCTCAGGCATAAAAATTTCCCCCAAGGACTTTTCATATTTGGAATAGTTCTGTATGCAGAGTGCATTCGTCCTTCAGGCTTTGAAGTTGTAAACCCTTCAAAAAAACGCTGGCAAAATGAGGATTTTAAGTCCCCCTGCAGTTTCCTGAAACGTAATCCACGGTTCAAACTCCTATCGCATATCAACATAACATCTCAGTTTCAAGGGCTTGGTTCGCATCAGTGTGGTTAAAAATAGTTCTGCTCATCCTCAACATATTCCCCAAACTGGACCGTCGGTATTTTAGCTACTGAGCTAAATAATTGATGAGTTTTGCACACTGGTTACACTGCAAGTGGGTAATTGGCTTAGAACAGTGCTTTGCACATAGTAAGCGCTTAATAAATGCCATCATTATTATTATTGTAAAGAAAACCCAAACTGGACCGTCGGTATTTTAGCTACTGACGTAAATAATTCATGAGTTTTGCACACTGGTTACACTGCAAGTGGGTAATTGGCTTAGAACAGTCCTTTGCACATAGTAAGCGCTTAATAAATGCCATCATTATTATTATTGAAAAGAAACGTCAAGCCTGGAGAGGGGAAATTTCCACTAAAGCAGCAGTAATAAGTCACTGCACGGGACCATATCCTCCGTTATTTTGTAGATTCCCAAGCGCTCAGTACAGTGCTCTACACCCAGTAAGCAGTCAATGAACACGATATGGCCTCCCCCTCAAAATACCGTTCGGTCAAGCTGGTCTCTTCATCTGAGACCTCACAGAGTTTCTATTATCAGCTACTTGCACATTTCCCACCATGTCAGTTCCAGCTGGACCTCATATACAATAATAATAATAATAATAATAATAATAATAATAATAATAATAATAGCATTTATTAAGCCATTCCACTGAGCCACACTGCTTAGCAGTAACCAGGCCAGGGGTGAGGGGCGGGTGGGGACCTTATTTTCCAGATTAACCAGATGACCAACAGCTGGGGAGATTCCTTGCCCTGGGCTACTGGGCCTCCTCATTGCGGAAATTTGTCCACCATCAACTCCGGCCCCAAATCCATTTTTCCTTACATCCGTTTCACTGGCACACTCTTCGGGGAGGTGGCGAGAACGCACAAGGATTGATGAGTGCTTCCCACCGGGAAGAAAGGATCTGAATTAAACCCTGGAGGCATTCCCTCCCTGCCCTTCGGTATCCCAACGCCATCCCATCTCTCTATCGGTGGTCACGTCGCCAAATATAAACCGATGGCGGTGTCGATCACTATTTTGTGTCGCTCGCAGCTTAGCTCGGGGACCTCACCTTTCCCACTGTCCTCCACCTAAAGATCACACACAGAAACACCTCGGAACTCAACTTGGCAAGTCACTTAATTCCTCGATGGGGAGGGGGGTGTGGGGGTGTGGTTGTGTGTGATTGTGTGTGGCCACGGGGGAGGAGCAATGGTTTGCTGACTCTGGGCTCCGTACGACTTTCACAACAGCTGGAAAGTGATCTCACTTTGGCATTTTTTTTAATGCCATTTTATTAAGCGCTTACTATGTGCAAAGCACCGTTCTAAGCGCTGGGGAGATCACAAGGTGATCAGGTTGTCCCACGGGGGGCTCACAGTCTTCATCCCCATTTTACAGATGAGGGAACTGAGGCCCAGAGAAGTGAAGTGACTTGCCCAAAGTCACACAGCTGGCAATTGGCGGAGCCGGGATTTGAACCCTTGACCTCTGACTCCAAAGCCCGGGCTCTTTCCACTGAGCCACGCTGCTTCTATATATTATGATTCTGGGCTTCTCAATTCATCTGCTCACCTCCACCCCAGCAACTGCAGGGCCTCAATTTTTTATCTGTCTACGCAACTGTTCACTTTTGTTTCATTAAGGAAGGAACACACAGAAGTTGTCACCAGAGGCATTTCTGTCTTCTATGTATAAATATAGAGAAGCAGCATGGCTCAGTGGAAAAAACCCAGGCTTTGGAGTCAGAGGTCACGGGTTCAAATCCCGGCTCCGCCAATCATCAGCTGTGTGACTTAAGTCACTTGACTTCTCTGGGCCTCAGTTCCCTCATCTGTAAAATGGGGATGAAGACCGGGAGCCCCCCGTGGGACAACCTGATCACCTTGAAACCTCCCCAGCGCTTAGAACAGTGCTTTGCACATAGTAAGTGCTTAATAAATGCCATCATTATTATTGTCTGTCCATGATTTAATGAGAAACATTTCCAAAGCCACCTTTTATCCTTTCACGTTAAATTAAACTACAGAGCTATGAGCCATAATAAAAATAGAGAAACCATCAGCAAAAAGGAAAAGCTACTCGAGAGGGAGCATGTCTCAGAGTTTCAAGGACTTAAAAAAAACTCCAGTAACAAAATAAAACCCTCTGGCGATTCTGTCAAATTCCATTCGGCACAACTTGTTCTGATTCTTCGAACTCTCGGTTTCCTGGCGGTACATTTTCACTCTATGGAGAAACGGCATAACTGACAACTGCCCTGGAGAATTACCCCATGATATCTGCTGACACTTAGTACAGCGCTCTGCACACAGTAAGCACTCAATAAATACGACTGAATGAATGAATGTTGAGTTTTACCTTAGTCACCTACGAGCATGGAAAAACATACTCACAGTTAAACTGTAGTGGACAGGACTAAGTGAAAAGCTCCTGAAAACAACCGGAAAGGCAACCATGTGCCTACACAAAAAGGATGCAACACACCTACGTGCATGGAAAACATAATCACAGTTAAACTGTAGTGGACATAAAATGAAAAGCTAATGAAAGCAACTGGAAAGGCAACCGTGTCCCTACACAAATAGGGTGCAACTCACCTATGAGCATGGAAAATACACTCACAGTTAAACTGTAGTGGACAGAACTAAGTGAAAAGCTCCTGAAAGCAACCGGAAAGGCAACCGTGTCCCTACACAAAAAGGATGCAACACACCTACGTGCATGGAAAACATAATCACAGTTAAACTGTAGTGGACATAAAATGAAAAGCTAATGAAAGCAACTGGAAAGGCAACCGTGTCCCTACACAAAAAGGGTGCAACACACCTACGAGCATGGAAAATATACTCACAGTTAAACTGTAGTGGACAGAACCAAGTGAAAAGCTCCTGAAAGCAACCTGAAAGGCAACCGTGTCCCTACACAAAAAGGGCGCAACACACCTACAAGCATGGAAAATACACTCACAGTTCAACTGTAGTGGACAGAACGAAGTGAAAAGCTCCTGAAAGCAACCAGAAAGGCAACTGTGTCTCTACACAAAAAGGGCGCAACACACCTAAGTGCATGGAAAACATACTCACAGTTAAACTGTAGTGGACAGAACAAAGTGAAAAGCTCCTGAAAGCAACCAGAAAGGCAACCGTGTCCCTACACAAAAAGGGCGCAACACACCTACGAGCATGGAAAACATACTCACAGTTAAACTGTAGTGGACAAAACTAAGTGAAAAGTTCCTGAAAGCAACCGGAAAGGCAACCGTGTCTCTACACAAAAAGGGCGCAACACACCTACCGGCATGGAAAACATACTCACAGTTAAACTGTAGTGGACAGAACTAAGTGAAAAGCTCCTGAAAGCAACCAGAAAGGCAACCGTGACCCTACACAAAAAGGGCGCAACACACTTACGAGCAGGGAAAATACACTCATAGTTAAACTGTAGTGGACAGAACGAAGTGAAAAGCTCCTGAAAGCAACCGGAAAGGCAACCATGTCCCTACACAAAAAGGGCACAACACACCTACATGCATGGAAAACATACTCACAGTTAAACTGTAGTGGACAGAACGAAGTGAAAAGCTCCTGAAAGCAACCGGAAAGGCAACAGTGTCCCTACACAAAAAGGGCACAACACACCTACGAGCATGGAAAAACATACTCACAGTTAAACTGTAGTGGACAGAACTAAGTGAAAAGCTCCTGAAAGCAACCGGAAAAGGCAACCGTGTCCCTACACAAAAAGGGCGCAACACACTTATGTGGATGGAAAACATACTCACAGTTAAACTGTGGTGGACAGAACAAAGTGAAAAGCTCCTGAAAGCAACCGGAAAGGCAACCGTGTCCCAACACAAAAAGGGCGCAACCCTGACTCTGTCCTCTCACCCCGCCAATGCCTTTCTGCGCCCAGAAATGAGGCCGGCGTGGGCTCTCCAGGTCAGGATGCCACGGCTGACCTGCGGGATCGCGGGAAACGTATCTGTATCCCAAGTACAGCCGCCGACACGTGGGAACACTGGACTCTTGGCCAAACTGTGGTCAGAAGTCCAGGAGATGGCAAGAAAGTTGAGTTCTTTGGCACTGTCCTGCCACCCCAAAGGCCCCAGCGAGGGAGGACTGACCATTCCGGCACGGCCGATCCCAACGCCCTCACGGCTAAGTGCGGTTGCCGGGAATGCCAGCCGGGTGTTGCCGGACGTATCCTATCCAGGCCGGCCGGGAATTCCCGGCCCACCTCAGGTGGCTAGTTTCGGCGTGGCTGAGGGCTGGCGGCTCCCGGCTGGGGCGGCAGTGGTGGAAAGAGGAACAGGAGGAGCCAGAAGAGGTAATTTGTTGTCCTTGTCCCCCACCACTCTTTTATTTGCCCCCACCCAACAATATTCTGCCAATTTCCTCGTCCCTTTTCAATCCCGTGTGTGTCTCGCTCTCTCTCGTCCTGTCTCTCCCTCCCTCTCCTCCCTGTTCCCCACCCCGAGATGGAGTGACCAAAGCCAATCCAGGATTTGATCAGCTAAAATTAATTCCACCGGTATACCCGGGGAAGCAGCGCGGCTCGGTGGAAAGAGCCCGGGCTTTGGAGTCGGAGGTCATGGGTTCAAATCCCGGCTCCGCCAATTGTCAGCTGTGTGACTTTGGGCAAGTCACTTTGCTTCTCCGGGCCTCAGTTCCCTCATCTGGAAAATGGGGATGAAGACTTAGTCCAGTGCTCTGCACACAGTAAGCGCTCAATAAACACAATTGAATGAATGAATGAATGACTGTGAGCCCCCTGTGGGACAACCTGATTGCCTTGTAACCTCCCCAGTGCTTAGAACAGTGCCTTGCACATAGTAAGCGCTTAATAAATGCCATCATTATTATTATTATTATTATTATCTAGCTCATTGTGGGCAGCTAATGTGTCTGTTATAGTGTCGTATTCTATTCTCCCGAGTGCTTTGTACAGTGCTCTGCACACAGTAAGCACTCAATAAATGTGATTGACTGATTGACCTCAATTAGCGTCGGATGGTGCATTGTGGATTATTAATCACTGTGGCAATTGCATTTTTTCTGCAGTATGTCACATGCACCACACTGAGGAGACGTCTCCAGAAACAACGAGCAATGCCAAAACCTTTCCTTCTTTCTTCAGTAGCTGGTTAAAATCGTTTCTGGGAAAAAAAAAAATCATGATTCTTTTTAAACTGGAATCTAACCGCTCCTTCTCCTTTTCCAACATCAAACAGATCATTCTGAGACCATCAGGCTGACGGCTGCTTCCCTAGCATACACGGAGCCCCCATGTCGACTGCCGGGAGCATTTTCTTCTCCTTCGGCTTTGGACGGGAACGAATCCCAAGGCACCGAGGAGGGAGCGGTGAGACATGCCTCGTGGTCACTGGGAAGAGAATTTCCGACGGACAACGGTCACCGTCCACCCGCCGTTCTCGTGGAAACGCGATGTCACGTCTTCTTCCCGGCCTGGCTTCTTTGAAGGCCTTTCCTGAAACCGAGAGGTGCTGCCTATCTCCCCCTTCTAATAATAATAATAATAATGGCATTTGTTGAGTGCTTACTATGTGCATAGCACTGTTTTAAGGGCTGGGGAGGTTACACGGTGATCAGGTTGTCCCACAGGGGGCTCACAGTCTGAATCCCCATTTTACAGGTGAGGCAACTGAGGCACGGAGAATCAATCAATCAATCAATCGTATTTATTGAGTGCTTACTGTGTGCAGAGCACTGTACTAAGCGCTTGGGAAGTACAAGTTGGCAACATCTAGAGACAGTCCCTACCCAACAGTGGGCTCACTGTCTAGAAGGGGGAGACAGACAACAAAACAAAACATATTAACAAAATAAAATAAATAGAATAGATATGTACAAGTTAGAGTAATAAATATGTACAAACATATATACATATATACAGGTCCTAATTTTTGCAAGGCACAAACTTATTGTTTATCCACAGCAACATAATTCGCCCTACCTCTGGCTGGGAACTCCCTCCCTCTTCATATCTGCCAGACGTTTGCTCTTCCCCACCTTAAAAACCTTATTAAAAGCACATCTCCAGAAGTGAAGTGACTTGCCCAAAGTCACACAGCTGACAATGGGCGCAGCCGGGATTTGAACCCATGACTTCCGAATCCAAAGCCCGGGCTCTTCCCACTGGGCCATGCTGCTTCTGTAGACTGTGAGCCCGTCGTTGGGTAGGGACCGTCTCTATATGTCACCGACTTGTACTTCCCGAGCGCTTAGTACGGTGCTCTGCACATAGTAAGTGCTCAATAAATAGGACTGAATGAATGAATGTCTCTGCTACTGTCGGCAGGAGACCAAGCTTCCACGGGCAGAAGGCTCCGTCCCCAAATTCTGGGCAACATGGCTGTGCGCCCAACGTGGCTTTTCATTTCGGCAATGTTTTGTCACCTGGGCCACGATTGTCCCCCGTCAGGATGGAAGCTCTTTGGGAGAAGAGGGTCGTCTACCGCTCCTCCATTCCGCACTTCCTGAGCTTCTCAATGAATACCACTACCATTACAGCTACGCGCACTGTTCAAAAATGAAAATCTCCCTCCCAGGAACTCACAGAATTGGAGAATCTCAGCTGTGCCTAACTTTATGTCTCCTTCACCACGTCGCTTCCCATTTTAAAGGAGATATCGGAACCCTCACTAAATAATTCTGGCCATTCTGGCCATTCGGCGGCCTTAAGACAGTCTTTTAGACTGTGAGCCCACTGTTGGGTAGGGACTGTCTCTATATGTTGCCAACTTGTACTTCCCAAGTGCTTAGTACAGTGCTCTGCACACAGTAAGCGCTCAATAAATACAATCGATTGATTAAGACAAACTCATTCTTTGGAAAGAATACAGCTGCAGCTTCACAAAAATGATCTAGGGAGTAAATTCACGTCGACGATCCAGACCAAACGACAACGTGATAAATTCATGCCCATTTGAGACTTTTTTTCTGAGAACCTCATACACTGGAAAACAGCGTTGCCAAGAATTACCGCTAAAAAGACACCCACAAGGGCAATCGACTGCAGAGACTTCCTGTCGCAAGTGCTAATCCGGAAAATAAAGTTCATTATTTTCACCTCTCAAACATAACCATACATCTTTCTGTCCTCATGGGGACCCGGGATGTATTTAAAGGGAACACTAAAACACACACGGAGTTATAAAATCCCTCAGAGTAAGGGTCGGACATTTTACGGGAGTTTTCGAGAACAAAACGTACCGACGAAAGTCACTTCGAAAGGGGCTGTCAGCCATCACGACCGCTAGCAAACGCTCACTCTTAAAAACAAACGATGAGTTATAATGCCAAGGTGTAATGTAATTACATCGCCAGAAAATCAGAACAAATCGTTCACGGTAGAGTTTGTGCGTGCACGGCAGTGACCTGGTAACGTAATGAGGGTGTTTCATCATTTTTTCAGGCCCGGAATTGTTGGAATCGTTAAAGTCTGTAATGTTTGTCATTGCGTGATGTAATTCCTCCTTTTAACCGGCTTCCGGATCTACCCGGACGTTGTTTTGCAATGAGATCCTTGAGCTTCGCATCAGGGGGAATTGCTCCCAAGTTGACACAACACTTGCCGAACAAAGGCATCTCCCGGATCCCGTGAAAACACCCCTTCTCCCAGGCAGCCGGTCGGATCACGGCAGCCGGGGGACGGGGTGTGTCCCTCGCGCTGCGCTGACCATCTGCTACACACGCATTCCAACTTGTCCTTCCCAAGCACTTAGTACAGTGCTCTGCACACAGTAAGCGCTCAATAAACACGACTGAATGAATGAATGAATGAATGAATTCAGAGGCAAACCCGACTGGCAGGGTCTCCTCTAGACCGTAAGCCCGTTCCGGGCAGGGTACGTGTCTACTGATTCAGTTGGATTCGTCTCTACCAAGCGCTTAGTACGGTGCTCTGCACGCAGTAGGTGCTCAATAAATACCACTGATTGATGGGTGTATTTTTTTTGGAAGACGAAGGACGGCTGTATATAATTAACAAAGGCTCTCCACATCACCATCCCTTTTCTGGCTTATGTAATCTCCATTTTTCCTCTCTGATGGTAGACTTTTTCCCATTTTCCTCCACTCAGAGCCCAAGACATCCTGAGACTGTCACGTCCACGAGGCACATATTCCACCACGAGCAAGGGCCCCGCTGAATGCATGCAGGAGCCAGGAATAACAATAATAATAATAATAATAATAATAATGGCATTTATTAAATGCTTACATGTGCAAAGCACTATTCTAAGTGCTGGGGAGGGTACAACGTGTTCAGGCCGTCTCATGGGGGGCTCACAGTCTTAATCCCCATTTTACAGATGAGGTAACTGAGGCACAGAGAATAATAATAATAATAATAATGGCATTTATTAAGCACTTACTATGTGCAAAGCACTATTCTAAGTGCTGGGGAGGGTACAAGGTATTCAGGCTGTCTCATGTGGGGCTCACAGTCTTAGTCCCCATTTTACAGATGAGGTAACTGAGGCACAGAGAATAATAATAATAATGACATTTATTAAGCGCTTACTATGTGCTAAGCACTGGGGAGGTTACAAGGAAATCAGGTTGTCCCACGGGGGGCTCACAGTCTTCATCCCCATTTTAAAGACCAGGGAACTGAGGCCCAGAGAAGTGAAGCGACTTGCCCAAAGTCACACAGATGCCAATTGGCGGAGCCGGGATTTGAACCCATGACCTCTGACTCCAAAGCCCGGGCTCTTTCCACTGAGTCACGCTGATCACCCTCCATAATAATCATAATAATTATGGTATTTGTTAAGCGCTTACTATGTGCCGCTCCGCCAAACGCTGAGGTGGATACAAGCAAATTGGATTGGACCTAGTCCCCTGTCCCACACGAGGCTCACAATCTCCACCCCCATTTTCCAGATGAGGGAACTGAGGCCCGGAGAGGTGAAGTGACTTTCCTAAGGTCACGCGGCAGGCGAGTGGCAGAGCCGGGATTAGAACCCATGACCTTCTGATTCCCAGGCCCGCCTTCTATCCACAACGCCGCGCCGCCTCTCATGAGATCCTCCCTCCCTCCGAGAGATCCCTCATCCTGATGGTACGTGGCTCTTCAATTTGGGGCCAGAAGCACTGCTGCCCCTTCTCCCCCACCCACCAGCAGCGTGGCTCAGTGGAAAGAGCCCGGGCTTTGGAGTCAGAGGTCATGGGTTCAAATCCCGGCTCCTCCAACTAATAATAATAGTAATAATGGCATTTGTTAAGCACTTACTATGTGCAAAGCACTGTTCTAAGCACTGGGAGGATACAAGGTGATCAGGTTGTCCCACGTGGGGCTCACAGTCTTAATCCCACTTTACAGATGAGGTAACTGAGGCTCAGAGAAGTTAAGTGACTTGCCCAAGGTCACACAGCAGACATGTGGCGGAGCCGGGATTCGAACCCATGACCTCTGATTCCGAAGCCCGGGCTCTTTCCACTGAGCCATGCTGCAATTGTCAGCTGTGGGACTCTGGGCAAGTCACTTCACTTCTCAGGACCTCAGTTCCCTCATCTGGAAAACGGGGATGAAGCCTGGGAGTGCCCCCGTGGGACAACCTGATTACCTAGTACTCCCAGGCACTTAGAACAGTGCTTTGCACATTGTAAGCGCTTAATAAATGTCATCATTATTATTATTATTATTACTTCCAGACTCATTCTGATCATATCTTTTTGGCAAACCGTACCCAGTCCACAGGCTGGCCGTCTGTCAACGACCGAGCCTCTCTACTGAATGAAAAAGAGAAAATAGTCTATTCTCCAGAAACGAACAGATGTCTTCCCCGAGAGCCAAACCACTATAAGCGCTTAGTACTGTGTTCTGCACACAGTAAGCGCTCAATAAATACGAAAGTGAATGAATGCGAGTAAACGACACACAGAGCGTGGCCTCACCGAGACAGATCGACGGACGGCTAGGCCTAGGGATACTCCGTTAGGTGGCCTCGCTCTATTCATTCATTCATTCAATCGTATTTATTAATAATGATGGCATTTATTAAGCACTTACTATGTGCAAAGCACTGTTCTAAGCGCTGGGGAGGTTACGAGGTGATCAGGTTGTCCCACGGGGGGCTCACAGTCTTAATCCCCATTTTACAGATGAGGTAACTGAGGCACAGAGAAGTTAAGTGACTTGCCCAAAGTCACACAACTGACATGTGGCGGGGCTGGGATTTGAACCCATGACCTCTGACTCCAAAGCCGGTGCTCTTTCCACTGAGCCACGTTGAGCGCTTACTGTGTGCAGAGCACTGTACTAAGCGCTTGGGAAGTACAAATTGGCAACATATAGAGACGGTCCCTACCCAACAGCGGGCTCACAGTCTAGAGGATCAGCCGGCCGTGGGCAAAATAGAGCGGCTGGAGCTTTATTAAAGGGTGAACACGTCGGTCTTTATCTGCCGGGCTCGAGGAGATGACACGCCAGCAGTGTGGGGTGGGTGGATGGGTTGCCTCCTGATTCACATCTCTACAACACGCGTGTCACCGCTCCCGCCCCAGACCAGGGTAGCGGGACGCCGCTGGCCGATTCCAGCCAGGAACGGACAACCGGCCACGTTCGGCCCTCGCGGTCACAGTGCGGATTCGTTTCTGGCCAAAATCACACGGAAATGCGAGAGGAGAGCGGGCGGAAGCGTCCATTTCTTTCTAAAGTCCTGAGGCCCGCTAGGCTTGGCTCATTTTGGGATTTCGGGCAAGTCCACTGGACGAGGAGCAAGCGCGACCTCGGCCCGACTCCCCCCCCCGCCAACGACAGAACAAGGGTTCATGAAATGTCAGCATATAATCGACAGAAGAAGGGGGCCAGCAGAGATGCGGGGGTGGGAGGGTCAACAATACTGCCTTTGTGCTATCTCGTTGGGGGCTCTTGGACAATAATAAGCTGCTGATAAGCGGTTTCCCTCCATCAGGGAGGATAATTCATTGCCGGTTCTGTGGGACGGAGAGGCCAGGGTAGAATGGATGCGGAGGCCACCAAATCGACCGGATATGGGGAAACGGAGAGGGGCTGGGGAGCTGGAAGGGGGGAACTCCACGAGGTGGGAAACAAGAGCGGGAA
Organism: Tachyglossus aculeatus; assembly: GCF_015852505.1. NCBI lineage: Eukaryota > Metazoa > Chordata > Mammalia > Monotremata > Tachyglossidae > Tachyglossus > Tachyglossus aculeatus. The sequence continues at coordinate 160,518 of NC_052080.1, forward strand.
AGGCAGGGAAAAAGAGAAAAGCGGAGAAAAAGGCAGGGAGCGGAGGCGGAAAGAAAGAGAATGACAGGGCAGGGGATAGAGAGAAGACATCTCAGACTAATAATAATAACAATAATAATAATAATAATAATAATAATAATAATGGCATTTATTAAGAGCTTACTATGTGCAAAGCACTGTTCTAAGCGCTGGGGAGCCACATGGGGCTTGTCGTTCCCATCGTGGCCCTCGGCACAGTGTCTGGCACGGAAGAAGCGCTTAATAAATATTACGGGCCTGAAGAAGAAGGGGACAAAGAGAAGAGGCAGGAGAACCAAGAAGGGCACAGAGGCTTTTCCTCTGATCGAACCGCTCCCCTGCCCTCTCCCTCCCTGCCCCACAGTTCCCTGGGCCTCACCGTTGACGGAGCCGCTTTCGGAAAGAAGACTGACGGGGCGGAAAATCAAAAGGGGACAGAAAATAAAGGGACGTCACAGAGGGCTCCCGCCGGCCACAGGGCCGCGGATCCGGGCTCCGGCACCCTCAGCGGCAATCCGAGAGCCAAATGGGAAAACGGAGGGGAGTGGGAGCCTTCGCCAGGCAGGATCGACGAGGTGCCCACCCCGAGGCGTCAGCTCCCCATTCGAGATACGGAGGGAAGGCCGGTTGTCACATGGGAAATCTCCAGACTGTAAAATGGTCGTCTACACCGCAAGCCAACTGTGGACGGGGAGCGTGTTGACTAATTCTGTAGCACTGTAATAATAATAATGATGGCATTTATTAAATGCTTACTATGTGCACTGCTCTGAGTGCTGGGGAGGTTCCAAGGCAATCAGGTTGTCCCACGGGGGGCTCACGGTCTTCTTCCCCATTTTACAGATCAGGGAACTGAGGCCTGGAGAAGTGAAGTGACTTGCCCAAGTTGCACAGCTGACAAGTGGCAGAGTCGAGATTCGAACCCATGACCTCTGACTCCAAATAATAATAATAATGATGGTATTTGTTAAGCGCTTACTATGTGCAAAGCACTGTTGTAACCGCTGGGGAGGTTACAAGGTGATCAGGTTGCCCCACGGGGGACTCACGGTGTTCATCCCCATTTTACAGATGAGGGAACTGAGGCACAGAGAAGTGAAGTGACTTGCCCAAAGTCACCCAGCTGACAAGTGGCGGAGCCGGGATTCAAACCCATGACCTCTGACTCCAAAGCCCGGGCTCTTTCCATCGAGCCACGCTGCTTCCTGTACTCTCCCAGGCGCTCAGTACACTGCCTCAGCACACACGCTCCAGAAATACTACTGAGTGATTGAGACTGAAAGTCTGCTGTGGGAATGTGTCCACCAACTCCGTTATGCTGTATTTTCCCAAGCGTTTATTACAGTGCTCGGCACACAGTAAGTACCCTGTAAATAATGAGATAAAACTAATAATAATTTTGGTATTTAATAATGATGGCATTTGTTAAGCACTTACTATGTGCAAAGCACTGTTCTAAGTGCTGGGGAGGATACAAGGTGATGAGGTTGTCCCACGTGGGGCTCACAGTCTGAATCCCCATTTTACAGATGATGGAATTGAGGCCCAGAGAACTGAAGTGACTTGCCCAAAGTCACGCAGCTGACAAGGAAGCAGCATGGCTCAGTGGAAAGAGCCCGGGCTTTGAAGTCTGAGGTCATGGGTTCATGCCCCGGCTCCGCCAATTGTCAGCTGTGACTATTTGGGCAAGTCACTTCACTTCTCTGGGCCTCAGTTCCCTCATCTGTAAAATGGGGATTAAGACTGTGAGCCCCATGTGGGACAACCTGATCACCCCGTAACCACCCCATCGCTTAGAACAGTGCTTTGCACATAGTAAGCGCTAATAAATGCCATCATCATCAATCGTATTTATTGAGCGCTTACTATGTGCAGAGCACTGTACTAAGCGCTTGAGCACTGTACTAAGCGCTTGAGCACTGTACTAATCATCATCATCAAGTGGCGGAGCCGAGATTCGAACCCATGACCTCTGACTCCAAAGCCCGGGCTCTTTCCACTGAGACACGCTGCTTCTCTATTTGTTAGGCACTTACTATGTGCCAGGCACCGTCTTAAGCGCTGGGGTGGACACGAGCAATTTGGTTTGGACACAGCCCGTCACAGTCATTCATTCATTCATTCAATCGTATTTATTGAGCACTTACTGTTTGCAGAGCACTGGATTAGGCGCTTGGGAAGTACAAGTTGGCAGCATCTAGAGACAGTCCCTACCCAACAGCGGGCTCACAGTCTAGAAGAGTCTACAACAGTCACACTTCCCATTTTTCAGTTAAGGTAATTGAAGTCCAGAGAAGGTAAATGACTCGCCCGAAGCCACAGAGCAGACGAGCGGCAGAGCCGGGATTAGAATCCATGAGCTTTGAGCCCACTTTCTAGACTGTGGGCCCACTGTTGGGTAGGGACCATCTCTATATGTTGCCAACTTGGACTTCCCAAGCGCTTAGTACAGTGCTCTGCACACAGTAAGCTCTCGATAAATACGATTGATTGATTCACAGAGCAGTGGACTAAGTGCTTGGGAGAGTACAGTTTAACCAAACTGGTAGACACATTCCCTGTCGACAAAAAGAATACAGTCCAGAGGGGGAGGCGGGCGTTAATATAAATAAATGAATTATTGACACGCACATAAGTGCTGTGGGGTTTCAGGAGGGGTGAATAAAGGGCTCCGCACACTGTAAGTGCTCAATAAATATGACTGAATGAATGAATGAGCTTCTGACGCTCAGTCCGGGCTCCGTCCACTATGCCGGGATTGAACGAAATGGAGCGCACGCTCAGTCGCTGTTTGATTCAGCTCTCTCGCTTTCCTTCGGGCACGCAGAAAATAGGGAACGGAGCCCAAGGGGAACTACTATAACTTCCAAAAGAAACCAAGCCGGCCGAATGGAGCCGGCAGCGGCAGGGACGCGGGGGACCGACGCGTTTGCAATCCACAGCCAAGCGCTAAGGGCTCTGGACAACGTGAAGCTCGTCCTTTCAACGGCCCGGGCCGCCATCCATCCACTCACGCTAAGTTTCCAGTTTGCAGGTGGACGCATACCGCCGCTCATCGTCCGCACCGAGGCCCTCGGAGAGGCGCGGCCCCAAACCCGCGAGCCGGCCGCGTTCCCGGGGTCGACGTTCACTCGGGGACGGCGGCACCTTCCGCCGTCTGGATTCAATCAATCAATCAATCAATCAATCGTATTTATTGAGCGCTTACTGTGTGCAGAGCACTGGACTAAGCACTTGGGAAGTCCAAGTTGGCAACATCTAGAGACGGTCCCTACCCAACAGTGGGCTCACAGTTTGGAAGGGGGAGACAGGGAACAAAACCAAACATACTAACAAAATAAAACAGAATAGATATGTACAAGTAAAATAAATAAATAAATAAATATAAAGAGTAATAAATATGTGATTCCCCGCCCCCCCCCCAGGGCCCGGCCGCTCACCTGCCACTGTCTCCGGAGCCGCGCGGCGGCCTGGGGGTCCTCCGGCGTCCGGTCCTCTTGGGAGGCGTCCTGCAGGATGGTGGCCGTGGTCTCTGCTTCCGCCAGCCAGGCCAGGAAGGCTTCCAGGTCCAGGGGAAACTGCTGCGGCAGCCGCTGGGCCGCCTCCAGTTCCGCCTCCCGCTCGCTCAGCCTGGGCAAGAACAGAGATCAATCAATCAATCAATCAATCAATCATATTTATTGAGCACTTACTGTGTGCAATGCACTGTACTAAGCACTTGGGAAGTCCAAGTTGGCAACATATAGAGACGGTCCCTACCCAACAGCGGGCTAACAGTCTAGAAGGGGAAGACAGACAAGAAAACATATTAACAAAATAAAATAAATAGAATAAATATGTACAAGTAAAATAAGTAGAGTGATAAATACATACAAACATATATACAGGTGTTGTGGGGAGGGGAAGGAGGTAAGGCTGGTGGGGTGGGGAGGGGGAACATATAGAGATGGTCCCTACCCAACAGCGGGCTCACAGTCTGGAAGGGGAAGACAGACAAGAAAACCTATTAACAAAATAAAATAAATAGAATAAATATGTACAAGTAAAATAGAGTGTTAAATATGTACAAACATATATACAGGTGCTGTGGGGAGGGGAAGGAGGTAAGGCTTGGGGGGTGAGGAGGGGGAACATATAGAGATGGTCCCTACCCAACAGCGGGCTCACATTCTAGAAGGGGAAGACAGACAACAAAACCTATTAACAAAATAAAATAGATAGAATAAATATGTACAAGTAAAATAAGTAGAGTGATAAATACGTACAAACATATATACAGGTGTTGTGGGGAGGGGAAGGAGGTAAGGCTGGGGGGGTGGGGAGGGGGAACATATAGAGATGGTCCCTAACGAAGAGAGGGCTCACAGTCTGGAAGGGGAAGACAGACAACAAAACATATTAACAAAATAAAATAAATAGAATAAATATGTACAAGTAAAATAGAGTGTTAAATATGTACAAACATATATACAGGTGCTGTGGGTAGGGGAAGGAGGTAAGGTGGGGAGGGGGAAGAGGGGGAACATCTAGAAACGGTCCCTACCCAACAGCGAGCTCACTGTCTGGAAGGGGAAGACAGACAACAAACACAAAACATATTAACAAAATAAAATAAATAGAATAAGCTGCCGGAGACGCTGAGTCCACGTGGCCACAGGGTCAGAGCGCCCGAACGGACCATTCATTTATTCATTCATTCATTCAATTGTATTTATTGAGCGCTTCCTTACTAAGCACTTGGGAAGTACAAGTTGGCAACATCTAGAGACAGTCTCTACCCAACAACGGGCTCACTGTCTAGAAGGGGGAGACAGACAATAAAACAAAACCTGTGGACAGGTGTCAAGTCATCAGAATAAATAGAAGTAAAATTAGCTGCACATCATTAACAAAATAAATAGAATAATAAATATGGACAAGTGTGAGCTCGCTGTGGGCAGTATAACTGTACTCTCCCGAGCGCTTTGAACAGTGCTCTGCACACAGTAAGCGCTTAATAGATACAACTGACCGACGATGAGACTCGGGCTACTGAGGTCTACTCGAGTCAACGCAATTTCCAGGGGAAAAAGAAGCACCTCGTTTCTCGGAGGATTACCGTTCCCCGCAAATGCCAACGGCCCCTCTCGAACATTTCTCTGCATCTTCCTAAGGACAGCAACACCTGGGGTCTAAAGCAGTGTGGCTCAGTGGAAAGAGCACGCGATTTGGAGTCAGAGGTCTTGGGTTCAAATTCCGGCTTTGCCAGTTGTCAGCCGGGTGACTCTGGGCAAGTTGCTTCACTTCTCTGGGCCTCAGTTCCCTCCTCTGGAAAACGGGGATGAAGACCGGGAGCTCCCCCATGGGATCACCTTGTAACCTCCCCAGTGCTTAGAACAGTGCCCTGCACATAGTAAGCGCTTAATAAATGCCATCATCATTATTATTATTATTATTATAGCACACTGTTTTCCCAAGGCAAAGTAACCTGCTGAAGACCCCAGGAGGAGAGAAATCAACAGAGAGACCTGATCTCCACTCTCCAGAACATTATGCCTCAGGGCTAGGGCGGGTCAGCTCATTCCTTGCCTCCAGGCAGCTAGTAATAATAATAACAATAATAATAATAATAATAATAATAATAATAATAATAATAATAATGATGATGATGGCATTCATTAAGCGCTTACTATGGGCAAAGCACTGTTCTAAGCACTGGGGAGATACACGGTGATCAGGTTGTCCCATGGGGGGCTCACAGTCATGGGTTTGAATAATAATAATAATAATAATAATAATAATAATAATAATAACAATGATGGCATTTGTTAAGCACTTACTATGTGCAAAGCCCTGTTCTAAGCGCTGGGGGGGATACAAGGTGATCAGCTCATCCCACGTGGGGCTCACAGTCTTCATCCCCATTTTACAGATGAGGTAACTGAGGCTCTGAGAAGTGAAGTGACTTGCCCCAGGTCACACAGCAGACATGTGGCGGTGCCAGGATTCAAACCCATGGCCTCTGACTCCAAAGCCCGGGCTCTTTCCACTGAGCCACGCTGTTCGAATCCCGGCGCCGCCACATGTCTGCTGTGTGACCTGGGGCAAGTCACTTCACTTCTCGGAGCCTCAGCTACCTCATCTGTAAAACGGGTCTTCATCCCCATTTTACAGATGAGGTAACTGAGGCCCAGAGGAGTGAAGTGACCAAAGTCACACAGCTGACAATTGGCGGAGCTGGGATTTGAACCCATGACCTCTGACTCCAAAGCCCAGGCTCTTTCCAATAAGCCATGCTGCTTCTCTACATGTTGCCGACTTGTACTTCCCAAGCGCTTAGTACAGTGCTCTGCACACAGTAAGCGCTCAATAAATACGGTTGAATGAATGAATGCAAAGTCATCTTAAAAACTCCCAGCCCCAGGGAGGCCTCCCGAATTGATCTCCCCACCTTTCTGCTGGGGCCGCCTCAGGCCTCACTCACTCACTCACTCAATCAATCAATCGTATTTATTGAGCACCTACTGTGTGCAGAGCACTGTACTAAGCACTTGGGAAGTACAAGCTGGCAACATATAGAGACGGTCCCTACCCAACCGTGGGCTCACAGTCTAGAAACTGTGAACTCATCTACCCATTAGTCGGTACGGATTCAGCGAGGCCCACTTTTAAATCTACCCCGTCCCTCCGTAAGCGGGGCGTCTTCCCCAGAGTGCCCATTCCCCCGGGGCCTAGAACAGGGATGGCGTCCAGTAGGCGTCCGGAAAACACTGCTGACGCTGTCGACGCTGCAGATTCCAACCTCGCTGAGGAATCTTAACCTCCCTCCTACCCGCTTTCGCAAGCAGACTTGGATCCCCAGTCAATAATAATAATAATGGTATTTGTTAAGCGCTTACTATGTGCAAAGCACTGTTCTAAGCGCTCGGGAGGTTACACTGCGATCAGGTTGTCCCACGGGGGGCTCACAGTTTTAATCCCCATTTTACAGCTGAGGGAACTCAACAGCTGCACGGTCCCTTTCTGGAGAAGAATCCGAACGCAAACTCGCCCACGCTCTGGGCTGCCTCCGAAATCCAGAGTTCTGGATTTCAGATTGGGATTCATGAACTTTCGGGAGGAATCGGAGGAATTCGGGGGCTCGGGACGGTGCCGTGCGCGATAAATGCCACTGGCTGACCGATGAGACCTTTCGTCGAGCCGACGGCGCTGGAACGCCGGGAGTCACGCGGACTCTGAGGCCTTGGGGGCACCGACGGCAGCTAGTGTCAATCATCATCATCATCATCATCATCATCATCAATCGTATTTACTGAGTGCTTACTACGTGCAGAGCACTGTACTAAGCGCTTGGGAAGTACAAATTGGCAACATATAGAGACAGTCCCTACCCAACAGTGGGCTCACAGTCTAAAAGAGGGAGACAGAGAACAAAACCAAACATACTAACAAAATAAAATAAATAGAATAGATATGTACAAGTAAAATAAATAAATAGAGTAATAAATATGTACAAACATAGATACATCTATACAGGTGCTGTGGGGAAGGGAAGGAGGTAAGATGGGGGGGATGGAGAGGGGGACGAGGGGGAGAGGAAGGAAGGGGCTCAGTCTGGGAAGGCCTCCTGGAGGAGGTGAGCTGTCAATCCATCTGTCGGTCAATCCGTGGTATTTATTGAGTGCTTCCTGCGTGCAGAGCACTGAACTGAGAGCTCGGAAGAGGGCAATGCAGTTGTGAGACATGATCCCGGGCATCAAGGGGCTTTACAGGCCCTTCTGGAAACTCATCGCTTAAATTCGAGTCGCTTAATTTCTCTGTGCCTCAGTTCTCCTTGTACTTCCCAAGTGCTTAGTACAGTGCTCTGCACACAGTAAGCGCTCAATAAATACGATTGATTGATTGATTGATTCTCCTGTCCGTCCTCCTATTTGGACTGTGAGCCCCGTGCGGGATATGGACTGAGTCAAACCTAATTAACTTGTATCTACCCCAGCACTTAGAACTCCGTCTGACACATAGTTAAGCGCTTAAAACGTACCATTCAAAAATGCAACGCAGCTGTGAGACACGATCCCGGGCATCAAGGGGCTTTACAGGCCTTTCTGGAAACTCATCGCTTAATTTCGAGTCACTTAATTTCTCTGTGCCTCAGTTCTCCTGTCCGTCCTCCTCCTTCTAGACTGTGAGCCCCGTGCAGGATACGGATTGAGTCAAACCTAATTAACTTGTATCTACCCCAGCACTTAGAACTCCGTCTGACACGTAGTTAAGTGCTTAAAACGTACCATTAAAAAATGCAACGCAGCTGTGAGAGACGATCCCGGGCATCAAGGGGCTTTACAGGCCCTTCTGGAAACTCATCGCTTAATTTCGAGTCGCTTAATTTCTCTGTGCCTCAGTTCTCCTGTCCGTCCTCCTCCTTTTAGACTGTGAGCCCCGTGCGGGATATGGACTGAGTCAAACCTAATTAACTTGTATCTACCCCAGCACTTAGAACTCCGTCTGACACATAGTTAAGCGCTTAAAATGTAACATTAAAAAATGCAACTCAGTTGTGAGAGACGATCCCGGGCATCAAGGGGCTTTACAGGCCCTTCTGGAAACTCATCGCTTAATTTCGAGTCGCTTAACTGTGCCTCAGTTCTCCTGTCCGTCTTCCTACTTGGACTGGGAGCCCCGTGCACGATATGGATTGAGTCAAACCTAATTAACTTGTATCTACCCCAGCACTTAGAACTCCATCTGACACGTAGTTAAGCGCTTAAAACATACCATTGAAAAATGCAACGCAGTTGTGAGACATGATCCTGGGTAACAAGTAGCATTAAAGGCCCTTCTGGAAACAAATCGGGGGGTGGAAAAGGGGAACGGCAGCGGCCTGCGTGGTTCCCTGCTTCCAGCGACTGAATCCGAACGGGGAATGCTAGGAAGTACCACGGGGAGGAGCTGGGCGGGACGAGGGAGGCCGCTGCCGCATCCGTCCCCAGGAAAAGAGGGAAGGGGGCCGGTGGATCTTGCGGCTATTGGTCTCGGGGTTATCTGAGCCGGCCGGGACCCGCTGAGACCCACGGGGACGCCCAGGAAGGGGCAGGAGAAGATCCGGGCCTGCGATGACCGGTGGATCCCAACATTTCCTGGATCTGGATAAAGCACGGGCCTGGGAATCGGAAGGTCGTGAGCCCTGATCCCAACTCTACCACTTGTCTGCCGTGTGACCTTGGGCAAGTCACTTCACTGCTTTAGGCCTCAGTTCCCTCATCTGTAAAATGGGGGTTAAGGCTGTGAGCCCCACGTGGGACAGGGACTATTCATTCATTCATTCAAGTGTATTTATTGAGCACTTACTGTGTGTAGAGCACTGTACTAAGTGCTTGGTAAGCGCTCAGTAAATACAATTGAGCGTTGGGAAGTACTTGGGAAGCGCTTGGGAAGTCCAAGTTGGCAACATATAGAGACGGTCCCTACCAAACAGTGGGCTCACAGTCTAGACTATCCCCAACCTGATTACCCTTTCTCCACCCCGGCGCTTAGAACAGCGCTTGGCACAGAGTAATAATAATAATAATAATAATAATAATAATAATAATAATAATAATAATGGCATTTATTAAGTGCTTACTATGTGCAAAGCACTGTTCTAAGCGCTGGGGGAGGGATACAAGGTGGTCAAGTTGTCCCACATGGGGCTCACAGTTATCACCCCCATTTTACAGATGAGGTAACTGAGGCTCCGAGAAGTTACGTGACTTGCCCAAGGTCACACAGCAGACACGTGGTGGAGCCGGGATTTGAACCCATGACCTCTGACTCCAAAGCCCAGGCTCTTTCCACTGAGCCACGCTGCTTCTCAGCTTAATAAATAATAATAATAATAAATAAATAAATAAAAATAATAATAATAAATAAATAAAGGGCTTAATAAATACCATTCTAATTAGCATTATTATTTTACGCCAAAGAGTTCACTGAGAAGTGATCGCAAGGAGCAGGAATGCTTCCATGGCAAGGCCATTTTCCACTCGCGACACCTGATGACAAGAACTCCCTCGTGCGAAATTTGGCAATCGGGGGCTGAGTCGGTTATAACTTTCACGGGGACCCGGGCGGCGCTTAGTGGGAGCAGCGTGGCTCAGTGGCAAGAGCCTGGGTTTTGGAGTCAGAGGTCACGGGTTCAAATCCCAGCTCCGCCAACCGTAAGCTGTGTGACTTTGGGCAGGTCACTTCACTTCTCTGGGCCTCAGTTACCTCATCTGTAAAATGCGGGTTAAGACTGTGAGCCCCCCGGGGGACAACCTGATCACCTTGTAACCTCCCCAGCGCTTAGAACAGTGCTTGGCACATAGCAAGCGCTCGCTAAATGCCTTTATTGTTATTATTATTATGACTGGTGAGGACAGATAATGGCATTCGACGGCGAAAGGCTGCCTCGATCGAAATACCTCTTGCCAACGCTGGTCCACGTGGCATTCAGGGCATCCGTCATCATCTGCACTTTCCTCGTGTCGTCAGCGGAGTAGTCCCGGAGGAGTCTGAGGGCTAAATCGTTGGCCCCATCCACGCCGGCCTGGCCCCGCTGGAGCTCTCCGCCCAGTCGCTGGGGACAGACACAAACACGACCCGCATCAACTTCCCGAAAGCCGCCACGCGCCAGCAATCCGCGACAACCGGAATCGCTGGCCAGAAACGGTCCAAAAACGTCCCAAGGTGAAGCGTGTCGGCCTTCCCTTGCCTTCCCCCGGGGCCCCGGACCCCTCGGAAGGAACCGCGATCGTAGGAATCACTAAAATTCCCGGCATGACCTCGTGACACGGCCTGGGACTCGGAAGGACCTGAGTTCTAATCTCGGATCCGCCCCTTGTCCGCTGGGTGACTCTGGGCAACTAACTGCACTTCTCTGTGCCTCAGTTACCTCATCTGTAAAATGGGGATTAAGACGATGAGTGGATGTGGACTGCATCCGACCTGCTTTCCCGGCATCTACCTCGGCGCTTAGAATTCATTCATTCATTCAATCGTATTTATTGGGCACTTACTGTGTGCAGAGCACTGTACTAAGCGCTTGGGAAGTACAAGTTGGCAACATATAGAGCCGGTACCTACCCGACAGTGGGCTCACAGTCTAGAATAGTACCTGGCACATAGTAAGCGCTTAACAAATACCATAAAAAACCCCTCTCGCTATGAAATCAAACACTTTGAAAGAGAGAGGGAGAGAGGGGCGGCCCAGCCACCATTCATTCATTCATTCATTCAATCATATTTATTGAGCGCTTACTGTGTGCAGAGCACTGTACTAAGCGCTTGGGAAGTACAAGTTGGCAACATATAGAGATGGTCCCTACCCAACGGGGGGCTCACAGTCTAGAATAGTACCTGGCACATAGTAAGCGCTTAACAAATACCATAAAAAACCCCTCTCGCTATGAAATCAAACACTTTGCAAGAGAGAGAGAGAGGGAGAGAGGGGTGAGCCAGCCACCATTCATTCAATCATATTTATTAAATAATGAAAATAATGGCATTTGTTAAGCGCTTACTATGTGCAAAGCACTGTTCTAGGCGCTTGGAGGGAATACAAGGTGATCAGGTTGTCCCACGTGGGGCTCACAGTCTTAATCCCCATTTTACAGATGAGTTAGCTGAGGCTCAGAGAAGTTAAGTGACTTGCCCAAGGTCACACAGCAGACACGTAGCGGAGCCAGGATTCAAACCCACGGCCTCTGACTCCAAAGCTCGGGCTCTTTCCACTGAGCCAGGCTGTTTCCCCAATCATATTTATTGAGCACTTACTGTGTGCAGAGCACTGTACTAAGCGCTTGGGAAGTACAAGTTGGCAACATATAGAGACGGTCCCTACCTGACAGCGGGCTCAGAGTCTGGAAGGGGGAGACAGACAACAAAACAAGACATACTAAAAAAATAAAATAAATAGAATAAATAAGTACAGATAAAATAAATAGAGTAATCAAGACGTACAGACATATATCCAGGTGCTGGGGGGAGGGGAAGGAGGGACGGCAGGGGGGATGGGGAGGGGGAGGAGGGGGAAAGGAAGGAGGGGGCTCAGTCTGTGTGCAGAGCACTGTACTAAGCGCTTGGGAAGTCCAAGTTGGCAACATCTAGAGACGGTCCCTACCCAACAGTGGGCTCACAGTCTAGAAGGGGGAGACAGACAACAAAACAAAACATAGAAACCAAATAAAATAAATATGTACATGTAAAATAAATAGAGTAGTAAATACGTCCAAACATATATACATATATACAGGTGCTGTGGGGAAGGGAAGGAGGTAGGGCGGGGGAGTGGGGAGGAGGAGAGGAAAAAGGGGGCTCCAAATGGGGATAAAGACTGTAAGCTCTCCCCTTCCTTTCTTCAACGCAATCCTGACCACCCAGGAGAAAGTTAGTCAACCTGCCCATTTACAGCGCACAATACAGAAGGGAGCGTATGCTAAGGGTGGTGCACGCCATAATAATAATAATAATGATGGTATTTGTTAAGTGCTTACTATGTGCAAACCACTGTTCTAAGCGCCGGGGGGTTACAAGGTGATCAGGTTGTCCCATCTGGGGCTCACAATCTTCATCTCCATTTTCCAGACGAGGTAACTGAGGCACAGAGAAGCGAAGCCCTTCTTTCCTCTCCCCCTCGTCCCCCTCTCCATCCCCCCATCTTCCCTCCTTCCCTTCCCCACAGCACCTGTATATATGGATATATGTTCGTGCATATTTATTACTCTATTTATTTATTTTACTTGTACATATCTATTCTATTCATTTTATTTTGTTAATATGTTTGGTTTTGTTTTCTATCTCCCCCTTCTAGACTGTGAGCCCACTGTTGGGTAGGGGCTGTCTCTATATGTTGCCAACTTGGGCTTCCCAAGCGCTTAGTACAGTGCTCTGCACACAGTAAGCGCTCAATAAATACGATTGATGATGATGATGAAGTGACTTGCCCAAAGTCACACAGCTGGCGAGTGGCGGAGCTGGGATTAGAGCCCATGCGGTCTGACTCCGAAGCCCAGGCTCTTTCCACTGGGCCACGCTGCTTCCCTGCAGGCCATGCTTGCCTTCAGGGAGCTTACGATCTAGGCAGGAAGACCCGACCGGGAATAATTCACAGGATCTCCGGGCCCCCCGTCCCTTCCCGACAGGGCCGACCCCCCGTCCCGTACCAGGACCGGCTCCGGGGCTACCGACCTTGGCTTCGGCCAGCTGGGCCCGGACGGCCTCGGCGGAGGCGGGAACGTCGGCCCAGGCCTCCAGCTCGGCCCGGGTCCGGTCGAGGAGCCGCTCGGCCTCCTGCCGAGCTCCCAGCCACCGCGTGGAATCCTTCAGCATCTCGCTCAGCTGCTGCTTCCGACCCTGCAGGTGCTCCTGCACCTCCTCCCACTGGCTCTGGATTTTCTCAACTGGGGGAAGAGAAGACAACGCAGTCAGTCGGCTGCGCCTCGAGGGCCGGGACGGTGCTCTCCAGTGATACTGCTCTCCCCCTTCTAGACTGTAAGCCCACTGTTGGGTAGGGACCGTCTCTATATGTTGCCAACTTGGACTTCCCAAGCGCTTAGTACAGTGCTCTGCACACGGTAAGTGGTCAATGAATACGATTGATTGATAGATACCGCCAACCGATCGACCGTGCCCGCTGGGAGCCAGACGGACACTCCTCCCGCCCTCGGCCGCTTCACTGCCCTCCTGGCTCTCCCGTGCGGTCACCGGCTCCTCAGGATGCCGCGGGGCTCGGGAAAGACGACAGTGCCAGGAGGAGGAATTCCGCTCCGGCGCCAATGATCAAACCCTATCCTGATCATCATCAAGAGCCCGCTGTTGGGTAATAATAATAATAATAATAATAATGATGGCATTTGTTAAGCGCTTACTATGTGCAAAGCACTGTTCTAAGAGCTGGGGAGGTTACAAGGTAATCAAGTTGTACCACGTGGGGCTCACAGACTTAATCCCCATTTTACAGATGAGGGAACTGAGGCACAGAGAAGATAAGTGACTTGCCCAAAGTCACACAGCTGAGAAGTGGCGGAGCTGGGATTTGAACCCATGACCTCTGACTCCAAAGCCCAGGCTCTTTCCACTGAGCCGATGTCTCTATTTATTTATTTATTTTACTTGTACATATCTATTCTATTTATTTTATTTTGTTAATATGCTTGGTTTTGTTCTCTGTCTCCCCCTTCTAGACTGTGAGCCCACTGTCAGGTAGGGACCATCTCTATATGTTGCCAACTTGGACTTCCCAAGCCCTTAGTACAGTGCTCTGCACACATTAAGCGCTCAATAAATACAGTTGATTGATTGATTGATTCTAGACCGTGAGCCCGCTGTCGGGTAGGGACCGTCTCTATAGGTTGCCAACTTGTACTTCCCAAGCGCTTAGTCCAGTGCTCTACACACAGTAAGCACTCAATAAATACGACTGAATGAATGAACCAACCGATGGTATTTATTGATGGATAGAAAACTGTACTAAAGACTTGGGAGAGTACAATGCAAAAGAGTTGGTAGATAGGTTCCCTGCCCACAACGAACTTACAGTCTAGAGGGGGAGACGGAAATTTATTATCACATTATTATTATCAGTGATGATTCTACTATTACCACCACTACTACTATTAATAATTGTAGTATTTGTTGAGCTCCTATTATATGCCAAGCTACGTTCTAAGCACCTCTAGACCGTGAGCCCGCTGTCAGGTAGGGACCGTCTCTATAGGTTGCCGACACTACAGGTTGCAGAGCACTGTACTAAGCGCTTGGGAAGTACAAGTTGGCAACATATAGAGACAGTCCCTACCCAACAGTGGGCTCACAGTCTAGAGGATAACGTGGAAAGAGCCCGGGCTCGGGAGCCAGAGGTTGTGGGTTCTAATCCCGGCTCCACCATGTATCAGCTGGGTGACTTTGGGCAGGTCACTTAGCTTCTCTGGGCTGCCGCTCTGCACCCCGTTGGTAGCCAGTACAGTGGTTCGCACACAGTAAGTGCCCAGGACAGGCATCTGCCCAAATCAGGTGCTCAGCCCTGAGCCCAGAGAAGCAGGATGGCCTAGTAGGTGGACCATTGGTCTGGGCAGCCAGAAGGCCATGGGTTCGAATCCCAGCTCTGCCACGTGTATGCTGTGTGGCCTCGGGCAAGTCACATTACTTCTCTGTGCCTTAGTTACCTCCTTTGTAAAATGGGGATTGAGACTGTGAGGCCCACGTGGGACATGGACTGTGTCCAACCCGATTTGCCTGTATCCACCCCAGTGCTTAGTCCAGTGGCTGGCACATAGTAAGCGCTTAACAAATGCCATTAACAACAACAACAACACAGCATGAGCTAAGGGGAGCTCTGTGCTCTCCTTCTCCAGCAGGACTCATCTTGCCATGCCCACCTCCATGCCCGCAATGAAAGACCTGGAGCATTTGAAACAATCATCAATCCTCTACAAGGGCACCCTCCAATACGGTGGGCAAACAGGTACAAGAAAATTCCTCCGTGCTCTCCACGGCCCACCGTTCCAACGATGGGGAGTCAGTTGCTATGGAAACACACGCCTCTCGGGTACCATTCGACGGTCAACCGGCACAGCCTTTGACCACGGCCGATCTTCAGTGGTCAGCCCACCCCAGGGCTGGGAGTCCTTTTCTCGATGGTGCAAATCTCTAGGGAAACCAGGATTTCACCAAGACTGGGCCCCCCATCCTCCATCTCAAGCGATCACAGGTTCCCTGGTGAAATCATGACCTTTCCTTCCTGTTCAGAGGCTGAGCCTGTAACAGGCAGCCATAATTCCCCACCCCCCGTCTTCGTTTTGAAGATTGCTCTTCTCGATCGCGGCTGTACGGATCAGCACACCGGGCGCCGGAAAAAAGGAAATTAACTTTCAGAGCAGGAGAAAATGAGACCGTGACCCTCTTCTCAAAATTCTTCCATTCCTGAAGTCAAAACAAAGGTCCGCAAGATGATAAGTTGTGGCCTTTTCACCTTCTTTCAACGAGGACGGAATCGACTGCCTTCCAACCCAGCTAGCCAAAGCCTACAGCGCCCTGGCCGACCTCCTGAGAGGCCCCAATGATGAAGGGGAACAGAAGTGGGCCATTTTTCCTCTCCCGCTCTCCCATTTCCGTTCCTTTCAACGGCGGCACAGCGTGTGAGGCAACCACAGCAGTTCAACAGTTCAACAGTTCAGTCCCACTAAGGCAGCGCGTCCATTTCCTGAATCCATCCGGTGAAACTTTGCAGATCGGGAGCGGTAGACATCTCACCGACCCTGCGATCGGAGCGTTTCCGTCTCTTCCTTGGCTTGCAGTCCTTCCCCTGTCTGTCCAAGTCCTCGGCCTCCCCCGGTGACACCTTCCCTCTTCTCTGCTCCCACGTACATCGCTGGGGTTGGTTCCCCTCCCTGGGAACTCACCTCCTCATCAGCCCCGGCCCCGCTGCGGGTCGGAGGTGGCACCCCTGGGTCCCTCCCTTCTCCCTTCCCCTTCTCCAGGCCAATTTCTGTAGGAAAAGTGCAGCTGAATGTGTCACCCCCACCCTCACAGAAGCAGCCCCCATCAAAAGTACACGAAAGGCAGAGCTGAGGAGGGGTGGTGGGTGGGAAAGGGATTTCCTTCATTCAATTTATTCAATCGTACTTCTTGAGGGCTTACTATGGATGGGGAGGACTCCTCCTCCCCCTCATCCCAGACCCCACCATTCCCTGGAATGCCCTTCCCCATTCCCCAACGAAGCTCCCTCACCGAAAAAAAGGATTTTACTGAGGCAGGGCAGCGCAGACAACTTGTCGATGGCGACCTATCCATTTCAAAAATCCTGGCCCGAGGGATCAATCAATCAATCAAATTTATTGAGCGCTTACTGTGTGCACAGCACTGTACTAAGCGCTTGGGAAGTCCACGTTGGCAACATATAGAGACAGTCCCTACCCAACAGTGGGCTCACAGTCTAAAAGGGGGAGACAGAGAACAAAACCAAACATACTAACAAAATAAAATAAACAGAATAGATATGTACAAGTAAAATATTAGAAGACCAGGAGGATTGTTTTTACTGGATTTTCTCTAGATTAAAACTGAATTACCAAACACATAAGTTCCCCACTGATCAAAGTCATAAACGGTGATTCACCTGGAAGGAGAAGAGATTTCCATACAGCACCGGGCACTTATTAAACCGACTTATAATTTATCGGGCTGAGTCCAAGCATTTAGTTCTAGAAATTTCATAGGGAAAATGAAGTAGGGGGGAATCTTCAAATAAGGGAATTCATCTTGATGAGCTATTTTATATCTGTCCTTTTCATGTGCAGTACTAAATCCCTACTAAGAAAATACGATCTGAAAGGCGGCTGGAGCTTTATGACTATCAAATTTCCATCCCGACACGCAATTTCGGCCGTGTCGCCACCTCCGTCCGAACCGAGGGGGTTGTGGCTCACCGTCTGTGGCCGACACAGTGGAGACGTCAGATCAATCAATCAATCAATCGTATTTATTGAGCGCTTACTGTGTGCAGAGCACTGTACTAAGCGCTTGGGAAGTACAACCTGATCACCTTATAACCTCCCCAGCACTTAGAAAAGGGCTTTGCACATAATAAGCGTTTATCTTCTAGACTGTGAGCACACTGTTGGGTAGGGACAATCTCTATATGTTGCCAACTTGTACTTCCCAAGCGCTTAGTACAGCGTTCTGCACGCAGTAAGCACTCAATAAATACGATTGAATGAATGAATGAATGAATAAATGCCATCATTATTATTATGATTATTCTCTGTGCCTCAGTTACCTCATCTGTAAAATGGGGATTAAGACTGTGAACCCCCTGTGGAACAACCTCATCACCTTATAACCTCCCCAGCACTTAGAACAGTGCTTTGCACCTAGTAAGCGCTTAATAAATGCAATCACTATTATTATTATTATTCTCTGTGCCTCAGTTTCCTCATCTGTAAAATGGGGATTAAGACTGTGAGGCCCCTGTGGGATAACCTGATCACCTTGTATCCTCCCCAGCACTTAGAACGGTGCTTTGCACATAGTAAGCGCGCAATAAATGCCATTATTATTATTATTATTATTATTATTATTATTATTATTATTCTCCCCCTTCTAGACTGTGAGCCCAATGTTGGGTAGGGACCGTCTCTAAATGTTGACAGCTTGTACTTCCCAAGCGCTTAATACAGTGCTCTGCACACAGTAAGCGCTCAATAAATACGATTTTGATTGATTGATTGTGCCTCAGTTACCTCATCTGTAAAATGGGGATTAAGACTGTGAACCCCCTGTGGGACAACCTGATCACTTTCTAATCTCCTCAGCGCTTAGAACAGGGCTTTGCACATACTGAGCACTTAATGAATGTCATCAACATTATTATTCTTATTATTCTCTGTGCCTCAGTTACCTCATCTGTAAAATGGGGATTAAGACTGTGAACCCCCTGTGGGACAACCTGATCACCTTATAACCTTCCCAGCGCTTAGAACAGGGCTTTGCACCTAGTAAGCGCTTAATAAATGCCATCACTATTATTATTATTATTATTATTATTATTTTCTGTGCCTCAGTTCCCTCATCTGTAAAATGGGGATTAAGACTGTGAACCCTCTGTGGGACAACCTGATCACCTTTTAACCTCCCCAGTGCTTAGAACAGTGCTTTGCACATAGTAAGCACTTATTAAATGCCATCACTATTATCATTAGTATTATTCTCTGTGCCTCAGTTACCTCATCTGTAAAATGGGGATTAAGACTGCGAACCCCCCGTGGGACAACCTGATCACCTTATAACCTCCCCAGTGCTTAGAACAGTGCTTTGCACATAGTAAGCACTTATTAAGTGCCATCACTATTATCATTAGTATTATTCTCTGTGCCTCAGTTACCTCATCTGTAAAATGGGGATTAAGACTGTGAACCCCCCGTGGGACAACCTGATCACCTTATAACCTCCCCAGCGCTTAGAACAGTGCTTTGCACATAGTAAGCGCTTATTAAGTGCCATCACTATTATCATTAGTATTATTCTCTGTGCCTCAGTTACCTCATCTGTAAAATGGGGATTAAGACTGCGAACCCCCCGTGGGACAACCTGATCACCTTATAACCTCCCCGGCGCTTAGAGCAGGGCTTTGCACCTAGTAAGCGCTTAATAAATGCCATTATTATTGTTATTATTATTATTAACAAACCCAAATATCGACAGGGAATCCACCGGGTGGGCAGGAGACTTGGTGTCGAGATCTCCCCCTTCTAGACTGTGAGCCCGCTGTTGGGTAGGGACCGCCTCTATATGTTGCCAACTTGTACTTCCCAAGCGCTTAGTACAGTGCTCTGCACACAGTAAGCGCTCAATAAATACAATTGACTGACTGATTGATTGAGATCACATCCCTGGGCCCAATCCCAAGGCAGAGAGACAGACAGGGTAAGCAGAAACATCAGAGGGAAAACCTACCCCAACAACAGACACCAAAACCTCGTCACCTTCCAGATTGGAAGAGGAGGAGGAGGAGGAGGAAGAGGAGGAAGAGAAGGAGAAGGAAGTCCAGGAATAATCTGGACACGGTAAGGAGTTCCCATATCCCCTCTGCAGTTCTTCCCACCACGCGTGGCTGGTAGAGCAGAGCCACGGCGGGTTGGAGAGAGGCACATTCCGGCCTTGCCCTGGCTCTCTCCCGTTCCCCTCCCGGCTGGGCATATTTACTATTTTTATTATATTTAATATCCTATTTATTTTGTTAATAACGCACACCTAGCTCTAATTCCAGTCGCTGACGACCTGACACCCGTCCACACGTTTTGTTGTCCGTCTCCCCCTTCTAGACCGTGAGCCCGCTGTCGGGTTGGGACCGTCCGTCTATGTTGGCGTCTCGTACTTCCCAAGCGCTTAGTACAGTGCTCCACACCCGGTGAGCGCTCAGTAAATCCGACCGAGTGAACGAAGGCCACTTACTGTGGTCGGTGATGACGGCTCTGGCCTCCGGGTTGCCGGTCTTGTTTTTCAGATTCTGGGCCGCGGTGATTAATTCCTCCAGCTTGGGACGCCGCTGCTCCAAATCCTGGAGCCCCATCTAGGGCCACAAAACACAAGCGGGAACATCAAGGACGTTCAGAGGTGGTTTTCGGGGCGCGCCGTTCGCATCCCCGTCCTGGGTTCAGCGTCTCCGAACGCCCCTGGGGTACGTCGCGAAGGGCGACGTCATTTTCAAAGGAAACCCAAACTTCTTAAGGCCCGGCTCGAGCGATAGAAAAGATGATTTTACTTATTTATTTAACTTGTACATATCCATTCTATTCATTTTATTTCGTTAATACGTTAACGTTTTTTTCTCCGTCTCCCCCTTCTAGACTGCGAGCCCACTGTTGGGTGGGGACCATCTCTATATGTTGCCAACTTGGACTTCCCAAGCGCTTAGTACAGTGCTCTGTCCACAGTAGGCGCTCAATAAATACGATTGAGTGAGGATTTGATACCTGCTCCCCCTCCCCCTCTATGAGACCCATGTGGGACAGGGACTGTGTCCAAATGGATTATCTTGGATTTAACCCAGATATATTACCCTATTTATTTTACTTGTACATATTTATTATTCTATTTTGTTGATGATGTGCATATAGCTTTACTTCTATTTATTCTGATGACTTGACACCTGTCCACATGTTTTGTTGTCCGTCTCCCCCCTCTAGACTGTGAGCCCGCTGTTGGGTGGGGACCGTCTCTATATGTTGCCGACTTGTACTTCCCAAGCGCTTAATACAGTGCCCTGAACACAGTAAGTGCTCAATAAATATGATTGATTGATTGATTGATTGATGATTAACCAGGTCGCTGCTGAGAAATAAAACGGCGGGAACAGATGCATTGCTTTCTAAAACGGGATTGGGAATTCAGCGGAAAAACTTGACAATAACAATAATGATAATGATGGCATTTATTAAGCGCTTACTTTGTGCAGAGCACTGTTCTAAGCGCCGAGGAGGTTACAAGGTGATCAGGTGGTCCCACGGGAGGCTCACGGTCTTCATCCCCATTCTACAGATGAGGGAACTGAGGCACGGAGAAGTGAAGTGACTTGCCCAAAGTCACACGGCTGAAAATTGGCGGGGCCGAGATTTGAACCCATGACCTCTGACTTCGAAGCCCGGGCTCTTTCCACTGAGCCAAACGCTGCTTCTCATGAGAATTTAGGACCAGAACTTTGCTTCTTGGTAGTTTAGGGATTTGAGGGAAATAGGCGCTTTGTGCGGTTCAGGGGCTTTGCACACTGTCAGAGCTTAATAAAAACTATGGGTTCACTCAATAAATACTACTCTGATGCTCATTTAGATTGATCGATCAATCAGTCGCATTTATTGAGCGCTTACTGTGTAGGGCATCAGCGTGGTGTAGTGGACTGAGCACAGGCCTGGGAGTTGGAAGGACCTGGGTTCTAATCCCGGCTCTGCCACACATCTGCTGTGTGACCCTGGACGAGTCACTTCATTTCCCGGCGCTTAGAATGGTGCTTGACACATATTAAGTGCTTAACAAATACTGTTATTATTATTACTACTACTAAGCGCTTAGGAGAGTACGATATAACAGAGTTGGTAAGCCCTTTCCCTTCGGCTGAGGTTGACAGTTTTTTTTTAATACAAATTCCCTCCATCCCCCCATTCCCGAGCCAAATGCTGTTGCTGCCCAAATCAACAAATTTCTTTCCCACGATAATTCAAAATCCTTTCCATTTGGACACGGTGCTCTTCGGCCCCGCAGACAGACTTCGGTGCGCTGGGTGAAGAAGGGATTATTCCAGATAACTGCCGAAGTGCTCTTTATAAAAAGGGATGGCGAAAGCAGATTTGAGAACTAAGCTAATGGCTTCAATGCTAAAATAATAATAAGATCATAATTGTGAGAGCGTCCTTTCTTCTGAATTGAAAAACTAGAGGCCTGACACTGAAGAAACGTTCCACCTTTGTAGACAGTGACTGTGGGAAAGAAAAATCCAATTTTCGGGTGTCTAACTTTAATGGTTTCTTGATCCAAAATGGTGCCCGGACTGTGGAACAAAGTACTGGAGGCAGTGAGTGAAGGGGATCGGAAATAGGGGGAAAATGGGACCTTTTTTTGAAGGAGTAGATGCTTTGGTAGCATGCCTAAGTTTCAGGGGGTAAAAGAATTTCTTTTCTAAGGTTGCTGAGACCGGACTTGGCCGTTCTCAGCGCAGAGATCTGATATTTTCAGTTAAGTTCAAGGGCCTCGTCGTCACGAGATCTGTGATGGAGCCAGACGTCTTCTGTAGGCAATTGGCTCTAAATTTTATCCTACAAAAGCGCCCAGGAGCGCGCCCGGGATCAGACGGTTTCTCAGAATCCCGAGAGACGTTCTTATAATACCCTGAATTTTAAGACCGTGCACGGATGAAGTTTGTTTTTCTCCGATCCAATAACGACGTGCCCTGGAGAAAACGTACTGTTTCTGAAGCTTTCCACTCTGAGATAAACTCCAATCTGTCCAAAAATAGACTCTTTTCAATGCCTTTTCTTCGGGATTTCAAACTTTCACTGAGAAGGGTTTTGTAGGAGCAGCTTGGATCAACATCAGTCTGAACCTACAGAAAAGGCTCCGAAGGCAAATGGGGACAGACCGACGGCTTCACTGGAGGACCGGGCCGGCCGACGGAGCGACGGAGACTTGATAAAGCGGGCCGCTTCCTCTGTAATGAACGAGATCCTTTTTGGGTGAATGTGGGGCCCGTTAGTTATCCGAGCCATTCTCCATTCCCGCCGGGGAAGCACGTAAGATGTTCTTCCTCGGGGCTTCTTGATCTACCTCAGTCACCGAGGAGACCAGATAACCCTCAGAAATGGGCCTTTTGACCTCAAATGGAACTCGTGCCTTTACTAGATTAAACACGGGCCCATGTTTTTCACTTTTCAATCCATACGAAAGTCAATTTCAAAATGAAATTTCACCATCTGGATCACACACTTAACACTTTCTCAGCGAAGTCCCTTGAACTGCAGCCTGGTTTCAAGAGGGTCCTTTGATGGAAGTCTCTTCTTGTGATCTCTTTCCCGAAGCAAACGGAAGAGTTTTCAAACAAGCAATTTTCAGAATCAGGAGGAAGCAGCGTGGCTCGCTGGAAAGAGCCCGGGCTTGGGAGTCGGAGGTCGTGGGTTCAAATTCCGGCTCCGCCACTTGTCAGCTGTGTGTGACTTTGGGCAAGTCAATTAACTTCTCCGTGCCTCGGTTACCTCATCTTTAAAATGGGCCCCATGTGGGACAATCTGATGACCTTGTATCTACCCCAGTGCTTAGAAGAGTGCTTGGCACATACTAAGCGCTTAACAAATACCATCTTTATTATCTCCTTCCAGTAGCTGCTCAGTTACTGGATGAGGAAGAGCGTTCTTTTTGGCTTGTTTGGGGAAAGCTAGTTCTATATAAACTGATATTATTTGATTAGAGTGCATGTGTACCTCTATATAAACATTAAAAATACTTATCAATCATATTTATCGAGCACTCACAACATTAAAAATACTTATCAATCATATTTATCGAGCACATACTATTATTCTAGACTGTGAGCCCACTGTTGGGTAGGGACCGTCTCTATATGTTGCCAACTTGTACTTCCCAAGTGCTTAGTACAGTGCTCTGCACACAGTAAGCGCTCAATAAATGCCATTGAATGAATGAATAAATGATTGTCCACGGTTTTTTTTTGTTGTCTGTCTCCCCCTTCTAGACTGTGAGCCCGTCGTCGGGTAGGGCCGTTTCTATACGTTGCCGACCTGTACTTCCCAAGCGCTTGGTACAGTGCCCTGCACACAGTAAGCGCTCAATAAATACGATTGATTGAATGAATTGAATGAATAAATACTACTACTCTGCCCCCCCCAAGTCTTTCCACGCTCTGGTTTTCTTCACAATCCATCTGTTCACACTGAGACCAGGAGGCAGAACAGCACACCTACACAGCTAACACATGGACAACAAACAACTGCACTAGACGGCGGGACGAAGCCGCAACTAAACGCTCCTCCGTGGATCGGGCATGGGAAGACTACGGGGATTCGTCGCACGGCTTACCCCGGGGACCTCACAACTCAAAAAGGCTTCTGTACGCTGCAAGAAGAGTCCAGAGACAAAAAAGCATCAGAAGACATCTGCAAGTCACAAAGTGAATTCAACAACTCTTCATCCCACCTAGTAATAATAATAATAGTACAATGGTATTTGTTCAGCGCTGACTATGTGCAAAGCACCACTCTAAGCGCTGGGGGAGATCCAACGTGATCAGGTTGTCCCCAGTGGGGCTCGTAATCTTCATCCCCATTTTACAGACGAGGGAACCGAGGCCCAGAGAAGTGAGGCGCCCTCGCCCAAAGTCACACAGCTGACAAGTGGCAGAGCCGGGATTTGAACCCATGATCTTGGACTCCCAGGCCTGGGCTCTTTCCACCGAGCCACGCCGCTTCTCTACAGTAGACTTTAAGCTCACTGCGGGCAGGGAATGTGTCAGTTTATTCTTATATTGTTCTCTTCCAAGTGCTTAGTACAGTGTTCTTCATTCATTCATTCAATCGTATTTATTGAGCGCTTACTGTGTGCAGAGCACTGTACTTAGCACTTGGGAAGTACAAGTTGGACACACAGTAAGCGCTCAATAAATAGGATTGGCTAAATGAATGAAAACTCATTGTGGCAGGGAATGTGTCTGTTTACGGTTGTATTGTGCTCTCCCAAGCACTTAGTTCAGTGCTCTGCACACAGTAAGTGCTCAATAAATACGACTGAGTGAGTGAGTGAGGATTTGATACCTGCTCATCCTCCCCCTCTGACTGTGAGACCCATGTGGGACAGGGACTGTGTCCAAATTGATTATCTTGGATTTAACCCTGATTTATTACTCTGCTTATTTTACTTGTACATATTTATTATTCTATTTTGTTGATTTTCTGCATCTAGCTTTACTTCTATTTATTCTGATGACTTGACACCTGTCCACATGTTTTGTTGTCTGTCTCCCCCCTCTAGACCGTGAGCCCGCTGTTGGGTGGGGACCGCCTCTATATGTTGCCGACTTGTACTTCCCAAGCACTTAGTACAGTGTCCTGCACACCGTAAGCGCTCAATAAATATGATTGAATGACTGAATGAACGAACCCAGCTCTGGGTACTTTGCTCGGCATCTAGCGTTTAACAAATGCTACAGTTCTTTTATATACTTATTCGGAATGGCTCTGCATATGTGGCCCTGGAATATCACGGGGGAATCTCGCGGCCCTGGAATATCACGGGAGAGTAAATCTGAAGGAAACAGAAATACCGGCCCTGGAATATCACGGGAGAGTAAATCTGAAGGAAACAGAGATACAATAAATACAACTGGATGAGAGCACTTTGTGAGCAGGGAATGTGTCTGCTGTTCTATTTATTTACCTCTCCCAAACGCTTAGTACAGTGCTCTGCACAGAGTAAGCGTTCAAAAGAAAAGAGCTTGGCACACAGTAAGTGCTTAACAAATACCGTAGTTATTATTATTACTATCAATAAATACAACAGATGGTTGTTGTCAACAAATACGACAATAGTTACCTCTTCAGTATGTTCTGATGTTCCCCTACTTTCCCACCGACCCCTCCCTGCCCAAGAGCAGAAGAAATGAGAGGAACGAAATGACGGCAGGGATCGATCATCATCTTAAGTGACTGGGAAATGAAGGAAAACCGGTCACCCTTTGGAAACCTTCATCCCACACGTCAAATCCCGAGGACAGAGTCTACTCATTTCAGGCTTGCTACAAATTGCAACAGATTCCCTTTCCAGTGGCAACTCTTCCTTTGATTCACTCAAGGCCTCCAGTGAAATTCGTTCATTCATTCAATCGTATTTACTGAGCGCTCACTGCGGGCAGAGCACTGGACTGAGTGCTTCGGTCTTGGATTCTAGCCCCCAGAGTTGGTTCGGAATTCCTGCCTTCCAATCTAGACAGCCCCACGGGGCTGGGACAAGTCTGGATTCAGTCCAATCTCGGGGAACCCATAATCATCAGAAAGCAGCAGTGTGGACAGACCACAGGCCCGGGAGTCGGGTCGTGGGTTCTAATCCTGCCTCTGCCACATGTCTGCTGTGTGAACTTGGGGAAGTCACTTCACTCCTCTGTGACTCATCTGTAAAATGGGGATTGAGACTGTGAGCCCCACGTGGGGCAGGGACCGTGTCCAACCTGACTTGCCTCTATCCACCCCAGCGTTTAGAAGACTGCTGGACACATAATAATAATAATAATAATAATAATAATAATAATAATAATAATATGATGATGATGATGATGATGATGATGATGATGATGGCGGCATTTATTAAGGGCTTGCTACATGCAAAGCACTGTTCTAAGCACTGGGGAGGATTCATTCATTCACTCATTCAATCATATTTATTGAGCACTTGGGACTGTGTCCAACCCGATTTGCTTGTATCCACCCCAGGGCTTAATTATTGTTATTATTATTATTATTACTAGGGACTCCCCAAAGTCCTCTGGGTCTTTGGTCACAGTCCTATCTGCCCTTCCAAGGGCCGCAACACTAGCGCTCACTTCAACATTGTTTTCACCTGCTCCAACACGGACAAAAAGGTCTTACCCCGGGGAAATCGTCAGACCGCGTCACGACGATGGGCTGATCTTTTGGAGCCGAGTCCAGGAAGCGCGACTCCTCCTCTCCCCCTCGTCCCCCTCTCCATCCCCCCCGCCTTACCTCCTTGCCTTCCCCACAGCACCTGTATATATGTATATATGTTTGTACGTATTTACTACTCTATTTTACTTGTACATATCTATTCTATTTATTTTATTTTGTTAATATGTTTGGTTTTGTTCTCTGTCTCCCCCTTTTAGACAGTGAGCCTGCTGTTGGGTAGGGACTGTCTCTAGATGTTGCCAACTTGGACTTCCCAAGCGCTTACTACAGTGCTCGGCACACAGTAAGTGCTCAATAAATATGATTGATTGATTGATTGACTGACTAGGGAGTTATCGGCTGCTGGGGACAGGAGTCACGGAAAAGGGAGGAGCCCGTCCCGGGGGGCCCTGGGCCCGTCTAGCTTTCTGGCTGATTGCCCTGGGCTATTTGGCTTCATGCCTCGGGCCCCCCCAGCCTGGTTTCTTTCCTTAGGCTTCGCTCATCTTCTCATCTTCTGTTCCTGTGGCCTCCCCAGAGCCATGAAGAAATCACGGCACCATCTGAAACTGGATATCAGGCCATACCCTTTCATGAGAAATGCATAAAATGCCACCGAAGGAAACAAAACGAGTCTCCCCTTTTCCTCCACAGCGGCCCATTTTTTTTTTACGGTGCTTGTTAAGCGTTCTCTATGTGCCAGGCGCTGTCCTATACACGGTAATCAGGTTAGACACAATCCAGGTCGCACGTAGGGCTCGCGATCTTAATCCTCATTGTACAGATGAGGGAACCGAGGAGGCAGAGAGGAGTGACGTGACTTCCCTAGGTCACACAGCAGACGAGAGGCAGTCGGAATTACAACCCGGCTTCTTCCAACTTTCATTCATTCAATTGTATTTATTGAGCGCTTACTGTGAGCAGAGCACTGTACTAAATGCTTGGGAAGTACAAGTTGGCAACATATAGGGACGGTCCCTACCCAACAGCGGGCTCACAGTCCAACTTCCACTTCCAATGCTCCATCCACCAAGCCACACTGTTTCTCCTCTTTGGTATGTCCCAAATGCTAAAGCAGCAGAGACCAAGGATCTGAACTGGGCCATGGTTTAAGAGGGGACTGCATATTGAACATGATCCACCCACCCACCCCCACAAACTAAAACGTGACCAATAAATAGCAGTGACGACTAATGAGCACATCCGCAAGATACAGCACTTTCCTCCTGAGTCACAATCAATCCATCAATAATACTTCCTGAACGCTTAATCTGGGCAGAACACTGTGCTAAGCACTCGGGAGAGTACACTACAATGCTCAGTGGAGGGAGCCAGGGCTTTGGGGTCAGAGATCAAGGGCTCGAATCCTGGCTCTGCCACTTTTCAGCCGTGTGACTCTGGGCAAGTCACTTTACTTCTCTGGGCCTCAGTTCCCTCATCTGGAAAATGGGGATTAAGACTGCGAGGGTGGGACAACCTGATCACCTTGTAATAATAATAATAATAATGATGTGAGCCCACTGTTGGGTAGGGACTATCTCTATATGTTGCCAACTTGTACTTCCCAAACGCTCAGTACAGTGCTCTGCACACAGTAAGTGCTCAATAAATACGATTGATTGACTGATTGATTGATGGCATTTTTTAAGTGCTTACTGTGTGCAGAGCACTGTTCTAAGTGGTGGGGGGATACCAGGTGATCAAGTTGTCCCACGTGGGGCTCACAGTCTTAATCCCCATTTTACAGATGAGGTAACTGAGGCTCAGAGAAGTTAAGTGACTTGCCCAAGGTCACACAGCTGACAAGTGGCGGGGCCGGGATTTGAACCCACGACCTCTGACTCCAAAGCCCGGGCTCTTTCCACTGTGCAATACTGCTTCCCATAGCAGCTTGTAGCCTCCCCAGCATTTAGAACAGTGCTTTGCACATGTAAGCGCTTAATAAATGCCATTATTATTATTATTAACAGTGCTCTGCACATAATAAGTGCTTAATAAATGCCATCATTATTATTATTTATTACAATAGAGTTGGTAGATTTGTTCCCTACTTGGGAATCAGAAGGACCTGGGTTTTAATCCCAGTTCTCCTACTCGTCTGCCGTGTGACCTTGGGCTGGTCAGTTCACTTCTCTGTGCTTCAATTACCTCATCTGTAAAATGGGGATTAAGATTGCGATCCCGACGTGGGACACGGACCGTGTCTGCACCTATTAGAGTGGATCTATCCCAGCGCTTACTACAGTGCCCGCCACATAGGAAGGGCTTAACAAATACCACAGTAATAAAAGAAATGCAGCACGGCTTTGTGTTTGGCTGATTTCTGTTTTTCCATACTAATAATAACAATAATGACAATGATGGCATTTATTGCCATTAAAAAATGTTTCTAGTTCTTAATCAGGATTTGCAATGTACTCTTCCTTAATTTCCACAGAAGTAGTTCAAAAGGATCGAATAACCATTTTTCCAACACCTGGTGATGAAGGATGACTTCGCAAAAGGAAAAGAAAATTCCCCCGGTGGGCGGGTGAATGTGCCTGATTTCATTGTGCTCTGCACATAGTAAGCGCTCAATAAATACGATTGATGATGATGATTGTCTTGTGTCTATCCCACACCGTAAGTGATTAATAAATGAAATAATCAATCGCTTCGCTTCCAATCAAAATTTCACTCCAGAAGACTTTCAAAATTCCTCTCGAGTACAGGAACAGGAAGACTTGGGAAAGCACCGTGGCTAAGTGGAAAGAGCCTGGGCTTTGGAGTCAGAGGTCGTGGGTTCAAATCCTGGCTCCACCAACTGTCAGCTGTGTGACTTTGGGCAGGTCACTTCACTTCTCTGTGCCTCAGTTACCTCATCTGGCAAACGGGGATGAAAACTGTGAGCACCCCATGGAACAACCTGATCAAATCGTAACCTCCCCAGTGCTTAGAAAGGTGCTTTGAACATAGTAAGCGTTTAACAAATACCATCACTATTATTATTATTATTTAAATGTCTCTGCCCTCACAGGTTTTACCCTCACACTTGGTCTGAAACTATCTCGATCCCAGGCAGCAATCGGAGCCAACGGAAATCAATCAATCAATCGTATTTATTGAGCGCTTACTGTGTGCAGAGCACTGTACTAAGCGCTTGGGAAGTACAAGTTGGCAACATATAGAGACAGTCCCTACCCCACAGGGGGCTCCGATATCTGATTCCTGAGTGAAATGCTGAAAATTCCTCAATCTTTAACACCCAGTAACACTTTTTAACGTTCACCCGAAGACACAGTGAATTCTAGTTTCACTTTAGGGGTCTGTGTGTGTGTCTGCACGTCATTAAACATGTCAGACTTTTTGAACTCTTCTCCGTCTGATTTTTAATCATCCGCCTCGGCCTTCAACTCATTCTCTGACCTCCCGGTTTGTCCTTCTCTCCCCCTCCAATTGTGATTTTTCCAGCACATTTAATGAACGGAATGATTGAACATCATCTTCTTTCTCATCCCTTAATTTTGTCTGATCTTTGTAACTGCCTTCTTGTGAAAGATTATCATTTCAATTGACATTAATTCACCTTCACTCTTTTCTAATGTCCATCTTTCACTTCGTACAGAGGCCACAGAATGAATTTGTTTTTTGAATGATTTCTCTGCCCTGCCAATCACTCTAGCCATTCTACCGAACGAATAAAGCATCAGAAAGAGCGTGGCTCAGGGGAAAGAGCACGGGTGTGAGAGTTGGAGGTCAAGGGGTCTAATCCCAGCTTTGCCACTTGTCTGCTGTGTGACTTTGGGCCAGTCACTTCACTTCTCTGGGCCTCAGTTACCTCATCTATAAAATGGTAATTAAGACTGTGAGCCCCACAAGGGACAACCTGATAACCTTGTATCTAGCCCAGCACTCAGAACAGAGCTTGGCACATAGCAAGAGACTAACAAATACCATTATTATTATTATTATTATCATTATAAGCAACACCCAGGTCATCAGGTATGAGAGGAGGAGCTCCAGGGAGATCCTAACTTCTTTTAATGCCAGTATTCAAGGTGGAAAAGAGCCAATCCTGGTGAAAATTCCTCCTGGTCAGGATGGCAACTCCAACCACTGAACAACAGGCTAAACTGAACTGACCTTCATAGTTTGATTACCTATTAGGGGGAAAAAAATCAAGCTAAACTGTCTTGAAGTGAAGTACTAAGTCCAGAATATTCTAGTCCAAAAACTAAAATGTTTAAAGAAGGCAACAAAGCCTAGAGGCTTTCCTTCTAGACTGTGAGCCCACTGTTGGGTAGGGACTATCTCTATATGTTGCCAACCTGTACTTCCCAAGCGCTTAGTACAGTGCTCTGCACACATAAGCGCTCAATAAATATGATTGAATGAATGAATGAATGAATAGAGGAAAGGGCAGGGGTCAGAAAATTGGGTTCTAGGCTCTGTTCTGCTACTGATCAGCTCAATGACTTGGGGCAAATCACTTAATCTCTCTGGGCCCAAGCCTCCTCATAGGTAAAATGTGAATACGTTGCCAACTTGTACTTCCCAAGTGCTTAATACAGTGCTCTGCACACAGTAAGCGCTCAATAAATACGATTGAATGAATGAATGAATAAACTTATCTTCTGTCCCCTCCTTTTTTGATTTGTGATCCCCAGGTGGTGCAGGGACTTTGTCTGATCTGATCATATTTTAACAACCCCAGCGCTTATCGAAATACCAAGCACAAAGAAAATAACATCATTATCCATCAGCTGGCTCGCTAAAAATACAGTTAGCTCAATCATTTCCTAGTGTCTGCCTGGCTTTGAGTTCCTTGGGAGGAGGGAACATGTTTTCCAACCCTGTTGCACCGTACTTCCCAGGAGTTAAGTACAGTGCTCTGACTTGAGAAGCCTAACGGATACAGAACGGGCCTGTGAATAAGAAGGACCTGGTTTCTAATTCTGACTTTGCCATTTGTCTGCTGTGTGACCTCGGGCAAATCACTTCACTTCTCTGTGTCTATTACCTCATCTGTTCAAGGGGGATTGAGACTGAGAGTCCCACGTGGGACATGGACCGTGTCCAATCTGATTAGCTTGTACATAACTCAATGCTTAGCACAGTGCCTGGCACATAGTAAGTGCGTAACAAATACCATTAAAAAAAAACGGTCAATAGATACGATCGACTGAATTCTTACCATTAAACAGAGGCCATTCTCCCCCCACAAAAATCAGTGACCAAACCAAGTTTCCGGTATCCTCGCACAACGTTAAGACCCGACCGGGTAACCCCACCACATAACATTGCAGTCAAAAGAGATTCCACCTCAGGCCGTCGTTTAAAATCGACCAGCGAGGCTGGAGGGATTCCACACCTCAAGCTAGCTACCAGAACGCATCTGAAACACATAATTCAACCCTCACTCTCAATCCATCACCAAATCCTGTCAGTTTCTACCTTCACAACACTGCTAAATGCCATCTTTCCTTTCCGTTCAAACTGCTTTGATGGTGATCCAAACATATATCTCATCCTGCCTTGATTACTGCATCTGCCTCGTTTTGTTGATCTCCCTGCATTCTGTGCCTCCCAACTCCAACCTGTTTGGCTCTGCGGCCCGAACTGTGGGGGAAGGAGGGAGTTTGTATTAAAAAAAAAGAAAAGGAAACAAAATCCTCTCAGTCGACGTCTCCCTACGCCTCAAGAACTTCCAATGGTTGCCCATCTACTTCCACAATGAACGGAAACTCCTTATCGCTGGCTTTAACTCTTACCACTTCACTGTGGTGCGCAGGACATTTTTTCCCACTCGTCAAGAACCTCCAGGGGTTGCCTGTCCATCTCCACAACCAACAAAAACTCCTCACCATTGGGCTTTAAAGCATTCAGTCACCTTGCCTGATCTTACCTCACCTTGCTATTCTACAGCCCACACGCTCGGCTCCTCTAATGCCAAACCACTCACTGGTCCTCGATCTCTTCTCTCTCGGTGCTGACCCCTCGCCCGTGTCCCGCCTTTGGCCTTGAATGGCCTGCGTCCCTAAATCCGGCAATTACTCTCCACCGCTTCAGACTCTTCAGACACATCTCCTCCAAGAAGCCTTCAGTGGCTAAGCCCTCCTTTCCTCGTCTCCCACTTCCTTCGACATCACCCTGGCTTGCTCCCTTTATTCATCCCCACTCCCAGCCCCAGAGCACTCATGAACATATCTGTAATTTATTCATTTACATTAATGTCGGTCTTACCCTCTAGACCGTAAACTTTTCTGCAGGGAATGTGTCTGCTTATTGTTATATTGTACTCTCCAAGTGCTAAGTACAGTGAACACAGTAAGCACTCAATAAATACAACCGAATTTAAAGCACTCAATCAGCTCACCCACTCTTACCTGACTCTACCGATCTCCTAGAATAGCCCAACTCCCACACTCCGCCCCTCTAGGACCATCTTACTCACTGTGCCCCAACCTCAACTATCTTGCTGCCATCCCTTTCCCACATTCTCCCTCTGGCCTGCTATCCCTCCCAGTCCACATATGCCAGACCACCACTCTCTTCATCTTCAAGGGCTCATTAAGGACACATCTCATCCCAAAGTCCTTCCCCATTTAAGCCCTCTTTTCCCAGGCCCCTCATCCTTCCACGTCATCATGCACTCGGATCTGTGACCTATGGATCTGTGACATTTGATAATCACCCCAACCTCAACCCCACAGCACTCTCGGGGAGGGGCAGGGATCAACCACAACGAGCACCGAGGGCGGTTGAACGTCCACAATGCTGGGCACTTTCCAGCCTCCTCTATGGCTGGATGTCCCAGACTCACATCCAAAGAGTCTCAAGGACAGGGAACGGACTCCTAAAGGCATAAAAGACTCCTGAGACCCTCTGAGGAAAAGAGCACGACACGAGTTTTGACAACCAAAAAACAGAGCAGCAATTCAATCCCTCGAAATCATCGCGAGGGGCTGTGTTAGGTTCTGCTAAATTCAACTTCCCCATACCTAAATTCAGGGGATTTTGAACTCGTCACATTTGTAACACGGGCCATATATGCCGTTTATCCTCTATGGTCTCGGGGCGGATCTCTGGTTGTTCTGTCGAGGTGACCCTGACATGTAAGCATTTTGGGACTCCCCCAGGTGCGCCAACGGAGGGGCCTGAAGACCGTTCCCGGGATTTCAACCACCGTCAACCTCTTCCGGGAGCCCTGACTTCAACACTCAAGAACAGGCGGGGCCCAGTTCAAAGCAACCAACGGTCCGCTTTCGTCCTTCATGGCCTTTTTATTTCACGCACCCGGGGAGCTGAGAAATCTGACTTGGAGCAGCGGTCTGCCGCTTCGCCGGCAGAATCCGGGAAGCCACGGCATTTCGAGACTTCAGGTGACCGCCCTTGATCAACTTTCTCTTGTCCTCTGGAAGAGGTCGGCCTTGGGAGGAGATGCGGGGTCAACACGTACCTTCAGTTTGACCATCAGCCCGCCGATGTCCTCCGGATCCCCAACCATCGCCCTCTGGGTTTTGATGCCCTGGTCCAACAAGGTCAGCCAGTCGGTGAGCTCGGCCCACGCCCGGTTGAAGTCGGCCAGGGCGGGCATCTCTGGGAGCAGGGAAGACGGCATTTCTCCTTTGGAGAGGGTCGTTTCCTTAGTAACCAACGTCTGGGCTTCGACGGGAGCAGTCCGGCCGGCCACTAAAGAAACCAAGTGAAGAACCGATGCAATAGGCAGTCAGTCAGTCAATCGTATTTAATGAGCGCTTACTGTGTGCAGGGCACGGTACTGAGCACTTGGGAGAGCACAATCTAACAGTATAACAGACGCGGTCCTTGCCCACAGTGAGCTTACATTCTAGAAAGGGAGAGAGACGTTAATATAAATAAGTAAAATTACAGAAACGTTCATAAAAGCAATGGGTCTGTCGGGGGAGAGGAGTAAAGGGAGCAAGTCACGGTGACACAGAAAGGAACGGAAGAAAAAGAAAAGAGGTCTTAGGGAAAGCCTCTTGGAGGAGACCGGCCTTCAATAAGACTCCGAAAGGGGGAAAAGAAAGTGCCTTTCGGATAAGACGAGGGAGGACGTTTACAGGCCAGAGGCAGGACATTTCTAGACTGTGAGCCCGCTGCTGGGTAGGGACCGTCTCTATATGTTGCCAACTTGTACTTCCCAAGTGCTTCGTACAGTGCTCTGCAGACAGTAAGCGCTCAATAAATACGACTGAATGAACAAGAAGCAGCGTGCCTCAGTGGAAAGAGCCCGGGCTTTGGAGTCAGAGGTCATGGCTCCGCCAACTGTCAGCTGTGTGACTTTCGGCAAGTCACTTCGCTTCTCTGGGCCTCAGTTCCCCCATCTGTAAAATGGGGATTAAAACCGTGAGCCCCCCCGCGGGGCATACTGATCGCCTTGTAACCTCCCCGGCGCTTAGAACAGTGCTTCGCACAGAGTAAGCGCTTAACAAACACCATCGTTATTATTATGAGTGAGAGGTCGGCGGTGAGACTGGCGAGACGGAGGTAAAGCGAGTGGGTCGCCATCGGAGGGGCCAAGTGTGCGGGCTGGCTTTTAGTAGAAGCGTTGGGAGGTGAGATAGGTGGGGGCAAAATGGCTGAGGGCTTTAAAACTGACAACACACTGAGCCCAAGGGCCACTTCTAGACTGTGAACCCGCTGTTGGGTAGGGACCGTCTCTATATGTTGCCAACCTGTACTTCCCAAACGCTTAGTACAGTGCTCTGCCCACAATAAGCGCTCAATAAATACGACTGAATGAATAGGGTGCCCGGGGCCGCGGGCAGCAACGGGGTGGGCAGCGCTACCCTGGGCAGCCTATCATTTGGGGGACGGACTTGTCTCCCCGTCGGAATGGCTGCTCTGCCGCTTGTGACCGGGAGGTCCCCGTCCCCGAGTGATCCGGCGGTTCGGACAAAGGCTCTGGGAAGGCACGGCAGGGCCGTGGGCGTTTCCGAACCAGTTTCCTCTTACTTTATTTGTTTTAGGCCCAGAACCGTCACCGATTTTAGGTTTGCTACAGTCTCCTCTCGGCCAAGGACCGGAAACAGTGACAGCTCACCGAGGGATTCGGGCCTGTCCCGGTGCTGGTAATGCCATGGAGGCAGGGAATCAGGCCACGGGCAGCGGGCCCGAGGGACACGGGGCTTCGGCTGAACGGCTGCAGAAGAACCGTCTAAAGGCAGGGCCAAGAGCGGAGGCGCTCTTAAATTGCTGCCATCCTTCATGGTGGCGGCCTGATTGTCTGGGAAAATTCAAGCTACAGGAAGCTGCGATAATTATCTCTCGCTAGGTCTGCCGAGAGGGCGTGGACGGAAGCTGAATACCAACCTGGAAACGCGATCGGCATGATTTTCAAACGCTGTTTTTAGTTTATCTTCGCTTATCTAAAGACCCCGAGAAGTCCGGGCTCAGGCGGTGCGACACAGAATGGACAGCCGACAAGCCCACCTTCCAACATGGAGGACTGAGAGGTGTACACGCAAACACACACAAACACACACCGTCTCTCTAAACCCATGTCCCAAGTCCACGGGAAAGCTTTAAACGCAACTGGCCTTGCCAAGGAAAATCAATCCGTTACTCAGGCCAATTCTACAGGGAGCTTCAGCGCCGACATTCGATCGGTCAATCGCTCAATTAACGCTACTTATTGGGGGCTTATTATGGGCAGAGCACTGTACTAAGCGCATGGGAAAGTATGATACAATAGAGTTGGTAGACGAGTAGCTCCTGCCCACAGAGAGCTTACAAATATTTTACTTTAGTAAGGCAGGTTTTAGCACATCGACAGACTAGCAGCAGAAAACAGCACGGTGTAGAGGACACACCCACCGTGGGCAGGGATTGTCTGTCTTTATTGGTGAACTGTACTTTCCAAGCGCTTAGTACAGTGCTCTGCACACAGTAAGCGCTCAATAAATACAACCGAATGACGTGAATGAATGACACAGCATAGGCCTGGGACTCTAATCCCAAGGACCTGCTCTCTAATCCCAGTTCTGCCACTTGTCTGCTGTGGGATCTTGGGCAAATTACTTCACTTCTCTGTGTCTCGGTTCCCTCATCTATAAAATGGGGGTGAAGGCTCAATTGTCAGCTGTGGGACCCTGGGCAAATCACTTCACTTCTCTGTGCCTCAGTTACCTCGTCTATAAAATGGGGATTAAGGCTCAATTATCAGCTGTGGGACCCTGGGCAAATCACTTCACTTCTCTGTGCCTCGGTTACCTTGTCTATAAAATGGGGATTAAGGCTCAATTGTCAGCTGTGGGACCCTTGGCAAATCACTTCACTTCTCTGTGCCTCAGTTCCCTCGTCTATAAAATGGGGATTAAGGCTCAATTGTCAGCTGTGGGACCTTGGGCAAATCACTTCACTTCTCTGTGCCTCGGTTACCTTGTCTACAAAATGGGGATTAAGGCTCAATTGCCAGCTGTAGATCTTGGGCGAATCACTTCACCTCTCTGTGCCTCAGTTACATCGTCTATGAAATGGGGATTAAGGCTCAATTGTCAGCTGTGGGACCTTGGGCAAATCACTTCAATTATCTGTGCCTCAGTTACCTCATCTATAAAATGGGGATTAAGGCTCAATTGTCAGCTGTGGGACCTTGGGCAAATCACTTCACTCCTCTGTGCCTCAGTTACCTCGTCTATAAAATGGAGATTAAGGCTCAATTGTCAGCTGTGGGACCCTGGGCAAATCACTTCACTTCTCTGTGCCTCAGTTACCTCATCTATAAAATGGGGATTAAGGTTAGGAGCCCCAGGTGGGCCAGGGACAGCGTCCAACCTGATCCACTTGTATCTGCTCCAACTTTGAACGGTGACTGGCACGGAGAAAGCGCTCAACAGATACCATTACAAAAAACCACACCGAAACAAAAAACGCTGACGCTTCGTCATCTATCCAATGACCCACTTTCCCTTTAATTCCCTCACTCCTTCTCCCCAGCATCTTTGCTCCTCTTAGAGGGAAATGAGGCCACCACAATCAAGGGAATATCGGGGTCCTCAGAAACCCCTGCTTTCCCTCCCCTTCAGTCTGGTAACCCAGTGGGGGATGTGGATTGCGTCCGGTGGTTTTCCAGTTTTCCTGATACTTCAGGGAATAGTACGGTACTTGAAACGCAACGCGATTACTATTATTAGTAGTCGTCCTGACCAAAATATAAAACCCACACATCTTTGGCAGCTCTACTACGTCACTGGGACCGCTGTGCTCGGTGCCATTCATTCACTCCTTCACTCAATTGTATTTATTTAGTGCTTACTTACTAAGCACTTGGGAAGTACAAGTAGGCAACATATAGAGACGGTCCCTACCCAACGATGGGCTCACGGTCTAGAAGGGGGAGACAGACAACAAAACGAAACATATGGATGGGTGTCAAGTCGTCAGTGTCAAAAGTCTCAGGTTAGGTAAACTGAGAAGCCCGTTTCGATACCCTTGGGCCCACGCAGCACTTTCCTCGTTACAGAAATCATGGTTCGCTACGCCAGCAGAGATAAATTTAGTACCGCTTTCTATTTAGTATGCTCTGTTGGCATGAAAGATAAAAAAAAAAAAAGCCTTTAGGAATCAATGTTCCCATCTTTATGGCTTAATCTTTTGATCTTTATAGGCTCAGAGTCGGGGGGAAAATCGAGAGGAGATTTTTAGTTCTGCTTCAGTGATAAGGGAAGTCACTTTTTTCGGTGTGAAAAGGATTCTCGTCCTGGGCCTCATCCACCCAAAGACTGCTTAAAAAAAAAAATCCAATAAATTGTGTACAATCTAGTCGTAACATCACCATTCATTCATTCATTCAATCATATTTATTGAGCGCTTACTGTGTGCACAGCACTGTACTAAGCTCTTGGGAAGTCCAAGTTGGCAACATATAGAGATGGTCCCTACCCAACAGTGGGCTCACAGTCTAGAAGGGGGAGACAATGAACAAATCATATTAACAAAATAAAATAAATAGAATAAATATGTACAAATAAAATAAATAATTGCAGACCCCCGTGATAAAAATCTCTACCCCCCAACATCCTCCTGGAGGCAAATTCTGGGACATCATCCCTCTCTGAACAGCACTTAGGGGTGTCACATTCATTTCCCAGGATCCTCCGAACGTCCTTACCCTCCGCTTCCACCGCAGGCCCCAAAAGGAAACGGTCTCTCCCAGATTACACACCCCAACACCATTTTCTGTTCTTTTGAAAAATGACGAACACCCTACTTCTCCACAGATGTTCTGGAAAACGCCACTCAGGGGCCCTCTTCCAAGCCTGAAATGGTTTCAAACAGTCATTCATTCTCATTTATTGAGCACTTACTATGTGCAGAGCACTGTACTGAGCACTTGGGAAGCACAAGTTGGCAACATATAGAGATGGTCCCTACCCAGTCTAGAAGCCTGGTGTCTCTCCCTCACCTCTTGACCCCTGATAACACATCAGGCTGGGGGCGAGTAAGGGAGAGACACCAGGCTGCGGGTGAACAGGGGAGAGACGTCGGGCTGTGGGTAAGTAAAGGAAAGACAGTAGGCTGTGAACAGGGGAGAGACATCAGACTGCGGAAGAGTGGGGAAATAAAAGAGAATAATAATAATAATGGCAATTATTAAGCACTTACTATGTGCAAAGCACTGTTCTAAGCGCTGGGGAGGTTACAAG
Organism: Tachyglossus aculeatus; assembly: GCF_015852505.1. Lineage (NCBI taxonomy): Eukaryota > Metazoa > Chordata > Mammalia > Monotremata > Tachyglossidae > Tachyglossus > Tachyglossus aculeatus. The sequence continues at coordinate 199,855 of NC_052080.1, forward strand.
GTGATGAGGCTGTCCCATGGGGGGCTCGCAGTCTTCATCCCCATTTTTCAGATGAGAAACAACTGCTCCCCAGTCCCTCGCTAAAGAGACGGAGCCCCTGCAGAATGCCTTCTCCCTTCCCCTTCCTTTTTCGATCCGCACCATGGCCTTTTGGAGAGAGCTAGGGACTGCAAGTCAGGAGACCTGGTTAGGAATCCCATAATAATAATAATAATAATAATAATAATAATAATAATAATTAATAATAATGGCATTTATTAAATGCTTCCTCTCTGCAAAGCACTGTCCTAAGTGCTGGGGAGGTTACAGGGTGATCAGGTTGTTCCGCGGGGGGCTCACAGTCAATCCCCATTTTAGAGATGAGGGAACTGAGGCCTGGGGAAGTGAAGTGGCTTGCTCAAAGCCACACAGGTGACATAACCATATATGTTGCCAACTTGTACTTCCCAAGCGCTTAGTACAGTGCTCTGCACACAGTAGGTGCTCAATAAATACGATTGATTGATAACCACTGACTCCAAAGCCCGGGCTCTTTCCACGGAGCCCCGCTGCTTGCTTGGAGGCCTTGGGGAACTCAGTATCCTCATGTGGAAACCAAGGATAAAATACACACTCTGACTCGGTCATTTTGGGATGGGGCGGGGATATACACCACCGAGCTAAGCACAGTTCTTGGCACACAGTAAGTGCCGAATGATGCCCATCGACAAAGGAAAGAGCCGCTGCTAAGCTCTGTACTTACCGCTGCCGGGAGGGACCACTCCCACGGTTGCCACGGCCGGCTTTCTCCTCAGCTCTTGGAGCCAACGGTCCACCGTCGTCCAGTCAGAGCTCAGCTGCTCCAACTTTCTCTTTAACAGAAAATGACGCACAATTATTGAGCTCTTCGTTATGCGAGACCATCACTCGACAAGCCACTTGGCCGTTCTGATCCGACGGTTACATTTCAACCCGCCATTTGGCTCACGGTTTACCCGCGTGTGATTCACATGCCCCGTTCTTCCAGGAAACAAGAATGACAGTGGAGAGGGAGAACTGGCAAGAATACACTCATTATTATTTATAATTATTATTGGCTCTGGCGACCAATCGGCACCCATCTAAATAGGAAAGTGGCTCATTCACACCACTGCTACGCTCACTCAACTGCCTCTCTGGGCCATAACCGACAGTCTCCTGTCATTCATTCATTCATTCGTTCAATCGTATTTATTGAGCGCTTACTGTGTGCACAGCACTGTACTAAGCGCTTGGGAAGTCCAAGTCGGCAACATCTAGAGACGGTCCCTACCCAACAGCGGGCTCACAGTCTATAACGGGGAGACAGACAACAAAACAAAACATATAAACCAAATAAAATAGAATAAATATGTACAAGTAAAATAAATAAATAAATACAGTACTAAATATGTACAAACCAAAATGCTCAGAACAGCGCAGAGCAGGGTGAGATGGTTGCTGGAGATAACTTTTAGCTAAACTTATTAAGCTAAACTTTTAAACTTTTAAAAGTTTAGCTAAACTTTTGGATAACCTTTAGCCCCCTTTTAGCTAAAACGAGTTGGTCAATGGATAATATCACCTACCAACACCTACTGTGTGCAGAGCACTGTACTAAGCACTTGGGAAGTACAAGTTGGCAACATCTAGAGACGGTCCCTACCCGACAGCGGGCTCACAGTCTAGAAGGGGGAGACAGACAACGAAACAAAATAAAATAAATAGAAGAAATACATACAAATAAAATTGCTGGACGAACAAAGAGCTGCCAAGAAGATCATCGCCTATGTTGCTAGAGACCTATTTTATGGGGGCGGAGGACCACCGGGACAGAAAAGGCATCGTAATGCCGCGGCACTGAGAAAGAGACCAAGCTCTAATGCTCAGTACAACGCTCTGCACGTAGTAAGCACTTAATAAGTACGACTGATCGATCGATTGATTGATTGATCGATCTTTGTGAAGGGAACAGAATAGCAGGCGACACAATGGCCGCTTCTGCCGCACCCGAGACAGTCCCCGACTTTATCTCCCGGGTCACAAACAGGACCTGTCGGGGACAAGCATCCACAGCAGGGGAAGAGCAGCCCATTACGCAGCGATGGCTATTTGGGCGGCAGCTTCGTTACCTTCACTGGGTGACCGGCTGGTTTTTCCTTGTATAAATGCCGCCCCTTGGACAAGATCCCCTCCACATCCGGCCGCTTGGCTCCAACTGCTGCTTCGGTGTCCTGGGGACCGAGGGGGCAATGGGGGAGGAAAAAAATGCATCGTTACAAGAGGCAATACGTTGATTATACAGCGGCAATTAAAGCGCCAGATTTAAACATTTCCCTAGAGACTTCACGTAATGTCGCTGGTTCGTTTCTTTTCGCAGAGAGGAGGAAAAAGTATCTGGGGGAACATCGCTTGAGGATCTGAGAGAGAATGGTCACTGAAAATTCAAGAGAAACCACCTTTCTGCCCCAACACACCGCCAGAAATGATAAACAGGGTCCTCTTGGAAATGACACCGCGTCTGGGCTTCTCATCGTGCTAGAGAGCTGCAAAATGGAAGGCCAATATCTCTGCGTTACTGCTCGCTTTCCCCGGCCGATAAGCTCACGCTTTTATCTCTGACAAGTCGCCAGTGGGATGACGTGAAGGATAATTTATCCAAAGGGCCGTATTGGATTCTCTTGGGTATATTATTAGCAAAAGCCATCTCATTTATTTTGACCCTGGCAGCCCATTTGACAAACTCTATAAACTTACACTCTCAAAATCCTTTTACCTGGCTTTTTGGGTCAATAATGATTTAGAGGGAAGGCAGCTAATAATAAACAGCCAAATAACTCTTCCCAAGTTATCGTTATTATTCATTTTCTCTTAAAAGGAAAAGGCCATTTTGCCCACTGTCGGGTAAGGACCGTCTCTACGTGTTCCCAACTTGTACTTCCCAAGTGCTTAGTACAGTGTTCTGCACACAGTAAGCGCTCAATAAATACGATTGAATGAATGAATGAATGAAAAGTAAAACAGCCTGGACCACTAACCACTAACGAGTTAAGATTAAATCAGTCCCAGAGGAAAGGTGAAATGGAGCTACGTCATTCGGCCGGGAGAAGAAGAAGTCTGAGAGGAGTGGGTGATCTTCCAGAGATCCTCGCTGTCCGAGGAAACAACGGAAGCAACAGTAATGCCGTTTATTGAGCACGTACAGAAAGCACTCAGCGTTAGAAAAATACCACAGAAGCAGCAGCCTCATTCCCTGCCTTCCCTGTATATATGTATCCTGTATATATGTTTGTACATATTTATTACTCTATTTATTTATTTATCTTGTACATATCTATTCTATTTATTTTATTTTGTTAGTGTGTTTGGTTTTGTTTTCTGTCTCCCCCAGACTGTGAGCCCGCTGTTGGGTAGGGACTGTCTCTATGTGTTGCCGACTTGTACTTCCCAAGCGCTTAGTACAGTGCTCTGCACACAGTAAGCGCTCAATAAATACGATTGATTGATTTATTGATTGAGGAGCTGCCACACTAAAGGAAACGCTCAATCTCCATCCTGCAGATATTCACCACTTCGATGCCCTTTTCAACACCTGGGCAGTGACAGCGGTGACACGCTCCCTCTCAATGGCACCTTACGGGCAGCAGGTGAAGAGGCGGGAGAATTCTCCGGCTCCCCTCTATTCCTTCATTCCGCCTCCTTATTCATCCAAAATGCTTCTCAGTCCTCCCGTTCAATTCTGCACCACTGCAGATGTTACTATTCACCCTGTTCTGTCATTTCTAGACTGTGAGCCCACTGTTGGGTAGGGACCGTCTCTATATGTCGCCAACTTGTACTTCCCAAGCGCTTAGTACAGTGCTCTGCACACAGTGAGCACTCAATAAATACGATTGAATGAATGAATTTAACTGCCAGCAGTCGAGATGCTGGGAGCGACTGAGGTTCCTGGAGAAAAAAGATTCCCCGCTGCAGCCTCTCAAAGGCTGCCTTTTGGAGAACTCCTTCCATCCAATAACTTCTTCAACGCACCGTGCCGCAGTGATTTGATGGGTGAATATGTTATTTTAAAGAAATGTCAGTCACGTGGATACCTGTATTTAGAAAATTTAGCGTGCTTTTCTTAACATAATGAGGTCCAGTTAAACTAGCTGAGGCTCTAAATTCTTCATCTAGTCTCTAAAAAGGATTCATTCTTACTAAGAATAATAATAATAATAATGGTATTTGTTAAGTGCTTATTATGTGCAAAGCACTGTTCTGAGCACGGGGGAGATACAATCAATCAATCAATCGTATTTATTGAGTGCTTACTGTGTGCAGAGCACTGTATTAAGCGCTGGGGAAGTACAAGTTGGCAACATATAGAAACGGTCCCTACCCAACAGTGGGCTCACAGTCTAGAAGGTACAAGGTGATCCAGTTGTCCCACGGGGGGCTCACAGTCTTAATCCCCACTTTACAGATGAGGGAACTGAGGCTCAGAGAAGTGAAGTGACTTGCCCAAAGTCACACAGATGACACGTGGGGGAGCCGGGATTTGAACCCATGACCTCTGACTCCAAAGCCCGGGCTCTTTCCACTGAGTCACGCTGCTTCTCTAAGTCATATTCAACAACTCAACGCCTCTCTGTCTGTCTCTCATTCTCAGTTACCTATAGCCATGACTAGTAGGAACAGTAAACAAAAGGAAAATACAGGATTTAGGGAAACCAGCCCTGGGAAAAACAATTGGAAAAGGGTTTCAAATTAAGTGAGTCACTCCCGACGAAGGGAAACTCTACAGAAGCAAGCCTGGATGAAACCGTTCTGGCCCCGTCGCGGCAGAGTCGCGGGCCGGCGGCAGCGTACAAAATCTGCTGCCCAAGAACTTCATTTCCCAGAATCCGCTCATGGCCTCCCATCTCACCTCGCTCGTTTCCGACTTCAAACCAACTGGCACGCTCCGCTCCTCCCACACCAACCTTGTCTCTGTATCTCAATCTCATCTACCCCACCCTATCGCCACGGGAGTGAGGATCCGACTAAGAAAAGATGGGGCCTCGAGGTACAAATAGGAAAAGGCTGTAGGAAACAAAGTTGGAGGGAGGGGAAGATAATACTACAAGGAAACGGAAAAATCGGGCCCCGGCAATAATTTTCACTGAAAAAGCTCACTGTCCGGTTCGAAGTAATAGCTACAGCTGAATGAACGAAACATCGCAACATCATAAAAAGATAAACAAAGTAACCTTAATGTCCAAGGCCTCTGCTTGGCCGGTTTGGTGATAAAACTCCAATCGGCTCTTTAAAGGGGAGAGCCACTGTGTCAGCTGATTTAACCGGTCTTCGAAATTCCCCAAACTTTCCAGCAGAAGCTCAATTTCTTTCTGTTTCTCAGGTAAATCTTTGGAAACCTGGAAGGGAAAAAATGTGATTAAAGTTTTCTCTGAGGAATAACGTTCAAGTGCTAACTACAGGCCAAGCACTGCTCTAAGCACTAGGGTAGATAGATGTAAGATAAAAACATCACACTCGGTCCCTGTCACACGTGAGGCTCATGGCCAAAGAGGGAAGGAACCGAGGAATCTTAAGTTACAGAAGAAGAAACGGAGGCCTAGAGAGGTTAAGTGATTTGCTCAAGGTCTCACAAAGTTGGCCAGTGTCGGGTCAGGATTAGGATCTGTTCTCCCGACAACCAGTCCAACGAGATGAAGGCCAAGGTGATGTGAAGGTGTGAATTTAGGTGTCTTTCTGCTTCCCTCCGCGGGCTGTCTGGTTGTCCAGAGTGCCTAAATCCGCTTGGGCATTTCACCGTGAGGCTGTGGTGGCTCCACAGACCACCCCCCTGGCCGCTGCTTCCATTTCTGATGAGGCCATATGGCATGTAAATAATAATATAATAATAATAATAGCATTTGTTAAGCGCTTACTCTGTGAAAAGCACTGTTCTAAGCGCTGGGGAAGATACAAGGTGATCAGGCCGTCCCACATGGGGCTCACATTCATTCAGTCGTATTTATTGAGCGCTTACTGTGTGCAGAACACTGTACTAAGCGCTGGGGAAGATATAAGGTGATCAGGTTGTCCCACGTGGGGCTCACATTCATTCAATCGTATTCCTTGAGCACTTACTGTGTGCAGAGCACTGTACTAAGCGCTTGGGAAGTCCAAGTCGGCAACATCTAGAGACGGTCCCTACCCGACAGCGGGCTCACAGTCTAGAAGGGGGAGACAGACAACAGAACAAGACATATTAACAAAATAAAATATATAGAATAAATATGTACAAGTAAAATAGAGTAATAAATATGTACAGACGGACAACAGAACAAAACATATTAACAAAATAAAATAAATAGAATAAATATGTACAAGTAAAATAGAGTAATAAATATGTACAAACATATATACACACATATCACAGTCTTAATCCCCATTTTACAGATGAGGAACTGAGGGCAGAGAAGTGAAGTGACTTGCCCAAAGTCACACAGCTGACAAGTAGCAGAGCTGGGATTAGAACCCATGACCTCTGACTCTCAAGCCAGGGCTCCTTCCACTGAGCCATGCTGCTTTTCTATGTAATGTACAATGTAAAGTGATGTCATGAGAAATGTAAAATGTAAAACGATGAAATCCCCTTTGGGTTACACGCCATTTTTGATTTTTAATGCCATTATTAAGCATCTACTAAGTGCTAGGCCCTGTACTTAGTGCTGGGTAGAGACAAGGAAATCAGGTTGGACACAGTCCCTGTCCCCCTCTCCCTGTCCCTGTCTTAATCCTCAACGTACAGATGAATCAATCAATCATATTTATTGAGCGCTTACTGTGTGCAGAGCACTGTACTAAGAGCTTGGGAAGTACAAGTTAGCAACATATAGAGAAAGTCCCTACCCAACAGTGGGCTCACAGTCTACAAGGGGGAGACAGAGAACAAAACCAAACATACTAACAAAATAAAATAAATAGAACAGATATGTACAAGTAAAATAAATAGAGTAATAAATATGTACAAACATATAACTGCAGCACACAGAAAAGTGAATGACACGCCCAAGGTCACGCAGCAGACAAGTGGCGAAGCTGGGATTAGCTCCCAAGTCCTCCGACTCCCACGTCTGTGATGGTGATGGCTTTTATTGAGCGCTTACTACATGCAAAGCACTGTTCTAAGCGCTGGGGAGGTTACAAGGTGATCAGGTTGTCCCACGGGGGGCTCACGGTCTTCATCCCCGTTTTACGGATGAGGTCACTGAGGCCCCGAGAAGTGAAGTGACTTGCCCAAAGTCACACAGCTGACGAGTGGCAGAGCCGGGATTTGAACCCACGACCTCTGACTCCAAAGCCCGGGCTCTTTCCACCAGGCCACGCTGCTTCTCCCGCCCCGCCACTGAGTTGGCTGCTCCCGCGGCTTTCCGACGTCGCGGTACCCGAGATGGATTCCACCGTACGACTCCCTAATGATGAATTTACGGAAGACAATAAATCTAAATCCACGGGAGATGGAAATGCACCGACGGTTTCCATGACAACACCAATGAATCAGACGGGGGAAATGGAGACTTGTGACCGTGAACCTGCATCTTTTCCTAGCGCGCCACGATCTTCCAGAAACGGATAACGTGATCCACGGAGCTAACGGGAACGTGCAGCTAATAATAATAATGATGGTATTGATTCAGCACTTACTATGTGCACTGTTCTAAGTGCTGGGGAGGTTACAAGGGGATCAGGTTGTCCCACGGGGGGCTCACAGTCTTCATCCCCACTTTATGGATGAGGTCACTGAAGCACAGAGAAGTTAAGCAACTTGCCCAAAGTCACTCAGCTGACAGTTGGCGGCGCCGGGATTTGAACCCATGACCTCTGACTCCAAAGCCCGGGCTCTTTCCACTGAGCCACGCTTGTACTGGCTGGATCACGGGGGCCTCTGCTTGGATTACTCTGTGAAGATGCTCTTGGCACGGATTCTCCAGTTTTTCGCTGGAGTCCAGGAGTGGAGGGGACCAGGCCGTCGGAAGAAAACGCAGCATCCGCTTCCTGTTCATCCTGCTGGACTTGAGCTGCCCACTCCCACCAGACCCACTAAAGAGCCACCAAAATTGTCCGGGGCAAAATTAATACGAAAAAAATGAATTTTGCGCACCTGAATGAACAGGCCAGTGGAAACCACCCTATATTCTCAAATATGCGGTCCTTTAAATCCCATTACTATGCTAAATAGAAGAGTTACGCTGCCACGGAAACAAAAATTGGGCTTTGATAAGAAAAGGTACGACTGTTTCTTTTAATTGTAATTGAGACGCCCACTCCCACCAGACCCACTTCAGAGCCACCAAAATTGTCCGGGGCAAAATTAATAGGAAAAAAATGAATTTTGCTCACTTGAATGCACAGGCCAGTGGAAATCACCTTATATTCTCAAATATGCGGTCCTTTAAATCACATTACTATAAAAAATGGAAGAGTTACACTGCCACCGAAACAAAAATTGGGCTTTGATAAGAAAAGGTACGACTGTTTCTTTTAATTGTAATTGAGACGCCCACTCCCACCAGACCCACTTCAGAGCCACCAAAATTGTTCGGGGCAAAATACGAAAAAAATGAATTTTGCGCACGTGAATGAACAGGCCAGCGAAACCACCCTATATTCTCAAATATGCGATAAATCCCATTACTGAGCTAAATAGAAGAGTTACACTGCCACGGAAACAAAAATTGGGCTTTGATAAGAAAAGCTACAATTGTTTCTTTTAATTGTAATTGAGACGCCCACTCCCACCAGACCCACTTCTGAGCCAACAAAATTGTCCGGGGCAAAATTAATACGAAAAAAGTGAATTTCATGCACTCTATATGCTGCCAACTTGTACTTCCCAAGCGCTTAGTACAGTGCTCTGCACACAGTAAGCGCTCAATAAATACGATTGATTGATTGATTTCCACTGAGCCAGACTGCTTCTCCCATATAGGTATAGATGTACATATTTATTATTCTATTTATTTTTATTAATTACGTGTATTTTGCTATAATTCTATTTATTTATATTGATGCCACTGATGCCTGTCTACTTGTTTCGCTTTGTTTGGTTGTGTGTCTCCCGCCTTCTGGACTGTGAGCCAGTTGTTGGGTAGGGCTTGTCTCTATTTGTTGCCGAATTGTACTCTCCAAGCTCTTAGTAGAGCGCTCTGCACACAGGAAGCGCTCAATAAATACGACTGACTGACTGAACGAACGGCCCCCCAAAGAGCCACAAAACAAAATGAGTTTCAAGCCCATATTCCCATTCCTCTACCAGCCGTTTGAATGGTATCTGAGCAGTCCAAGACACCCAACAGCAGACATCTTTTACTTCTCTAGCAGGTGAATGTCTTAGGAGTTCCTGTATCAATCACCTTGTAACCTCCCCAGCGCTTAGAACAGTGCTTTGCACACAGTAAGCGCTTAATAAATGCCACTATCATCATTATTATTATTGTCTTACGCTGCTGAGATATCGCCGACCCGTAGCAAAACCACGGACGCATCTCTCCCAGGACGCCCCACCTCCATTTGCGATCGTTTTTGTGGGGCATCCGTAGAGTTTTCTTGGTAAAAATCAGGAGGTGGCCTTATTTTGCCATTTTATAGATGGAGTAACTGAGGCCCAGAGAAGTGACTTCTAGACTGTGAGCCCACTGTTGGGTAGGGACCGTCTCTAGATGTTGCCAACTTGGACTTCCCAAGTGCTTAGTACAGTGCTCTGCACACAGTAAGCACTCAATAAATACGAATGATTAATTAATTAAGTAAAATGGGGATTAAAACTGTGAGCCCCCCACGGGACAACCTGATCACCTTGTAACCTCCTCGGTACTTAGAACAGTGCTTTGCACATAGTAAGCGCTTAATAAATGCCATTATTATTATTATTATTATTATTATTATTATGGGTTCAAATCCCGGCTCGGCCAACGCTCAGCTGTGTGACTTTGGGCAAGTCACCTAACTTCTCCATGCCTCAGCTCCCTCATCTGTAAAATGGGGATTAAAACTGTGAGCCCCCTGCGGGACAACCTGATCACCTTGTAACCTCCCCAGTGCTTAGAACAGTGTTCTGCACATAGTAAGTGCTTAATAAATGCCATCATTACTACTTAACTTCTCCATGCCTCAGTTCCCTCATCTGTAAAATGGAGATTAAAACTGTGAACCCCCCGTGGGACAACCTGATCACCTTGTAACCTCCCCAGCGGTTAGAACAGTGCTCTGCACATAGTAAGCGCTTAATAAATGCTATTATTATTATTATTATTATTATTATTATTATTATTATTATTAGTTCAAATCCTGGCTCCACCAACTGTCAGCTGTGTGACTTTGGGCAAGTCACTTAACTTCTCCATGCCTCAGCTCCCTCATCTGTAAAATGGGGATTAAAACTGTGAGCCCCCTGCGGGACAACCTGATCACCTTGTAACCTCCCCAGTGCTTAGAACAATGTTTTGCACATAGTAAGTGCTTAATAAATGCCATCATTACTACTTAACTTCTCCATGCCTCAGTTCCCTCATCTGTAAAATGGGGATTAAAACTGTGAGCCCCCCGCGGGACAACCTGAACACCCTGTAACCTTCCCAGCGGTTAGAACACTGCTCTGCACATAGTAAGTGCTTAATAAATGCTATTATTATTATTATTATTATTATTATTATTATTATTATTATTATCATTATTATTATTATTATTATTATGGGTTCAAATCCCGGCTCCGCCAACTGTCAGCTGTGTGACTTTGGGCAAATCACTTAACTTCTCTAGGTCTCAGTTCCCTCATCTGTAAAATGGGAATTAAAACTGTGAGCCCCCCGTGGGACAACCTGATCTCCTTGGAACCTCCCCAGCACTTAGAACAGTGCTCTGCACATAGTAAGTGCTTAACAAATGCCATCATTACTACTTAACTTCTCCATGCCTCAGTTCCCTCATCTGTAAAATGGGGATTAAAACTGTGAGCCCCCTGCAGGACAACCTGATCACCTTGGAACCTCCCCAGCGCTTAGAACAGTGCTTTGCACATAGTAAGTGCTTAATAAATGCCATTATTATTATCATTATTATTATGGGTTCAAATCCCAGCTCTGCCAACTGTCAACTGTGTGACTTTGAGCAAGTCACTTAACTTCTCCATGCTTCAGTTCCCTCATCTGTAAAATGGGGATTAAAACTGTGAGCCCCCCACGGGGCAACCTGATCACCTTGGAACCTCCCCAGCGCTTAGAGCAGTGCTCTGCACATAGTAAGCGCTTAATAAATGCCATCATTGTTATTATTATTATTATTATTATCTACAAAATAGGGATTAAGAGTGTGAGACCCATGGAGAGAGATTCGCCAGTGGATTATAAACCCTGGGGCAGAGATCAGTTCTCAGATTCCTTTATCAGCTTCCCTCATCTGTTCTCACAGCACTCAATAAACAACCAGGTGTCCCAGTCCTTGTATCAATCAATCAATCAATCGTATTTATCAAGCACTTACTGTGTGCAGAGCACTGTACTAAGCGCTTGGGAAGTCCAAGTTGGCAACATATAGAGACGGTCCCTACCCAACAGTGGGCTTATAGTCTAGAAAGACTTATAGACTATTACTTGCATTTTTGTTGCTTGGCAAACTTTAATATCTGCACCATCCTGGTCCAACAGCCTCCCTGTCCTCCTTCCAAATGAACGCCGCTATAGCTGACTTAATTCCATAGGTCTTTATCTTTTACCTACCCACAAAGCGTGGTGATCCCATAATTACATTTCCTCCAACAGGTTGTAACACGTTAAGTGCCAATTTAAAGGTTGAGAACAAGAGGGTATATAAAAAGTATTGGATTTTCACGCATCATTTCGTCATGACAAACCATCACCGGGGGAAATAACTTCGGATAGGTTCGGTTCGGGTTGCCAGTTAGTTAATTAACTTAACTGTTTTCATTAGCCCACTCAACGTTGACTTTAGCACAAAGCCCGCTTAATTTATTTTAAACAATGAATATTTATGAAGCACCTTGTCAAATTAAGTCAAAGCAATGTCAGAGAGGGAAAATAAAAGAAGTTGGTAAAATATATTCCAGATAATTATCTGTAGAATATTCAGACTCGTTATATACCTTTTCTGGGGCTCTCATAAAGCTCTCAAGATCTAACTCTGACTTTACAAAAACAAAAACTCTCAAGATCTAACCCTGACTTTACAAAAACAAAAACTCTCAAGATCTAACCCCGACTTTACAAAAGCAATATGAGATTAGCCAATGGAATGGAAACTCTCTTTTGAAGAAAAGTGAACTTCCAAATCACTCAAATCAAATCAAAGCGGTGCCCAGTTTCAAGACACCGAACGGAATTTCCCGCTTTAAGGGACCATCGAGTTCTGAGAAAACAAGCCCTTCTTCTTTTACTGTTTTGAAAAAATATACAGTATTTTTCCCTATTGGAAAATACACCATTCAGAAGACAGCGATGCCTCTTCTTTTTTCCTTGGGAGGAATTTAATCCGACCAATCTAGGATCCGGATTTTACCACACCCAGCTGACGTACAGGCTCGGGACAGGGATGGGTGAATGGATAAAGTAGAACAATCCAGCTGAAATATGCAGATGCTCGCTTTGGAAAATAGGCCGGGTTACGGAGGATCCTTAATGCCACGGAAGAGTAAACCTCTTTCACTGCTCCCCGACTCTTTTCACTATCAACAATGGTATCTCTCCAGAAACAAATGCGTGTTGAATGCTCTACTGGGGACTTACGGGGGGAGAACTCTGTTTTAGACGCCTTCTGTGGGTAGGGAATCACCTGGGGTAACTACCCTTGCCAGAGAATTGTCTTAAATATCTACCGTGAGTCCACCAACGTACCAGGGCCCCTATAGCTTGCCGAGTCGTAGCAGCAGCACAGCAATTTATTTACTTGTACATATTTACTATTATTCTATTCATTTTATTTTGTTAATATGGCTTGTTTTGTTGTCTGTCTCCCCCTTCTAATCAATCAATCGTATTTATTGAGTGCTTCCTGTGTGCAGAGCACTGTGCTAAGCGCTTAGGAAGTACAAGTTGGCAACATATAGAGACAGTCCCTTCCCAACAGTGGGCTCACAGTCTAAAAGGGGGAGACAGAGAACAAAACCAAACATACTAACAAAATAAAATTAATAGAATAGATATGTACAAGTAAAATAAATAAATAAATAGAGTAATAAAAATGTACAAACATATATACATACAGGCGTATATAGACTAGACTATGAGCCCGCTGTTGGGTAGGGACCGTCTCTAGATGTTGCCAACTTGGACTTCCCAAGCGCTTAGTACAGTGCTCTGCACACAGTAAGCACTCAATAAATACAATTGAATGAATGAATTGAGAAGCAGCGTGGCTCCGTGGAAAGAGCCCGGGCTTGAGAGTCAGAGGTCATGGGTTCTGATCCCGCCACCGCCGCTTGCCAGCTGTGTGACTTTGGGCAAGTCACTTCACTTCTCTGGGCCTCAGTGACCTCATCTGGAAAACAGGGATTAAGAATGTGAGCCCCCCGTGGGACAACCTGATCACATTGTAACTTCCCTAGCGCTTAGAACGGTGCTTTGTACATAGTAAGCGCTTAATAAATACCATTATTATTATTATTATTATTATTATTATTAAAGAGCCTGGGCTTGGGAGTCAGAGGTCATGGGTTCTAATACCGCCACCGCCGCTTGCCAGCTGTGTGACTCTGGGCAAGTCACTTCACTTCTCTGGGCCTCAATGACCTCATCCATAAAGCGGGGATGAAAACTGGGAGCCCCGTGTGAGACAACCTGATTACTCGTATTCATTCATTCATTCAATCGTATTTATCGAGCGCTTACTGTGTGCAGAGCACTGTACTAAGCGCTTGGGAAGTCCAAGTTGGCAACATCTAGAGACGGTCCCTACCCAACAGTGGGCTCACAGTCTTGAAGGGGGAGACGGAGAACCAAACAAAACATATTAACAAAATAAAATAAATAGAATAGAATAAATATGTACAAATAAAATGAATAGAGTAATAAATCCATACAAACATCTATACATATATACAGGTGCTGTGGGGAGGGGAAGGAGGTAAGGCGGGAGGAATGGAGAGGGCGAGGAGGGGGAGAGGAAGGAGGGGGCTCAGTCTCGCATCCCCCTCAGTGCTTAAAACGGTGGTTAGCATAGAGTAAGCGCTTAACAAATGTCATTATTATTATTATTATTATTATTATTATTATTATTATTATTATTATTATTATGTGCCCAGAGTTGGTTGGTGATCTGGGCTGGGTTGAGAGCCAGTGAAAATTGACCCCCTCCCAGCAGGTGAGGAGATTAATGTTCTGTGGTACTTTGGAGAGGTTTCCTGAAACAATAGATAGCCGGGCTGTGGGGACCCACAGCTCCAGATGGGTCACTTGCTTTGATGATGATGATGATGATAATAATAATAATAATAATAATAATATTTGTTAAGTGCTTACTATGTGCAAAACACTGTTCTAAGTGCCGGGGACGTTCCAAGGTGATCAGGTTGTCCCTCGGGGGGGCTCATGGTCTTAATCCCCATTTTCCAGATGAGGGAACTGAGGCCCAGAGAAATGAAGTGACTTGCCCAAAGTCACACAGCTGAAAGTTGGCAGAGCCGGGATTTGAACCCATGACCTCTGACTCCAAAGCCCGGGCTCTTTCCACTGAGCCATGCTGCTTTGATGCGACTCCAGATGGACAGGGACCGCAGATTTTGGACGTATTGTCCCCTAAAAGGCGGACCCTCTCTGCCAGGCAACACAAGTTTGTTGTGGGCAGGGAATGTGTCTGTTTATTGTTGTACTAAGCTCCCCCAATTGCTTAGTACAGTGCTCTGCTCATAGTAAGCACTCAATGAGTATGAATGAACGAACGAATGAATGTCCCCTCCCTAAGTCTTGGCTGGGTTGGAGTTGTGACCCGCGGTGGCACCCTATTTCAAGCGCTTAGTACAGTGCTCTGCACACAATAAGCGCTCAATAAATACGATTGATTGATTGACCCTACTGAGCGCTCGGGTCTCCGTTCGGGTAGGAAAGACTTCTCTTTTCTCATCCGTAAAATGGGGACTCAATATCTATTCCTCCTCTTATGAATTCTGCGAGCCCCACGTGGGACAGAGACTGTGTCCGACTAAATTAGAGAAGCAGCGTGGCTCAGTGGAAAGAGCCCGGGCTTTGGAGTCAGAGGTCATGGGTTCAAATCCCAGCCCCGCCACTTGTCAGCTGGGTGACTTTGGGCAAGTCACTTCACTTCTCTGGGCCTCAGTTCCCTCATCTGGAAAACAGGGATGAAGACTGGGAGCCCCATGTGGGACAACCTGATCACCTTGTATCTACCCCAGCGCTTAGAACGGTGTTTTCTTCTGTAAAGTGAGGATTAAGACTGTGAGCCCCACGTGGGACAACCTGATCACCTTGTATCTACCCCAGCGCTTAGAATGGTGTTTTCTTCTGTAAAATGGGGATTAAGACTGTGAGCCCCATGTGGGACAACCAGATCACCTTGTATCTACCCCAGCACTTAGAACGGTGTTTTTTCTAGACTGTGAGCCCGCTGTCGGGTAGGGACTGTCTCTATATGATGCCAACTTGGACTTCCCAAGTGCTTAGTACAGTGCTCTGCATACAGTAAGCGCTCGATAAATATGACTGACTGAATGAATGAATCTGGACCTGAGGCTTTCCAACCCGGATCAACAGCCGGTGGTGGACCCTCCAGCTCTTCCTTCCAAAATCATGATGGGGGCCGTTGCACGACACGAGGCGTCACGCTCCCGTGTCCATCGGCGCAAACCGCACCATGTCCGAGCCAGCCCTCCCCGGCCCCCCCCCAGGCCACCGGGGATGGCGCCCAGTCAGGGGCCGAAATCGGCCACGGCGGGCTGACCTGAGTCCAACGGAGGTTGGCGGCTTGGAGCTGACCGTCCAACTGGTCCTCCTCTCCCGGGGCGGTGGCCGCACTGGTAAGGGCGCTCCTTCCCGTTACGTTTAACTGCTTCAGGACCTCCTGCCGAGGAGGCAGCTCCCCCACGCGTAACTGAAACGGAAGAATACCATGACATGAGGAGCAGTGTGGCTTCGTCCATCAATCAGTCAATCAATCAATCGTATTTATTGTGTGCAGAGCACTGTACTAAGCGCCTGGGAAGTCCAGGTTGGCAACACATAGAGACGGTCCCTACCCAACAGCGGGCTCACAGTCTAGAAGGGGGAGGCAGAGAACAAAACATATTAACAAAATAAAACAAACAGAATAGATATGTACAAGTAAAATAAATAAATAAATAGAGTAATAAATATGTACAAAAATATGCTTCATTGGTAGCATTTGGGCCCGGGGGTCAGGAGCACCTGGGTTCTAATCCCAGCTCCGCCCCTGGCCAGCAGGATGACCTTGGGCGGTCTCTGTGCCTCAGTTATTTTGGCTGTAAAATGGGGATTAAGACTGGGACATGAGGGGCCCAAACTGTGTCCAATTATATTAGTTATCATGTACCTATCTCGGTGCTTAGTACAATAATAATAATAATAATAGCATTAATTAAGCGCTTACTATGTGCAAAGCACTGTTCTAAGCGCTGTGGTTGTTCCATGTGGGGCTCACAGTCTTCATCCCCATTTTACAGACGGGGCAACTGAGGCCCAGAGAAGTGAAGTGACTTGCCCAAAGCCGGGATTTGAACCAATGACCTCTGACTCCAAAGCCCGGGCTCTTTCCACCGAGCAACGCTGCTTCTCTACAATGTCTGGCTCTTAATACCATAAAAAAAACCCCTGCAACCTGTGGATTTTCCCACCCCCATCCCCGTTTCTCTCGATGATCCGATCCCCCAAAGCGCCACCATCACATCCCATGGGTCTCCTTCACTCCAGCAGGCAGTGCAGAGGCCGGCGTGGATAGAGGAAAAGGCTTCTTGGAAAACTGCAGGGAGGGGGAGGAATCTTGCGGTCATTCATTCGATCATATGCGATTGGAAAGTACAATTCAGCAACAAATAGGGACAATCCCTGATCCAACAACAGATTCACAGTCTAGAAGGGGGAGACAGACATCCAAACAAATAACAGGCACCAACAGCGTCAATATGAATAAACAGGATTATAGATATATAATCTTTTAGACTGTGAGCCCACTGTTGGGTAGGGACCGTCTCTATATGTTGCCAACTTGTACTTCCCAAGCGCTTAGTCCAGTGCTCTGCACACAGTAAGCGCTCAATAAATACGATTGATTGATTGATTGATCCCCCAGCCTTACCTCCTTCCCCTCCCCACAGCACCCGTATATAGTTGTACATATTTATAACTCCATTTATTTTACTTGTACATGTTATTTATCTATTTATTTTATTTTGTTAATATGTTTTGTTCTGTCATCTGTCTCCCCCTTCTAGACTGTGAGCCCGCTGTTGGGTAGGGACCGTCTCTAGATGTTGCCAACTTGGACTTCCCAAGCGCTTAGTACAGTGCTCTGCACACAGAAAGCGCTCAATAAATATGATTGAATGAATGAATGAATATACCATGAGAAGCAGTGTGGCTCATGGGAAAGAGCCCGGGCTTTGGAGTCAGAGGTCATGGGTTTAAATCCCGGCTCCACCAATTGTCAGCTGTGTGACTTTGGGCAAGTCACTTAACTTCTCTGGGCTTCAGTTATCTCATCTGTAAAATAGGGATGAAGGCTGTGAGCCCCCCGTGGGACAACCTGATCACGTTGTAATCTCCCCAGCGCTTAGAACAGTGCTTTGCACATAGTAAGTGCTTAATAAATGCTATCATTATTATTATTATTATTATTATTACTATATCCACATCATTCGTAAAATAAATAGAATCATAAATATGCACACCTATACACAGGTGCTGTGGGGTGGGGAGCGGCGTGGAGAAGAGGGAGGGAGTCGGGGCGGAGGAGCAGAGGAAAAAGGGGGCTTAGTCTGGGAAGGCCTCCTGGAGGAGGGGAGCTTTCAGTAGGGATTTGAAGGGAGCAAGTGGGCTGGTTTGGCGGATATAAAAATGACGGCATTTGTTAAGTGCCTACTATGCGCAAAGCGCTGAATGGGAGGAGGGAGGGCGTTCCGAGCCCAAGGTGGGACGTGGGCCGGGGGTCGACGGCGGGACAGGCGAGACCGAGGGAAGGGAACAACCCAGCCCAAAGGTCCGGCTGCACGGACCCCAACTAGGCAGGACTCCGGGGAAAGACGCAAGCCATACCTTCACTTTCTCAAGGGCTCCGCTGAGCTGCTCCTCATCGCCAGGTTCCAGGGGAAGAGCGACGATACCTTCCGAGGCCTCCAGCCACGACACAAATTCCTTTAAGTCGCTGCCAAATTCCCACAATAAATTCTGTTCTTCCTCTAGTCTGGAGGAAAGGAGAGGCAAGTCCCGATTAGGGGCACGGGACACTTCAAAGGAAACTGCGCGAAGGGTCTGAGTAGCGAAAGACGGGACTGAGATTCGGGAGATCTGGGTTTTAATCCTCGCTCTGTGGCCTTAGGCAAGTCGCTTACCTCCTCTGGGCCTCAGTTTCCTCCAATCGTATTTATTGGGCACTTACTGTGCGCACAGCACTGTCCTAAGCGCTTGGGAAGTACAAGTCGGCAACATACAGAGACGGTCCCTACCCGACAACGGGCTCACATCATCATCATCATCAATCCTATTTATTGAGCGCTTACTGTGTGCAGAGCGCTGTACTAAGCACTTGGGAAGTACAAGTTGGCAACATATAGAGACAGTCCCTACCCAACAGTGGGCTCACAGTCTAAAAGGGGGAAGACAGACGACAAAACTAAACACGTGGACAGGTGTCAAGTGGACAGAACAAATAGAATTAAGGCTAGATGCGTGTCATTAACAAAATACATAGAATAGCAAATATATACCAATAAAATAAATAGAGTAATAAATCGTCAATCATTGTTGTGTGCAAAGGACTGTAGCTTTGGAAGAGGACAATAAAGTATGTAGTTATGATCTCTGCCTTCAAGGAGCTTACTTGCTAGAGGGGAAAAGCCAAGAAATTGGTTCCCTTTTCCGTCTGGAACAGGGGGTTGGGTTCATTCTGAATATCTTGACTCTATCCGGGGCTTAAGGCATAGTACGTGCTTTAATAATGTAATAAATGATAATTACTTGTACATATTTACTATTCTATTTATTTTATTAATTTGTTTTGCTGTCTGTCTCCCCCTTCTAGACTGTGAGCCCGCTGTCGGGTAGGGACCGGCTCTAAATGTTGCCAACTTGTACTCCCCAAGTGCTTAGTACAGTGCTCTGCACACAGTAAGCGCTCAATAAATACGATTGAATGAATGAATGAATGAATGAATAATGGCATTTGTTAAGCGCTATGTGCCAAGCGCTGTTCTAAGTGCTGGGGTAGATACGAGGTTATCATGTTGTCCCAGGTGGAGCTCGCAGTCTTAGTCCCCATTTTCCAGATGAGGTAACTGAGGCACAGAGAAGTGAAGCGACTTGCCCAAAGTCACACAGCTGACAAGTGGCAGAGCTGGGATTCAAACTCATGATCTCTGACTCCCAAGCCTGGGCTCTTTCCACTAAGCCAAGTTGCTTCTCCTTACAAATACAGTTATTATTATTATTATTATTATTATTATTATTATTATTATTATTATTATTTTATATTATATTATATATAATGGTGGGAGGAATCAGAAATATAAAGGAATTTATATATAATATTATATAAACAGAGAGACTACATATATTAATATATAATATATGTAATAAATAAATAAATATAGTATGATATATAATATTATGTATAAATTATATAAAATATATTATAATATAATATATATCAATAATTATAATAAAGAAATGTTTAGGAAAATTAAACTCTTTTTACATTTACAATGGTAAGGAATTGATGACTTACGGAAAATCATTACCCAATTTTGTTATGACTTCTAAGGCAGCCACATTAAAAGTCTAGGGAGGAAATACATTTTGAGGTTTGCAACCTTTTAAAA
The DNA here is from genome assembly GCF_015852505.1 of Tachyglossus aculeatus. Lineage (NCBI taxonomy): Eukaryota > Metazoa > Chordata > Mammalia > Monotremata > Tachyglossidae > Tachyglossus > Tachyglossus aculeatus. The sequence goes on from NC_052080.1 coordinate 219,893, forward strand.
TAATGTGAAATAAAAATCAGGGTAGGGAGTATAAGAGACCAAGCAATGACATGTAAAAAACTTCTTTTTCTGTAAAAGTTGCTGAAGCACACACTAAGGTTAAAAATCTGAATTGTTATAATTTCTTAACCAACTTCTTACATTGGTGTTAAATCAATTAATTTAAAATGAATAATGAATGAAGGCCACATATCAAATATTCACAATAAGTGCTACAAATGCCTCCTGGTCACAGAACAATTTCAAAGGCTGTTGAAAAGGTTGAAACGTATTTCTGATCATTTGAAAATGTTCTTATAAGGTGCCTCATGGGCAGAGAAAGTGTCTGCTATATTGTCGTATTGTACGCTTCAGTCAGTAGTATTTACTGAGCGCTTACTGTGTGCACAGCTGTGTGGCTTTGGGCAAGATACTTAACTTCTCTGTGCCTCAGTTACCTCATCTGGAAAATGGGGATGAAGACTGTGAGCCCCACGAGGGACAACCTGATCACCTTGTATTCATTCATTCATTCATTCATTCATTCATTCAATCGTATTTATTGAGCGCTTACTGTGTGCACAGCACTGTACTAAGCACTTGGGAAGTACAAGTCGGCAACATCTAGAGACGGTCCCTACCCAACAACGGGCTCACAGTCTAGAAGGGGGAGACAGACTACAAAACAAAACATGTGGACAGGTGTCAAGTCGTCAGGACAAACAGAATTAAAGCTAAGTGCACATCATTAACAAAATAAATGGAATAGTAAATATGTACAAGTAAATTAGAGTAATAAATCTGCACAAACCTATCTTGTATCTACCCCAGCGCGTAGAACAAATACCATTATTATTATTATTACAACAAATACCGTCATCATTATTATTATTATTACTATTACACACCAGTAGCTGCGTAATAATACAAATACCATAATAATAATAATAATAATTTATTCATTCATTCATTCATTCAATAATAATAATAATCTACACCAATCTACAATCTACACCAGTAGATTGTAAGTTTCCTGAAGGCGGGGATCATGTCTACTGACTCAACTGGACACTCCCTGGGGGTTCACTCAGTGCTTTCCAAACAGTAGATGGCAAATTTCCTGAGGGCATGGATCACGTCTACTCTACTCACATACCTCACGTCTACTCTACTGGACTCTCCAAAGGGCTCGATGCAGTTATGATGATGGGGATGACAGCATTTGTTAAGCACTTACTATGTGTTAAGCACTTACTATGTGTCAAGCACTTAATATGTGTCAAGTATTTGTGAAGCACTTTAAGGTGCCTGCAATAATAATAATAATAATAATAATAATAATAATAATAATGGCATTTATTAAGTGCTTACTATGTGCAAGACACTGTTCTAAGCGCTGCGGAGGTTACAAGGTGATCAGGTTGTCCCACACGGGGTCACAGTCTTAATCCCCATTTTCCAGATGAGGTAACTGAGGCACAGAGAAGTTAAGTAAGTGACTTGCCCAAAGTCGCCCAGCTGACAAGTGGCGGAGTCGGGATTTGAACCCATGACCTCTGACTCCAAAGCCCGGGCTCTTTCCACTGAGCCGCGCTGCTTCTCTTAAAAGTCATAACAAAATTGGGTAAAGATTCTCCATAAATCATCACTACTTCCTTACCAATGTAATGCAAAAAAATTTTCCTAGATATTTCTTTATTATAATAATAATAACAACTGTATTTATAATGAGAATCAGCCTGGCTTAGTGGAAAGCGCAAGGGCTCGGGAGTCGGAGATCGTGAGTGCGAATGCCGACTCTGTCACCTGTCAGCTGTGTGACTGTGGGCAAGTAGGCATAAAATCGTCAGGGTGGACACAGTCCCTGTCTCCCGTGGGGTTTCACAGTCCTAATCCCCATTTTACAGATGAGGTAACCGAGGACCAGAGAAGTGAAGTGACACAGCAGACGAAGGGTGGAGCTAGAATTGGAACGCAGGTCCTCCCGACTGTCGGGCCCTTGCTCTTCCCACTAGGCCACGTAATGCTCCGCACCCATTAGACAGTAAATTTCCTGAGGGCAGGGATTATAATAATCATAATAATGATGATGATGTTGATGATGATGGCATTTGTAAAGCGCTTACTATGTGCAAAGCACTGTTTTAAGTGCTGGGGAGGTTACAAGGTGATCAGGTTGTCCCACACGGGGTCACAGTCTTAATCCCCATTTTCCAGATGAGGGAACTGAGGCACAGAGAAGTGAAGGCTTCTAGACTGTGAGCCCACTGTTGGGTAGGGACCGTCTCTAGATGTTGCCAACTTGTACTTCCCAAGCGCTTAGTACAGTGCTCTGCACACAGTAAGCGCTCAGTAAATACGATTGATTGATTGATTGATTGAAGTGACTTGCCCAAAGTCACCCAGCTGACAAGGGGCGGAGCCGGGATTTGAACCCATGACCTATGACTCCAAAGCCCGGGCTCTTTCCGCTGAGCCACGCTGCTTCTCTATTACGTCTGTCTTCTGCCAACTGTCAGCTGTGTGACTTTGGGCAAGTCACTTAACTTCTCTGTGCCTCAGTTCCCTCATCTGTAAAATGGGAATTAAGACTGTGAGGCCCCTGTGGGGCAACCTGATCACCTTGTTACCTCCCCAGTGCTTAGAGCAGTGATTTGCACATAGTAAGCACTTAACAAATGTCATCATTATTATTATTATTATTACTAATTCTCTTGGACTGTCCCTTGGGCTCAGCACAGGGCTCTGCCCGGGGTCAGCAGCTGGGAATTACCACTGCTGGATCCTTCATTCCTTCTTATTCCCAACCGTATTCCGACCCCACTTGAAGTGTTCTAGGACCAGGAGGGTTAAGTGAGGGCACGCTTGCTATTCATTCATTCATTCAATCGTATTTATTGAGCGCTTACTGTGTGCAGAGCACTGTACTGAGCGCCTGGGGAGTACAAGTTGGCAACATATAGAGACAGTCCCTACCCGACAGTGGGCTCACAGTCTAGAATTCTTGTTGATCCAAGAATTGTAGAATCGCCGTAAATATTAAACAACACCGAGCGGCGTGGCTCGGCGGAAAGAGTCCGGGCTTTGGAGTCCGAAGTCATGGGTTCAAATCCCGGCTCCGCCACTTGTCAGCTGGGTGACTCTGGGCAAGTCACTTCACTTCTCTGGGCCTCAGTGACCTCATCTGGAAAATGGGGACTAAGACTGTGAGCCCCCCGTGGGACAACCTGATGACCCTGTAACCTCTCCAGCGTTTAGAACAGTGCTTGGAACATAGTAAGCACTTAATAAATGCCATCGTCATTATTATTATTATTATTACTTAAACTGTGAGCCCCATGACTAGACTGCATTCGCACGCCATCATCATCATCATCAACAATCCTTGGCTGAAAACAGTTCAGCTGGTAGCTACCTAATCAATCAATCATATTTATTGAGCACTTACTGTGTGCAGAGCACTGTACTAAGCGCTTGGGAAGTCCAAGTTGGCAACATATAGAGACAGTCCCTACCCAACAGTGGGCTCACAGTCTAGAAGGTGGGCTCACACCTACATTCAAGGGGGAGGGTGAAAAAAGGATGAAGGGAGGGAGAGGGAAGAGATGAGGAGAATGAAATGCGGAGAAGAGAGGATAAATGACGGAGGGTCATGGGGGAAGGGAAAAGCAAAGAGGGAGAGGGGAAGAGGAAAAGGAGGAGGAGGGAAAGAGAAAAGGAAGGGAAGGATGTGAAGAGAAAGGGCAGAAGAGGGAGTGTAAGAGGAAGCCAAAGGAAGATGAAAGAAAGAAGAGAGAGGACAGGAGATGGCAGAGGGGGAAAGAAACAAATGACTCCGTCTCCAGAAATTTTCAACACATCCGAGGACACCTTGAAATACGACAGGGAATTCCAACATACGATCCTCAGGTTCTGACTGAAATTGTTCAGTTACACTTTCAGTGTCTCATCACATCTCAGATTTGCAAGAAAGAGGACAGGGACAACCAGCTCACTAAAGGAAATAAACAACTACCGATTTTCATTTCCTCCAAGAAAGCCCAAGTTCTCAAATGGAATGAAAGAAAAGAAGAGATTGAGAGACAAAGAATCAAAGTAAACCCACCTAAATGAATCATGGGTCTCTCTAAGGGGAGCCAGGCAGAGCAAACCATTGGGGAAACTATATTAGATAAAGGTACGGGGATTGAGTTTGGGAAATTGAAACTGAAATCCCCAATGAAGCTGGAGACACTGTTAGCAACAAAGCTGATCCTCTAGACTACAAGCTTGTCTTCCAGACTGTGGACAGAAAATGTGTCTATTCATTGTCATATAGTACTCTCCCAAGTAGTCAGTACAGCGTTTTGCACCCAATAAGCATCCAATAAATATGACTGAATGAATGACTGTATCCAAGAGGTTTGGGGTTCTCTGTTCATGAAGAGCGAAAGGACATCATGAGCAAGGAGAAGACATTTCCAGTCCTTTTATCTAGACTGTAAACTCGCTGTGGGAAGGGAATCTGTCTATGGACTCAGTTATACTGCGCTCACCCAAGCACTCAGTACAGTGCTCTGCACACAATAAGCGCTCAGTAAATATGGACCAATAAGCACCCGATAAATATGACTGACTGAATGAATGTATCCAAGGGGTTTGGGGTTCCCTGTTCATCTAGAGCAAACGGACATCACTAGCAAGAAGACATTTCCAGTCCTTTTCTCTGGACTGTAAACTCACTGTGGGAAGGGAACCTGTCCACGGACTCAGTTATTATACTGTGCTCACCCAAGCGCTTAGTACAGTGTTCTGCACACAATAAGTGCTCAGTAAATATGCACCAATAAACACCCGATAAATATGACCGAATGAATGAATGTATCCAAGAGGTTTGGGGTTCTCTGTTCACGTAGAGCGAAAGGACATCACGAGCAAGGAGAAGACATTTCCAGTCCTTTTCTCTAGACTGTAAACTCGCTGTGGGAAGGGAAGCTGTTTACGGACTCAGTTATACTGTGCTCACCCAAGCGCTTAGCACAGTGCTCTGCACACAATAAGCACTCAGTAAATACGCACCAATATGCACCCAATAAATACAACAATGAATGAATGTATCCAAGAGGTTTGGGGTTCTCTGTTCACGTAGAGCGAAAGGACATCACTAGCAAGGAGAAGACATTTCCAGTCCTTTTCTCTAGACTGTAAACTCTCTGTGGGAAGGGAAGCTGTCTACGGACTCAGTTATACTGTGCTCACCCAAGCGCTTAGCACAGTGCTCTGCACACAATAAGCACTCAGTAAATATGCACCAATAAGCACCCAATAAATACAATGAATGAATGAATCCAAGAGGTTTGGGGTTCCCTGTTCATGTAGAGCGAACGGACATCACGAGCAAGGAGAAGACATTTCCAGTCCTTTTCTCTAGACTGGAAACTCGCTGTGGGAAGGGAAGCTTTCTACGGACTCAGTTGTACTGTGCTCACCCAAGCACTCAGTACAGTGCTCTGCACATAATAAGCGCTCAGTAAATATGCACCAATAAGCACCCGATAAATATTACTGAACGAATGAATGTATCCAAGAGGTTTCACGTAGAGGGAAAGGACATCACTAGCAAGGAGAAGACATTTCCAGTCCTTTTCTCTAGACTGTAAACTTGCTGTGGGAAGGGAACCTGTCCAAGAACTCAGTTATACTGTGTTCACCCAAGCGCTTAGCACAGTGCTCTGCACACAATAAGTGCTCAGTAAGTATGCCCCAATAAGCACCCGATAAATACGGCAATGAATGAATGAATCCAAGAGGTTTGGGTTTCCCTGTTCATGTAGAGCGAACGGACATCACTAGCAAGGAGAAGACATTTCCAGTCCTTTTCTCTAGACTGTAAACTCGCTGTGGGAAGGGAAGCTGTCTACGGACTCAGTCATTATACTGTGCTCACCCAAGCACTTAGTACAGTGCTCTGCACACAATAAGCGCTCAGTAAATATGCACCAATAAGCACCCGATAAATACGACAATGAATGAATGAATCCAAGAGGTTTGGGGTTCCCTGTTCACATAGAGCAAAAGGACATCACTAGCAAGGAGAAGACATTTCCCGTCCTTTTCTCTAGACTGTAAACTCGCTGTGGGAAGGGAAGCAGACAATATGAATGATCTCCTCGCAATTTGGAAAGGGAAATAATAATAATACTCATGATGGTATTTGTTAAGCGCTAACTATGTGCCAAGCACTGTTCTAAGCCCCGAGGAGATACAAGGTGATCAGGTTGCCCCATGTTGGGCTCACGGTCTTAATCCCCATTTTACAAATGAGGGAACTGAGGCCCAGAGAAGTGAAGTGACTTGCCCAAAGTCACACAGCTGACAATTGGCGGAGCTGGGATTTGAACCCATGACCTCTGACACCAAAGCCCGGGTTCTTTCCACTGAGTAACACTGCTTCTCTAATGAAATGAAATGCCACCATCTCCTTGTTGTCATTTTGAGGGTTTTCACGTCCTAAGAGCTCAGATAATGGCCCACTGAGGGCCTCCAGGACAGCCGCTTAGCGGTTCGGTTCTTCCGAAGGAATCAAATACAAGAGCAAAACATCCGATTCACATTCATTCAGTTTTGAAGCATCATCTCTGCTCCCATCTGGAGGATCAAGAACGCATGGGGAATATCTTTAGAGCATCTGATTCCATTTCCTTTTACACCTTGCATCTTATTTCTTATTGTGTGCTAGTCGAGACAGAGAGTAGGGTCAAGAACTCATGGAGAATATTTTTAGAGCATCTGTTTCCATCTGCTTTTACCCCTTGCATCTTATTTCTTATTGTGTGCTAGTCTAGACAGAGAGTAGGGTCAAGAACTCATAGAGAATATTTTTAGAGCATCTGATTCCATTTCCTTTTACCCCTCGCATCTTACTTCTTATTGTGTGCTAGTCTAGACAGAGAGTAGGGTCAAAAACTCATGGAGAATATTTTGAGAGCATCTGATTCTATTTCCTTGTACCCCTTGCACCTTATTTCTTATTGTGTGCTAGTCTAGACAGAGAGTAGGGTCAAGAACTCATGGAGAATATTTTTAGAGCATCTGATTCCATTTCCTTTTACCCCTTGCGTCTTATTTCTTATTGTGTGCTAGTCTAGACAGAGAGCCTAATAAATACTATCTAAACTGGGAAAACAATATTTGTCAATTATATAGGTTACCTCTACTGGTGGGCCGGGGGAAACAGGGATCTTAACTCCATTTCACAGATGGCCCAACCAAGGCCCAGAGAAGTTAAGCCATTTGCCCCCTAAAAGGTCTTCCCCAATTAAGCCCTCTTTTTCCTAGTTCGCTCTCCCTTCTGCGTCGTATACTTGGAACTGTGGATCTTGGATAGTACATTGCTCTGCACACAGTAAGTGCTCAATAAATATGATTGATTGATTGATTGATTGATCTGTGACCTTGGGACACTTGATACCATCCCGCCCCCAACCCCGCAGCACTTATGTACATATCTTTAAGTTATATATCATAAATGGCATTCATCTTAACGTCCATCTCCCTCTCTAGGCCGTAAGCTCTTAACAGGGAGGGAACGAGTCTGCTAATTCATTTGTACTGGACTCTCCCGAGCGTTAAGTACAGTGTTCTGCATATAATAAGACCTCAATAAATATGACTGATTGATTGACGGTTGCCCCAGGTCACACAGAGGGCCAGGTCTGGTGACGCTCTCCGCTCCCCTGGCCAGGCGAGCATCCAGGAACTGACTCTACCTCTTTTTCCTCTCGGCCAACTGCCCGCAGACCTTCTCCCAGCGGACGTTCAGGCTTTCCAGTTTGTCCTTGAGAAGATCCGCGTCGGTCACCGAGGACTGCGCAGCGATCTCCTCCCCGGCCGCGTTCAGCGCCCCGATCACCGTCGTCTGCTTCCCGACGCCATCCTGGAGCTCCTGCAAGATGCCAAGAGCCACAATGATGAGCCGCGTCCCTGACTGGGAAAAGACTGACGATGGCGGAACGTCGGGGGGTGAGGGTGGGCTTTAGGTGAATCCCGTAGGGAATCCCCATCGAGCAATCGATGGTATTCATTAAGTGTTTAATGTATACATATGTATATACGTGTGTACGTATTTATTACTCTATTTATTTTACTTGTACATATCTATTCTATTTATTTTATTTTGTTAATATGTTTGGTTTTGTTCTCTGTCTCCCCCTCCTAGACTGTGAGCCCACTGGTGGGTCGGGACCGTCTCTATATGTTGCCAACTTGGACTTCCCAAGTGCTTAGTCCAGTTCTCTGCACACAGTAAGTGCTCAATAAATACGATTGATTAATTGATGTGTGCGGAGCACTGTACTAACTGCTTGGGAGTGGGTTGACACGTTCTCTGCCCACCGCGAGTTTACACTCTAGAAAGGGAGACAGACATCAACAGAAATAAGTAGATTGACTGATTGATTGATGTGTGTGGAGCACTGTACTAACTGCTTGGGAGTGGGTTGACACGTTCTCTGCCCACCGCGAGTTTACACTCTAGAGAGGGAGACAGACATCAATAGAAATTAGTAAATTCCGGATACGGATGTAAGCGCTGTGGGGCTGAAGGAGGGGTGAATGAAGGGAATAAATCCAAGCGCGACGGCAATGCCGAAGGAACTGGGAGAAGAGGAAATCAGGGCTTAGTGGGAGAAGGCCTCTTGGAGGAGATGGGCCTTCGATAAGGCTTTGAAGGTGGAAGGAGTGACTATAAATAGGATATAAATAGGGAAGGAGACAGAGACAGGCGGCCAGCGAAGGGTCAACGGCGAAATAGATGAGCTGGAGGTCCAGAGAGTAGGCTGGCAGTAGAGGAGCGGACGATCCCAAATCACCACACCCACGGAGCCCCGTTCAAAAGACGCCACCTGCATTCCCGTTTAGCAGGCACCTTTGTATTTCCGCTCACGCTCATTTTTAAAGCTCTTTAACCCGCTTCAGATCATTCAGCGGGAAACACCCAGGAAGTTGTGCCACCCTGCAGAAACATTTTCAAATGCGTTTGCAGATCTGAACACCTACGATGTATTCCAGTCACCTAGACATAGAATAAACCCTTAAAATAATAATAATGATGGTATTTGTTAAGCGCTTACTATGTGCAAAGCACTGTTCTATGCGCTGGGGAGGTTGCAAGGTGGTCAGGTTGTCCCGGGACGGGGGGCTCACAGTTTCAATCCCAATTTTACAGATGAGGTAACTGAGGCACAGACAAGTTGAATGACCTGCCCAAAGTCACACAGCTGACGGGTTGGCGGAGCCGAGATTTGACTTCTAGACTTCTAGAAGTCTAGACTGTGATCCCACTGTTGGGTAGGGACCATCTCTATATGTTGCCAACTTGTACTTCCCAAGTGCTTAGTACAGTGCTCTGCACACAGTAAGTGCTCAATAAATACGATTGAATGTACGAATGAATGAAATTGAACCCATGACCTCTGACTCCAAAGCCCGGGCTCTTTCCACTGAGCCACGCTGCTTCTCAACCAAGGAAGTACTGATGAAATTCCCCAAAGTCATTAGAGGAAAAAAGTGAAAAGGTTCAAAAACGTAAATGGAAGCACTTTAAAACACAACGGCCGGTGGCCGACTTTGTTTGAGGTACGCAGCCTTATTGCTAAAATTCCACTTAGCTATAAAGTGCTTTGTAGTTAAAGACCCTAACAAATCTGATTTGTGCCTTTTAGCTTTCTTGCATGATGAAAAGCAAAGCGAGAACCATTAGAAATCAATCAATCAATCAATCGTGTTTATTGAGTGCTTACTGTGTGCACAGCACTGGACTAAGCACTTGGGAAGTACAAGTTGGCAATGTATCATCATCATCAATCATCAATCGTATTTATTGAGCACTTACTGTGTGCAGAGCACTGTACTGAGTGCTTGGGAAGTACAAGCGTGGCTCAGTGTAAAGAGCGCAGGCTTGGGAGTCAGAGGTCATCGGTTCAAATCCTGGCTCTGCCACTTGTCAGCTGTGTGACCTTGGGCAAGTCACTTAACTTCTCTGTGCCTCAGTTACCTCATCTGTACAATGGGGATTAAGACTGTGAGCCCCTCATGGGACAACCTGATCACCTTGTATTCCCCCCAGCGCTTAGAACAGTGTTTGGCACATAGTAAGCGCTAAACAAATACCAACTTTATTATTACAAGTTGGCAACATATAGAGATGGTCCCTACCCAATAGTGGGCTCACAGTCTTAAAGGGGGAGACAGAGAGCAAAACCAAACATACCAAGAAAATAAAATAAATAGAATAGATATGTACAAGTAAAATAAACAAATAAATAAATAGAGAAATAAATATGTACAAACATATATACAGTTGCTGTGGGGAAGGGAAGGAGGTAAGATGGGGGGATGGAGAGGGGGACGAGGGGGACGTATAGAGACAGTCCCTACCCAACAGCGGGCTCACAGTCTAGAAGGGGGAGACAGAGAACAAAACCAAACATATTAACAAAATAAAATAAATAGAATAGATATGTACATGTAAAATAAATAAATAAACAGAGTAATAACTATGTACAAACATATATAAAGAAACACTATGGAAACAAATTCCTCTGCCTTCATTTCCGTATCGTTTCACACTTCCAAATGTCCAGGCCCCATCGGAGCGAGATCCTGCACAGAGCCCACAAACAGCGTTGGTCTTGCGGACCCAGCCCGGGCCTGGGAATCAGAAGGACTTGGGTCCTAATCTGGATTTTCCACTTTTCTGCTGTGTGACCTAGGGCAGATCACTTCACTTCTCTGTGCCTCAGTTACCTCATCTGTAAAAACGGGGATTGGGACCGCGAGCCGTAGGCGGGACGGAGACTGTGTCTGACCCGATTATCTTCTTTCTACGCCAGCACCTTATAAGTGCTTAGTACAGTAGTAAGCGCTTAACAAATACTATAAAAAAATGTAAATCAACTTGGAATCAATCAATCAATTGTATTTACTGAGCGCTTACGGAGTGCAGAGCACTGTACTAAGCGCCTGGGAAGTACAAGTTGGCAACATATAGAGACGGTCCCTACCCAACAGTGGGCTCACAGTCTAGAAGGGGCATCACGGACAGTTATTATCACCATTTCAAGCAGCAATCAATCAATCAATCGTATTTACTGAGCACTTACTGTGTGCAGAGCACTGTACTAAGCACTTGGGAAGTACAAGTTGGCAACATATAGAGACAGTTCCTACCCAACAGTGGGCTCACAGTCTAAAAGGGGGTCTAAAAGGGGGCCCAGGGCCAAGGTCCATGATTTCACTTTCCTCTGAAACGTTCTTTCTGTTTCACAAGAGTTCCTCCAAAAAAAAAAAAAAAAACACAGTGGAAAATGACCTCCAAAAGCAAAGCTTTCCTGCTTCTCCCAAAATCCAATTTCCCAGACACTAGAGACAGGTTTTTCCTTGCAGGATTATTTATCAAACGCCCAGTGGGAGCCAGTTCTAACCTGGAGGTTTGGCAAACGACATTTAGACTCCTCTTCTCTGCAGTTGCCACGGAGGCCACCCAACAAACCATGAGACCACAGGCTCTTTGGCTCTGAGCAGTGAGTCATCCACTAACTCACAGGTTTTTTAAAAAATATATACATGGTATTTAATAAAAATAATAATAATGATGGCATTTATTAAGCATTTGCTAGGTGCCAAGCACTGTTCTAAGTGCTGTGGAGGTTACAAGGTGATCAGGTTGTCCCACAGGGGGCTCACAGTCTTCTTCTAGCCTGTGAGCCCATTGTTGGGTAGGGACCGTCTCTATATGTTGCCAACTTGTATTTCCCAGGTGCTTAGTACAGTGCTCTGTACACAGTAAGCGCTCAATAAAAATGATTGAATAAATGAATTAATGAATATAATAATGATAATAATGGTGGCATTTATTAAGTGCTTACTATGTGCAAAGCACTGTTCTAAGCACTGGGGAGGTTACAAGGTGATCAGGTTGTCCCACGGGGGGCTCACAATCTTCTTCTAGACTGTGAGCCCGTTGTTGGGTTGGGACGGTCTCTATATGTTGCCAACTTGTGCTTCCCAGGTGCTTAGTACAGTGCTCTGCACACAGTAAGCGCTCAATAAATATGATTGAATGAATATAATAATAGTAATAATAATAATGACATTTGTTAAGTGCTTACTATGCGCAAAGCACTGGTCTAAGTGCTGGGGAAGTTACAAGGTGATCAGGTTGCCCCACTGGGGGCTCGCAGTCTTAATCCCCATTTTACATGAGGCAACTGAGGCCCAGAGAAGTGAAGCGATTCGCCCAAAGTCACACAGCTGCCAAGTGGCGGAGCCGGGATTTGAACCCGCGACCTCTGACTCCAAAGCCCGGGCTCTTTCCACTGAGCCACGCTGCTTCTCTGCAGTAAGTGCATCGGGACTAGCTAGATGCCGTCCATCCAACGACATGGCCTCTTTCATCCCTGAAACGTACAGTGCCTAACCGAGGGTATTTGCCCGGATTTCAAACGTGACTTCATTCACGTCAAAGGCCCAGTTGTGATTCAAAACTAAATGTGTTGAGATGCGCACACCGTACACTAACGTTCCGCCAGAACCCAAGAATAAAAGTCGGGTTTTCATTACTTCACAACTTACAAAAAAACAAGCGGGGCAGTGATGCAGCCACGGAGACTTTGGAAGGGTTGAGGAAAACCTAATTACTCTTGATTTGTGAGGGGAATCAATATTATAATGCTTCCCAAATCCAATTCCATCAAAAATGCGAAGAAGAGATTTGCATTTATATCAGAGCGGCGGCAGCACGGATTAAGAAGACTTTCTTCTTCAACCTGCTGATCTGATTGAAAATTAGGTTTTCATTGAACACAGTAGCCGCTCGAGGCCTTAAGCGCTTAACAAATGCCACCATTATTATTATTACTTGGCAGGGTCAGGATTAGAACCCAGGTCCTCTGACTCCACACCTGTGCTCTTCCTACTAGGCCGTGCTGCTTCTTGCTACTTCTTAGTTATACGCTTTAGCCCGTTGTTGGGTAGGGACCGTCTCTCTATGTTGCCAACTTGTACTTCCCAAGCGCTTAGTACAGTGCTCTGCACATAGTAAGCGCTCAATAAATACGATTGAATGAATGAATGAGCAGAGCAGGCCCCGGAGGGGCAGAGGTGGCTGGAGGGAAGAACTGGGGAAATGGAAATGGGTCACCGGGAAATACGCCAATGGAAAAAGCACAATATGGAAGGAAGTCCAATTAAAATCTGTAACCAAAGTGGGAGCGGGAAGGTTTCAGGACGTTCCCGTCGGCTCGGCCCTCGCTTTCCTGCCTTTTTGGGGACAGGCTTTGACATCATCATCATCATCAATCGTATTTATTGAGCGCTTACTATGTGCAGAGCACTGTACTAAGCGCTTGGGAAGTACAAATTGGCAACATATAGAGACAGTCCCAACCCAACAGTGGGCTCACAGTCTAAAAGGGGGAGACAGAGAACAAAACCAAACATACTAACAAAATAAAATAAATAGACCGGGACCGGACTGGGCCACGGGCTGGATCCCGCCCCGGGAGGAACCAACGGTGTAGCCCCCCAATCTCCGACCTGTCAGATACGCTCGTGTCGACCGCCGGGAAAACCGGCTTCTGGGCGACAAGCAAGCTGCGCTGGGATCTGGCGGGGATGGAAAGGGATAGAAACGATTACCTGCAGCCCAGAGATAAGAGGAACTGGATTCGGCAGGGCCTTCTGGGCCTCTACTATCAGAGGGGAGGGACTGGCATGTTGCCAACTTGTACTTCCCAAGCGCTTAGTACAGTGCTCTGCACACAGTAAGTGCTCAATAAATACGATTGATTGATTGGTTGATTGGCACGCAAGGCCAGTAGCTAAAATCCCATTAACGACTGTCAAGCAGCAGTGGTCCCTGATTTCCACATTAGTCTCCTCACCTCTCGGAGCGGGGGTGATGAAATAATCTATTTAAGGTAGCCATAATGGGCCACATTTGGAGAAAAGTACAGAGAAACACACAGCAAGAGTGTGCCACGAGCGAGAGTAGATGATTTATTTTAGCAAAACTAGACAACCCAGTGGAAGGTGAGAAAACGGTAAAGCTAACAGTTTCGGGTAGGGAACCCTCTTAATCAATCAATCGTATTTATTGAGCGCTTACTGTGTGCAAAGCACTGTACTAAGCGCTTGGGAAGTCCAAGTTGGCAACATATAGAGACAGTCCCTACCCAACAGTGGGCTCACAGTCTAGAAGTGTACGCTCCTTGAGGGCGGGGAACGTGTCTATTGACGCTGTTATATTATACTCTCCTAAGTGCTTAGGATAGCGCTCTTAATCAATCAATCAATCATATTTATTGAGCGCTTACTGTGTGCAGAGCACTGTTCTAAGCGCTTGGGAAGTACAAGTTGGGCTTGGGAAGTACAAGTTGGTGCAGTAAAGGGTCAATAAATACGACTGGCTGATACTGACCAAAAGGAACTATCAATGCAAAGAAGCCACAGGATTTAAAACATTCATTCATTCAATCGTATTTATTGAGCACTTACTGTGCGCAGAGCACTGTACTAAGCGCTCAGGAAATACAAGTTGGCAACATCTAGAGACAGTCCCTACCCAACAGTGGGCTCACAGTCTAGAAGGGGGAGACGGAGAACAAAACAAAACATATTAACAAGATAAAATAAATTCATTCATTCATTCAATCGTATTTATTGAGCGCATACTGTGTGCAGAGCACTGTACGAAGCGCTTGGGAAGTCCAAGTCGGCAACATCTAGAGACGGTCCCTACCCGACAGCGGGCTCACAGTCTAGAAGGGGGAGACAGACAACGAAACAAAACATATTAACAAAATAAAATAAACAGAATAAATATGTACAAGTAAAATAGAGTAATAAAGCTGACAAGTGGTGGAGCCAGGATTTGAACCCATGACCTCTGACTCCAGTGCCCGGGCTCTTTTCCACTGAGCCACGCTGCTTCTCTAGCTGTAATTGTGAGCCCCACGTGTGACAACCTGATAACCACGTGTCTATCCCAGCGCTTAGAACAGTGCTTGGCACATAATAAGCAGGTGCTTAACAAATGCCATTATTATTATTATTATTATTATTATTATTATTATTATCATTATTATTAGCAGGGAATGTGGCCTCTAATTTAGTTGTATTATACTCTCCTAAGTGCTTGGTTCAGTGCTCTGTACAGAGTAAGCGCTCAATAAATAGCAGCACAGCATAGTGGTTAGAGCAAGCGCTTGGGAGTCAGAAGGTCGTGGGTTCTAATCCCAGGTTCTCGTCTGCTGTGTGACCTTGGACAAGTCACTTCCCTTCTCTGGGCCTCATCCGTAAAATGGGGATTGAGACTGCGAGCCCTACGCGGGACAGGGACTGTGCCCAAGCCGACTGGCTTCTGCCCACCCTGGCGCACAGTACAGTGCCTGGCACATAGTAAGTGCTTAAAAAGACCACCATTATTAACCTTGGAAGGCCAAGCAGAGAGGGGTGGTCCCCGCAGAAGGGGACAGCTCCGGCTAAACGGGTCCTCACGGCCTCCATGGCCGAGCGGAGATGAGCAAAAATCTACACTGCGGATCCCTTAATCGTTCCATCTCAAGAAAAAAAAAACAC
Source organism: Tachyglossus aculeatus (assembly GCF_015852505.1). Classification (NCBI taxonomy): domain Eukaryota; kingdom Metazoa; phylum Chordata; class Mammalia; order Monotremata; family Tachyglossidae; genus Tachyglossus; species Tachyglossus aculeatus. Next base: position 235,490 of record NC_052080.1, read on the forward strand.
TCCCAAGTTGGAAGAAAATAAAGCATTTGTAGCCTCAAGAGAAAATTCAGCCGGGCTAATAATATCCCCTTACGTGAATGCATTTTCTGCAGGCTCCATGGGGACCTGAAACGCTGGGAGAATTAGCCTCATTCTTCTTGAAACGACAGGAGGCATCAGGAGAATACTAAAAACCACACAGCTAAGGCTGGCAGGGTTTTCCTGTTCACTCCAGAGCCGATAACCATCAATAAGCATTCCTATATTGTTCGATCGTATTTGACGATAAGGACACTCCAGACGTTATTATTATTATTACCCTTGCTATACTAGTATTTAAGAGGATATTGTTCTATCACAGTTGACGATAAAGACACTCCAGACCTTATTATGACTATTATCCTTGCTATACTAGTATTTGAGAGGATATTGTCCTATCGCAGTTGATGATAAAGACTCTCCAGACCTTAATATTACTATTATCCTTGCTATAGTAGTACTTGTAAAGAGGATATTGTCCTATCGTAGTTGACGATAAAGACACTGCAGACCTTATTATTACTATTATCCTTGCTATACTAGTATTTAAGAGGATGTTGTCCTATCGCAGTTGACGATAAAGACACTCCAGACCTTATTATTACTATTATCCTTGCTATACTAGTATTTAAGAGGATGTTGTCGTATCGCAGTTGACGATAAAGACACTCCAGACCTTATTATTACTATTATCCTTGCTATACTAGTATTTAAGAGGATGTCGTCCTATTGCAGTTGACAATAAAGACACTCCAGACCTTATTATGACTATTATCCTTGCTATACTAGTATTTGTTAAGAGGATATTGTCCTAACGCAGTTGACGATAAAGACACTCCAGACCTTATTATTACTATTATCCTTGCTATGCTAGTATTTAAGAGGATATTGTTTTATCGCAGTTGACAATAAAGGCACTCCAGACCTTATTATTACTATTATCCTTCCTATAGTAGTATTTGAGAGTAGTATTGTCCTATCGCAGTTAACGATAAAGACACTCCAGACCTTATTATTACTATTATCCTTGCTATACTAGTATTTAAGAGGCTACTGTCCTATCGTAGTTTTCGCTAAAGACACTCCAGACCTTATTACTACTATTATTCTTGCTATGCTAGTATTTAAGAGGATATTGTTCTATCGCAGTTGACGATAAAGACACTCCAGACCTTATTATGACTATTATCCTTGCTATACTAGAATTTGAGAGGATATTTTCCTATCGCAGTTGATGATAAAGACACTCCAGACCTTATTATGACTATTATCCTTCGTATACTAGTATTTGAGAGGATATTGTTCTATCACAGTTGATGATAAAGACACTCCAGACCTTATTATTACTATTATCCTTGCTATACTAGTATTTAAGAGGATACTGTCCTATCGTAGTTTTCGATAAAGACACTCCAGACCTTATTATTACTATTATCCTTGCTATACTGGTATTTGAGAGGATATTGTTCTATCGCAGTTGACGATAAAGACACTCCAGACCTTATTATTACTATTATCCTTGCTATACTAGTATTTAAGAGGATACTGTCCCATCGTAGTTTTCGATAATGACACTCCAGACCTTATTATTACTATTATCCTTGCTATACTAGTATTTGTTAAGAGGATATTGTTCTATCGCAGTTGATGATAAAGACACTCCAGACCTTATTATTACTATTATCCTTGCTATACTAGTATTTAAGAGGATATTGTTCAATCGCAGTTGACGATAAAGACACTCCAGACCTTATTATTACTATTATCCTTGATATACTAGTATTTAAGAGGATACTGTCCCATCGTAGTTTTCGATAATGACACTCCAGACCTTATTATTACTATTATCCTTGCTATACTAGTATTTGTTAAGAGGATATTGTTCTATCGCAGCTGATGATAAAGACAGTCCAGACCTTATTATTACTATTATCCTTGCTATACTAGTATTTAAGAGGATATTGTTCAATCGCAGTTCACGATAAAGACACTCCAGACCAGACCTTATTATTACTATTATCATTGCAATACTGGTATTTGTTAAGAGCTTACTACACGTCAAGCACTGTACTACATGCTGGGGAAGATGCAAGATAATCTGGATGGACACGATCCCGTTAATTATAAAGGCATTTATTAAGCGCTTACTATGTGTAAAGCACTGTTATTCCCACTTAATTCCCACTGAGGAAAGTGAGGCGCAGAAAAGCGAAGTCCAAAGTCACACGGCAAGCACCTGGAGGAGTCAGGATTAGAACCCAGGTCCCCTAACTCCCAGGCTCTACCCGGTAGGCCTTCTCAAGTGGCGCTCCTCAATCGGAGGCCGTGTGTGTCTTTGACGCGTGCGTTTGTGTAAATGTTCAATTACAAATGACAATGCTATTCAAACAGCAAGTGTAAACATGTTATTCAATCATTCATTCAATCGTATTTACCGGGCGCTTACTGTGTTATCAGAGCGATCTCTCATTTACCCAACCTATTTTAATATTGTGCCCATGTAGACGTGCCCAGGAAATGTTGTGTGTGTGTGTTTGTGTGTGTGTGTGTGAGAGAGACTGAATAGATTACTATGTGACACTGCCATGAGAAAACGAAGGATTTAGTGCTCATCTTTGTGTTTAACCCCACATCTACGCCATTTCTCCTATCTACATTCCCCTCCACGTCCACGCACTGTACGTCAATCTCAACCCCACAATACTTATGCATCTATCCTTATATTCTGCTAATTTCCTCAACTGTATTTTATTTTAATGCCTGTCTTCCCCTGTAGATTGTAAGCTCCTTGCGGGGAAGGACTGCATCTAACAACTCTATCACATTGTACTCTCCTGAACGCTTAGCACGGTGCTCTGTGGAGTAAGGACATATTTATTACTTAGTACATATTTATTATTTTGTACATATTTATTACTTTGTACATATTTATTACTTTGTACATATTAGTATTTATTTTATTTTGTTAGTATGTTTGGTTTTGTTCTCTGTCTCCCCCTTTTAGACTGTGAGCCCACTGTTGGGTAGGGACTGTCTCTATATGTTGCCAATTTGTACTTCCCAAGCGCTTAGTACAGTGCTCTGCACACAGTAAGTGCTCAATAAATACGATTGATGATAATGGTGATATTTGCTACTCTATTTATTTTACTTGTACATATTTACTATTCTACTGATTTTATTTTGGTAATATGCTTTGTTTTGTTGTCTGTCTCCCCCTTCTAGACTGTGAGCCCGCTGTTGGGTAGGGACGGTCTCTATATGTTGCCAACTTGGACTTCCCAAGCGCTTAGTACAGTGCTCTGCACACAGTAAATGCTCAATAAATATGATTGAATGAATGAATGAATACCGCTGATGGATTGATTGATCTGTATGTGTATGTGTGTATATATACATATATATATATATCACCTGTATATATGCATATATGTTTGTACATATTTATTACTCTATTTATTTATTTTATTTGTACATATTTATTCTATTTATTTTATTTTGTTAATACATTTTGTTTTGTTCTCTGTCTCCCCCTTCTAGACTGTGAGCCTGCTGTTGGGTAGGGACCGTCTCTATATGTTGCCAACTTGTACTTCCCAAGCACTTAGTACAGTGCTCTGCACACAGTAAGCGATCAATAAATATGACTGAATGAATGAATGATCTATAAATAAATAAATACATATATGCACACATACCTATACGTAAAGATATTTTAGTACGGTGCTCTGCACACAGTAAACGCTCAATAAGTATGATTGAATGAATGAATGAATAAATACCGCTGATGGATTGATTGATCTATAAATACATATATGCACACATACCTATACGTAAAGATATTTTAGTACCGTGCTCTGCGCACAGTAAGCGCTCAATAAATACGATTGAATGAATGAATGAATACCGCTGATGGACTGATTGATCTATAAATAAATACATATATGCACACATGACTATACGTAAAGATATTTTAGTATGCTGCTCTGCACACAGTAAGCGCTCAATAAATACGATTGAATGAATGAATGAATAAATACCGCCGACGGATTGATTGATCTATAAATGCATATATGCACACATACCTATACGTAAAGATATTTTAGTACGGTGCTCTGCACGCAGTAAGCGCTCAATAAATACGATTGAATGAATGAATGAATAAATACCGCTGACGGATTGATCTATAAATAACTACATATATGCACACATACCCATACGTAAAGATATTTTAGTATGGTGCTCTGCACACAGTAAGCGCTCAATAAATACGATTGAATGAGTGAATGAATAAATACCACCGATGGATTGATTGATCTATAAATAAATACATATACGCACCCATACCTATACGTAAAGATATTTTAATACGGTGCACTGCACACAGTAAGCGCTCAATAAATATGATTGAATGAGTGAATGAATAAATACCGCGGACGGATTGATTGATCTATAAATAAATACATATATGCACACATGACTATATGTAAAGATATTTTAGTACGCTGCTCTGCACACAGTAAGCGCTCAATAAATATGATTGAATGAATAAACGAATAAATACCGCTGATGGACTGATTGACCTATAAATACATATACGTAAAGATATTTTAGTATGGTGCTCTGCAAACAGTAAGCGCTCAATAAATACAATTGAATGAATGAACGAATAAATACCACCTATGGATTGATTGATCTATAAATAAATGCATATATGCACACATACCTATATGTAAGGATATTTTAGCAACCATATTTCCAAGACCTCAGAGAAATAACTGCAAATCGATCTGTTTCACATCAGCAAAGTATTCTGTCTAAGTATGAAGAGACCGACGAAGTTTATCTACCTTTTTGACAGAGCCACTATAAAAGATTGACCATCCTCATGGAGGACTATTTAAATGTGTCCTCAAGTTTCATTTGTTTGAGAGCAGTAAAAAGTGATTACTTTTGAAAATCCCATCAGAGGCCACACTGCGGTTTGCCCCAAATGAAAAACTCATCTGCACGACAAAAGTCGAATGAATCAATCAAGGCTCTTTTCTCCACTGGGCAGATGATAAAATTGATTTTAAACTAAGCAGAGGGAAAAAGCGCTAGGGCCTTGAAGTTTTCTCCATTTCCTTATTTAAGAAGCAACTAAAATTAATGTCTCTTCAATGACATAATCCATAACTTTTCGGGGGGAAAAATGAGGGGAGACTAGTTTAACCTTCAGCCAAGATGGCTGTTTATTATTCTGATAATCAAAAGGACGTTCGGTAAGTATTGCCATCTAATCGAGAGGCACTGTGGTTTCTGAAATTCTAAAATCACCCCCGGATTAAATAAAGGGAGAGTGGGAGGAAGGAGGGGCGCGACCAGTAGCAGTGGAGAGAGGCAGAAGAAGGGAATCAATCGTTCGGCTTCGGCTCTAAGGACCAAAACCCCAGAGCTGGCGCTCAAATACGGATAAAAATCGGAAGAGGCTTTCATGCCGGGCCAATTTAATGCTTTATTAGCTGGCTTTTTCAATTTAAGTTTCCCAGGAACTGAAACCATCTCTGCAGAGTGATCGTCTCATTTCATCCCACGATGGGGCCTTTATTTCTGGCCAGGAGGAAAGGTCTGAGCTGGGAAGTTGAAAAGAAGGACCGGATTAGGGATCAGACCATTTACCGCTCTCATCCGAGGGGAACGGAGAAAGTCCTCAGCGTCTCAGATTGGAGTCGGGCGGCCCCCTCGGATTTTCCGATGAAGAATCCGCGTTGTCTATATTTGTGCATTTTAATCAATAGAAAGCAGTGTGGCAGTGTGGATAGAGCACAGGCTTGGGAGTATAATAATAATAATAATAATAATGATAATGGCATTTATTAAGCGCTTACTATGTGCAAAGCACTGTTCTAATAATAATAATATTAATGATGATGGCATTTATTAAGCTCTGCACACAGTAAGCGCTCAATAAATAAGATTGAATGAATGAATATATGCAACGCACTGTTCTAAGCGCTGGGAAGGTTACAAGGTGATCAGGTTGTCCCACGGGGGGGGGGGCTCATGGTCTTCATCCCCATTTTACAGATGGGGGAACTGAGGCACAGAGAAGTGAAGCGACTTGCCCAAAGTCACACGGCTGACAATCGGTGGAGCCGGGATTTGAACCCGCGACCTGTGACTCCAAAGCCTGGGCTCTCTTCCACTGAGCCACGCTGCTTCTCTAGAAGGAACTCAGCGTGTCTGTTGCGGGACCTTGGGCAAGTCACTTTACTTCCTCCGTGCCTCAGTTACCTCACCTGGAAAATGGAGATGAAGACTGTGAGCCTTAGATCCGACAGGGACAGCGTCCAACCGATTAACGTGTAGCCACACCAGCGCTTCGTAGAGTGTCTGGCACTTAAGAAGCGCTTAAAAAGTTCCATAAAAAAGGAATTCATTAAGGACTTGTGTGAGGAGCGCTATACTGAGTACGGGCTTGGGAGTCAGAGGTCATAGGTTCGAATTCTGGCTCTGCCACTTGTCAGCTGTGTGACCTTGGACAAGCCACAACTTCTCTGTGCCTCAGTTACCTCATCTGTAAAATGGGGATTAAAATTGTGAGCCCCACGTGGGACAACGTTATCACCTTGAATCCTCCTCAGCACTTGGAACAGTGCTTTGCACATAGTAAGCGCTTACAAATACCACCATTATTATTATTATTATTACTTAGGGAAGCAGAGTGGCTCAGTGGAAAGAGCCCAGGCTTTGGAGTCAGAGGTCATGGGTTCAAATCCCAGCTCCGCCAACTCATTCATTCATTCAATCGTATTTATTGAACGCTTACTGTGTGCAAAGCACTGTATTAAGTGCTTGGGAAGTCCAAGTTGGCAACATACAGAGACGGTCCCTACCCAACGGCGGGCTCACAGTCTAGAAGGGGGAGATTGTCAGCTGTGTGACTTTGGGCAAGTCACTTCACTTCTCTGGGCCTCAGTTACCTCATCTGTAAAATGGGGATTAAGACTGTGAGCCCCCCGTGATCACCTCGTAACTTCGGCAGCACTTCGAACAGTGCTTTGCACGTAGTAAGCGCTTAATAAATCCCATTATTATTATTATTACTACTACTTGGGAGAGTTAAGCGCTTAATAAATCCCATTATTATTATTATTACATGGGAGAGTCTCCCGATCCGTATAAAGTTGTCGAAGCTGCTGCTGCTTCCAACCCCTCTTCCTTTCTTGGAAAAAAGAACTTTCTGGTCCTGAGCCTCCTGCCTCACACACATGAAAAGGGTGTCAGACATTGAAGGGGAGGAGGAGGAGGTGGAAAAGGAGAAAGAAGAGGAGTGGAGCCAAATATGTTTGTACATAATTATTACTCTATTTATTTATTTTACTTGTACAAATCTATTCTATTTATTTTATTTTGTTAGTATGTTTGGTTTTGTTCTCTGTCTCCCCCTTTTAGACTGTGAGCCCACTGTTGGGTAGGGACTGTCTCTATATGTTGCCAATTTGTACTTCCCAAGCGCTTAGTACAGTGTTCCGCACATAGTAAGCGCTCAATAAATACGATTGATGATGATGATGACGAGAAGAGGCATCTCTAAGATAGCACAAACAGGAAACATGAGCAAAGATCCTCTGGACTATAAGCTTATTGCAGAAAGGGAATCTAATTCATAGTGCTCTGCACACGGTAAGCACTCAATAAATGCCCGTTGTTTGGGTGGGAACCGTCTTTATATGTTGCCAACTTGTCCTTCCCAAGCGCTTAGTACAGTGCTCTGCACACAGTAAGCTCTCAATAAATACGACTGAGTGAATGAATGAATGAAAAGTTGGACACAGTCCCAGTCCCACTCAGGGCTCACATTTATTTACTTATTTATTTTATTTGTACAGATTTATTCCATTTATTTTATTTTGTTAATATGTTTTGTTTTCTGTCTTCCCCTTCTAGACTGTGAGCCCGCTGTTGGGTAGGGACCATCTCTAGATGTTGCCAACTTGGACTTCCCAAGTGCTTAGTACAGTGCTCTGCACACAGTAAGCGCTCAATAAATACGATTGAATGAATGAATGAATGAACGAAAGGTTGGACACGGTCCCAGTCCCACTCAGGGCTCACATTTATTTATTTATTTTATTTGTACAGATTTATTCTATTTATTTTATTTTGTTAATATGTTTGGTTTTGTTCTCTGTCTCCCCCTTCTAGACTGTGAGCCCGCTGTTGGGCAGGGACAGTCTCTAGATGTTGCCAACTTGAACTTCCCAAGCGTTTAGTACAGTGCTCTGCACACAGTAAGTGCTCAATAAATACGATTGAATGAATGAATGAATGAACGAAAGGTTGGACGCAGTCCCAGTCCCACTCAGGGCTCACATTTATTTACCTATTTATTTTATTTGTACAGATTTATTCCATTTATTTTATTTTGTTAATATGTTTTGTTTTGTTGTCTGTCTCCCCCTTCTAGACTGTCAGCCTCTGGTTCCTCTGGACTATAAGCCTACTGTGGAAAGGGAGTCTAATTCATATTGCTATATTATACAGTGCTCTGCACACAGTAAGCACTCAATAAATGCCCATTGTTGGGTAGGGACCGTCTTTATATGTTGCCAACTTGTCCTTCCCAGGCGGTTAGTACAGTGCTCTGCACACAGTAAGCGCTCAATAAATATGACTGAATGAATAAATACCACTGATGGATTAATCCTAAGAGCGAGGGGCTCCTTTTTGGCCTTTCTCAGAAGCTCCGGGGGCCTTTGGTGTCACTAGCATAGGGATAGAGCACTGGTCTGGGAATCAGAAGGACCTGGGTTCTAATCCTGACTCCACCATTGGGCTGCTGCATGACCTTGGGCAAGTCATTTCACTGAGCCTCATCTGTAAAATGGGATTTAATACTGTGAGCCCCATGTGGGACATGGACTGTGTCCACCCTAATTAGCTTCTATCTACCCCAGTGCTTAGTACAATACCTGGCACATAGTAAGTTCCCAATACTATTAAAACAACCTGCCCAAAGTCACACAGCTGACAGTTGGCAGCGCCGGGATTTGAACCCCTGACCTCTGACTCCAAAAAATAATAATAATAAAATAATGATGGCATTTGTTAAGCACTTACTACGTGCAAAGCACCGTTCCAAGCGCTGGGGAGGTTACAAGGTGATCAGGTTGTCCCACGGGGGGCTCACGGTCTTAAACCCCATTTTACCGATGAGGGAACTGAGGCCCAGAGAAGTGAAGTGATGTGCCCAAAGTCACACAGCTGACAGTTGGCAGAGCTTGGGATTTGAACCCCTGACCTCTGACTCCAAAAAATAATAATAATAAAATAACGATAGTATTTGTTAAGCGCTTACTATGTGCAAAGCACCGTTCCAAGTGCTGGGGAGGTTAAAAGGTGATCAGGTTGTCCCACGGGGGGCTCACGGTCTTAATCCCCATTTTACAGATGAGGGAACTGAGGCCCGGAGAAGTGAAGTGACGTGCCCAAAATCACACAGCTGACAGTTGGCGGAGCTGGGATTTGAACCCCTGACCTCTGACTCCAAAAAATAATAATAATAAAATAATGCTGGTATTTGTTAAGCCCCTACTATGTGCAAAGCACCGTTCTCAGCGCTGGGGAGGTTCCAAGGTGATCAGGTTGTCCCACGGGGGGCTCACGGTCTTAATCCCCATTTTACCAATGAGCAAACTGAGGCCCAAAGAAGTGACTTGCCCAAAAGTCACACAGTTGACAGTTGGCGGAGCTGGAATTTGAACCCAGGACCTCTGACCCTAAAGCCCGGGCTCTTTCCACTGAGCCACGCTGCTTCTCTGACGGCAGCCCCGCTGACGTGACTAGGCTAAACACGCCTGATCCACTCGCGTCCCATACATATATGAACACGGAACCGGAACTGACGGAGCCGGCGATGGATGAAAGAACGGGACGATCGGATTCAGAGGAGAGTGGCTAAACACTTGCCTTTTCATTCATTCATTCATTCATTTGTATTTATTGAGCGCTTACTGTGTGCAGAGCACTGTACTAAGTGCTTGGGAAGTACAAGTTGGCAACATATAGAGACGGTCCCTACTCAACAGCAGGCTCACGGTTTAGAAGGGGGAGATGGACAATAAAACAAAACATATTAACAAAATAAAATAAATAGAATAAATATGTACAAGTAAAATAAATAGAGTAATAAATATGTACAAACATATATATATATATATATACAGGTGCTGTGGTGAGGTGAAGGAGGTAAGGCGGGGGGATGGGGAGGGGGAGGAGGGGGAGAGTAAATACTTCTTTACACAGTAAGTGACAATCCTAAGAGCTGTGCAGGCCAAAATATCAGCAATCAACCAGTGATATTTACTGAGCACTTACTGTGGGCAGAGCACAGTGCTAAACACTTTAGAGAATACAGTACAATACAGTCTGTAGACATGATGGCTGTCATGTGGGTTACAAGAGGGAAAGGTGGGGATCTAGAGGAAAAAGGATCTGGAGGGAAAAGGGATCAGATGATGCCCATTGGGTTGGAAGTCAGGGTGGGCAACCATCTTAAAACCATCATAGCATATTCAGAGCCAAAAATTAGGTGAATGTCCATTCGTCCCTATATAGCACTGCCTATGTTCTTATGCTTGTAACAATTACCTTATTTTTATTCACAGTGCGATGGGTTATCATCATCATCATCATCAATTGTATTTATTGAGCGCTTACTGTGTGCAGAGCACTGTACTAAGCGCTTGGGAAGTCCAAGTTGGCAACATATAGAGACAGTCCCTACCCAACAGCGGGCTCACAGTCTAAAAGGATCGTATTCTGCGCTCCGTTTATGCAAAGGAAACACCGCATCTTCTCCCGGCAAGCTGTTGGCTCATCGCTATTTATTGTCACGGTCTGGGTTCCCTGCGGTAATCAAAGCGTCAACTAAACGGTAAGTACCACAATGGATGAAACCTCCACCTCACGGCTAAATCAAGTGAGGAGTCTGAAGCGACTTTTATTTCAATTACGGAGCAATCACGCACTTGCAGGTGATAATACGGGAGCGGGAATGCGGAGAAACGGAAATCAGAATCGCTCAAAGTCCCCTGGGGTCCACTGGCTTTCAGAATTCCCACATCTGCGAGGATTTGCCGTAGCTTACGCCCACTTATAACGGAAAGGCTACTTTATGATCTCCACGATAAAAAATTACGTACCCTATAGAACGCTAAAATTCGGAACGCTTTCTCGGTGAATTGCTTCCGGAATTCGTAATATTTGGAACGGCGTGTTGTGAACGAACTTATTTGATGGTTTTGTAGGGGAGAAAGTAGTTTCTAAGCCGAAATCAGTGAAGACGTCCCTCTCCCTGCACGTACCGAAGCACATCAACCGGTCTGCATACACACAAACACGATGATAATAATGATAATAATGGCATTTCTTAAGCGCTTACTATGTGCAAAGCACTGTTCTAAGCGCTGGAAAGGTTACCAGGTGGTCAGGTTGTCCCATGGGAGGGTCACGGTCTTAATCCCCATTTTCCAGATGAGGGAACTGAGGCCCAGAGAAGTGACTTGCCCAAAGTCACACAGCTGACAGTTGGCGGAGCAGGGATTTGAACCCAGGACCTCTGACTCCAAAGCCCGGGCTCTTTCCACTGAGCCGCGCTGCTTCTCTAGACACAAGCTGAGGCACACAAGAAGTCCATATTGTAATGTCACAGTAAATCCTGACAGAGTCCGGAGTGGGATTATTCTGCTTTAAATCTTTCGTTCGGAAGGAGAGTTAACACTATCTAAACGAAACCAGTGACGGGATGGTGAGCGGCAAGGTCTCATCATCTAAAGAAGCAGCGTGGCTCAGTGGAAAGAGCCCGGGCTTTGGAGTCCGGGGTCATGGGTTCGAATCCCGGCTCTGCCAACTGTCGGCTGTGTGCCTTTGGGCAATTCACTTAACTTCTCCGGGCCTCAGTTCCCTCATCTGTAAAATGGGGATTAAGACTGTGAGCCCCCCGTGGGACAACCTGATCTCCTTGTAATCTCCCCAGCACTTAGTACAGTGGTTTGCACATAGTAAGCGCTTAAGAAATGCCATCATTATTATTATTATTAAACGAAAAGTCAATTTGGATCGAGAGCTTGCAAAGTTCTCAAAGATAATTTCTTTCGAGGCCTCCAAGAAACAATTAAAAGTCGGTGCCGTCCCACGGTACTAAGCAGAGGCGGAAACCCAGATCGTCCTTCATTTCGGTAGAGAAGCGCTGCATGATTTCAGGCTGGAGATGCACTTCTCATTCCTCCCGTGTAATTTCACACTATTTTTGAAAGGTTAAAATCATCTCTTTGTGGAGAGCATATATGATTTTCGGATCTGTTCCCGTCTTGGCTCTGCTTTCCACCCTCGTTTCAGTCGTCTGATTGCTTTCTAAGGGTCACGGATTTGGAAACAACCGCCTGGTCACTGCGTTTCCTAGTTTGTCTCCCCCTTCTAGTAATAATAATGATAATGATGGCATTTATTAAGCGCTTACTATGTGCAAAGCACAGCTCTAAGCACTGGGGGAGATACAAGGTGATCAGATTGTCCCACGGGGGGCTCAAAGTCTTCATCCCCATTTTACAGATGAGGGAACTGAGGCCCAGAGAACTGAAGTGACTTGCCCAAAGTCACACAGCTGACAAGTAGCGGAGCCAGGATTTGAACCCATGACCTCTGACTCCAAAGCCCGGGCTCTTTCCATTGAGCCACGCTGCTTCTCTTACTGTGAGCCCTCTGTAGGGTAGGGACCGTCTCTATATGTTGCCTACTTGTCCTTCCCAAGCGCTCAGCACAGTGCTCTGCACACTGTAAGCGCTCAATAAATACGAATGAATGAATGAATGAATGAACGCTACTGATTACGGCGGTGCTTCTTTTGTGTTTCTTCCTGTTTAACTCTTGGAGACTGTACTATTCCCCTCCCACCTTATCGCCACACCCTCCCCAATACCAGTCTTAGAGAAGCAGCGTGGCTCAGTGGAAAGAGCCCGGGCTTTGGAGTCGGAGGTCATGGGTTCAAATCCCGACTCCGCCAACTGTCCGCTGTGTGATTTTGGGTGACATTCATTCATTCATTCATTCATTCATTCATTCATTCAATCGTATTTATTGAGCACTTACTGGGTACACAGCACTGTACTAAGCGCTTGGGAAGTACAAGTTGGTAACATATAGAGACGGGCCCTACCCAATAGCGGGCTCACAGTCTAGAAGTCACTTCTCTGGGTCTTAGTTACTCCATCTGTAAAATGGGGATTAAGACTGTGGGACAACCTGATCTCCTTGTAACCTCCCCAGCGCTTAGAACAGTGCTTTGCACATAGTAAGCACTTAACAAATGCCATTATTATTATTATTGGTATTATTATTATTACCATTCTACCCTCTGTGCTTAAGGGGGACCGAGACCACAGCAGCACATAAAAATTCACATATATTCATTCATTCATTCACTCAATCGAATTTATTGAGCGTTTACTGGGTGCAGAGCACTGTACTAAGCGCTTGGGAAGTACAAGTTGGCAACATATAGAGACAGTCCCTACCCAATAGCGGGCTCACAGTCTAGGAGTCACTTCTCTGGGCCTCAGTTACTCCATCTGTAAAATGGGGATTAAGACTGTGAGCCCCCCGAGGGACAACCTGATTGCCTTGTAACCTCCCCAGCGCTTATAACAGGGCTTTGCATATAGTAAGCACTTAATAAATGCCATTATTATTATTATTGGTATTATTATTATTACCATTCGACCCTCTGTGCTTAAGGGGGACTGAGACCAACAGCAGCACATAAAAATGCACATATATTCATTCATTCAATCGTATTTATTGAGCGCTTACTGGGTGCAGAGCACTGCACTAAGCGCTTGGGAAGTACAAGTTGGTAACATATAGAGACGGTCCCTACCCAACAGTGGGTTCACAGTCTAGAAATAAATACGACTGAATGAATGAATAGAGAGGAAAAGCCAGCCCGCTCCAGGTGCCATCACACTTTACCAGTCAGTCGTGATCTGCAGACGGGGGAAGTGGTATGGGCAGGGCATATGCCTGTTTGTTGTTACTTTGTAGTCTCTCAAACGCTTAGCACAGTACCCTGTACCCAGTAAGCACTCGATAAACACAACTGAACTCCTTTGGGAGTGGGGCCACTACAAAATGTCCAAGGGTCACAGATCCAAGTGTATAAATATCACAAAAGGGAGAGCAAGCCTTGGGGCTCAAGGGGACCACTGCTGTCCTGGCTCTGGAGTCCAAGAGGCTACTGACTCTAACCTTATATTAATCGTATAATTAATTAATCTTATATTAATAATAATGATAGCATTTATTAAGCGCTTACTATGTGCAAAGCACTGTTCTAAGCACTGGGGAGGTTAACGAGACGATCAGGTTGTCCCACGGTGGGGCTTACAGTCTTCATCTCCATTTTCCAGATGAGGTCACTGAGGCCCAGAGAAGTGAACTGAACCTGCCCAAAGCCACACAGCTGACAAGTGGCGGAGCTGGGATTTGAACCCACGACCTCTGACTCCAAAGCCCGGGCTCTTTCCACTGACCAACCTTATCCCTTCAGACCCCCAAATGGAGACCCCCGCTTCTTCCCTTGGCCGGAAAGAAACGAAGCGTCTCGAGCCAATCAATCAATCAATCAATCAATTGTATTTATTGAGCGCTTACTATGTGCAGAGCACTGTACTAAGCGCTTGGGAAGTACAAATTGGCATCACATAGAGACAGTCCCTACCCAACAGTGGGCTCACAGTCTAAAAGGGGGAGACAGAGAACAGAACCAAACATACCAACAAAATAAAATAAGTAGGATAGAAATGTACAAGTAAAATAAATAAATAAATAAATAAATAGAGTAATAAATATGTACAACCATATATACATATATACAGGTGCTGTGGGGAAGGGAAGGAGGTAAGACGGGGGGATGGAGAGGGGGACGAGGGGGAGAGGAAAGAAGGGGCTCAGTCTGGGAAGGCCTCCTGGAGGAGCCAGGGCCCAGCCAACTCCCCGACACCCTAATTAATCACCTTGGCAACCGCCAGATGACGAAGAACTCATCGCCATCAATTCCACATTATTTCATTTCTACAAATACGTTCTGCCGACGAGTAGACCGGCCAAGACCGCTGGGGGTTGATTTATCGTCTCAGCGGCAGGAAACCTCTCTGGGCTTTTATTTACCAAGATTCTCATATCCATCGGTCTTTATGGCAGCATTTGGGGATTAAGTGTAAGATTCCGCGGGATAAAGATCTTCACATCCCAGTGGGATGGGATCAAACCGTCGCCCGGACAAATTTATCTCATTAACTGGGCCCAGTTTGAAAAACACATCCAAATTATTCTGTGGACAAAAAGAGAGTCTTTGTTCTCCTCCCTTTTTAGGAAACATTCGCTTCAAGGTGCTGTACTACTAACCGAATCCCAAGACTTGGCATACATTTCTCTCTGTTATGGTATATTAAAGGGTTTTGTCTCATCTAAGGTGCTCTGTACAGAGTAAGCACTCAATAATAATAATGGTGGCATTTATTAAGCGCTTACTATGTGCAAAGCACTGTTCTAAGCGCTGGGGAGGTTACAAAGTGAAAAGCAGTGTGGCTCAGTGGAAAGAGCCCGGGCTTTGGTTCAAATCATGGGTTCAAATCCCGGCTCCGCCAACTGTCAGCTGGGTGACTTTGGGCAAGTCACTTCATTCATTCATTCATTCATTCAGTCCCTACCCGACAACGGGCTCACAGTCTAGAAGGGGGAGACAGACAACAAAACCAAACGTGGACAGGTGTCAGTCATCAGAACAGATAGAAATAAAGCTAGATGCACATCATTAACAAAATTAATGGAATAGTAAATATGGACAAGTAAAATAAATAGAGTAATAAATGTGGGCGATGCAGGGTGGCTGGCACAATCAGATGAACATCCTTACGAGGTCCGTTCAACTGTCCATTAAACAATTAAGCCTATTAAAAAGGCGCTCGAATGGAAACCGGCCCACTCTGCAGTGTCATGGATCGAGAAGCTGCATGGCTCGGTGGAAAGAGCCCGGGCTTTGGAGTCAGAGGTCGTGGGTTCGAATCCCGGCTCCGCCACTGGTCAGCTGTGTGGCTCTGGGTGAGTCACTTCTCTGGGACTCCATTACCTCATCTGTAAAATGGGGATTAGGACTGGGAGCCCCCCGTGGGACAACCTGATCACCCTGTAACCTCAGCAGTGAGTAGAACAGTTCTTTGCACGTAGTAAGCGCTTAATAAGTAATAAATACACACATAAATAATAATAAATAGTATAAATAATAACAATAAATAATAATAAATAAATGAATGAATGAATAATAAATAAATAAATATAAAGCGCTTCTAGACTGTGAGCCCACTCTTCTAGACTGTGAGCCCACTGTTGGGTAGGGACCGTCTCTATATGTTGCCAACTTGTTCTTCCCAAGCGTTTAGTACAGTGCTCTGCACACAGTAAGCGCTCAATTAATACGACTGAATGAATGAATAAATGCCATTATTGTTATTATTATTATTATCAGAACGACCTTTCACCACCCGAGCAGTAATGCCATTCACGGCTTCTCCTTTCAGCCTTCTCTAGGACAAGAGCCTCATTGCTTTTCAATATTAGCCAGAGAAGAGCCTCACTCTTTCTAGAAGCCATCAGAACTTTAAACGTATACGTGCATATGCATTTAAAATGCTGATGCAGCTCACTGAGACAGCAAATTGCTTCCTTTTTCTTTTAAAACACCGCAATCTACACTGAGTCACACAACCGCACGTCTCCAGTGGGTGGAAGGATACCCATTTTACTTCCAGAGAAGCTGACCTGTCTCTGGCACGCCAATGCCAGGAACTGCTACAAAAACCCCACGGATAAAAAACCGTTTCACGTGTTCAAACGGACCAGGATACATTTCATGTTACAAAAACTACGGAGGAGTTTTGAATTCATTTTTTCCACTGATTGCAAGGATTGCACTCATCGGGTGGCTTTAGAACTCAGAACTCTGCCATTCTTGCTAGCAGAAATGACTCTATCATTAATAATAATAATAATAATAATAATAATAATAAAGGAAAGCATGAAATGATTGAAAAAGATACTCTAAGTAGACTCAGTTCTTCCATAATGGCAGTTTTCACAGTGGATTTTGGTTCTCTAATCCTGGCCCTGCCACTTGAAAGTTTTCTAAACGACTGGGAAAAGTCACTGCAGAACCTAGATAGGAAATTCTAACAATGCTGAAGAGCTTTACTATCAATCAATCAATCAATCAATCGTATTTATTGAGCGCTTACTGTGTGCAGAGCACTGTACTAAGCGCTTGGGAAGTACAAGTTGGCAACGTTATGTTACTATCATGGTGTACCCCGGAAATTTGATAATATATTAGCTGCTCAGTGGGAAACAATTACTATTTAAATGAATGATGTGGTGACTATTAATAATAATAATAATAATAATAATAATGATGGCATTTGTTAAGCGCTTACTATGTGCAAAGCACTGTTCTAAGCGCTGCGGGGATACAAGGTGATCCTAGACTGTGAGCCCACTGTTGGGTAGGGAGCATCTCTATATGTTGCCAACTTGCACTTCCCAAGCGCTTAGTACAGTGCTCTGCACACAGTAAGTGCTCAGTAAATACGATTGAATGAATGAATCCCCCACCCCATCCCTCCCGCCTTACCTCCTTCCCCTCCTCACAGCACCTGTATATATGTATATATGTTTGTACGTATTTATTACTCTATTGATTTTATTTGTACATATTTATTCTATTTATTTTATTTTGTTAATATGTTTTGTTTTGTTGTCTGTCTCCCCCTTCTAGACTGTGAGCCCGCTGTTGGGGAGGGACCGTCTCCATACGTTGCCAACTTGTACTTCCCAAGTCCTTAGTACAGTGCTCGGCACACAGTAAGCACTCAATAAATACGCTTGAATGATTGAATCGAATGAATCAGGTTGTCCCACGTGGGGCTCACAGTTTTAATCCCCATTTTACAGATGAGGGAACTGAGGACCAGGGAAGTTAAGTGACTTGCCCAAAGTCACTCAGCTGACAAGTGGCAGAGCCGGGATTTGAACCCATGACCTCTGGCTCCCAAGCCCGGGCTCTTTCCACTGAGCCATGCTGATTATTATTATTATTATTATTATTATTATTATTATTATTAATCATATACAAATATATAATGCGATATTATAATATTTCATGCTTTCCTTTATTATTATTATCATTATATAGTATAATATAATAATAATAATGATAAAGGAAAGCATGAAACATTATAATATTAGTTATAACAATATATAATAATATATAATATAATAATACACAATATATTATATTACAATATAATCTATAATGTAATGATATAATATAATAATTAGTTACAAAAATAGTATTATAAACTGCCATTTATGGAAGGACTGAGTCTACTTAGAGTATCTTTTTCAATCATTTCATGCTTTCCATTATTATTATTATATAATAATATCACGTTATCAATAATATCATTATATTATTATTAAATAATATAATAATGATAATAATAAAAGAAAGCATGAAATGATTGAAAAAGATACTCTGAGTAGACTCAGTTCTTCCATCATGGCAGTTTTCACAGTGGATTTTGGTCCTCTAATCCCGGCCCTGCCACTTCCCTGCTGTGTGACCTTGATCAAGTCACTTCACTGGTAAAATGGGGATAATTTATCAGTTCTGCCTCCTTTAGACCGTCAGCCCCATGTAAGACAGGGACTGTGTCTGCCCAGCTTCTCTTGTATTTACTCCAGTGCTTCAGACAGGGCTAGGTACGTGGCAAACATGCAACAGATTATTATTATTATTAAGAAGAAGAGGAAGAACCTAGATACGGGATTCTACCCATAATGGAGAAATTCAATATTATAGCGTGCCCCCCAAATTTGACCATATTTCAAATCCCGGCTCCGCCAACTGTCAGCTGGGTGACCTGGGGCAAGTCACTTCACTTCTCTGGGCCTCAGCTACCTCATCTGGAAAATGGGGATTGACTGTGAGCCCCCGCCGGGACAACCTGATCACCCCGTAACCTTCCCAGCGCTTAGAACGGTGCTTTGCACATAGTAAGCGCTTACTAAATGCCGTCATTATTATTATTATTACCTCCTATCTGGGGACTACGTTTCCCAGAAGATTCCGGGAAGGAGACCCAATGGAGAAGCCCGGCACAGGTTTTCCTTTGAGGAGGACAATTCCTCCGGGCCTCTCCCTTCCGACTCTTCTCTTCTCCTGAGCGTCCCCCAAGGCCGCATCTCCACACGTGGCTCAGTGGAAAGAGCCCGGGCTTTGGAGTCAGAGGTCATGGGTTCGAATCCCAGCTCCACCACAAGTCTGCTGTGTGACCTTGGGCAAGTCACTTCACTTCTCTGAGCCTCAGTTCCCTCATCTGTAAAAATGGGGATTAAGACTGTGAGTCCCACGTGGGACAACTTGATCACATTGTATCCCCCCCAGCGCTTAGAACTGTGCTTTGCACATAGTAAGCGCTTAACAAATAATAATAATAATATTATATTATATTATATTATATTAAATTATATTATTATTGTTATCACCACCTCTGTTGTGCGGAACAAAACGTTTCTGCTGGAGATGCAGAGGGGGACACGCACAACTCCACAACATTGCTCATGACTGTTAAGACTGACATACTCTTCAAAACTTGGCGCTTAGAACAGTGCTTTGCACATAGTAAGCACTTCATAAATGCCATTATTAATTATTAAAACAGCGCAGCGGCCGGCTCCCCGGGCCGGGCTTAAAACCATCATCTCACGGCTCCATTTCCCCTGGGTTTTCTTTGCCGAGAAACAACAGGCCAAGCCCATCTTGGAATCCCATCCCCAGATGCCATTTGGACGACGTCTCGGATTCGGAATTTGCTGACAATGTTCGGAGTACCGAGTCCAAGTCAAAAAAAAGGACACGTCGGTCTCTGCCTCGGTGGGCTTACCCTCTAAGGCTATTTCCTATCTCGGACGGAAGAAACCAGTCAACTGCACACGTCTAATAATCTAGCAACACGCGGGCAGAAACACGGTAAAGACTTCTCTCACCGAAAGCCAAGTTAGCTCTCGGAATAATAATACACTCCAGTTTTATACCTTTTGTTGCAGGAATTCACAAGGGCTTTCTCTAAAGCAGTAGAAACTCTAATGTAGTTGCGGAAAATTGTTTATTTCCATCACACGGTTCCATAGGCTGCCAGTTGAATTTATGATGAGTTGGGGGAAAGAATAATTCCACTCCCAGAGTACTGAGAACGAAGAAAATAAGTGTGCGTGCATGCATGTAAAGAAAAGAGTACACTGTACTCTCCGGACTGGATGGGTTAAAACTAAAGCATTTCCATGACAAACCCCAGGAATTTATTTAAATAAGATAAACAAGGAACTTCAGGATAGCTCTGAGGCTCATAGAAGAATTCGATCTATTTTATTTCCGATAAACCGCCTTGAACAAAGGGAAGGCAGAATAATTCAGGTCTGCAATCGTCTCTGACAAACGCTTACCGCGCTCTGCATCTTAGCTGAGTGGCAACAAATTGAAATTACAAACACTAATTTAGAGCCGCTTCCTAAACGCCTAAAGCAAAACAAAATAGCTAAGTACTAATTTAATTTCACATTACACCGTACGGCAAGCAACTGACAAAATAATCAGGCCAAACGGAGAGAAAGTTTCCGTTTTGACCGGAGTTGACCGAAGAATTTTAATTTTGAATGAAGCCTTCCCCTCCCCACAGCAACTGTATATATGTATATATTTTTGTATGGATTTATTACTCTATTTATTTATTTTATTTGTACATATTCATTCTATTTATTTTATTTTGTTAATATGTTTTGTTTTGTTGTCTGTCTCTCCCTTCTAGGCTGTGAGCCCACTGTTGGGTAGGGACCGTCTCTAGATGTTGCCAACTTGTACTTCCCAAGCGCTTAGTCCAGTGCTCTGCACACAGTAAGTGCTCAATAAATATTATTGAATGAATGAATGAATTTCTTCCCTTATTGTTAATTGGAGCTCATATTTCAAGTTATTAAGCAGATTCTGATCCTCATTTTTTAAGATGACTGGGTTGCCATCTGGACCATTGGGTAGGGATTTACTGAGAGAGGGAAGGGGCGGCAAAAAAAAAAAAAAAAGGGGAGCTCTTGGGAATGTACACCAAGGCTAATAATAAATGAAATTCTGAATGCATTTAAAATTACCCAGAAAGCTATCAGTGGCATTTATTAAGCGCTTACTATATGCACTGCATTAAATGCTTAGAAAGATATACTAAAACAGAATTAGCAGACACGTTCCCTGCTAATACGGAGTTTATAGTCTAGAAAGGGAGGCAAATATTAATATGAATGTTATTTATAATATATAATTTATAGATCTGTACACGTAGAGGGGGTTGGGATGAATATTAATTGTCCAAAGGTCACAGATTCAAGTGCATAAACTACGCGGAGGGAGAGAAGGCCGGGAAAATGGGGGCTTAGTTGGAGGAGGCCTCTTGGAGGAGATGCGACCTTGGGAAGGCTTTGAAGGGGGTCGTCTGGGGGATATGGAAGGGAAGAGAAGTACAGGCTAGTGGGAAAGAGTGGAATAATAATAATAATAATAATGGTATTTGTCAAGCGCTTACTATGTGCAAAGCACTGTTCTAACCACTGAAAGTGGAAAGGGGTTAGTGGATAAATACTTCCATATTGGTATCCCCCTTTGGACTGTAAGCTCCTTGGGGGCAAGGAATGGATCACTTGAATGTTTGGACTTCCCAAATTCATTCATTCATTCATTCATTTATTCATTCGTATTTATTGAGTGCTTACTGTGTGCAGAGCACTGTACTAAGCGCTTGGGAAGTACAAGTTGGCAACATATAGAGACATTCCCTACCCAACAGTGGGCTCACAGTCTAGAAATACAACGGCATTTAAGCGCTTACTATGTGCAAAGCATTGTCTGCTACAGTACACTGTGGCCAACGGGCGCTCAACAAATACTCTTACTACCACCACAACTACTGCCAGTGGGGTAGATGTTGCCTCGGATACGGAGGAGGTAGCCAAGAGGCTCCAAGAATTCCTTGGATGGATTTTTTTTTATCAAGGAAGAGTCAGAACAGTCCTGAGCTTTGAGGGTAGATTGGGCCCGAATAAATCTGTCTGGGTTTCCTAGAAAACCTACCGATCTGTAGTAAAATGGGTCGAACTACGACCCAACACGGCGCTGCTTCTCCCGGCCGGTCTCGTGATGCAGGTTGACGCCGGCTTGGTGCCCCACTTCCCAAGTGCATCCCTGGGCAGTGCCCGAACACCATGCTCTTGGTGAGAATAATAAAATAATAATAATAATAATAATAATGATGATGTTGGTATTTGTTAAGCGCTTACTATGTGCAAAGCACCATTCTAAGCGCTGGGGAGGTTACAAAGTGATCAAGTTGTCCCACGGGGGGCTCACAGTCTTAATCCCCATTTTACAGATGAGGTAACTGAGGCACGGAGAAGTGAAGTGACTTGTCCAAAGAAGCAGCACGGCCAAGCGGAGTCAGGAGAGCCCAGTTCTAATCTGGGCTCTGCCGCTTTTCTGTTGTGTGACCTTGGCCACATCATTTTAGAGAAGCAGCGTGGCTCAGTGGAAAGAGCCCGGGTTTTGGTGTCAGAGGTCATGGGTTCCAATCCCAGCTCCGCCGCTTGTCAGCTGTGTGACTTTGGGCAAGTCACTTCACTTCTCTGGGCCTCAATTCTCTCATCTATAAAATGGGGATGAAGACTGTGAGCCCCCCGTGGGACAACCTGATCACCTTGGATCTACTCCAGCGCTTAGAACAGTGCTTTGCACATAGTAAGCACTTAACAAATACCATTATTATTATTATTATTGTCATTATTATTATTATTATTATTATTCCCCGCTCTGGGTCTCAGATACCTCATCTGTGAAATGGGAATTAAGAAGGTGAACCCCATTTGGGAGAAGGACTGTGTCCGATCTAATTCGCTTGGCTCAGTGGAGAGAGCCCGGGCTTTGGAGTCAGAGGTCCCAGCTCTGCCACTTATCAGGTATGTCACTTTGGGTTAGTCACTTCACTTCTCTGGGCCTCAGTTCCCTCATCTGTAAAATGGGGATGAAGACTGTGAGCCCCCCGTGGGACAACCTGATCACCTTGTAAACTCCCCAGAGCTTAGAACAGTGCTTTGCACATAGTAAGCGCTTAATAAATGCCATCGTGATTATTATTACCTACTCCAGTGCTGTTCCAAGTGCAGGGCTTGACAGTTAGTGAGCTTAAGGAATACCACCATCATTATTATTATTTATTTTGTTGGTCTTTTAATTGGGGGGGACCAGATTGGGGTCCCCTCCTGCCACAGGGGTCACCCCCGATTTCACCTAAATGCACTTGGCTTTCAGAGGAAACCACATGCGTACCCGGTGGACGGTCTGTTCCCCAGGTGAGTCCCTTCCTCCTACCGAGTTTCCCGGAAAGGTCGGTCGTCAATCCAGAGATTTCAAGTCTGGGCCGATCCATTGGTAACCGCGGTAAACCGCCAGTTTATATCACCAATCAATCAATCAATCGTATTTATTGAGCGCTTAGAGTGTGCAGAACACTGTACTAAGCGCTGCGGAAGTACAAGTTGGCAACCTATCATCCTGAACAATTTCGCCGGATAACGTTTCACAGAGCAAAAATGCCTCAGCGGGTCGTGGAAGCTACAGAACGATTAACTAGAGTGCCGGGGCGCAGCTGACTAAGCTTACATTTCCAAAGGCCTTTGACAAGGTTCCAAACCACATTTTTTTAAATTTATAATGGCATTTATTAAGCGCTTACTATGCGCAAAGCACTGTTCTAAGTGCTGAACACTTGAACATTTGCTCCCAAAAACATAAGTCAAAGTGTTGGAGGGGTTTTTTTCCCTTCCAGAATTCTGTCATATGGGGCCGGAGGGTTTTTCTTTTCCGGGATTCCCTCACAAATGCAGGTTTCTGGGCCAGGCTGTCCCAAATGGGGCAAGTAATAATAATAATAATAATGGCATTTATTAAGCGCTTACTATGCGCAAAGCACTGTTCTAAGCGCTGAACTCTTGAACATTTCCTCCCAAAAACATGTCAAAGTATTGGAGGGTTTTTTCCCTTCCAGAATTCTCTCATATGGGGCCAGAGGGTTTTTTCTTTTCCAGGATTCCCTCACAAATGCAGGTTTTTGGGCCGGTCTGTCCCAAATGGGGCAAATAATAATAATAATAATGGCATTTATTAAGCGCTTCCTATGTGCAAAGCACTGTTCTAAGCGCTGGGCACAGAGAAGTTGTCAGCAACGGGAGAAGCAGGCAGCAGTCCACAAGAGCCTGCAGGATTTTGGCGCCGAAAAGCTGCCCCGGCCTTCAAGGAGGGGAGCAATGAGCATGATTCCTATTTATAAAATTACAATTCCTGAGAGTACTTCCCTTCACAAGAAGCAAGTAATTTGAAGCAAGCTGTTGTAATCTTCTAATTTACGCTTTACGGAGGGAAGGCGATTTACATAAATCTTTTCAACAGCTCGGTCTCTTTCTCAGTTTGGGGGAAGACGTAACTATCCCAAACTAGAGATAGTACAAGTTACCTGTAATTACAAGATTCCTTCCATCTGCTTCTGAGAAATACCAAGCCCCGGTTGAATAACTGAAGAGGGTCGATTTTGATTTCTGTTTTCCTTCTCATGCACAACTTGGTGACGGTCTCTCAATTCAATCATTTCTAAGAGCGTCACAAGGCACGTCTACATTTACACTCGGGCGTAGGATGATTAACATGGAAAGATCAGGAAATCATTTCCTTCCACAATTACGTGACTCAAAAATTCATGTTTTAGCAATGTGAATAACGGTTATACAATCAGATACATTGTCTATTTCTACTGACACGGATATTTTTTAAGAACTATTAGAGACCAATACAGGGAAAATATGTTGGAACTTGTCAAACACGATAAGGGAAGCTTTCTCCAACGTCTCACTCATTTTCCAGTTTACACAAAAGGGTAAATTAATACGTATCAGCGGTTCTCAATCACGGTCTCCTCGGTTTCCCAACGGCGGGCAGAATCACCAAAAGACACCAAAATACTCCTCGAAGTCTGAATGACTAAAGCCCAATGACAATTCCAAATCCTTTGGAGACGGCATTTCCTCCAGGAAGCCGTCCCTGATCAACTTGCCGCTCTTGGTGAATGTGCCTGCTGTTAGAGAAGCAGCGCGGCTCAGTGGAAAGAGCCCGGGCTTTGGAGTCAGGGGTCATGGGTTCAAATCCCGACTCTGCCACTTGTCAGCTGTGTGACTTTGGGCAAGTCACTTCACTGGGCCTCAGTTACCTCATCTGTCAAATGGGGATCGACTGTGAGCCCCCCGTGGGACAACCTCATCACCTTGTAACCTCCCCAGCGCTTAGACAGTGCTTTGCATATAGTAAGCGCTTAATAAATGCCATCACTATTATTATTATTATAGGTACTGTGTCCAACCTGATTATCCCAGCGCTTAGTACAGTTTTTGAGACATGGTAAGCGCTTAACACATGATTATAATAACTGTGGTATCTGTTAAGTGCTTACTCTGTGCCAAGCACTGTTCTAAGCTGCTTTGCTAAGCAGTTCCGGCTGGAGACAGTCCGTATCCCACATGGGGCTCACAGTCTTAATCCCCATTTTACAGATGAGGTCACCGAGGCCCAGAGAAGTTAAATGACTTGCCCAAGATATCACAGCAGAGACGCGGTGGTGCCGTGATTAGAACCCAGGTCCTCTGGCCCTGGCCCGAGGCGCTTTCCGCCAGGCCACGCTGCTTCGTTTAAGAATTGGGAGGATTCTGGAGTCCTGGTCCCGCTGGTTTTCCCGAAAGTGAGTCCATCCCGCTTGGCGTCTACACTCTTGCCACGCAGTCTCTGCTAAAAGCCCACGGCGACCTTCCCGTCGGTCCTGGCAAAGAGAAAGCCTCCACGGGGACTGATTCTTAAGGGCGGAGATCATAAAAAAAACCCGTAGCGCCACTTCTCTTCCCCATTTCTCATACTATCGTCGGTGAAAAGTCTCATTCGGATGAAAGAAAATCAAATCCTGGTCTGTGTACTTTAGATCAATTACCAGTTGGAGATCTCTTTTTTCCCCCAGAGTCAAACCGGCTGACTTCTTCTATTGATTGAAAGGTCAATTCCAACGCCACAGCTGCTGCCCGAGACCATTAATACCAATAAAGCCTGTAGTTGACGGAGGTATTTGTTCAGTGCTTACTACGGGCCAAGGACTGTACTACGCACTGGGGCGGATACAAGATAATCCGATCGGTCCCAGTGCCAGAACCACGCAGGGCTCACCCTCTAAGAGCGAGGGATAAAACTGATTTATCAATAAACTGAATGTATTTTTCAATAAATCAATCAATAAATTGATTATTCAATAACTAGGAAAATGAATGAAAGGGAGGACAGGCATTAAATCAATCAATAAATTGATTTTTCAATAAATACGACTGAAGGAATGAAAGGGAGGACAGGCATTTTAACTAAAAAATAATAGATGAGGAAATCCCACTGCTGCCAATAGAGCCTTTCCCGCTCTTTACTGTAAGCTCCTTGAGGGCAGGGAATGCGTCTGTTATATTGTACTCTCCCAAACGATTAGTACAGCGTGGATCAGTGGAAAGAGCCCGGGCTCTGGAGTCAGAGGTCATGGGTTCAAATCCCGGTTCCGCCAGCTGTCAGCTGTGTGATTTTGGGCAAGTCACTTCACTTCTCTGGGCCTCAGTTACCTCATCCGTAAAATGGGGATTAAGACTGTGAGCCCCCCATGGAACAACCTGATCGCCCTGTAACCTCCCCAGCACTTAGAACAGTGCTTTGCACATAGTAAGCGCTTAATAAATGCCATTATTATATGTTGCCAACTTGTACTTCCCAAGCGCTTAGTACAGTGATCTGCACACAGTAAGCGTTCAATAAATATGACTGATTGATTGACTGATTGATTGACGGGGACTGTGTCCAACCTGATTACCTTATATCTATCCCAGCGCTTAGAACAGTACCTGGCATATAGGAAGCATTTAACAAATAGCATAAAATATGAACTTTTGCGTATAGATTTACACTTAATTTCTTCCTCCTATTTCTAATTTATTTTGATGTCTGTTCCCCTCAGCCCTAGACTATAAGCTCTTTGAGGGCAGGGATCGTGACTACTAACTCTGTCTCCCCCTTCTAGGCTGTGAGCCCACTGTTCGGTAGGAACCGTCTCTACATGTTGCCAACTTGTACTTCCCAAGTGCTTAGTACTGTGCTCTGCACACATTAAGTGCTCAATAAATACAATTGAATGAAGGAATGAATAAAGCACTTTGGCTGTTGAAGGAGGCCAGCCAAAGGACTCTCCCCCTCGTCCCCCTCTCCATCCCCCCGTCTTACCTCCTTCCCCTCCCCACAGCACCTGTATATATGTATATATGTTTGTACATATTTATTACTCTATTTATTTTACTTGTACATATCTATTCTATTTATTTTATTTTGTCAATATGTTTGGTTTTGTTCTCTGTCTCCCCTTTCTAGACTGTGAGCCCACTGTTGGGTAGGGACTGTCTCTAGATGTTGCCAACTCGGACTTCCCAAGTGCTCAGTACAGTGCTCTACACACAGTAAGCGCCCAATAAATATGATGGATTGATTGATTGACTGTATATATTGCTAACCTGGACTTCTCAAGCGCTTAGTACAGTGCTCTGCACACAATAAGTGCTCAATAAATGTGATTGATTGATTGACTGATTGACTGTCTTTATATGTTGCCAACTTGTACTTCCCAAGCGCTTAGTACAGTGCTCTGCACACAGTAAGCGCTCAATAAATCAATCAATCAATCATATTTATTGAGCGCTTACTGTGTGCAAAGCACTGGACTAAGCACTTGGGAAGTCCAAGTTGGCAACATCTAGAGACGGTCCCTACCCAACAGTGGGCTCACAGTCTAAAAGGGGGAGACAGAGAACAAAACCAAACATACTAACAAAATAAAATAAATAGAATAGATACAATTGATTGATTGATTGATTGAGGATGAATCTATGGACCCAACCCAGGGCTACTCTTCTGCCATGGACAGACTCCGATTCCTGGATGTGGAATCTGTAGGTGCTCGCAACGTCACGAAGCCGCCCTTGGGCCTTCCCTGACTGTAGTCTATTAAGCTGTTCTGAGGAACAGGGCTCTTGACCCAGCAGGCCCTCAGTACACACCAATCAATCAATCAATCGTATTTATTGAGCGCTTACTGTGTGCAGAGCACTGTACTGAGTGCTTGGGAAGTCCAAGTTGGCAACATATAGAGATGGTCCCTACCCAACAGTGGGCTCACAGTCTAGAAGGGGGAGGCAGAGAACAAAACCAAACATATTAACAAAATAAAATAGAATAGATATGTACAAGTAAAATAAATAGAGTAATAAATATGTACAAACATCTATCCATATATACAGGTGCTGTGGGGAAGGGAAGGAGGTAAGGTGGAGGGGATGGAGAGGGGGAGGAGGGGGAGAGGAAGGAGGGGGCTCAGTCTGACCACTGACCGACCCCATCGAAATTTTATGTGATATTCCCCAAACCACCATCAACTCGGGCCCGTTTTCTGAGCTATCATCATCATCATCAATCGTATTCATTGAGCGCTTACTGCGTGCAGAGCACTGTACTAAGCACTTGGGAAGTACAAGTTGGCAACATATAGAGACGGTCCCTACCCAACAGTGGGCTCACAGTCTAAAAGAGCTATCTGAAGAGATTTGGGGAGCTGGCCGAAAGCACAAACGAATCCGCCAAGAGACAACCCCTGTACTTCGCAAGGACTTCCTCAAGTTTCCGCAGTCTCTCGCAAGAAATGAGCTATCCGAGGCAGGGCTGAGTACACTTCAAACAAAATGCCATTAATCTTCGTTAAAGGTATTTGCTGAGCTGAGCACAAATGCCTTAGCAGTTCTCTCTCGATGAGCCAAGACTACAGAGATCTCCAATCAGCCCAAGACGTCGGGTGCTATTTCTCACACTTCAAGTCTCCGTGCCGAAATTAATATCTGTATTCTTTGATCGCGGGCTCCGTCTTCAGACGCTCAACTTCCCTACATCAATCACAGAAGTGTTAGACAGCCACACTTATTTCCATTTTGAAAGGCTGTCTCGATCCTGACGTCCACCAACCCCCAACGCAGTCCTTCTACGGTATCTGTTAAGCGCTTACTACTTGCCAGGTACTGTGCTAAGCTCTGGGATACATTCAAGCTGAGCAGGTTGGACACGGTCCATGTCCCACAAGAGGCTCACGGTTTTAATCCCCATTTTACCCAGGGGGTAACTGAGGCCCAGAGAGGTGAATTGCCTTGCCCCAGGTCACACAGCAGACAAGTGGCTTCACTATAAGCGCGGCTCAGAGTCCGGAGACGTCTCATTCAGTCACCAATGGCCTTGAGGACCCGAGGGTCCCTCAAGATGACAAATCTCTCAAAGCCGAACTAAGATGGGGGGGCACGACGGTGGGATGTCTCCTTACCGCCGCATTTCCCAAAGATTCCTGGACTGTAGCCTCAATCAACCAATCCGTCGACGGAATCTACTGAGCGCTCACTGTGCGCTGAACACTCTAAACCAATCGATCAATCAGTTACCTTGTAACGTCCCCAGCGCTTAGAACAGCGTTTTGCACATAGTAAGCGCTTAATAAATGCCACTATTATTATTATTATTATTCTCTGGGCCTCAGTTCCCTCATCTGGAAAATGGGGATGAAGACTGTGAGGCCCCGTGGGACAAACTGATCACCTTGTAACCTCCCCAGCACTTAGAACAGTGCTTTGCACATAGTAAGTGCTTAATAAATGCCATTATTATTATTATTCTCTGGGCCTCAGTTCCCTCATCTGTCAAATGGGGATGAAGACTGTGAGCCCCCCGTGGGACAACCTCATCACCTTGTAACGTCCCCAGCGCTTAGAACAGTGCTTTGCACATAGTATGCACTTAATGCCACTATTATTATTCTCTGGGCCTCAGTTCCTTCATCTGGAAAATGGGGATGAAGACTGTGAGCCCGCCGTGGGACAACCTGACCACCTTGTAACCTCCCCAGTGCTCAGAACAGTGCTTTGCACATAGTAAGTGCTCAATAAATGCCATTATTATTATTATTCTCTGGGCCTCAGTTCCCTCATCTGGAAAATGGGGATGAAGACTGTGAGCCTCCCATGGGACAACTTGATCACCTTGTAACCTCCCCAGTGCTTAGAACAGTGCTTTGCACATAGTAAGTGCTTAATAAATGCTATTATTATTATTATTATTATTATTATTATTATTATTATTCTCTGGGCCTCAGTTCCCTCATCTGGAAAATGGGGATGAAGACTGTGAGCCCCCATGGGACAACCTGATCACCTTGTAAGCTTAGAACAGTGCTTTGCACATAGTAAGTGCTTAATAAATGCCATTATTATTATTATTGTTATTATTATTGATGATGGAGTGCAGACTGTGAGCCCACTGTTGGGTAGGGACCGTCTCTATATGTTGCCAACTTGTACTTCCCAACCGCTTAGTACAGTGCTCTGCACACAGCAAGTGCTCAATAAATACGATTGACTGATTGATTGATCTAAAGGGCTGGGATGGCAGGGGACGGAGTGTCAAATGAAGAGCAGGAGAAAGAGTATCTAGGAAGGAGAAGAAGGATGAGGAAGGGAAGGAGGTGGAGGTGGGAGTGGGAGAGGGGAGTTTTTAGCTTATTTCATTTTTCCCTGAGATATCCTTTTTCCTTAACTCTAAATAAATCAATGGTATTTATTGAGCACCTACTGTATGCAGAGAATTACACTATGTGCTCGGGAACGTACAACACAATAGAGCTGGGAGACTCGGTCTTTGTCCCCCAGGAGTTTCCAGTCTATCAGACTGCGAGGAGGGGGCTTTCAGTCCCCGTTTTTTATTTTTCAAAAGGACTTAAGGTGCTGTAAAAAGAAAATCATCAAAGACAGAATCGTTTCAAGGCTCAGAAATTTAACAGTTGATCTTAATTACAAGGAATGCACTTAGATTCCCAGTCAAGTGGTGTCAACTGGAGGTGGATTCATTCATTCATTCATTCAATCGGGTTTATTGGGCGCTTACTGTGTGCAGGGCACTGTACTAAGCGCTTGGGATGTACAAGTTGGCAACATATAGAGACGGTCCCTACCCAACAACGGGCTCACAGTATAAAGGATCTGGGGTCCTCGGACAAACCCCCGCCTCCGCACTCAATCAAGGACAGGGCAGCTCCCGGGAGTTAGTGTTTGTAACAGGGGCCACTTGAATGAGAGCACACAGACACCAAAGAAGATAGAAACGGAGCCAAAAAGAAGAATTTTTAGGAGATAAAGCCAAATATTAAGGGATGGCATGGAACTCAAGTTCTCTAAAATCTGCAGGATTTGTGAATAGAAATTGAACATTCAAAAACCTGTGGTGCATTTACCAGGGAGCTAGATGAACTAATTATCAAGCGGAGTCATTCTGAGAGGGGCAAATTCAAGACACCCAATTTACGACCAAGACCAAACCTTACATTTACAGGCATTTGACCGCGTAGTAATCAGACCCTGTGTGCTTTAACCATCTTTGCCCACAGTTCACTTAATTTAGGGCCAAAGTGGTTAGAGAACTTCAACTCAATCTAAAAGAAAACCTCGGTCTTGCTCTCCTTGGGCAAACTCAAGCGGAAAGTCCTTGTGGGCACAATAAAAGCATCTTGGGCTTCCTCAATCAATCAATCAAACGTATTTATTGAGCGCTTACTGTGTGCACAGCACTGTACTAAGCGCTTGGGAAGTACAAGTTGACAACATATAGAGACAGTCCCTACCCAACAGTGGGCTCACAGTCTAAAAGGGGGAGACAGAGAACAAAACCAAACATACTAACAAAATAAAATAAATAGAATAGATATGTACAATTAAAATAAATAAATAAATTTATTTATTCTGTTCTTTATTTATTTATTATTTTTCTATTTATTCTGTTCTTTTCCTAGCACCTAATTCATGGCCATCAGTGGGTGCCCAACTCACAACATGGCCAACTAATAAAACCTTGGGAGAGGCAGGGTGGCCTGGGAAGCTGAAGGCCCCGGGTTCTGGTGGCTGCTCTGTGGCCTTGAGCAAGTCACTTCCCTTCTCTGGGCCTCAGTCACCTCATCTGTAAAATGGGGATTAAGACTGTGAGCCCCACGGGGGACATGGGCTGCAGGGACTCTGTCCAACCTGATTTCCCTCTCTCTACCCCAGCATTCATTCATTCAGTTGTATTTATTGAGCGCTTACTGTGTGCAGAGCAATGTACTAAGCGCTGGGGAGGTTACAAGGTGATCAGGTTGTCCCACAGGGGACTCACAGTCAATCCCCATTTTACAGATGAGGTAACTGAGGTACAGAGAAGTTAAGTGACTTGCCCAAAGTCACACAGCTGACATTTGGCAGAGCTGGGACTTGAACCCATGACCTCTGACTCCAAAGCCCATGCTCTTTCCACTGGGCCACGCTGCTTCACGTACGTACGTAGAAGAGTGCCTCACACATAATAAGCACTTAACAAATACCCTGAAAAAAACCCAGAGAGAAATCCCAAGGCCTGGCTAATACATATCAGCCAGTCAGAACAGCATACATCACAATCAGTCAATAAATACTCGATGGTATTTATTGATTATTTACTGTGTGAAGGGAATTGTACTGAAGGTTTGGGGAAGTACAGTACAAAAGAGTTGGTAAGCGTGTTCCCTGACCACAAGGAGCACACAGTATAGAGGGAGACGCAGACATTAAAATAAATAAATTATGGGTAGGTCCATAGGTGCTATGGAGCTGAGAATGGGCTGAATATCAGGTGCTCAGCGGATGTAATCATAATAATAACATTTATTAAGCGCTTACTATGTGCCAAGCACTGTTCTAAGCACTGGGGAGGTTACAAGGTGATCAGGTTGTCCCACGGGGGGCTCTCAGTCTTCATCCCCATTTTACAGATAATAATAATAATGTTGGTATTTGTTAAGTGCTTACTATATGCAAAGCACTGTTCTAAGCGCTGGGGTAGATACAAGGTAATCAGGTTGCCCCACGAGGGGCTCACAGTCTTCACCCCCATTTTACAGATGAGGGAACTGAGGCCCAGAGAAGTGAAGCGACTTGCCCAAAGTCACACAGCTGACAAGTGGCGGAGCCAGGATGTGAACCCATGACCTCTGACTCCAAAGACTGGGCTCTTTCCACTGAGCCACGCTGCTTCCCTATGAGGCACAGAGAATAATAATAATAATAATGGCATTTATTAAGTGCTTACTATGTGTCAAGCACTGTTCTAAGCGCTGGGGAGGTTACAAGGTGATCAGGTTGTCCCACGGGGGCTCACAGTCTTAATCCCCATTTTACAGATGAGGCACAGAGAATAATAATAATGATGGCATTTATTAAGCGCTTGCTATGTGCAAAGCACTGCTCTAAGCGCTGGGAAGGTTACAAGGTGATCAGGTTGTCCCACGGGGGGCTCACAGTTTTAATCCCCATTTTACGGATGAAGCACAGAGAATAATATTAATAATAATAATAATAATAATGGCATTTATTAAGCATTTACTATGTGCAAAGCACTGTTCTAAGCGCTGGGTAGGTTACAAGGTGATCAGGTTGTCCCACGGGGGCTCACAGTCTTAATCCCCATTTTACAGATGAGGCACAGAGAATAATAATAATAATAATAATAATAATGATGGCATTTATTAAGCGCTTACTATGTGCTAAGCACTGCTCTAAGCACTGGGGAGGTTACAAGGTGATCAGGTTGTCCCATGGGGGGCTCACAGTCTTAATCCCCATTTTACAGATGAGGCACAGAGAATAATAATAATAATGGCATTTATTAAGTGCTTACTATGTGCCAAGCACTGTTCTATGGACTGGGGAGGTTACAAGGTGATCAGGTTGTCCCACGGGGGGCTCACAGTCTTCATCCCCATTTTACAGATGAGGCACAGAGAATAATAATAATAATGATGGCATTTATTAAGCGCTTACTATGTGCCAAGCACTGTTCTAAGCACTGGGGAGGATAAGTGAAGTGACTTGCCCCAAGTCACACAGCTGACAACAGGCGGAGCCGGGGTTTGAACCCACGATCTTTTAGACTGGGAGCCCACTGTTGGGTAGGGACTGTCTCTATATGTTGCCAACTTGTACTTCCCAAGCGTTTAGTACAGTGCTCTGCACACAGTAAGCGCTCAATAAATATGATTGATTGATTGACTGATTGACTCCAAAGCCCGGGCTCTTTCCACTGAGCCACGCTGCTTCTCTAATACAGATTCAAGTGTCAAGTCAATGCAGAAGGGAGAGGTAATAGAGGGAAAGGGGGCTTCGGTGGGGAAGGCCTTTTGAAGGAGAGGTGATTTTAATACAGCTTTCAAGGCGGGGAGAGTCGGGGCCTGTCGTATGTGGAGAGGGAGGGAGTCCTAAATAATAGGGAGGATGTGGACGAGAAGCCGAACGCAAAATAAATGAGATCAAAATACTTAGAGGAGCAAAGTGTGGCGGTTTGGCTGTAGTAGAAGAAAATCAAGGTAAGATAGGAGTGGGGGTTCACCTGATTTGAGCGCCTTAAAGCCGACGCTGAAGAGTTTCTGTTCACGCGAACGTGGACGGGAAACCGCTGGAGTTTCTCGAGTGGGGAGATGTGGACCGAACGGTTCCGACGGTAGCAGGAAAGGTGGCCGGGTGAACACGCAAGGATCCCGTTTTCGTTTTAAACTAACTCATCTCTAACCGGTCTCAGTACTTGCCCAGGAAGCAGACAGGTGCTCAGAGAGAGAAACCCAAAGTTTTCCCTCCGAGTGGCAGTGCGGGAAAATGAAGACAAAAAGACCTATATTCCAAGGGACTTCTCAGTGGACACGATTTTATATTTCAAGCTTGGCGAATGGAGAAGGACCTGAAGCATTTCCAGCCCGGGAGGCTTAATGAGCACGGTAATTACGCCACTCCATCTTGCTGAAAGCCCTCGCGCTGCCCAGTGGCCACACAGTAATGAAAATGCATCGAAAATATCCATCTGCAATTCTACCCGGCGCCCGAATAATAAAATTGAATAGCTTTTTTCATACTTTCCTGGCACGACGCTTTGGGCCGGGTGAAAAAATAAAATGTGCAATCCAGAATCACCTTCCTCTCCAAGGTAAGTCCTCAACTGCTCACGGGGACAGGGGAGTGCGTGAACCAAACAGAGAAGCAGGGATTCGAGATGAGAAACTGAAGATGTATTTCCCCTAGTAAATCTGAGGTAGACTATCAATGACACGTAATCGTAAATAATGGGCTTTGGTGTGGCTAAGGACGCAAGTCGACAATCCGGGGCTAAACTGAAAGTCGGGTGAATATATGCCAAGATAAAATTGTGAAGGTGCCCACATTATATAGTTGGGCATTCTATGCAATTCTTCCCCGTAAGCCATTTACAAGATATGGGCGGGCGGTCCGCCTGGAGAAACACCAAACCCCACTCCAATCCTTGTAATTATACCCTTTAGCTGAAGAGCAGTGTGAAAATAAGAACCATTTCTAAGGAAATCATGTGCATTAATTGGAGAGCCTGTAAATTCTGCACCCCGAATTGAATAATGAAAGGTTTACAGAATTTTCAGAATTCAAGTAACTCCGACGGACAGAAATCAGGATCCCCAAAATGTCAGGCGTCGCTGATGTCTTTTCGTTTAAGCGACAAAGAGGGGGCAAACGTGCCCGGCGGAAGGCAAGGTAACTTCCACAGAAGTCATGATGGTTTGAGAACAGCACGTTTATCGGCGGTGGGGGGTGTCTGCCCCGCTGGCATTGAATTTAAGGTTGATAACGACGAAAGGCAAGGAGGCTCGGAGCAAATTCGTCCCCCTCGGATCCCCAGCCCAACGGTGCTTTTTCGGGAGCATCTTTTTCAGAGACCCTGTGGGGTGGGCGATTGATCCCGCCATTTCCCGACGCACGTGGAAGGACCACCGAGGGGGGACCGAAGGCCACCAAAATAACGCCCGTCCTCTCCCCAATATACACACAGCAAAAACACGACCCATAATGTGAGAAGCGGCATGTCCGGGTTCGGAGGCTGGGCTGCTCGGGTAGAGCAGCACTTTGCAGAGTGAGGGTGGGGGTCAAATCCCAGGGCGGGGGTCGTCACGATGCCGTTTTGGGAGGTTTAGGGAGAGGGGGTGGCTGGGGATGGAACTGGGGGAGCGGGCGGCTCGTCCCGGCCACGACCTCTTTTCCACCAGGGACCCCGGCGGGACCCCCGTCCTTACCTCGGATTTCGGGGAGTAGATGGGTCGGTCTCCGCCCTCAACGTTTCTCGCAGAGCGCCCGGCCCCGCGCCCGGCTCGGTCATTGCCGGGAGGAGGGGGAGGATGCGGGAGGAGGAGGATGCTAGAGGATGCCGGAGGAGAAGGATGCGGGAGGAGGAGGATGCTAGAGGATGCCGGAGGAGAAGGATGCGGGAGGAGGAGGCCGCTGATTGGCTCCGCCGCCAACTTGGGATGCAGCGGTCCCAGTGGAGGCTCTAGGGAAAAACCGGCCTGGATTCCTCCACAGGGCACAGATTTGGGCAGTCAGCCGTCGGATTTGGGCAGCGCCCGGGTAACACAGACACACACCAACATTTCCACATACGGCAGCCTGAAAAATCCTCATCCCCGGCGGCGGCGGCTGCTCCTCTCCCTGCTCGGGTACCCGGATACTCTCATACACGCTAACAGCAAGTAACACACACAAAATTACAGTTACACCTGTGGAGACGAGCAGACCCACACAACAATATAGACACACACCAGCATTTCCACATACGGCAGCCTGAAAAATCCTCATCCCCGGCGGTGGTGGCTGCTTCTCTCCCTGCTCGGATACCCGGATACTCTCACGCATGCTAACAGCAAGTAACACACACGCAATTACAGTTACACCTGCGGAGACGAGCAGACCCACACAACAATATAGACGTAGATTAACAGTACCACATACAGCAGCCTGAAAAATCCTCATCCCCAGCGGCGGCGGCTGCTCCTGTCCCTGCTCGGATGCCCGGATACTCTCACGCACACAACAGCAAGTAACACACATGCAATTACAGTTACACCTGCGGAGATGAGCAGACCCACACAACAATATAGACGTAGATTAACCGTACCACGTACAGCAGCCTGAAAAACCCTCATCCCTGTGGTTGTCGGCTGCTTTTCCGCCCACCTGGATACCCGGACACGCTTACACACACTAACAGCAAGTTACACACACAGTTACACATTCAGAGACAAGCAGACCCACACAGTCTGCGTGCACGGATGCACACAGTCCGGGCCAAACAGTATTCCGCACAACTACAGACACGCACAAACAGTAATACACACAGCAGCAAAGACAAATCTGATACCCAAATATACATCTCCAGCCCTGATCTCCCTCCCTCTCTCCAGTCTCGAATCTCCTGCTGTCAAGACATCTCTACTTTCCCAAGTGCTCAGTACAGTGCTCTGCACACGGTAAGGGCTCAATAAATACAGACACAGACAAACAGTACTGCATATAGCAGGTCAGGCAAACACACAATCCCAGCCAAACAGAAACCCACACAGCTGCACAAATACAATTTCAGCCAAAAAGTAACCCACGCAGCTGCCCAGATCCACACACACAAGCAGTAACACACATGGCTGCACGGACGCACACAGTCCCGGCCAAACAGTATTCCACACAACTGCAGACACGCACAAACAGTAATACACACAGCAGAACAGACAAATCTGATACCCAAATATACATCTCCAGCCCTGATCTCGCTCCCTCTCTCCAGTCTCAAATCTCCTGTGGTCAAGACATCTCTACTTTCCCAAGCGCTTAGTACAGTTCTCTGCACACAGTAAGGGCTCAATAAATACAGACACAGACAAACAGTACCGCATATAGCAGGTCAGGCTAACACACAATCCCAGCCAAACAGTAACCCAATACAATTTCAGCCAAAAAGTAACCCACTCAGCCGCCCAGATCCACACACGCAAGCAGTAACACACACGGCTGCACGGACACACACGGTCCCAGCCAAACAGTATTCCGCACAACTGCAGACACATACAAAGAGTAATACACACAGCAGCACAGACAAATCTGATACCCAGATATACATCTCCAGCCCTGATCTCGCTCCCTCTCTCCAGTCTCGAATCTCCTGCGGTCAAGACATCTCTACTTTCCCAAGTGCTCAGTACGGTGCTCTGCACACAGTAAGGGCTCAATAAATACCGACACAGACAAACAGCACCACATATAGCAAGTCAGGCAAACACACAACCCCAGCCAAACAGAAACTCACACAGCTGCACAAATACAATTTCAGCCAAAAAGTAACCCACGCAGCCGCCCAGATCCACACACGCAAGCAGTAACATGCACGGCTGCACGGACGCACACAGTCCCGGCCAAACAGTATTCTGCACAACTACGGACACGCAAAAACAGTAATACACACAGCAGCACAGACAAATCTGATACCCAAATATACATCTCCAGCCCTGATCTCACTCCCTCTCTCCAGTCTCGAATCTCCTGCGTTCAAGACATCTCTACTTTCCCAAGCGCTCGGTACAGTGCTCTGCACACAGTAAGGGCTCAATAAATACGATTGAATGAATGAGTGAACATCCTCCCATCACCTCAAGCTTAGCACGTCCGAAACTAGAGCTCCTTATCTTCCCACCTGAATCCTGTCCTGCTTCTGTTTCCCATCACTGTAGACGGAACCACCGTCCTTCCTACCCCACAAGCCCGGAACCTCTGCATTATCCTTGACTCTTCTCTGTCATTCAACTTGCCTATTCAATCGATCACTAAGTCCTGTCAGTCCCACCTTCACAACATGGCTAAAATCGGCCCCTTTTCTCCCCATCCTAACTGGTACTGGTGTTAATACAATCACTCATCCTATCCTGTCTGGATGACTGCATCGGCCTCCTTACTGACCTCCCAGCCTCCCGTCTCTCCCCACTCGAGTCCATACTTCACTCCGCTGCCCGGATCATTTTTCTATGAGACCATTTGGGACATGCCAACTAGCTCCTTGAAAAACTCCAGGAGTTTCCTGTCCACCTCTGCATCACCACCAGCTTTATGGCGCTCCACCACCTTGTCTCCTCCAATCTCCCCTCGCTTCACTCCGTCTACAACCCAGCCATACACTCTGCTCCTAATCAATCAATCAATCAATCAATCGTATTTATTGAGCACTTACTGTGTGCAGAGCACTGTACTAAAGCGCTTGGGAAGTACAAGTTGGCAACATATAGAGACAGTCCCTACCTGGTGCTACCTAATCACTGTGCCTCCATTTCGCCTGTCTCACCTCCGACTCCTCGCCCACATCCTGCCTCCGGCCTGGTACTCCCACCCTCCTCAAATAATAATAATAATACTGATAATGGCATTTATTAAGCGCTTACTATGTGCAAAGCACTGTTCTAAGCGCTGGGGAGGTTACAAGGTGATCAGGTTGTCCCACAGGGGGCTCACAGTCTTAATCCCCATTTTACAGATGAGGGAACTGAGGCACAGAGAAGTGAAGTGACTTGCCCGAAGTAACACAGCTGACAATTGGCGGAGCTGGGATTTGAACCCGTGACCGCTGATTCCAAAGCCCGGGCTCTTTCCACTGAGCCACGCTGCACTGTGAGCCCCAGGTGGCTCGTGGACTTTGCCCAATCTGATTAGCTTGTCTCTATCCCAGTGCCTACCACATAATACGCACTTTAAAAATACTTATATATGTGTACATATATACACACACACACACACATTTATCCATCTATCTATATATTGATAGATATATGTAATTCTCAATGGCTTTGTCTTATAACGATGCAATTTTCTAACATTTTGCTTCTCAGCCTTATTCTTTTTTCATTTTTAATACTTAAGCATATCTAAAGACATTCATGGCATATTTATTTGGCTGCAATACAACAGCAGTGCTTAGGTATCATATTGGCTATCGGCTTTGACTTCACTGTCTTCTTTGTCAAGCCACGGAGTTTCTTTTCTAGCAATTATGGATTTTTCTCTTCTCTGCCTAATGCGTTCCCACTGGGGTCTGGGCCAAAGTGAGGGCCCATGAAGTCCTCTCCCACCTTGGGCAGGTCTACGCCGGGTTGGGATTATATCCTAATTCCCAGGGCCTGGCAATGTTCATTGAAACCCCCCACCATCAGCGCTACATCATATGGAAGCAGTAGGTTTTTGAATCCAACAAACACAATCCAAATTATGCATCAACCAAATCCCCCCGGGGAACCGCCTGTGAGGACCACGTCACGTTCTGCAGATTTTTCGAGCAGAAAAAGGAGTCAGCAGAGCAGAAACTCTACAACTTGGGCTTTTTAGCTCCTTCCCACCCCCGGCTAGGGTCTACACAAGGCACGTCAGCCTCCTAAAGAGCAAAACTTCTATTCCACTGCCTTCTCCGATCACTGAAACAACTGGAACCGGCTTTGGACTCGGTTTGACCTGATGCAAAACCACAGCGTGGAAGCAGCCAGAGCCTAACGAATTTACAGACAGTAATACAAGTTGGGTTTCCTTAGATGCACTGTTTGAGGAGTTGAAAAGGAATCATATAAGATCTCTGGCTCGCAAATTTGAACTTTAATATGTTTAGAGGCGATGAAATCGGTACTTTTTTTGGCTAATGCATGCAGAGAATTGTCCCCTGGTGACCCAAACGAAAAACA
This sequence comes from Tachyglossus aculeatus, assembly GCF_015852505.1. Lineage (NCBI taxonomy): Eukaryota > Metazoa > Chordata > Mammalia > Monotremata > Tachyglossidae > Tachyglossus > Tachyglossus aculeatus. Next base: position 276,454 of record NC_052080.1, read on the forward strand.
ATAAATTCTACTTATGTTCTGCCGCTGTCTTTTTAATATAGTCAGAGTCTTATCAGCAGTGAAACACGCTCCTGCGAGGAGCCCACGAAAACTAACTAGAATGCTTGAACAGTTCATCCGTCTCGCTGCCATTTCTCTTTGGACTGAATTTAATAAAAAAAAAACACTTGTAATAGACTGAAAACTACCTTCCAGACTTAACGAGATAATGAAAAGCCTGAAACCAGAAAAAGCCCCCCCGCCCCCCAACAAAAAAGCCACTGACTCATTAGCGAGCTGGTAACTCTCCAGGATTTGACCGGTAAAAATACAGTAATATTTTGGTTCTGATTTATCACTGTTCCATTCAGGCTACAGGCTTTTGCAGAAAGAAGAGGAAGAGACAAGGAAGGGTACCATTCCCAAGTTAGGAATGGATGCATTTGGTTGCCACGGGTGCATCCCCATAATTAGGAAAGGTGGCGGTTACCATAGAAGCCCCCGCGCTTCTCGGCTCTGCACTGTGGGATGACCCGCCGTGGAATGACCCAACTCCTGGGGGAGATTGCAGAACAACCTGGAATCTGCAGCATCTTCAACTGTCCCGCTTCCAGATCAATCGGGAATCTGCAAGATTCCTGGGACGGCCCAAGAGACGGCACCATCATCACACTCCCCTTATCAAATCCCGCTCCTTTCCGCATCTCCCTCTTTCTCAAAACACCGGCCGTCATCCATCACGGTTAACGACCTCGAGACACGACGTAACTGCTTCCCTACCTTTACCTGCGCTTTTCATTTCCATGAAGCAGCATGTCTCAGTGGAAAGAGCCCGGGCTTTGGAGTCAGAGGTCATGGGTTCAAATCCTGGCTCTGACAATTGGCAGCTGTGTGACTTTGGGCAAGTCACTTCACTTCTCTGGGCCTCAGTGACCTCAACTTTGGGCAAATCACTTCACTTCTTCTAGACTGTGAGCCCACTGTTGGGTAGCGACTGTCTCTATCTGTTGCCAACTTGTACTTCCCAAGCGCTTAGTCCAGTGCTCTGCACACAGTAAGTGCTCAATAAATACAATTGATTGATTGATTCTCTGGGCCTCAGTGACCTCATCTGTAAAATGAGGATTAAGACCGTGAGCCCCCCGTGGGACGACCTGATCGCCCTGTAACCTCCCCAGCGCTTAGAACGGTGCTTTGCACATAGTGAGCGCTTAATAGATGCCATCATCATTATTATTATCATTAAAACAGAGAAGTCAGTCATATTTATTGAGCATTTACAGTGTGCAAAGCACTGTACTAAGCACTTGGGAGAGAACACCACAATAATAAACAGACATATTCTCTGTCCACAATGAGCTTACAGTCCAGAGAAGTGACATTACTCCCTACCCCAAGGACTTTATACTTCATCATCATCATCATCATCAATTGTATTTATTGAGCGCTTACTGTGTGCAGAGCACTGTACTAAGCGCTTGGGAAGTACAAATTGGCAACATATAGAAACAGTCCCTACCCAACAGTGGGCTCAAAGTCTAAAAGGGGGAGACAGAGAACAAAACCAAACATACTAACAAAATAAAATAGACTAGATATGTACAAGTAAAATAAATAAATGGAGTAATAAATATGTACAAACATATATACATATATACAGATATACATATTATACTTCCAGACTGTGAGTAGGGACCGCCTCTATATGTTGCCAATTTGTACTTCCCAAGCGCTTAGTACAATAGAGAAATAAATAATAATAAATAAATAGATAGATCTAATAAATAAATAGAGAAATAAAAATGTACAAACATATATACATATATACAGGTGCTGTGGGGAAGGGAAGGAGGTAAGATGGGGGGATGGAAAGGGGGACGAGGGGGAGAGGAAGGAAGGGGCTCAATCTGAGAAGGCCTCCTGGAGGAGGTGAGCTCTCGGAGCGCTGGCTCTACGGGATTGCGGGACGGAGGGAGCGGGTTCCGGGCCGGGGGAATTGCAGGACGCGGGGATGAAGGCGAGAGAGGCGAAAGCGCAGTCGGCTTGGGAGGAGCCAAGGGATCTAGGGAGTCAATTCATGGACTTTTAATTCATTCATTCATTCATTCAATCACATTTCTAGACTGTGAGCCCATTGTTGGGTAGGGACTGTCTCTTTATGTTGCCAACTTGTACTTCCCAAGCACTTAGTACAGTGCTCTGCGCACAGTAAGCGTTCAATAAATATGATTGAATGAATGAATGAACATTTCTTGAGCGCTTACTGTGCGCAGAGCACTGTACTAAGCGCTTGGGAAGTACAAGCTGGCAACATATAGAGGACTTCTTGCCCAGGGTGAGCAACGGGCAGAACAATCCTATCTGTACCAACTGAAAGTTCGATTTATACTGACATCTGATCACACCGCTTCGGCTTCCAAAAAAATTCATTTTGATTACAGAGCCTTTCCCTGATTTATTAATTCATTAATCCGGCTCTTCAGTAACAGCGGCATGATCAACGGCGGTGGCTATATTTAAACTGTAAAATACATCCTCTCTGTTTCTGCCGCTCCATATTCCCCCATCAAAACGGTTAATTAAAAAAGGAAAATCAGGTTCCCCTTAATCTCGCACCAAAGGATTTTATTCCCTAAAATAGACCTCAACTTAATTAAGAAAACGAATCCCCAAACGGAGGCGATATTCGAATCGGGATGAGAACGCGAAACCCTGACAGAGCACCGATGTCTAATTCCTCAGATGAGTAACGCGGCGAGTCGAGGAGGGGGAGCGACTTATATACATTGTTTATATGTATATATGTTTGTACATATATATGTATGTTTGTACATATTTGTACATATATGTTTGTACATATTTGTTACTCTATTTATTTATTTATTTTACTTGTACATATCTATTCTATTTATTTTATTTTGTTAGTATGTTTGGTTTTGTTCTCTGTCTCCCCCTTTTAGACTGTGAGCCCACTGGTGGGTAGGGACTGTCTCTATATGTTGCCAACTTGTACTTCCCAAGCGCTTAGTACAGTGCTCTGCACACAGTAAGCGCTCAATAAATACGATTGACGATGATGATGATGATGAGAGACCCTCGTCAGTGGCCCCTGACGGGGAGGTGGGGGGGGGGGTATCATGGGGAAGACGGGGCTAGCGGAATGGAGGGAACGACTTCTCTCTCGTAGCAGCCTTCTGCGACAGTCTAACCTAAATCCCTCCACGGCGACGGCTACGTCGGGCTAAGTGTCCCAATCGAACCAATGAAATCGGGAAAGTGTCACAAATCGTGACACTTCAGTGTGAAATCGGAAGATCGCCAGGAGCCTTTCGTTTACAAGGGACTCCGTCCTTTGGAAAACACAAGGTCGTTGCCTCACTTTTGTTTTGCGGTGGTATTTGTTAAGCGCTCACTATGTGCCGGGCACTGTATTAAGCCCTGGGGTAGATACCAACTCATCAGATTGGACACAGTCTGTGCCCCACGTGGGGCTCACAGTCTTCGTCCCCATTTGACAGGTGTGGTAACTGAGACTCAGAGAAGTTAAGTGGTTTGTCCAAGGTCACGCAGCATTCATTCATTCATTCATTCAATCGTATTTATTGATTGATCTCCCCCTTCTAGACTGTGAGCCCACTGATGGGTAGGGACCGTCTCTATACGTTGCCAACTTGTCCTTCCCAAGCGCTTAGTACAGTGCTCTGCACACAGTAAGTGCTCAATAAATAGAATTGATTGATTCATTCATTCATTCATTCAATCGTATTTACTGATTGATCTCCCCCTTCTAGGCTGAGAGCCCACTGTTGGGTAGGGACCGTCTCTCTACGTTGCTAACTTGTCCTTCCCAAGCGCTTAGTACAGTGCTCTGCACACAGTAAGCGCTCAATAAATACGATTGATTGATTGATTGATTATGGAGCGCTTACTGTGTGCACAGCACACAGGTGGCGGAGCCAGGATTAGAACCCAGGTCCTTCCGACACCCAGCCCCATGATCAATCTATCGCGAATCGTGCTAGATCAAACAATCAATCAATCATATTTATTGAGCGCTTACTGTGTGCAGAGCACTGTACTAAGTGCTTGGTACATGTTGGCAACATATAGAGACAGTCCCTACCCAACAGTGGGCTCACAGTCTAAAAGGGGGAGACAGAGAACAAAACCAAACATACTAACAAAATAAAATAAATAGAATAGATATGTACAAGTAAAATAAATAGAGTAATAAATATGTACAAACATATATACATATGTACATATATATATATATATATATACATAGATCTGTAAGGTCCTCAAGGACACGGATGGTACCGATTTACTCTCCCAAGTGCTTAGCGCAGTGCTCTGCACAGAGTCGGGACCCAAAAAATACCACTGATGATCGACTGTTTGATCGATTAGTTAGGAAGGGTTACCAGGGCTTCTCCGGCAGACTAGATGCTTCCTCACAGTGCTTAGAACAGTGCTTTGCACATAGGTAAGCGCTTAATAAATGCCATCATCACCATCACTACCGCTCTCACGCCGGAAGAAGCAGAAAGTGAAATCAATCGGGATTACTCGGTCGTAGTTAGAATTCTTAGAGGGATTAGTTTTAATTATTTATGCTTCAAAGTACACTAGTGAAGGCGCTTTGTTTTGTAAAACGCAGACCTTAATTGCACCAGGGATCGTGACACTCGTCCTTAACAAGCCTTCCAGATTTTGGAGTTTTAAATATCGGATTTGAGGATGCGAGTGAGAACTATAAATTGATCCTAAATGCATCCTAATGAAGATCCATCAGTTCAAACGGAGTACAAATATTTAGAAGCTAAAAAAAGAAAAGGAGACTCCATTTCTTGGAAGAAATGACCGTTTCATCGATGACTGCGAGTCTCATCCTTGGATGCTTCTCGTGCTTGGAGAAGCAGCGTGGCTCACTGGAAAGAGCTCGGGCTTCGGAGTCAGAGGTCGTGAGTTCAAATCCCGGCTCCGCCACCTGTCAGCTGTGTGACTTTGGGGAAGTCACTTCACTTCTCTGGCCCTCGGTTACCTCACCTGCAAAATGGGGATGCAGACTGTGAGCCCCCCGTGGGACAACCTGATCACCTTGTGACCTCCCCGACGCTTAGAACAGTGCTTGGCACATAGTAGGTGCTTAATAAATGCCATTATTATTATTGTTATTATTTCAACCCTGCAGTTTCTCTCCAGGGCTCGCTGGCCGTCCCACTGGGCAGATATGGAAGCGGCCTGAGCACATCGGCGTGATTTTTAAAAGTGAGATCAGCCGATCAGTATCCACTCCACTTGAAGAGGAGGAGAACTAGCAATAGTAGTAATAGCGGCAATAATAGTAGTGGTATAATAGCATTTATGGAGTGCCCATTCGACGGTCTGCGCTATATCCTACGCTTGCGAAGGATAAACTAATTAAGGGATACGGTATAATAGCATTTATGGAGTGCCCATTCGACGGTCTGCGCTATATCCTACGCTTGCGAAGGAAAAAATAATTAAGGGATACGGTTCTAAGCCCCCAAAGGGGAGACAGACAGAAAAATATTTACAGATAGAGCAGTCTGTATAAATATTTGGAAGTACAAGTGGATAAACATTTACACAGGAGTGCTGAGGAATGATTATAAATAAGTGCCGGTTGGGCGCTTAATAAATGCCATTATTATTATTGTTATTATTTCAGTCCTGCAGTCTCTCTCCAGGGCTCGCTGGCCGTCCCACTGGGCAGATATGGAAGCAGCCTGAGCACATCGGCGTGATTTTTAAAAGTGCGATGAGCCCATCAGTATCCACTCCACTTGAAGAGGAGGAGAGCTAGCAATAGTAGTAATAGCGGCAATAATAGTAGTGGTATAATAGCATTTATGGAGTGCCCATTCAACTGTCTGCACTATATCCTACGCTTGCAAAGGATAAAATAATTAAGGGATATGGCATAATAGCATTTATGGAGTGCCCATTCGACGGTCTGCGCTATATCCTACGCTTGCGAAGGATAAAATAATTAAGGGATACGGTTCTAAGCCCCCAAAGGGGAGACAGACAGAAAAATATTTACAGATAGAGCAGTCTGTATAAATATTTGGAAGTACAAGTGGATAAACATTTACACAGGAGTGCTGAGGAATGATTATAAATAAGTGCCGGTTGGGCGCTTAATAAATGCCATTATTATTATTGTTATTATTTCAGTCCTGCAGTTTCTCTCCAGGGCTCGCTGGCCGTCCCACTGGGCAGATATGGAAGCGGCCTGAGCACATCGGCGTGATTTTTAAAAGTGCGATGAGCCCATCAGTATCCACTCCACTTGAAGAGGAGGAGAGCTAGCAATAGTAGTAATAGCGGCAATAATAGTAGTGGTATAATAGCATTTATGGAGTGCCCATTCGACGTCTGCGCTATATCCTATGCTTGCGAAGGATAAAATAATTAAGGGATACAGCATAATAGCATTTATGGAGTGCCCATTCGACGGTCTGCGCTATATCCTACGCTTGCGAAGGATAAAATAATTAAGGGATACGGTTCTAAGCCCCCAGAGGGGAGACAGACAGAAAAATATTCACAGATAGAGCAGTCTGTATAAATATTTGGAAGTACAAGTGGATAAACATTTACACAGGAGTGCTGAGGAATGATTATAAATAAGTGCCGGTTGTGTGTGCCAACGGGGACGGCTCCGTCACGCCGGTTCAGGCCACCTGTGAAAACTGCCAGGCACATTCTCTTTGGCACGAATATCTGAATGCACATGTTCTCACTCACATACACACCTAGGAAAAATGTTATCTTGCATTACGGAAAGTGTTTTTTGCTCTCCTACAGGTAGTTTCTCTTCCCTAGGAATTTCCTACTTGGAAAACAGCTCTCGTTCCCAATAGATCAGTGTTGGGTTTCGCACGATAATCAACTGCAGTTCTTTAGCGTCAAGGAATCTCGTCCAAAGCGACACATTTCCTGAATTTCCTTCCGCCGTGTTTGAGAAGCCCCCATTGAAAAGGGGGTGCGGAGGGGCTGGGTTCTTTACCTTGTCGTTTAATCAAATGCCGCTTAGGAGAAGCGGCGTGACTCGGTGGAAAGAGCCCGGGCTTTGGAGTCCGAGGTCAGGGGTTCAAATCCCGGCTCCTCTAATTGTCAGCTGCGTGACTTTGGGCCTCAGTTCCCTCATCTGTAAAATGGGGATGAAGACGGTGAGCCCCCGTGGGACAACCTGATCACCTTGGAACCTCCCCAGCGCTTAGAACAGTGCTTTGCACATAGTAAGTGCTTGATAAATGCCATCATTATTCACATTCAGCTCTCGCAAGGGTTCTTAATTCTTTCTATTGCCCAGCTCTTTCAGGCTCCAGGGGGGAACAAAGCTACATAGACTTTTATGATCTTCTATTAAGTTAATGTTTTGAAGGTGAAGCTAAAAGAATACGGGTGGTGACACAGTTGAATATATTCACTGCTGCCAACAGAGTGGGAAAGTGTATTGGGAATAGAAGATAGTGCACTTACAGATATAATGAACCTGTTTCAATTCAAATTATAAAGTCGGTGATTGAACGGATTACACAGTATCAAGGCTGGAAAACAAAACGTGACAACCCAGCTCTGGGTTGTTTTTGCGGGGGGTGTAGGGGAGGGGGGTGTTTTCTGTTCGGAGAAGGAAGACCCTGTCAGCGTCCCATGAAAACGGGATTTAAAAGAGAAGGGGCGGGAAGCCGGGAAGGCATGTTTCCGTCTAGGTAGATGGGAGTCCTATTTGCAGAGGAAATATAAACTGTTTGGGAAAGTATATGTACATATGTTTGTGCATATTTATTACTCTATTTTACTTGTACAGATTTATTCTATTTATTTTATTTTGTTAATACGTTTGGTTTTGTTGTCTGTCTCCCCCTTCTAGACTGTGAGCCCGCTGTTGGGTAGGGACCATCTCTATACGTTGCCAACTTGTACTTCCCAAGAGCTTAGTACAGTGCTCTGCACACAGTAAGCGCTCAATAAATACGATTGAATGAATGTATGAATAGTAAGCGCTTAACAAAATACCATCATTAGTATCCGAGCTAATCAGGTTGGAGACAGTCCCGGTCCCACAGTCTCAATCCCCATCTCACAAAGGAGGTAACAGAGGCCCAGAGAAGTGAAGCGACTTGCCCCAGGTCACCCGGCAGACAGGTGGCCGTGCCAGAATTAGAACCCAGGTCCTTGTGACTCCTGGGTTCCACCCATTAAGCCACACTGCTGCTCAGGCGGATGCCCAGGCATCCGACACGAACCCATCTGTCTCCCCCTTCTAGACGGTGAGCCCACTGTTGGGTAGGGTCCGTCTCTATACGTTGCCAACTTGTACATCCCAAGCGCTTAGTACAGTGCTCTGCACACAGTAAGCGCTCAATAAATACGACTGAATGAATGAATGAATGAACCCCCACGCCGGAGCGAAGAGGGTGAGCTAAAATGGCTCTAACTCACACCACCCTGTAGGGCAGGGGGGGATTTCCTACCAAACCCAGCCCGCTCACTTCACTCCCCTCCCCTCCTCACCGTGCCTCCATCTCCTCTGTCTCGCCGACGAGCGCTTGCCAGAACGCCCTCTCTCTTCGTAATAATCATAATAATAATGGCATTTATTAAGCGCTTACTATGTGCAAAGCACTGTTCTAAGCGCTGGGGAGGATACAAAGTAATTAGGTTGTCCCACGTGGGGCTCACAGACTTAATCCCCATTTTACAGATGAGTGAACTGAGGCACAGAGAAGTCAAGTCACTTGCCCAAAGTCACACAGCGGACAAGTGGCGGAGCTTAGCGCTTCATATCTGCTTAGCGCTTAGTCCAGTGCTCTGCGCACAGTAAGCGCTCAATAAATACGATTGATTGATCTGACAGACGATCCCTCTCCCAAAGGAGTATCTCCTCTAAGCGGCCTTCCATTCATTTATTCAACCGTATTTACTGAGCGCTCACTGTGCGCCGAGCACTTCCCCGACCAAGCTCTCATTGCTTCTACTCCCGCTCCCTAATGTGTTGCCCTTACACTTGCATTTGGACTCTTTATTCACCCCTCCTACAGCCCCACACTTACATACTTATCCGTAATTGTTTCCTCCTCTAGACTGCAAGCTCCTTGTGGGCAGGGAACAGGTCTACCAACTTTGTAGGCTGCACTTTCCCAACCACTTAGTACAGTTTTCTGCCCGTGAGCCCGTTTTTGGGTAGGAACCGTCTCTATATGTTGCCGACTTGTACTTCCCAAGCGCTTAGTACAGTGCTCGGCCCACAGTAAGCGCTCAATAAATACGATTGAAAGAATGAATGAAAGTAATTATGCAGTAAATATGATCGACTGATCAGTCAATGGACAAGCTACGACTATTACACGTGAAACGGATTCGCCAAATTAGCAAGTGAACAGTGGATGATGACGTCTAATTAGTGCAGGGCACGGTGGTGCTTTTAGTGACTTTAATGGCTTTCTCATGGTGGGCGAGTCTCCCAACTCTGTTATGATGTAGTCTCCCAAGCACTTAGCACAGTACTCTGCACATAGGAAGTGCTCAATACCTAAGATCGATTGATGGCGTGATTTCCTTCCTTGTCATGCCCGGTAATAATAATAATAATGATAATAATAATAATAATGGCATTTATTGAGTGCTTACTATGTGCAAAGCACTATTCTAAGCTCTGGGGAGGTTACAAGGTGATCAGGCTGTCCCACGTGGGGCTCACCTTCTAAATCCCCATTTTACAGATGAGGCCACTGAGGCACAGAGAGGTTAAGTGACTTGCCCGAAGTCGCGCTTACTATGTGCAAAGCACTATTCTAAGCGCTGGGGAGGTTACAAGGTGATCAGGTTGTCCCACGTGGGGCTCACCTTCTAAATCCCCATTTTACAGATGAGGCCACTGAGGCACAGAGAAGTGAAGTGACTTGCCCAAAGTCACACAGCTGACAATCGGCAGAGCCGGGATTCGAACCCATGGCCTCTGACTCCAAAGCCCGTTAGAACTCACTAGTTTCAGGATCAGTGGCTCTCTTTGATGCCATCCGACAGTGTGAGCAATTAGCAAAATCACCTGAACCCAACACTTCCAGACTTCGATTCGTCTTAAGCAGTCCTTGAATATTCCGGCAAATAATAGCTTGGGCTTTCACCTCGGTAATTGTGCCTTTTAATTACTTGCCGGTTCTGTTTCTTCTCCTCAGGAACACGACTGCGCATAATTGAAAGCTGGAGAGCATCTGCTCCTGGACGCTTTCCTCTGTGCGCTAGAAAGTTTCAATTGACTTTCGTAAACAAGCACATTTTCGTTGCTCCTCTGGGGCTTTATACAAAACAGATCTTTAATTCAGCGATAGCATATTGTGATTAAATACCCCCGCGAGGTTCATCATTCTGAATCTGTAACAGAAACCGAACTTGGATCCATTTACTGCTCCTCAGAGAACACTTTGACAGTACCGTACTCGATTACAAATAGGCCACGTCTCTACCGTATGGAAGGCACTGCCAGGTTTTTCAGAGCGTGAATTCTCCTTTGCTTCTCCCCAAGCCTAAAAGCAAAGAAGTCTGTGCCACGTGGGGCTTGCTAAGGCTCAGGGCTGGGGTCCGGAGGAGACCCCCTCACTGATGGAGCCCTCAAAATACATCAGGACAAATATCTTCCCCAAGGCTTCTCGCTCTTAGAGTAGTTATTTTGGGAAGGGAGAGAAACTCTAGATGTTCCTTATCCCAGATATTTGTTAATGTTCGTTCTAAGAGGGAAACGGCACGGCCTAGTGGAAAGAGCACGGGCTGAGAGTCAGTGACCCTGAGTTCAAATCCAGCTCTACCACCGGCTTGCTGTATGACCTTGGGTAAGTCACTTAACTTCTCTGTGCCTCAGTTCCCTCACCTGTAAAATGGGGATTAAATATTTGTTCTCCCTCGCTCTTAAACCGTGAACCCCATATGAGACAGGGACTGTTATCTGTCCTGATTATCTTCTTTCTACCCCAAGACTAAGCACGGTACTTGGCACATAGTACGAATTGAACAAAAATCCTTATCGTCATCATCATATCCCTTGACTGTTCTCCCTGCGGCGTGAAAGTTGAGAAGCAAGTGGTAGGTCTTTAAGGGGTCTAGAAAACTTTCATGAGATAATAAGCTAATACTAATCTATTATCCTTATAGACTCTTTGGATTGACGCACGCTCTATTATGCCGTTGGGTCAGGGTGGGGTTCAAATTCTGCTGGCAAATCCACTCTAAGAACTTTGGTGGTGACGAGTTTACGCCTCACTCATCTTGAGAAATCTTCAGGACCTGATCCTTTCACAGAGCCCGCTGTCTATTTGACATCCGTTTTGTGGATTCAGAGCCTCCGATTGACCGTAAGCTCCTGGTTGGCAGAAAGCAAGGGCTTCTAACTCTCCTAAGAGCTATATACAGGGTGTTGCACACAGAGAGCCCTCAATTCATCCCGCTGATTGATTCATTGGGCACAGGAGGGGAAAAAGGAGGGGAAAGATCTTTCCTTTTACTTAATCCTCTCTGCGTCCTCTCGCCTACCTTATCTATCTCGCCCACGTCCTGCTTCTGGCATGCAACGCCCTCCTTCTTCATATCCAACAGTGATTCTCCCTCCCTTCAAAGCCTTACTGAAAGCCCACCTCCTCCAAGAGGCCTTCCCCGACTAAGCCCTCTTTTCCTGTTCTAATCCCTTCTGCGTCACCCCGACTTGCTCCCTTTATTCCTCCCTCCTCCCAGCCCCACGGCACTCATGTATATATCCATAACTTGTTTATATTAATACTTCTCTCCCCCTCTAGACTGTAAGCTCATTGTGGGTGGGGAATGTTTCTGTTTTCTGGTTATACTGCAATCCCCCAAACACTCAGTCCTCTCAGGGTCGCACCTAGGGAAGCAGCGTGGCTCAGTGGAAAGAACCCGGGCTTTGAAGTCAGAGGTCATGGGTTCTAATCCTGGCTCTGCCACTTATCAGCTGTGTGACTTTGGGCAAGTCACTTCACTTCTCTGGGCCTCAGTTACCTCATCAGTAAAATGGGGATGAAGACTGTGAGCCCCCCGTGGGACAACCTGATCACCTTGTAACCTCCTCAGTGGTTAGAGCAGTGCTTTGCACATAGTAAGCACTTAATAAATGCCATCATCATTATTTCCTGTATATATGTTTGTACATATTTATTACTCTATTTATTTATTTTACTTGTACATATCTATTTTATTTATTTTATTTTGTTAATACGTTTGGTTTTGTTCTCTGTCTCCCCCTTCTAGACTGTGAGCCCACTGTTGGGTAGGGACTGTCTCTATATGTTGCCAACTTGTACTTCCCAAGCACTTAGTATAGTGCTCTGCACACAGTAAGTGCTCAATAAATATGATTGATGGATTGATTGACTGATTGGAGAGTTTCCAGTACTTTACCTGTCTCAGCTACGGGAGGGAGAGTCCAGCAGAGGCCGATCCACTCCATTCCTAGCTTGGGCCGTGGCTATGGGGTGGAAGGCGACCTGCTACAAGTCAGAACCCACCCCAACCCTGGGTAGCAGCGGCACGGGAGAGTCGAGGGCGAAGACTCGAGTTTACTACATAGAAGAAAGTAATGGTAAATCAATTCTGAATTTTTACCAAGAAAACTCTATGGATACTCTACCAGAACGCTTGCGGATGGAGAGTGGGGAGTTCTGAGAGAGATCATCATCATCATCATCAATTGTATTTATTGAGCGCTTACTATGTACAGAGTACTGTACTAAGCACTTGGGAAGTACAAATTGGCAACATTGAGAGACAGTCCCTACCCAACAGTGGGCTCACAGTCTAAAAGGGGAAGACAGAGAACAGAACCAAACATACTAACAAAATAAAATAAATGTGTCCGTGGTGTCGCTATGGGTCGGGAAATGACTCAACCGTATAAGACGACCACTTAGTACAGTGCTCTGCATGCGGTAAGAGCTCACTAAAAATGACTAACTGATCGACTGCATTCAGGGTGCCTCGAACGCGAAAAATGACTGAATGCCGAGACTCCAGCCTGACACAACCACCCTGATTAGCTAAAGAGGGAATTCGTACGGTGATGATGACACCTCTGTAAGATCGCTGTGAGATCTGAAATGAACCTACAGCAGTAATTTGATGATTCTGCTGCTGGAGAAAGTCCACTTCGGGCCTGATTCATTCATTCAATCATATTTATTGAGCGCTTACTGTGTGCACAGCACTGTACTAAGCGCTTGGGAAGTACAAGTTGGACAACATATATAGTCCCTACCCAAAAGCCGGCTCAAAGTCTAGAAGGGGGAGACAGACAACAAAACAAAACATGTAGACAGGTGTCAAATTTGTCAGAACAAATTGAATTCAAGCTATATGCAAATCATTAAATAGAATAGTAAATATGTACAAGTAAAATAGAGTAATGAATCTGTACAAATATATATACAAGTGCTTTGGGGAGGGGAAGGAGGTAGGGCGGGGGGGAATAGGGAATACCTGTTCTCTCTCCCCACCTAGACTGGAAGCCACATGTGGGCAAGAGACTGTCTGATCTGATTATCTTGTATCTAAGTCAGTGTTTAGCCCTTAGTAACCAAGCGCATTGGGAGTTATTCAATCGTATTTATTGAGCGCTTACTGTGTGCAGAGAATCCAGACAGGGTTTTTGTTGAGGGCCAAAGATGCCACAGCTGATGCAGAAAGTCCCACCTACCGTCCAGTGAAGTCACGCCTTCTGCTAGAAAGCCACGTCCACAGGCCAGATTACTTCTGCGGCCTCCAAAAGACGAACTCGTAACATCCTTATAAAGCGTGTTTACGATAATACAGCAATCGCTTCAATAATACCATTGGAAATGATATAATCGGGTCTCATTTTAAACCCAGGACAAATAGAACTGGAGATCATCTAGCCCCATAAGAATATTAGCCTTGATACATGAAAGTATTTTAATACAAATTTCAGAACACGGAGGTTCACAGTAACTTGAGATAGAGAATTCTGGGTCCTCTCTGCGCGGCTTCAGTATTTGATGGTGATTCAGGCAGAGTTTTTGAAATCACTTTTCCCTATCTACACTCCCTATAAAACTCATTCAGTTCTCAAATTCTGTCTCAAACTCAGGTTCTGAAATAAGGCTGAACCAACTTCTCCTTGGCCTTCCGCTTTCCCAGATTTTTTTCCACTTCCTTATCCGATCAGCTGGCAGGTCTCGGGGGCTTTCCCTCCCATCTCTTTGGCGGGCCCGGTATTAGTGCCCCTGTCCAAGACCCGGGCTGGATGAGGATGGTGGGCTGAACTAGTGTACCCTTTTTGGGTTTGCATCTCACAAACAAAATCCAAAAAACCCTATGGATTTCCAGAGACTGGAGTTAAGTTCTGGGTTTTGACGAGCACCGCGCGTGCTGAAACCAAGTGCTCCGTAAAACCCCCTTCGGCCCTCAGTCTCGTTCGGCTTCCATTTTGGCTTAAAGACGATCAGTTAGCTCTCTCCCCACTATTCCCTAAATTCACACACTTTATTCATCTCCAGCCAACCCACTGTGCCTCGTCCTCAACTCTCTCACCACTGACTTCTTGCTCACCTTTTCCTTCTGCTGGAACTCTCTCCCCCTTTCCATGCGGCAGACCACTTCTCTCCCCATCTTCACAGCCTTTCTGAAATCACAGCTCCTCCTAATAAATCAGAGATCCCCTGAGAAGGATACATATCCAGAAACAGCGATGCCTTAGGAAAGAGCACAGGGAGTCGGAGGACCCGAGTTCTAATCCTGGCTCTGCCACTTCCTTGCTGTGTGGCCTAAAACAAGCTATTTAACTTCACCGTGCCTCAATTACCCCATATGCAGAATGGGGATTCAGTATCTGCTTTCTTTCCTAGGTAGACTGTGAAGCCCACGTGGGACCTGATGAGCTTGTATTTTGAACGCTTAATTCAGTGCTTGTAACATAGTACGTGCTTAATGAAAACCAATATTTTATTACTAATAATTAACATCAATATATTACTATTCAGACTACTAATAAATCTCTCATCTCCCCACTTCTGCACTTTCTCATTACCCAAACATCTGAACGCGCACATCTCTCCCTTGAATTGTCCTCATTTACAAGTCTCTCCACACTTTTACTTCTTTCTGTCGGGAATATATTTAATGTTATTCTCCCCTACAAGCTCGTTAGGTCCCTGAGGGCAAAGGTCATGTCTACCAACTCTACTGAAACCCCCCTTCCCCCCTGCCAAGACTTAATATAAAGCAGAAAAATTCAATAAATACTATTAAGGACTGATTGCTTCACCTTAAAAAGATTAAAGTGGCTCCACTTTTTTTCCTTTTTCTTCCTCTGTAATTTGATTTGATTCAATATAAAGCTATATAACGTTTTCCTGGAAGAGCCTTTTCCAGCAAAGCCGCATGCCTTCTCATTTCCCAAAAGTGATCTCTTCGCTGCATCCCAGGATAATATGTTCCTGGTTGCATGTCATTTCTTCATTACATGGCGATTAGAACCAACTAATCGTTACTAAAACCTGAACGACGGGCACGCTGAGTGGCCGTCGCTGAGTTTCGGAGGCTGAGGAGAGCACCGGCGCTCGACCTCGCTTAGCCTGGGGCCCTGGCTCTCTGCTTTCAATTCGACGGCTGATAAAGTCTCCGATCCTTCTGTATTCCCGACTCATACGTTCATTCGATCGCATTTACGGAGGGCTTACTGTGTGCAGGGCACTGCACTGAATACTTGGGAGAGTACAATTTAACAAAAAAAAGACACATTCCCCGCCCAAGACAAGAGCGGGACCAAGATCCCCCCACTGAGATGGCGCTCAAACTAACTCCCTCATCCCATGGAATCACCCGGCTTCGATGGTGTAAATTCACCTAGGAAAGGGTTGGTTTATTTGTTGATTTCTTTTTTCCCCACCAAGACTCGTTTGCTAACACTCCATCTCTTGCAAGAGCTGCAGTAAATCGTGACCAGGAATCGCCGGCACTGTTTCTGATCCATTTTAATTGAATTTTACCCACCAGTCCAATGAAAGTTTCCTTTCCTCTGCCTTCTCGTCTCCTCTCTTGAGAGATCCTAACTTCCCACTGCTTTGAAACAGAGAACAACAGGGCAATAATGTAGGCTCCTGATGGAAACCACAACGGTAAGGGAGTTTGCCATGGTTTCTCTACCACTACCCATGAATAATTCGCTAGCTTCCCTGGCCTATAACCACTGGTGCAGAAAATCCGCCTGAAGCCTGAAACCGGCAGACATTTAAAGATATCGCCCATGGATAAACTTTAAAGTATCAGCGGGCGGGAGCTGACCGTCAAATTGTTCACTACCTGTTGGACATTTTTATGTGCTAATAATAATCACAATAATAATATTCATCATGCACTTACAATGCACTCAAGGCTGGGATAGGTAGAATAGTTAGATTGGACTCAGACCCTGTCCCACAATCAATCAATCAATCATATTTATTGAGCACTTACTGTGTGCAGAGCACTGTACTAAGCGCTTGGGAAGTACAAGTTGGCAACATATAGAGACAGTCCCCACCCAACAGTGGGCTCACAGTCTAAAAGGGGGAGACAGAGAACAAAACCAGACATACTACCAAAATCAAATAAATAGAATAGATATGTACAAGTAAAATAACCAAGATGTATGTAGAGGCAGGTGTTATTATTCTTCTTTTACAGTGAGGAAACCGAGGCCCAGACGGAGAGTGACATAACGATAATAATTAATGATAATAATAATAATGTTGATAATTGTTAAGCAATTACTATGTTCTAAGCACTGTTCTAAGTGCTGGGGTAGACATGAGATCATCTAGGAGCCAACATTGTTAAGTAAGAGGAGGGACAAGTATTGAATCCCCATTTTGCAGATGGGGGAACTGAGGTACAGAGAGTTCATTCATTCATTCATTCATTCGTATTTACTGAGGGCTGACTGTTGTGCAAAGCACTGTACTAAGTGCTTGGAATGTACAATTCAGCGTGGCTCAGTGGAAATAATAATAATAATAGCATTTATTAAGCGCTTACTATGTGCAAAGCACTGTTCTAAGCACTAGGGAGGTTACAAGGTGATCAGGTTGTCCCACGGGGGGCTCACAGTCTTCATCTCCATTTTCCAGATGAGGTCACTGAGGCCCAGAGAAGTGAAGTGACTTGCACAAAGTCACACAGCTGACAAGTGGCAGAGTCGGTATTTGAACCTGTGACTTCTGACTCCAGAGCCCGGGCTCTTTCATCATCAATCATCAATCGTATTTATTGAGCGCTTACTGTGTGCAGAGCACTGTACTAAGCGCTTGGGAAGTACAAGTTGGCAACATCTAGAGACAGTCCCTACCCAACAGTGGGCTCACAGTCTAAAAGGGGAAGACGGAGAACAAAACCAAACATACTAACAAAATAAAATAAATAGAATAGATATGTACAAGTAAAATAAAATAGAGTAATAAATATGTACAAACATATATACATATATACAGGTAATCTCAGAGCGAGCAAGATATGTCTGTAAGCTTTAGTGACCTAAAGTGCAATGAGTCGCTGGCTAAGATCCATGAGTTCTATCTTCCACCATAATCCACAGTTTACACCTGGAAAATCCACCAGGAAAAACCACCAGACGCTCCACATCGTCCGATATTAGGAGGCAATTTGCCAATGCGATTTTTTTCTTTTAAGAATTACAACGTTACCTCAAATTGGACTTTAGTTGATCGTGAGAGCATTTACTGCCACGTCAGATGGTCTCAAGTGACCCTGCTATTTTGAAGCATACACAACACCACCGAAGAGCGGAAAATGAAGGCCTCAGAACACGTTCCAACCAGGAGCAGCAACACACCTATTCACGAACGGCTGATACACCGTTGCTGAAAACATACCCAGACACACCAGCCAACTCAGGAATCTCCTTCGTCCCCAAAAGCCGAATTCAAAATCCAAAGGCCAAAGAAAGTTTTACGAGACTAGTGCCGGGAGGAAATCCGCACGTCCGCCGTTTTGAAGCTCAGAATGGGAATTAGAAAACCGGAGCCCACCGTTCTTACCTTCAGGTACCACTTGTACTTGGCCCGGTCTATATTCTCCCGCGCCTGAGTTGTGGCTAGAAACCGCTCGGCCTCCGCCAGCCACTGGTTGAAGATTTTCAGCTCGTAGTGGAAATGGCGCCACTTTTCCACACACCTGTCGAACCGCCTGGGGGGGAGAAGAGGCCAGGAACAGCTCTTAGGTCACGGGGACAAACAGGATGACAGAAACGACGATATCACGGATCGCCCCCCCCCCCCCCCCCCCCACAAATTACCGCAGGATGGACGCCAGGAACCCCGCGGCCCATTGGCCTGGGCCTCTCTGGGGAGGAGGAGTACAAAATGTCTGTCTCCCCTTCTAATCAATCAATCGTATTTATTGAGCACTTACTGCGTGCAGAGCACTGGACTAAGCGCTTGGGAAGTACAAGTTGGCAACGTATAGACCCAACAGTGGGCTCACAGTCTAAACTAGTTCTAGTCTGTAAGCTCAACGTGGGCAGGGAATGTGTCTGCTTAATCACCGGCCCCAGAACCCTACGGGACTACGGTCAGTCAATCGTATTTATTGAGCACGTACGGCATGCGGAGCACGGTACTAAGCGCTTGGGAGGGGACGCTACAATGGACACATTCCCCGCCCACAGCGAGCTTAGAGTCTAGAGGGAGAGAGTAACATTAAGGGAAATCAATAAAATAAATGTTCCCTGCCCACAGTGAGCTTACAGTCTAGAGGGGGAGACTGACATTAAGGGAAATAAAATTACCGATATGTACATAAGTGCTGTGGGGTTGTGGAGATGATAATAATAACCATAATAATAATGGCATTTGTTAAGCACATACTACGTGCAAAGCCCTGTTCTAAGCGCTGGGGGATACAAGGTGATTGGGTTGTCACGTGGGGCTCACAGTCTTAACCATCTTAACCCCCATTTTACAGATGAGGGAACTGAGGCAGAGAGAAGTGAAGGGCGTGGCTCAGTGGAAAGAGCCCAGGCTTTGGAGTCAGAGGTCAGGGGTTCAAATCCCAGCTCCGCCACTTGTCAGCAGTGTCACTTTGGGCAAGTCACTTCACTTCTCTGGGCCTCAGTTCCTTCATCTGGAAAATGGGGATTAAGTCTGTTAGGCCCACATGGGACAACCTGATTACCTTGTATCTACCCCAGCGCTTAGAACAGTGCTTTGCACATAGCAAGTGCTTAATAAATGCCATCATTATTATTATTATTATTAAGTGACTTGCCCAAAGTCGCACGGCTGACAGTTGGCGGAGCCGGGATTTGAACCCATGACCTCTGACTCCCAAGCCCGGGCTCTTTCCACTGAGCCAAGCAGCGCAGAAGGGAGAGGGAGAAGAGGAAAGGAGCGCTTAGTCAGGGAAGGCTTCAATAAGGCTTTGGAGGTGGGAACACTCGTCGTCTGTCGGACAGGAAGAGGGAGGGAATTCCAGGCCACAGGCAGGACGAGGGCGAGACGTCGGTCATGAAATAGGTGACGTCGAGGTACAGTGAGAAGATTGGCACTAGAAGAGTGTACTGCGGGGGCTGGGTTGTAATAATAATAATAATAATAATAATAATAATAATAATAATAATAATAATAATAATAATAATGATAGCATTTGTTAAGCACTATGTGCAAAGCACTGTTCTAAGCACTGGGGTGATACATTGGGATCAAGTTGTCCCACGTGGGGCTCACAGTCTTAATCCTCATTTTACGGATGAGGTAACTCAGGCTCAGAGAAGTGAAGTGACTTGCCCAAGGTCACACAGCAGACATGTGGCAGAGCCGGGATTTGAACCCATGACCTCGAACTCCAAAGCCTGGGCTCTTTCCACCGAGCCACGCTGCTTCTCTACTAGAGAAGCAGTAATAGAGGAGTGAGGTGAGGAAGGAGAGGGCAGGGGGATTGCCAGCGCTGAGGACCAACGCTGATACTCCTCCCAGGGAATGCACTGAGAGCGCTCCAGGATGACCGCGACGTTCCCAGAGTTAAAGTGAGCATGCGAACTTGGAAATGGGGCGAGAGGGGATGATTGATGGACGGGAAAAGGATGGATGGGAATTCCCGTTTCTAAACTTTCCCAGAACCTCCCAGTGTCCAGGCCCCTACTGGCTCGGGTAGGATGCGTGGCCAGCTGGATTCTGACAACGGCAACCCCAAGTTCAAGAAGTTCATGCTGCTCTCTAAACTCAATCAATCAATCAATCATATTTATTGAGCGCTTACTGCATGCAGAGCACTGTACTAAGCACTTGGGAAGTACAAGTTGGCCACATATAGAGACGGCCCCTACCCAACAGTGGGCTCTCAGTCTAGAAGGGGGAATTATTAAGGAATAATAATAGGGGGAATTTATTAAGTGCGTACTATCAATCAATCAATCGCATTTATTGAGCGCTTACTGTGTGCAGAGCACTGTACTAAGTGCTTGGGAAGTACAAGTTGGCAACATATAGAGACAGTCCCTACCCAACAGTGGGCTCACAGTCTAAAAGGAGAAGATGATAATTTGTGCAAAGCACTGTTCTAAGCGCTGGGGAGGTTACAAGGTGATCAGGTTGGCCCACGGGGGGCTCACAGGCTTCATCCCCATTTTCCAGATGAGGTAACTGAGGCCCAGAGAAGTGAAGTGACTTGCCCAAAGTCACACAGCTGACAATTGGAGGAGCCGGGATTTGAACCCATGACCTCGGACTCCAAAGCCCGGGCTCTTTCCACCGAGCCACGCTGCTTAGTGTAGTTGCTCGCTCAAACATTCTGCACAAAGCAAGGGCCCAGCTGAAAGCTCTTCCAGAGTAAGCATTCGGTAGGATGGTCCTGAAACCGGAGACACTCAGTACAGTACTCCGAATTCCCAACACACATCCCATACGGTGCACGTTAGGAGGCATCCATTACAGTGCTCAGCCCAGAACAGCGCTGGTGGCCTCGCTGTATTTTGGGGGTCTGTCTCCCCCTTCTAGACTGTGAGCCCGCTGTTGGGTAGGGACCGTCTCTATATGTTGCCAACTTGGACTTCCCAAGCGCTTAGTACAGTGCTCTGCACACAGTAAGCGCTCAATAAATACGATTGAATGAATGGGGGAGCTCAGCTGGCCTACTGAGGAGCCACAGAGAGAGTACACAGCTTTAAGGCGGCTCGATTACACCCTGATAAACCTGGCCCAAACAATTAGGTTAATAATAATAATAATAATGCCGGCATTTATTAAGCGCTTACTATGTGCAAAGCACTGTTCTAAGCGCTAGCCTCAAAATTACAAGATGATTATAACAAAGTCTTCATAGAGGAAATGTAAGGCACGAGGAGTACTGGGATCTATTTAACGGCTGTAAGCCACCGAAATCCCAAGCTTTGTTCACCACCGCAGGCTGATTCTCGATTTTTTTTGTACCCGACACAAAAGCCACCTAATCACTTTTTAGACGGTTTCTGCCCACGAGTGATTGTGGCATGGACAATGAAAGCAATTAAGATCCTAGGAAGTGAACAAAGAGGATATCGATATGAACTAATCCCAACCCTGAGATTCCCACCAACTCAGTGCATACACATTCAAAAGGATTATGGCCGAGTTTAGCCAAGCCAGGAGCGTTCGTTCTATAGGGTGGAGACAATATCCTAAAAGAGCACATCCCTTTTTCATTCATTCATTCATTCAATCGTATTTATTGAGTGCTTACTGTGTGCAGAGCACTGTACTAAGCGCTTGGGAAGTCCATCTAGAGACGGCCCCTACCCAACAGTGGGCTCACAGTCTTGAAGGGGGAGACAGACAACAAAACCAAACATATTAACAGAATAAAATAGACTAAATATGTACAAGTAAAATAAATAGAGTAAAAAATACGCACAAACATATATACATATATATACATATATCAAGACACCATGATGAGGAAATCTCATCTGAAGAAGAAAACGTTGCTTCTCGACTTGCCTGGAAATATTGTCTTCCCTGCGTTATAAAATGTTTATAGTTGTCGACCGATTTCAAACAAGGTTACAAACCTCTCAGTGTCATACCTGTATAGTATATTTTGCTTTGAATCCCTTTGCTATTTTAATAACAATACTACTACTAATAATAATAATAATGGCATTTATTAAGCGCTTACTACGGGCAAGGCACTGTTCTAAGCGCTGGAACGATAATAATAATAATAATAATGGCATTTATTAAGCGCTTACTACATGCAAGGCACTGTTCTAAGCGCTGGAGAGGTTACAAGGTGATCAGGTTGTCCCACGGGGGGCTCCCAGCTTTCATCCCCATTTTCCAGATGAGGTAACTGAGGCCCAGAGAAGTGAAGTGACTTGCCCAAAGCCACACAGCTGACAGATGGTGGAGTCGGGATTCGAACCCATGACCTCTGACTCCCAAGCCTGGGCTCTTTCCACTGGGCCACGCTGCTTTGGGAACTAGAATTGCAGTGGGTAATAATTAGCGACTTGAACCCAACTAGGCAACACATTTCCCCCCTGATTTAAGCCAACAATAAAAATAATAGATCCTTTACATTCTGTTCCTGAGAAATACACGCTTACTATGCTAAAAATCGGCGGTGATATTCCAAAGATAAAACGCCAAAGATAATAAGATAATGTCATCGCTCACATAGTGTTATTAGTTCCAAGTTATTAGACTTTCTAAGCATTTGGTGAACAGATAATTAACTGTTGATTGAACTGCTAGGTGCATGATGGAAGAAACTGTTAAAAATATTGCTAATGTGCATATGACCTAAGTCTTTTTTTTAGGTAATCATAGGCGCCAAACCCAGGGAGGGGCTTGCATGATAAGCATTAAAAAAAAAAAGGTCTGGGACTAAATTAGACCTTCTAAATAATAATAATAATGATGGCATTTATTAAGCGCATACTATGTGCAAAGCACTGTTCTAAGCACTGGGGAGGTTACAAGGTGATCAGGTTGTCCCACGGGGGGCTCACGGTCTTCATCCCCATTTTACAGATGAGGGAACTGAGGCCCAGAGAAGTGAAGTGACTTGCCCAAAGTCACACAGCTGACAATCGGCGGAGCCGGGATTCGAACCCGTGACCTCTGACTCCAAA
Source organism: Tachyglossus aculeatus (assembly GCF_015852505.1). Classification (NCBI taxonomy): domain Eukaryota; kingdom Metazoa; phylum Chordata; class Mammalia; order Monotremata; family Tachyglossidae; genus Tachyglossus; species Tachyglossus aculeatus. Next base: position 299,591 of record NC_052080.1, read on the forward strand.
GCCCGGGTTCTTTCCATTGAGCCATGCTAATTCTTAGGAGAAATAGCTCAGTTTACCAAAGCGACGATTTCTGGGCAGGGAGATGCATTTGTGCCATTCTGGAAGAACGCGTCTATGAGGGAGGCCCAGGGCTGCGAGAGATTGCAGCTGGGAATATCATTCAATCGGATTTATTGAGCGCTTACTGGGTGCAGAGCACTGGACTAAGCGCTTGGGAACTACACGTTGGCAACATATAGAGACAGTCCCTACCCGACAGCGGGCTCACAGTCTAGAAGGGGGAGACAAACAACAAAACAAAACATGTTAACAAAATAAGTAGAATAAATATATACAAATAAAATTCATTCATTTGTGGCTGACAGTAAGCGCTTTAACCATCTTTGCCCACCATTCACTTAACGTAGGGCCAAAGTGGTTAGAGAACTTAAACTCAATCTAAAATAAAACCTCGGTCTTGCTCTCCTTGGACCAACTCAAGCGGAAATTCCTTGTGGGCACAGGGAAAGCGTCTTGGGCTTCCTCTGTTCTTTTCCTAGCACCTTAATTCACGGCCCTCGGTGGGTGTCCAACTCACAACGTGGCCAACTAATAAAACCTTGGGAGAGGCAGGGTGGCCTGGGAGGATGAAGGCCCCGGGTTCTGGTCGCTGCTCCCCCGTGGGACTGAGCATCTCTCCATGCAGGCTTGAAAATGTGACGGCGGAAGGACGGTGTATCAAATATTAAACAGCGAGGACCGAGATCAATCAATCAATCAATCAATCAATCGTACTTATTGAGCGCTTACTGTGCGCAGTAAGCGCTTGGGAAGTACAAGTTGGCAACATATAGAGACGGTCCCTACCCAAGAGGGATCAACCCATCAACTCAGCTCACATCGCACCTCCGACGCCCTGGTCGATCCAAAGATACGCGGATATTAATCCGGGATTTATACAGACCCTTGAAGGCGGGGAGAGTGCAAGGAATGTCGGTTTTCCATCTGTCGCACTTAGTAGGTTCCAGGGGAAGAATATAGGAAGGGTACCATGAGAAGCAGGGTGGGATAGTGGATAGAGCACGGTCTTTGGAATCGGAGGACCTAGGTTTTGATGGCAGCTCTGGGACTTGTCTGCTGTTTGGGCAAGTCACACAACTTCCCTGGGCCTCAGTCACCTCATCTGTAAAATAGGATTCGGACCGTAAGCCCCATTTGGGACACGGACCGCATCCAGCCCGTTTATCTTTTATCCACCCCAGTGCCTGACACGCGGTAATCGCTTCACAAAATAGGACTTAAATAAAAATGAGTACGTTCTTTAATTCTGTTCGTTCTGACGGCTGGACACGTGTCCACGTGTTTCGTTTTGTTGTCTGTCCCCCTTTCTATAATAATAATAATAATAACGATGGTATTTGTTAAGTGCTGACTATGTGCAAAACACCGTTCTAAGCGCTGGGGGGATACAAGGTGATCAGGTTGTCCCACGGGGGGCTCGCAGTCTTAATCCCCATTTTACAGATGAGGTAACTGAGGCCCAGGGAAGTGAAGTGACTTGCCCAAAGTCACACAGCTGACAAGTGGCGGAGCTGGGATTTGAACCCATGACCTCTGACTCCAAAGCCCGGTCTCTTTCCACGGAGCCACGCTGCTTCTCTTCTTCTAGACTGTGAGCCTGTTGTTGGGCAGGGGCCGTCTCTAGATGTTGCCGACTTGGACTTCCCAAGCGCTTAGCACAGCGCCCTGCGCACAGTAAGCGCTCAATGAGTACGGTGGAATGAACGATCAACGGGCGCGCCACCCGTGAATCCGTTAACGACTAGATTGAGAAGCACAATCTCCTTCTTATGAGCGGAGAGACGGTGATCGGCATGATGTGCCCCAGGTCTCATCGTGGGCCGGAGTGGAGGAGGTTGGCAACAAGACCGGTAGGATTTGAACTCGGTACCTCACCCCTCCTCTACGCCAAAGCCCCCAAACTGGAATCAAAACGTACGCACAACACGGACACCAGGCCGTGGAGGTTGCTCACACTTTGGCCGTGAAAGGGAGAGACGGACTTCCCGGGGGATGAGGGAGGGAGGAAAACGCCAGGGGATTAATCAGTCAATCAGTCCATCGATGGTATTTACTGAGCGCTTACCGTGTGCAAGACACTGTAGTAAGCGCCTGGGAGAGTACGAAACAACAGAGTTGGTAGGTACGATCCCTGCCCTCCCGGAGGTTGCAGACAAGAAGGGGAGGCAGAAATAAGGTTCCGCGCTTAGAGAAGCAGTGTGGCTCAGTGGAAAGAGCCCGGGCTTTGGAGCCAGAGGTCATGGGTTCGAATTCCGGCTCCGCCAATTGTCAGCTGTGTGACGTTGGGCAAGTCACTTCACTTCTCTGGGCCTCAGTTCCCTCATCTGTAAAATGGGGATTGAGACTGTGAGCCCCCGGTGGGACAACCTCATCACCTTGTAACCTCCCCAGCGCTTAGAACAGGGCTTTGCACATAGTAAGTGCTTAATAAATGCCATCATTATTATTATTATTATTTAAGATCTTAGATCTAAGGTTCTGTGCTTAGAACAATGCTGTGCACATAGTAAGTGCTTAACAAATACCATTATTATTATTATTATTATATATAAAGAAGCAGTGTTTCCTAGCGGTTACAGCCCGGGCCTGAGAGTCAGAAGGACCCGGGTTCTAATCCCTACTCCACTACTTGCCCTCTGTATGACCTTGGGCAAGTCATTTCACTTCTCCATGCCTCAGTTCCCTCAGTTCTACTCATCGCAGGAGCAGCGTGGCTTAGTGGAAAGAGCCCGGGCTTTGGAGTCAGAGGTCATGGGTTCAAATCCCGACTCCGCCAATTGGCGACAGCTGTGTGACTTTGGGCAAGTCACTTAACTTCTCTGTGCCTCAGTTCCCTCATCTGTGAAATGGGGATTAAGACTGTGAGCCCCCCGTGGGCCAGCTTGATCACCTTGTAACCTCCCCAGCGCTTCGAACAGTGCCCTGCACATGGTAAGCGCTTAATAAATGCCATCATCATCATCATCATCTGTAAAATGGGGATTAAGACTGTGAGCCCCACGTGGGGCAACCTTGATTACCTGGTATCCCCCCAGTGCTTAGAACAGTGCTTGGCACATAGTAAGCGCTTAGCAAATACCAACATTATTATTATTATTCTCTGGACTTCCTTTATCGCATCTGTGAGACTGATTAACTTATACTTACCCCAGCACTTACTACAGGGCTTAGCACATGGGAAGCATTAAACAAATACCAACATTATCATTATTATTCTCTGGACTTCATTTATTGCATCTGTGAGGCTGATTGACCTCTATCTACCCCAGCACTTACTACAGGGCTTAGCACAGGGGAAGCATTAAATACCAAAAAAAAATGACTTACAGGTAGGAAAAATGGCCAAGTCTAAGGGCGTGCACATCAAGCGCTTAGTACAGTGCTCTGCACACAGTAAGCGCTCAATAAATACGACTGAATGGATAAATGTTGTGGTGCTGACTGCGGGGTGAACAACATGGGCTCAAAGTGCACAGATTTGAGTGCTTAGGTGACCCCGAAGGGAGCGTGAATTGGGGAAGTGAGGGCCACTTGGAGGAGGTGTGGTTTTAACGGAAAATGGGAAGAACGGGAATGGGAAGCTCGGATCTGTGGATCCGAACGGGGACAAATCGAGAAGGCTCAAGTCTCGGGTAACAGTGGGAGAGTTGGAATTTCTCAGGGGGAGCCGTGTCTTGGCCCCGTTTCAGAAAATCCCGCACTAGCGGAGGCTTCGTGTTGACTGGGAACGTTTCCGACGCGATTTTAAGCCGAAAAAGCTAGAAGCCAAAAGCCGCACGCCTCTTATCTATGTTATCAGCAGATGATTGAGAATTCATTTTGGATAATGACCCACTAAATCTCTTTCGCCTTGGAGTTGCAGTCTGCTCCTCTTTCAAAGAGTTTATTGTTTAATGAGGGCATTCAATCTTCAGAAAATAAAAGGCATGGGGAATTCTGCATTATTGTTACATAGTCTGCGAAAATTATTCATCTGCCTCAAAAATGACTTAGCGATGCTTTCGACCGGCTGAAAGTAGCCTAAACTTTTAACATCATTTCTCTGTTGATGTTAATTTTTTCTTAATGGGGAAAAAGTAAAGTGGCTATTATCTGAGAATGGATTGCTGAGAAAATTTAAAAAACGAGCCGTTCTGAGTGATTAAATGCAAAGATGTAAGTCTTGGGTAATTTGAAAACAACATCCATATACATTTCTTCCATGAAGAACAACAAGAGCGTTGCACTGGTAAAGAAAACAAACGCCAAGGTATCACAGACCTCTGTTTATATTTTAAGTGACAGAGTTCAAACAGACAGAGAGAGGTGATATTACTAAACACCTTTCTTATTAATTACAGTTTTTGTGGTGAACCGAACCCTTTTTTCGTTCAATCAATAATCCTTATGTAGCTCCTACTGTATGAAAAGCACTCTTCTAAATGTTCGGAAGTGTTAACAAATGTGATTCCTACTTCACGATCAGGCAAGGGAGATGGGCTCACTAATACTATAGTGTAATTACAGCTCTCTTTGGTTTTCTATAAAGGTATAGTTGCTTTCTTTGGCTTTGTACTTGAGCAGAACATTGATTTTTCGGCCAGGGGTGTTTCGCATATCAAAATATCACGTATCGCATATCACACATCACACACACACACATCACACACACACATATATCACATATCAGTCTCACATATCAAAATGCTGTGTGACCCTCAGGTCAGTGCCTGGGTTATTTTATATTTACAAGTTTTCCGGCCTAATAACTACAGGGAAAGATTAAGCTGCCAAACGAAGAAATCAAAAGAGAAGCAGCGTGGCTCAGTGGAAAGAGCACGGGTTTTGGAATCAGAGGTCATGGGTTCAAATCCCGGCTCTGCCAACTGTCAGCTGGGTGACTTTGGGCAAGTCACTTAATCAATCAATCAATCAATTGTATTTATTGACCGCTTACTGGGTGCAGCGCACTGTACTAAGTTCTTGGGAAATACAAGATGGCAACATATAGAGACAGTCCCTACCCAACAGTGGGCTCACAGTCTAGAAGGGGGAGACAGAGAACAAAACAAAACATACTAACTAAATAAAATAAATAGAATAGATATGTACAAGTAAAATAGAGTAAAAAATATGTACAGACATATATACAATATATATACACAACTTCTCTGTGCCTCAGTTACCTCATCTGTAAAATGGGGATTAAGACTGTGAGCCCCCCGTGGGACAACCTGATCACCTTGTAACCTCCCTGGCGCTTAGAGCAGTGCTTTGCACATAGTAAGCCCTTAATAAATGCCATTATTGTTATTATTATTATTATAATAAACTTACTAGGTTCTAGAAGAGAGATGGATCGCCTGACCTGAAGGCAGAGATTGTGTCCACTAATTCTATCATTCTCTCCGCTATCTTAGTACAGCACTCTGTACTAAACTCTTTGAAAGAAGAGCAGACCGCAACGCCAAGGGAAAAGAGGTTAAGTAGGTTATTATTCATTCATTTATTTAATCGTATTTATTGAACGCTTACTGTGTGCAGAGCACTGTACTAAGCGCTTGGGAAGTACAAGTTGGCAACATAGAGAGACGGTCCCCACCCAACAGTGGGCTCATGAATTCGAAATCATCTTCTGATAATATAGATAAGAGGCATACAGCTTTTGGTTTCTAGCTTTCTCGGTTTAGAATTGTTTTGGACACAGTCGTGGTCAACACGAAGCAAACGCTAGCGCAGGATTTTCGGAAACAGGGCGAAGACACTCCAACTCTCCCACTGTTACCTGAGACTTTCTCGATTTGTCCCCTTTTCATATTTGACAGACCACCATTCTTCCCATCTTCCCACCAAGACCATATCTTAAGAGTGGAAGCCCAAGCGCGTCTCTTTCAAGCAACAGTGTCCCTGCCCTGTTGGAGTTGCAGTCTGCTCCTCTTTCAAACAGTTTATTGTTTAACGAAGGCATTCATGTCCTTCTCCCCCGAGGAACAGGAGTATCGTTCCTCCAGAGTCCTAGCCAACAGACTCTCAATCTCCGGGGATCCTCTCCAAAAAATATAATATTTATTGGTGCTCTGCACACAGTAAGTGCTCAATAAATACGATTGATGAATGAATGACCTCCCACAGCACCTGTATATAAGCTTGTACGTATTTATTACTCTATTTACTTGTACGTATTTATTCTATTTATTTTATTTGATTAACATGTCTCGTTTTGTTGTCCGTCTCCCCCTTCTGGACTGTGAGCCCGCTGTTGGGTAGGGACCGTCTCTATATGTTGCCAACTTGGACTTCCCAAGCGCTTAGTATAGTGCTCTGCACACAGTAAGCGTTCAATAAATACGATTGAATGAATGAGTGAATGAATATTCTATTTATTTTATTTTGTTAATATGTCTTGTTTTGTTGCCTGTCTCCCCCTTCTAGACTGTGAGCCCACTGTTGGGTAGGGACCATCTCTATATGTTGCCAACTTGGACTTCCCAAGCGCTTAGTACAGTGCTCTGCACACAGTAAGCGCTCAATAAATACGATTGAATGAATGAATGAATATTCTATTTATTTTATTTTGTTAATATGTTTTGTTTTGTTGTCTGTCTCCCCTTTCTAGACTGTGAGCACGCTGTTGGGTAGGGACCATCTCTATATGTTGCCAACTTGGACTTCCCAAGCGCTTAGTACAGTGCTCTGCACACAGTAAGCGCTCAATAAATAAGATTTAATGAATTCAATCTTCAGAAACTGAAAGGCACGGGGAATTCTGCGTTATTGTTACATAGTCAGGGAAAATTATTCATCTGCCTCAAAAATTAATTAGCCCTGAATCTTCTGTCCTCCCAGCCACCCGGTGAAGTGGTAAAGCTAAGTCACTGTGGTCTGCTTGCCTCGTGCTTCCTGGGGAAACCATCCAGCACCCAAACTCCGGTGCTTGGCAGCGCCCAGGCCGTGCCACCCTGAAGGGCACTGCCGTCCTATGTACTGCAGCGAGGAAGGAGAGGGTCGACTCGGACTGGAAAATCCACTGGGCAGAGCCGACGAACGCATGGCCATCCCAGTGAGGTAGCATTTCCCCTCACCACGTTCCCTGAGTGGGTCTTTGTGCGTATTTATTTTATTTTGTTAATATGTTTTGTTGTCTGTCTCCCCCTTCTAGACTGTGAGCCCGTTGTTGGGTAGGGACCGTCTCTAGATGTTGCCAACTTGTACTTGTACAGTGCTCTGCACACAGTAAGCGCTCAATAAATACAATTGAATGAATGAATGAATGAATGAAAAAGGATATGTTGTCCGGGGTACCCTCCAGGGACACCTCTCCTGCAGGCAGAGAGGAGGCGGAGGAGACTATTGTTATATTCTATTCTCCTGAGCACTTAGTACAGTGTCTGCACACGGTAAGCGCTCACCAAACACAATCGACTGACTGACTGAGATTGGTGGAGTGGGTCCCCAGCTGGTTGTCATCCAGAAGTAGCCACTTCCCGTTCGATCTGGCTTTTAATCGTCTTCAAAATATTCCCGGCTAATCCCGATAATTAACTTATTTTTCACACTTAATGTGTCTTTCTGAGAAATGACAGTTCACGTGGGAGAATTCGAAATTCAACTCCGGTCTCCCTCCAGTTCATGGACTTCCCACCATCCCTTCCCCGCACCCCAAACCACACGATTCCATCCGGCCTCACTTCCAAAAGTCGGGATGATCGGACCTTCTCTAATGGTGGGAATTATTTTAATTTTTGGACAATTACATCGAGTTCACTCAACCCGGTGAAAAGGATACCAAAACCAAGTAGTAATAATAATAATAATAATAATAATAATAATAATAACAATGATAATAATAATAATGATGCTTACTATGCGCACTGTTCTAAGCGCTGGGGGGATACAAGGTGATCAGGTTGTCCCCCAGGGGGCTCACAATCGTAATCCCTATTTTACAGATGAGGTCACTGAGGCACAGAGGAGTGAAGCAATTTTCCCAAAGTCACCCAGCTGATAATTGGCGGAGCCAGGATTTGAACCCATGACCTCTGACTCCAAAGCCCGGGCTCTTTCCACTGAGCCACGCCAAACATACCCCAACCAGATTCTACAGACCCTGAAGTAGGATTTGCGCTATTTAGCGCTCGTGGTTCTTGGGTTGAGGGGTGAGTTTGGGGTTGATGATGATGATGGTATTTGTTAAGTGCTTTCTATGTGCTAATCAATCAATCCATCAATCAATTGTATTTATTGAGCGCTTACTGTGTGCAGAGCACTGTACTAAGCACTTGGGAAGTACAAGTTGGCAACATATAGAGACAGTCCCTACCCAACAGTGTGCTAAGCACTGGACGGGGTGGGTCATTATGCGGGAAAGGAAATAATCTCGGTCACTGAATCTGACATTTCAAATCAAACGTCATACAATTAATTTTTGCCCACTTGGAAAGCGCCGGCAAATGAATAACGTTACCTCGTGTTGATTCTTAATGGCTACTACGCTGGAGGTGAATGAGTATGACTGATTAAATGTCATCCCACCCCAGGAATACAATTACCCTCCTCCAGTTCTCCGTGTGCAGCCCCTATCTCCATCCCCCACGCCCAAAATACATTCTCGCACGTACAACTTCCTCCTGCTTCTCCCACCTCCACCCGGTCCTGAAAACCGAGGGGGAGACATGACTCTGTCCAGGCACAAGAAAAAGGCCGTGTCTAGGAAACAAACGCGGTCCAGGGTTAACCGAGAAATCCCGCCCAGGTAGCTGCCGTCTGCTAAGCGCGTATCAAACGTCTTCTCTCGGGACAGGGTTGTACCAAGAGCCCTGGCCTAGCTGGATGTTTCCTTAATCAAGGATTCGGAGGAAACGCATGGGATGAGCAGCCATCCTTCCCACCTTGACGGTCGGCAGTGCATTAGGTCGACCACTCTTTCCCTTGGGGACTCAGGCACTGTGACTTATCCTAACCTCGGGAAGGGAAAGAAAAACCATTTTTAAAATGTCCCAAGGGAAGACCGAAAGAATGCTTGACGTTTGGCCATTTCCACCTTGAGCGGCCTGGCTACAAGGATAGCAGAGGCTTGGCATGGAAGTCCCTTCAAGGCCCTACTGAGAGCTCACCTCCTCCAGGAGGCCGTCCCAGACTGAGCCCCTTCCTTCCTCTCCCCCTCGTCCCCCTCTCCATCCCCCCCATCTTACCTCCTTCCCTTCCCCACAGCACCTGTATATATGTATATATGGTTGTACATATTTGTTACTCTATTTATTATTTATTTATTTTACTTGTACATATCTATTCTATTTATTTTATTTTGTTAGTATGTTTGGTTTTGTTCTCTGTCTCCCCCTTTTAGACTGTGAGCCCGCTGTTGGGTAGGGACTGTCTCTATATGTTGCCAACTTGTACTTCCCAAGCGCTTAGTACGGTGCTCTGCACAAAGTAAGCGCTCAATAAATACGATTGATTGATTGATTGATAAATCCCAGCTCCGCCAACTGTCAGCTGTGTGACTTTGGGCAAGTCATTTAACTTCTCTGTGCCTCAGTTACCTCATCTGTAAAATGGAGATTAAAACTGCAAGCCCCCCGTGGGACAACCTGATCACCTTGTAACCTCCCCGGCGCTTAGAACAGTGCTTTGCACATAGGAAGCGCTTAACAAATACCATTATCATTATTACTAGTCCAGTTCTCTGCACACAGTAAACACTCAACAAATACGATTGTCGATTGACCGGTTAATGTGTGCAAGGCATCAGATGTGGTGAGAATGGCAGTGCAAATCTTTGGGAACGTAGGGTGTTCTGCCAATTCCCAGCCCCCTACCCACAGACACATGTGTTCAAATTCCCAAGCGGGACCCCCTGGCCCAGGCCGAGTCGGGATCTGGGGACCTCCAGCCTTGGCCTGACCAGTGTTTGGAATGGAGACGGGAGAATTATAATAACGATGGCATTTATTAAGCGCTTACTGTGTGCAAAGCAGTGTTCAAAGAATGAGGTACGAGACCTTTACCAAAGTGCTGAATCTAGGAGATGAGGCAGTCGCCCCTTTCAGAATGAAAACATCACGCTAACCCTATTACCAAACTCGTGATTCGAATGGCAAGCCCGCTGTTGGGTAGGGACCGTCTCTATACGTTGACAACTTGGACTTCCCAAGCGCTTAGTACAGTGCTCTGCACACAGTAAGTGCTCAATAAATATGAATGAATGAAGGAATGAATGAATGGGAGTGGGATATCCACGATGCACCAAGGCAGGGGACAGCGGGCTCCCCTCATCTCGAGGGTGTGACTGTGAGCCTTCTAGACTGTGAGCCCGCTGTTGGGTAGGGACCGTCTTCTATATGTTGCCAACTTGGACTTCCCAAGCGCTTAGTACAGTGCTCTGCACACAGTAAGTGCTCAATAAATACGATTGAATGAATGAATAAATGGGAGTGGGATATCCACGACACACCAAGGCTGGGGGCAGCAGGCTCCCCTCATCTCGAGGGTATGAATGTGAGCCTTCTAGACTGTGAGCCCGCTGTTGGGTAGGGACCGTCTCTATATGTTGCCAACTTGGACTTCCCAAGCGCTTAGTACAGTGCTCTGCACACAGTAAGCGCTCAATAAATACGATTGAATGAATGAATGGGAGTGGGATATCCAAAATGCACGGAGGCAGGGAACAGCGGGTTCCCCTCATCTCGAGGGTGTGACTATGAGCCTTCTAGACTGTGAGCCCGCTGTTGGGTAGGGACCGTCTCTATATGTTGCCAGCTTGTACTTCCCAAGCGCTTAGTACAGTGCTCTGCACACAGTAAGTGCTCAATAAATACGATTGAATGAATGAATGAATGAATGAATGAATGAATGGGAGTGGGATATCCATGACGCACCGAGGTGGGGGACAGCAGGCTCCCCTCAACTTGAGGGTGTGACTGTGAGCCTTCTAGACTGTGAGCCCACTGTTGGGTAGATGTTGCCAACTTGGACTTCAAAGGCGCTTAGTACAGTGCTCTGCGCACAGTAAGCGCTCAAAAAATACGATTGAATGAATGAATGAATGAGGGTGGATTTAATTGCTTACAGCTAGGCCCTCCAATAGTCTAAGTGTTAGTGTCATTTGAGCTGTCTATGGGGGAAGTGAGCTTTAATAATAATAATAATAATGGCATTTATTAAGTGCTTACTATAATAATAATAATAATGGCATTTATTAAGCGCCTACTATAATAATAATAATAATAATAATGGTATTTATTGAGCGCTTACTATGTGCCAAGCACTGTTCTAAGCGCTGGGGGGATACAAGGTAATCAGGCTGTCCCACATGGGGCTCACAGTCTTCATCTCCATTTTACAGATGGGGTCACTGAGGCCCAGAGAAGCTGAGCGACTTGCCCAAAGTCACACAGCTGATGAGTGGCAGAGCAGGGATAAGAACCCATGTCCTCTGACTCCCAAGCCTGGGCTCTTTCCACTGAGCCGTGCTGCTTCTCTACAGTGTTCTGCACACAGTAAGCGCTCAATAAATACGATTGAATGAATGAATGAATGAGGGTGGATTTAATTGCTTACAGCTAGGCCCTCCAATATTGTGACTAAGTGTTCATTCATTCAATCATATTTATTGAGCGCTTACTGTGTTAATGTTACTGTCATTCGAGCTGTCTATGGGGGAGGTGTGGTTTAATAATAATAATAATAATAATAATAATGGCATTTATTAAGCACTTACTATAATAATAATAATAATAATAATCACATTTATTAAGTGCTTACTATATGTCAAGCATGTTATAGGCACTGGAGGGATACAAGGTTGTCCCATGGGGGGCTCACAGTCTTAATCCCCATTTTCCAGATGAGGTCACTGAGGCCCAGAGAAGTGAAGTGACTTGCCCCAAGTCACCCAGCTGACAAGCGGCGAAGTCAGGATTCGAACCCATGACCCTTGACTCCAAAGCCCGCGCTCTTTCCACTGAGCCACGCTGCTTCTCTTCTGCTTCATTAAATAGGGGATTAATGGCCCCTATTCAATGGACGGTCCAGTTTTGGTTCAGAGGGGGTCGGCGTCGCTGGAGGGGAGACCAGCCTCATCAGTCAATCTATGAGACGCAGCGCCACCGACGAAAAGCAGTGTGGCCTAGTGGTTAGCGCACAGGCCTCAGAGTTGGAAGGATCTGGGTTCTAATCTCAACTCCACCACCTAATAATAATAATGGCATCTATTAAGCGCTTACTATGCACACAGCACCAGTCTAACCACATACCTGTTGCGTGCCCGTGGGCTAGTCATTTCATTTCTAATCCCAAATCCACCACCTAATAATAATAATGGCATCTATTAAGCGCTTACTATGCACACAGCACCAGTCTAACCACATACCTGTTGCGTGCCCGTGGGCTAGTCATTTCATTTCTAATCCCAACTCCACCACCTAATAATAATAATGGCATCTATTAAGCGCTTACTATGAGCACAGCACCGGTCTAACCACAAACCTGTTGCGTGCCCGTGGGCTAGTCATTAATTTCTAATCCCAACTCCACCACCTAATAATAATGATGGCATCTATTAAGCGCTTACTATGTGCACAGCACCGGTCTAACCACATACATGTTGCATGCCCATGGGCTAGTCATTTAATTTCTAATCCCAACCCCACCACCTAATAATAATGATGGCATCTATTAAGCGCTTACTATGTGCACAGCACCAGTCTAGCCACATACCTGTTGCGTGCCCTTGGGATAGTCATTTCATTTCTAAACCCAACTCCACCACCTAATAATAATAGAGGAATCTATTAAGCGCTTACAATGTGCACAGCACCGGTCTAACCACATACATGTTGCATGCCTGTGGGCTAGTCATTTAATTTCTAATCCCAACTCCACCACCTAATAATAATAATGGCATCTATTAAGCGCTTACTATGTGCACAGCACTGGTCTAACCACATACCTGTTGCATGCCCGGGGGCTAGTCATTTAATTTCTAAACCCAACTCCACCACCTAATAATAATAATGGCATCTATTAAGCACTTACTATGTGCACAGCACCGTTCTAACCACATAAATGTTGCGTGCCCATGGGCTAGTCATTTCATTTCTAATCCCAACTCCACCACGTAATAATAATAATGGCATCTATTAAGCGCTTACTATGAGCACAGCACCGGTCTAACCACAAACCTGTTGCGTGCCCGTGGGCTAGTCATTAATTTCTAATCCCAACTCCACCACCTAATAATAATAATGGCATCTATTTAGCGCTTACTATGAGCACAGCACCGGTCTAACCACATACCTGTTGCGTGCCCGTGGGCTAGTCACTTAATTTCTAATCTCAACCTCACCACCTAATAATAACGATGGCATCTATTAAGGGCTTACTATGTGCACAGCACCTGTCTAACCATGTAAAAGTTGCATGCCAGTGGGCTAGTCATTTAATTTCTAATCTCAACTCCACCACCTAATAATAATAATGGCATTTATTAAGCGCTTACTATGCGCACAGCACCATTCTAACCACATAAATGTTGCATGCCCGTGGGCTAGTCATTTCATTTCTAATCCCAACCACACCACATAATAATGATAATGGCATTTATTAAGCACTTACTATGTGCACAGCACCGGTCTAACCACATACCTGTTGCATGCCCATGGGCTAGTCATTTAATTTCTAATCCCAACCCCACCACCTAATAATAATGATGGCATCTATTAAGCGCTTACTATGTGCACAGCACCGCTCTAACCACAAACCTGTTGCGTGCCCGTGGGGTAGTCATTTCATTTCTAATCCCAACCCCACCACCTAATAATAATAATGGCACCTATTAAGCGCTTACTATGTGCATAGTACCGTTCTAACCACATACCTGTTGCGTGCCCGTGGGCTAGTCATTTCATGTCTGTGTGCCTCAGTTCCCTCATCTGTAAAATGGGAATTAAAACTACAAGACCCATGTGGGACAGGGATTGGGTCCACCCTGACTAGCTTGTATCAAGCCCAGCGTTTAGCACAGTGCCTGGCACAGAGTAAGCACTAAGAGCCCAGGCTTTGGAGTCAGAGGTCATGAGTTCAAATCCCAGCTCCGCCAGCTGTCAGCCGTGTGACTTTGGGCAAGTCACTTCATTCATTCATTCAATCGTATTTTTTGAGTGCTTACTGTGTGCAGAGCACTGTACTAAGCGCTTGGGAAGCCCAAGTTGGCAACATATAGAGACGGTCCCTACCCAACTTCATCCCCACTTTACAGATAAGGGAACTGAGGCCTAGAGAACTTCATTCATTCATTCATTCATTCATTCATTCGCATTTATTGAGCACTTATGGTGTGCAGAGCACTGTACTAAGTGCTTGGGAAGTCCAAGTTGGCGACATATAGAGACAGTCCCTACCCGACAGCGGGCTCACTGTTCTAAGTGTTGGGGGGAATACAAGGTGATCAGGCTGTCGCACGTGGGGCTCACAGTCTTAATCCCCACTTTACAGATGAGGGAACTGAGGCCCAGAGAACTTCATTCATTCATTCATTCATATTTACTGAGCGCTTACTGTCTGCAGAGCACTGCACTAAGCACTTGGGAAGTCCAAGTTGGCGACATGCAGAGACGTCCCCAACCCAACTTCATCCCCGCTTTACAGATGAGTGAACTGAGGCCTAGAGAACTTCATTCACTCATTCATTCATATTTATTGAGCCCTTCCTGTGTGCAGAGCACAGTACTAAGCACATGGGAAGTCCAAGATGGCAACATATAGAGATGGTCCCTCCCCGACAGTGGGCTCCCTGTTCTAAGGGGGATACATGGTGATCAGGCTGTCCCACGTTGGGCTCACAGTCTTCATCCCCACTTTACAGATGAGGGAACTGAGGCCTAGAGAACTTCATTCATTCATTCATTCGTATTTACTGAGCGCTTACGGTGTGCGGAGCACTGGACTAAGCGCTTGGGAAGTCCAAGTTGGCGACGTATAGAGATGGTCCCTACCCGACAGTGGGCTCACTGTTCTAAAGGGGGATACAAGGTGATCAGGCTGTCCCACGTTGGGCTCACAGTCTTCATCCCCACTTTACAGATGAGGGAACTGAGGCCTAGAGAACTTCATTCATTCATTCATTCGTATTTACTGAGCACTTACGGTGTGCAGAGCACCGTACTAAGCGCTTGGGAAGTCCAAGTTGGCGACATATAGAGACGGTCCCTAGCCGACAGCGGGCTCCCGGTCCAGAAGGGCAGGATCCTGTGGGCGCGCTGCGGCCCCCCCCAGACCCCACCGCCCCCGGCCCGAATCCCGGTGTCCGTCACACGCGCGGGCGCGGGGGCGCGGGCGCGGGGGCGCGGGCCGAGCCGCTCGCTCACCCCTGCCGCTCTCCGTACTCCGCGTTGACTTGTTGCCACTGGCAGCCGAGGCGGGCGAGGGCCGCGGGGATCTCCAGGCGCTCCTCGGGCGCGGCGCCGCGCAGGGCGGCCTCCTCCTGGCCGCGGGCGGCCTCCAGTTGCTCGGCCCACTGCGCCAGCCGCTCCTTCACGCTCTGCAACGGCGACAGGTCCCGGGACAGCGTTAGTCGGCGCCGGGGTTACCCGAGGCCCAGCCCCAAACCCAGCTAGGAGGACGGGCTGGGGACCAGAAGGAGTCACTTAACTTGTCTGGGCCTCAGTCCCTCATCGGTAAAACGGGGATTAATAATACTACTGATAATAATGATGGCATTTATTAAGCTCTTACTATGTGCAAAGCACAGTTCTAAGCGCTGGGGAGGTTACAAGGTGATCAGGTTGTCCCACGGGGGGCTCACAGTCTTCATCCCCATTTTACAGATGAGGTAACTGAGGCCCAGAGAAGTGAAGTGACTTGCCCAAAGTCACACAGCTGACAACTGGTGGAGCCCCCCATGGGACAACCTGATCACCTTGTACATCCCCCAGCGCTCAAAACAGTGCTTTGCACATGGGAAGCACTTAACAAATTCATTCAATCGTATTTATTGAGCGCTTACTGTGTGCAGAGCACTGTACTAAGTGCTTGGGAAGTACAAGTCGGCAACATCTAGAGACGGTCCCTACCCAACAGTGGGCTCACAGTCTAGAAGACTGTGTTGCCAATTGTCAGCTGTGTGACCTTGGGCAAGTTGCTTCACTTCTCTGTGCCTCAGTTACCTCATCTGTAAAATGGGGATTAAGACTGTGAGCGTTCCCTTGGGACAACCTGATCACCTTGTATATCTCCCAGCGCTCAAAACAGTGCTTTGCACATTGGAAGCACTTAACAAATTCAATCATATTTATTGAGCGCTTACTTTGTGCAGAGCACTGTACTAAGCGCTTGGGAAGTACAAGTCAGCAACATACAGAGACAGTCCCTACCCAACAGTGGGCTCACAGTCCAGAAGACTGTGTTGCCAATTGTCAGCTGTGTGACTTTGGGCACGTCACTTCACGTCTCTGGGCCTCAGTTCCCTCATCTGTAAAATGGGGATGAAGACTGTGAGCACCCAGTGGGACAACCTGATCCCCTTGTAACCTCCCCAGCACTTAGAACAGTGCTTTGCACATAGTAAGTGCTTAATAAATGCCATTATAATTATTATTATTATTAAATATCATTATTGCTATTGTTGTTGATGACCACCCACTGGTCCCCTGTGATTATTATCGTTATTATTTTTATTAGTGTCAGCACTCATTATTTTCCTAGAGCTCTGTGCCAAACACAGTGTAGATACAAAGTAATCGGACTGGACACACTCCCTGTCCCACATGGGGCTCACAGTCTTAATCCCCATTTGACAGATGAGGTAACTGAGGCACAGAGAAGTGAAGGGGATTGCCCTGGGTCACACAGCAGGTATGTGGCAGAGCTGAGTTCAATAATAATAATAAAAATTATTATTTTTATTTTTAATAAAAAATAAGCAGCGTGGGGAAGCAGCACAGCTCAGTGGAAAGAGCCCGGTCTTTGGAGTCAGACGTCATGGGTTCAAATCCCGGCTCCGCCATTTGTCAGCTGTGTGACTTTGGGCAAGTCACTTCACTTCTCTGGGCCTCAGTGACCTCATCTGTAAAATCGGGATGAAGACTGTGCGCTCCCCGTGGGACAACCTGATCACCTTGTAACCTCCCCAGCGCTTAGAACAGTGCTTT
Organism: Tachyglossus aculeatus; assembly: GCF_015852505.1. Classification (NCBI taxonomy): domain Eukaryota; kingdom Metazoa; phylum Chordata; class Mammalia; order Monotremata; family Tachyglossidae; genus Tachyglossus; species Tachyglossus aculeatus. The sequence goes on from NC_052080.1 coordinate 316,777, forward strand.
GCACAAAGTAAGCGCTTAATAAATGCCATCATTATTTTTATTGAAAATAATAATAATAATGTGGTACTTCACTCATTCATTCATTCAATCATATTTATTAAGCGCTTACTGTGTGCGGAGCACTGTACTAAGCGCTTGGGAAGTACAATTCAGCAACAAATGGAGTGAATCTATTTAAAATGGGAATTGAGACTGTGGGCCCCATGTGGGACTGGAACTGCGTCCACCCCGATTTGCTTGCATCCACCCTAGAATTTAGTATGGATTTATTTATTTGTACATATTTATTCTATTTATTTTATTTTGTTAATATGTTTTGTTTTGTTCTCTGCCTCCCCCTTCTAGACTGTGAGCCTACTGTTGGGTAGGGACCGTCTCTGTTGTCGACTTGGACTTCCCAAGCGCTTAGTACAGTGCTCTGCACACAGTAAGCGCTCAATAAATACAATTGATGATGATGATGATGACTTGGACTTCCCAAGTGCTTAGTAGAGTGCTCTGTACACAGTAAGCGCTCAATAAATACGACTGAATGAATGAATGAAAATACCCTATTGAAACGGAGCACGATCTCTGTAATATCTATACTATCTCTATGGGTTATTTTGGATAGTTTTCACTAGAACGGCCATCAATTATTTTCACCGCATTAAAATCTCAGGCAAGGCGTCGAGCCCATTCACTGCCGCTTGATCCTCTGATTCATGCAAATATGTCAGGAATAAAATCAACCACAATTTAATTTCCAATCTTCCCAACCAGCAGCTGTACAATTTATGCACTGCTTTTCTATTTTTGCTGCTTGATAATGACAGTGATGAATGCCTCTCTGAGAAAATGCATATTCATTAACGAGACTCAAATGAAAACCATCCCTTGAAGAGAAAAAGCAGGGCCGGGGCCGGGGGAATGGGGAACTGGGGGAGACGGACTGAGGTGGGGAGGGAAATTCATCTCGGCATCGGCCGGCCCTGAGTCCCCGGGAGCCCCTCGGGGCTAATCAATATTTCAACCCCATGAAATCGAAGGCAACGATCAATCAATTATTGAGTGATGGACGACTGACCTATCGACTCGGTCGTACCGTGCTCAATAAGCACTCAATAATTACGACTGATCCATCGACAGATGGAATTTGCTGAATGCTGACGGTACGCCGAGCGCTGTATTAGGCGCCCGGGGGGAAAGCAGTCCAGTTGGTAGAGACGACCGCTCTCTTAGGGAGCAACACTTGCCGATGGCCAAGTATCAGAGGAGCGGCGGGGGCCACGGAGGCCGAAGGATCTGGGTTCTGATCCCGGCTCCACCACCCATCCGCTGCGGGACCTTGGACAAGTCACTTCACTTCTCTGGGCCTCAGTTCCCTCATCTGGAAAATGGGGATTGAGACTGTGAGGCTGTGGGACTGATTAGCTCGGCCAAGCACTGAAGACAGTGCCCGGTGCAGAGTAAGTGCTTAACAAATACCACGATCATTACGAAGCCTCCCAAGACAACTTTCAATTTTCCGGCCGGAGGAAACGAGGGGAAAGGAAGAAAGGAAAGCCCCCTGCGGCTGAGTTATCGATTTTGTCAACCAATCGAGGCAAAGGGAGGTCGGCCCTGGAAGCCTTTGGCCCTTCACGGCAAACAAAAGAAGTGAAGGTCCGGAGCTTTCAAAACAGTCCCAAAAGATGCGCATTTCAGAGAGACAAGTGGGGCCGACGCATGGCGTGGTTAAGCCTGTGTCATTTTCCTGCTTACTGGGCTTCATACGATTAATTTAGCTGTGCAGTTTTCTATGTGGTGTACGCTTCTCTGAAGCAAATCCGCTTTTCTCTTTGCTTAGGTAGAGCGGGGGATGAACCTCTAAGAAGGCACTGATTGAATAAAGTCCTATAGGTTATGGGTGCTTGGAGGGTTCCTCCACTTTCTTTTATCTCTTGGATTTTGAAGCTTTAGGAGGAAAATGCTTCTAAATGGATGTTTTGTGCACTTAAGATGGCCCCGAGATATGTCGGTCAATCCACCCGATTTACCTATGACACCTAACACATTCAAAACGGAGTTCCTTATCTCTCCATCTGAACCCTGTCCTCATCCTGACTTTCCTGTCACTGTAGACAGCACCGCCATCCTCCCTGTCTCCCAACCTTGATGGTATTCCAGAATCGTCACTCTTTCGCCACGTGTGTTCAATCCTGTCGGTTCAACCTTCATCGACTCCATCCAGACTGCTACCGAGCACTTATCCTATCTCTCCTTGATTTCCCGAATCAGCCTCCTTGCTGACCTCCCTGCCTCCCGTCTGTTCCCACTCCGGTTCAAATTTTACTCAGGTAGGTGGATGAATTTTTTTTACAACCCATGCTTCCCCCCTCCTCAAAAACTTCCAAAGGATGCCCGCCACCTCTGCGGCAAACAGAAACCCTTTCTCACCGGTTTTCAAGTACTCAATCGGTTCACACCCTCCCACCTCAGCTCCCTAATTTTCTACTCTAATCCAGCCCGCGCTCCTCACTCCAGTGCCAACCTATCACTCTACCTCGATCCCATCTATCTCACCGGCGACCGGCAACCGGAGAGAACAATATACCGGAGTTGTCAGGCACGTTCCTGCCCACAGCGAGCTCACAGTTCAGAGGGAGGGACACAAGTCAATGTAAATAAATAAATTCCGGACTTTTCGGTGAGCAAACGCGAAGCAACGAGCTTGCGAACTTTCTGGACGCTAACGTAAATAGATAAATTCCGGATTTTTTGGCGAGCAAACGCGAAGCAACGAGCTTGCCAACTTTCTCGACGCTAATGTAAATAGATAAATTCTGGAGTTTTCGGCGAGCAAACGCGAAGCAACGAGCTCGCGAACTTTCCGGACGCTAACGTAAATAGATAAACTCCGGATTTTTTGGCGAGCAAATGCAAAGCAACGAGCTCGCGAACTTTCCGGACGCTAACATACATAGATAAACTCCGGATTTTTCGGCAAGCAAACGCAAAGCAAGGAGCTCGCAAACTTTCCAGATGCTAATGTGAATGGATAAACTCCGGATTTTTCGGCCAGAAAACGCGAAGCAACGAGCTCGCGAACTTTCCTAGATATCCGGGGTTCTCACCTTCAAAGCCTCTTCCTGTTTGAAGAGGTTCTCGAAGTCTTTCGCGGAGAGGTCAGGAGAGCGGAGGAGACAGCCCACTTCGGAAAGGACCCGGGAGAGCCGCAGGAGCTCCACCAGGTAAGCGGAAGGCGCGGACGAGGCCTCCGGGGCCGGTTCCTCGGCCATGACGGTCGCCGTCTCCTCGTACAGGGTTTGCTGGTAGGGATACACAACGGAGGGGCTTATTGAGGCTTTTTCCGGGGGAGGCACGTTCGGGAACTCAATGGGACTATCGGCTCTCGGGCTACACTCGGCTGTAAGCAGGCCGCGATCACCAGAGGTCGAAAGGGATAAGACCGCGGACCCTCGGAAAGAGCAGTCGGCTCGGAAAACCCAAAACCACGCCCGAAACCGACAGCGAAGGGACGCTACGTGGACTGGTGGCCGCGGCTTCGGCCTTTCCACAGAAGAGATGAGCATTCAAGAGCCCATTTATCCAACCAAGAAAAGACCCACAGTTAAATTCTGTGCGAAAGCCCTCCGGATGACTGTGAACCCCGCTATCGGCCTTAATTGTGAACTGCTTCAATACCTATCAGTTTTGTTTAAAAGTCTATTGCCGATCATGGTGACTTCGAGTGAATTTTTAGCTGGCAGAAAACCCCAGACAGATGTTCAGAAAGACTTAAGATTATTCAGTGATGAATTTCTGGATGTTCCCTATTTAAACATCAGAGTTAATTCCCCTCTCATCCCTGAAAAACCATTTAACATGAGCATCGGTAAACAAATTGAATCCAAACAAACAGGTATCAATGTACGAATGGTAAAATCAGCTGTGTCGGGTACTTTATGCAATAATGCGATATGTAATCATGCAATACAGTTACACCATATTTTCTTCCTACTATAAGTGGATTTGCTCAAATGCTTTGCTCAGCAGGCTTCACACTGCAGGTATCCCGCAAGGAGCTCTGCATACACTGTACATGGAGTAATTCATTCATTCATTCACTCAATCGTATTTATTGAGTGCTTACTGTGTGCTGAGCACTGTACTAAGCACTTGGGAAATAGAAGTTGGCAACATAATAATAACAACAACAATAATAATAATAATTATGGCATTTGTTAATTGACAACCTTGTATCTACCCCAGGGCTTATAATAATAATAATGATGGCATTTATTAAGCGCTTACCATGTGCAAAGCACTGTTCTAAGCGCTGGGGAGGTTACAAGGTGATCAGGTTGTCCCACGGGGGGCTCACAGTCTTCATCTCCATTTTCCAGATGAGGTCACTGAGGCCCAGAGAAGTGAAGTGACTTGCCCAAAGTCCCACAGCTGATAACTGGCAGAGCCGGGATTCGAACCCCTGACCTCTGACTCCAAAGCCCGGGCTCTTTCCGCTGAGCCACGCTGCTTCCCTATCTGCATCACCACCTTGGGTTCATTCATTCATTCATTCAATCGTATTTATTGAGCGCTGACTGTGTGCAGAGCACTGTACTGAGCGCTTGGGAAGTACAAGCTGGCAACATTTGGAGACGGTCCCTACCCAACAGCGGGCTCACAGTCTGGAAGGGGGAGACAGAGAGCGAAACAAAACATATTAACAAAATAAATAGAATAAATATGTATAAATAAAATAAATAGAGTAATAAATGTGTACAAACATATATAGATATATCCAGGTGCTGTGGGGAGGGGAAGGAGGTAAGGCGTCAGGGGGATGGGGAGGGGGAAATGGTCCTCATGGTCAAGTGGGCACGGCTGTGGCCGGTGCGGGCGCTAAGAGGTGGTCACGGGTGGTCTGACCGAGCTGCCACGGATCATGAGGCTCCAATAATAATAATAATAACAATAATAATAATAATAGTGGCATTTATTATTCATTCAATCATATTTATTGAGCACTTACTGTGTGCAGAGCACTGAACTAAGCTCTTGGGAAGTACAAGTTGGCAACATACAGAGATGGTCCCTACCCAACAACGGGCTCACAGTCTAGAAGGGGGAGACAGAGAACGAAACAAAACATAGTAACAAAATGAAATAAATAGAATAAATGTGTCCAAATAAAACAGAGTAATAAATGCATACAAACATATATAGATATATCCTGGTGCTGTGGAGAGGGGATGGAGGTAAGGCGGGGAGGATGGGGAGGGGGAAATGGTCCTCATGGTCAAGTGGGCACGGCTGTGGCCAGCGCGGGCGCTAAGAGGAGGTCACGGGTGGTCTGACCGAGCTGCCACGGATCATGGGGCTCTAGTAATAATAATAATAATAACATTTATTATTCAATTATATTGAGCACTTACTGTATGCAGATCACTGTACTAAGCGCTTGGGAAGTCCAAGTCGGCAACATATAGAGACAGTCCCTACCCGACAGCGGGCTCACAGTCTAGAAGGGGGAGACAGACAACGGAACAAAATAACAAAATTAAATAGAATAGCCGGGATTTGAACCCCATGACCTCTGACTCCAAAGCCCGGGCTCTTTCCACTGAGCCACGCTGCTTCTCCAATAATAATAACAATAATAATAATAATGATGATGGCATTTGTTAAGCGCTTATTTTGTGCAAGGCACTGTTCTAAGCGCTGGATGAGCTCTCACCCCCGAAATAATGGTCTGGAGGCAAGGATTTGGAGGTCAGATGGACCCCTGGCCACCATTCATGGCAGGAAACCCCGTGGAACCTCGCTACTCTCCTCCTTCATTCATTCAATCATATTTATTGAGTGCTTACTGTGTGCAGAGAACTGTACTGAGCGCTTGGGAAGTACAAGTCGGTGACCTATAGAGACGGTCCCTACCCAACAGCGGGCTCACAGGCTAGAAGGGGGAGACACACAACGCAACAAAATATATTGACAAAATAAAATAAATACAATAGCTGGGATCTGAACCCATGACCTCTGACTCCAAAGCCCGGGCTCTTTCCACTGAGCCACGCTGCTTCTCCAATAATAATAACAATAATGATGGCATTTGTTAAGCGCTTACTATGTGCAGAGCACTGTTCTAAACGCTGGATGAGCTCTCACCCCCCGAAATAATGGTCTGGAGGCAAGAATTTGGACGTCAGATGGGCCCCTGGCCACCATTCACGGCAGGAAACCCCGTGGAACCTCGCTACTCTCCTCCTTCATTCATTCAATCGTATTTCTCGAGCGCCGACTGTGTGCAGAGCACTGTACTAAGCGCTACGGCCCACATACTTTGCTCCTCTAGGGCCAGCCTGCTCACTGGACCTCCGCCTCCGACCTCTCGCCGAGATCCTGCTTCTGGCCTGAAATCAATCAGTCAATCAATCATTTGTATTTATTGAGCGCTTACTGTGTGCAGAGCACTGTACTAAGCCCTCCCTTCTCGTAGAGACACGCGGCGTGGCTCAATCAATCAATCAATCAATCAATTGTATTTATTGAGCGCTTACTGTGTGCAGAGCACTGTACTAAGTGCTTGGGAACTCCAAGTTGGCAACACATAGAGACGGTCCCTACCCAACAGTGGGCTCACAGTCTAGAAGGGGGAGACGGAGAATAAAACCAAACATACTAACAAAATAAAATAGATAGAATAGATATGTACAGGTAAAATAAATAAATAGAGTAATAAATATGTACGAACATATATCCATATATACAGGTGCTGTGGGGAAGGGAAGGAGGTAAGATGAGGGGGTTGGAGATGGGGACGAGGGGGTGGCTCAGTGGCTAGTCCATGAGCCTGGGAGTGGTGAGGATGCGGATTCTAAACCTGACCCTGCTTCCGGTGCACTGCGTGACCCCGGACAAGTCACTGAACTGGGCCTCAGTTTCCTCATCTGTAAAACGGAGATTAAGAGCATGAGCTCCGTGTGGGACAGGCTTTGGATCTGACCCTATCTGCTTGTATCCACCCCAGTCACTCAATCGCATTTATTGAGTGCTTACTGTGTGCAGAGAACTGTACTAAACGCTTAGATCTTAGTATGGGAGAGCGTCGGGCGTGAAGCAGCATGGCCTAGTGGCAAGACATAGCCTGGGGCATCAGAGGTAGTGGGTTCTAATCCCGCCTTCACCACCTGTCTGCTGTGTGACCTTGGGCAAGTCACTTGGCTTCTCTGGGCCTGTTACCTCATCCGCAAAATGGGAGTTGAAACTGTGAGCCCCACGTGGGACAAACTGCTCACCTGGCATCTACCCCAGTGCTTAGAACAGTGTTTGGCACACAGTAGACTGTGAGCCCACTTCTAGACTGCTAGCCCACTATTGGGTAGGGACCGTCTCTATATGTTGCCAACTTGTAATAATAATAATAATAATGGCATTTGTTAAGCGCTCACTATGTGCAGAGCACTGTTCTAAGCGCTAAGGGGGAATACAAGGTGATCAAGTTGTCCCACGTGGGGCTCACAGTCTTAATCCCCATTTTACAGATGAGGGAACTGAGGCTCAGAGAAGTTAAGTGACTTACCCAAGGTCACACACACAGTAGACATCTGGCGGAGTCAGGATTCGAACCCATGACCTCTGACTCCAAAGCCCGTGCTCTTTCCACTGAGCCATGCTGCTTCTCTTGTACTTCCCAAGTGCTTAGTACAGTGCTCTGCACACAGTAAGCGCTCAATAAATACAATGGAATGAATGAACAAATACCATCATTATTATCGTAAACACTTAACAAATACCACCAATTTTTTTTAACTGGGAAAGACACTTCAGCATTCACTGGAGGAATCTATTAATAATAATAATAATGATGACGGCATTTATTAAGCTCTTACTATGTGCAAAGCACTGTTCTAAGCGCTGGGAAGGTTACAAGGTGATCAGGTTGTCCCACGGGGGGCTCACAATCTTAATCCCCATTTTATAGATAAGGGAACTGAGACTCAGAGAAGTTAAAGTGACTTACCCAAAGTCACCCGGCTGACAATTGGCAGAGCCGGGATTTGAACCCACGACCTCTGACTCCAAAGCCTGCGCGCTTTCCATTGAGCCACGCTGGACTTGGGTTCTAATCCTCATCCTTCCACTTGTCTGCTGGATAATAATAATAATGATGGCATTTATTAAGCGCTTACTATGTGCAAAGCACTGTTCTAAGTGCTGGGGAGATTACAAGGTGATCAGATTGTCCCACAGGGGGCTCACGGTCTTAATCCCCATTTTACAGATGAGGGGACTGAGGCCCAGTGAACTGAAGTGACTTGCCCAAAGTCACCCAGCTGACAATTGGCAGAGCCGGGATTTGAACCCACGACCTCTGATTCCAAAGCCCGGGCTCTTTCCGCTGAGCCGCGCTAATCTATGGTGATCGTCTTGAGATAAAAACAAAAATAAACCATGCCACGGCAGGGACACGGACAGCCAAGAAGATATTGAAAGAAAAGAATGGCTCCCCTGCATGATTTCCAATTTGAGTACGTGAAAATCGTTTCAAATAAATAACCCAACTGACAATACAGTGTGCTTGTTTTCTCTTCCGTATATCTAAATAATGTACTCTTATTGAAATTAACTCTTTTCATTTGAATTTTATTAACTCTGCCCTGAATAATTAGACCCTCCTACGTTCGATGTGTACAAATCCGGTCTAATCTTTGGAAAATCAGTCTTCCCTCATTAGTATTCCTTTCCTGCCTTAGGTCATTACGGACCCTTTTGTATCGTTAACGCTACAACAGTGCTGTATCCATACTGATTCACCGTCTAACTCTTTCTTTAAGACTTCATAAACAAAGGGAAGGTGGGCATAGAATATCCTTAATTTATAGGAACAAAATGCCAACAGATTGACTAAGAACATTATGGACAGGAAAGCATGCCTATCAATTCTCCCACGGATTTAGTGCAGTACGTAGTTATTACTCTATTTTCTTTGTACGTATTTATTCCATTTATTTTATTTTGTTAATATGTTTTGTTTTGTTGTCCGTCTCCCCCTTCTAGACTGTGAGCCCGCCGTTGGGTAGGGACCGTCTCTAGATGTTGCCAACTTGGACTTCCCAAGCGCTTAGTACAGTGCTCTGCACACAGTAAGCGCTCAATAAACACGATTGAATGAATGAATGAATGAATACTCTCAGCACACAGAACGTGCTCAATAAATACGACTGATTGATCAATACCATTCATTCATTCAATCGTATTTATTGAGCGCTTACTGTGTGCAGAGCACCGTAATAAGCGCTTGGGAAAGTACAATACAACAATAATCAAATTTCCTGCCCACATCAAGCTTACAGGCTAGAGGTGGGGAGACAGACATACGATTGAATGAATGAATGAATGAATGTGGGGGTTTATATTTTTGCTCCATCTTTCCTCATGTGTCTGTCACCAACGCTTCGAAACACGCTTATTGTGAACCCCTTGGGGAGCAGGGACCCCACAATAATAATAATAATAGGGGACGGGACACCTAATAGTTATTTTAATCTTTGTGGGATTTCACTTTTTCACTTTATCTTTCTATTTCATCTGTTCTAAGCGCTGGTACTTAGTAGAGCGCTCTGCATTGACTGAATGGTTGATTGGGAAAATCTACTGACCTATAGGTAGACTGTGAGCCCACTGTTGGGTAGGGACCGTCTCTATATGTTGCCAACTTGTACTTCCCAAGCGCTCAGTACAGTGCTCTGCACACAGTAAGCGCTCAATAAATATGATTGATTGATTGATTGATAATAATAATGATAATAATGATGGCACTTGTTAAGCACTTACCATGTGCGAAGCACTGTTCAAAGCGCCGGGGGGATACAAGGTGATCAGGTTGTCCCACGTGGGGCTCACACTTCATCCCCATTTTACAGATGAGGGAACTGAGGCCCAGAGAAGAGAAGTGACTTGCCCAAAGTCACACAGCTGACGTTGGGTAGGGACCGTCTCTATATGTTGCCAGCTTGTACTTCCCAAGTGCGTAGTACAGTGCTCTGCACACAGTAAGCGCTCAATAAATAAGATTGATTGATCTTTAAATGAGGTGACCATCAGGCCAATGCCATAAATAACCATTGTAGTATATGTTAAGTGCTGACAACATGACAAGCATTCATTCACTCATTCAATCGTATTTATTGAGCGCTTACCGTGTGCAGAGCGCTGTACTAAGCGCTTGGAAACACAGAGCCCACTCTTCTAGACTGTGAGCCCACTGTTGGGTAGGGACCGTCTCTATATGTTGCCAACTTGTACTTCCCAAGCGCTTAGTACAGTGCTCTGCACACAGTAAGCGCTCAATAAATACGATTGATTGATTGATAGATAGAGACGGTCCCTACCCGACAGCGGGCTCACAGTCTAGAAGGGGGAGACAGACAACAGAACAAAACATATTAACAAAATAAAATAAGTAGAATAAATACGTACAAATAAAATAGAGTAATAGGATGGATGCAATGTGCGTAGAATCTGCCCAGCATAGTGGATAGAGCCCAGGCCCGGGGGTCAGAGGACCTGGGTTCAAATCCCGACCCCGTCCCTCGTCCGCTGTGTGACCTTGGGCAAATCACTGTACTTCTCCGTCTCGCTGACAGCCACAATTATCTCATTTGTTAAAAGGGGATTAAAGCTGTGAGCCCCGTGGGGGACAGGGGATGGGTCCAGCCCAGATATCCTGCATCTATCCCAGCCCTTAGTACAGTGTTCAACTTCCTGTATTCATTCATGCAATCGTATATATTGAGCACTTACTGTGTGCAGAACACTGTACTAAGCACTTGGGAAATCCAAGTTGGCAACATCTAGAGACGGTCCCTACCCAACAGCGGGCTCACAGTCTAGAAGGCGGGTTATTCATTCAATCGTATTTATTGAGCGCTTACTGTGTGCAGAGCACTGTACTAAGCGCTTGGGAAGTCCAAGTCGGCAACATCTAGAGACGGTCCCTACCCGACAACGGGCTCACAGTCTAGAAGGGGGGGACAGACAACAGAACAAAACATGGAGACGGGTGTCAAAATCATCAGAACCGACAGAATTATGGCTATATAATAATAATAGCATTTATTATGCACTTGCTATGTGCAAAGCACTGTTCTAAGTGATAGGGAGTTTACAATGTGATCAGGCTGTCCCACGAGGGGCTTGCAGTCAATCCCCATTTTACAGATGAGGGAACTGAGGCTCAGAGAAGTTAAGTGACTTGCCCAAAGTCACACAGCTGACAACTGGCAGAGCAGGGATGCACATACTACTACTACTACTACTACTAATAATAATAATAATAATGGCATTTGTTAAGCGCTTACTATGCGCAAAGCACTGTTCTAAGAGCTGGGGAGGATACAAGGTGATCAGGTTGTCCCACGTGGGGCTTACAGTCTTAATCCCCATTTTACAGATGAGGTAACTGAGGCCCAGAGAAGTTAAGTAACTTGCCCAAAGTCACACAGCTGACAGTGGGTGGAGCTGGGACTTGAACCCATGACCTCTGACTCCAAAGCCCGTGCTCTATTCACTGAGCTACGCTGCTTCTCTATGATGCACATCATACGTGAATAATATATGCACATCATAGCAAAATAAATGGAATAGTAAATATGTTCAAGTGAAATAAATAGAGTAATACATCAGTACAAATTCCCTAGGGTTGATTTTCCCACTTGTAGGCGCTCAAGGAATACCATCATTATTAAATGCCACCATTAGACTCTCCTTTTTGGCCTAGGTTTGCTCTGAACATTGCCCACAGGGTGGATTTGCTGATTTTCCCACTTGTAGGCGCTTAACGAATACCACCATTATTAAATGCCATCATTAGACTCTCCTTTTTGGCCTAGATTTGCTCTGAACGCTGCCCACAGGGTGGATTTGCTGATTTTCCCACTTGTAGGCACTTAACGAATACCAACATTATTATATGCCATCATCAGACTCTCCTTTTTGGCCTAGATTTGCTCTGAATGTTGCCCACAGGGTGGATTTGCTGATTTTCCCACTTGTAGGCGCTTAACGAATACCAACATTATTAAATGCCATCATCAGACTCTCCTTTTTGGCCCAGATTTGCTCTGAACGTTGCCCACAGGGTGGATTTGCTGCAGCGGTGGTGATTTAGGGGCTCCTGCCTGCAACTGGAAGCAGGACGGGGAAGTGCAACTTTTCAGAGACGTTATCTGCGTCGTGCTCACTAAGCGCCAGGCAATGTACTAAGGGCGGGGACAGATGCAGGATCATTGGGTGGGACTCAATCTCTGTCCCACAAGGGGCTCGCAGCTTTAGTCCCCATTTAGCAGATGAGGTTAACTGAGGCCCAGAGATGTAAAGCGATTTGCTCAAGGTCACCTAGGCGGCAAGAGGCAGAACTGGGATCAGAACCGACTCCCAAGCCTGGGCTCTTTCCCCTGGATCTCTTCCCAGTTCTACGGTCCACTGAGCTGCAAGGGACAGGATAGCTGAGCTTTCCCCGACATGCGGACGCTAACTTATCTACAGCCACGGGAAAGGCTCGTTATAGGGTTTTATGGGGATTTTCAGGGTGGGTTGTTTCGGTCAAAGGCTCGGTGGCGACGTCTTCTCCGTGTTTTCCGCTAAAACCCAAAAGTCAAGTAAGGAAGGGAGGCCAAGCCAACGTCCATGGGTTTACCTCACAACAAACAACGGCCGTAGACGGATGCCGTTTCTCCCAACGGCACCGACGCATCCCGTCCATCCCGGTGCTCGTGAACGCTGGCCATTGCTGCTCTTCTCGCTTCCCAGTGTTTCCAGGGAAACCACGGCAGTATCCACCACCGGCCCCTCGCTCCCCGATCATCCAAAACCACTTCCCAGGGGCCCAACACCACCTCCACCCCCTCGACGGCGGAGTTTGTAAGAAAAGAAGGACCGCGGTCGGGGGGGAGGAAGGAGGAGGAGAAGAACAACCACAGCAACGTATGCCACCTATTTACTGAGCACGCAAAAAAGAGAATTAAAATCGGCGTGGGATGATCCTGGGAGAGAGCGGTACCGCTTCCTGGATTAGACGGGTAAATCAAAGAAGGCGGATGGGTGACAAGCTGACAGGTTCACGGTTCTAATGTCATGGAAAAACGATGAGGCAACAGAAATCGAGATGCACGCTCCCTGCCTGCTCCCGGGCCTGCTTCGGGTCGGGGTCGGGGCTCGGGCGCTCGGACTCTCTCTGAAGGTCGGAATCGGGGCCATGCCGGGGCCGGCTGCCGGGAGGGCGGCCCCGGGACCTGCCCTTCTCCCTCACGGTTAGTAGGACTCGGTTAGTAAGAGGAGAGGTCGCAAACGCACGGGTTTGCCGATAGCAACTCACAATTTGTGCATAGTTGAGTCGTCGGAACTGAGCAAATTTGCTCTCAATTTCCCGCCAGCGCTGGCTGAGCTGGATCCGGGTTGGCTCCACGGCCCGTGCGGCCCCGGCCGCAGACAAGCTCTCGGCTTGCCTGTTCACGGCCTTCAGCTCTTCCTTCTTCTGCTGCCATTCGCGGTCAATCTCCTGGTGAGCAAAACCAATACAGGGCCCAGGGCGGTTAGCTAACTGGATCAAACTCCTCGCAAGCAGCAGCAAATACTCTTTCCGAGCTCCGGACGGGCTTTCTGCCTTAGCATCGAGGTGGGCGGGGGACGTGTCCTGTGCACTGTGCCCTCCCAAGCGCTCAGGTCAGTGCTCCGCACGCAGTAAGCCCTCGAGATATACGATCGATCGGTCGACTGACGGACTGACCGACTGATTAGCGTCGCCGTCCGAGACGCACCACTCTGGCTGGCTTCTAAGAGGAAAGGGGAACGCATCGAGTGGCCAGTCTCTTCTCATTCGCTCGGGCTGAGACATTTTAAGCAGAAGGCGCGGCTGGGAGCGATCCAAAACCAGTCCGGCATTCTCTTCTTGCTTTCTTAACCCTCGCGCGTGGTTCTGGGGTAGACGACTGGCATGCTTTACTCAAAATGGCCTTGGGGGCGGGGAGGGGGGGGGCCTGGGGGAGACTCAGAGGCCGTGCGAAAAGGGAGCTAATTCCTCCTTCCCGTTCCCAGAAACCCAGCGGAGAATGGAAGCAAAAGAAGAGAGCGTCAGCGAGAACGGGCAAAATCTTCCGACAACATGGAAATCAATCTACAGAGATCGGACAGAGATGGATGGCCAGGCCCCGGTGAGATGGATGTGCTAAAGGGGAAGCAGCCGCCCGTGGACCGCTAAGTCATTTGTTCATCTGGAACGAAGATACACAGAGTCAATTACAGGCTTGACTACGGAACACGTGGCGTTCCTTAATACGTTGCAACCGGCCACCGATCGGACGCCGCGTTCGTTAAGCCGTGAGTCACTCGAGTAGCATTTCATTCACTCAAACATCGATAGAAACAGAATACGAGGCGACGTGTCAAATCAAAGAGACTGCCAGAGTAGAGAACGAGTAAACGAAGAGCTTGACTTAAGAGGAGGGACCTCTGATTTACTCTGAAGTTAACGAAACGCGACGTCAAAATCGACACTCGACATCTCGAGGCGGCGTTACCTTTAGCTTCCGTTCATCTCGGGGCTCGGGGAGGCTGGCCAACTTTCTCTCAATGTCATCCAAGCACTTCAATAGGTCGTCCGCCTGCCTCTTGTACTGATACCATTGGGGAGAAATCTCGAGAGCCTTATTTCTTCTCTGAGACCTCAAATCCTGTTCATAGTGCAGACATGATTCGAAGATCAATAACATTGAACGGGGACACACGCTTCTGGTGCCGATGTACATTACTGAGAGTACAGCCGGGATTTCCCAGAGGGAGAGTGCTTAGAATTGAAAGGCACAGACGGATGCTTCCACTAGCCATGCATCACAGGGACATGGGTGAGTTACGCGTAAACGCCGAATAGGTGACGGTCGTATCGGGCCAATCCGCCTCTGGCAAAGAAGACCTTAATGAGGTGAGAGTGGGTTTGGGGGAACTCTAAGAAGGAGAAGGAACGATGGGCTCTCTCCCCTCAAGACTCTTTAGTGCCTCTCTCTAATATCCCCTTTCTGGCTCTGTCCAGACACCAATCCTATACCGCCCCGCAAATTTCTACCGTGCCCCCAGCCTGCCTCTGCTTTCGCCCTTCATCCTTTCAATCTCTTCCATTTTAGGAACAAGTTCTGAGGCTAAGTACGTAGCCACATTGGTGCAAACCACCTAACTCCTCCATTCCCCCTCCAGGAAATGGTTCTTCAAGGCCCAACTGACTCTGATAGTGACTCTGATTTCCAATCTTGCACAAAACTTGTTTTATCTATCTATCTATCTATCTATCTATATAAAACAAGTTTTGCGCATGATTGGAAATCAGAGTCACTATCTGAGTCAGTGATATATATGTATATATATATATGTGTATATATGTATATATAGATAGATATAGATATATACATAGATAGATATACATAGATATAGATATATACATAGATATAGATATATACATAGATATAGATAGATATAGATATAGATAGATAGATATAGATAGATAGATAGATAGAAAGTACAAGCACTTAGTACAGTGCTCTGCACACAGTAAGCGCTCAATAAATACAATTGATTGATTGATAGATATATCTATATATAGAGTATATATATTCAGAGTATATCTATCTAATATATATAATATATATATATTAGACAGATAGATATAGATAGATGGATGGATAGATAGATAGATAGATAGATAGATAGATAGATAGATAGATATAGATATATAGGCTTACATGGCCACAGAAGCAGCAGGTCACTTTTATTTTTCAGTATAAAGCACTTTGCATGATGAAACCTTCTTGGACGCATAAACGTTTTGCAAGAATGATGACCTGATACCCATTCTGGAAGTCGCTTTATAGCTCCCTGAACTTCAGTAGAATCCTCGATACTGGCTCAGTGGGCTTTACCGAGTACTCACAAAACGTTCAGTGATTAGTACATTTCTGTGAGCTGCCCGGCCATCTCACTGGCGTTCTCCAAGTAAGGCCAATTAAGATTCTTGTGCCTGCTGGTTAAAGGATGGGATTAGCCCTGTGGTTTCCCCTTGCATTTGGACAGAAAAATCATCCCTGTCTTCCCATCTTCTGGAGAACGCTATTGTTCAAAAAATAGTAAATGGTTCATTTGGGATCTTTTTCTTTTTTAAAATCTAGAAGAAAAATACGTGTTTCGTATCTCTATGAATTTAAAACAATCCTCCTAATCCAAAATGGCTTCTTTACCTTCAGGTAAAAAAGGAAAAACTGTTCTACCTGTTTCTCATCTTTGGGATTTCCTTGAGCTGGTGGGGAATCTCCTGAGATGTCCTTACCAGAATTCTCTGGAGGAGAAAAATGAACAAACCACCCCATCTTGGCCCACGCTGCCAGTGTAACGGGGCCCTCACGACTCAGGGCACGGTTTCCACGTAACCCGGGGCCAGCACAAACATTATCTGTGTCAACAGCTCAGGCTGATCCAGAGGAAGTCTGACAATTTAGAAACCATCAGAAAGAAGCAGGATGAAGCAGTGAGGCCTAATGGAACCAGCAGAGATCTGGCAGTTAAAGGATCTGGGTTCTTAACCACTGGCCTCCTAAGTATCCCTGGGCAAGTTGCTCAACTTCTGTGTGCCTCAACTTACCTCACCTGCAAAGTACTTAGGCTGTGAGCCTCTCGTGGGACAGGGACTGTGTCCACCCTGATTAAATAGTATCTACCCCAGAGGTTAGAACAGTGGTTTGCATGTGTTAAGTGCTCTAATATATAATAATAATAAAGTAAGGATTAAATAGCTGTTCTCCCTCCTACTTTGATGGTGAAAATTACTCGTCAAAGTGGCTACGTCCGAACCAATTTTCTGGCACCTTCCCTAGTGTTTGATACAGTGCTTGGCACAGAGTATGCACTTAATGAATGCCCAAATCATTAATATTGTTATTATTATGACCATCATTAATAATAGGATAATGGGGTGTTTTGGCTAAACGGGGTCTCAGGAGGGGGTGGGCACCATCACCTAGGCATTCACCCTGCTGTGATATTCAGGCTTATTTGAGGGAGAATTCCAGTTGGAAATGTTTATTTTGCCCAGCCCGGGTCATTTGGATAACTCCTTGAGAGCTTCATTATTTTCAACCTCTAGCTACTGCAGTGGTCACAACAGTGTTTGACACAAAGGGAGTGCTCAACAAATACTATAAAAAAGACGGATTTCAAAAACACCCACGGGATGGCCTTGGTGACGGCCTCGTGACTTTGGGCCTGAAGAGATGGGTTAGGGTTTCCCGATTTTTTTAGGAACTAGCAAACTCTCTCATAGCAGCTGGGGGTGGAAACGCTGACCAAATTCCACAGGATCAGGCTCGCCGCAGCTACCCTTCCCTTTCCGCTGCACCGTATGGCCATTTTCTGCAAGATACAGAAAATTCCAAACTCCCTCGCCACAGTGATGGCATTGGTGGAGGCACTAATCTCCAAACGACCAACTTCCCACCACCACATTTCCCTTACTCTCTCAATCCCCCCATGGCCCAAAGGGATCCCCTGTGTAGCCCTCAGACCCCCGACCACGCTCCGGGCTCTCCGAGGTTGGGAGGCCTCCTGTTCTACTCAGTTTATTGGCCGGGTTGTGCAAAGCGACTGCTGGGAAAACCAAAGCTGCCATGGGGACATTCAGAGTAGTTGCTACGTCATACATTGGGTCATACAGTGTGGCCACTGGGACAAAGAGAGTGGCCACCATGTCATACACAGTGACCATCCGGCTATACGGAGCACCCACCGGGCCACAGGGAGTAGCCTCTGGGCCATACAGAGCAGCCTCCAGGCCACAGAGAGCAGCTTCAGCCATTGAGAACAGACTCCTGGCCACACGAAGTGGGCTCCGAGATGTACAAAGTGGCCACTGGGCTGTACAAATTGGCCTCCGTGCCATAAAAAGCAGCTGCTGGGCCACAGAGAGTGACCATCAGGCTCTACAGAGCAGCCACCAGCCCACAGGGAGTAGCCTCTGTGACGTACGGGGCAGCCTCCGGGCCAAAGGGAGCGGCCTCCAGGCCGTAGAAAGCGGGCTCCGAGACATACAGAGTGGTTGCCGGGCCATACGGAGTGGTTGCCGGGCCATATGGAGAGGCCAGCGGGCCACAGAAATGGTCTCTGGGCTATACCTCGTCCCCCTCTCCATCCCCCTCATTTTACCTCCTTCCCTTCCCCACAGCACCTGTATATATGTATATATGTTTGTACATATTTATTACTCTATTTATTTATTTATTTATCTTACTTGTACATATCTATTCTATTTATTTTATTTTGTTAGTATGTTTGGTTTCGTTCTCTGTCTCCCCCTTCTAGACTGTGAGCCCGCTGTTGGGTAGGGACTGTCTCTATGTGTTGCCGACTTGGACTTCCCAAGCGCTTAGTACAGTGCTCTGCACACAGTAAGTGCTCAATAAATACGATTGATTGATTGATTGATTGATATACAGAGCAGCCGCCAGACTACAGAGGGATGTTGCCGGGTTGTACGGACCGGCTAATGGGCCACGAGGAACCATGGACCTTCTCTCCTCAGATCTGCAGCCATTAGAGGAGACCAAGGATCTGGTCAGTGTGCTTGCCCTGTCTGACTGCCCGTCGTTCATCATGTCCTCTCATTCACCCGGGGAACTCAGAACCCGTCCACCTGGCCTCTTTTCACCCATCGGTGCCCGACTCCGGCATTTCGCCCAAGTGGGGCCGCACGGTTACCCCGGGACATGCTCTCTCCGCAAGCTAGCTGCGAGCTTTGAAAACAAAAAAGAAGCCCAGTCCCACAAGAACCATCCTTTATCAATACTCCCGACTCCTGTCGGAAGGTGGCTAGGTAGGAAAATATATAAAATCGATATTCGTTTCTAATCCGACAAAGAGTGGTGCTTGGTTTGAAGAGGAGACTGCAATTCGAATTGCAATTTTCTTTCCAGCTGTTCAATACTGCATTTGCGCTCCACTCATTTAATTGTATTTACTGAGCGCTTACTGTGTGCAGAGCACTGTACTAAGCACTTGGGGAAGTACCATACGGCAATAAACAGTGACATTCCCTGCCCACCATTTGAATTCAGAGGTATTTCACTCCCCCAGACAGACTAGAGGTTCATAATAATAATAATAATGATAATGGTATTTGTTAAGCGCTTACTATGTGCCAAGCACTGTTCTCAGCGCTGGAATAGATACAAGGTCATCAGATTGTCTCACATGGGGCTCACAGTGTTCATCCCCATTTTACAGTTGAGGGAACTGAGGCCCAGAGAAGTTAAGTGACTTGACCAAAGTCACACAGCTGACGCGTGGGTTCATGTCGTGTCATGGCTCAGTGGAAAGAGGAGTCAGAGGTCACGGGTTCAAATCCCGACTCTGCCACTTGTCAGCTGTGTGACTTTGGGCAAGTCACTTTACTTCTCTGTCCCTCAGTTACCTCATCTGTAAAATGGGGATTAAGACTGTGAGCCCCCCGTGGGACAACCTGATCACCTTGTATCCTCCTCAGCATTTAGAACAGTGCTTTGCACATAGTAAGCGCTTAACAAATGCCATCATTATACAGAAGCAGCGTGGCTCAGTGGAAAGAGCCAGGGCTTTGGAGTCAGAGGTCATGGGTTCAAATCCCAGCTCCGCCATTAGTCAGCTGTGTGACTTTGGGCAAGTCACTTAAATTCTCTGAGCCTCAGTTACCTCATCTGTAAAATGGGAATTAAGACTGTGAGCCCCCGTGGGACAACCTGATCATCCTGGAACCTCCCCAGCGCTCAGAAAAGTGCTTTGCACGTAGTAAGTGCTTAATCAATGTCATTATTATTATTATTATTATTATTATTATTATTATTATTATTATTATGTGATTAATACATGTTATGAAGAGCTTAGTTTAGGGCTCTGCAGACAGTAAGCACTCAAAAATATCACTAATTGATTGCTTGAGTGACTATTAGAGAAGCAGCGTAGCTCAGTGGAAAGACCCCAGGCTTTGGAGTCAGAGGTCATGGGTTCAAATCCCTGCTCCACCGACTGTCAGCTGTGTGACTCTGGGCAAGTCACTTAACTTCTCTGGGCCTCAGTTACCTCATCTGGAAAATGGGGATTAAAATTGTGTGAGCCCCCCGTGGGACAACCTGATCACCTTGGAACCTCCCCAGAGCTTAGAACAGTGCTTGGCACACAGTAAGCGCTTAACAAATACCAACATTATTACTATTATTATTATTATTCACCCCTCAGCTCTTATGTCCATATCCGTAATTTGTTCATTTATATTAATCCCCTCCAGACTACAAACTCACTTTTGGCAGGGAACTTATCCACCAACTCCGTTGTGCTCTGGATATAGTAAACGCTCAGTAATTATAATAATAATAATGATGATGGCATTTGTGACTCCTGATTGATTGAACTGAAAGTCCCCAAATAAGCAAGCACGAGCTTCTACATGGCATGTATTCTTCCCCTCTGTCCAGATCCTATAAGGCTCCCTGCAATCCTATATTCCACACAGAGCAGATGAAGGCAGAATGTTACAAAATTAGCTTTTAGGTTCGAACGGACGTGAAATCTATGAAGTAAACAAACGGCATAAAATCGCCTCCACTGCGGAATTCCCCTTCCTGCCCCACTATGATTTTTGAGGAGGAAATAAAATGTTATTTTTGTAAGGAGGGACAGAGAGGGACAGGAGTAGCTCTGGGACACAGCAGATACAGGCTCTTGGAGACCAGTGAACTTTGGGGTAGGAGGTAACCGCAATTCACTGAGTGTCTAACAATGAAATACTTGGAAGACTCAATGGGAGTTAAGAGCTGCAGTCTCTAAAGCCCTCCTGTCTATCTCTTCCTTCTTTCCTCCTTTCCTCTTTTTACTCCTCATCTCTTTGTTAGATTTAAGGCCCTGGGTAAAACCTCTTCCCTGTTTCGGGCTTAGGAAAATGATGCCCCCAAGTGAGGCAATTATGCCGGTAAATATGACCTCGCTTGATAACAAAAACTATGTTTTTAAAACTAAATGATTAATAATGAATGAATGAAGCATCAGTTTGTCAAATATTGTTAACACACTATTCAATTTTCTAGACAGGAAAAAAAAAAAATCCCAGCAGACAAGAATGCACAACCTTGCAAAGAAAGGTCATTCGTCAACCGGACACAGACATCTGAGAACTCAAGTCAATGTCCATATTCAACCGAATCGTATATAACTTGGCCAGCAAAACTCAGAGCAGATTCTATCCGTCTGAAGTGAATATTCCCCAGCAGGGGAGAAAAGCACAAAGCAGACACAAGACGAAACAAGCCGTCTTAGTAATTTTTGCTCTTATACCTTGAGCGCGTTATGCTTGGTCTGTAAGAGCTGCTGTTTTATCTTTATTTCCTCTCGCTTTCTTTCATCCGGGATGCTTTGCTGTAAGGCGTCCCCTCGTTGCAATAACTCTTTCACAGTTCCCTCATTGTCTTCACTCTGACAGGAAATAGGCAAAATCTTCAACAACTGCACAATTCTTACAAGAAACACATATAAGACTTTTTAAAACCAGCTGCATACTTCTGAGGAGTGTTATGAAAAATTATTGCTGCGTTTGTGGCAATTCACGTGTATAAAAATCATAGGCACGTAGGCGAGTTTCTTTGTGCAAGTGGAACAAAAACTCTGTGCGATTCCACAATTAACAGTACACAAATGAAGCAATTAAAATTGCTAGAATCCCAAATAGCTGCTTCACACCGATAATAAAGCCGCATAACGTTCTAGACTGTGATCCCACTGTTGGGTAGGGACCGTCTCTATATGTTGCCAAATTGTACTTCCCAAGCGCTTAGTACAGTGCTCTGCACACAGTAAGCACTCAATAAATACGATTGATGATGATGATGATAAATACCATTGCATGAATAACCTAAACAGCTTATGGCACTGAACTGTTTCTGCCACAGCCTCGTTTCTGCTTACAAAAGACCGGTCTAGATTCCATTCAGGGTCACCTCAACTTTTGTTGTGGAAAGATAGTAAACATCTGAAATGTTTGCAAGAAATCTACGCTTCTCCAGTATCGTCCAAAAAATTTTGTTTTATCTTTTGCTTTCAGATGCAGATTTTGTAGCGTTCGATACACCCTTCGCCGCTGAAGCAGAACCTCTAAAAGTGATTTTGGTTTGAAACCTCGGTTCATTTTTCAATTGTTCCTCGGACCGAAAAACCTCATGGGAGCCCAAGCCCAAGGACTCGGCTCTGGTCAGGACCTGCGTTTTCACAGCCTTCAACTTGGCATTAAAAAGAAGGATGTTCTCGCTCAGAATCACCTAGGGCACCCCGATCAATTTTTAGAAGCTTAAATAGCCCCGTATCAAGGAGATATTAAACCATTGCCGACAGAAATGTCAAATGCAATTTCACCTGAAAATGTCTAGCTAAGCACGAGCTGTAAGCTGGCGGGTTGACATGTTCAGAAATCGGGCGCTCCTCATTTCCTTTCAGATAAACAAAACTATGTCATCTCTTGTTGAGTCGCGGTGATTGTGAGATGCCTCATGTTACAAAAAGGAATTTTTTTAATTAATTGATCTGTAGTATTCTCATAATTATTCATTTAATAGTAGTTCACGGTCGACTGAGAAGCAGCGTGGCCCACTGGACAGAGCACGGGCCTGGGTTCTAATCCCGGCTCCGTCACTTGTCCGTTGTGTGACCTCAGGGAAGTCGCTTCCCTTCTCTGGGCCTCGCTTACCTCATATGTAAAATGGAGATTAAGAGTGTGAGGCCCATGGGGGATGTGGACTGTGTCTAACCTGATTAGTCTGTACTTACTCCTGTGCTTAGTTCAGTGCCTGGCACTTGGCAAACGCTTAATAAATACCATGAAAAATTGCTGGTACTTCACCACGCGAGGGTCAAGTCATTTTTCTTGCTATTTTCCTCTTTCGTGAACCTCATCTCAGTACGTGGCAGAAGAGGGCTAAAACAAATGACCCAAGGAGTGGGAGAAGGGGAAGAAGTTTGGTCTTAATATTGAGACATCTTCAATCGGATAAATCAGAGAAAAAACAGGACCGCAAAAGAGTCCCATCTGGAACGGGTCTGGGAGGACAGAACAGATACTAGACAGCTTCGGGTTTAGGGGGCCAAAAGAGGAAACGGAAAGGATTTAAGATTTAACAGCCCATCGCCACGCCATTAGAATCCTCCCACAGGTAAGGAAAATGGTGACCTGTATATATGTCTATGTGTTTGTACATATTACTCTATTTATTTATTTATTTATTTTACTTGTACATATCTATTCTATTTATTTTATTAGTATGTCTGGTTTTGTTCTCTGTCTCCCCTTTTTAGACTGTGAGCCCACTGTTGGGTAGGGACTGTCTCTATATGTTGCCAACTTGTACTTCCCAAGCGCTTAGTACAGTGCTCTGCACACAGTAAGCGCTCAGTAAATACGATTGATTGATTGACTGATTGACAAATGAACGGTTCAGGCTCCCCTCCATTCACATGTCTTGCCTGTGAGGTAAGACGGTAGAACAGGTGGAAGCCTTGCCCCACTGCCCTCTCTGCCCTCCATCTGGTTGACTAGAAGAAGGTGATGGCTGGCTAGGAGGAGGTGAGTCTTGACCGTTGCCTTCTCCCCCGTCTGCTCCCCTTAGTACAGTGCTCTGCACACGGTAAGCGCTCAATAAATACGACGGAATGAATGTCCCAAGGGGCCAAAGAGCCCGGTCCCTCTAGGCGTTCACAACCCCAAAGAGGAAAGAGCCAAACTGCCAAGGATGTCACGCAACTCACTGGCGGAAAGCCAGTCCCCGACGGCGCACCTGGGATGGACGGACGGTCTCTCCGACCGTCTCCTCCCCTTCTATCCATTCACTGCCTAAGATGGGGGTTCCTCAGTTCCTCTCTAGCTGGTGAAAAGAGAGCCTGGCCACTGGAGCAGGGTTATATTTTTATTTTTTATGGTATTTGTCAAGTGCTTACTCTGTGCCAGGAACCGCACTAAGCGCTGGGGTGGATACGACCCAATCAGGTTGGACACAGTCCAAGACCCATGTGGGGTTCACAGCCTTAATCTCCATTTTACAGATGAGGTAAATGAGGCACAGTGAGGTTCAGAGCATGTGATATCATGCTCACTGAGACAGGGGCTGCCACAGGGAAGCGAGGAGACCCACAGGGGCAAGCGCTGTGGACAGAGAGATGAGGAACCACACCGGACGAAGTGAGAGACGCATAAGAGTTGCCGGGTGAAGTAGAGACAGGTGAGAATAGGCCTCGGAATACTTCATTCCATCGAGCGGTTGGTACATTTTAAAATAAAGATCAGAGACAAAGGCCTGAGGCTGTTGGCGGGCCCATCTGGTCTCATTCCATTATTTTCAGAATTTAGACAGCTGCACCATTTCATTTAATTTTTTTTTTTTACCATGTGGCTTTGCGACGGGACAGCTAAACTATTATTTTTTTAACCGACTATTTATTGCAACATTCCTCTTCTTCTATGTTGGGCCAATACTGGTGGCGAGGACTACCAACTGCATTGGACAGCTGAGTTTTTGATTAAACTTCAAATTGACTCCGTGAGAGGACATGGCTTTTTTCATCTGCTCCATTTTGCTTTCTGAGCCCGACAGTGGGACAGATGAATTTCGAATGACCGGCATCACGAAAGTCATCATTTTTCAACAACTGGAACTTCGCTGGACAGGTCCTGGGTATAAACTCCTGCCACCTCAATCCCCATCCCTTCCCCGACACCCAGAACTGGCCCCATCTGAAAACGCGGGGAGAAACACTGAGGTTTTTAATTTCCGCTTAAGCGTGTGACCGTTTCCACCCACAGAGCTCATTCACGCTTCCAGCACAACCGTTTTACCATGTCTTTATTGAAGTCTTCCTCTTTCAGATTCACCCCCTGCTGGATTTCAGCCTCCAGTGGTTCGAGCAATTTGTGGATGTCAGAGTTAAACTGCTCCAATTCCTTCAAAGGAATGGAAACCTAAAAGAAAAGAAAAACCTAATTTAAACCAGAGACAGAAACCGAATAAAAGTCCGCCCATCCCCTAGTAACATGTGTCCTTTCTTCATCGGACACTTTACAAAGCAGGTGATGTGAAATGGGCGAGAGAGCTTGGAGATGCGAGAGCAGAGCCGTGTCACTCAGCCACTCACTCAAGGCCTGCCAATCACTCACGTGGGACGTGCCACTGATGCAGAATGACATGGCCATTCATTCCTCAATCCATCAGTCGGTGGTATTTATTGAGTGCTCACTGTGTCCAGCGTACCGGTCCAAGGACTCGGGACAGTACGATACAACAGAATCCGTAGACAGGTTCCCTGCCCACAGTGAGCTCATGCTCATTCGTTTTTTCATTCATTCAGTTGTATTTATTGAGCATTTACCGTGTGTGGAGCTCACAATGCCCCCAGTGAGCTCACGCTCATTCATTTTTTCATTCATTCAGTTGTATTTATTGAGCATTTATCGTGTGTGGAGCTCACAATGCCCACAGTGAGCTCACGCTCATTCATTTTTTCATTAATTCAACTGTATTTATTGAGCATTTACCATGTGTGAAGCTCACAATGCCCACAGTGAGCTCACGCTCATTCGTTTTTTCATTCATTCAAGTGTATTTATTGAGCATTTACCATGTGTGGAGCTCATAATGCCAACAGTGAGCTCACACTCATTCGTTTTTTCATTCATTCAGTTGTATTTATTGAGCATTTACCATATGTGGAGCTCACAATGCCCACAGTGAGCTCACGCTCATTCATTTTTTCATTAATTCAATTGTATTTATTAAGCATTTACCATGTGTGGAGCTCACAATGCCCACAGTGAGCTCATGCTCATTCGCTTTTTCATTCATTCAGTTGTATTTATTGAGCATTTACCGTGTGTGGAGCTCACAATGCACACAGTGAGCTCACGCTCATTCATTTTTTCATTCATTCAAGTGTATTTATTGAGCATTTACTGTGTGTGGAGCTCACAATGCCCACAGTGAGCTCACGCTCATTCGTTTTTTCATTCATTCAGTTGTATTTATTGAGCATTTACCATGTGTGGAGCTCACAATGCCCACAGTGAGCTCACACTCATTCGTTTTTTCATTCATTCAACTGTATTTATTGAGCATTTACCGTGTGTGGAGCTCACAATGCCCACAGTGAGCTCACACTCATTCATTTTTTCATTCATTCAAATGTATTTATTGAGCATTTACCGTGTGTGGAGCTCACAATGTCCACAGTGAGCTCATGCTCATTCGTTTTTTCATTCATTCAAGTGTATTTATTGAGCATTTACCATGTGTGGAGCTCACAATGCCCCCAGTGAGCTCACACTCATTCATTTTTTCATTCATTCAATTGTATTTATTGAGTATTTACCATGTGTGGAGCTCACAATGTCCCCAGTGAGCTTGCGCTCATTCGTTTTTTCATTCATTCAACTGTATTTATTGAGCATTTACTGTGTGTGGAGCTCACAGACCGTTCATAGACTACAGTGGGGGAGACGGACATCAATACAAATACATAAAATAAAAATAATAAATGAATAAAATACAATGACAGGATGGGGGGAGAGCAAAGGTCAACGCAGAAGGAAGTGGAAAAGCGGGGCTTAATCTGGGAAGGCCTCTTGGAGGAAATGTTCCTTCAATAAGGCTTTGAAGCAGGGAGATTGGTTGTCTGTCTGAATAGAGAGGGAGGGAATTCTAGGCCAGAGGCAGGACATGGGCTAGAGGTCGGCGGCAAGATGGGTGAGATCGAGGCACGGTGAGAAGCACTTCACAGGAGCGAAGCGTGAGGGCTGGGTTGTAGGAGAAAAATGAGGCGAGATAGGAGGGGGAAAGGTCGTGGATTGCTTTAAATCCAACAGAGAGCAGTTTTCGTTCTGCACGGAAGTGGAAGGGCGACCACTGGAGCTTTTTGAGGAGCAGGGTGAGGTGTCCAGAACGTTTCTGTAGAAAAATGATCCGGGCGGCAGAGTGAAGTATGGACTGGAGTGGGGAGAGACAGGAGGCTGGAAGGACAGCTAGGAGGTTGACGGCAGTAATCCAGGTGGGAGAGCACGAGTGATCGTATTCACGTGGTAGCGGTTTGGAGGGGAGAGAAAAGGGCGGATTTTAGTGATGCCGTGAAGGTGCTATCGACAGGATTTGGTGGCGGAGGAGGCAGACACTGATATAAATAAGTAATTTCCAGATACAGACATAAGTGCCGCGGGGCTGACGTGGATCCCATTTTGAGTAGAGCTTAATCAATCAATCATATTTATCGAGTGCGTATTCTGTATACTGAAAGAAGCCTTTTTCCCTGAGTAATTTCCAAACTTTACCTCAAACGGGGCAATTTCTTTCAAGTTATTCTGAGCTCACTGACCCACGGAGATTCAAAGGAATTTGTGGAGAAATCAGGCACAAACGAGTAAGCTTCAAAGAACTGAACAGAGTCAGAGAAAATAAATCCCTTGAGAAAACCCTGATCTTGGGCTATTTAATTAATCACAAGCACCTGAAATGTGTGACGTGGGATGCGATGTCTTGCCCGTTGAGATTATGGTTTTTTGGAAAAACAAAAAAGTCACACACACACACCCCACAATGAACTGACAAATAACTCTCCAGGTCAAACGGTGGAAAATAACAAAATTACGTGACAGAAACAGTCGATCTCCTGGATATCTACATGAGACTGTGAGCCCACTGTTGGGTAGGGACTGTCTCTATATGTTGCCAACTTGTACTTCCCAAGCGCTTAGTACAGTGCTCTGCACACAGTAAGCACTCAATAAATACGATTGATTGATTGATTGATGAGAAGCAGCATGGCACAGTGGAAAGAGCACAGGCTCAGGAGTCAGAAGGTCACTGGTTCTAATCCTGTCTCTGCCACTTGCCCACTCTGTGACCTGGGCAAGTCACTTCACTTCTCCGTGCCTCAGTTACCTCAGCTCTAAAACGGGGATTGAGACTGCGAGCCCCACATGGGACAGGGGTTGT
Source organism: Tachyglossus aculeatus (assembly GCF_015852505.1). NCBI lineage: Eukaryota > Metazoa > Chordata > Mammalia > Monotremata > Tachyglossidae > Tachyglossus > Tachyglossus aculeatus. Next base: position 344,820 of record NC_052080.1, read on the forward strand.
GCCCGACTCGATTTGCCTGTATCCACCCCAACACTCAACACGGAGCCTGGCACATAGTAGGCGCTTAACAAATTCCGTCATTATTATAATTATAATGCGAGGGGGTGTCATTTGGCACTATTTCACACACTCCATTTTCGGTTCTTGCCAAAGATCTGGCTTCCGACCCCATCCTGCCTCCTGAACTCTGACTCAAGTTTCCTCAGAGAAGATCCAGCCTTAACTCAGACTGATCCAAGAAGATGCTCAAAGACAGAAAAAACAGCAACAGCATGAACAGACTGGCTGAAATTCTAAGGGTTGGCCAGTTGGCCTACATTAAATCTGCCTTTTTTCAATCGGAGTGATTAAGAGAGTGACACTTGATCATCTTATCAGTGACGTGTTGCTCTGTCAATGGGTAATCTACTTTCCTCCTCTGCATCCCCTCTGAGGGTACCAAACCCCCCGTCTCTAGCTGTGGCGTGAGGGCTAGTGTAATAAGAAGTCATTCATTCAATCGTATTTATTGAGCGCTTAGCACTTGGGAGAGTACAGTACAACAACAATAACAATTCCTTTGTCTTCCCTTGGAGAAAAACATGGAAATCCAAGCCAACACAGGTGTATTCTCCTCTCCCAAGAGCATAGTACAGTGCTCTACAGCACTCGATCAATACCATTGATGATACGGTAGGAGAGGGAGATGGAGTGGGATGTGAACCCCTACTTTCCCCACCTCTAGAGCGGTGTCCCCCGACCACTGCTTGAAGGGAAAAAAATATCTCAAAGAAAAAAAAAGCGATCAAATTACTATTAATGGTCATATCCGTGTATAATGATGGTGCTTTACAGAAACGTTGATTTGATAAGGAGTCAGTAACCTATCAATGTCAGAATGCTGAATTACTTTCCAACATAACAGTTCCCTTTAAAATCTCGGTCTTTAGGTATGCTCTAAAATGACTTGAAAATGGCCTCTAAAAATAATAAAATGATAGTGCTGAATCCACTTTTTGCTGACTAGCCTTACTACCTCAAAGGCATCGCAATTTCTGCTTTGATGGGCTCTACAGCCCATAAACAGAACCGACTGTATTATACTAGTTCAATGCAGACTTTAAAAAGCCATCGGATCAAAATAACGACGAGGCTCTGGCTTAGCTTGAAAAATGTAAAGCAATCTAAGGTACAGGATGATCTCCATTTGTTTACCCATGTGCTAAAACTGGGCCGAGTGCTTGGTTATATTTAATTTTATTTCATTTATATTTATATATTTAATTTATAACACGGGATAGACAATGGCAGAAATGCTGGCCAAAGCTGTAAGATGAATATATATTAAGAACTGCGGGATTTGTTAAGTGCTGATTATGTACCAAACACCGTAGTGAGAGTTGGGAAATATACAGGATAATCAGGACAGACACAGTCCATGTCCCACACGGGGCTTGTGGTCTAAGTAGGACATAGGGAAGGTATTAAACTCCACTTATAGACTGGAAAACTTCCATTTCAAAAACAGAAATACGAGGCCAACTGATACCAAATGATGTGCGTTGATAGATAATGACACGGTGAATATATTCTCTAGGTGGAATGCCTTGTAATATCAAAAATTACCTACAAATTCTAAGACTGAACAGAACTCTATTTTCAGGGCATGACTACGATGTAATTGAAAAGTCTACTGACGACCAGGGACTGGCATGGTATGTTACAGACACACACAACACACTCACAAATACACGCACAAGAGCCACTGATCTATCAGCAGTGTAACGAAAGCTCAGAGAGTGCCCAACTATGCCAAAAGTGTTAAAATGAACCCATTTAATGCAATTCAAAACAGCAAAGCTTTGCTGGTGGCTAAAACACAATCAATCAATCAATCAGTCGTATTTACTGAGCGCTTACTGTGTGCAGAGCACTGTACTAAGCGCTTGGGAAGTACAAGTTGGCAACATATAGAGACACTCCCTACCCAACAGTGGGGTCACAGTCTAAAATTCTCTCAGAACCCATCTGTGCTTTTTGTTTTTTGAATGGTATCTGGTAAGCACTTACTATATGCCAGGCAGTGTACTAAATTAAGCTCATTCATTTATTCATTCATTCAATCGTATTTACTGAGAGCTTCCTGTGTGCAGAGCACTGTACTAAGCGCTTGGGAAGTCCAAGTTGGCAACATCTAGAGACGGCCCCTACCCAACGGTGGGCTCACAGTCTAGAAGGGGGAGGCAGAGAACAAAACAAAATATATTAACAAAATAAAATAAAAAGAATAAATATGTACAAATAAAATAGAGTAATAAATAGAATAATAAATGAATAGAGTAATAAATAGAGTAATAATAGAGTTATAAATAAATACAGTAAAAACAGAGAAAAGGGGAGGGAGGGAGCTAATTACATTGGACAAAGTCCACGTCCCACCTAGGACTCGTTGCCTTAATCCCCATTTTACAGATGAGGTGACTGAGGCACAGAGAACTTAAGAAGCAGTGTGGCTCAGTGGAAAGAGCCCGGGCTTTGGAGTCCGAGGTCATGGGTTCAAATCCCGGCTCCGCCACTTGTCAACTGTGTGACTTTGGGCAAGTCACTTCACTTCTCTGTGCCTCAGTGACCTCATCTGTAAAATGGGGATGAAGAACGGGAGCTCCCCGTGGGACAACCTGATCAGCTTGTGACCTCCCCAGCGCTTAGAACGGTGCTTTGCACATAGTAAGTGCTGAATAAATGCCATCATTGTTAAGAGACCTGCCCAAATTCACAGAGAAAAGAAGTGGTGAAGCAGGGATGAGAAACCAAGTCCTTTTTCCTCCCAGGAATGTTCCCTTTCCACTGGGCCGTGCTGCTTCTTTTCGGAAACATTTCAAACCCGCGAGAACACTTCCCCCTCGCTACACAAACACACATTCTGCCGGAACCACCCTCCTACCCCTCACCCACAATATCCTACTAGAAGTCCCTCATCCTTTCCTCTCCCTACATCCTGCAGAACTCCGAAACTGCTGGAAATCAATCAATCGTATTTACTGAGCGCTTACTGTGTGCAGATCACGGTACTAAGCGCTTGGGAAGTACAAGTTGGCAACATATAGAGACGGTCCCTACCCAACGGTGGGCTAGGAAAGTCTCCTCCCCGATCTGGCCCGATTAAGCAATGAATCAGTCAACCAAACGACGGTGTTTACTGAGCACTGACCGTAAGCTAAACACTTGCGAAAGGACAACAGTCAACCGAGCGACGATGTTTATTGGCCGCTGACCGTAAGCTAAACACTTGTGAAAGGACAACAATCAATCAATCAATCGTATTTATTGAGCGCTTACTGTGTGCAGAGCACTGTACTAAACGCTTGGGACACAAATGTGAATTACATTTTGGCAAAATAGTAGCACGCAGGGGAGGTCCCGGAAACCCCGTCAAATCCGCCCTCACCCGCATCCGACAGCAACGGTCCCTGGGAGCCGGGTATAATCCGGTTATCGTGCATCTACCCCAGCGATCAGAACAGTGCCTGGCACATAATCAGCACTTTACAAATAACACGCTTATTATTATTACCAGGGGAGACGGACATTATAGATAGACTTTACCTATTTATTTATCTTATTTGTACATATCTATTCTATTCATTTTATTTTGTTAATATGTTTCGTTCTCTGTCTCCCCCTTCTACACTGTGAGCCCGCTGTTGGGTAGGGACCATCTCTATCAATCAATCAATCAATTGTATTTATCGAGCGCTTACTGTGTGCAGAGCACTGTACTAATGTTTTGTTTTGTTGCCTCTCTCCCCCTTCTAGACTGTTTGTACATATTTATTACTCTATTTTACTTGTACAGATTTATTCTATTCATTTTATTTTGTTAATATGCTTTGTCTTGTTCTCTGTCTCCCCCTCCTAGACTGTGAGCCCGCTGTCGGGTAGGGGCCGTCTCTGTGTGTGGCCAACTTGGGCTTCCCAAGCGCTTAGTACAGTGCTCTGCACACAGTAAGCGCTCAATAAGTACGATTGAATGAACGAATGTCCAGCAGCCTTTCCACCACATCGGGCCCAAATGGGTCCCTGTCGTCCGGCGGGTAAGGCCAGCCCCGCCGCGGGGCCGAGGCTTCTTACCTTTCCGGGCTGAACGCGCCGAGCCAGAGCCGCAAACCTCCGGTCGAGTTCGGCCAGCCGGGGCTCGACCACCCTGCGGCAGTGATCCCCTCGGTAGGCCGTCAGGCTCGCCGCCTGCTCCCGCGCCGAGTCCACTTTCGGGCGCGTGTCATTCAGCTCCGTCTTTAGGCGCTAAAGACCGGGCCGGGGGGAACAAGAGACGGGGCTTGGGGTTAGTAGCGAACATTAAGGGAGGCAGAGACAGAGCCCGGAAGGGGAGACGCAACAGGAAAGAAGAAAACGCTTCTACTAAATCAATCAATATCAATCGTATTTATTGAGCGCTTACTGTGTGCAGAGCACTGTACTAAGCGCTTGGGAAGTCCAAGTTGGCCGCATCTAGAGACGGTCCCTACCCAACAGTGGGCTCACAGTCTAGAAGGGGGAGACACAAAACAAAACATATTAACAAAATAAAATAAATAGAATAAATATGTACAAGTAAAATAGAGTAATAGACTAATTGAGTAATAGAGTAATAGTAATTAATAGTAAGAGATGGGGTTGGGGTTAGTAGCGGACGTTGAGGGAGGCAGAGACAGAGCCCGGAAGGGGAGACGCAACAGGAAAGAGGAAAACGCTTCTGCTAAATCAATCAATCAATCGTATTTATTGAGCGCTTACTGTGTGCAGAGCACTGGACTAAGCACTTGGGAAGTCCAAGTTGGCCACATCTAGAGACGGTCCCTACCCAACAGTGGGCTCACAGTCTAGAAGGGGGAGACAGGATATATACTGTATATATGTATAAATGTTTGTACGTATTTATTACTCTATTCATTTTACTTGTACATAGTTATTCCATTTATTTTATTTTGTTAATGTTTTGTTTTGTTTTGTTGTCCGTCTCCCCCTTCCAGACTGTGAGCCCGCTGTTGGGTAGGGACCGTCTCTCTATGTTGCCAACGTGGACTTCCCAAGTGCTTAGTACAGTGCTCCGCACACAGTAAGTGCTCAATAAATTCGATTGAATGAATGAATGAATGACCAATGCCAGCTGACCTCTGATCCTGCCTCCTGACCCCTGACTGTATATATATATATATATATATATGTATATATGTATATATATGTTTGTATGTATTTATTATTCTATTTTATTTGTACATAGTTATTCCATTTATTTTATTTTGTTAATATTATTATTTATTATGTATTTATTATTTATTATTTTATTATTATTAGTTTGTTAATGCGACCACTTGCCCACATCCGACTCTCCTGACCCAACTGCTGACTCTCTCTCTCTCTCTCTCTCTCTCTCTCTGTTTGTACGAATTTATTACTCTATTATATATATATATATATATATATATATATATATACTGTATATATGTATAAATGTTTGTACGTATTTATTACTCTATTCATTTTACTTGTACATAGTTATTCCATTTATTTTATTTTGTTAATGTTTTGTTTTGTTGTTCGTCTCCCCCTTCCAGACTGTGAGCCCGCTGTTGGGTAGGGACCGTCTCTCTTTGTTGCCAACTTGGACTTCCCAAGCGCTTAGTACAGTGCTCTGCACACAGTAAGCGCTCAATAAATACAGCTGAATGATGAATGAATGACTGTGAACGTGATTTGCTCACATCCATCCCGGCGCTCAGTACAGTGCCCAGCACATGATAAGTGTCGAACAAAAACCGTAATTATTACCTTAAGGACTTCGTCCCTTTGCTGCGGTTTCTTTTTCTCCGACTCGTCGAGGAGGGTCTCCGCACGGTTCACCCACGCTGTGATGTGCGCCACGTTCTTCTCGAATGCCTCCGTGTGTCTCTGGTATTCCTAGAGCGGGAACCGGAAAGAACAATCCCTTGAAGCCGTGTGACATTTCCCAACGTAAGGAATTCTCACCTGAAAGAGGACGGGAGAGCTCACACAACTGCAACTACTTTAATCATCAGTCGCCAAATATTTACAGGCAGAATCGGAAAAATGTAGGAATTCTGAGAGGGCGAGATAGAGGGAGGCTAGGATCCTTTCCCTTTGCCTGTGCTCTCATCAGCGTGGGCATTCGGTTGCATTTATCGAGCGCTTACTGTGTGCGGAGCACTGTACTAAGCGCTTGGGAAGTCCAAGTTGGCAACATATAATAATAATAATAATAATAATAATAATAATAATAATAATAATGGCATTTGTTAAGCGCTTACTATGTGCAAAGCACTGTTCTAAGCGCTTGGGGGGATACAAAGTGATCAGGTTGTCCCACGTGGGGCTCACAGTCTTAATCCCCATTTTACAGATGAGGTAACTGAGGCTCAGAGAAGTGAAGTGACTTGCCCAAGGTCATATAGAGACGGTCCCTACCCGACAGCGGGCTCACGGTCTAGAAGGCATCTGATCAAGGCCAGGCCCCCACCTGCTTGGGAGGTCCTACTACTAATAATACTAACAATAGTCTTTGTTAAACGCTTACTATGTGCCAGCCACTGTTCTAAGTGCTGGGGTGGACAGAAGCTAACCAGGTTGCACCACGTGGGACTCACAGTCTTTTAGACTCCATTTTCTAGAGGAGGGAACTCAGTCACAGAAAAGTGACTTGCCCAAAGGCACCCTGCTGACAAGCGGCGCAGCCGGGATTGATAATGATGGTATTTGTTCAGCGCTTACTATGTGCTGAGCGCCGGGGCAGAAACAAGGTCAACAGTTTGTCCCACGTGGGGCTCATTGTCTTAATCCCCATTTTACAGGTAAGGGAATGCTATTAAGAAAAGTAGTGTATATATGTTTGTACGTATTTATTACTCTATCTATTTTACTTGTACATATCTGTATATATATATATATATATATATATATATATATATACACAGATACATATATATATATACATATATACATACCTGTATATACCTGTATACCTATATATATATATATATATATATATACACCTGTATACCTATATATATATATATATATATATATATACCTGTGTATATATATATACACACACACACACACACATATGTGTGTATATATATATACATACCTGTATATATGTTTGTACATATTTGTTACTCTATTTATTTATTTATTTATTTTACTTGTATATATCTATTCTATTTATTTTACTTTGTTAGTATGTTTGGTTTTGTTCTCTGTCTCCCCCTTTTAGACTGTGAGCCCACTGTTGGGTAGGGACTGTCTCTGTATGTTGCCAATTTGTACTTCCCAAGCACTTAGTACAGTGCTCTGCACATAGTAAGCGCTCAATAAATACGATTGATGATGATGATGATGATATATACATACCTGTATATATGTACATATGTTTGTACATATTTGTTACTCTATTTATTTATTTATTTTACTTGTACGTATCTATTCTATTTATTTTATTTTGTTAGTATGTTTGGTTTTGTTCTCTGTCTCCCCCTTTTCGACTGTGAGCCCACTGTTGGGTAGGGACTGTCTCTATATGTTGCCAACTTGTCCTTCCCAAGCGCTTAGTACGGTGCTCTGCACACAGTAAGCGCTCAATAAATACGATTGATGATTGATGATGATCTATTTATTTTATTTTGTTAATAGGTTTGGTTTTGTTCTCCGTCTCCCGCTTCTAGACTGTGAGCCCACTGTTGGGTAGGGACCGTCTCTCGATGTTGCCAACTTGGACTTCCCAAGCGCTTAGTCCGGTGCTCTGCACACAGTAAGCGCTCAATAAATACGATTGATTGATTGATTGGTTGATTGATAAAGAACGTTCCTTACCAACAGGAGATTCAACCACTCTTCCAACCGCGACGTTACAGCTCTCCAGTTGCTATTCAGTAGGCTGAGTTTATCATCGACCAGGCCTTCCTTCTTACCCAGGACCGCCTTCAGGGATTCTCCGAGATCGGCAACGGTCTTCCTCTGACTCTGCCGCTTCTCCATCTCCTTCTGGGTCGCCTGGGAAGAGATGCGGGACGCCTCAACCCGAGAAAGGCGCGTGAACCAAGCGAAATAACCGACTGCTGACCTCCACATCTCAGAGACTCATTTCTGGGCATCATCTAATGCTGTATTGTTCACTAAACCTCAGTTTACTTCCACCGTGAAGTATAGAGACGGTCCCTACCCAACAGAAGGCTCACAGTCTAGATGGGGGAGAATATTCATTCAGTCGTATTTATTGAGTGCTTACTTCCACAGTGTAGATGCGAGGAAATGCCTCGCATTTCCAAGGTCAAGACCTTTCCACGATAAAAGGGGAACGGGACATACAGGAATACGCTCCGCCGACTTGTCGAAATCTCTGAAAACCATGGCTGACAGAGGCAGCGTGGGTTGGGGGAGAACCGGCTTCTAGTCTCAGCTCTGCCTGCCCTGAGCGAGTGACTTGACGTTTCCGGGGCTCAGTCTCCCCATCCGTAAAATGGGGAAAACTACACCTGCTCTCTCGCCTTCTTAGACCGTAAGCCCCGTGTGGGACGGGCACAGTATCAGGCACCCAGTAAGCCCTCAGTTGACACCATCGTTATTATTGCCACCCAAATCTCCAGGCTTCCAGATGGGTTCTTTAACTACGGGATGCTCTCACTCCCCGGAGAATCACTGAGAAGCAGCGTGGCTCAGCGGAAAGAGCCCGGGCTTTGGAGTCAGAGGTCATGGGTTCAAATCCCGGCTCCGCCACTTGTCAGCTGGGTGACTTCGGGCAAGTCACTTCACTTCTCTGGGCCTCAGTTACCTCATCTGTAAAGAGGGGATTAAGAATGTAAGCCCCCGCCGTGGGACAACCTGATCACCTTGTAACCTCTCCAGCACTTAGAACAGTGCTTTGCACATAGTAAGCGCTTAATAAATGCCATCATCATTATTATTATACATCTAATTGTGCCGGCCCGCATAGATTGCTTCACTAGCAGAAAGCTAACGAATTCAACGTCATCCTCCATCTTGGGTCTTTGTTAAATGACAATCACTGGTTGCTAGATGACCCAGAGGTTTCCAAGTTAAGGTGGATAATAATGATAACAATGATGGCATTTGTTAAGCGCTTACTAAGTGTGAAGCACCATTCTAAGCACTGGAGGGGATACAAGGTGATCAGGTTGGCCCACGGGGGGCTCACAGTCTTAATCCCCATTTTCCAGATGAGGGAACTGAGGCCCAGAGAAGTGAAGTGACTTGCCCAAGGTCACACAGCAGATATGTGGCGGAGCTGGGATTCGAACCCATGAGCTTTGACTCCAAAGCCCGGGCTCTTTCCACTGAGCCACACTGCTACTATCGATCGATAGATATCCGGGCCCAGATATTTCTCTCTCTCTCTCCCTCTCCCTTTCTTCCTCTCCCCTTATTCTTCTCTCTCTTTCTCTCCTCTCTCTCTTTCTCTCTAATAATCATAATAATAATGATGGCATTTGTTAAGCTCTTACTATGTGCATACACTGTTCTAAGCACCGGGGCAGATACAAGGTGATCAGGTTGTCCCACGTGGGGCTCCATTCATTCATTCATTCATTCAATCGTATTTATTGAACACTTACTGTGTGCAAAGCACTGTACTAAGTGCTTTCCATGATGCCACGCTGCTCTCTCTCCCCCCCCCCATCTCTCCGTATCTCTCCCTCGGGTGCTTCGCTCAGGGCCCACCCCCTGACCTCTCTGCTCTGGCTATTTCCATTTCCCGGGACTTCTTTAGCTCCCTTTTCTTTGACAGAACCACCTCCTTTTCGGCTTTTCCTGCAGTAATTATTTTGGAGTATCGGTTCTCAGAGTTTTGCGGGGTTTTTTTTATTTCTGAGAGAGTGAGCCGCACATTGTTCTCAAGGCTTTCTTCGTGGGCACTCATCCAGGCTCGAGAGTATCCGACACACTTACTTCTTCAAAAGGAAGAAAATTGAAAGCATTTTCTCATGAGTTCCTCAGAGTGTCACTTCCAAGTTATTTGACTGGTGTTGCGGAGCTTACAAATGAGCTTCCCCGGTATCACGTTCCTCTTAGCCGCAGCTAAAGGAATTTTAGTGGCACTAATAAATAAATAATAAATAATTGCGGTGTCGGTTAAGCGCTTACTATGGGCCGAGCACTGAACTGTACTGTATATATAAACTAATCAGGGACCACGTGGGACTCAAAGTTTAAGTGGGAGGGAGAACGGGTTATTAGTCTTCTAGACTGTGAGCCCACTGTTGGGTAGGGACCGTCTCTATATGTTGCCAACTTGGACTTCCCAAGCGCCTAGTACAGTGCTCTGCACACGGTAAGCGCTCAATAAATACGACAATGAATGAATGAATGAATGAAATCTCCATTTTGCGGATGAGGGAACTGAGGCACAGAGAGACACCCGAGGTTACACAGTAGAGAAGCGGCAGAGCCAGGATTGGAAGCGAGGATTTATGATTTCCAGGCCCATGCTCTTTCCACTAGGCCCCGTTCCTTCCAGGATGGGACACGAACTCACAATCCCTGGATTAGGGTTACGGACACTCGGGTTTTGCCCTCCCATGAGGTTTCTCCTCCCGCATGGACACCTCTCCACCTCCCACCTCTAAAGTGCTCTGGTTGAACAGTAAAGACAGCGAACAAGCCCACGTCACCAAGCCCCGGTTGTCCGTTTGACAACAAATATGGAGGGGCACCCATTCAGTCCGGGCTCTCCTTCCGGGAAAACCGCCTCTCTTGACCCTACATCCGACGTCGGAGGGACGTTTCCTAATTTCGCCCTCCCACCGCAGCTGGCCGGGAAACACGGGGCCTGAGGAAAGGGTGAGACCCAAGCCCGCTAGCCTGTTGGAGACCAGGTGTCTCGGTGCTGAGCCGAGTGGGAAAGAGAACCCATTGAAAATAAAATACTAAATAATAATAATAATGGATTTATTAAGCGCTTACTATGTGCAGAGCACCGTTCTAAGCGCTGGGGGGTTACAAAGTGATCCGGTTGTCCCACGGGGGGCTCACAGTCTTAAGCCCCATTTTCCAGATGAGGGAACTGAGGCCCAGAGAAGTGAAGTGACTTGCCCAAAGTCACACAGCTGACAATTGACAATTAGAGAAGCAGCGTGGCTTAGTGGAAAGAGCCCGGGCTTTGGAGTCAGAGGTCGTGGGTTCAAATCCGGGCTCCGCCACTTGTCAGCTGTGTGACTTTGGGCAAGTCACTTAACTTCTCTGGGCCTCAGTTCCCTCATCTGGAAAATGGGGATTAAGTCTGTGAGCCTCACATGGGACAACTTGATTACTTTGTATCTACCCCAGAGCTTAGAACAGTGCTTTGCACATAGTAAGCGCTTAATAAATGCCATCATTATTATTATTATTAATTGACGGAGCCAGGATTTGAACCCACGACCTCTGGCTCCAAAGCCCACGCTCTTTCCACTTAGCCACGCTGCTTCTCCTTGTACTACCGTACACAGGAACACTCAATTCAAAATCTTTCATTAGCGGTACATATGTACATTACTTTTGGATGGTGTCACTCCATTCTTTTAAAATACTGTTTGATTTAATTTTTCAGTTCTCGGGAACACATTAATGAACGTTACTTGATTGCCTGTGGGAAACTATTTTTTGTTCCGTGCTTGATATAGGTGACTTCAAAGTCTGGTAATTTCACATAGCATGAAAACCGAAAATTAAAATTCCAAAGGCCTAGCCGAGCTACTTTCGTTGTTTCTAAGTCTTGCAATCTTCTAAATTTAAATAAAAGCAAATTATGCAGAAGGAGCTCACACAGGTTTTAGCCATCGATTTCTAAACTGTGAACCCGCTGTTGGGTAGGGACCGTCTCTATATGTTGTCAACATGTACTTCCCAAGCGCTTAGTACAGTGCTCTGCACACAGTAAGCGCTCAATAAATACGACAATGAATATTCTCCCCCATCTAGATTGTGAGCCCACTGTTGGGTAGGGACCGTTTCTATATGTGGCCAACTTGTACTTCCCAAGCGCTTAGTACAGCGCTCTGCACACAGTCAGCGCTCAATAAATGCGATTGAGTGAATGAATGAATCTCCAATGGAAAAAAACCCATAATCTGCATTTTTCTTTTTAGAGCCTACCATTTAACTTTCGAAAAGTTTCTGCTTTGCTCCAGTGCAGCATTTCTGCTCTCCTTCCCACAGTGTCACAGAGCAATAAAACAGAACCTCCGAGAGAATCATAAAAATACTAAATGATGAATTTCGTCTCCACGTTTATGCAACTGTTTTATTGCTGGCGAACTGTCAGTTGAAAGTCGAAAATTATGGAAGCGGAGCCTGAGGAGCAGAAATGATCGCTCTAACGATAACGGCGAAGAACGGGGGGTCCGATGGCATTTGGCAGATGTTCCACTTTCCAAGGAACAGCTGTATGATCCATGCTTGGTGCCAAGTTAATCGCTTTTGAAATGAGTGACACAAGTCACGTCTAGACCTGGGCTTCCCTAACAGGTTTAAAGTGGGCGTTACATCCGATCAGCATGGCCTAGTGGAAAGAACAGAGTCAGAGGCCCTGGGTTCGAATCCCGGCTCCTCCAGTTTGCTGTGCGACCGTGGGCAAGTCACTTCACTTCTCTGGGCCTCGGTTATCTCGCCTGTAATGTGGGAATTAAAATTGTGAGCTTGATGCAGGACACGGACTGTGTCCAATGTAATACCTCAGTACTTGGCGAAGCATCTGCCACGTAGTAAGTGCTTAACAAATATCATTTAAAAAGTGCTTAGGTTAGTGTTCTGCACATTCGTTCATTCAATCGCAGTTATTGAGCGCTTACTGTGTGCGGAGCGCTGTACTAAGTGCTTGGGAAGTACAAGCTGGCAACTTATAGAGACGGTCCCTACCCAACACCAGGCTCAAAGTCTTGAAGGACATAGAAAGCATTCAATAAATACCACTGGCTGATTGATTGATTCAGAGAAAATCCTTCTTCGGGGTATTACCAAGACATTTATAAAAAAGGGGCAGTAGGAACTGGGATTATTTAGAAGAGAGCCTCACAAAGTTTTATGTCGTTACACAAATGTTTAAGAAGATTCTGGTCCTTATATACGCTCGAGAATCAAGTCACTGGCACGCGTCAGAGAGGATTAACTTTCCGTGGAAGTACCGTTGTGTCTACTGTTGCTAGATTGTAAGCTTCTCGAGGGCAGGGATCGTCTCTTCTAGACTGTGAGCCCACTGTCGGGTAGGGACCGTCTCTACTTGGACTTCCCAAGTGCTTAGTACAGTGCTCTGCAGACAGTAAGCGCTCAATAAATACAATTGAATGAATGAATGAATAATAATAATAATAATAATGGCATTTATTAAGCACTTACTATGTGCAAAGCACTGTTCTAAGTGCTGGGAAGGTTACAAGGTGATCAGGTTGTCCCACGGGGGGGCTCACAGTCTTAATCCCCATGTAGTACCCAGAAGCAAGAGAAGTCATTTATTTCCCCGAAAATAAAATCATATTTTCATTTAGATTGGGATGAGAAAAGCGTTTGGAACACCTCTGACTTTCCCCAGGAGCATAACCGTATGAAATAATAATAATAATAATACTTGTTAGGGGGCCTTCCCAGACTGAGCCCCCTCCTTCCTCTCCCCCTCCTCCCACTCTCCATCCCTCCTACCTTACCTCCTTCCCTTCCCCACAGCACCTGTATATATGTATATATGTTTGTACGCATTTATTACTCTATTTTATTTGTACATATTTATTCTATCTATTTTATTTTAATATGTTTTGTTTTGTTCTCCGTCTCCACCTTCTAGACTGTGAGCCCACTGCTGGGTAGCGACCGTCTCTATATGTTGCCAACTTGGACTTCCTCAGCGCTTAGTACAGTGCTCTGCACACAGTAAGTGCTCAATAAATACGATTGAATGAATGAATGTCCCGGAAGAGATACTTTTGAGGGAGGGGCTTGGAGAAGGAAAAGGATGTGGTTTGGTTGATTTTGAGGCAAGGAGCGGGAGTTACAGGAGAGAGAAGGACTGGGGTGGAACAGTGACTTGCACATAGTAAGCCCTTAATAAATGCCATTATTATTATTATTATTATTATTATTATTATTATTATTAACAGTCTTTAGCACATGTGATGGTAATTGTCAAGATGGGGTGGTTATTGTTAAGGAATTACTATGAGTCAGGCACTGTACTAAACTCTAGGGGATGGGGAGGGGATACAAGGAAATTGGGTCAGATAGACACAGTCCCCGTCCCACACTGGGTTCACAGTCTCAATCCCCATTTCACAGATGAGGTAACTGAGGCACAGAGTTGTGACCTGGTAAGCGTTTAACAAGTACCATAATTATCATTATTATTCGGTGAGAGGTCGGGGCAGAAGAAGGCTGGTGAGGAAAGAGTAGCAGGGTAGTCTAGCGGACAGAACTCAGGCCTGAGAGTCGGAAGGACGGGGTTCTGATCCCGGTTCTGCCACTTGTCGGCTGTGTGACCTTAGGCAAGTCACTTCACTTTGCCTCAGTTCCCTCATCTGTAATAAGGGGATTGAGCCCCATAGGGGACGGGGACTGTGCCCAACCTGATTAGCTTGCATCTACCCCAGCGCTTACAACAATGCTTGACAGAGTAAGCATTTAACAAATACCATCATTATTATTATTAGGTGGACGTATGCTCCTTCTAAACTGGGAAACGGTTTAAGCTGCAGCGTTTGGGATCCCTTGCCAAACCAAATGGTATTAACCAAATCGGAGACTTGCTGGTGTGCCCTTGGAAAGACACACTTTAGCAGGGGAAGAAGAGCCAGGAATGTGAGCCTGACTGTGAGCCCACTGTTGGATAGGGATCGTCTCTATATGTTGCCAACTTGGACTTCCCAAGCGCTTAGTACAGTGCTCGGCACACAGCAAGCGCTCAATAAATACGATTGAATGAATGAATGAATGAATGAACGGATGAGCTTCTGGAAGGCCGGGCGGTGTCGGCTTTATATCGGAGAAAAGCAGCCACAGATCTCCGTCTCACCAGACAGGCTCTCCGAAGGGGCCGCGTCGTTTAAAATCAAATCCAATCAGTTCCATGGGAAATTCACCGTTCCCTTCTCGGGTCAAAAGCCCAATGCTTTGTCTGTTTGCCTTTCGGAAAGAAATTAGAATTCTCTGGGTGATCGGCAGAGGAGTTGTAATAAAGTAACCCCGCCTAGATGTGTGACTTGTTTCTTGAAAACCTGACAGTGTCCTTGGCTAGAGAGATGAGTTCACGGTATTAATGAAAAGTTCAGGCTCTGTAAGACGGGAAAGCAAGGGAAATTGAGAAAATATTGGCAAGCGACGGGGTTGGACTGCAAAGTCAGGCACAAATCATCAGAATCACATTCGCAAACTCATCCGGCGTTGAGTCTGCAGGGCACTTCTCCTTTCTCGTAGGCGGATAACCGAGAAAGCTCATGCCTCTTCTGAGGCACTGAGAGAGAAAAAAGGGAATACCGCAGAGATGCAAATATGCACGCTATTCATGGGACCAGGAGGAATCAATCAATCAATCAATCGTATTTGAGTGCTTACTGTGTACAGAGCAATGTACTGAGCGCTTGGGAAGTACAAGTTGGCAACATATAGAGACAGTCCCTAGAGTGCCATGGCTCAATCAATCAATCAATCAATCGTATTTATTGAGCGCTTACTGTGTGCAGAGCACTGTACTAAGCGCTTGGGAAGTACAAGTTGGCAACATATAGAGACAGTCCCTACCCAACAGTGGGCTCACAGTCTAGAAGGGGGAGACAGAGAACAAAACCAAACGTATTAACAAAATAAAATAAATAGAATAGATATGTACAAGTAAAATAAATAAATAGAGTAATAAATATGAACAAACATATATACATATATACAGGTGCTGTGGGGAAGGGAAGGAGGTAAGATGGGGGGATGGAGAGTGGGACGAGGGGGAGAGGATACAACCTATCGGGAAGCCTCTGGAGAAGACTTCCCAGGAGCTTTGATGACGGCGAGAGTTACGGATTGGTAGACTTGAATGGGGGTGGAGGAACTTAATAATAATAATGTTGGTATTTGTTAAGCACTTACTATGCCAAGCACTATTTTAAGCGCCGGAGTAGATACAAGGTAATCAGGTTGTCCCACGTCGGGCTCGCAGTCTCCACCCCCATTTTACAGATGAGGTATCGGAGGCCCAGGAGTTAAGTGACTTGCACAAGGTCACACAGCTGACAAGCAGCGGAGCCAGGATTAGAACCCACGATCTCTGACTCCCAAGCCCGGGCTCTTTCCACTAAGCCATGCCGCTTCTCAACTTCAAGAATGCACCTAAGCATCTAGCTAAACAGAGCCAGGGGCCGAGGTTTCTCACTTCCACTACAGGACTGTTCTAAGCGCTGGGGGAGTTACAAGGTGATCAGATTGTCCCACAGAGGGCTCCCAGTCTTCAGCCCCATTTTCCAGATGAGGTAACTGAGGCCCAGAGAAGTGAAGTGACTTGCCCAAAGTCACCCAGCTGACAATTGGCAGAGCTAGGATTTGAACCCATGACCTATGACTTCAAAGCCCGGGCTCGAAAGACCAGCATCAACTTCAAGCCACAGAATCTGTTTCAGCACCCAGGAGCGGCCCCGGCAGCGGTGAGAAGCCGCCGTCTCTGGGCCGCAGAGAGAAGCAGTGCGGTTTAGCGGTCGGAGCATCGGCCTGGACATCAGAATGACCTGGGTTCTAAGCCTAGCTCCTCTGCTTGTCTGCTGTGTTACTCTGGGCAAGTCACTGAACTTCTCTGGGCCTCGGTGACCTCATCTATAAAACGGGGAAGAAGAATGTGGAGCCCCACGTGGGACAGGGACTGTCCAGCCTGGTTAGAATCAATCAATCGTATTTATTGAGCGCTTACTGTGTGCAGAGCACTGTACTAAGCGCTTGGGGAGTCCAAGTTGGCAACATATCGAGACGGTCCCTACCCAACAGTGGGCTCACAGTCTAGAAGAACTGTGCCTGGCACATAATAAACACCTAAAATATCCTATTACTGCCATTATTATTACGGGACTTGGGTCACGCCCGGCTCCTTGGGTCACTCCAACGGACCCTGGGGGCAGCGCTTAGTTCGATGCCAAGCGCAAGCATTCAGATCATCATCGTCATCATCAATCGCATTTATTGAGCGATTACTGTGTGCAGAGCACTGTATTAAGCGCTTGGGAAGTCCAAGTTGGCAACATATAGAGACGGTCCCTACCCAACAGTGGGCTCACAGTCTAAAAGGGGGAGACATAGAACAAAACCGAGCATACTAACAAAATAAAATAAATAGAATAGATATGTGCAAGCAAAATAAATAAATAGAGTAATAAATATGTACAAACGTATATACATATATACAGGTGCTGTGGGGAAGGGAAGGAGGTAAGATGGGGGGGAAGGAGAGGGGGACGAGGGGGAGAGGAAGGAAGGGGCTCAGTCTGGGAAGGCCAGACTGACATACTAACAAAATAAAATAAATAAATAAAATCAGATCCCGGAGACTGAGCCATTTGCTGATCCCGCAGATTACGGCCACTTGGAATTCCATAGGATTGCTGAAATGGGCATCCCTTCTCAGGAATATGGCCTGAACCGAGTACGAGGAAAGAATTGCAGAGGTCGGGGGCTGAGCAGGGTATATCCTAAGTCCCCAGGAAGAGGGGAAGTGCTCTCGGCAAGCTGGCAGCACGTGCTACCACACCTACAGCGGGAGGGCTCGTATCTGGAGTCTGCTGTGCTTACGAAAAGAAAATGAGTTCCAGAGCCGCATGCCGGGTGCGGTTTTCACCTTACACCGGCGTCAATGGGCTGGAGGCAAAGGAGCCACCCAGGGTCGGGGCCCGCGGAGAGAGAGGACATCCCTGGGATGACCCTCCGGCAACCCGGATGGCCCGGGCCTGGGACCGGCAGCGGGGTCTGAGGGCCCAAGTGCCATGCGCCCGTCTCACTTACCTTTCCCCAGGACACCTCGGCGTCCAGGTTGACGGGGATGCCCTCGAGGGCCGACCGCTTGGTCAGTTCCACGTCGGTGGCCGCCAGCCACTCCGTCACGGCGTTCGACTCCTTCCGGAGTTTCCGGGACAATTTCAGACACTTCTCCAACTGCTGCTTCTTTTCCGTCACCTGAGAGAAAACGCAGGTGTCGGCCCGTGTTGGCAGAGGCCCCCGCAAAGCAGGGAGCCGGTTTATTGGCTGAGATTAACGTCAATCCTGCACATTTGTCATTCCGCGGGGGCCAATGTGCTTTCTGACCCAGCATGGTAACCTGGATAATAATAATAATAAT
This sequence comes from Tachyglossus aculeatus, assembly GCF_015852505.1. Classification (NCBI taxonomy): domain Eukaryota; kingdom Metazoa; phylum Chordata; class Mammalia; order Monotremata; family Tachyglossidae; genus Tachyglossus; species Tachyglossus aculeatus. Next base: position 363,157 of record NC_052080.1, read on the forward strand.
ACTGGCATTTATTAAGCGCTTACTATGTGCAAAGCACTGTTTTAAGCGCTGAGGAGGTTACAAGGCCATCGGGTTGTCCCACGGGGGCTCACAGTCTTCATCCGCATTTTATAGATGAGGGAACCGAGGCCCAGAGAAGTGAAGTGACTTGTCCAAAGTCACACAGCTGACAATTGACGGAGCCGGGATTTGAAGCCCTGACCTCTGACTTCAAAGCCCGGGCTCTTCCCACTGAGCCACGCTGCTTCCCTGGATCAGCGGCCCCTCAGGAATGAACAGGGCTGGTTCTTGGTTGAGAAGCAGCGTGGCTCAGTGGAAAGAGCACAGACTTTGGAGTCTGAGGTCATGGGTTCAAATCCTGGCTCCGCCATATGTCTGCTCTGTGACCTTAGGCAAGTCACTTAATTTCTCTACGCCTCAGTTACCTCATCTGTAAAATGGGGATTAAGACTGTGAGCCCCACGTGGGACAACCTGATAACCTTGTATCCCCCCAGCGCTTAGAACAGTGCTTTGCACATAGTAAGCGCTTAATAAATGCCATTATTATTATTATTATTATTATTATTATTATTATTATTATATCAGCGGTCAACACGACTCACCCCGATGTCTAGGGTACTCAAACAATGGCTTAATTTTAATTTCATTTTCCACTTCATGGCATTCCTTAAGCGCTTACTCTTCACCAGGCACTGAACTAAGTGATGAGGAAGCCCCAAACTGATCAGTGCAACCCACTCCACGTCCCATACGGTCTCACGGTCTTAATCTCCGTTTTACAGATGAGGGAACTGAAGCACAGAGAAGTTAAGTGATTCGCCCAAGATCACAAAGCAGACGAGTGACAGAGCTGGCGCTGGAACCTGGGATTAGAACCCAGATCCTCTGATTCCCAGGCCCGAAACTCTGGCTCTGAACAAACTCAGTACTGTGGTTTACCTCTATCAAAAGCTAAATCATCATCATCATAATGGCATTTATTAAGCGCTTACTATGTGCAAAGCACTGTTCTAAGCGCTGGGGAGGTTACAAGGTGATCAGGTTATCCCACGGGGGGCTCACAGTCTTAACCCCCATTTTACAGATGAAGGAACTGAGGCACAGAGAAGTTAAGTGACTTGCCCAAGGTCACACAGCAGGCAATTGGCAGAGCCAGGATTTGAACCCGTGACCTCTGACTCCAAAGCCCGGGCTCTTACCACTGAGCCACGCTGCTTCTCTGAACAGAAATGTTCAAAGCAGTCCATTGTGGCCGGAGCCCAGAGGAGATCCAGGGGCAGGGAAAACTGCAGAGTGCCAATTTATACATCCCAAGCGCTTAGTACAGTGCTCTGAACACAGTAAGTGCTCAATAAATACGATTGAATGAATGAATGAATGCTCCTCCAGCTAACACCCAGGAAGACCGCTTGGTTTGGCTAGAGATGCCGCAGTTATCGTTGTGGGCAGAGGACTTGTCAAACGACTCATTGCTAATGGACTCTCCCAAGCAGCCAGTAAATGCTCAATAAATACCACCGACGGATCCATTTCACGGCATCGGTTCCGATGCCGTCCTCTGGGACCGACAGTTGGGACCTGGATTTGCTGCCATCCCCGGGGACACTACAGTCTGGGCTCTGCGGCCCGGATGGCCGAACTCTGAAACAGCCGGCAGCGCGTCGAAGGGGACCACGGAGCGATCGGATGGCTGGCCGGACGGCCGGACAGACAGGTGACTTCCAAGTAGAATCTGTGGGCCTCAGATGTACTCGGATGAAAGCTAGGAGAGGGTCAGATCATCCTTTCCATCAATCGATCGTACTCGTGAACAGAACACTGTAGTAAGCGCTTGAGAGAATACAATCTAACAGAGTTGCTAGACGTATTCTCTGCCCCCAGAGCCTCGCTTTTGGCTTCAAAGCTGTCCATCACCTTGCCCCTTCTTAGCTCACTTCCCTTCTCTCCTTCTCCATCCCAGCCCGCGCACTCTGCTCATCTGGTTCTAATCTCACCATGCCTTGATCTCGCCTGTCCTGCCATCGAATCCTGTCCCAGATCCTCCTCAAATCCACCAAACGATCACTCTTCCCCCCTTCATCATCATCAATCGTATTTATTGAGTGCTTACTATGTGCAGAGCACTGTACTAAGCGCTTAGGAAGTACAAATTAACGCCCTACTGAAGGCTCAACTCCTCCGAGAGGCCTTCCCAGACTAAGCCCCCCTTTTCCTCGGCTCTGCGTCAATTCCGTGTCGCCTAGGCTTGCTCCCTTTTGCTCTTCGCCCTCTCCCCTCCCCACATCAGTTATACATTCATTTTCATTCATTCAATTGGATTTATTGAGCTCTTACTGTGTGCTGAGCACTGTACTAAGCACTTGGGAACTACAAGTTGGCAACATACTTCTATACCTGTGAGCCAACAATGGGCTCACAGTCTAGAAGGGGGAGACGGACGACGAAACAAAACATGTAGACAGGTGTCAAGTCATCACAACTATACAAGTTGGCAACATACTTCTATACTTGTGAGCCAACAATGGGCTCACATTCATTCATTCATTCAATCGTATTTATTGAGCGCTTACTGTGTGCAGAGCACTGTACTAAGCGCTTGGGAAGTACAAGTTGGCAACATATAGAGACGGTCCCTATCCAACAGCAGGCTCACAGTCTAGAAGGGGGAGACAGATGACAAACAAAACATGTAGACAGGTGTCAAGTCACCAGAACTATACAAGACAGGTGTCAAGTCACCAGAACTATACAAGACAGGCGTCAAGTCATCAGAACTATACAAGTTGGCAACTTACTTCTATACTTGTGAGTCAACAACGGGCTTACAGTCTAGAAGGGGCAGACAGATGACAAAACAAACCATGTAGACAGGTATCAAGTCATAAGAACTATACAAGTTGGTAACATACTTCTATACTTGTGAGCCAAAAACGGGCTCACAGTCTACAAGGGGGAGACAGACAATGAAACAAAACATGTAGACAGGTGTCAAGTCATCAGAGCTATACAAGATAGGTGTCAAGTCATCAGAACTATACAGGTTGGCAACATACTTCTATACATGTGAGCCAACAATGGGCTCACAGTCTAGAAGGGGGAGACAGACGACAAAACAAAACATGTAGACAGGTGTCAAGTCATCAGAACTATACAAGTTGGCAACATACTTCTACACTTGTGAGCCAACAACGGGCTCACACTCTAGAAGGGGGAGACAGATGACAAAACAAAACATGTAGACAGGTGTCAAGTCATCAGAACTATACAAGTTGGCAACATACTTCTACACTTGTGAGCCAACAACGGGCTCACACTCTAGAAGGGGGAGACAGACGACAAAACAAAACATGTAGACAGGTGTCAAGTCATCAGAACTATACAAGTTGGCAACATACTTCTATACTTGTGAGCCAACAACGGGCTCACAGTCTAGAAGGGGGAGACAGACGACAAAACATGTAGACAGGTGTCAAGTCATCAGAACTATACAAGACAGGTGTCTAGTCAACAGAACTGTACAAGTTGGCAACATACTTCTATACTTGTGAGCCAACAATGGGCTCACAGTCTAGGAGGGGGGGGCAGACGACAAAACAAAACATGTAGGCAGGTGTCAAGTCATCAGAACTACACAAGACAGGTGTCTAGTCAACAGAACTGTACAAGTTGGGAACATACTTCTATACTTGTGAGCCAACAACGGGCTCACAGTCTAGAAGGGGGAGACAGACGACCAAACAAAACATGTCGACAGGTGTCAGGTCATTAGAACTTGCATATATATGTATATATGATGATGATGATGGCATTTATTAAGCGCTTACTATGTACAAAGCACTGTCCTAAGCGCTGGATATGTATCTATCTGTAATTTGATTAAATTTTATGGATGCCTGCTGATTTGTTCTGATGTGTATATATCTACAATTCTATTTATTTATATTGATGCCTATTTACTTGTTCGGATGTCTGTCTTCCCCCTTCTAGACTGTAAGCAGGGATTGCCTCTCTTTATTGCTGAATTGTACTTTCCAAGCGCTTAGTGCAGTGCTCTGTACACGTTAAGCGCTCTATAAATATGACTGAATGAATGAATGGGCTTACAGTCTACCTTTCTCCCTCCCGGGTTCAGAAGCAAGCCATAGAGTTTCATGCTACTGATAGCAGGGAATGTGACTGTTATATTGTTGTGTTGTACTCTCCCAAGTGCTTAGTACAGTGTCCTGTGCCCAGTAAGAACTCAATAAATCTAACTGATTCATTCATTCAATTGTATTTATTGAGCGCTTACTGTGTGCAGAGCACTGTTCTAAGGGCTTGGGAAGTCCACGTTGGCAACATATAGAGGCGGTCCCTACCCAACAGTGGGCTCACAGTCTAGAAGGGGGAAGACAGACAACAAAACATATTAGCAAAATAAAATAAATAGAATAAATATGTACAGATAAAATAAATGGAGTAATAAATACACACATATATACATATATAGAGGTGCTGTGGGGAGGGGAAGGAGGTAAGGCGGGGGGAAGGAGAAGGGGAGGATGGAGAGGGGGAACTGATTGATTAGTGAGGTTCTCTAGCCATTTGACCCTACGGAGTGGATTCCAGTGGAAACCTCAATCAATGGTATTTTCTGAGCCCTTTCTGTATGCAGAGCACTGTACTGAGTGCTTGCACGTGTTGAAGGCATCCCATTTTTTGTGAATGCCTGTGTTCTGTTACCAATCAATCAGTCGTATTTATTGAGCTCTTATAATGTGCAGAACACAATACTGCGACTTGGGAGAGTAATAATAATAATAATAATGATGGTTTTTGTTAAGCGCTTACTCTGTGCACAGCACTGTTCTAAGCGCTGGGGGATACAAGGTGATCAGGTTGTCCCACGTGGGGCTCACAGTCTTCATCCCCATTTTACAGATGAGGGAACTGAAGCCCAGAGAAGTGAAGTGACTTGCCCAAAGTCACCCAGCTGACAAGTGGCGGAGCCGGGATTTGAACCCAAGACCTCCGACTCCAAAGCCCGGGCTCTTTCCACTGAGCCACGCTGCTCCTCTAATATGAAATATTGGACTTCATATTAGTATATTTAGTAATATTTAGTAATATTACTATTAGAATATTTAGTAATTTATATTTAGAATATTACTATTCCACATTACTAGCTATTCTATATTACTATAGAATATTTAGAATATTACTATTAGAATATTTTGTAATATGAGTACTGATATGAAAGAGTTGGAAGACACGTTTCCTCCTCATAAGGAGCTTGCAGTCTAGAGTGGGAAACAGATATTAGTGGAGATAAATAAATTATGCATATGGACATAAGTGTTGTGGGGCTGAGGAGGGAATGAATAAAAGGAGCAAACCCAAGTGAAGGGCGATGCAGAAGGGACTGTCGGGTAGGGACCGTCTCTATATGTTGCCAACTTGTACTTCCCAAGCGCTTAGTACAGTGCTCTGCACGCAGTAAGCGCTCAATAAATACGATTGAATGAATGAATGAATGAATGAATGAATGAAGGGACTGGGAGAAGAGGAAATGAGGGCTGAGTTGGGGAAAACGACTTATTTTATCTTTCAGTGGCACCTTTTCTAAGCAATAGCTTTCATTTTGAGTGAAATGAGAAGCAGCGTGGCTCAGTGGAAAGAGCCCGGGCTTTGGAGTCGGAGGTCATGGGTTCAAATCCTAGCTCCACCACTCGTCAGCTGTGTGACTTTGGGCAAGTCACTTAACTTCTCTGGGCCTCAGTGACCTCATCTGTAAAGAGGGGATTAAGAATGTGAGCCCCCACCGCGGGACAACCTGATCACCTTGTAACCTCTCCAGCGCTTAGAAAAGTGCTTTGCACATAGTAAGCGCTTAATAAATGCCATCATTATTATTATTATTATAAAACCCACATCCCCCGAGGTTTATCCCCGTGCTGCTTTTTTAGATACTATTTATATCGCCAGATCTAAAGTTTCAAAGTCCAGGATCCAACCAGAGGGTTGGCACCTGACTGGATTGGATTGGATTTTCTCTGTGTTGGCACAATTGTTGAGACTTTGTCCCGAGAAATGGGAGAGAGAGCCTGCCGTCTTCGGGAAGCGTGGTTTTTAATCGGCCATTTCTGAGGAGAGCAGATTGTAGAGTGCCATCTGCAGTAAAACCTATTTCACAGCTTGCTTTATGGACAATTTCAAACTTGATTTCTGCTCTGGCGATTATCAATCAATCAATCGTATTTATTGAGCGCTTACTGTGTGCAGAGCACTGTACTAAGCGCTTGGGAAGTACAAGTCGGCAACACATAGAGACAGTCCCTACCCAACAGTGGGATCACAGTCTAGAAGGGGGGGACAGAGAACAAAACCAAAAATACTAACAAAATAAAATAAATAGAATAGATATGTACAAGTAAGATAAATAAATAAATAGAGTAATAAATATGTACAAACATATATAATCTTATCGCCAGAATGGGAGCAAAAAGAGCGGCAGAAAAATGGCCACAGACCGCAGAGGAAGCCGAAATTTATCCCGGAGCAGAGACGCCTATCGTGTACGTTTCGGGAGCTGAAATGTTCACTGTTCAAAGAATAATGGTTCAAGCAACATAGTTGAGTTCGTTCAATCGTTCAATTGCATTTGCTGAGCCCTTACTGTGTGCAAAGCACTGAACTAAGCACTTGTACTAAACAACTAGTGGAAAGAGCACTGTGTTTTGAGTCGGGAAACGCAGACTTGTAGCCTCGGGTCTGCCACGGGTTTACTTAGGCCACTGACTCGACCTCTCTAAGCCCAGTTTCCTTATCTGTAAAGGGAGGGTATTAATCGATACCTCTTCCTGCCTCAGATTCATTCGCTCAATAAATACAATTGAATGATCCAGACGGGAGGGAACGCGTGAATATGGAGTGGGAAAACAGAGGGAATAAATACGGGAGAGAGAATACTGATTGCCTGTTGTGAGCCTGTAGTGAGAAATACAGGAGAAGCGGTGTGGGTAACCAACGAAGGCTTTTGAGAGCCTGGGAAACATGTACAGAAGGATGTTTTTCTCTTCAATACTTTCCCAAGCGCTTAGTACAGTGCTCTGCACACAGTAAGTGCTCAATAAATATGACTGATTGATTGATTACCAGGCCTAGCACCCAGGCAGCTCTCAAAGAACTGATTTATTGATTAATTTGGGGGGAGAGGGAAGAGACGCAGGATGAGCAGCCCACCACTGCACCAGGCTAAGTTTTGACTGAAAAACGGAACCAGAAAAATCAGGGCCTAAAGTGATGGTGACCTTTCATTCAATCGTACTCACTGAGCGTTTACTGTGCGCAAAGCACCGAACTAAGTCCTCACGTGATTTTCTGCCAACATGCAGACCCAGAAATGCAATGAAGCCGGGACTTCGTGTTTGGAGGAGGGAAGGCGCCAATCGAGGCTCCAGCAGAAACTCTGTTTCACTAATTGTCAATATTTCGCAGGCTCCAAAATGACATTCCACACGGGATTCCCTGGAGGTAAATGGTCTGTGACCTTCCGTGAGCTGCTCAAGCAGATTTCCTATGGAAAACCGTCTTTTTTTCCCAATGAACTCTTAGGCTGTCTAAATAGGTCCCAGCACCTCTACCTGCCTGCTGGGAGACCTCTGGTGAGTCATTCAATTTCTCTGGGCTCAAGTACCTCATCTGTAAAACAGGGACGACACACGTTCTCCCTCCTCCTTAGACTACAGAAGCAGTGTGGCTCAGTGGAAAGAGCCCGGGCTTTGGAGTCAGAGGTCATGGGTTCAAATCCTGGATCCACCAATTGTCAGCTGTGTGACTTTGGGCAAGTCGCTTCACTTCTCTGAGCCTCAGTGACCTCATCTGTCAAATGGGGATTAAGGCCGTGAGCCCCCCGTGGGACAACCTCAGCACCTTGTAACCTCCCCAGCGCTTAGAACAGTGCTTTGCACATAGTAAGCACTTAATAAATGCCATTATTATTATTATTATTACTATGATCTCTAGCGTAGAACAGGCACTGTGTCCAGTTGGCTTATATTTTGTCTTAACAATATAACAAATGTGTATATATATATATATATATATATATGTGTGTGTGTGTTTTATATATATATATATATAAAACAATATAACAATATAACAGTCTTTTAGACTGTGAGACCACTGTTGGGTAGGGACCGTCTCTATATGTTGCCAACTTGTATTTCCCAAACTCTTAGTACAGTGCTCTGCACACAGTAAGTGCTCAATAAATACTATTGATTGATTGATTGATTAACAAATACCAACTGGAGGGATAGCGATACTGCATTTAGGACGATTTGGAGGTGCCACGTTTTTAGCTCACCTTCTCATAAGAAGCCAAGTTATACGACATCCTTTCCGCTTTTCAATCAACCTCCATTCTACTAGCTAGAGTACTCGGCAGCCAAATAAAATGAGAAATAAAATAAAAAGTGCAAGAGCACAGCTTTTCCAAAGCCAGGATTGTTTCACTGAGTGAAACTTGTACTTCCCAAGCGCGTAGTACAGTGCTCTGCACACAGTAAGCGCTCAATAAATACGATTAGTGTAAATTTCCTGGCATGAAGGCCTCTCTGTCCAAGATGGGCCCAGTTTTCCTCCTCCTCACCCCTCACCTGATCAATGACAACCCCTCTTCCATTTTCCCCACGCCCTTTACAACAAAGTGCCTTCTTTCCTCTCAGATGTGCTGCAGGCAGAAAGGGAGAGCAACACAACGTTTCATCCCTGCCGTGACTCATTCGGAAATTCCCGTTCAGTGGGTCAGAATAAAGGAGACAAAGTGGAATCACCCTCTTTTCGTGGGTTGTTAGGCAGCTGGATGAAGAGAGCAGCATGGCAGAGAGCAGAGAAGGCTGTGTCGCAGCTGCCGTGGGGGTGAAAGACAACGAATTGGCTTAGGAGGGAAAAGCGAGTGATGGCAAACTTGGGGGAACCGAACGTCACTTAAAGCGCAGCAGATGGAGATGGGAAATAGCATCCGCTGGGCCAGTAGGCTCACTGCCATTTTGGTCTGTGACATCTTCAAATCTCTCAGGTCTGGGTGTCAACAAGAGGGGACGGGGCGCGGAGACGGGAAACAGAATGGCCTAGTAGAGACGGCACAGGCCCGGGAGTCCGAAGGACCTGAGTTCTAATCCCGGTACCGCCACTTGTCTGCTACGTGACCTTGGGCAAGTCACTTCGCTTCTCTGGGCCTCAATTACCTCATCAATATAATAGGGATTAAGACTGTGAGAAATGGGGATTAAGACTATGAGAAACGGGGATTAACACTGTGAGAAATGGGGACAAAGTGAGTCCCTTGTAACATGGACTGTGATCACCCTGATTAGATGATAATAATAATAATGATAACAAAAACAACAATTGTGGTAACTGTTACGTGCTCACAATGTGCCAGGCATTGTCCTAAGCACCGGGGTGGATACAAGCAAATCGGGTTGGACACAATCCCTGACTCAGGTGCTTCTCACAGTCTCAACCCCCGATGAACAAATTAATAAACTGAGGCACGGAAAACTCAAGTGACTTGCCCAGCACATGACGGACAAGTGGTGGAGCTTGGATTAAAACCCAGTTCCTTCTGACGCCCGGGACCATGCTCTATCTAACAAGTCATGCTGCCTCTCTACCCCAGCACTTATTACAGTGCCTGGCACCTAGTAAGCACTTAACAAATGCCATAAAACCAACCAAAACAAAAACCTGTTATATCTGGCTGCTGGTGGGAGATGCCAGGAGGTTTTACTGATGACTGAAACACTTTAAAAAAAGGATTTAAGCAAGTGAAAATGTAGGAACGCTAGTGGGTGACCCTCTTAAAACGGCAAGATAGATCGCTTTCAAATCTCGGTTTTAAATATTTTCTCGGCCAGGGCAGAATCGATTTCAAATCTCTCTCGGTTTTAAGTATGTTCTCGGCCAGGGCAGAATCGATTTCAAATCTCTCTCGGTTTTAAGTATTTTCTTGGCCAGGGCAGAATCAATTTCAAATCTCTCTCGGTTTTAAGTATTTTCTCAGCCAGGGCAGAATCACTTTCAAATCTCTCTCGGTTTTAAATATTTTCTCGGCCAGGGCAGAATCGTTTTCAAATCTCTCTCGGTTTTAAGTATTTTCTCGGCCAGGGCAGAATCAATTTCAAATCTCTCTCGGTTTTAAGTATTTTCTCAGCCAGGGCAGAATCAATTTCAAATCTCTGTCGGTTTTAAGTATTTTCTCGGCCAGGGCAGAATCGCTTTCAAATCTCTATCGGTTTTAAGTATTTTCTCGGCCAGGGCAGAATCGATTTCAAATTTCTGTTGGTTTTAAGTATTTTCTCGGCCAGGACAGAATCGCTTTCAAATCTCTCTCGGTTTTAAGTATTTTCTCGGCCAGTGCAGAATCGCTTTCAAATCTCTGTCAGTTTTAAATATTTTCTCGGCCAGGGCAGAATCGCTTTCAAATCTCTCTCGGTTTTAAGTATTTTCTCGGCCAGGGCAGAATCGCTTTCAAATCTCTGTCGGTTTTAAATATTTTCTCGGCCAGGGCAGAATCACTTTCAAATCTCTCTCGGTTTTAAGTATTTTCACGGCCAGGGCAGAATCGCTTTCAAATCTCTCTCGGTTTTAAGTATTTTCTCGGCCAGGGCAGAATCGCTTTCAAATCTCTCTCGGTTTTAAGTATTTTCTTGGCCAGGGCAGAATCGCTTTCAAATCTCTCTCGGTTTTAAGTATTTTCTCGGCCAGGGCAGAATTGCTTTCAAATCTCTCTCGGTTTTAAGTATTTTCTCGGCCAAGGCAGGATGAAACGGAATGATTTGGCTTTGGCTTTCGAGCAAGAATTCTACTTGTGGAGACGCGGCCAGAGTTACTATCATCGGAATCCTAAAAACACCCCAAAACGGCATCCCTCAACCCCAGGGGATGTTTCGAACAGAGGCAGAGCTGCCTCGGATGTTTCCAACCTAAGGGAGAGTCAGCTGGCGGAGAGACGAGTCAGAAAAGGAAGGAGAAAAGGACCTACCTGAGCTCCCAGTTCATTATAATGCAGTTTTAGAGCCGTCAGCCTTTCATCCAGATCTTTGGGATTTTCCGTCTGCTGTTTCTGGACAATCTGGCGCCCGGTTTTTATCACCGTTTCCACTTCCGACTTCACCTCGCTCAAATTCTTATACAGTTTCTAGGCCAAGGAAAGAAAGAGATAATCATAACGACGGAGGCGACAACAGCAGTAGGAACGGCTTAGGAGGATAATGAAAATTTAAACCTCGGGGCGGCGGGTTTGCGACGGAATTGAGAGGAGGAGGGAATTTCTGGAGTAAAGTGACCGGTAAACTGCGTGAGGAATTTCCCGGTTGTGCTTTGGGTTTTTTTGTTACATGTGTGTCTGTCTGTTTGTCCTTTTTGGAGTCTCTAGGAGGGGGCTTAAGGAATAAGAGTTTCAAATTTAGGAGGCGGGGGTCTACATATGGGGCCCCAAGAAGTAAGAAGTAATCGAGGCAGCGTTGTCTAGTAGAGTTTGGGTCTGGGAGTAAGAAGGACCTGAGTTCTCAAGTCCAGTGCTCTGCACAGAGTAAGCGCTCAATAAATACGACGGAATGAATGAAATTCTGGCTCCACCACTTGTCTGCTGTGTGACCTCGGGCACTTCTCTGTGTCTCAGTTCCTCATCGGTAAAATGGGGTTTAAGACTGTGAGCCCCACGCGGGTCAGGGACCGTGTCCAATTTGATCAGCTTGTATCTTGAGAAGCAGTGTGGCTCAGTGGAAAGAGCCCGGGCTTTGCAGTCATAGGTCACGGGTTCGAAACCCGACTCCGCCACATCTGCTGTGTGACCTTGGGCAAGTCACTTAACTTCTCTGAGCCTCAGTGATCTCATCTGTAAAAGGGGGATTAAGACTGTGAGCCCCACGTGGGACAACTTGACCACCTCGTATCCCCCCCAGCGCTTAGAACAGTGCTCTGCACATAGTAAGCGCTTAACAAATGCCATCATTATCATTATTATTACTATTATTATTATCTTCTAGACTGTGAGCCCACTGTTGGGTAGGGACCGTCTCTATACGTTGCCAACTTGTACTTCCCAAGCGCTTAGTACAGTGCTCTGCACACAGTAAGCGCTCAATAAATACGATTGAATGAATTATTATCTGCCCCAGAACCTGGTAACAGTAACAATGATAATTAAAGATGGCATTTGTTAAGTGCTTTCGATGTGTCACGCACTGTTCTAAATACTGTTCTGCTATTCATTCGTTCGGTCAATCGATCGTATTTAGTGTATTCATTCATTCATTCATTCAATCGTATTTACTGAGCGCTTACTGTGTGCAGAGCACTGTACTAAGCGCTTGGGAAGCCCAAGTTGGCAACATCTAGAGATGGTCCCTACCCAACAGCGGGCTCACAGTCTAGAAGAGTGGGCTCACAGTCTAGAACATCATTCATTCATTCATTCAATCGTATTTATTGAGTGCTTACTGTGTGCAGAGCACTGTACTAAGCGCTTGGGAAGTACAAGTTGGCAACATATAGAGACGGTCCCTACCCAACAGTGGGCTTGGCACTAAGGACACCGGACAATCAGTCAGCCTACTAAGTGCTCATAAAAGGACCCCTAATAAGTCGGCACATTCACTGGCCTGGTCCCAAGTGGTCCGAATTCATTCAATCGTATTGAGCGCTTACTGTGTGCAGAGCACTGTACTAAGCGCTTGGGAAGTCCAAGTTGGCAACATATAAAAGCACCACTGAGGACACCAGACAGTCAGCCAGCCTGTGTGCTGAACACTGTACTAAGTGCTCATAAAAGGAACCCTAATAAGTTGGCACATTCACTGGCCTAGTCCCAAGTGGTCCTAATTCATTCAATCGTATTTATTGAGCGCTTACTGTGTGCAGAGCACTGTACTAAGTGCTTGGGAAGTACAAGTTGGCAACATATAGAGACGGTCCCTACCCAACAGTGGGCTCACAGTCTAGAAGGGGGAGACAGAGAACAAACCAAAACATATTAACAGAATAAAATAAATAGAATAGATATGTACAAGTAAAATAAATAAATAGGGTAATAAATATGTACAAACACATATACATGAATACAGGTGCTGTGGGGAAGGGAAGGAGGTAAAACGGGGGGGATGGAGAGGGGTTAGTACAAGCGCTTAGTCCAGTGCTCTGCACACAGTAAGCGCTCAATAAATACGATTGATTGATTGATTGGTAAATAGAGTAATAAATCTGTACAAACATATATACATATATACAGGTGCTGTGGGGAAGGGAAGGAGGTAAGATGGGGGGATGGAGAGAGGTTAGTACAAGTGCTTAGTACAGTGCTCTGCACACAGTAAGCGCTCAATAAATATGATTGATTGATTGATTAGTAAATAGAGTAATAAATCTGTACAAACATATATACATATATACAGGTGCTGTGGGGAAGGGAAAGAGGTAAGACAGGGGGATGGAGAGGGGTTAGTACAAGCGCTGAGTACAGTGCTCTGCACACAGTAAGCGCTCAATAAATACGATTGATTGATTGGAGTGGGGAAGCCTGTCCGATATTAACTTCCGGGACTGGGTTTTGCCGCCTCGGAGCCGTGCCCTGCGCACAGTAAGCGCTCAATAAATACAACCGAATGCACGAAGCGGGGAAAGATTTCTTTGGCCGCCACGCGGGTGGGGCGGACGTACCATCATCATCAATCGTATTTATTGAGCGCTTACTGTGTGCAGAGCACTGTACTAAGCACTTGGGAAGTACAAATTGGTAAGATAATTGGTAACAATTGGTACCATGCAGTGCTCCAGCTGGGACTGAACCACTTCCTGCTCCACGCTCTTCATCTCCAACTCGGGCAGCTGCGTCTTGACCGCCTCTAAAATCCTCTTGCCCTCCCGGAGGCGGTTCTCAAAGTTGGCCGGTTTCTGGAATAAGCGGAACTTCACGGAGACGTCCTGCAGCTTTCTCTGGCAGGGGACAAAGAGCACGGTCAAGGCCCGGTTCGGGGCGGTCGGGGGAATTTGACATTTTTTTAAAAAAAATGCTATTTGTTGAGCTCTTACTAAGCGCCGGGGACTGTACTAAGTGCTGGGCTTCTCACACGGGGCAGCCGTCTTCATCCCCATTTTACAGATGAGGGAACTGAGGCGGAGAGAAGTTAAGTGACTTGCCCAAGGCCACACAGCGGACAAGGGGCAGAATCAGGATGAGAAGCCGGTCCTTCTGACGCCGAGGCCCGAGCTCTATCCATTAGGACAGTGCTCTGCACACAGTAAGCGCTCAATAAATACGATTGATTGATTAGGCCACACTGCTACTCTACTGCACCAGTTTTCATCTGCCCCAACCGGGAATTTGAAATTTTTTTAAAAATGCTATTTGTTGAGCTCTTACTAAGCGCCGGGGACTGTGCTAAGTGCTGGGCTTCTTACACAGGGCAGCCGACTTCATCCCCATTTTACAGACGAGGGAACTGAGGCGAAGAGAAGTTAAGTGACTTGTCCAAGGCCACACAGCGGACAAGGGGCAGAATCAGGATGAGAAGCCGGTCCTTCTGATGCCAAAGCCCGAGCTCTATCCATTAGGACAGAGCTCTGCACACAGTATATGTATGTATATATATGTGTGTGTATATATATATATATATATGTATGTGTATATATATATATGTATGTGTGTGTATATATATATACTATACATATAGTATGTATATATGTTTGTACATATTTATTACTCTATTTATTTGTACTTCCCAAGCACTTAGTACAGTGCTCTGCACACAGTAAGCACTCAATAAATACAATTGATGATGATGATTTATTTATTTATTTATTTTACTTGTACATATCTATTCTATTTATTTTATTTTGTTAGTATGTTTGGTTTTGTTCTCAGTAAGTCCTTTTAGACTGTGAGCCCACTGTCGGGTAGGGACTGTCTCTATATGTTGCCAACTTGGACTTCCCAAGCGCTGAGTACAGTGCTCTGCACACAGTAAGTGCTCAATAAATACGATTGATGATGATGAGTAAGCGCTCAATAAATACGACTGATTGATTGATTAGGCCACACTGCTACTCTACTTCACCAGTTTTCATTGGCCCCAACCTCTCACCTAAAAATAACGATACGTTTGGAACCTGTTCAACGCTTGCTTCCCCACAAGTTGCTTCCTTTCTCCATGCCTCAGTTACCCCGTCTGTAAAATGGGGATTAAGACTGTGAGCCCCATTCATTCATTCATTCAATCGTATTTATTGAGCGCTTACTGTGTGCAGGGCACTGTACTGAGCGCTGGGGAAGTCTAAGTCGGCAACATATAGAGATGGTCCCTACCCGACAGCGGGCTCACAGTCTAGAAGGGGGAGACGGAGAACAAAACAAAACATATTAACAAAATAAAATAAATAGAATAAATATGTACAAATAAAATAGAGTAATAAATCCGTCCAAACATCTATACATCTATACAGGTGCTGTGGGGAGGGGAAGGAGGTAAGGTGGGGGGGATGGAGAGGGGGAAGAGGGGGAGAGGAAGGAGGGGGCTCAGTCTGGGAAGGCCCCCTAACAAGTATTATCATTATTATTATTATTATTATTATTACTATCATTATTATTATTATTATTATTATTTCATACGGTTATGCTCCTGGGGAAAGTCTAGAGGTGTTCCAAGCGCTTTTTTCATCCTAATCCAAATGAAAATACAATTTTATTTCCAGGGAAATAAATGACTTCTCTTGCTTCTCGGTACTACATGGGGATTAAGACTGTGAGCCCCCCCCATGGGACAACCTGACCACCTGGTAACCTTCCCAGCGCTTAGAACAGTGATTTGCACATAGTAAGCCCTTAATAAATGCCATTATTATTATCATTATTCATTCATTCATAGAGAAGCAGCATGGCTCAGTGGAAAGAGCCCGGGCTTTGGAGTCAGAGGTCATGGGTTCAAATCCTGGCTCCACCAATTGTCAGCTGTGTGACTTTGGGCAAGTCGCTTCACTTCTCTGGGTCTCAGTTCCCTCATCTGGAAAATTGGGATTAAGACTGTGAGCCCCACGTGGGACAGCCTGATCACCTTGTATCCCTCCAGTGCTTAGAACAGTGCTTTGCACATAGTAAGCGTTTAACAAACACCATCATCATTCATTCATTCAAGTGTATTTATTGAGCGCTTACTGTGTGCAGAGCACTTTACTGAGCATTTGGGAAGTCCAAGATGGCAACATAGAGAGACGGCCCCTACCCGACAGTGGGCTCACAGTCTAGAAGCCACGATCCCTGCCCTCGAGAAGCTTACAATCTAGCAACAGTAGACACGGCAGTACTTCCACGGAAATTTACTCCTCTCTGACGTGTGCCAGTGACTTGATTCTTGAGCATATATCAGGACCAGAATCTCCTTGAATATCCGTGTAATGGCATAAAACCTTGTAAGGCTCTCTTCTAAATAATCCCAGGAGTTCCCACTGCCCCTTTTTTTTTTAAATAATTCCACACAGAATGAGTTCACTCTATCCCCAAAGCCTCCAAGCAATAACGCTCTAGGTCTGTCATGTTGCAAAGATTTACACCGGAAGAGTTGAGTTCTCAGTTGATAATAATTTGATTTGCATTTCTCTGGTGCGACAAGAGTGGGCTGCCTTTCTTTTTTTCACTGAAACAGAGAAGCCCGTGGAGAGACGGTGGGCTTAGGAGTTAGAAGGGGTTTTAATCCTGATTGATTGATTGATTGATTGATCGGCTCTGCCACTTCATTCATTCATTCATTCATTCAGCCGTATTTATTGAGCGCTTACTGTGTGCGGAGCACCGTACTAAGCGCTTGGGAAGTACAAGTTGGTGACATAGAGAGACGGTCCCTACCCGACATTCATTCATTCATTCATTCATTCATCCAATCGTATTTATGGAGCGCTTACTGTGTGCAGAGCACTGTACTAAGTGCTTGGGAAGTCCCTACCCAACAGTGGGCTCACAGTCTAGAAGGGGGAGACAGACAACAAAACCAAACATATTAACAGAATAAAATAAATAGAATAGATATGTACAAGTAAAATAAATAAATAGAAGACTGTGCCACCTGTCTGCTGTGTGGCCTTGTGGCAAGCCACTTAACTTCTCTGGGCCTCATTTACCTCAGGTGTAAAATCAATGAATCAATCCTATTTATTGAGCGCTTACTGTGTGCAGAGCACTGTACTAAGTGCTTGGGAAGCACAAGTTGGCAACATACCTACCCAACAGCGGGCTCACAGTCTAGAAGGGGGAGACAGAGAACAAAACAAAACATATTAACAGAATAAAATAAATAGAATAGATATGTACAAGTAAAATAAATAAATAGAAGACTGTGCCACCTGTCTGCTGTGTGGCCTTGTGGCAAGCTACTTAACTTCTCTGGGCCTCATTTACCTCAGGTGTAAAATCAATGAATCAATCCTATTTATTGAGCGCTTACTGTGTGCAGAGCACTGTACTAAGTGCTTGGGAAGCACAAGTTGGCAACATACCTACCCAACAGTGGGCTCACAGTCTAGAAGGGGGAGACAGACAACAAAACAAAACACTTTAACAGAATTAAATAAATAGAATAAATATGTACAAGTAAAATAGAAGACTGTGCCACCTGTCTGCTGTGTGGCCTTGGGGCAAGCTACTTAACTTCTCCGGGCCTCATTTACCTCAGGTGTAAAATCAATCAATTAATCAATCCTATTTATTGAGCGCTTACTGTGTGCAGAGCACTGTACTAAGCGCTTGGGAAGTACAAGTTGGCAATATACCTACCCAACAGTGGGCTCACAGTCTAGAAGGAGGCCTTCCCAGACTGAGCCCCTTCCTTCCTCTCCCCCTCATCCCCCTCTCCATCCCCCTCATCTTACCTCCTTCCCTTCCCCACAGCACCTGTATATATGTATATATGTTTGTACATGTTTATTACTCTATTTATTTTACTTGTACATATCTATTCTATTTATTTTATTTTGTTAATATGTTTGGTTTTGTTCTCTGTCTCCCCCTTCTAGACTGTGAGCCCACTGTTGGGTAGGGATTGTCTCTATATGTTGCCAACTTGTACTTCCCAAGTGCTTAGTCCAGTGCTCTGCACACAGTAAGTGCTCAATAAATACAATTGATTGATTGATAGAAGGGGGAGACAGAGAACAAAACCAAACATATTAACAGAATAAAATAAATAGAATAAATATGTACAAGTAAAATAAATAAATAGAAGACTGTGCCACCTGTCTGCTGTGTGGCCTTGTGGCAAGCTACTTAACCTCTCTGGGCCTCATTTACCTCAGGTGTAAAATGGAGAAGTGGGTTTTGATCCCCATTAGTAAGTTCTGATCCCCAAATGGGACGTGGACCGTGTCCACCCTTGGTTAGCTTATATCTAACAGCGTCTGGAACCTAGTACGCCCGTGACAAATACCGTAAACGAAAACCCAGCACAAAACCCGGAATACGAATGATTTTTTTTTTGTTCCAGCCTCTATTCAGGCGTGATCTCGGGGCGCGGACGGGAGCCTACCTCGGCGGCGTCTATCTGGTCGAGCACTCTCCGGGTGGCGGCTCCCTTCCCCTGGCTCCGCTTCTTCATTTCGTCCAAACTGACTTCGTGGCCGGTCAACTCCGCCTGGATTTTCTGTCGGGGCGACAACGCGAGGAGTCGGCATCAGCTCTGGCTCCGGATCCCCCGGACCCAAACTGCCATTTCAAAAAATCTCTCCCGGGGCAAGGGCTAAACGACGGCTCCCCCCGTCTCTGGGAGGACGCGGGCAGGTGGGAAAACAAGGCCGTCAATCAATCAGTCAATCAATCGCATTTATGGAGTGCTTACAGTGTGCAGAGCACTGTACTAAGCGCTTGGGAAGTCCAAGTGGGCAACGTATAGAGACGGTCCCTACCAAGCAGTGGGCTCATGGTCTAGAAGGGGTAGACAGAGAACAAAACCAAACGTACTAACGAAATAAAATAAATAGAATAGATATGTACAAGGAAAATAAATAAATAGAGATGGTCCCTATCCAACAGTGGGCTCACGGTCTAGAAGGGGGAGACGGAGAACAAAACCAAACGTATTAACGAAATAAAATAAATAGAATAGATGTGTACAAGTAAAATAAATAAGTAGAGACGGTCCCTACCCAACAGTGGGCTCACAGTCTAGAAGGGGGAGACAGAGAACAAAACTAAACGTATTAACAAAATAAAATAAATAGAATAGATATGTACAAGGAAAATAAATAAATAGAGACGGTCCCTACCCAACAGTGGGCTCACGGTCTAGAAGGGGGAGACGGAGAACAAAACGTAACGTATTAACGAAATAAAATGAATAGAATAGATATGTACAAGTAAAATAAATAAATAGAGTAATATCAATAAATAAATAGAGTAATAAATAAATAAATAGAGTCCTTGCTGGGTCCGTCATTCCTCGGGGTGAGCAACGGGTGAGGAAAAAGGCCACAGAGGTATCGGATCATTTCCTCTGAGAAAACATCCCTTATTCATTCATTTGATCATATTTACTGAGCGCTTACTGTGTGCAGAGCACTGTACTAAGCGCTTGGGAAGTACAACCTTTATTCATTCATTCACTCGATTGCATTTATTGAGCGCTTACTGTGTGCAGAGCACTTGGGAAGTACATCCTCCATTCATTCATTCACTCTATCGCATTTATTGAGTGCTTACTGTGTGCAGAGCACTGTACTAAGCGCTTGGGAAGTACATCCTTCAGACCAGAGGGGCCTATAGGCTCCCCTCCGCACGCGGCCATGGATTTCTAGTTGATACAGAGGACACCCTATTTCTAAAAGCAATTCAGCAACATGTTATTCATTCATTCAATCGTATTTATATTATACCCCGTATTATATTCGGGGTTTCTGATATTTTTAATTTACCCTCAGATTAAAATACCAATGGACGCAGAACTGTATGTCTGGCAATACTTCCGAATGACACGCTCCCTTCCTGGAAGGATGTTAACGGGAAGCAGTGTGGCTCAGTGGAAAGAGCGAGGGCTTGGGAGTCAGAGGTCAGGGGTTCGAATCCTGACTCCGCCACTTGTCAGCTGGGTGACCTTGGGCAAGCCACTTAACTTCTCTGTGCCACAGTTCCCTCATCTGTAAAATGGGGATTAAGACTGTGAGATCCAAGTGGGACAACCTGATCACCTTGTAGCCACCCTCCCCAGCGCTTAGAACAGTGCTTTGCACATAGTAAGCGCCTAACAAATACCACCATTATTACTATTATGCAGACATTTCAGGAACACATGGCTCCAGGACGGGCCTCGAACAGCTCGATCCACCTGCTGCGCAAAAGGGTACATATTTTTAGACTGTGAGCCCACTGTTGGGTAGGGACTGTCTCTATACGTTGCCAATTTGTACTTCCCAAGCGCTTAGTACAGTGCTCTGCACATAGTAAGCGATCAATAAATACGATTGATGATAAATACGATTGATGATCCTTGGATTTCTCCCTAATGCACAGTATTGGATGAATCCATAAATCAGTGGAATGTGCAGAACAGTGCAAGCAGCACTAGTGAGAGGTCAATTAATACATAATAAATAAATTTATTTATTTTACTTGTACATTTTTATTCTCTTTATTTTATCTTGTTAATAAGTTTTGTTTTGTTGTCCGTCTCCCCCTTCTAGACTGTGAGCCCGCTGTCGGGTAGGGACCGTCTGTAGATGTTGCTGACTTGGACTTCCCAAGAGCTTAGTACAGCGCTCTGCACACAGTAAGCGCTCAATAAATATGACTGAATGAATGAATGGGCAGTGCCCCCCATGCTCACTGCCCCCCCCCAGGCCCGAGGGAGCCTCTTCACTTATGTCACCCGATAATAAACGACAGCTGTCAAGAGAAACAATTTGAAATGATGACCAAGGATGAGGGAAGCGGTGTGGCCAAGTGGAAAGAGTCGGGGTCTGGGTTCTGATCCCGGCTCGGCCCGTTGCCCGCTGTGCCACTTTGGGCAACTCACTTAATTTATCTGCATCTCAGTTACCTCATCTGCAAAACTGAGATTAAATCCTGCTTCCTGGACTGCGACCTCCACGTGAAACAAGGACCGTGACCCACCCGATAACCTCGTATCTCTTCGGCACTTGCTCGACACACAGTAAGCACTCGACAAATACCAATAAAAAACAAAAACGACAACTAAGAAGCTCTAAAACATCTAAGAAACCAGGGGCGATCGCGGTTGGGCACTGTACAGTCAGCCAAGCTCGGCTCTGGGCCCGTAATCGTCATTTTCCTCCGCCCACCCTCGTCCCAGATCAATCGTATTTATTGAGCGCTTACTGTGTGCAGAGCCCTGTACTAAGCGCTTGGGAAGTACAAGTTGGCAACATATAGAGACAGTCCCTACCCAACAGTGGGCTCACAGTCTAAAAGATCAAGCTAATGAAAGCCACGACAAGCAAAATGAAGCCAAGACTGCTTTGAATATTCAGTGAATGAAAGGGGGAAAGGAACAAAAACATAAAACAGACACGAATAAAGTAGTTCTGGAAATTGTCCGAAATATGAAACGGAAAACAACTCCAGATAAAGCGAAGGGGGAGAACATTTCGCCAGAAGGGGAGAACAGAAGCAATATAAAAGCATGCCAGAGGAGTAGTTCTTAATTAAAAACAGGAAACACGCTGAGGAGGAAATACGGTTAGGGATTTAGGAAAGCCGGCTGAGGAGAACGGTGCGAATCACCAAGGAGCAGTTGCTACCGCCGCATCGAGGCAAATGAAATGAGGGGAACGGCAGAAAAAAATGTGCGAACCCACACTGAAGTGGGTTCGTTGTGAGGAGAAAACATTTAAAAAATCTCGTTCACAAACAGCAGCGATGTCGATGATCAGCTGGTGCGGCCAGGACCTTGTCTCCGGGTCAACTGAGGCTCGGAGAAGTTAAAGGACTTGCCCAAAGTCACACAGCTGGCAAGCGGCAGAGCCAGGATTAGAACCCACGACCCCGGGCTCTTTCTGTGTCGCTTCCCGGCTCCGCCGCTTACCCGCTCCGTGACCGCGGCCAAGTCACTTAACTTCCCTGGGCCTCGAGTCCCTCATCTACAAAATGGGGATTCAAAACCTTTTCTCTCTCCTACTTAGACTGTGAGCCCCAGGTGGGCCTGATGATCTTATTTTTTTTTTAATAGCATTTATTAAGCGCTTACTATGTGCAAAGCACTGTTCTAAGCGCTGGGGAGGTTACACGGTGATCAGGTGTCCCAAGGGGGGGCTCACAGTCTTAATCCCCATTTTAACAGATGAGGTAACTGAGGCCCAGAGAAGTGAAGTGACTTTTCCAAAGTCACACAGCCGACAAGTGGCGGAGCCGGGATTTGAACCCACGACCTCTGACTCCAAAGCCCGGGCTCTTTCTACTGAGCCAAGCAGCTTCCCGTGATCTTGTGACTACCCCACATAGTAAGCACTTAACAAATCACAGAATTACGTATTTCTCATTGTAGGAGGTTGAGAATTACTTGTTATCCGTGATGACAGCGATGCCATTCCTGTGAAAATAATAATGATATTTGTTAAGCGCTTACTATGTGCAGAGCACTCTTCTAAGCGCTGGGGGGATACAAGGTGATCAGGTTGTCCCGGGGGGGCTCACAGTCTTAATCCCCATTTTATAGATGAGGTAACTGAGGCACAGAGAAGTTAAGTGACTTGCCCAAAGTCACACAGCTAACAATTGGTGGAGCCAATTTAGACTGTGAGCCCACTGTTGGGTAGGGACTGTCTCTACATGTTGCCAACTTGGACTTACCAAGCGCTTAGTACAGTGCTCTGCACAAAGTAAGCACTCAATAAATACGATTGATGATGATGATGATGATGAGCCGGGATTTGAACCCATGACCTCTGCCTCCAAAGCCCAGGCTCTTTCCATTGAGCCACGCTGCAACTATTCTGTTAAAAAAGCCGGTGCCACGGGATAGGGGGAGACACACACAGAAGGAAGAGAACCTAAAATTTACCACAGTTATTATTATCATTTTGATTTTTCCAAAGCACTGTTGGGTAGGGACTGTCTCTATGTGTTGCCAATTTGTACTTCCCAAGCGCTTAGTACAGTGCTCTGCACATCGTAAGCACTCAATAAATATGATTGATGATGATAATAGGCATCTCATTCTGTCCTCACACCATCCCCTTTTCTAGACTGTGAGCCCGCTGTTGGGTAGGGACCGTCTCTATGTGTTGCCAACCTGGCCTTCCCAAGCGCTTAGTCCAGTGCTCTGCACACAGTAAGCGCTCAATAAATACGATTGAATGAATGAATGAACCTGTCTACATGTTTTATGTTGCTGTCTGTCTCTCCCTTCTAGACCGTGAGCCCGTTTTTGGGTAGGGACCATTTATTTCTATATGTTTTCCTTTCTGTCTCCCCCGCCTAGACTGTGAGCCCGTTGTTGGGTAGGGACCGTCTCCAAATGTATATATGTTTGTACGTATTTATTACTCCTATTTCTTTATTACTCTTTTTATTTGTTTATTTTATTTGTACATATTTATTCTATTTACTTTATTGTGTTAATATGTTTTGTTCTCTGTCTCCCCCTTTTAGACTGTGAGCCCGCTTTTTGGGTAGGGACCGTCTCTCTGTGTTGCCAACTTGTACTTCCCAAGCACTTAGTCCAGTGCTCTGCACACAGTAAGCGCTCAATAAATACGATTGAATTAATGAATGAACCTGTCTCCATGTTTTGTGTTGTTGTCTGTCTCTCCTTTCTAGACCGTGAGCCCGTTTTGGGGTAGGGACCATTTATTTCTATATGTTTTGCTGTCTGTCTCCCCCGTCTAGATGTGAGCCTGTTGTTGGGTAGGGACCGTCTCCATATGTATATATGTTTGTACATATTTATTACTCATTTCTTTATTACTCTTTTTATTTATTTATTTTATTTGTACATATTTATTCTATTTATTTTGTGTTAATGTGTTTTGTTCTCTGTCTCCCCCTCCTAGACTGTGAGCCCGCTTTTTGGGTAGGGACTGTCTCTATATGTTGCCAACTTGGACTTTCCAAGCGCTTAGTACAGTGCTCTGCACACAGTAAGCGCTCAATAAATACGATTGAATGAATGAATGAACCTGTCTACATGTTTTGTGTTGCTGTCTGTCTCTCCTTTCTGGACCGTGAGCCTGTTTTTGGGTAGAGACCATTTATTTCTATATGTTTTGCTGTCTCCCCCGTCTAGACTGTGAGCCCGTTGTTGGGTAGGGACCGTCTCCATATGTATATATGTATGTATTTATTACTCTTATTTCTTTATTACTCTATTTATTTATTTTATTTGTACATATTTATTCTATTTATTTTATTTTGTTAATATGTTTTGTTGTCTGTCTCCCCCTCCTAGACTGTGAGCCCGCTGTTGGGTAGGGACCGTCTCTATGTGTTGCCAACTTGTACTTCCCAAGCGCTTAGTACACTGCTCTGCACACAGTAGCGCTCAATAAATACGATTGAATGAATGAATGAACCTGTCTACATGTTTTGTGTTGCTGTCTGTCTCTCCTTTCTAGACCGTGAGCCCGTTTTTGGGTAGGGACCATTTATTTCTATATGTTTTCCTGTCTGTCTCCCCCAGCTAGACTGTGAGCCCATTTTTGGGTAGGGACCGTCTCCATATGTATATATGCTTGTACGTATTTATTACTTATTTCTTTATTACTCTTCTTATTTATTTATTTTATTTGTACATATTTATTCTATTTATTTTATTGTGTTAACATGTTTTGTTCTCTGTCTCCCCCTCCTAGACTGTGAGCCCGCTTTTTGGGTAGGGACCGTCTCTATATGTTGCCAATTGGACTTTCCAAGCGCTTAGTACAGTGCTCTGCGCACAGTCAGTGCTCAATAAATACGATTGAATGAATGAATGAATATGTTGCCGACTTGTACTTTCCAAGCGCTTAGTACAGTGCTCTGCACACAGTAAGCGCTCAATAAATACGACTGAATGAATGAATGACGATGTTGCCGACTTGTACTTTCCAAGCGCTTACTACAGTGCTCTGCACACAGTCAGCGCTCAATAAATACGATTGAATGAATGAATGAATGAATATGTTGCCGACTTGTACTTCCCAAGCGCTTAGTACAGTGCTCTGCACACAGTAAGCGCTCGATAAATACGATTGAATGAACCAAAGAGAGATGATACTAAGGCGGACATCCAAGCAGAAAAGTTCCAAATGGGTCGAACGCAATTTTGTGGAATCTCTACCCACCGCGTTTGCTAAAAGGATGTTTCGGCTTGTATTTTCCCCGGATCAATATCGCTGACCTTTCGGAGTCTGAAAAGCTGCATTATGTATATTATTCCCACTAACCCACAACTTGAAAACCCTTTGTTCATATTTGGTTGAAAATCCTTTGTTCATATTCGGTTGAAAATCCTTTATTCATATTCGTTTGAAAATCCTTTGTTCATATTCGGTTGATAGTTTCTATCATTCAACAGGAGGAGGAGAGAGCAGGGAGGAAGAAATAAGGGAGGAAGGGGAGAGGAAGGAGGCAAGGGACCCTTGGGAGGAAGAAGAGAGAAGCAGCGTGGCTCAGTGGAAAGAGCCCGGGCTTTGCAGTCAGAGGTCGTGGGTTCGAATCCCGGCTCCACCACATGTCTGCTGCGTGACCTTGGGCAATTCCCTTAACTTCTCTGAGCCTCAGTTCCCTCATCTGTAAAATGAGGGATTAACACTGTGAGCCCCACGTGGGACAACCTGATCACCTTGTAATAGTGATAATAATAATAATGGCATTTATTAAGCGCTTACTATGTGCAAAGCACTGTTCTGAGCGCTGGGGAGGTTACAGGGTGATCAGGTTGTCCCATGGGGGCTCACAGTCTTCATCCCCATTTTACAGATGAGGGAACTGAGGCCCAGAGAAGTGAAGTGAGTTGCCCAAAGTCACACAGCTGACAAGGGGTGGAGCCGGGATTTGAACCCCTGACCTCGGACTCCAAAGCCCGGGCTCTTTCCACTGAGCCACACTGCTTCTCTTAGAACAGTGCTTTGCACATAGTAAGTGCTTAACAAGTGCCATCGTTATCATCATTATTATTATTAATTATAATAATAAATAATAAGGAATCGCATAAACAATAAATAATGAATAAATAGTACTAGTATTAATAATATTGATACTTATTAATGATTAATAGTAATTATTAAGAGGAAAAGGAGGAACAGGAAGTAGAGAAGCAGCATGGCTCAGTGGAAAGAGCCCAGGCTTTGGAGTCAGAGGTTGTGGGTTCAAATCCTGACTCCACCACATGTCAGCTGTGTGACTTTGGGCAAGTCGCTTCACTTCTCTGGGCCTCAGTTCCCTCCTCTGTAAAATGGGGATGAAGACTGTGAGCCCCCAGTGGGACAACTTGATCCCCTTGTAACCACCCCAGCCCTTAGAACAGTGCTTTGCACAGAGTAAGCGCTTGACAAATGCCATCATTATTATTATTATTAAGAGAAAAAGGAGGAACAGGAAGTAGAGAAGCAGCGTGGCTCAGTGGAAAGAGCCCGGGCTTTGGAGTCAGAGGTTGTGGGCTCAAATCCCGGCTCCGCCACTAAGCTGTGTGACTTTGGGCAAGTCGCTTCACCTCTCTGAGACTCAGTTCCCTCCTCTGTAAAATGGGGATGAAGACTGTGAGCCCCCCAGTGGGACAACCTGATCACCTTGTAACCTCCCCAGTGCTTAGAACAGTGCTTTGCACATAGTAAGTGCTTAATAAATGCTATCATTATTATTATTATTATTATTAAGGGGAGAAGGAGAAAGAGGGAGATTCAACAGCTTTGGCTTATCGGCACTCCCCAGGTTTAGGCAATACCACTTGGTGAATTCACGGTCACACTTTATCTTGGAAAAGCAGGTGCAACCCAAAGCCTCAGACTATATTAAATTTGGTTGCTAAATATTAGTAAGGCTTCTGGCCTAATTTCAGCAGAATGAGGTTCATATTTGCCTTGGACTCTGCTATTTTGAGGTAATTTTGCGGGGAAAATAGTCCATAACCACATCTGAAGGTTCATGAAAAAGGAGCCACTACCAAATTACATGGAGAAGAATGAATGGGTATTAGGTGAAATTCAAGGGTCTTTTCGATCCCCACGCCCTGTTAGGCGTAAACTATGTATTTCTCCAATGGTCTACTACACGTTAAAATATTTTATGAACCGCTAGGCCTGGTTAATGGATACACTCCTGTTAGGAAGGAAATTCAGAGGGACAAGAGACTACAAACCAATTAATCATAGTGAAATGTTCCCTAAAAAGTTCTTGCCTAAGGGAGGCATACAAGTTAGCTTTCTATTCAGTGTTAGTTCCACGATACAAGTGATGTATTTGATAACACATATTCATTCATTCAATCGCATTTATTGAGTGCTTACTGTGTGCCGAGCACTGTACTAAGCGCTTGGGCAACATAGTGAACCGTGAAGGCCAATACGATGTTGAAAATGCTCTTAATCAGAAAGTGACTTGTGCTGCTTAGTTGCCTGAAATCATGGGAGACGGGGACCTGTGAGTGTCTCATCATCCCGCATTCATTCATTCAATCATCTTTATTGAGCGCTTACTGTGTGCCGAGCACTGTACTAAGCACTCGGGAAGTACAAGTTGGCAACGTAATGAACTGTGAAGGCCAATACGACGTTCAAAATACTCTTAATCAGAAAGTGACTTGTGCTGCTTAATTGCCTGTAGTTATTGGGGTGTAGATGCAATCGTGTAAACGTCCCCACCGACTTGGGCAGAAGCTATTTGTTTGGGAACAGTGGCGATGAAATGCAATCGTGGGAGACGGGGACCTGTGAATGTCTCATCATCCCGCATTCATTCATTCAATCGTGTTTATTGAGTGCTTACTGTGGGCCGAGCACTGTACTAAGCACTTGGGAAGTGCAAGTTGGCAACGTAATGAACTGTGAAGGACAATACGATGTTGAAAATACTCTTAATCAGAAAGTGACTTGTGCTGCTTAGTTGCCTGTAGTTATTGGGGTGTAGATACAATCGTGTAAACGACCTCACTGACTCGGGTAGAAGCTATTTGTTTGGGAACACTGGCGATGAAATGGCAACTGTGGGGGACAGGGACTTGTGAATGTCTCATCACCCTGCATTCATTCATTCAATCGTCTTTGTTGAGCGCTGTGTGCTGAGCACTGTACTAAGCGCTTGGGAGGTACAAGTTGGCAACGTAATGAACTGTGAAGGACAATACGAAAGTGACTTGTGCTGCTTAGTTGCCTGTGCTTATTGGGGTGTAGATTCATTCATTCATTCAATCATCTTTATTGAGTGCTTACTGTATGCCGAGCACTGTACTAAGCACTTGGGAGGTATAAGTTGGCAACGTAATGAACTGTGAAGGACAATACGAAAGTGACTTGTGCTGCTCAGTTGCCTGTGCTTATTGGGGTGTAGATGCAATCGTGTAAACGTCCCCACCGACTCGAGCAGAAGCTATTTGTTTGGGCACACTGGCGAGGAAATGCAGTCGTGGGAGACGGGGACCTGCGAATGTCTCATCATCCTGCATTCATTCATTCACCTGGGAATGCCTCATCATCCCGCATTCATTCATTCACTCATTCAATCGTATTCACTGAGCTCGTACTGTGTGCCGAGCGCTGTACTAAGCGCTTGGGAAGTACAAGTTGGCAACATAATGAACTGTGAAGGACAATGCGATGTTGAAAATACCCTTAATCGACATTCGGTGCCACTGGGATTATCTCTACGCCATTTTTGTCCCGCCTTTAGGATCCAAACTGTACCTTGGAGGGGAGATTCATTCATTCATTGTGGTCAATCGTATTTACTGAGCGCTTACTGTGTGCAGAGCAGTGGACTAAGCACTTGGGAAGTCCAAGTCGGCGACATCTAGAGACGGTCCCTACCCGACAGCAGGCTCGCGGTCTAGATCTGCCGGACTGGAACTGCACTGGTCACTAAGAGGCTGCCCCGGCCCATTCAATTCCCCGCGGGCTGGCTGGGAACCCCGGTTCCCGCCGTTCCCTCAAATTCCCCCGCGGGAGAACGCTCAGGGCTGTCGGGGAAAATACGGGTCAAGGCCATGAGATCCAAAGCACGGTAGACGCCAACGTTATCTCGCTGAAAACGGTCACGACACCAGCTGCGGACCGACTCGCCCTCCCTCACCTGGGCTTCCTGAGGGACCTGGGCGGCGTCCACGCGGTCCGCGAGGTAGGCGGCCAGCTGCCTGTCGGCCACCGCGAGGGCCTCCTGGATCAGGCGGAGGGTCTTGTCGATCTCCTGAGTGGACCGGATGCTCTGTTCCAGGGCCTTCTGCCTCCTCACGGCCTGGAAGTGGAGAAGAAATAAAGGGAAGAAAGCGTTTCAGGAGGATCGTCCCCTCGGCTCTCCCAACCCTCCAGCGTTTCCAACCGGGTCACGAGGACCTTTCTGTAAGAAGAATTCCGCTGCTTCCTGCCGCTCATTCGGCTTCGCCGGAAGACGGGATCGGAGGCCCTCGAAGCTCCGAGCCCCCACGGACACCACGGATTTCGGTCGGTGATGGGGCGCCGAACCACCGAAGGGAAAGAAGCCACC
This sequence comes from Tachyglossus aculeatus, assembly GCF_015852505.1. NCBI lineage: Eukaryota > Metazoa > Chordata > Mammalia > Monotremata > Tachyglossidae > Tachyglossus > Tachyglossus aculeatus. The sequence continues at coordinate 392,806 of NC_052080.1, forward strand.
GCGCTCTCGGCTGTTCGGCGACCTGATCTCATTAGAGAGTCCAGGAGGCTTAGTGGGCTCGGAAGTGGGTCACGGCTGGCCCGGGCTCGTTCGGGACGGATAATCCCCCTCCGCACGGTCTTTGAGAATCAGACCCTTTTCCCAGGAAGAATTCTAAATAGGAATTGGGAGTCAGAGCGGCCTCGCTGTGAGGTCCAGTTGCCAACCCGACCGGGCCCGAGTTGGGTTTTGACCGGCTCTTGGGGACGGCCGACGAACGTGCCTCCGTCCTGCCGGGGGGATAGAAAGGAGTCCGGGAAGGAGCGGTCGTCTCCTTGCGTGCACTGCCCGCAATCGATCAATCAATCAATCGTATTTATTGAGCGCTTACGGTGTGCAGAGCACTGTACTAAGCGCTTGGGCAGTCCAAGTTGGCAAGATATAGAGACGGCCCCTACCCAACAGTGGGCTCACAGTCTAAAAGGGGGAGACAGAAAACAAAACCAAACATACTAACAAAATAAATAGAATAGATCCTTCTGAGGGTCTGTGGTTGTGGGTTCATAATAATAATTGCGGTATTTGTTAAGCTCTTACTTTGCACCACACACCGTCCTAAGGGTGGGTACCGGTTGAACACAGCCCTTGTCCCACGTGGGGTTCACGGTCTCAATTCCCATTATACGGACGAAGCAACTGAGGCTCAGAGAAGTGACTGGCCCAAGGTCACACAACAGACAAGTGGTGGGGTGGTCTCCCCCCTGGGAGTGGGCACGGAGAGGAGAGGTGGTCTGGTGGATAGAGCCCCGGCCGGGAGTCAAAAGGACCTGTATTCTAATACCGGACCCACAACTGGTCTTCCGTATGACCTTGGACAAGTCACTTCGCTTCTCTGTCGCCTCAGTTCCCTCACCTGCAAAATGGGGATTGAGTCCCTCGGCATCACGTAAGACATGGACTGTGTCCTGTCTGATTATCTTGAATCTACTGCAGCGCTTAGCTCAGTGTCTGGCACATAATGAGTGCATCATCATCATCATCAATCATATTTATTGAGCGCTTACTATGTGCAGAGCACTGTACTAAGCACTTGGGAAGTACAAATTGGCAACACATAGAGACGGTCCCTACCCAACATTGGGCTTACAGTCTAAAAGGGGGAGACAGAGAACAAAACCAAACATACTAACAAAATAAAATAAATAGAATAGATATGTACAAGTAAAATAAATAAATAAATAAATAAATAGAGTAATAAATATGTACAAACATATAGACATATATACAGGTGCTGTGGGGAAGGGAAGGAGGTAAGATGGGGGGATGGAGAGGGGGACGAGGGGGAGAGGAAGGAAGGGGTTCAGTCTGGGAAGGCCTCATGGAGGAGGTGAGCTCTCAGCAGGGTCTTGAAGGGACGGCTTGGAGTGCATAATAATAATAATAATAATGGCATTTGTTAATTAATTCATTCATTCATTCAATCGTATTTATTGAGCGCTTACTGTGTGCAGAGCAGTGTACTAAGTGCTTGAGAAATCCAAGTTGGCAACACATAGAGACGGTCCCTACCCAACAGTGGGCTCACAGTCTAGAAGGGGGAGACACACAACAAGACAAAACATATTAACAAAAAATAAATAGAATAAATATGTACAAATAAAATAAATAAAGAGTAATAAATACGTACAAACATATATACATGTATACAGGTGGTGAGGGGAGGGGAAGGAGGTAAGGCAGGCGGGTGAGCCCTCTGTTGGGTAGGGACCGTCTCTATATGTTGCCAACTTGTACTTCCCAAGCGCTTAGTACAGCTCTCTGAACACAGTAAGCACTCAATAAATACGATTGATTGACTGATTGGGAAGTCCAAGTTGGCAACATCTAGAGCCGGTCCCTACCCAACAGTGGGCTCACAGTCTAGAAGGGGGAGACGGAGCGCAAAACCAACCATACTAACAAAATAAAATAAATAGAAGAGATATGTACAAGTAAATAAATCAATAAATAGGGCATCACAGGAGTCACGCCTTTAGCCGGGAAGCAAAGGTGAGCAAAGGGAAAGGAGGATTGCTCGGGAGAGGGGGTAAACGGCAAGACTCGATATGGTATATTCGACTCTATCGGTTTAATCCGCGGGCATATCCGCGCCTGCCGGGGACCCCGTGCAACCGGTTAGAGATGGATAACGGATTCCGGGGTGGGAATCTCAAGACAGGCTCCAATGGATCAGGGAAAGGAAGGGGTCGACCGTCATGATGTGACATAAAGATGCAACGTGGACGCGACACAGCGCGGCTTCTTAATAATCATAATAATAATGGCATTTGTTAAGCCCTTACTATGTGCAAAGCACTGTTCTAAGCGCTGGGGAGGATACAAGGTGATTAAGTTGTCCCACGTGGGGCTCACAGTCAATCCCCATTTTACAGATGAGGTCACTGAGGCTCAGAGAAGTTAAGTGACTTGCCCAAGGTCACACAGCAGACATTTGGCGGAGCCGGGATTCAAACCCCTGACCTTTGACTCCAAAGCCCGTGCTCTTTCCACTGAGCCACGCTGCTTCTCCATCGTTGGGGTATAGGCATATGGGGAAGGGGAATTGAATTGAACTGAAGGAACGGAAGCCTTAAAATCCCACTGCCTATGTCGCTCTCTCACCCTCTCTCTGATACGCTCGGTTCCTGGAAAAACTCTTGCGGCTCTTTGTACGTCCATACTGCACGCCCCTAAATCGGCGGTGAATCCCTTCAGAGGAATTCAATCGGAACTGTCCAGGAGGAATGGGGGCGGCGATCCCGGCAAAGGACAGCTCCGACTTCAAGTGGATGGGAGAAGGCCTCAGGAGATTTCATTTTAAAGGATGGAAAAGTGCCTTACCAAAAAATAATGATACAGTTATTCCGAAGAATCCGATGATTTAATGGTTATTTTTCCATCTGAAGAGGGACTGGGCCTTCCGAAATGATTAAGCTTACTCTACCGTGCTTGGGTGGGAATTAATTTGGGAATTAACGGACGGGCTTATGGTAACAAACAGACTCGGCATCTATAATTCCCCATTCCAGAAGCTGTGGTTTCCCCCACTCCGGGGGATCTGTTGAAACGATTAAGCCCGTGGAGGGAGATTACGTACACACAGGCGCTCGTTTTGACCTTCGCCACGGCTGCCGACTGGAAAATCCCGGATGCCGCTAAATCCGGAACGGCCCCGCCGGAGCCCAAAAGACACCGCAACTCGGGGTGCTATGTGGATTGAATACGGGAAAAATCCACGTAGATTTTGAGACTGGTGAACTCTGAGCCCCAACGAGCCCCAAATCATCATCATCAATCATCAATCGTATTTATTGAGTGCTTACTATGTGCAGAGAACTGTACTAAGCGCTTGGGAAGTACAAATTGGCAACATATAGAGACAGTCCCTACCCAACAGTGGGCTCACAGTCTAAAAATGGGCTTCTCCCACTAGCCGGGGTGTCCTGGCCTGGCCTGGTACAAAGAAAATAAGTAAATAAATAGAGTGATAAATCCGTACAAACATATACACATATCAGCGCTTAGAACAGTGCTTTGCACATAGTAAGCGCTTAATAAATGCCATCATCATCATATACGGGCGCTGTGGGGAGCCCCGCGTGGGACAACCTGATCACCTTGTAATTTTTCATTTTACATATTTACTATTCTGTTGATTTTATTTTGTTAACATAGCTTGTGGTGTTGTCTGTCTCCCCCTTTTAGACTGTGAGCCCGTTGTTGGGAAGGGACCAGCTCTAGATATTGCTAACTTGGACTTCCCAAGCGCTTAGTACAGTGCTCTGCACACAGTAAGCGCTCAATAAATACGATTGAATGAATTAATGAAGTAAATAAATAGAGTAATAAATCCGTACAAACATATATACATATCTACAGGCACTGTGGGGAGCCCCACGTGGGACACCCTGATCACCTTGTAATTTTTCATTTTACATATTCACTATTCTGTTGATTTTATTTTGTTAATATAGTTTGTGTTGTTGTCTGTCTCCCCCTTCTAGACTGTGAGCCCGTTGTTGGGTAGGGACCGGATCTAGATGTTGCCAACTTGGACTTCCCAAGCTCTTAGTACAGGGCTCTGCACACAGTAAGCGCTCAATAAATACGATTGATTGAATGAATGAAGTAAATAAATAGAGTAATAAATCCGTACAAACATATATACATATCTACAGGTGCTGTGGGAAGCCCCACATGGGACAACCTGATCACCTTGTAATTTTTCATTTTACATATTTACTATTCTGTTGATTTTATTTTGTTAATATAGTTTGTGTTGTTGTCTGTCTCCCCCTTCTAGACTGTGGGCCCGTTGTTGGGTAGGGACTGTCTCTATATGTTGCCAACTTGGACTTCCCAAGCGCTTAGTACAGTGCTCTGCACACATTAAGCACTCAATAAATACAATTGAATGAATGAATGAAAGGCACATAGTAAGCGCTTAACAAATACCATTATTATTATCACTATTATTATTATTATCATCCCCCCTCCCAGCCCCACATTACTTATGTACGTATCTCTAGACTGTGAGCCCGTTGTTGGGTAGGGACCGTCTCTAAACGTTGCCAACTTGTAATTCCCAAGCGCTTAGTACAGTGCTCTGCACCCAGTAAGTGCTCAAGAAATACAATTGAATGAATGAATGGCACACAGTAAGCGCTTAACAAATACCATCATTATTATTATTATTACAATTGTCATCCCCTCTCCCAGCCCCACAGCACTTATGTACGTATCTCTAGACTGTGAGCCCGTTGTTGGGGAGGTAAGTACTAAGTACTGAGCACTATTCTACAGTACTCTCCAAAGCACTTAGTACACTTAGTACTAAGTAGGCAAGAAGTAAGTACTAAGTACTAAGCACTATTTTACCATACTCTCCAAAGCACTTAGTACTAAGTAAGCACGAAGTACTAAGTACTAAGCACTATTCCACCGTACTCTCCAAAGCACTTCGTATACTTAGTACTAAGTAAGCACTAAGTACTAAGTACTATTCTACCATTCTCTCCAAAGCACTTAGTACACTTAGTACTAAATAAGCACTAAGTACTAAGTACTAAGCACTATTCTAGGTACTCTCCAAAGCACTTAGTACACTTAGTACTAAGTAAGCACTAAGTACTATTATATCGTACTCTCCAAAGCACTTAGTACACTTAGTACTAAGAAAGCAATAAGTACTAAGTACTAGTCTACGGTACTCTCCAAAGCACTTAGTACACTTAGTACTAAGTAAGCACTAAGTAAGTACTAAGTACTATTCTACCATACTCTCCAAAGAACTTAGTACACTTAGTATTAAGTAAGCACGAAGTACTAAGTACTAAGCACTATTCTACCCTACTCTCCAAAGCACTTAGTACACTTAGTACTAAGTAAGCACAAAGTAAGTACTAAGTACTAGGGCACTATTCTACTATACTCTCCAAAGCACTTAGTACTAAGTACTAAGTACTATTCTACCGTACTCTCCAAAGTACTTAGTACACTCAGTACTAAGCAAGCACTAAGTACTAAGTACTATTCTACCCTACTCTCCAAAGCACTTAGTACACTTAGTACTAAGCACGAAGTACTAAGTACTAAGCACTATTCTACCTTACTCTCCAAAGCACTTAGTACACTTAGTACTAAGTAAGCACTAAGGAAGTACTAAGTACTATTCTACCTTACTCTCCAAAGCACTTAGTACACTTAGTACTAAGTAAGCACTAAGTACTAAGCACTATTCTACCCTACTCTCCAAAGCACTTAGTACACTTAGTACTAAGTAAGCACTAAGTACTAAATACTATTCTACAGTACTCTCCAAAGCACTTAGTACACTTAATACTAAGTAAGCACAAAGTACTAAGTACTATTCTAACCTACTCTCCAAAGCACTTAGTACTAAGTAAGCACGAAGTAAGTACTAGTACTAAGCACTTAGTGAGGTCTCAATAAACACGGCTGAATAAATGAACTTCCTCGTGAACTGAAAAAGGGGCTGGTTTCTCCGTGAGGCTGCCAAGATTTGGGGGTGAAAGGGGGCTGTTCCCGACCTCACCTCCGTCAGCAGCTCTTCCCAGCGAGAATTAAACTTCTCCACTTTCTCGCCGATGAGCTCATCCAAAACTCCCCCGTCGGTTAAGGTCTGGGCCAGCTCGCGGATCAGGCTGCGGTTCTCTTCGGGGTGTCGCATCAACCGCTCCAGGGACTGAAACACATTTAATAATGATAAAAATAATGGCATTTATTAAGCGCTTTCTGACCCAGCATGGTGACCTGGATAATAATAATAATAATACTGACATTAAGCGCTTACTAGGTACAAAGCACTGCTCTAAGCGCTGGGGAGGTTACAAGGCGATCAGGTTGTCCCATGGGGGGGCTCAATCCCCATTTTCCAGATGAGGGAACTGAGGCCCAGAGAAGTGAAGTGACTTGCCCAGAGTCACACGGCTGACAAGTGGCGGAGCCGGGGTTTGAACCCAGGACCTCTGACTCCAAGGCCCGGGCTCTTCTCCATGGCAGAACAACCATGATCTGCCACCTTATCGGCGTCTGCATAACTTCCAACTGAAATCGACTCTATCTGCTGTACTGAACACAGTAAGCGCTCAGTAAATACAGTGAATCAACTGAATTGAAGTTATACTGTGCTCTCCCAACTGCTTAGGACAATGCTCTGTACACAGTAAGCGCTAAAGAAGCAGCGTGGCTCAGTGGAAAGAGCCCGGGCTTTGGAGTCAGAGGTCATGGGTTCAAATCCCGGCTCCACCACTTGTCCGCTGTGTAACTTTGGGCAGGTCACTTCACTTCTCTGGGCCTCAGTTCTCTCATCTGTAAAATGGGGATTAAGACTGTGAGCCCCCCGTGGAACAACCTGATCACCTTGTAACCTCCCCAGTGTGTAGAACAGTGCTTTGCACATAGTAAGCACTTAATAAATACCATCATTATTATTATTATTATTATAAAGAAATACGAATGACTAAGGAGCTTCTCAGCTGTGTGACTTTGGGCGAGTCACTTCACATCAATGTGCCTCAGTTCCCTCATCTGTAAAATGGGGATGAAGATTGTGAGCCCCCCCGTGGGACAACCTGATCTCCTTGTAACCTCCCCAGCGCTTACAACAGTGCTTGGCACATAGTAAGCATTTAATAAATGTCATTATTATTATTATGTGTAGTAGTAGTATTATAGTAATGCCATTATTACTATTATTATTATCATTATTATTATAGTAAGCGCTTAATAAATGCCACCATTATCATTATCATTCTCAATTCCAAGTCTGTTTTTATTGTCGCAAAATATGTGAAGAATAAAACATCGGAAATCAATGAAGACGTGTTTTAAATCCAACCCCTTTTAGACTGTGAGCCCACTGTTGGGTAGGGACTGTCTCTATATGTTGTCAACTTGTACTTCCCAAGCACTTAGTCCAGTGCTGTGCACACAGTAAGCGCTCAATAAATACGATTGATTGATTGATCCAACGCTTTGCACATAGTAAGCGCTTAACAAATACCATTATTATCATTACCATTATTATCCATTCAATCGTATTTATTGAGCGCTTACTGTGTGCAGAGCACTGGACTAAGCACTTGGGAAGTACAAGTTAGCAACATATTATTATCATTATTTTATTATTATTAAAGGCAGGTTGGGCCTGTGAACGTACCTGCTACCAGGTGAAGCTGAAATACTCAACACATGTGAGCTTCCAAATAAATATCTGGAATGGAAGCTTGTCAACTGGCAGGAAATGTGTCTGCTGATTCTACTGTATTGGACTCTCCCAAGTGCTTAGTTTATTTGTGTTAATGTCGGTCTCACCCTCTAGACTGTAAGTCTGTTGTGGGCGGGGAAGATGTCAGTTTATTGCTTTATTGCTTTATTGCGGGGAAGATGTCAGTTTATTGCTTCACTGTACGCTCTGGAAAGCTTAGTACAGGCCTCCGCACCCAGTAATCATTCATTCATTCATTCAGTCGCATTTATCGAGCGCTTACCGTGTGCACAGCCCTGTACTAAGCGCTTGGGAAGTACAAATCAGCAACGTACAGAGACGGTCCCTACCCGACAGCGGGGTCACAGTCTAGAATCAATCAATCAACCGTATTTATTGAGCGCTTACTGTGTGCCGAGCACTGTACTAAGTGCTTGGGAAGTACAAGTTGGCGACATAAGGGGGAGACAGACAACAAAACAGAACATATTAGCAAAATAAAATAAATAGAATAAATATGTACAGATAAAATAGAGTAATAAATGGGTACAAACATATGTACATATATACAGGTGCTGTGGGGAGGGGAATCAATCAATCAATCGTATTTATTGAGCGCTTACTGTGTGCAGAGCACTGTACTAAGTGCTTGGGAAGTACAAATCGGCAACGTACAGAGACGGTCCCTACCCAACAGCGGGCTCGCAGTCTAGAATCAATCAATTTATTGAGCGCTTACTGTGTGCCGAGCACCACACTAAGCGCTTGGGAAGTACAAGTTGGCGACATAAGGGGGAGACAGACAACAAAACAGAACATATTAACAAAATAAAATAAATAGAATAAATACGTACAAGTAAAATAGAGTAATAAATAGGCACAAACATATATGCATATATACAGGTGCTGTGGGGAGGAGAATCAATCAATCAATCATATTTATTGAGCGCTTACTATGTGCAGAGCACTGTACTAAGCGCTTGGGAAGTACAAGTTGGCAACATATAGAGACGGTCCCTACCCAACAGTGGGCTCACAGTCTAGAAGGGGGAGGGGGGGAAGGAGGTAAGGCGGGGGGATCGCTCAATAAATTCGATTGACTGAAATGAATGAACGCTCTGCACACAGTAAGTGCTCAAGAATTACCACTGATTGATTGATTGAGCCTTATATATGTTTGTACTTATTTATTACTCTATTTATTGATTTATTTTACTTGTACATATCTATTCTATTTATTTTATTTTGTTAATATGTTTGGTTTTGTTCTCTGTCTCCCCCTTCTAGACTGTGAGCCCACTGTTGGGTAGGGACCGTCTCTAGATGTTGCCAACTTGGACTTCCCAAGCGCTTAGTCCAGTGCTCTGCACACAGTAAGCGTTCAATAAATACGATTGATTGATTGAGGTAAGGCGGGGGGATCGCTCAATAAATTCGATTGACTGAAATGAATGAATGCTCTGCACATAGTAAGTGCGCAAGAATTACCACTGATTGATTGAGCCTTATATATGTTTGTACATATTTATTACTCTATTTATTTATTTGACTTGTACATATCTATTCTATTTATTTTATTTTGTTAGTATGTTTGGTTTTGTTCTCTGTCTCCCCCTTCTCGACTGTGAGCCCGCTGTTGGGTAGGGACTGTCTCTCTATGTTACTTCCCAAGCGCTTAGTCCAGTGCTCTGCACACAGTAAGTGCTCAATAAATACGATTGATTGATTGATTGATTGATTGATTGATTTCAGCACATGGGGCCCGGCAATGACTGACAGATGATCACCGCCGGGGTCCTGGGACGAAATCTCGTGTCAGCGGGCTGGTGTTCAGTGTGCATTTCCTCCCGAGCTACATCTGGCTGCTTCAGACGTCAACAGTGCTCCGCACATAGTAAGCGCTTAACAAATGCCATTATTATTATTATTATTATTATTATTATTATTACTCACATCCAGGGCTTCGGAGATATCTTCGGCGCCTCCAGACACATTCTCAGTTGCCTTCAGCTTCCAAGCCACCTGGTCCAGCCATTTGTGCTCAGTCTCCAGGTAGCCTAACAACTCACACCAACACGCCCAAACTTCCTGCGGAGGAAACGCTGAGATGTCGCTTTCAATCAATCGATCAATTGTATTTACTGAGCGCTTACTGTGTGCAGAGCACTGTACTAAGCGCTTTCCCGGCTATCGGAAGGCTTCTAAGGTGGGAAGTGCCTCCTCATTTCTATCACCGCACATGGAATACCTGGGAAAAGACTACATTCTTTGGGGAATTCCACTGATTGAAAGCTACAAGAGTTTCATCCGTTCATTCAATTGCATTTATTGAGTGCCTGCTATGTGCCAAGCACTGTACTGAGCGCTTGGGAAGCCCAAGTTGGCAACATATGGAGATGGTCCCTACCCGACAGCGGGCTCACAGTCTAGAAGGAGTTTGTTCTCTCTGCCTAACCAGCACTCTCACCAATGATATATCAGGAGCTCCAGAGTATCCTTCCCCTCCCCACAGCACCTGTATAATAATAATAATAAAATAATAATGATGGCATTTATTAAGCGCTTACTATGTGCAAAGCACTGTTCTAAGCGCTGGGGAGGTTACAAAGTGATCAGGTTGTCCCACGGGGGGCTCACAGCCACTGCTGGGTAGGGACCGTCTCTATATGTTGCCAACTTGGACTTCCCAAGTGCTCAGTACAGTGCTCTGCACACAGTAAGCGCTCAATAAATACGATTGATTGATTGATTGATTAATCCCCATTTGACAGATGAGGGAACTGAGGCCCAGAGAAGTGAAATGACCTGCCCAAAGTCACCCAGCTGACAATTGCCGGAGCCGGGATTTGAACCCGTGACCTTGGACTCCAAAGTCCGTGCTCTTTCCACAGAGCCACGCTGCTTCTCGCTGTACATATTTATTATTCTATTTATTTTACATTCTATATTTTGTTAATATGTTCTGTTTTGTTGTCTGTCTCCCCCTTATGTCGCCAACTTGTACTTCCCAAACGCTTAGTACAGTGCTCTGCACACAGGAAGCGCTCAATAAATACGACTGATTAACTGATTCTAGACTGTGAACCCCCTGTCGGGTAGGGACCGTCTCTGTACGTTGCCGATTTGTACTTCCCAAGCGCTTATGTTCTATTTATTTATTATGCTATTTATTTATTTTACTTGTACATATTTATTCTATTTATTTTATTTGGTTTAAATGTTTTGTTTTGTTGTCTCTCTCCCCCTTCTAGACTGTTTGTACACATTTATTACTCTATTTTACTTGTACATATTTATTCTATTTATTTTATTTGGTTTAAATGTTTTGTTTTGTTGTCTCTCTCCCCCTTCTAAACTGTTTGTACATATTTATTACTCTATTTTACTTGTACATATTTATTCTATTTATTTTATTTGGTTAATATGTTTTGTTTTCTGTCTCCCCCTTCTAGACTGTGAGCCCGCTGTTGGGTAGGGACTGTCTCTAGATGTTGCCAACTTGGACTTCCCAAGCGTTTAGTCTAGTGCTCTGCACACAGTAAGCGCTCAATAAATACGATTGAATGAATGAATATGTTGCAAACTTGGACTTCCCAAGCGCTTAGTCCAGTGCTCTGCACACAGTAAGTGCTCAATAAATATGATTGAATGAATATGTTGCAAACTTGGACTTCCCAAGCGCTTAGTACAGTGCTGTGCACACAGTAAGCGCTCAATAAATACGATTGAATGAATGAATGAATATGTTGCAAACTTGTACTTCCCAAATGCTTAGTACAGTGCTCTGCACACAGTAAGCGCTCAATACGATTGAATGAATGAATGAATATGTTGCCAACTTGTACTTCCCAAGCATTTAGTCCAGTGCTCTGCACACAGTAAGCGCTCAATAAATACGATTGAATGAATGAATATGTTGCAAACTTGGACTTCCCAAGCGCTTAGTCCAGTGCTCTGCACACTGTAAGCGCTCAATAAATATGATTGAATGAATGAATATGTTGCAAACTTGTACTTCCCAAATAATTAGTACAGTGCTCTGCACACAGTAAGTGCTCAATAAATACTATTGAATGAATGAATGAATATGTTGCCAACTTGTACTTCCCAAGCGTTTAGGCCAGTGCTCTGCACACAGTAAGCACTCAATAAATACGATTGAATGAATGAGTGAATATGTTGCAAACTTGTACTTCCCAAGTGCTTAGTCCAGTGCTCTACACACAGTAAGCGCTCAATAAATATGATTGAATGAATGAATGTGTTGCAAACTTGTACTTCCCAAATGCTTAGTCCAGTGCTCTGCACACAGTAAGCGCTCAATAAATACAATTGAATGAATGAATGAATATGTTGCAAACTTGTACTTCCCAAGCGCTTAGTCCAGTGCTCTGCGCACAGTAAGCACTTAATAAATACGATTGAATGAATATGTTGCAAACTTGCACTTCCCAAGCATTTAGTCCAGTGCTCTGCACACAGTAAGCGCTCAATAAAAACGATTGAATGAATGAATGAATATGTTGCAAACTTGGACTTCCCAAGCGCTTAGTCCAGTGCTCTGCACACAGTAAGCGCTCAATAAATATGATTGAATGAATGAATATGTTGCAAACTTGTACTTCCCAAATGTTTAGTACAGTGCTCTGCACACAATAAGCGCTCAATAAATATGATCGAATGAATGAATATGTTGCAAACTTGTACTTCCCAAATGCTTAGTCCAGTGCTTTGCACACAGTAAGCGCTCAATCAATACGATTGAATGAATGAATGAATATGTTGCAAACTTGTACTTCCCAAGCGCTTAGGCCAGTGCTCTGCACACAGTAAGCGCTCAATAAATATGATTGAATGAATGAATATGTTGCAAACTTGGACTTCCCAAGCGCTTAGTCCAGTGCTCTGCACACAGTAAGCGCTCAATAAATACGATTGAATGAATGGATGAATCTATTTTTGCCTCAGAGAGTCATTTTTTTTTAGATAACATTAGATTATATGGAGTGTTGTCTTGGTGCCCAGCGAATTATGCGTCACTTGTCAGAATGTCTCCTTATCGGATCCTCCTCATCCCAAAGGGAAAGCTAAGGCTCATAGTTTTGGAGTTCCTTCATTGCCTGACATTTATTATTGTTATTATTATTATCATCATTGTCATCATTATGGTATTTTTAAACACTTACTACGTGCTAAGCACAGCTCTAAGTAATGATAATGGCATTTATTAAGCGCTTACTATGTGCAAAGCACTGTTCTAAGTGCTGGGGAGGTTACAAGGTGATCAGGTTGTCCCACGGGCGGCTCACAGACTTAATCCCCACTGTACAGATGAGGTAACTGAGGCACAGAGAAGTGAAGGGACTTGCCCAAAGTCACACAGCTGGCAAGTGCGGAGCCGGGATTCGAACCCATGACCTCTGACTCCAAAGCCCGGGCTCTTGCCACTGAACCACGCTGCTTCTCTACTTCCTGTTCCTCCTTTTCCTCTTAATAATTACTATTAATCGTTAATAAGTATTAATAAGCGCCAAGTAGATCAGGTAGGACACAGTCTCTTTTTTATGATCGTATTTATTGAGCGCTTACTGTGTGCAGAGCACTGTACTAAGCGCTTGGGAAGGACAAGTTGGCAACATATAGAGACGGTCCCTACCCGACAGTGGGCTCACAGTCTAGAAGGGGGAGAATATTCATTCAATCGTATTTATTGAGCGCTTACTGTGTGCTGAGCACTGTACTAAGCGCTTGGGAAGGACAAGCTGGCAACATATAGAGACGGTCCCTACGCAACAGTGGGCTCACAGTCTAGAAGGGGGAGAATATTCATTCAATCATATTTATTGAGCACTTACTGTGTGTAGAGCACTGTACTAAGCGCTTGGGAAGGACAAGTTGGCAACATCTAGAGACGGTCCCTACCCAACAGTGGGCTCACAGTCTAGACGGATGTCATATGTCATAGAGAAGCAGTGTGGCTCAGTGGAAAGGAGTTGCATGGTAAAGGCCACCCGTCGTTCTCCCGACTGAGGCAAGTTCCCTCATCTGTAAAATGGGGATGAAGACTGTGAGCCCCCCGTGGGACAACCTGATCACCCTGTAACCTCCCCGGCACTTAGAACAGTGCTTTGCACATAGTAAGCGCTTAATAAATGCCATTATTATTATTATTATCCAGCAGTGAGCCCCCCGTGGGACAACCTGGTCACCCTGTAACCTCCCCGGCGCTTAGAACAGTGCTTTGCACATAGTAAGCACTTAATAAATGCCATAAAAAAAGGAGTTGCGTGGTAGAGGCCACTAGTCATTCTCCCGACTGAGGCAAATTCCGTCATCTGTAAAATGGGGATGAAGACTGTGAGCCCCCCGTGGGACAACCCGATCACCTTGTAACCTCCCCGGCGCTTAGAACAGTGCTTTGCACATAGTAAGCGCTTAATAAACGCCAGAAAAAAAAAGGAGTTGCGTGGTCGAGGCCACCCGTCGTTGTCCCGACTGAGGCAAGTTCCCTCATCTGTAAAATGGGGATTAAGACTGTGGGCCCCCCGTGGGACAACCTGATGGCCTTGTAACCTTCCCAGCGCTTAGAACAGTGCTTGGCACATAGTAAGCGCTTAATAAATGCCAATAAAAAAAAAAGGAGTTGCGTGGTAGAGGCCACCCGGCGTTCTCCCGACTGAGGCAAGTTCCCTCATCTACAAAATGGGGATTAAGACGGTGAGCCCCCCGTGGGACAACCTGATCTAACTGTAACCTCCCCAGCGCTTAGAACAGTGCTTGGCACATAGTAAGTGCTTAATAAATGCCATTAAAAAAAAAAAGGAGTTGCGTGGTAGAGGCCACCTGTCGTTCTCCCGACTGAGGCAAATTCCTTCATCTGTAAAATGGGGGTGAAGACGGTGAGCTCCCCGTGGGACAACCTGATCACCTTGTAACCTCCCCGGCGCTTAGAACAGTGCTTGGCACATAGTAAGTGCTTAATAAATGCCATAAAAAAAAAAAGGAGTTGCATGGTCGAGGCCACCCGCTGTTCTCCCGACTGAGGCAAGTTCCCTCATCTGTAAAATGGGGATTAAGACTGTGAGCCCCCCGTGGGACAGCCCGATCACCTTGGAACCTAGTGAGCACTTAATAAATGCCATCATCACTATTATTATTGTTCTTATTAAGCGGCAACGTCCTACTTCTCAAGTGTGCGCTCAATAAATACGACTGAATGAAGGAATGAATTTCCCCAGAGACGGGGCCACTGGGGCGGGGGCGGGCGGGGGGTGCGATGGCTAAGCTCCCGTTTCTCCCGCTTTCGCTCGCGGGAGACTCGGGCGGCCACCGCCTCTTGGGATCAATCAATCGATCAATGGTATTTATGGAGCGCTTACTGATCAGAGGGGATGAAGAATGTGAGCCCCCCGTGGGACAATCTGATCACCTTGTAACTTCCCCGGTGATTAGAACAGTGCTTTGCACATAGTAAGCACTTAATGAATGCTATTATTATTATGAGGGCTACCGCCACGGAGAGCGACGGGAGCCACCGACCTCCAGCATCTTGCACTTCCCGAGGATCCGTCCGCCGAGCCGCTGGAAGTCGGCGACGAAGGCGTCCAGCTCGTTGCGCAGGGCTCCGTGGGCTGAGGGCGGGGCGCCGCACACCAGCCTCCTCGCCGACTCCGTCAGGGCCGCCACCTGCCCCTCCTTCTGGGACACCTCCTCCTTGCCTCTCTGCAAAATCCCACCGCGGGGCGGGGGCGGGGGGGAAGGAACGGCAGCCGAGGTCGGTCGATCCTACTTACTGAGCGCTCGCGGCACGCGGAGCGCCGTACTGGGGACCGAACGGCAGCGGGCCGGTCGATCCGATTTACCGAGCGCCGAACTGGGGACAGACCATCAGTGGGCCGGTCGATCCTATTTACCGAGCGCTGTACTGGGGACAGAACATCAGTCGGTCGGTCGATCCTATTTACTGAGCGCTCACGGCATGCAGAGCGCTGTACTGGGGACAGAACGGCAGTCGAGGTTGGTCAATCCTATTTACTGAACGCTCACTGCATGTAGAGCACTGTACTGGGGACAGAATGTCAGTGGGTCGGTCAATCCGATTTACCGAGAGCTGTACTGGGGACAGAATGGCAATCGAGGTCGATCAATCCTATTTACTGAGCGCTCACGGCATGCAGAACGCTGTACTGGGGACAGAACGGCAGTCCAGGTCAGTCAATCCTATTTACTGAGCGCTCACAGCATGCAGAGCGCTGTACTGGGGATAGAACGGCAGTGGGTCGGTCAATCCGATTTACCGAGCGCTGTACTGGGGACCAAATGTCAGTCCGGGTCGGTCAATCCGATTTACCGAGTGCTGTGTTGGGGACAGAACGGCAGTCCAGGTCGGTCAATCCTATTTACTGAGCGCTCACGGCATGCAGAGCGCTGTACTGGGGACAGAACGGCAGTCCAGGTCAGTCAATCCTATTTACTGAGCGCTCACGGCATGCAGAGCGCTGTACTGGGGACAGAACGGCAGTGGGCCGGTCGATCCGATTTACCGAGCGCCGTACTGGGGACAGAACAGCACTCCAGGTCGGTCAATCCTATTTACTGAGCGCTCACGGCACACAGAGCACTGTACTGGGGACAGAACGGCAGTCAAAGTCGGTCAATCCTATTTACTGAGCACTCATTGCGTGTAGAGCACTGTACTGGGGACAGAATGTTAGTGGGTCGGTCAATCCGATTTACCGAGCGCTGTACTGGGGACAGAACATCAGTCAGTCGGTCAATCCTATTTCCTGAGCGCTCACGGCATGCAGAGCGCTGTACTGGGGACAGAACGGCAGTCGAGGTCGGTCAATCCTATTTACTGAGAGCTCACTGCATGTAGAGCACTGTACTGGGGACAGAATGTCAGTGGGTCGGTCAATCCAATTTACCAAGAGCTGTACTGGGGACAGAATGGCAATCGAGGTCGATCAATCCTATTTACTGAGCGCTCACGGCATGCAGAACGCTGTACTGCGGACAGAACGGCAGTCCAGGTCAGTCAATCCTATTTACTGAGCGCTCACAGCATGCAGAGCGCTGTACTGGGGATAGAACGGCAGTGGGTCGGTCAATCCGATTTACCGAGCGCTGTACTGGGGACCAAATGTCAGTCCGGGTCGGTCAATCCGATTTACCGAGCGCTGTGTTGGGGACAGAACGGAAGTCCAGGTCGGTCAATCCTATTTACTGAGCGCTCACGGCATGCAGAGCGCTGTACTGGGGACAGAACGGCAGTCCAGGTCGGTCAATCCTATTTACTGAGCGCTCACGGCATGCAGAGCGCTGTACTGGGGACAGAACGGCAGTGGGCCGGTCGATCCGATTTACCGAGCGCCGTACTGGGGACAGAACAGCAGTCCAGGTCGGTCAATCCGATTTACCGAGCACTGTACTGGGGACAGAATGGCAGTCCAGGTCGGTCAATCCTATTTACTGAGCGCTCACGGCATGCAGAGCGCTGTACTGGGGACAGAACGGCAGTCGAGGTTGGTCAATCCGATTTACCGAGCACTGTACTGGGGACAGAATGTCAGTGGGCTGGCCAATCCTATTTACTGAGTGCTCACGGCATGCAGAGCACAGTACTGGGGACAGAATGTCAGTTGGTCATTCAATCCAATTTACCGAGCGCTGTACTGGGGACAGAACGTCAGTTGAGGTCGGTCAGTCCTATTTACTGAGCACTCACAGCATGCAGAGCACTGTACTGGGGATAGAACGGCAGTGGGTTGGTCAATCCGATTTACCGAGCGCTGTACTGGGGACCAAATGTCAGTCCGGGTTGGTCAATCCGATTTACCGAGTGCTGTACTGGGGACAGAACGGCAGTCAGTCCTTCAATCCTATATACTGAGTGCTCACGGCATGCAGGGCACGGTACTGGGGACAGAACATCAGTCCAGGTCGGTCAATCCTATTTACTGAGCGCTCATGGCACGCGGAGCGCTGTACTGGGGACAGAACGGCAGTGGGTCGGTCAATCCGATTTACCGAGCGCTGTACTGCCGGCAGTCCAGGTCAGTCACTCCTATTTACTGAGTGCTCACAACATGCAGAGCACTGTACTGGGGACAGCATGTCAGTCGAGGTCGGTCAATCTTATTTACTGAGCGCTCACGGCATGCAGAGCACTGTACTGGGGGCAGGGAGTCAGTGGGTCGGTCAATCCGATTTACCGAGCTCCGTACGGGGGACAGAACGGCAGTGGGTCGGTCGATCCGATTTACCGAGCGCTGCACTGGGGACGGAACATCAGTCCAGGTCGGTCAATCCTATTTACTGAGCGCTCAGTACAGCGCTCTGCACGCGGTTAGCACTCAAATCCCGGAGTCAGACTGCACGCACAAGTGATGGAGGGAAGGACCCGAGGTCAGGCCGCCGCTTCCGTTGATGATGACAATGGCATTTGTTAAGCGCTTACTATGTGCCGAGCACTATTCTAAGCGCTGGGGCGGGGCTACAGGGTGATCAGCTTGTCCCACGGGGGGCTCACAGTCTTAACCCCCATTTTCCAGCTGAGGGAACCGAGGCTCAGAGAAGTGAAGCGACTAGGCCGAGGTCACACGGCCGACAAGCGGCGGAGGTGGGATTCGAACCCATGACCTCTGCCTCCAGAGCCCGGGCTCTTTCCGCGGAGCCGCGCGGCTTCCCTTTCCGTCGCCGACGTGGCCTCACCGTCAGTTCCTCCACGGCTCCTTCCAACTCTTCCGGCGTCTTGTATTCGAAATCCCTCTGGAGGTACTCGGCTTCCGCTCGGCCCATCCAGTCGCGCAGCTCCGACAGATCTTTCCGAAGACCCACCGTCTTATCCAACCCGCCTTTTAGGGCCTCCTTCCTCGCCTGGACCTGAAACACAAGCCGAGCCACGCGTCACAAACGTGTCATCCGCTGTGTCGTTTTTTTTATGACCGCAAAGTGTTTATTCTGCGCCGCGCCACGCGGCACCAATGTGTCATCCGCTGTGTTGTTTTTTTATGACCGCAAAGTGTTTATTCTTCACCACACCACGCGTCACCAATGTGTCATCCGCTGTTTTTTTATGACCGCAAAGTGTTTATTCTGCGCCGTGCCACGCGTCACAAATGTGTCATCCACTGTGTTGCTTTTTTATGACCGCCAAGTGCTTATTCTGCGCCGCGCCACGCGTCACAAATGTGTCATCCGCTGTTTTTTTATGACCGCAAATGTTTATTCTGCGCTGTGCCACGTGTCACGAATGTGTCACCCGCTGTTTTTTTGACCGCAAAGTGTTTATTCTGCCCCGTGCCACGCGTCACCGATGTGTCATCTGCTGTGTCGTTTTTTTATGACCGCAAAGCGTTTATTCTGCGCTGTGCCACGCATCACAAATGTGTCATACGCTGTGTTGGTTTTTTTAAGACCGCAAAGTGTTTACTCTGCACCGTGCCACGCGTCACCAATGTGTCACCCACTGTTTTTTATGACCGCAAAGTGTTTATTCTGTGCTGTGCCAAGCGTCACCAATGTGTCATCCGCTGTGTTGTTTTTTTTATAACCGCAAACCAAATGTGTCATCCGCTGTATTGGTTTTTTTTTTTATGACCGCAAAATGTTTATTCTGCGCTGTGCCACGCGTCACGAATGTGTCATCCGCTGTGTTGGTTTTTTAATGACCGCCAAGTGTTTATTCTGCACCGTGCCACGTGTCACGAAAGTGTCACCCACTGTGTCGTTTTTTTATGACCGCAAAGTGTTTATTCTGTGCCGTGCCACGCATCGCCAATGTGTCATCCGCTGTTTTATGACCGCAAATGTTTATTCTGCGCTGTGCCACGCGTCACGAATGTGTCACCCGCTGTGTTGGTTTTTTTATGACCGCCAAAGTGTTTATTCTGCACCGTGCCACGCGTCACGAAAGTGTCACCCACTGTGTCTTTTTTTATGACCGCAAAGTGTTTATTCTGCGCCGTGCCACGCGTCACCAATGTGTCATCCGCTGTTTTTTTATGACCGCAAATGTTTATTAAGCGCTTACTATGTGCCAAGCACCGTTCTAAGTGCTGGGGAGGTTACAATAATAATAATGATCATAATGGTGGGATTTATTAAGCACTTACTATGTGCAAAGCACTGTTTTAAGCGCTGGGGAGGTTACAGGCGATCGGGTTGTCCCACGGGGGGCTCACAGTCTTCATCCCCGTTTTCCAGATGAGGGAACTGAGGCCCAGAGAAGTGAAGTGACTCGCCCAGAGTCCCACAGCCGACAATTGGCGGGGCCGGGATCTGAACCGACGACCTCTGACTCCAAAGCCCGGGCTCTTTCCACCGAGCCGCGCTGCTTGGGCTTCCCACGCGCTTAGTACAGTGCTCCGCACGCAGTAAGCGCTCAATAAATACGAGTGAACGAACGAAGGAGCCTCCCTACCTGCTGGCAAATGTGATCCCACCGCGCGTTGAGGTCCGTGAGCTCGGCCTGGAGGCCGGAGGCGAATCGCGACTCGGCTTCGCTCTGCATCTGCTGCCCCGTGGCGTTCACGCTGCTCCAGCTGGGACGGAGGGTCTGGATGTCGTTAACTAAAACCTAGAGAACGGCCGATCCTTCCGTCAATCGCTATCTTTTTTTTGTTTTTATAATAATAATAATAATGATGATGGCATTTATTAAGCGCTTACTACGTGCCAAGCACTGTTCTAAGCGCCGGTGAGGTGACAAGGTGATCAAGTTGTCCCAGGGGGGGTTCACAGCCTTCATCCCCATTTTCCAGATTCATTCAATCATATTTATTGAGCGCTTACTGTGTGCAGAGCACTGTACTAAGTGCTTGGGAAGTACAAGTTGGCAATGAGGCCAGATGAGGTCACTGAGGCCCGGAGAAGTGAAGTGACTGGCCCAGAGTCACCCAGCTGACAGCTGGCAGAGCCGGGATTTGAACCCATGACCTCGGACTCCAAAGCCCGGGCTCTTTCCACTGACAGGGCACCGAGCGGCAGTTTAAATAGCAATCGGGATTCCTGCTCTCGAGGAGCTTGCAATCAAGCGGGGGAGAAAAAGGCTACAATAAAGTACAGAGCGGAATCAATCAATCAATCAATCAATCAATCGTATTTATTGAGTGCTTACTATGTGCAGAGCACTATACTAAGCGCTTGGGAAGTACAAATTGGCAACATATAGGAACAGAATAAAAAAGGTAGATACAAAGACACACTGTGAGTTCTTCCACACTTCAGCAATGTATGCACAACCTCTTAAGCACAGGGGTACAAACAACACAAGACATTCTAGTCTCGGCTCAGCGGAAAGAGCCCGGGCTTTGGAGTCCGAGGTCATGGGTTCAAATCCCGGCTCGGCCCATTGTCAGCTCTGTGACTTTGGGCAAGTCACTTCACTTCTATGTGCACCAGTTACCTCATCTGTAAAATGGGGATGAAGACTGTGAGCCCCCCGTGGGACATACTGGTCACCTTGTAACCTCCCCAGCGCTTAGAACAGTGCTTTGCACATAGTAAGCGCTTAATAAATGCCATTATTATTATTGTTATTGTGGGGATGAAGACTGTCAGCCCCCTGTGGGACAACCTGCTCACTTTGTAACCTCCCCAGTGCTTAGAACAGTGCTTTGCACATAGAAAGCACTTAATAAATGCCATTATCATTATTATAATTAATTCATTCATTGAATCGTATTTATTGAGCACTTACTGTGTGCAGAGCACTGTACTGAGCGCTTGGGAAGTCCAAGTTGGCAACATACAGAGAGACGGTCCCTACCCGACAGCGGGCTCACAGTCTAGGAGCAGGGGACCGAGAACAAAACAAAACATATTAACAAAAGGAAATAAAGAGAATAAATACGTACAAATAAAATCAATACAGTAATCAACCCCCTGGGTAGTACACTTGACCTGGATTTACTGTACTAAGTGCTTAGTGCAGCGTGGCTCAGTGGAAAGAGCCTGGGCTTTGGAGTCAGAGGTCATGGGTTTAAATCCTGGCTCCGCCAACTGTCAGCTGTGTGACTCTGGGCAAGTCACTTCACTTCTCTGGGTCTCAGTTCCCTCATCTGGAAAATGGGGATTAAAGCTGTGAGCCCCCCGGGGGACAACCTGATCACCTTGTCACTTCCCCGGCGCTTAGAACAGTGCTTTGCACATCGTAAGCGCTTAATAAATACCGATATTATTATTATTATTAATAAATGCGATTGATTGATTGATTGATTTACAGCGGCTCCAGTCGGTTCCGCTGAAGAGCCGGGCCCCATGTAGCAGTCAGAAGGAGATCGGCGCTGACTACTGTTTGAGTGGAGGATCGGGGCCCTCCTCAATCCGGGCCCGGCCGCCGGGAAGAGCCGGACTACTTACCGTGCACTGCTCCAGCTGCTTCTCCAGGACGTCGGGGTCTCCCAGAGCGGGCCGCTCCTCCGTGAGGAAAACGTCCACTTCGGCCATCCACTTCTTCAGGGTTTCGATGTCGTTCTGGAATAATAATAATAACGACAGCATTTAGTAAGCGCTTACTATGTGCAAAGCACTGTTCTAAGCGCTGGGGAGGTTCCAAGGTGATCAGGTGGTCCCATGGGGGGCTCACAGTCTTCATCCCCATTTTCCAGATGAGGTCACTGAGGCCTGGAGAAGTGAAGTGACTTGCCCAAAGTCACCCAGCTGACAATTGGTGGAGCCGGGATTTGAACCCATGACCTCTGACTCCAAAGCCCGGGCTCTTTCCACTGAGCCAAGCTGCTTCCCCACGGGGGGCTCACAGTCTTAATCCCCATTTTACAGATGAGGTCACTGAGGCCCAGAGAAGTGAAGTGACTTGCCCGAAGTCACACAGCTGACAACTGGCGGAGCCGGGATTTGAACCCATGACCTCTGACTCCAAAGCCCGGGCTCTTTCCACTGAGCCACGCTGCTTCTCCACTGAGCCAAGGAAGGACAGAGGGAGAGATCAAGAGGCAGGGAGAGAATCAGAGAGAGAGATTCATTCATTCAATCGAGCGCTTACTGTGTGCACAGCACTGTACTAAGCGCTTGGGAAGTCCAAGTTGGCAACATATAGAGACGGTCCCTACCCGACAGCGTCTAGAAGACTGTGAAAAGATGGAAAGAGAAATAGAGAGAGAGATACAGGGTTGTCCCACGGGGGGTTCACAGTCTTCATATCCATTTTACAGATGAGGTAACTGAGGCACAGAGAAGTTAAGTCACTTGCCCAAAGTCACATAACTGAGGCACAGAGAAGTTAAGTGACTTGCCCAGAGTCACAGAGCTAAAATTGATAGAGCTGGAATTTGAACCCATGACCTTGAAATGCCAATAATGCCTAATAATAATAATGCCTAGTTTGGGCATTAATAATGCTAATGCCCAATAATGCCTAATAATAATAATGCCTAATTTAGGCATCAGGTAGAAGTTTTCTGTCTGTGGGAGGGGGTGTTAATACCTAAAACTAAGGCAACTGAGAAAATGATGTGTTTGCGCAACGGGAAATATTGCGACTTCAAACGCTATCTTTTGGACAAATAATTAATGAATAGAATCTACCCATTTTGTATCAAGATTGGGAAAGCACGCAAGCAGCCAAATAGAGGAAGAGTTGCCCAAACTAGTTTTCTAGTCCTTCTGGTCCTTCCCCTTTTAGACTGTGAGCCCACTGTTGGGTAGGGACCATCTCTATATGTTGCCAACTTGGACTTCCCAAGCGCTTAGTCCAGTGCTCTGCACACGGTAAGCGCTCAATAAATACGACTGATTGATTGATTGATTCTAGACTGTGAGCCCGTTGCCGGGTAGGGACTGTTGCCGACTTGGACTTCCCAAGCGCTTAGTCCAGTGCTCTGCACACAGTAAGCGCTCAATAAATACGATTGATTGATTGATTGATTGTAGAGCACACAGTGTGTGTGTGTGTGGGGGTGCAATTGTGTTACAATGAAAACGTCCCCAGTGTCAGCAGGGGAGGTGACTACCAATGGCTCTGGGTTTTCTGCCCAAAATAAATAGAGGAAGAGTTGCCCAAACTAGTTTTCTCGTCCTTCTAGTCCTTCCCCTTTTAGACTGTGAGCCCACTGTTGGGTAGGGACCATCTCTATATGTTGCCAACTTGGACTTCCCAAGCGCTTAGTCCAGTGCTCTGCACACAGTAAGTGCTCAATAAATACGACTGATTGATTGATTGATTGATTCTAGACTGTGAGCCCATTGCCGGGTAGGGACTGTTGCCGACTTGGACATCCCAAGCGCTTAGTCCAGTGCTCTGCACACAGTAAGCGCTCAATAAATACGATTGATTGATTGTAGAGCACACAGTGTGTGTGTGTGTGGGTGCAATAGTGTTACAATGAAAACGTCCCCAGTGTCAGCAGGGGAGGTGACTACCGATGACTCTGGGTTTTCTGCCAAAAAAAAATAGAGGAAGAGTTGTCCAAACTAGTTTTCCAGTTCTTCTAGTCCTTCCCCTTTTAGACTATGAGCCCACTGTTGGGTAGGGACTGTCTCTATATGTTGCCAACTTGGACTTCCCAAGCACTTAGTACAGTGCTCTGCACACAGTAAGCGCTCAATAAATATGATTGTTTGATTGTAGGGAATATGAGAGGACACAGTGTGTGTGTGGGGGTGCAACTGTGTTACAATGAAAACGACCCCAGTGTCAGCAGGGGAGGTGACTACCGATGACTCTGGGTTTTTTGCCAAAAAAAAATAGAGGAAGAGTTGCCCAAACTAGTTTTCTCGTCATCATCATCATCAATCGTATTTATTGAGCGCTTACTGTGTGCAGAGCACTGTACTAAGCGCTTGGGAAGTACAGGTCGTCCTTCTAGTCCTTCCCCTTTTAGACCGTGAGCCCACTGTTGGGTAGGGACCGTCTCTATATGTTGCCGACTTGGACTTCCCAAGCGCTTAGTCCAGCGCTCTGCACACAGTAAGCGCTCAATAAATACGACTGAATGAATGAATGCAGGGTGACCTCTTCGTTGAATTAGGACTGAACGAACGAATGAAGCCGGGGCGCGGGAGCCGGAGGAAACCGAAGCGGCCTCACCTGGTACTGGTGCAGTCGGGCCAACTGCCCTTCGAGCTTCTGGCCGACGTCGGCCAGCCGGGCCGAGGACTTCTTCCAGCGGGAGAGGAGCCCGGCGACCTCGGCCCGGTACTTGGGGCCCGCCTGGCGGGAGGAGGCCTTGCGGGCCAGCTCTTCCACGGCCATCCCCAGGGAGTCGAGGCCCGGCTGCTGCTCCCGCAGGGCCCGCTGCAGGGCCTGCCCGGGGAGACGGGATGGGGTGAGCGTCTGGAACCTGCCCCCGAGCCCAATTCCACGGAAACATTTCTGCTTCAAAGGCACAGCGTCCGCTCACCCCCCGGTTACGGACCGGAGAAAACACCGGCTGCCAAGCATTCACTCTAATCCGTTCCTGCGGCATTTATTAAAAGTAGCCGCGGATTCCTAACGCTCTTTTTTTATTCATCGACGTCCTTGCCGCTCTTTTTTTTTATTCATCGAGACTACTTAGAGCTCACCTCCTCCAGGAGGCCTTCCCAGACTGAGCCCCTTCCTTCCTCTCCCCCTCGTCCCCCTCTCCATCCCCCCCATCTTACCTCCTTCCCTTCCCCACAGTACCTGTATATATGGATATATGTTTGTACATATTTATTACTCTATTTACCGATCAATCAATCAATCAATCGTATTTATTGAGTACTTACTGTGTGCAGAGCACTGTACTAAGCTCTTGTACTAACCCCTCTCCATCCCCCCGTCTTACCTCCTTCCCTTCCCCACAGCACCTGTATATATGGATATATGTTTGTACATATTTATTACTCTATTTATTTATTTATTTTGCCTGCTCATATCTATTCTATTTATTTTATTTTGTTGTATGTTTGGTTTTGTTCTCTGTCTCCCCCTTTTAGACTGTGAGCCCACTGTTGGGTAGGGACTGTCTCTATATGTTGCCAACTTGGACTTCCCAAGCGCTTAGTAAGGAAGCGCTCAATAAATACAATTGATTGATTGATTGATTGATCGACGTCCTCGCCTTCCGTACTGCTTTCATAACAATCTTCGTAAGAGCGGCATTTGTTAAGTGCTTATTTTGTGTCGAGCACTGTACTGAGTGCAGCGTGGCTCGGTGGAAAGAATCAGGTTAGGGGTTCGAATCCCGGATCCGCCACATAGTGATGATAATAATGGTGGCATTTATTAAGTGCTTACTGTGTGCAAAGCACTGTTCTAAGCGCTGGGGAGGTTACAAGGTGATCGGGTTTGTCCCATGGCAGGCTCAGTCTTCATCCCCATTTGGCAGATGAGGTCACTGAGGCACAGAGAAGTGAAGCGGCTTGCCCAAAGTCACACAGCTGACAAGTGGCGGAGCCGGGATTTGAACCCATGACCTCTGACTCCAAAGCCCGGGCTCGTCCCACTGAGCCACGCTGCTCCACCACATGTCTGCTGTGTGACCTGGGGCAAGTCACTTAAATTCTCTGAGCCTCAGTGACCTCATCTGTCAAATGGGGATGGAGACTGCGAGCCCCATGTGGGACAACCTGATCATTAGGGAAGCAGCGTGGCTCAGTGGAAAGAGCCCGGGCCTTGGAGTCAGAGGTCATGGGTTCGAATCCCGACTCTGCCACATGTCTGCTGTGTGACCTTGGGTGAGTCACTTAACTTCTCTGAGCCTCAGTTACCTCATCTGTAAAATGGGGATTAAGACTGTGAGCCCCACATGGGACAACCTCATCACCTTGTATCCCCCCCAGCGCTTAGAGCAGTGCTTTGCACGTAGTAAGTGCTTAACAAATACCATTATTATTATTATTAAGCACTCAATAAATACCACTGAATGAATGAATGAACGAACCTGATCACCTTGTATCCTCCCAGCGCTTAGAACAGTGCCTTGCACATAGTAAGCGCTTAACAAATGCCATCATTATTATTATTATTATTACAAGCTAATCAGGTTGGACACAGTCCCTGGCCCTTATGGGGCTCCCAGTCTTAATCCCCATTTTACAGATGAGGTCACTGAGGCACAGAGAAGTGAAGTGACTTTCCTTTGAAGTCACACAGCAGACAAGGGCGGAGATTAGAATTAGAACCCAGGTCCTTCTGATTCCCAGGTCCGTGCTCTACCCATCAGGCCACGAGAAGCAGAGTGGCTCAGTGGAAAGAGCCCGGGCTTGGGAGCCAGAGGTCACGGGTTCAAATCCCGGCTCCGCTGCTTGTCAGCTGTGTGACTTTGGGCAAGACTGTGAGCCCGCTGTTGGGTAGGGACCGCCTCTATATGTTGCCAACTCGGACTTCCCAAGCGCTTAGTACAGTGCTCTGCACACAGTAAGCACTCAATAAATACAACTGAATGAATGAATAATAATAATAATAAATAATGATGGCATTTGTTAAGCATATCCTGTATATATGTATATACGCCTGTATGTATTTATTACTCTATTTATTTCGATTGTACATATTTATTCTATTTATTTTATTTTGTTAGTATGTTTGGTTTTGTTCTCTGTCTCCCCCTTTTAGACTGTGAGCCCACTGTTGGGTAGGGACTGTCTCTATATGTTGCCATTTTGTACTTCCCAAGCGCTTAGTACAGTGCTCTGCACACAGTAAGCGCTCAATAAATACGATTGATTGATTGATTGATTGATTAAGTGCTTACTATGTGCAAAGCACTGTTCTAAGCGCTGGGGAGGATACAAGGTGATCAGGTTGCCCCACGTGAGGCTCACAATCTTAATCCCCATTTTACAGATGAGGTAGCTGAGGCTCAAAGAAATGAAGTGACTTGCCCAAGAATGAATGAATGTATCCCCCAATCAATCAATCATATTTATTGAGCACTTACTGTGTGCAGAGCACTGTACTTAGCACTTGGGAAGGACAAGTTGGCAACATATAGAGACAGTCCCTACCCAACAGCCCCCAGCGCTTAGAACAGTGCTGGGCACATAGTAAGCGCTTAACAGATGCCATTGTTATTATTATTATTACAAGCTAATCAGGTTGGACACCGTCCCTGGCCCTTATGGGGCTCACAGTCTTAATCCCCACTTTACAGATGAGGTCACTGAGGCACGGAGAAGCCAAGTGACCTGCCTTAGGTCACACGACAGACAAGGGCGGAGATCAGAATTAGAACCCAGGTCCTAATCCTTTCACAGCAACTTACAACTTGAGGTTCGAATTCACGGCAACTTTATAAACGTCCAGTGACACGCCACCCATCTCACTTCGGTACTCTTGGAAATTAATAGGAGTAACAAGTCAGATTGGGAAGAAAAACAGCCCTTCGGAAAGCCTCAGAGACTCCTATAAAAATCACGCGCTCCATATTCAGCCGTAAAACGGCATTATAAATACCACTTTGGAGCTCTTGTGAGACAGAGACGACGATTATGTCTCAGCCGCACGTGATACCGTCAGGATTTCCCAATGATTTCAATAATCATTTCGATTTAAAGGGTCACCGGAAAGCCTTCCACTGTTTCCGACCGGTAAGTTTCCCAAAATACACCCCAACGGAGCCCCGTACCTTCAAATCCCTCAGCCTCCGCTCCATGGTCTCCCGTTCGGTAACAGCGACCTGAGGCACGGACAGTTCGGTCTCTGCCCGCTCGATCCACGTGAGGACGGTTCTCATTGTCTCCTGATAATGTGTAGGAGGCAAACTGTCAAAAACTTCATCGAAAGGAAAGAGAAAGAGAGAAAAATTAAACCGCTTCAAGCTCCGTTTTTACGTCCTCGCAGGCTGTCAGCGCATTCCGACGCGTTGCTTGGTTGTCCATGTGGGAACGGAAAATGTTTAATCATCTGTGGGCCAAGATTTATCACTTAATTCCCCTTGTTGTCTGTCGGCATTTCAGGTGTGCCTGGATCCACACAGGCGTGATTGTAGCACTTTGAGAATTAAAAAAATACATATATGAAGAAGTCCACTTGTGAAGGACTTTGAAGCAAGATGATGGTTTGATTTCCCAACATTCCCATCACGCTGGATTACAATTCGGGTATCAGAACAGTTTTGCCGGATGGACTAATAATTTCGACGGCCAAACCTAACGTGCTTAAAATATCTTTTGACGATAGAGTTATGCTCAGAACTGCTGCTGAAAGAACGCAGCGTGAACCAGACGGAAAACCCGACTTTCTCAGTTTTTCCCAGTAAGCTGAGGCAAGTAACGCTTACTATGTGCCAAGCAATGTCCTAAGCGCTGGGGGAGATACAAGGCGATCAGGTTCATTTGTTCATTCATTCAGTCATATTTATTGAGCGCTTACTGTGTGCAGAGCACTGGACTAAGCTCTTGGGAAGTCCAAGTTGGCAACATCTAGAGACAGTCCCTACCTGACAGTGGGCTCACAGTCTAGAAGGGGGAGACAGAGAACAAAACCAAACATACTAACAAAATAAAATAAATAGAATAGATATGTACAAGTAAAATAAATAAATGATTGACTGATTGATTGCTCTAAGCGCTGGGGTAATAATAATAATAATAATGGCATTTATTAAGCGCTTACTATGCGCAAAGCACTGTTCAAAGTGCTGGGGAGGCTACAAGGTGATCAGGTTGCTCATTCATTCATTCAATCGTATTTATTGAGCGCTTACTGTGTGCAGAGCACTCTACTAAGCGCTTGGGAAGTCCAAGTTGGCAACATATAGAGACGGCCCCTACCCGACAGCGGGCTCACAGTCTAGAAGGGGGAGACAGAGAAGAAAACAAAACATATTAACAAAATAAAATAAATAGAATAAACACGTACAAATAAAATAGAGTTAAAAAATATGTACAAACATATATACAGGTGCTGTGGAGGGGCTCACTTTCTTCGTCCCTTTTTACAGATGAAGTAACTGAGGCCCAGAGAAGTTAAGTGGCTCGCCCAAGGTCACACAGCAGAGAAGTGGAATGCGTCCGTTACACTGTCGTGCTGTAGTCTCCCAGCATTTAGTACAATGCCCTGTGCACACTAAGTGCTCAATAAATACCACTGATGGATTGAAAGCTGGACAAGGAAAAGATGTATTTGTTCATATTAACATCCTTCTTCCAAACGAGACGGTAAGCTTGTGGCGGGCAGGGAACGGGTCTGATAGAGTGTCACGTTGTGCTCTCTCAAGTGCTGAGTACGGTGCTCTGCACACAGTGAGTGCTCAATAAATTCCACCGAGCGGCTGATTAAAAGGTGGGCAAGAGAAAGAGGAGTTATTTCTATTAACGTCCGCCGCCGCCTCTAAACCGTAAGCTCGTTGCGGGGAGGGGATGTGTCTGTTATATTGGTGCGTTGTACTCTCCCGAGCGCTTTGGCACCGTATCCTGCACACAGAACGCACTCAAAATACACAACTGATTGATTGATTGAGAAGCAGTG
Organism: Tachyglossus aculeatus; assembly: GCF_015852505.1. Classification (NCBI taxonomy): domain Eukaryota; kingdom Metazoa; phylum Chordata; class Mammalia; order Monotremata; family Tachyglossidae; genus Tachyglossus; species Tachyglossus aculeatus. Next base: position 422,952 of record NC_052080.1, read on the forward strand.
TGGCTCAGCGGAAAGAGCCCGGTCTTCGGAGTCAGAGGTCATGGGTTCAAATCCCGGCTTCACCACTTATCAGCTTTGGGCAAGTTACTTAGCTTCTCCGGGCCTCAGTTCCCTCATCTGTAAAATGGGGATGAAGACTGTGAGCCCCCTGTGAGACAACCTGATCACCTTGTTAACCGCCTCAGAGCTTAGAACAGTGCTTTGCACATAGTAAGCGCTTAATAAATGCTATTATTATTATTATTATTATTATTAATTAGACAGCAGAAATGTTTTCGTGAGGTTGGTCTAGTATGAAGAGCCCAATTCTGCGAATTGGGACACCTGAGTTGTAGCGCGGGTCCCATGAAGAACCGGTCACGTGGACAGAAACCACACACGCACGTCACTGTAAGCTCAGTGTCCCAGCATTCATTCATTCATTGTCGTATTTATTGAGCGCCTACTGTGTGCCGAGCACTGGACTAAGCGCTTGGGAAGTCCAAGTTGGGAACATCTAGAGACGGTCCCTACCCAACAGCGGGCTCACGGTCTAGGGGCAAAGACCAGAGAGCGTGACGTGCCGTGCAAGCCACCGGCACCGGAATCGACTCCTCGGGGCAAGATGTCAGTCGGTCGGATTTATTGTGTGCAGAGCGCTGTACTAAGCGCTTGGGAAAGCACAACAATATAACAGACACATTCCCTGCCCACAGTGAGAGAAGCAGCGTGGCTCACCGGAAAGAGCCCGGGCTTTGGAGTCAGAGGTCATGGGTTCAAATCCCGGCTCCGCCAACTGTCAGCTGGGTGACTCTGGGCGAGTCACTTAACTTCTCTGGGCCTCAGTGACCTCATCGGTAAAATGGGGATTAAGACTGTGAGCCCCCTGTGGGACAAACTGTTGGCCTTGTAATAATAATAATAATGTTGGTATTTGTTAAGCGCTTACTATGTGCAAAGCACTGTTCTAAGCGCTGGCACTGTTCTAAGCGCTGGGCACTGTTCTAAGCGCTGGAAAAGAAAAGAAATGCGACTCTGGTGGGACTCGAACCCACAACCTTTGAATTGCCTCCTCTGCACTAGAAGTCCAATGCGCTATCCATTGCGCCACAGTGCTTAGAACAGTGCTTTGCACATAGTAAGCACTTAATAAATGCCATCATTATTATTATTATTATTACAGTCTAGACGGGGAGGAAAGGGGTCTTGCTTCCGACTTTCCGGGATGGATGCTTCCTCAGCAACTGAACCAGTGCGGTCATCTCGTCAATAAATACTTGTAACCTGAGTTTGTTCCCTTGACTCTTCATGAGATTGCCCTAAAGGCAGCTGGTAAACCTACAGTGTGCCTCCTCTCCAAGGAAGCTTTCATTTTATTTATGGTATCCGTGAAGCGCTCACTATGTTCCAGGCACCGTACTGAGCTCTGGAACAGAAGCAGCGTGGCTCAGTGGAAAGAGCCCGGGCTCTGGAGTCGGAGATCACGGGTTCAAACCCCGGCTCCGCCAATTGTCAGCTGTGTGACTCTGGGCAAGTCACTTCGCTTCTCTGGGCCTCAGTAGCTCATCTGGAAAATGGGGATGAAGACTGTGAGCCCCACGTGGGACAACCTGATCACCTTGTAACCTCTTCAGCGCTTAGAACAGTGCTGTGCACATAGTAAGCACTTAACAAATGTGATCATTATTATTATTATTATTATTGTTATTATTATTCTGTGTCAACCATGCACTTGGATTGGCATCCTTTATTCACCCCTCCCTCAGCACCACAGCACTTCTGCAAATATCGCTAATGTATTTATTTATATCGATTTATATCGGTACAACCTGATATCTTTGTAACCTCTCCAGCGCTTAGAACAGTGCGCTGCACATAGTAAGCGTTTAATAAATGCCACTATTATTATTATTATTGTTATACAAGCTCATCGGGTTGGGCACGATCCATGTCCCGGGAGGTCCATCCCGGGCATCCATCCCAGGAGGTCAGAAGCAAGACCCTTTTCTCCCCCGTCTAGACTGTAAGTTCACTGGGGGCAGGGAATGTGTCTGTTATATTGTTGTACTTTCCCAAGCGCTTAGTACAGTGCTCTGTCCACAATCCACAATCAAGCGCTTAGTACAGTGCTCTGCACACAGTAAGCGCTCAATACAATTAATTGATTGATTGATTGACGTCCCACACGGGCCTCACAGTATTAATCCCCATTTTACTGATGAGGGAACTGAGGCACGGGGAAATTACGGTCCACAGCAGGCAGGTGGGGGAGCTGGAATTAGAACTCAGGTCCTCTGAGTCCGAGGCCCATGCTCTACCCATTAGACCAAGCGGATTCCCTCTCAGTTTTCCCGCTTAACTTGGCAAAACCTAACCCTTGGGAATCTCCCCCTTTTAGACTGTGAGCCCACTGTTGGGTAGGGACTGTCTCTATATGTTGCCAACTTGTACTTCCCAAGCGCTTAGTACAGTGCTCTGCACACAGTAAGTGCTCAATAAATACGATTGATTGATTGATTGATTGAATCCTCTTCTGCCCTTGTGTTTTCTGTATCCCACGTAAAGAGGATAAATCAGATGACTTGTCAAACTCTCTGCACTGCTGCCCGTACCCTCTTCTGAGGACATAATTATATAATTATTATGTAATCGTTATTACAGATCATTATTATAACGATCATTATATAATGATCACAGGTCATTATTATAACGATCCCTCGGAAGGAACAGCGAGGCCTAGTGGATAGGGCCCGGGAATCAGAAATTCTCCGGCCTCAATGACCTCATTTGTAAAACGGGGATTAAAACGGTGAATCCCATGGGGGGGCACGGACTGTGTCCCAACCTGATTAGTCTGTATCTAACCCAGCACTTAGCAGAGTGCCTCGCACATAGTAAGTGCCTACCAATTGCCACGGTAAAAAAAAAAGTGGAGTTTTGGCTGGTATCACTCAGCAAACAGAGGATTTGAGGGCAGATGGCAGGTGTTCGAAACAGTAACTAAGGCACGAACCCCGACACCATCTGAAATGGAGAGGATGAGAAGAACGCAACAGGATCGCAGGAAGAACTGGGGAGCCCCAACACTTGGGAATCAATCAATCAATCGTATTTATTGAGCGCTTACTGCGTGCAGAGCACTGTACTAAGCGCTTGGGAAGTCCAAGTTGGCAACATATAGAGACAGTCCCTGCCCAACAGCAGGCTCACAGTCGAGAAGGGGAAGAAGAATGTCGCCGAGGGAGTGAGGGGATCGTGGTGCTTGGAGGCCTAGAGCAGAGACATCAGTCTAGCTCTCCAGAGCCATCAAGGCCGGGGAGAAATTCCCAGGATTTTCAGGGCCGCTTTATGAAAAGAATCACCACAACACGGCCCGGTGAAGAAAATGAGCTTCTGGAGACATTCTGAAGCGAGGAAAAGATGGGTCGTGGAGAAATTAGAAAGGATTTCCCTCAGAGACACAGGCCTATAATAGTAGGAAATTATAAAGGTTTGAAAAGTAAAAGCCCAACTTTTAAGAACTCTTCTTTGGATGCACAAACAGGAAAAAGACACGGACACACATAGACTAGCCCACGCATTTCAAAAAACAAATAAAAAAAAAATGAAATAGAAAATGAACACACTTACAACACAGTAGCCAGTCCGACAGAACAGATCAAACTCTCCGAAAAGAAAGCCCAAATTGAATCAGCAAATCTCCCTGACACAATTAAGCAGCAGATTTTTTGCTAAGGAAAGAGATGATTTATAAATTGTCACTGATACCAAAAAAGCAGCAGACCTCTTGCTAAGGAAATAGATGATTTATAAATTGTCACTGATACCAAAAAAGCAGCAGACCTTTTGCTGAGGAAATAGATTATTTATAAATTGTCGTCGATACCGAAAAAACCCTCACGATAAATCCTGAAGAAAGGAGCAACGCGAGGTATGTATTGAGTGACAACTTGGAAAAAATACAGCAATAACTCCCAAGCCTTCATTCAAAGTGTAAGTGGGTCATGTTTGAGGATTGTCACGGTTCATTTTACTTTGATAGCTATCACTCTACATACCGCTGCAGAAATGATGGAGGTAAATTTCAGAACTGATAGACACTCAATAAACACCACTTGCACCTTGGCTTACCCTGCCTGAGCGCACAGCTATACCTTACCTTATAGGCAAGCGGGAAATACACACTCAACCGCAATCACCCTGTAATTTGCACTTGACCAATTATTTTAATACCAACACCTGGGGTATTTGTATATCATCATCATCATCAATCGTATTTATTGAGCGCTTACTATGTGCAGAGCACTGTACTAAGCGCTTGGGAAGTACAAATTGGCAACAAATAGAGACAGTCCCTACCCAAAAGTGGGCTCACAGTCTGAAAGGGGGAGACAGAGAACAAAACCAAACATACTAACAAAATAAAATAAATAGAATAGATATGTACAAATAAAATAAATACATAAATAAATAGAGTAAAAAATATGTACAAACATATATACAGGTGCTGTGGGGAAGGGAAGGAGGTAAGATGGGGGGGATGGAGAGGGGGACGAGGGGGAGAGGAAGGAAGGGGCAGTACAGTACAGTACAGACAGTATAGACAGTACAGTATATGACAAGTACTGTACTAAGTGGTGGGGTTGATACCAGATAATCGGCTCACGGGGCTCACGGTCTACGGGGGAAAGGGAACAGCTATTTAATTTCCATTTTTCTGAAGTGGAAAATGAGACACAGAGAAGTTGAGCTGCCCGTCTCAAGTCACGCAACAGGGGAAGCCCGAACTCAGGCCTCTTTGCTGCTCCTGAAGTGAATTTTCAAACACATTCGGGTCGTCGCGACATGGTGAGGTGTTCCACGCCGAAATCCGGTTCAGGGTTGAATCACAGGAACCACCCGGCGGGAATGGGGGTTGTGGAAAATTGCAGGGGATGGAGGATCGCTCGAGGATCGGGGGAACCACTGAACCCGACGGATGACCCATTTGAGAGGGCGGATGGCAAGACAAACCCTTACAGACAACCCTTATAGACAGCACTTATAGACAACAGACATCCACTAGAGAGAATGATTAGGTTCCCCTGCCCCCCTCTCCCCAGAGCAGATCGAAGAGGTGCCCTGGAGAGAGGTGGGTTTCTATGTACTAGACTGTAAACTCCTTAATAGTAAGGATTGTGTCTACTAACAATTTTGTATTGTAATAATAATAGCAATAATTATTACTAATTATAATCACTACTACTAATAATAATAGTACAGTGCTCTGCACACAGTAAGCACTCAATAAATACGATTGATTGATTGATTAATAACAATGGCATTTATTAAGCGCTTACTATGTACAAAGCACCCTTCTAAGCGCTAGGGAGGTTACTGTGAGCCCACTGTTGGGTAGGCACTGTCTCTATATGTTGCCAATTTGTACTTCCCAAGCGCTTAGTACAGTGCTCTGCACACAGTAAGCGCTCAATAAATACGATTGATGATGATACAAGGTGATGATGATGATGATGATGGCATTTATTAAGCGCTTACTATGTGCAAAGCACCGTTCTAAGCGCTGGCGGGGGCTACAAGGTGATCAGGTTGTCCCGCTTGGGGCTCACAGTCTTCATCCCCATTTTACAGATGAGGGAACTGAGGCACAGAGAAGTTAAGCGGCTTGCCCAAGGTCACACAGCTGACAAGTGGCGGGGCCGGGATTTGAACCCATGACCTCTGACTCCCAAGCCCGCGCTCTTTCCACTGAGCCACGCTGCTTCCCAGGCGATCAGGTTGTCCCACGTGGGGCTCACAATCTTAATCCCCATTTTACAGATGAGGTCACTGAGGCCCAGAGAAGTGAAGGGACTTGCCCAAAGTCACACAGCTGACAAGTGGAGGAGCCGGGATTTGAACCTGTGACCTCTGACTCCAAAGTCCGGGCTCTTTCCACTGAGCCACGCTGCTTCTCTTCAGCTACGCTCCTTCTCTTTGTACCCTCTCAAGTGCTCAATTTCACGCTCCACCCGAGGTAAACACCCAATGAACAGCGTTGATTGACTGATAATAATAAAAATAATAATAATAATAATGATGGGATTTGCTAAACGCTTACTATGTGCCAAGCACTGTTCTAAGCACTGGGGTAGATACAAGGTAATGATAATAATAATAATGGTATTTATTAAGTGCTTACTATGTACAAAGCACTGTTCTAAGCACTGGGGTAGATACAAGGTAATGATAATAATAATAATGGTATTTATTAAGCGCTTACTATGTGCCAAGCACTGTTTTAAGCACTGGGGTAGATACAAGGTAATGATAATAATAATAATGGAATTTATTAAGCGCTTACTATGTGCCAAGCACTGTTCTAAGCACTGGGGCAGATACACAGTAATGATAATAATCATGGTATTTATTAAGCGCTTACTACATGCAAAGCACTGTTCTAAGCAGTGGGGTAGATACAAGGTAATGATAATAATAATAATGGTATTTATTAAGCGCTTTCTATGTGCAAAGCACTGTTCTAAGTGCTGGGCAGGTTGTCTCACATGGGGCTCACATTCTTAATCCCCATTTTAAAGATGAGGTCACTGAGGCCCAGAGAAGTGAAGTGACTTGCCCAAAGTCACACAGCTGACAATTGGCGGGGGAGGGATTTGAACCCATGACCTCTGACTCCAGAGCCCGGGCTCTTTCCACTGAGCCACGCTGCTTCTCTTTGTACCCTCTCAAGTGCTCAATTTCACGCTCCACCCAAGGTAAACACCCAATGAACAGCGTTGATTGACTGATAATAATAAAAATGATAATAATAATAATAATGATGGGATTTGCTAAACGCTTACTATGTGCCAAGCACTGTTCTAAGCACTGGGGTAGATACAAGGTAATGATAATAATAATAATGGTATTTATTAAGCGCTTACTATGTGCCAAGCACTGTTCTAAGCACTGGGGTAGATACAAGGTAATGATAATAATAATAATGGCATTTATTAAGCACTTAGTATGTGCCAAGCACTGTCCTAAGCACTGGGGTAGATACAAGGTAATGATGATAATAATAATAATGGTATTTATTAGGCGCTTAGTATGTGCCAAGCACTGTTCTAAGCACTGGGGTAGATACATGGTAATGATAATAATAATAATAATGGCATTTATTAAGCGCTTACTATGTGCAAAACACTGCTGTAAGCACTGGTGTAGATACACGGTAATGATAATAATAATAATAATGTTATTTATTAAGCACTTACTATGTGCAAAGCACTGTTCTACGCGCTGGACAGGTTGTCCCACACGTGGCTCACATTCTTAATCCCCATTTTACAGATGAGGGTACTGAGGCCCAGAGAAGTGAAATGACTGGCCCAAAGTCCCACAGCTGACAAGTGGAGGACCCGGAATTTGAACCCGTGACCTCTGATTCCAAAGCCCCGGCTCTTTCCACTGAGCCACGCTGCTTCTCCAAGATGTTCACCAACTCTGTTTTAGTCTCTCATGTCCTTAGCTCGGTGCTCTGCCCACAGAAGCACTCAGTAAATACCCTTGATTAATTGATGCGGGAGGAGTGGTGGTGGAGCCGGGATTAGAACCCACGACCTCTGACTCCCAAGCTCGTGCTCCTGCCACTGAGCCAGCTGCTTCTCACTGGGCTCTCCCAAGCGTTCAGTACAGAGTCCTGCCTGTAGTAAGCACTGAATACCATCGATCGATTGATCTTTGCATAATCCCCTTCAAGACTGTGAGCCCACTGTTGGGTAGGGACCGTCTCTATATGTCGCCAACTTGGACTTCCCAAGCGCTTAGTACAGTGCTCTGCACACAGTAAGCGCTCAATAAATACGACTGAAGGAAGGAAGGCTGGGCCAATTGTCAGCTGTGTGACTTTGGGCAAATCACTTCACTTCTCTGGGCCTCAGTTATCTCATCTGGAAAATGGGAATTAAGACTGTGATCCCCCTGCGGCAAAACCTGATCACCTTGTAACCTCCCCAGCGCTTAGAACAGTGCTTTGCACATAGTAAGTGCTTAATAAATGCCATTATTATTATTATTATTAGTGGAAAGAACACGGGCTTGAGAGTCAGAGGACATGGGTTCTAATCCCGGTTCCACCACTTATCAACTGGGTGACTTTGGGCAAATCACGTCACGTCTCTGTGCCTCAGTTACCTCATCTGTAAAATGGGGATTAAGCCTGTGAGCCCCACGTGGGCCGACCGGATTACGTCGTCTCCACCTCAGCACATAGAACAGTTCTTGGCACATAGTAAGCACTTAATATGTTTGTACATATTTATTACTCTATTTATTTATTTATTTTACTTGTACATATCTATTCTATTTATTTTATTTTGTTAGTATGTTTGGTTTTGTTCTCTGTCTCCCCCTTCTAGACTGTGAGCCCACTGTTGGGTAAGGACTGTCTCTATATGTTGCCAACTTGTACTTCCCAAGCGCTTAGTACAGTGCTCTGCAAACAGTAAGCGCTCAATAAATACGATTGATGATGATGATGATAACACTATCATCATCACCCAAGCGCTTAGTTGTACTTCCTAAGCGCTTAGTACAATGCTCTGCACACAGTAAGCGCTCAATAAATATGACTGATTGATCGATCGACATTATTATTATTATTACAAAGGCAAAATTTGGGGCAAAAAAATCATTTAAATACTTAGTTCCTTTGCCTGGCATTAAGCCGCTGTAGTTTCCCTCTTCTCGGGCTTTCATTTTAATTGGGGGATGCGCCAATTAAGCCGCAGGTTCTGCGGTAGCTATCAAAAGTGATTTTATCGTAAGAAATTGTAAGAATTGTAATACAATTGTATTGTAATAAATTGTGGTGTTATAAATTTAGGGTATTTTGAATTTACCACCAAATTACAGGAGGGCGAATGAACAGAGCATTAAGCGCCACGAGAGGGAGCTGAGACTCTTGCTAATTTGAAACCCGCAATTTCCAACGGGGTTTTATTAGATAAAATCCTTTAATTGGATCAAATCTAGATAAATGAATCAGATACCGGCAAAATCAAATAAAATCATTAGATAAAATGTGATTAGATACAATCCTCTAAGAGGAGGAGAAAGAATTTTCTAGTTCTCGTTGCCCTTGGTTTATCTTTCTTTTTATTTTATCTGTACAAATTTATTCTATTGATTTCATTTTGTTAATATGTTTTGTTTTGTTCTCTGTCTCCCCCTCCTAGACTGCGAGCCCGCTGTCGGGTAGGGACCGTCTCTAGACGTTGCCGCCTTGGACTTCCCAAGCGCTTAGTACAGTGCTCTGCACACAGTAAGTGCTCAATAAATACGATTGAATGAATGGATGAATGAATCTTTCTACATTTTATGCCCTAATGCGCAGTCACGAGACTCAAGAAACCCCCAGACGTGTGCGCTCAGTGCGCATAGTCGTAATTTTCTAACACAAATAGGAATCTTTTTGATGATGAAATGAATAATTTCACCACATCTGCATTGGACTTGGTTGCTTTTGTATTTCAGTACCATCAAACGCTACCTGTTTTTTCATTTAACCAGCTGTTACAGGGATTCATCCATCCATTCATTCATTCAATCATATTTATTGAGCACTTAGACTTCCCAAGCGCTTAGTACAGTGCTCTGCACACAGTAAGCGCTCAATAAATGCGATTGAATGAATGAATGAATCTTTCTAAATTTTATGCCCTAATGCGCAGTCAAGAGACTCGAGAAACCCCCAGACGTGTACGCTCAGTGCGCATAGTCGTAATTTCCTAACACAAATAGGAGTTTTTTTGACGATGAAATGAATAATTTCACCACATCTGCGTTGGACTTGAGTGCTTTTGTATTTCAGTACCATCAAATGCTACTTATTTTTTCATTTAACCAGCCGTTACAGGGATTCATCCATTCATTCAATCATTCAATCGTATTGAGCGCTTACTTGGACTTGGACTTCCCAAGCGCTTAGTACAGTGCTCTGCACACAGTAAGCGCTAATAAATGTAATTGAATGAATGAATGAATCTTTCTAAATTTTATGCCCTAATGCGCAGTCAAGAGACTCGAGAAACCCCCAGACGTGTGCGCTCAGTGCGCATAGTCGTAATTTCCTAATACAAATAGGAATCTTTTTGATGATGAAATGAATAATTTCACCACATCTGCGTTGGACTTAAGGAGTGCTTTTGTATTTCAGTACCATCAAATGTTACTTATTTTTTCATTTAACCAGCTGTTACAGGGATTCATCCATTCATTCATTCAATCGTATTTATTGCGCACTTAGACTTTCCAAGCACTTAGTACAGTGCTCTGCACACAGTAAGCGCTCAATAAATACGATTGAATGAATGAATGAATCTTTCTACATTTTATGTTCTAACGCGCAGTCAAGAGACTCGAGAAACCCCCATACGTGTGCACTCAGTGCACATAGTCATAATTTCCTAATACAAATAGGAATCTTTTTGATGATGAAATGAATAATTTCACCACATCCATGTTGGACTTAAGGAGTGCTTTTGTATTTCAGTACCATCAAATGCTACTTATCTTATTTTTTCATTTAACCGGCTGTTACAGGGATTCATCCATTCATTCAATCATATTTATTGAGCGCTCACTTGGACTTGGACTTCCCAAGCGCTCAGTACAGTGCTCTGCACACAATAAGCGCTCAATAAATACAATTGAATGAATGAATGAATCTTTCTAAATTTTATGCCCTAATGCGCAGTCAAGAGACTCGAGAAACCCCCAGACGTGTACGCTCAGTGCGCATAGTCGTAATTTCCTAACACAAATAGGAATTTTTTTGATGATGAATAATTTCACCACATCTGCGTTGGAGCGTTGAGCGTTGAGCGCTTTTGTATTTCAGTACCATCAAACGCTACTTATTTTTTCATTTAACCAGCCATTACAGGGATTCATCCATTCATTCAATCATTCAATCGTATTTATTGAGCGCTTACTTGGACTTGGACTTCCCAAGCGCTCAGTACAGTGCTCTGCACACAGTAAGCGCTCAATAAATACGATTGAATGAATGAATCTGTCTAAATTTCATGCCCTAATGCGCAGTCAAGAGACTCGAGAAACCCCCAGACGTGTACGCTCAGTGCGCATAGTCGTAATTTCCTAACACAAATAGGAATTTTTTTGATGATGAAATGAATAATTTCACCACATCTGCGTTGGACTTGAGTGCTTTTGTATTTCAGTACCATCAAACGCTACTTATTTTTTCATTTAACCAGCCATTACAGGGATTCATCCATTCATTCAATCATTCAATCGTATTTATTGAGCGCTTACTTGGACTTGGACTTCCCAAGCGCTTAGTACAGTGCTCTGCACACAGTAAGCACTCAATAAATACGATTGAATGAATGAATCTTTCTAAATTTTATGCCCTAACACGCAGTCAAGAGACTCGAGAAACCCCCAGACGTGTGCGCTCAGTGCGCATAGTCGTAATTTCCTAACACAAATAGGAATCTTTTTGATGATGAAATGAATAATTTAACCACATCTGCGTTGGACTTAAGGAGTGCTTTTGTATTTCAGTACCATCAAACGCTACTTAATTTTTCATTTAACCAGCTGTTACAGGGATTCATCCATTCATTCATTCATTAAATCGTATGTATTGAGCGCTTACTTGGACTAGGACTTCCCAAGCACCTAGTACAGTGCTCTGCACACAGTAAGTGCTCAATAAATACGATTGAATGAATGAATGAATCTTTCTAAATTTTATGCCCTAATGCGCAGTCAAGGGACTCGAGAAACCCCCAGACCAGTGCGCATAGTCGTAATTTCCTAATACAAATAGGAATCTTTTCGATGATGAAATGAAACATTTCACCACATCTGCGTTGGACTTGAGTGCTTTTGTATTTCAGTACCATCAAACGCTACTTATTTTTTCATTTAACCAGCTGTTACAGGGATTCATCCATTCAGTCAATCGTATTTATTGAGCGCTCACTTGGACTTGGACTTCCCAAGCGCTTAGTACAGTGCTCCGCACACAGTAAGCACTCAATAAATATGATTGAATATGAATACGAGTTGTGTGTGAGTGTGTGTTTGTATTTATACTGCTTTGTATCCATCCCAGCGCTCAGTACAGTGTCTTGTATTCATTCATTCATTCAATCGTATTTACTGAGCGCTTACTGTGTGCAGAGCACTGTACTAAGCACTTGGGAAGTCCAAGTTGGCGACATAGAGAGACGGTCCCTACCCAACAGTGGGCTCGCAGTCTAGAAGATCTCATTAACCGCTATTTAAGGCTTTGGCCCCGTCCTCGCAGAATATATTTTAGGTATTCTTTGTGTCTCCGTGCACAGACCTAACCGTGAGGATTTCAGCTGTTTGGGAAACGGAATTTTTTAATCTCATTAAAATACCTTCTCCGAGAAGAATTTAGAAGAAGATAATGAATCCTTGGAACTCTTCACCCCAAAGTAGGGCTCCCCCATCATTCCTTAAATATTTTTCAATTAAAGGAGTCGGGAATGCGGCAAAAAAAGAGAGACGCCGGAGTTTTATCTGTAGGGACGGGGACGCGGGGAACGAAAAGGGAAAATGGAAGCAGACCATTTCTGAAAACAAACCCAAACGAAATCTCTGTTGGGAAAAGCAATGTGTGACCTCGGGCGAGCCACTTAACTTCTCTTTGCCTCAATTGCCTCATCTGTAAAATGGGGATTAAGACTGTGAGCCCCACGTGGGACAACCTTATTACCCTGTATCTAATAATAATAATAACGATGATGGCATTTGTTAAGCGCTTACTATGTGCAAAGCACTGTTCTAAGCGCTGGGGGGAGACAAGGTGATCAGATTGTCCCACGTGGGGCTCACGGTCTTCATCCCCATTTGACAGGTGAGGTAACTGAGGATCTGAGAAGTTCATTCATTTATTCAATTCATTCAATCGTATTTATTGAGCGCTTACTGTGTGCAGAGCACTGTACTAAGTGCTAGGGAAGGACAAGTTGGCAACACATAGAGACGGTGACTTGCCCAAGGTCACACAGGAGATGTGGCGGAGCCGGAATTCGAACCCATGACTTCTGACTCCAAAGCCCGGGCTCTTTCCACTAAGCCACGCTGCTTCTCTGTCACAGCGCTTAGAACAGTGTTTGGCACAGAGTAAGTGCTTAACAAATACCACAATTATTATTATTAGAGAAGCAGCATGGCTCAGTGGAAAGAGCGTGGGCTTGGGAGTCAGAGGTCATGGGTTCGAATTCCGCCTCCCCCACGTCTGCTGTGTGACCTTGGACAAGTCACTTCACTTCCCTGTGCCTCAGTTCCCTCATCTGTAAAATGGGGATGAAGACTGTGAGCCCCACTTGGGACAACCTCATCTCCTTGTATTCCCCCCAGTGCTTAGAACAGTGCTTTAAACATAGGAAGCGCTTCACAAATACCAACATTAATTATTATTCATTCATTCATTCAATCGTATTTACCGAGCGCTTACTGTGTGCAGAGCACTGTACTAAGCGCTTGGGAAGTACAAGTTGGCAACATATAGAGACAGTCCCTACCCAACCACAGGCTCACAGTCTAGAAGGGGGAACAACAAAATAAAAACAAAATAAAACAAGTGGGCAGGTGTCAAGTCATCAGAATAAATAAAAATAAAGCTAGCTGCACATCTAGAAGCAGCGTGGCTCAATGGAAAGAGCCCGGGCTTTGGAGTTAGAGGTCATGGGTTCAAATCCCGGCTCAGCCAATTGTCAGCTATGTGACTTTGGGCAAGTCACTTCACTTCACAGCCCCCCTTGGGCCAACCTGATCACCTTGTATCCCCCCCGGCGCTTAGAACAGTGCTTTGCACATAGTAAGCTCTTAATAAATGCCATTATTACTACGCACATCATTAACAAAATAAGCAGAATAGTTTTTTGTACATGTAAAATAGAGTAATTATTTACTCTATTGAGAAGCAGCGTGGCTCAGTGGAAAGAGCCCGGGCTTTGAAGTCAGAAGGACGTGGGTTCAAATCCCAGCTCCGCCAATTGTCAGCTGTGTGACTTTGGGCAAGTCACGTCACTTCTCTGTGCCTCAGTTCCCTCATCTGTAAAATGGGGATGAAGACTGTGAGCTGACAACCTGATCACCTTGTAACCTCCCCAGCGCTTAGAACAGTCCTTGGCACATAGTAAGCGCTTAATAAATGCCATTATTATTATTACTCTCATTCATGCATTCATTCACACCCCATTTTAGGAGCACTTACTGCGTGCAGAGCACTCCACGAAGCGCTTGGGACGTCCAATTCAGCAACAAGTAGAGACAATCCCTACCCGCAGCGGGCTCACAGTCTGAGGCAGGGCTCTGCCCGCCGGAAGCGCTCAGTAAATACGATTCGGGGAAGGAATTTTCTCATCGTCGCGAATCCCGCTCCGTCGGCCCTGACCGAAGACACGGGTCTTCACCGTTGGGACGCGGGGGCCGATTCGGCCTCTTCACCTCCTCCCGTGGACCGGATTCTCCCGGTGGGCGGGGAGCACGTCTGACAACTCTCCCACGTGCTTAGCACAGCGCTTTGCACACAGAAAACGCTCAAAATATACCCCCGATCGATCGCTGGCGGCGTCGGCCCTGCCCGATGACTCCGGCACTTCATCTCCCCTTTTGGACCAAAAGTCCTTCGCGGCGGGTATCCACTATCATCTCAACTGCTCTGTGCCCTCTCATTCATTCATTCAATGGTATTTATTGAGCGCTTACTGTGTGCAGAGCGCTGTACTAAGCGCTTGGGAAGTATAAGTTGGCAACAAGCCCTTACTACAGTGTTTCGCCCAAGGTAAGTGCTCAACTGATAGAATTCCCGGCGGCATTGACCCTGCCCTCCGATCGGCCGATTAATCGATCAGTGTATTGTTTTGCTCGAGCGCTTGGGAGTGTACGACACAGCACAAGGCTAAGTGCCACTCAATTAGTCAGTAATGATTATTAGTAATAATGATACTGCTATTTGTTAAGCGCTTACTACGTGCTAAGCGCTGGGGTAGATTCAGGGTAATCAGGTTGTCCCACGGGGGGCTCACAGCATGGGCTTCAGAGTCAGGCGTCATGGGTTCAAATCCCGGCTCCCCCACTTGTCACGTGTGTGACTTGGGGGTGAGTTGCTTCACATCTCTGTGCCTCAGTTCCCTCATCTGTAAAACGGGGATGAAGACTGTGGGCCCCCCGTGGGACAACCTGATCACCTGGTTAGCTCCCCGGCACTTAGATCAGTGCTTGGCGCATAGTAAGCGCTTACTGTGTGCTGAGCGCTGTACTAAGCGCTTGGGAAGTACAAGTTGGCAACATATACCCTCAAGCCCTTACTACGGCGTTTCGCCCACGGTAAGTGCTCAACAAATGCCACGGATCGACTGACGGATTCCCGGCGGCGTTGGCGTAATCTGATCACCCGGTAACCTCCCCGGTGCTTAGAACAGTGCTTGGCACATAGTAAGCACTTAATAAATGCCACCATTATTATTATTATTCATCAATCGTATTTATTGAGCGCTTACGGTGTGCAGAGCACTGTACTAGGTGCTTAATATTAATACTAAGCACTTATTAATAATAATAATATTATTATTATTTTAGACTGTGAGCCCACTGTTGGGTAGGGACTGTCTCCATATGTTGCCAACTTGTACTTCCCAAGCGCTCAGTACAGTGCTCTGCACACAGTAAGCGCTCAATAAAGACGATTGATGATGATGATATGAATCCTCATTTTCCAGATGAGGCACAGAGAAGTCGAGTGACTGGCCCACAGTCACACAGCAGGCGAGCGTCGGAGCCGGAATTGGGCCCTCCGACTCCCAAACCCGTGCTCTCCCCATTAAGTCTTCTAGACTGTGAGCCCACTGTTGGGTAGGGACTGTCTCTATATGTTGCCGACTTGGACTTCCCAAGCGCTCAGTACAGTGCTCTGCACACAGTGAGTGCTCAATAAATATGATTGATTGATTGATTGAGCCAGGCTGCTTCTCTACGTGAATCGCAGTCGGTCACGTTTCTCGAGGGCTCCCCGTGCGCCGAGGACTGTACTAAGCGTTTGAGAGGGTAGACCTCGGCGATATCAGAGCCGCGGTCTAGGGGGAATGAGGACGACGCCACCGGGAACTTACGGGTCTGCAGCTGCTTCTCCCTGTCCCGGAGGTTGGCGAGGACGTGCTGGAAGTGGTTGGTGAAGGCGAGGAGGTCCGCGTCGAGGAAGACGGGCACTTGCTCCCTTTCCTTCAGCCCGCGGCCCTGGAGCTGCAGCCGCTCGATGCGCGGCCGCAGGGCCGACAGCCGCGCCCCGTCGTCCTGCGAGGGGCGTCCAGACAAGTCACAGCCAAGGCGGGCGGGGGGGGAAAGGGGGAAAAGACCGGAGAGAAATGCGGCAGCCGATACAAACCACTAGAACTGTGAGCCCACTGTTGGGTAGGGACTGTCCCTATATGTTGCCAACTTGTACTTCCCAAGCGCTTAGTACAGTGCTCTACACACGGTAGGCACTCAATAAATACGACTGATGGTGATAGAACGGAAGCTCCTTGCTGGCCGGGAGATGGTCGGCCGATAAAAATCACGATAACGGCATTTATTAAGCGCTTACTACGCGCAAAGCACTGTTAATAATAATAATAATAATAATAATGATGATGGCATTTGTTAAGCGCTTACTATGCGCAAAGCACTCTTAATAATAATAATAATAATAATGATGATGGCATTTGTTAAGCGCTTACTACGCGCAAAGCACTGTTAATAATAATAATAATGACAGCATTTGTTAAGCGCTTACAACGTGCAAAGCACTGTTCATAATAATAATAATGATGGCATTTGTTAAGCACTTACTACGCTCAGAGCACTGTTAATAATAATAATAATAATCATGATGATGGCATTTGTTAAGCACTTACAACGCACAAAGCACTGTTAATAATAATAATAATGATGGCATTTGTTAAGCGCATACTATGCGCAAAGCACTGTTAATAATAATGACAATAATAATGATGATGGTATTTGTTAAGCACTTACTACATGCAAAGCACTGTTAATAATAATAATAATAATAATAATGGCATTTGTTAAGCACTTACTACGCACAAAGCACTGTTAATAATAATAACAATAATAATGATGATAGTATTTGTTAAGCACTTACTACACGCAAAGCCCTGTTAATAATAATAATAATAATAATGATGGCATTTGTTAAGCACTTACTACGCGCAGAGCACTGTTAACAATAGTAGTAATAATAATAATGATGGCATTTGTTAAGCGCTTACTACGCACAAAGCACTGTTAATAATAATAACAATAATAATGATGATGGCATTTATTAAGTGCTTGCTATGTGCAAAACACTGTTTATAATAAAAATAATAATAATAATAATTTTTATTATAGAGAATTTTTATTATAGAGAAGCAATAAGAGAAGCAGCGTGGCTCAGTGGAAAGAGCCCGGGCTTTGGAGTTAGAGGTCATGGGTTCAAATCCCGGCCCTGCCAATTGTCAGCTGCGTGACTTCGGGCCAGTCACTTAACTTCTCTGGGACTCAGTGACCTCATCTGGAAAATGGGGATTAAGACTGTGAGCCCCCTGAGGGACAATCTGATCACCTTGTAACTCTGCCAGCGCTTAGAACAGTGCTTTGCACATAGTAAGCGCTTAATAAATGCCATCATCATCATCATCATTATCATTATAGAGACGGTCCCTACCCAACAGTGGTCTCGAAACCCCACAAAAACACACAGTCAACAATATAGAGACGGTCCCCACCCAACGGTGGCCTTGAAACCCAACAAAAACACACAGTTAACAATATAGAGACGGTCCCCAGCCGACAGTGGTCTCGAAACCCAACAAAAACACACAGTCAACAATATAGAGAGACGGTCCCCACCCGACAGTGGTCTTGAAACAAAACGAAGACACACAGTCAACAATATAGAGAAGCAATAAGAGAAGCAGCGTGGCTCAGTGGAAAGAGCCCAGGCTTTGGAGTTAGAGGTCATGGGTTCAAATCCTGGCTCTGCCAATTGTCAACTGTGTGACTTTGGGAAAGTCACTTCACTTCTCTGGGCCTCAGTTACCTCATCTGTAAAATGGGGATTAAGACTGTGAGCCCCCTGAGGGGCAACCTGACCACCTTGTAACTTCCCCAGCGCTTAGAACAGTGCTTTGCACATAGGAAGCGCATAATAAATGCCATCATCATCATCATTATCATTATAGAGATGGTCCCTACCCGACAGTGGTCTCGAAACCCAACAAAAACACACAGTCAACAAAATAGAGACGGTCCCTACCCGACAGTGGTCTCGAAACCCAACAAAGACACACAGTTAACAATATAGAGATGGTCCCTACCAGACAGTGATCTCGAACCCAACAAAAAAACACAGTCAACAATATAGAGACGGTCCCCACCCTACAGTGGTCTCGCAACCCAACAAAAACACACAGTCAACAATATCGAGACAGTCCCCACCTGACAGAGGTCTCAAAACCCCACAAAAACACACATTCAACAATATAGAGACGGTCCCCACCGGACAGTGGTCTGGAAACCCAACAAAAACACACAGTCAACAATATAGAGATGGTCCCACCCGACAGGGGTCTCGAAACCCAACAAAAACACACAGTCAACAATATAGGGACGGTCCCCACCCGCCAGTGGTGTCGAAACCCAACAAAAACACACAGTCAACAATATAGAGATGGTCCCACCCGACAGGGGTCTCGAAACCCAACAAAAACACACAGTCAACAATATAGAGACGGTCCCCACCCTACAGTGGTCTCGAAACCCAACAAAAACACACAGTCAACAATATAGAGACGGTCCCCACTCGACGGTGGTCTCGAAACCCAACACAGACACACAGTCAACAATATAGAGACTGTCCCCACCCACCAGTGGTCTCGAAACCCAACACAAACACACAGTCAACAATATAGCGACAGTCCCCACCCGACAGGGGTCTCGAAACCCAACAAAATCACACAGTCAACAATATAGAGACGGTTCCCACTCGACGGTGGTCTCGAAACCCAACACAAACACACAGTCAACAATATAGAGACGGTCCCCACCCGCCAGTGGGCTCGAAACCTAACAAAATAAAACAGTCAACACAAACCGCCCCCCCAGAGATGCCCGCTTCCCTGGGAGCCGCCACCTCTCACCTTGCAGCTCTCCAACTGGGTTTTCACCGCGGCGGTGTCGTCGGCCGGGGAAAGCCGGCCCCTCCACCGGTTCTCGGCCGAGGCGACGGCCCGTTCCAGCTCCTGCAGCTCCGTATAAAAGGCCAGGACGCAGGCCTGGCACTCCAGCCAGGACAGCCTGGCGGCCAGCAGCCGGCAGAAGTCCGCCCAGCGGCCGTTCAGCTGCTCCCCGGCCCTGCGCACGGCCTCCACGGCGGCACCCTCTGCAAAAGGGGGACGGGGACTTGGGTCGGCGCGGGCCGGGACCTCCGGAGCCTCGCCCGGGAACGTGGGGGGCCCCGGGGGCGCCCGCTTCCCAACGGGAGCCCCGGGAGGCGGCGGGACACCGGCCCAGAGGGGCCCAGGGAGGTGGGAACTGTCCTCCTGGAGAAGCGGCGTGGTGGCCTGGTGGGCAGCGCGCGGGCCTGGGAGCTAGGAGGACGTGGGTTCTGATCCCAGCTCTGCCTCGAGGCTGCTGAGAGACCTTGGTCAAGTCTCTTCGCTTTTCTGCCTGATCTGTAAGACGGAGAATGGGACCGGGAGTCCCACGTGGGACGGGGAGGACGGGGACTGTGTCCCACCTGATTTGCTTGTAAATCAGGCACTCTGTGCCTCAGTTCCCTCATCTGCAGAACAATCAATCAATCAATCGTATTTATTGAGCCCTTACTGTGTGCAGGGCACTGTACTAAGCGCTTGGTTCAGCACCCTTGCTCCCTCTTGGTGAGCTCCATGTGGAACTTCATCCCCCCGCCTTACCTCCTTCCCTTCCCCACAGCACCTGTATATATCTATAGATGTTTGCACGTATTTATTACTCAATTTATTTTACTTGTATATATTTAGCCTATTTATTTTATTTTGTTAATATGTTTTGTTTTGTTCTCTGTCTCCCCCTTCTCAACTGTGAGCCCCCTGTTGGGTAGGGACCGTCTCTAGATGTTGCCAACTTGGACTTCCCAAGCGCTTAGTACGGTGCTCTGCACACAGTAAGCACTCAATAAACACGACTGATTATCTCCTATCAATTCCAGTGCTTTGTAATAATAATAATGATAATAATAATAATGATGGCATTTGTTAAGCACTTACTATGTGAGGAGCACTGTTCTAAGCACCGGGGGGCAACAAGGCGATCAGGTTGTCCCACGTGGGGTTCACAATCTTCATCCCCATTTTACAGATGAGGGAACTGAGGCCCAGAGAAGTGAAGTGACTTGCCCAGAGTCACACAGCCGACAAGCGGCGGAGCCGGGATTTGAACCCATGACCTATGACTCCCAAGCCCCTGCTCTTTCCACTAAGCCATGCTGCTTCTCTTGTAGCCACCCCAGCGCTTAATACTGTGCCTGGTGCGTATTAAATGCCTAGCAAATACAACAATTATTATTATTATGATTATTATTATGATTATTATCATCATTATTATTATCGAGGGGTCAGGACTCCCGGTTGGGAACCAACAGCCTGAACCCTCAGGGAAGCCTGGCTCAGATGGGCTCCCCACACCTCAGATTTCCAGGACCTGGTCAGCCCAGAGATAATAATAATAATAATAATAATAGCATTTATTAAGTGCTTACTATGTGCAAAGCACTGTTCTAAGCGCTGGGATCCAAGTGCTCTGCACATAGTAAATTTGAGTAGTAAATATGTGAGAAGCGGCGTGGCTCAGTGGAAAGAGCCCGGGCTTGGGAGTCAGAGGTCATGGGTTCGAATCCCAGCTCTGCCAATTGTCAGCTGGGTGATTTTGGGCAAGACACTTCACTTCTCCGGGCCTCACTTCCCTCATCTGTAAAATGGGGATGAAGACTGTGAGCCCCACATGGGACAACCTGATCACCTTGTAACTTCCCCAGCGCTTAGAACAGTGTTTTGACTCAGTGGAAAAGAGCCCGGGCTTTGGAGTCAGAGATCATGGGTTCAAATTCCGGTTCCGCCACATGTCTGCTGTGTGACCTCGGGCAAGTCACTTCACTTCTCTGAACCTCAGTTACCTCATCTGGAAAATGGGGATTAAGACCGTAAGCCCCACGTGGGACAGCTTGATCACCTTGTATCCACCCCCAGCGCTTAGAACAGTGCGCTGCACATAGTAAGCGCTTGAGATATACCATTATTATTAGAGAAGCAGTGTGGTTTACTGGAAAGAGCGTGGGCTTTGGAGTCAGAGGTCATGGGTTCGAATTCCGGCTCCACCACGTCTGCTGTGTGACCTTGGGCAAGTCACTTAAATTCTCTGAACCTCAGTTACCTCATCTGTAAAATGGGGATTCAGACTCTAAGCCCCACGTGGGACAAACTGATCACCTTGTATCCACCCCCAGCGCTTAGAACAGTGCTCTGCACGTAGTAAGTGCTTAAAAAATGCCATTATTATTATCATTATTGGTAAGCGCATAATAAATGCCATTATTATTATTCTCCAAGACCTCCCCGAGTAACGCTGGGAGGGCCAACATTCATTCATTCACTCAATCGTATTTATTGCATGCTTACTGTGTGCAGAGCACGCTTGGGAAGTCCAAGTTGGCAACGTATACAGACGGTCCCTACCCAACAGTGGGCAACACTAAGCCCTGAGGGAAGGAAGCGTCCAGCAGTGCTTTCTTGAGACTTCGCCATTACATTTCTCTCACAGTGATGCTGGCAGAGATGGAGAGGTGGGTATTTTATCCCCATTTTAGAGAGGGGGAAGCAAGCTCAGAAAGGTTAAGCGACTTGCTGAGGACACACAGCAAGTCAGTGCCACTTCCAAATGCAGGACGGAAACCCCATGCCCGCATCTCTCTCTCTCTCTCTCTCTTTCTCGAGGTTTGCACACCTCGACGCAGGACACGCTCAGCTCCCTCCCGCCTTTCTCGCCCATCAGCCGACACACGAGCATGGCAGTCGCGGTAACAACGTCCCCTCAAGCCCGGCCTCCTCGTAACGGGGGCCGAGAATCGGAGCCAGCAAGGCTTCAGGGTCAAGAGTCGCTCTGGCCCGACGAGTCTCTGCTGGATTTTCTTCCCATCTCCTCTAGCTCGGAGGTGCGAGGGCACGATAAAATGACAAATCTGTACTGCCGTCCGTGTGGCATGCTAACAACTCCACCTGCTGAGCTCCCCGGGCCGGCGTGATTGCCGGCCACAGCACTGGGCTAAAGGAAACCGTAGACAGAAAACTGTCTTTGGCTACGAGCGTCCCAAGCGCTGGGCAGGCAGGTCACAATCGTGAAAACACGTTATCTCATTCTGCACCAATGCCCGTTCCTGCGTCTTCCCTCGTGCCCAGGTCTGCCCGCGTGCCCACTTCCACGGCCTAAGCAATCGCCCAGTGGTCGTGCCGATGCCCCGGTCCGGGAGCCATCACCTGGCCCCAGTGCCCCCGGCCGGCATTATTCCGGGACTCAACAGGACAATCCCGAGAGCAACAAGAACCCGCTCCTAAGGAGTCAAGTCAATGCCGCCCGTCGGGGCTGTCGGCTGGCGTGTCTTCTGCCCGTCTGCTCTCTACTCCTTTGGTTGCGATTTATATGTCCAGAATGTTGCTTTTCCTTTAGCATCTTAAATGCGAAGCAGGGAAGCACAACCACGTCCATCTAATTGGCACCCGAGGGCAAAGGGAGTCATTGCAGAAAGCAGCTTAATCCCAAGGGAGACAGAGCAGGGTTAAGCAGAGCCCTAATGAAGTGTCCGTGCGTCCACCGCTTCCAGATAATACAATATCATACTCTCACAGTCACGGCCATGACCCGACTGTGACTACATTGTAACCGGTGGGGCTAGTTACACCCATCGCTTGGGAGACAGAGGACAGAGGCCAATGTGACATGTGGGAAGACTGATCCGGGCACAGGAACAGACATGCGATGGACACGGGTACGGAGATGGATACAGGCACAGGAGGCACCCAGGGGCACACATGACATGTAGGGGAAGAGAGACACGGGGCGGGGACAAGCACGGATTCAGGGACGGACACGGACCTATGGGGTAGATACGGCGCATCTGGCAGACACGGCACGTAGGGCAAGGGAAACGCTGGCACGGGGGAGCAGTAAAGCTGTGCAGGGGATGGCATCCCCCACAATAATACTCTGTATTCTCTCTCAGGCCCATCGCTCCCACTCTACATGGTTCTTGTCTTATGCCGTCGAGTCGTTTCCGACCCACAGCGACACCAGGGGAACATCTCCCCCAGAACGTCCCACTCTCCATCTGCAACCGTTCCGGTAGCGGATGCAGAGAGTTTTCTTGGTAAAGATATGGCCACGGTTTACCACTGCCTCCTTCCGCTCGGGAAACTTGAGTCTCTGTCCTCGACTCTCTCCCGTGCTGCCGTTGCACTGCACGGGTGAGTTTTGACTGGGAGCAGATGCCTTTGGCCTGTTAGGCATTGCCCAAGCTAGGGATGGAATGGGGAGGCCTCTGCTTGACTCTCCCGCCTGTACCGGAGACCGGTAGAGTACTGGAAACGCCCCGGATGCGACCGCGAGAGGGGCTCCACGTGGGGAGTGGGACGAAAGTGGAGGAAGGAACACGAGGCATTGAACACCTTAACCAGATCGACAGCTATGAAGACGTATACGCCCGTCCGTCTCCCGATTTACGTAAACGTACACTCAAATCTACGAGGAATTTAAACCGTGGTGCCAGAACGAAGCAACATACCTACACCACGAAATCAACCTGGTGACACGACAGACCCCATCGTTACCTTCCCGTGGGAAGAGGCCAGGCCCAAATTATCCCCGCCGTGACCCCCTCGTAATTGGGGGGGCTCCCCAGCAACCGCACCACTCAAGTTGCAGCCTATCAGCGTTCGGGGGCAGGATTAAAACTTTCTATGGAGGGATTTGAGCGTTTTTCCTCAAGTTCAAAATCTGCTGTTAAAAATGCATAAAAGCAATATAATCGTATTGCACTTTATGTTATGATTGATTTAATTTCTAACTGACTCTGGGGTTTTAAGTATATTCAAAGCTATCATTATTAAATAATTCAGAGGGGCTGGAAGACTCAGAGGCTTGGCGGGCTCTAAACACAACATTAAAAATTGAATTCTGGGCAACGGATTGTTAAAAACGCTCTCCCCACTCTGGGTGCATCCCTTTTCCTCACACGGGCTGCGTTCAAAGAGACAAAAGGACGGGCTCCAGGATGCACAGTGAGCGGTGAGAAATAAGCGCACCCGCGCCTTAATTTAGCTTGGCTTTCGCATCAAAAGATTCCCTAATAGAATTCCCATGATAAACACGGGCCCGTGTGTGGATCAAGTCCCTAAGACGGTTATCTAAATCAACTGCAGGTCATTACCGGTCACCATCTGCTCCAGCACGGCCTGAGCCGATCTGTTGGCATCTTGCAGCTTTCGGTACTTCTCGGGCCTTTCCCGCTCTATGACCTGCGGGGAGACGGGAGAGGGGATCGTTTTCACTAGGAGCCAACCGCCACGCCGCCACTCTCACGCATCCCGCTTGGCCTGGAGATCCGTTTCCTAACCGCTGCCCCGGGACTGCGGATCCCTTCCCCTCCTGTCTCCGGTCGTGAAGAGGAGCCGGGCGAGACCGGCCACATTCGATCCATGGTGGTGAAAACCTGGGGGTCAGTGGGTTAGGGACGCTGACGGTCTAGGCCTCCGAATACATTATTCCCGCAAACGAACCCTCAAGAAGAGAGGAGAGAGCGCAAGGAGCGGACTTGTGCCACCGTCACATAGACCTATCTTATCCTTTCTCAGTGAGTTACAAATCTGTGCTGAACCAAGAAAGACCTAAGGGCAAGTTGGAAAGAACTGGTAGCAGCGGTAATGCTTGTGGCCTCAATAACGAATCGGTCAGCAACCTGGTGGGAAGCGCTTAGAACAGTGCTTTGCACATAGTAAGTGCTTAATAAATGCCATTATTATTATTATTATTATTAAAGTACTTTTTCTTGGAACCCACCACTTGAGCGTTCCAAAAACCATCCGGCAGAACTGCTCATTGGCATGACGCTTTTACCATGATTTTGATATAAACATGCCTCCGACGGCAAGGTACGAACGATCATTTCTTCCCTCCTACAGGACTCAACCCCTCTAGACTGTAAGCTCATTGTGGGCAGGGAACGTGTTCGATATATTGACGTGTTATACGCTCCCAAGTACTTAGTACAGTGTTCTGCACACTGTAAGCGCTTAATAAATACAACTGACTGACTGAGAGGATGCCACAGACAGTGTCACCTGTCTGGTTAGCCCACAGAAGTTTAGTACTGTACCCTGCACGCACGAAGCACTAAATAAATATGATTGATTCCTTGTAACAATACATTCATTCAATCGTATTTATTGAGCACTTACTGTGTGCAGAGCACTGGACTAAGCGCTTGGATCATACAGGGATCATAGATGGGCTAAGGTTGCTTCTGTGTACAGCTAGAAGGCGTGAAGGGGACCTACCAATGATCTTGGACCGTGGGGTTGAAGGTAAGGGGGAAGTAATTCAGAGGATCCACCAGCTGAACGGACAGTCATGGAAAAATACCGTTAGAGTCGCTTAGCTCTGCACTCGAGAGAGCACTTGTGAATGTGAAAGGCCCTACATCATGACAAATCGACAGCGAAGGAAATGAACGTTCGCCTAAACTGAACGTGAATCATCATTCCTTCAGGTCTCCATCATTTCACCAGGGGGTCCCAAGGGATTGTAACATATGCATTTTTTATTCACTCAATCAATCAAGCGTATTTATTGAGCCCTTACTGTGTGCGGAGCTCTTGGAAAGGACAATTCGGCAACAAATAGAGACGATCCCTACCCAACAATGGGTTTATGCAATCAAAGGCCTTGCTAAAACAGTTCCTATTTGACGCTATTAATCAAGGGGGTACAGTGTTCAGGAGAAATGAGAATCCAATTTAATAACGGCGATTCCAGGAGCAACCAAAAAACCTGGACAGGATAGAGCGCTCTTCAACGACTCGGGGTTTCTTGCACAACTTCAAGACTGTGAGCCCACTGTTGGGTGGGGGCCGTCTCTATTTGTTGCCAACTTGGACTTCCCAAGCGCTTAGTACAGTGCTCTGCACACAGTAATCAATCAATCAATCAATCAGTCGTATTTACTGAGCGCTCAGTAAGCGCTCAATAAATAGAATTGAATGAATGAATGAACTGCGGTGGAGATACGATGGATTCAATGCAAATTGATGCATTCAGACCGAATGATAAAAAACAATTAATTTCTACTCCTCAGGGGATGAGCCTCAATCATCCATCATCGCATCGGAACAGATTTAAGAGGCACAGACAGATACGAAGATGGAAATGTAATCTGAGGTGATTTAAATGGAATGAGTTTTCATCTCTCCACGCCTGATGGTAAAAGCCAACAAAGCAATCGGTCTCCTGAAAAACCGGCTACTCCAAACTAAATCAAAGTGTTCACAGGTTGAAATCCTCACCAATGCCAGAAACAGAAAGCGGGCAACCACAGTTGGCCACTGTTGCAACGGTGTGGTGGAAGAGTCTCATTTCCCATTCTCTGGGTTTCTTTCACCGGTGTTGGGCGACGGGACGGGATGATTTTTAGACGCTGATTTCAGCGGATCGCTTTGAGGGGACTTGTCAAATCAACCTTTGGCGATCGGTCCAGGAGGTCAAGAACCACCCCTGTCCTGAGATTTCAACGACGTGGCAACTTTAAAGCTACGGTCCATCACGTAGCCCCCTCCGACCTCACACCTCATTACTCTCCGGCTGTAACGCAGCCCGCACACTTGGCTCCTCTAATACTAACCTTCTCACTGTACCTCGATCCCTTCTCATATCCGACAATCACCCTCCCCTCCTTCGAAGTCTTATTGAAGGCCCATCTCCTCCAAGAGGCCTGCCCTAAGCCCTCCTTTTCATCTTCTCCCACTTTAGTGTCACCATGACTTGTTCCCTTCATTCATCTCCCTCCCAAGTACTTAGGTATATGTCTGTAATTTATTTATATTTATGTCCATCTCCCCGTCTAGACTGTAAGCTTGTGCGGTCAGGGAATAATAATAATAATAATAATAATAATGATGGCATTTATTAAGCGCTTACTATGTGCAAAGCACTGTTCTAAGCACTGGGGGATACAATGTGATCAAGTTGTCCCACATGGGGCTCACGGTCTTAATCCCCATTTTTGCAGATGAGGTAACTGAGGCTCCGAGAAGTTAAGTGACTTGCCCAAGGTCACACAGCAGACTTGTGGGGGAGCCGGGATTCGAACCCATGACCTCTGACTCCAAAGCCCGGGCTTGAGTCTGTTATATTACTATCCTGGATTTCATTCATTCAGTCGTATTTATTGAGCGCTTACTGTGTGCAGAGCACTGTACTAAGCGCTTCCCAAGTCCCAGTATGACTGTTCCCGATGGGAACTCGACACACAATCACATGGGTGATTCTCCCCCTCCTCCGCCTCTCCATCCCCCTCTCCATCCCCCCTGCCTTACCTCCTTCCCTTCCCCACAGCACCTGGGTATATGTATATATGTTTGTACACATTTATTACTCTATTTATTTATTTATTTTACTTGTACATATCTATTCTATTTATTTTACTTTGTTAGTATGTTTGGTTTTGTTCTCTGTCTCCCCCATCTAGACTGTGAGCCCACTGTTGGGTAGGGACTGTCTCTATATGTTGCCAACTTGTACTTCCCAAGTGCTTAGTACAGTGCTCTGCACAAAGTAAGTGCTCAATAAATACGATTGATGATGATAGAACAGCGCTTTGCACATAGTAAGCATTTAATAAATGCTATCATCAACCCGTGCCTACCTATGATGTCAAATCCGTGGGAGGTCAGCAATCGCCCAAAACACACACACACACACACACACACACACACACACACACACACACACACACAAGTCGGCAGGTTTCTATTTTCTCATTGATGTTTTCCCGTTTTTATCCGTGTAGAGAACCCGCTAGAAGATGAAACACAATCTCCAGTCGGCAGTAGCAGAACTTCCAAAGACTTGGTCGGTCTTAATTTTCAGTAAATATTTATAAAGCCACCCCAGAAAAGGCAGAATGGCAAAATCAAGCGACTCCTCAGTATGGCTCAATACCAGTAAACTGTTGGATTTGGGAAATCTAAGATGCCTTAGGGGGAGAAAACAACCCCGACGTCTTACGTGGACTTTCTCTTTGAGCTCCGAGAGGTCCCCTTCTTTCCGAAACACGGCAAACTCGGGGCTCTGCAACACGGCCTCGGAGCGAGTGATCCAACTGTGGAGTTCGGTCATGTCAACATCCAACCTGAGGTTCCAAGAAACAGAAGACGCTTTACCGACGACGGTCCTTCCGTAATTAGTGCGACTCCCGGCAAACGGAGCCCAGCGCATCTCATTTATTCACTCACTCCCTCTCATTTAGCGATCGCTTACACTGCACAGAGCACCATCCGCATTAAGCACTTGGCAGAGTACGATAAACGATAAACAGCCGTTTCAAAACCTTTCCCTTCTAACTCCTCCTTGAGCAGAAGGCCCGTCCACGATATTTAGTGATCGAGTACCTCCCAAGCGCTGAGTACAGTGCTCTGCACACAGTAAGCGCTCAATAAATACAGCT
Source organism: Tachyglossus aculeatus (assembly GCF_015852505.1). Lineage (NCBI taxonomy): Eukaryota > Metazoa > Chordata > Mammalia > Monotremata > Tachyglossidae > Tachyglossus > Tachyglossus aculeatus. The sequence goes on from NC_052080.1 coordinate 451,768, forward strand.
GAATGAATGAGACGCAAAGAACTTGCCGACCAGATGCCGGGGCCACATGGGTTCTGATGCAGTTATCAATCAATGGCATTTAATGAGTGCTTTTTGTGTACAGAGCACTGTACTAAGTCCCGGAGAGAGTACGCTATAATAGAGTTGATACGTTCCCTCTCAATAAGCTTACAATCTAGAGGGGGAAACAGAACTGCCCACGGTAAGCGCTCAATAAATACGATTGAATGAATGAATGAATATAAATAAGGAAATTATGGATAAGCACAAAAGGGCAGGGGGGTTGAGGGAGGGGTGAATAAAAGATGCAAAACCAAGTGCAAAGGCTACAAGAAAGGGAGTGGGAGAAGAGGAAATGATGGTCTATTTAGGGAAGGCCTCTTGGTCCGAGGTCATGGGTTCAAATCCCGGCTCCACCACTTGTCCGCTGTGTGACCCTGGGCAAACCACTTAACTGCTCTTTGCCTCAGTTCCATCATCTGTCAAATGGGGATTAATAATAACAATAATGGCATTTGTTAAGTGCTTACTATGTGCAAAGCACTGTTCTAAGCGCTGGGGAGGTTACAAGGTGATCAGGTTGTCCCACGGGGGGCTCACAGCCTTCATCCCCATTTTACAGATGAGGGAACTGAGGCCCAGAGAAGTTAAGTGACTCGCCCAAAGTCACACAGCTGCCAATTGGCAGAGCTGGGATTTGAACCCATGACCTCTGACTCCAAAGCCCGGGCTCTTTCCACTGAGTCCCACTTGGGACAACCTAATGACCCTGTATCTATCTGAAAGCTTAGAACAGTGCTTGGCATATAGTAAGGGCTTAACAAATACCATGATTATTATATTATGATGATGATGACCCTGTACCTATCCAAGCGCTTAGAACAGTGCTTGGCATATAGTAAGTGCTTAATACCATGATTATTATTATTATTATTATTATTATTATTATTAGAAGTGCCTTAGTCTGGGAGGCATATAGTAAGTGCTTAATACCATGATTATTATTATTATTATTATTATTAGAAGTGCCTTAGTCTGGGAGGCCAAAGACGTAGGTTCAAACCTCGGATTTCTTAGACTGAAAGTCTCATGGGGAACAGGAACTGTATCTAACGTGATAACCCTTTATAATAATAATAATAATAATAATAATTATTATTATTATGAGGGCATTTATTAAGCGCTTACTATGTGCAAAGCACTGTTCCAGGCGCTGGGGAGGCTACAAGGTGATCAGGTTGTCCCACGGGGGGCTCACAGTCTTAATCCCCATTTTCCAGATGAGGTAACTGAGGCCCAGAGAAGCGAAACGACTTGCCCAAAGTCACACGGCTGACAGTTGGCGGAGCCGGGATTTGAACCCATGACCTCTGACTCCAAAGCCCGGTCCCACGGGGTATTCACAGTCTTAATCCCCATTTTCCAGATGAGGTAACTGAGGTCCAGAGAAGCGAAGCGACTTACCCAAAGTCACACGGCTGACAGGTAGCGGGGTCGGGATTTTATCTTCCCTAATGCTTGGTATGGAGCTTGGCACGTAGTAAACGATTAATGAGTCCCATCATTAGACACCAGAATCATAAAAATAACGCTACGGTCCCATTCTCAATTCCTTCGCCCTCCATCTCCTCCTCGTTCCTGCTGTTGGACCAGCTTGGGACCTCCCTTCCTTCGTCCTTGCCAATAGTAGGAGCCCACTGTTGGGTAGGGACTGTCTCTACATGTTGCCAACTTGTACTTCCCAAGCGCTTAGTACACTGCTCTGCACACAGTAAGTGCTCAATAAATACGATTGATTGATTGATTGATAATAGCAGTAGATGAAGAAGCAGCGGAAAGAGCCCGGGCTTGGGATTCAGCGGACACGGTGTGACCTTGGGCAAGTCACTGAACCCCCTCCTTCCTCTCCCCCTCCTCCCCCTCCGCCTTACCTCCTTCCCCTCCCCACAGCACCTGTATATATGTACATATGTTTGTACGTGTTTATTACTCTATTTATTTTTTTGTACATATTTATTCTATTTATTTTATTTTGTTAATATGTTTGGTTTTGTTCTCTGTCTCCCCCTGCTAGACCGTGAGCCCGCTGTCGGGTAAGGACCGTCTCTCTGTGCTGCCAACTTGGACTTCCCAAGCACTCAGTACAGCGCTCTGCACACAGTAAGCGCTCAATAAATACGATTGAATGAATGAATGAACTTAACTTCTCTGTGACTTAGTTACCTCATCTCATCTGTAAAATGGGGATGAAAAGGGTGAGCCCCATGGGGGATATCTACCCCAGTTCTTTGCACGTAATAAGCAACTTGTACTTCCCAAGCACTTAGTACAGCGCTCTGCACACAGTAAGCGCTCAATAAAAACGATTGATGATAATAAGCGCTTAACAAATACCACAATTATCATTATTATTATTAATAGTGGCACTCCTGGGCTACTTTTAGACTGTGAGCCCACTGTTGGGTAGGGACTGTCTCTATATGTTGCCAACTTGTACTTCCCAAGCGCTTAGTACAGTGCTCTGCACACAGTAAGCGCTCAATAAATACGATTGATGATGATAAGCGCTTAACAAATACCACAATTATCATTATTATTATTAATAGTAGCACTCCTGGACTACTTTTAGACTGTGAGCCCACTGTTGGGTAGGGACTGTCTCTATATGTTGCCAACTTGTACTTCCCAAGTGCTTAGTACAGTGCTCTGCACACAGTAAGCGCTCAATAAATACGATTGATTGATTGATTGATTGGGCACCTGCTGTGTGGGACGCATTGTGCTAAGCACCGGGAAAGGAAACGACGCCTTCCCCGTGCACATGGAGTTTATCTTCTCCTGGGGCAAAAGGACTTAGAAGAACGTACAGGGTATTTATAATAAATAGTTGAAGGTCCGGGGACAAAACGTACAAAAACGTAATTGCTGAAGATGTAAGTGATCACGCAAGAGGTGAACGTGGCTGACGGACTCGTGAACAGCAGGAGCAACATGAGAGACGCAGAATGTCAGTCAGGTTAGAAGATCAGCTAGGTTGGGAAGCCCCGGGTGAAGACGGTTGTGATGTAAGGTGGATGGAACTGGTGAAGTCCCTGGAAATCAATCAATCAATCAATCAATCGTATTTATTGAGCGCTTACTGTGTGCGGAGTACTAAGCGCTTGGGAAGTCCAAGTTGGCAACATATAGAGCCGGTCCCTACCCAACAGTGGGCTCACAGTCTAGAAGCTGATCACGAGGAGATTTTGCTTGACACGGGGAGGCATAGGGACTCTTATGTACCGCACGTATGTCCATATCCGCAATTTATTTATTTCTATAAATGCCTGTCTCCCACTCTAGACTGTGAGCTCACTGGGGGCAGGAAATGTGTCTATTATATTGTTATATCGTAACTGCTCAAACACTTAGTAAATGCTCTGCACCCAGTGAGTGCTTAACAGATACCATAAAAAAATGATTTTCTCTAGTCTTTCTACTGTTCTGAATCAATCAATCAGCGGTGTTTATTGAGCACTTACCGTGCGCCTGACATTATACCGTTCAAACACTTACTAAATGCTCTGCACCCAGTGAGGGCTTAACAGATACCATAAAAAAATCATTTTCTCCAGTCTTTCTACTGTTCTTCTGAATCAATAAATTAATCAGCAGTGTTTATTGAGCACTTACCGTGTGCCTGACATTATACCGCTCAAACACTTAGTAAATGCTCTGCACACTGTTAAGTGCTTAACAGATACCATTAAAAAATCATTTTCTCCAGTCTTTCGACTGTTCTTCTGAACCAAATCAATCAATCAGCGGTGTTTATTGAGCACTTACCGTGTGCCTGACATTATACCGCTCAAACACTTAGTAAATGCTCTGCACACAGTAAGTGCTTAACAGATACCATAAAAAAATCATTTTCTCCAGTCTTTCGACTGTTCTTCTGAATCAATAAATCAATCAGCGGTGTTGATTGAGCACTTACCGTGCGCCTGACATTATACCGCTCAAACACTTAGTAAATGCTCTGCACACAGTGAGTGCTTAACAGATACCATAAAAAAATCATTTTCTCCAGTCTTTCTACTGTTCTGAATCAATCAATCAGCGGTGTTTATTGAGCACTTACCGTGTGCCTGACATTATACCGCTCAAACAGTAAATGCTCTGCACCCAGTTAGTGCTTAACAGATACCATAAAAAAATCATTTTCTCCAGTCTTTCGACTGTTCTTCTGAATCAAATCAATCAATCAGCGGTGTTTATTGAGCACTTACCGTGTGCCTGACATTATGCCAGGCGCTGGGTTAAGTACAAGATTATCAGGTTGGACACAGTCCACTTCCTAAATGGGGCTTTAATTCCCATTATACAGATGAGGTAACTGAGGCCCAGAGAAGTCCCAAGGTCACACAGCAGACAAGCGGCAGAGCCGGGATTAGAACTGACAGGTCCGAACTCTATCCTCTAGGCCCCAAGGCTCTCCACAGGATGTCCTGTCTAGTGGCATCAATCAATCAACCATATTTATTGAGTGCTTACTACACTCAAGCAGCGTGAAGCAGCGTGGCTCAATGGAAAGAGAACCAGGCTTTGGAGTCAGAGGTCATGGGTTCAAATCCCCGCTCCACCACTTGTCAGCTGTGTGACTTGGGGCAAGTCACTTCACTTCTCTGGGCCTCAGTTACCTCATCTGTAAAATGGGAATTAAGACTGTGAGCACCCCGTGGGACAACCTGATCACCTTGTAACCTCCCCAGAGCTTAGAACAGTGCTTTGCTCATAGTAAGTGCTTAATAAATGCCATTATTATTATTATTATCATTATTATTACTACGTGAAAAGTGCTGTACTAAGCACTCGGAAGCATGCACTATAACAGACACAGCCCCTGCCCACAACAATCTTAGAGTTGGTAAAATGTGGACTGGAGAGCCCGCACCCTCAGCTCCTCTGCCGCCACTACCCTCCTCACCGTACCTCGTTCTTGCCCGTCCCGCCGTCGACCCCCGGCCCACGTCCTCCCCATGGCCCGGAATGCCCTGCTCCGCACATAATAATAATGATGGCATTTATTAAGCGCTTACTATGTGCAAAGCACTGTTCTAAGCGCTGGGGAGGTTACGAGTGATCAGGTTGTCCCATGGGGGGCTCACAGTCTTCATCCCCATTTTACAGATGAGGTATCTGAGGCCCAGAGAAGTGAAGTGACTTGCCCAAAGTCACACAGCTGACAAGTGGCGGAGCCGGGATTTGAACCCATGACCTCTGACTCCAAAGCCCGGGCTCTTTCCAAGCTAGCTCTCTTCCTCCCTTCAAAGCCCTACTGAGAGCTCCCCTCCTCCAGGAGGCCTTCCCACACTGAGCTCCTTCCTTCCTCTTCCCCTCCCCACGGCACCTGTATATACGTTTATACAGATTTATTACTCTATTTATTTTACCTGTACGTATTTACTATTCTATTTATTTTGTTAATATGTTTTTGTTTCGTTGTCTGTCTCCCCCTTCTAGACTGTGAGGCCACTGTTGGGTAGGGCCCGTCTCTGTATGTTGCTGACTTGTACTTCCCAAGTGCTTAGTACAGTGCTCTGCACACAGTAAGCGCTCAACAAATACGACTGAATGTATGAATGAATGAATAATGTCTGTCTCCCTCTCTGGACTGTAAGCTCATTTTAGGCAGGGAATGTGTCTGTTGTATTGTTGAGTTGTACTCTCACACGCATTCATTCAATCGTATTTATTGAGCACTTACTGTGTGCAGAGCACTGTACTAAGCGCTTGGGAAGTACAAGTTGGCAACAAAAAGGGACGGTCCCTACCCAACAACGGGCTCACAGTTTAGAAGGGGGAGATAGAGAACAAAACAAAACATGTGGACAGGTGTCAAGTCACCAGAATAAATAGAAATAAAGCCAGATGTCGTACAGTGCTCTGCACACAGTAAGTGCTGAATAATTAAGACTGACTAAGAAATTCCCCCTAGCCGCCCCCCCCCCCAAAAAAAACCCAAAAGGAACGAGCTTCCCGAAAAAAAAAAACCCAAAAGGAATGAGCTTCCTAAACTGGAAACTCATGACTCCCCATAACCATTCTGAGCAGGTTGAAAGTCTCTTTAAAACTGGGTGTTCTGAAATACATTCATTCTGATACAGTTACAGGAAAGTACACTTTTGTGGATTTCAATTTGAAGGGACGCCCTAGGGATAAAATATGGGAAAATAATAGCTGCAGCTCACAAAAATTCTGAAACTTTACAGTGCAAATCAAAGTTCAGTTTCTCCCGAAATGGTAGAACTGATGGGAAGAGAGGTGCGCGTCTTTGTTAAAACGGATGGAGACAGTAGGTGGGGCCCATATTCCGGTTTAACTTCCTTCCCATTTCATTCTACTCCCGGGTTTTACTGCTGTTTTAGAATCAGACACCTAATATTGTGTCGCCAAATGGATTTTTCATGGACATTCTTATTCACGAGAATAGTAAGGGCCTAAGGGAAGAGATTAATGAACACGCAAACCCGCGCTCGTTACATCAGCAAACCCACAGTAGTAGCAGCAGTAGTCGTGATGACATAATTAAGCAGCACTCTCTTATGACATAATAACGGCCTAATAGCAGCACTCTATTACTACAAAAAAGCCATATCGGCAATATCAGGAAATCAATAAGATAACGCTGGCAGCGGTCAGTCAGTCAATCGTACTTACTGAGCGCTTACTGTGTGCAGAGTATTGTACAAAGCCTCCTTTCCTCTTCTCCCACTCTTTTCTGCATTGCCCTGACTTGCTCCCTTTATTTAATAATGACGATGGCATTTGTTAAGCGCTGACTATGTGCAAAGCACTGTTCTAATCCCCCCTCCCAGCTCCACAGCGCTTACGTACCTATCTCTAATTGTACAGATTTATATTAATGTCTGTCTCCCTCTCTGGGCTGGAAGCTCATTTTAGGCAGGGAATGTGTCTGTTATATAAGCATTCATCCAATTGCATTTATTGAGCGCTTAATTATTGTACTGGGAGAGAAGCAGCGTGGCTCAGTGGAAAGAGCCCGGGCTTTGGAGTCGGAGGTCAGGGGTTCAAACCCCGGCTGATTGTCAGCTGTGTGACTTTGGGCAAGTCACTTAACTTCCCTGTGCGTCAGTTACCTCATCTGGAAAATGGGGATTAAGCCCCCCGTGAGCCCCATGTGGGATAACCTGATCACCTTGTAACCTCCCCAGTGCTTAGAACAGTGCTTTGCACGTATTAAGTGCTTAATAAATGCCATTATTATTATTATTACTATAGAATAGAGAGGGTCCCTGCCCGCAATGAGCTTACAGTCTAGAGGGGGAGACAGATATTAATATAAATATTAATATCTTGGGGAATATTGCACTGAGCCACGGGGAAGCAGCGTGGCTCAGTGGAAAGAGCCTGGGCTTTGGAGTCAGAGGTCATGGGTTCAAATCCCGGCTCCGCCACTTGTCAGCTGGGTGACTTTGGGCAAGTCACTTAACTTCCCTGGACCTCAGTTCCCTCATCTGTAAAATGGGGATGAAGACTGTGAGCCCCCCGTGGGACAACCTGATAACCTTGTATCCACCCCAGCACTTAGAACAGTGCTTGGCACGTAGTAAGTGCTTAACAAATACCAACATTATTTATTATTATTATTATAAATAAATTAAATTACGGACACGTGCATAAATGCTGCGGGGTTGGGAAGGGAGATGAATCAAGGGAGCTTACTAAACTGGAAACTCATGACTCCCCATAACCTTTCTGAGCAGGTTGAAAGTCTCTTTAAAACTGGGTGTTCTGAAATACACTCATTCTGTTACAGTTACAGGAAAGTACACTTTTGTGGATTTCAATTTGAAGGGACGCCCTGGGAATCAAATACGGGAAAATAAGTGGGAGATGAATCAAGGGAGCATGTCAGGGAGATGCAGAAGGGAGTGGGAGAACAGGAAAGGAGGGCTTAGTCAGGGAAGACCCCTTGAGGGAGATGAGCCTTCAATGAGGCTTTGAAGGTGAGGACAGTGACTGCCTGTTAGATGTGAAGAGGGAAGGCATTCCGGGCCAGGGGGGAAAAGTCGGTGGCGAGAGAGTCGAGATCAAGGTACAATAAGTAGGTTGGCGTTAGAGGAGCAAGGTGAGTGGGTTGGGTTGGAATTGGAGAGTAGCAAAGTGAAATAGGAGGGATCAAAGTGATTGAGAACTTCGAAGTTGGGGAGGTGGGATCCATAGCCATGAGCCCGGAAAGTCCAAAGGGTCCCTGAGTGCTCACTGAGTGCAGCGGACTGTACTAAGTGCTTGGGAGAGTACAAAGTACAATACAACAACAAACAGACACATTCATTCATTCATTCAATCAATCGTATTTACAGAGCGCTTACTGCGTGCAGAGCACTGTACTAAGCGCTTGGGAAGTCCAAGTTGGCAACATATAGAGACGGTCCCTACCCGACAGTGGGCTCACAGTCTAGAAGGCTCACAGTCTATCACTTCAAGACATTATATCTACTGGGGAAGCAGCGGGGCTCAGTGGAAAGAGCCCGGGCTTTGGAGTCAGAGGTCAGGGGTTCAAATCCGGCTCTGCCAATTGTCAGCTGGGTGACTTTTCCCGGTCCACAAAGAGCTTACCGGCTAGGGGGATGCAGCCCAGCTCTGAATTACAGGCCACTGTGACTGGGCGAGATGCTGCAAGCTAGACCAACTACAATAATAATAATAATAATGATGTTATTTGTTAAGCACTCACTATGCGCAAAGCAATGTTCTAAGCGCTGGGGGGATACAAGGCAATTAGGTTGTCCCACGGGGGGCTCACAGTCTTAATTCCCATTTTACAGATGAGGGAACTGAGGCCCAGAGAAGTTAAGAGACCTGTCCAAAGTCACACAGCAGACAAGTGGTGGAGCCAGGATTCGAACCCATGACCTCAGACTCCCAAGCCCGAATTCTTTCCACTGAGCCACGCTGCTTCCATCACTCAGTCGCTCTGAGCTCAACTTATCGATGCCACCAACCAGCCAATCTATCTATCAAGCGTATTTACTGAGCTCCTACAGTGTTCATTCATTCATTCATTCATTCAATCATATTTATTGAGCGCTTACTGTGTGCAGAGCACTGTACTAAGCTTGGGAAGTCCAAGTTGGCAACATATAGAGATGGTCCCTACCCAAAGTGGGCTCACAGTCTAGAAGGGGGAGACAGAGAACAAAACAAAACATATTAACAAAATAAAATAGAATAAATATGTACAAATAAAATCAATAAAAAAATAAATAGAGTAATAAATATGTACAAACATATATACAGAGGGAAGGAGGAGAGAGGCTCAGAACAAATACCATAAAAAAACCCCACAGGACACAGAAAAGCCACAGAGGAGCGGAGGATACGGGCTGGGCTGTAGAAGGAGAGAAGGGAGGTGAGGTAAGAGGGGGCGAGGTGATGGACAGCCTTGAAGCCCAGGGTGAGGAGTTTCTGCCTGATGCACAGGTTGATTGGTAGCCACTGGAGATTTTTGAGGAGGGGAGTAATATGCCCAGAGCGTTTCTGGACAAAGACAATCCGGGCCGCAGCATGAAGTATGGATTGAAGTGGGGAGAGACACGAGGATGGGAGATCAGAGAGAAGGCTGATGCAGTAGTCCAGACGGGATAGGATGAGAGCTTGAATGAGCAGGGTAGCGGTTGGGATGGAGAGGAAAGGGCGGATCTTGGCAATGTTGCGGAGCTGAGACCAGCAGGTTTTGGTGACGGCTTGGATGTGAGGGGTGAATGAGAGAGCGGAGTCGAGGATGACACCAAGGTTGCGGGCTTGTGAGAAGGGAAGGATGGTAGTGCCGTCAACAGAGATGGGAAAGTCAGGGAGAGGGCAGGGTTTGGGAGGGAAGACAAGGAGCTCAGTCTTCGACATCAGGGCAAACCGTCCCGCGTGTGATTCGTGGATCAGAGGGAACTCAAGGAAGGCAGCTGCACCCTTTCGCAGGACAGAACGATGCCCACAGTGGCGCCAAAAGAGGAATTCCTCTCTTCAGGGGGGTACCTTTGGGTGGACATTTCTGCACAGAGCAGGATGAAATTCTGGAAATGTTTTTTGCAAAGCTGAAACTTGGGCGTTAGAAAGCTAATGAGAGATTATACTAGGATCAGTGGAGCAATGCTTTTCGGTTAAAATGCATAAATTGAATCTTTAACTCCATGAATGACAACATGCCTGACTGTCGGAGGCTTTCTTTTTAATAAGATGCTGTTCGGATTTTCATTATGAGCATCAAACACTTTCAATTTTCTTCCTTAAGCTTTTTTTTTTTCTTCAATTATCTCACTGCGTGTAATGATAATAAATAATTATGGCATTTATTAAGCATTTAATACTTGGAAGCACCAGGGTAAGGAAGCAGAATGGCTCTGCGGAAAGAGCACGGTCTAAGGAGTCGGAGGACTCGGGTTCTAATTTCGGTTCCGCCGCTTGCTGAGCTGCTTTATCCCCATTTTACAGAAGAGGAAACTGAGGTTCAGGAAGTTCAGAGCCTTGGCCACCGTCACACATGGCAGAACAGGGACTGGAACTCAGTGTGCCGAATCCCAGCCCTGGGCCCTTTCCACGAGATCTCTCCGTGCGACAAGGACTGCGTTCGACCTTAACGTGCATCTACCCCAGTGCTTAGAACAGTGCCTGACACCGAGAAAGAGATTAACAATCAATCGATCGATTGATTTATTGATTGATTTATTTTGTTAGTATGTTTGGTTTTGTTTTCTGCCTCCCCCTTTTAGACTGTGAGCCCACTGTTGGGTAGGGACTGTCTCTATATGTTGCCAATTTGTACTTCCCAAGCGCTTAGTACAGTGCTCCGCACATAGTAAGCGCTCAATAAATACGATTGATGATGATGATGATCGATCTGTCCTATTGATTGAACACTTACTGTGTGCAGACCATTCTACTAGCACTTGGGAGAGCACAGTATAAAAGAATTGGTAGACACATTCCCTCCCCACAATAAGCTTACAGTTCAGAGGGGGAGAAAGACATAAATATAAATAAATTATAGGCACATGACTGAAGTGGGGCTGAGAGAGGGGTGAATAAAGGGTCCAATAATTACTATTATTAGACTTCCCCAAATAATAATAATAATAATAATGATGGCATTTATTAAGCACTTACTATGTGCAAAGCACTGTTCTAAGCACTGGGGAGGTTACAAGGCGACCAGGTTAATGATTTTCTTGGAATCATCCCCTTAGACAGGGAGGCATTGGGCACCGTAAAGTTCTCAGGGGTACAGGAATTATCCCCATTCCCATTGTTCAATGAAGGGCAGGGAACGTGTCTGCTAATTCTGTTGTACTGTACCCTCAAAAGGGCTTACTACAGTGCTCTGCACATAGTAAGCACCGGGACCGTCTCTATATGTTGCCGACCTGTACTTCCCAAGCGCTTAGTACAGTGCTCTGCGCACGGAAAGTGCTCTATAAATACGATTGAATGAATGACTGAATGAATATCACTGATTTTGTGCTAGCAGAATGCCTCAAAAGCTATATCCTCTTTCATCCTTCTAAACCGGTGCTCACATCCAGCAGCTGCTCAATAAATACCAATCAATCAATTGTATTTATTGAGTGCATACTGTGTGCAGAGCACTGTACTAAGCATTTGGGAAGTACAAGTTGGCAACATATAGAGACAGTCCCTACCCAACAGTGGGCTCACAGTCTAGAAGGGGGAGACAGACAACAAAACCAAACATATTAACAAAATAATACCAGTGTAATATGGCAAAATAAACTGCCCAACCACCTCTGCATCAACCAAATACTCCTCACTATTGGCTTTAAAGCAGTCCATCACCTTGCCCCCTCCTACCTCATCTCCCTATTCTTTTACGGCCACCCAGCCCGCTCCCCTTCTCACCGAGTCTCCATCTCATCCTACCTCAATCAATCAATCAATCATATTTATTGAGCGCTTACTGTGTGCAGAGGACTGTACTAAGCGCTTGGGAAGTCCAAGTTGGCAACATATAGAGACTGTCCCTACCCGACAGTGGGCTCACAGTCTAGAATCTTGCCACCGACTTCTTGTCTACAACCTGTACTTCCCAAGCGCTTAGTACAGTGCTCTGCACACAGGAGATGCTCAATAAATACAATTGAATGAATGAATGAATGAACCTACCACCGGCTAGGAACGGCCTTCCGAAAGATAATCGCTCTCCCCCACTTCAAAGCTTTATGAAGTTGTAGACTGACTGAAGTTCCCCCCACCGTCTAGACTGTGAGCCCGCTGTCGGGTAGCGACCGTCTCTACGTGTTGCCGACTTGTACTTCCCAAGCGCTCAGTCCAGTGCTCTGCACACAGTAGGTGCTCAATAAATACGATTGAATGAATGAATGAAAGCTTTATGGCACAACTCCTTCTAGAAGCAACGCGGCTCAGTGGAAAGAGCCCGGTCTTTGGAGCCAGAGGCCGTGGGTTCAAATCCCGGCTCCGCCACTTGTAAGCTGTGTGACTTTGGGTAAGTTTGTCACTTCTCTGGGCCTCAGTTACCTCATCTGGAAAATGGGGATGAAGACTGTGAGCTCCCCGTGGGACAACCTGATCACCCTGTAACCTCCCTAGCGCTTAGAACAGTGCTCTGCACATAGTAAGCGCTTAATAAATGCTATCAAAATAAAAAAACCTCCTACAAGAAGCCTTCCCTGACAAAGCCCTCCTCTCCTCTTTGTCTCCCTGACTTGCTCCTTTCATTCATCCTTCTTCCCATCCCCACAACATGTACGTATTGATCTGTAATTTATTTCTATTAATTTCTGCCTCTCCCTCTAGATTGTGAGCTCACTAAGGGCCGGGAATATGTCTGTTTGTTTTGCTTTGTACTCTCCCAAGTGCTTAGGAAAAATGTTTTGCAAACAGTAAGCGCTCAATAAATATGATTGAATGAAATTCCAGTCCCTCAGGCCAGCATTTAAGGATGGACAGTATAGTTCTCGTACTTTCTATTCAACTCCAATCCCAATCGCCACCATTTTTCCCCCAGCTCGCCTTCTTACAATCAACCCCTGGCTTCAATCAATCAATCAATCATATTTATTGAGCGCTTACTGTGTGCAGAGCACTGTACTAAGCTTCAGTCAGTACCCACACCTTGGGCAAGCTTCTGGGGGAACGGGTTTGGGGCAGCGAGCCTGCTTTTGAGACCGGGGGATGACAAATTTCATGGGGTTCATTCATGCAATCGTATTTATTGAGCGCTTATTGTGTGCAGAGCACTGTACTAAGCACTTGGGAGGTACAAGTTGGCAACATATAGAGACAACAGTGGGCCAGAGGGGAGGGGAAACCAGGTTCCTTCACGCACGGCCTGCTGCTGGTCCTGGGCAAAATGAGCTTCGATGACCGGGCCATCGCCTCGTTGACCAGAGAAGCAGAGTGGCTGAGTGGAAAGAGCCGTAGTCTGGAAGACAGAGGACCTGGGTTCGAATCCGGGCTCTACCTGTGTAACCTCGGGCAAGTCACTTAACTTCTCTTCGATCAACACCGGGCTGTTGGATGTTAAGAAAATACAATGCATCCCGGTCTCCCTTCAGCAGGATCTGGCTTGTAAATTTATAAATATCAAAGCCGTTAAAAAACCTTCAGGATAAGTAAGAGTTTAAAATACCAAAAACCAGGAAATGCGCTCCACAATGATCCTTGATTTCTATCTACAGATGTATAGGCTGAGACATTATGTTCTCAGACTCGCAGCAGGGATTTCAGCTATCGTAGGTGTTCTTTTCCGTTCTCCACAAAACATTTACTTTCTGTGTCAGCAAGGAGAGCCGCTGCTCTGAATAAACCAAATACAGCATAGAGCCTGGCTCGGGAGGGGCTCCTTTTCGAGAGAAATGAGAATTGTAGGAGAAACCTCGAACAGTCGCGTTTTGCCAGCCGTCGGTCTCTCTCATTAATTCAGAGAGCTGAATTTCCATATTAGCGGACTTCCCACTCAGAATCCCGTTTTGTGGAGTAGTGATTTCTTTGTGCGTAGTATTTCTTTAGATTAATGTCTCTCTCCCCTTCTAGACCGTGAGCTCGTCGTGGGCAGGGAATGTTTCTGCCAACTCTGGTATATTGTACTCTCCCAAGCTCTTAGAACAGCTTTCTGCACACATAAGTGCTCAATAAATACGATTGATTAATGTCGATAATCATAACAATAATAATAACTGTGCTGCTGGATAACTGTTTACTTGGTGCACAATAATGGGGTATATATAAATACGATCAGTTTATACAATGCCCTGTTAAGGTCACATCTCCTCCAAGAGATCTTCTCCCATTAAACTCCCTTTTCCCCAGCCTGTGATCTGTGATCTTTGAACATTTGATACCTCACGACACCCCAACCCCACAGCACTTAGGTACAAGTCCTTAAATTATACATCCTAAATTATTCATCTATATTAATGTCTGTCTCCCCATCTAGACTGTCAGTGTGTTGTGGGCAAGGAACGTATATGCTAATTCTATTGTATTGTACTCTCCCAAGAGCTTATTACAGTGCTCGGCACATACTAAGTGCTTGATAAATACAACTGATTAATTGATTGAGTGCTATGATGATGATGGTGATACATATCTACATATTTATTACTCTATTTATTTATTTATTTTACTTGTACATATCTATTCTATTTATTTTATTTTGTTAATATGTTTGGTTTTGTTCTCTGTCTCCCCCTTCTCGACTTTGAGCCCGCTGTTGGGTAGGGACCGTCTCTATATGTTGCCAACTTGTACTTTCCAAGCGCTTAGTACAGTGCTCTGCGCACAGTAAGCGCTCAATAAATATGATTGATTGGTTGATGATGGTATTTGTTATGTGCTTACTATGTGCACTGTTCTAAGTGCTGGGGTAATAATAATAATAATAATAAGAATAATGGCATTTATTAAGCGCTTACTATGTGCAAAGCACTGTTCTAAGCGCTGGGGAGGTTACAAGGTGATCAGGTGGTCCCACGGGGGGCTCACAGTCTTAATCCCCATTTTACAGATGAGGTGACTGAGGCACAGAGAAGATAAGTGACTTGCCTAAAGTAACACAGCTGACAAGTGGCGGAGCGGGGATTTGAAACCATGACCTCTGACTCCAAAGCCCGTGGTAGATACAGGGTTATCAGGCTGTCCCACGTGGGGCTCTCAGTTTTAATCCCCATTTTACAGAAGAGGGAACTGAGGCCTAGAAAAGTGAAACAACTTGCCCAAGGTCACCCAGCAGACAAGTGGCAGAGCCGGGATTAGTACCCACGTCCTCTGACGGGGAGGGAACTCCAGGAGAGAGGGAGGGTATAAACAAGGGATAGACAGAGAGAGAAGGAGACTTTGGAAAGAGCCTGGACTTTGGAGTCAAAGAGGTCATGGGTTCAAATGTCTGCCAACTGTCAGCTGTGTGACTTTGGCCAAGTCGCTTAACTTCTCTGTGCCTCAGTTACGTCCTCTGTAAAATGGGGATTAGGGCTGTGAGCACCCTTTGGGAAAACCTGATCACCTTTGTAACCTCCCCAGTGCTTAGAACACTGCTTTGCACATAGTAAGCGCTTAATAAATGCCATCATTATCATTATTATTTTATTAAGTAGAGTAAGTAGGTTGGTGTCAGAAGAGGGAAGTGTTATTCCATGAAGCAGCATGGCCTGGTGGCTAGAACATGGGGCCAGGAGTCAGAAGGACCTAGGCTCTTCCATCTGTCTGCTGGGTGACCTTGGGTAGGTTACTTCACTTCTTTGTGCCTCAGTTACCTCATCTGTAAAATGGGGGTTAATACCATGAGCCCCATGTGGGACACGGACGGTAACCAACCCAGGTTATCCTGTATCTACCTACGCCCTTAGAACAGCGCCTGGCACATAGATGAGCGCTTAACGAACCCCATTTTAATAAAAAATACAACTTCTCCCTCCTACTTCATCGGTGAGACCCAATGCGGGACAGGGTCTGTCTCCAACCTGACAAATTCGTATCCACCCCAGCACTCGGAAAGGTGTTTAATACAGAGTAAGGGCTCAGAAAATATCATAAACCCCACACCCGCAAAAACAATATATAGGACAATCCCCGATCCACCCGGGGCTCATATTCCACGGGGAGGTGGGTAGATAAAACTCCTCCATCACGCATGACTAAGAGGAGCGAGTTACGGCTCCCAGCCGCAAAAACTGCACCAGAGTTACTTCTGCAGTAGCGGTGATGATTTGCACTGAGCCATCCACACTTCCGAACCCAGTTCCCATCTGCCCAGTTTTACGAAACAGAAACCCAACATTTCCGAAGCCTCGAGCGCAGCAGGACGTCACCGTTCCCCCACCGGTTTCCTAATCCGTCACTGAACCGGGCAAGCCGAGCGGTTTGCCCGTAATTTAATTCATTTCAATTAATGTCCGTCCCTCCCGGACATTAAGTAATGATGGTAAGCTCATTGTGGGCAGGGAATGGGTCTACCAACTCTCTTATATTGTTATACTGTACTCTCCCAAGTGCTTAGCCAGTGTTCTGCACAGAGTAAGTGCTCAATAAATACGAGTGACTGACTGATTACTAAGGGCCGGGTGGCAATGGAGTGGACTTCAATCTTTTCTCGTGAAAAGCAGGAGAAAAGGAAAAGAGAAATAGAAAAGGAAGGAAAAACTCAACACAAAACCAAAACGGCAGTTGTTCTCTGCGCAATAGACGCGACCAGAAAGTTTCCTTCCGACCCCCATCCCCGGCTCAACAACGACAAACAGCTTTGTGAAGCTCCTCCTCGGGGATTCTCACCTCTTCCGAATTTCGGGATCCACCGCAACCTGCCTCTTCTTCTGGGGCGGGGGCAGACCCTCTTTAGCTTGCTGCACCAAGATCTGCTCCCTCGTGGTCACCATAGTTACGGTTTCCATTACGGTCGTCTGCGTTAGTGACGGCGGAGCGGCGGGGACAGCCTGTGAGATCTGTGAAAAGTATTGCAACAGAGGTCGCACGTTGCTTGAAAGACTTCAATACGGCCCGTTTGGAGTGGCAACGGAAAATAATGAGAAACGGCTCCAGTCTATTCGCGGCCTGCCCTTCGCAACAAAATCACACCCGATTGAACTGAGCCCAAATTGTTTTATCTGACGCAGGTTATGTGGAGGAGACACTCGGAGAAGCCAAAATCAAAATTAGAAGTGTGGCTGGTGCTTCTGAGCAGTGGGTAAATTAGGACAAGTGGAGGAGAACGCGACAGAGCTGTAATTCTGGGCTAGAGCTACAGGATTACCGTTGACAAACTTGTACGGAAATCATAACGCGGTTAGGGTTCCTCCGTGTTCCCGTCCACGAAGAACAAGCATGCCCTCAGAGGGGATACTAGCTCAATAAATAAGCGCTCAATAAATACGATTGATTGATACTAGGGATGGGAAATCCATGGTGACTCCAGCTGGGATAATAATAATAACAATAATGGCATTTATTAAGCGCTGACTATGTGCAAAGCACTGTTCTAAGCGCTGGAGAGGTTACAAGGTGATTAGGTTGTCCCCTGGGGGGCTCACCGTCTTAATCCCCACTTCTCTGTGCCTCAGTTCCCTCATCTGTAAAATGGGGATTCAAACTGTGAGCCCCCCCGGGGACAACCTGATCACCTTGTCACCTCCCCAGCGCTTAGAACAGTGCGTTGTGCGTAATAAGCACTTACTAAATGTCATCATTATTATCAATCAATCAATCGTATTTATTGAGCGCTTACTGTGTGCAGAGCAGTGTACTAAGCGCTTGGGAAGTACAAGTTGGCAACATAAAGAGACGGTCCCTACCCAACAGTGGGCTCACAGTCTAGAAGACTGATTACGATGTATATATGTTTGTACATGTTTCTTCTATTTATTTTATTTTGTTAATATATTTTGTTTTGTTGTCCATCTCCCCCTCCTAGACTGTGAGCCCGCTGTCGGGTAGGGACTGGCTCTAGATGTCGCCGCCCTGGACTTCCCAAGCGCTTAGTCCAGTGCTCTGCACACAGTAAGCGCTCAATAAATACGATTGAATGAATGAATGCATGACCAGGCAGATGGGTTATCCACCAATCAATCAATAAATCAGTCAATCGTATTTATTGAGCACTTACTTTGTGCAGAGCACTGGACTAAGCGCTTGGGAAGTCCAAGTTGGCAACATATAGAGATGGTCCCTACCCAACAGTGGGCTCACAGTCTAGAAGACTGATTACGATGTATATATGTTTGTACATGTTTCTTCTATTTACTTTATTTTGTTAATATATTTTGTTTTGTTGTCTGTCTCCCACTCCTAGACTGTGAGCACGCTGTCGGGTAGGGACCGGCTCTAGATGTCGCCGCCCTGGACTTCCCAAGCGCTTAGTCCGGTGCTCTGCACACAGTAAGCGCTCAATAAATACGATTGAATGAATGAATGCATGACCAGGCAGATGGGTTATCCACCAATCAATCAATCAATCAGTCAATCGTATTTATTGAGCGCTTACTGTGTGCAGAGCACTGGACTAAGCGCTTGGGAAGTCCAAGTTGGCAACATATAGAGACGGTCCCTACCCAACAGTGGGCTCACAGTCTAGAAGACTGATTACGATGTATATATGTCTGTACATGTTTCTTCTATTTATTTCATTTCGTTAATATATTTTGTCTTGTCGTCCGTCTCCCCCTCCTAGACTGTGAGCCCGCTGTCGGGTAGGGACCGGCTGTAGATGTCGCCGACCTGGACTTCCCAAGCGCTTAGTCCGGTGCTCTGCACACAGTAAGCGCTCAATAAATACGACTGAATGAATGAATGCATGACCAGGCAGATGGGTTATCCACCAATCAACCAATCAATCGTATTTATTGAGCGCTTACTGTGTGCAGAGCACTGGACTAAGCGCTTGGGAAGTCCAAGTTGGCAACATATAGAGACGGTCCCTACCCAACAGTGGGCTCAATCAATCAATCAATCGTATTTATTGAGCGCTGACTGTGTGCAGAGCACTGGCCCAGCCTTCGGGCTCACGGTGACGCCCCGAGAGCTGGGAGGAGACTGGGTTCCGTGCGGCGCTCACCTGCAGGGAGCTCTTCTCCAGCTTCCGGGCGAGGCCGTCCCAACGCTGGGCGAAGCGCTCGAGCCACGCCTCCAGCTTGCGGGCCAAGTCCTCACTCTGCGCGGCCGCGAGGAGGGCCTGGCTCCGGGAGCACAGCCGCTCCATCGTCTGCTTCTTCCGCTCCAGCTCTCCCTTCAGGGCCTGCGAATGCCAGCGCATCGAGTCACGCTGTGCCTTGCGACGAGGGACCTACCTTGAAATTACATCTCAAACTTTCTCATTTATTCACTGTAAGATCCGTGACCCCCCTCTAACGATAATAACGATGGCATTTATTAATCCATCAATCAATCAATCGTACCCCTCCAATGATAATAATAGTAACGATGGCATTTATTAATCGATCAATCAATCATATTTATTGAGCGCTTACTGTGTGCAGAGCACTGTACTAAGCGCTGGGGAAGTAAGCGCTTACAATGGATTGATCACATGCTATGGTGATCACGGTGGTATTTGTTAAGTGCTTCCTCTAGACTGTGAACCCACTGTTGGGTAGGGACCATCTCTATATCATCATCATCAATCGTATTTATTGAGCGCTCACTGTGTGCAGAGCACTGTACTAAGCGCTTGGGAAGTACAAGTTGGCAACATATAGAGACAGTCCCTACCCAACAGTGGGCTGTTGCCATTATTTTGGAATTTTGTACAGTTTACGAGAGAGAACTGAGTTTTAACTTGCTTTCCCTAAAACTGCAGATTAATTTTTCAATACGTAGTTCTCTGCCCTATAACACTTTCCAAGTGCTTCGTAGAGTGCTCTGCACACAGTAGGTGCTCAATCAATCAATCAATCGTATTTATTGAGCGCTGACTGTGTGCAGAGCACTGTACTAAGCGCCTGGGGAAGTAAGCGCTTACAATGGATTGATTACGTGCTATGATGATCACGGTGGTATTTGTTAAGCGCTTCCTGTGTGCTGCTCTAGCCTGTGAGCCCACTGTTGGGTAGGGACCGTCTCTAGATGTTGCCATTATTTTGGAATTTTGTACAGTTTACGAGAGAGAATTGAGTTTTAATTTGCTTTCCCTAAAATTGCAGATTAATTTTTCAATATGTAGTTCTCTGCCCAATAATACTTCCCAATTTTGTTTCTCTCCAAGAAATACAGAACTGCTTTCAATGCAGCTTTCCAGAAACCAAAGCTTCATGGGTCAGGGGAGTAGGAAGGAAGATGGGCAAAGAGACGGTATAATCAATCTGCTCGCCACCCCAATGCTTAGTACAATGCCTGGTTATAATAATGATGGTATTTGTTATGTGCTTACTAAAGTGCCAAGTACTGTTCTAAGCACACTTAACAGATAACAATCAGTAAATCAATCGTATTTATTGAGCGCTTACTGTGTGCAGAGCACTGTACTAAGCGCTTGGGAAGTCCCAGTTGGCAACATCTAGAGCCGCTCCCTACCCAACAGTGGGCTCACAGTCTAGAAGGGGGAGACAGAGAACAAAACCAAACATATTAACAAAATAAAATAAATAGAATAGATATGTACAGGTAAAATAAATAAATGATTGATTGATTGATTGATTGCTGTAAGCGCTGGGGTAATAATAATAATAATAATAATGGCATTTATTAAGTGCTCACTATGCACAAAGCGCTGTTCTAAGTGCTGGGGAGGCTACAAGGTGATCAGGTTGCTCATTCATTCATTCAATTGTATTTATTGAGCGCTTACTGCGTGCAGAGCACTGTACTGAGCGCTTGGGAAGTCCAAGTTGGCGACATATAGGAACTATTCCTACCCAACAGTGGGCTCACAGTCTAGAAGGGGGAGACAGACAACAAAACCAAACATATTAACAAAATAAAATAAATAGAATAGATATGTACAAGTAAAATAAATAAATGATTGATTAATTGATTGATTGCTCTAAGCGCTGGGGTAATAATAATAATAATGGCATTTATTAAGCGCTCACTATGTGCAAAGCACTGTTCTAAGCGCTGGGGAGGCTACAAGGTGATCAGGTTGCTCATTCATTCATTCAATCATATTTATTGAGCGCTTACTGTGTGCACAGCACTGTACTGAGCACTTGGGAAGTCCAAGTTGGCGACATATAGAGACGGTCCCTACCCAACAGTGGGCTCACAGTCTAGAAGGGGGAGACAGACAACTAAACAACACATACTGATAAAATAAAATAAGTAGAATAAATATGTACCGAAAAAATAGAGTAATAAATCTGTACAAACATATATACAGGTGCTGTGGGGAGGGGAAGGAGGTAAGGTGGGGGGGGGGGGGATGGGTAGGGAAAGGAGGGGCTCAGTCTGGGTTGTCCCACGTGGGGCTCACAGTCTTAATCCCCATTTTACAGACGAGGTAACTGAGGCACAGAGAAGTTAAGTAGACCACAAGCTTGTTATGGGCAGGGAACGCATCCGCTAATTCTGCTCTATTGTCCTCTCTCAAGTGCTTAGCACAGCGCTCTGCACATAATAAGGTGCATTAAGGTGCTATGTAAAAGTCTCATCTCATTGTACATATCTATTCTATTTTATTTTGTTAATGTGTTTGGTTTTGTTCTCTGTCTCCCCCCTCTAGACTGTGAGCCCACTGCTGGGTAGGGACTGTCTCTATATGTTGCCAACTTGTACTTCCCAAGTGCTTAGTACAGCGCTCTGCACACCGTAAGCGCTCAATAAATATGACTGATTGATTGATAATAAGGGGTCAAATAAATTCCACTGATTGACATCACCCGTTCTGCCGGGAGCCCCGTGCCAGAAACAGGGAGAGGATTTGGGGTCTAGGCAGAGATCTGGGTCCCGGGATCGGCCCCCCAAAATGGGTAGTTGGGAACCTCCGTCACCGCAGTCATCCTTATTACCCGGAATGCAGCCTTGTGCCCAAAGCCAGGAAGGCCCCAGGTGGGTAACGTTCGTCATGCTTCCCTCGCTCCCTATTTCTCTCCCCCATCCCAGCATCTCTTCTCTGTCTTTAGGAAAATTAATTCTCCATGGAAAGGATTCCGGAAATTCATATCCATAGGGCGCCTTACACAATCAACCCGAAGCAGCGTGGCTCAGTGGAAAGAGACCGGGCTTTGGAGTCAGAGGTCGTGGGTTCAAATCCCCGCTCCGCCAACTGTCAGCTGTGTGACTTTGGGCAAGCCACTTCACTTCTCTGGGCCTCAGTTCCCTCATCAGGAAAATGCGGATTAAGACTGTGAGCCCCACGGGGGACAACCTGATCACCTTGTATTCCCCCAGTGCTTAGAACAGTGCTTTGCACATAGCGCTGGCTGAGGCACAGACATGACAGGGGGCATGCCTAACGTCAACCGGTCAACATCAAACGAGTGGTCGAGGGTGACTGGAACGCAGACCCTGGGACCTCGGACCTTTCCACCGGCCTGTGCTATTTTTTAAGCTTCAAACTCAACGGCAGTCCAACGTCCTATCGCCTTGGACGTCTCCGAAGCTCCATTGTTGCCACGATAATAATAATAATAATAATAATAATAATAATAATGGCATTTATTAAGCACTTACTATGTGCAGAGCACTGTTCTAAGCTCTGGGGAATTTACAAGGTGATCAGGTTGCCCCATGTGGGGCTCACAGTCTTAATCCCCATTTTACAGATGAGGTAACTGAGGCCCAGAGAAGTTAAGTGACTTGCCCAAAGTCACACAGCTGATGAGTGGTAGAGTCGGCATTTGAACCCATGACCTGTGACTCCAAAGCCCGGGCTCTTTCCACTGAGCCACGCTACATCTCGATGTCCGAAAGAGCTGCATTTTCCGTAGCCTAGAGCACATCAGTTGAGTACAATTCTACAAACCCGTCGAGGGTCTCTGAATATCTTCACGGAGTTAAGAGAAATGATGGCAACGCTAGGACTTATTCCAAAATAATTTCGCCCGCTCCAGCGTAAAATCAAGGGACGGCGTTCTCGCTCTACGGCCGCGCCTGCTATAGGATACGGTGACAGATGGCACCGCTTTGGGTCTCAGATCGGGACATATTTTAACGAACGTTAAATTCTTAGTCACTGCCAGAGTCGGCGGGGGAATTTTACCTCAAATTCTAAACCAGCTGTCAGATTCTGCTAATTACTTCAGTCTAATGGTTAGACTTTATAAAAAAAGAAAAAAATGCATCCCCGTTCAGTTCAGAGACGGAGTGAAACATTTGCACATAGGAAGCTCCTAATAAATGCTATTATTATTATTATTATTATTATTGTTATTATTATTACCTGCTGTTTGTCCTGGTCAAAGCTGCTGTTTGCAGGTGGTTTTTGCATGCTGTTTGAATATCTGCTGGAACAGTTCAGTTCCTACTACGTTCTTTATTTAAAATGTTTTGTCTGAAGTCCACCTGCAGGCTTTGGTGCCAAACTGCATATATATATATGTATATACCTGTATATGTGTGTGTATATATATATATATATATGTATTTATTACTCTATTCATTTTATTTGTACCTATTTATTTTATTTTGTTAATATGTTTTGTTTTGTTGTCTGTCTCCCTCTCCTAGACTGTGAGCCCACTGTTGGGTAGGGACCGTCTCTATATGTTGCCTACATATATATATATATATATATATATATATATATATATATATATGCATTTATTGCTCTATTTATTTATTCATTTTATTTGTACCTATTTGTTTTATTTATTTTATTTTGTTAATATGTTTGGTTTCGTTGTCTGTCTTCCCCTTCTAGACTGTGAGCCCGCTGTTGGGTAGGGACCGTCTCTATATGTTGTGTATGTATATATATATATATGTATATATATATATATTACTCTATTTATTCATTTTATTTGTACCTATTTATTCTATTTATTTTATTTTGTTAATACGTTTTGTTTAGTTGTCCGTCTCCCCCTTCTAGACTGTGAGCCCACTGTTGGGTAGGGACCATCTCTATATGTTGCCAACTTGGACTTCCCAGGCGCTTAGTACAGTGCTCTGCACACAGTAAGCGCTCAATAAATACGATTGAATGAATGAATGAATGAATTTTGAATTTTAAGCATGTTGGGGATTATTGACAAATTACTTAAAGATAACATTAAATTACTTAAAGTTATCTTTAACTTGTTAAAGATAACAAGTCCTGAGGCTAGCATGGCCTAATTCCACCAGGATTTCGAAGCGATCTGGAGCCCTTCGTTTCCGAGACACTTAAGTCATTATCAATCAATCAATCGTATTTACTGAGCGCTTACTGTGTGCAGAGCACTGTACTAAGCGCTTGGGAAGGACAAGTTGGCAACATGTAGAGACAGTCCCTACCCAACAGTGGGCTCACAGTCTAGAAGCCCGGTGCTTAAGAGAAGCAGCGTGGCTCAGTGGAAAGAGCCTGGGCTTTGGAGTCAGAGGTCACGGGTTCAAATCCCAGCTCCGCCAACTGTCAGCCGTGTGACTTTGGGAGAGTCACTTCACTTCTCCGGGCCTCAGTTCCCTCATATGTCAAATGGGGATGAAGACTGTGAGCCTCCCGTGGGACAACCAGATCACCTTGTAACGTCCCCAGCGCTTAGAACAGTGCTTTGCACATAGTAAGCGCCTAACGAATGCCACCATTATTATTTATTATTACAGTACCTGGCACATAATAAGTGCTTAACAAATGCCATCATTACTATTTATTATTACAGTGCCTGGCACATAGTAAGCACCTAACAAATGCCATCATTATTATTTATTATTACAGTGCCTGGAACATAATAAGCACCTAACAAATGCCATCATTATTATTTATTATTACAGTACCTGGCACATAATAAGTGCTTAACAAATGCCATCATTATTATTTATTATTACAGTGCCTGGAACATAGTAAGTGCCTAACAAATGCCATCATTATTATTTATTATTACAGTGCCTGGCACATAGTGAGTGCTTAACAAATGCCATCATTACTATTTATTAGTACAGTGCCTGGCACATAGTAAGCACCTAACAAATGCCATTATTATCATTTATTATTACAGTGCCTGGCACATAGAAAGCGCCTAACAAATGCCATTACTATTATTTATTTTTACAGTGCCTGGCACATAGTAAGCGCTTAACAAATGCCATCATTATTATTTATTATTACGGTGCCTGGCACATAGTAAGCGCTTAACAAATGCCATCATTATTGTTTATTATTACAGTACCTGGCACATAATAAGTGCTTAACAAATGCCACCATTACTATTTATTATTACAGTACCTGGCACATCATAAGCGCTTAACAAATGCCATCATTATTATTTATTATTACAGTGCCTGTTACATAGTAAGCGACTAACAAATGCTGTCACTATCATGGATTATTACAGTGCCCGGCACATAGTAAGCGCTTAACAAATGCCATCATTATTATTTATTATTACAGTGTCTGGCACATAGTAAGCGCTTAACACACGCCATCATCATTATTTATTATTACAGTACCTGACACATAATAAGCGCTTAACAAATGCCATCATTATTATCTATTATTACAGTACCTGGCACATAATAAGCGCTTAACAAATGCCATCATTATTATTTATTATTACGGTGCCTGGCACATAGTAAGCGCTTAACACACGCCATCATTATTATTTATTTTTACAGTGCCTGGCACATAATAAGCGCCTAACAAATGCCATCATTATTATTTATTATTACAGTACCTGGCACATAGTAAGCGCTTAACAAATGCCATCATTACTATTTATTATTACAGTACCTGACACATCATAAGCGCTTAACAAATGCCATCATTATTATTTATTATTACAGTGCCTGGCACATAGTAAGCACCTAACAAATGCCATCATTATTATTTATTATTACAGTGCCTGGCACACAGTAAGCACCTACAAATGCCATCAATATTACTTATTATTACAGTGCCTGGCACATAATAGGCACCTAGCAGATACCATTTAAAAAAAATAGGAGCTTCCAACCTAAAGCGGAGAAGGAGAGCCGGTACTTACCGACAGCTTTCGGAGATTAGTCAGCATTTCATTTTGGTCCTTACAGCCGGCGAGATTGATGCCGCTGACGGCCACTTCTTTTTCGGTGAGCCACGCGTCGAACAGACACTGAGATGAGGAAAAGGGGAATAACAACCTGCAGGGTCCGACGGGCTCCGCGCCTTCCGACTTTGCAGCTCTGAGACTGACTCACCTGTTCGTCCGTAAAGTGCTGCCACTTGAGAAGGATATCTTGCAGGACGGCCCAGCGATCCTCCGTCCATCGACATATGTTGGCCCACCGGTCGCCCAGAACCTAGGAAAAAATTTTTAAAAAAGCAATTTACAACTCAATAAATAAACCAGGTTTCTGGCTCGGAAGTGGGGCCAAGTGGAATGGGAGAGGGACTGGAAGTTAGGAGACCTGAGTTCTCCTCCCAGCTCTGCTGCTGGTTTGCTGTGCGACTTTGGGCGAGTCACGTCACCTCTCTGAGCCTCATTTTATTCATCCGTAAAATGAGGCTGAAACACCAAGTCTCCCAATCTCTCGCACGTTGTATCCCACGTGAGATAAGGTTTTCAGACCCACGGTACTGAGTCTGAAGCAGCGTGGCTCAGTGGAAAGAGCCCGGGCTTTGGAGTCAGAGGTCATGGGTTCAAATCCCAGCTCTGCCAACTGTCAGCTGTGTGACTTTGGGCAAGTCACTTCACTTCTCTGGGCCTCAGTGACCTCCTCTGTAAAATGGGGATTAAGACTGTGAGCCCTCCGTGGGACAACCTGATCACCTTTAACCTCCCCAGCGCTTAGAACAGTGCTTTGCACATAGTAAGCACTTAATAAATGCCATTATTATTATTATTATGGGTTCAAATCCCAGCTCCGCCAACAGTCAGCTGTGTGACTTTGGGCAAGTCACTTAACTTCTCTGTGCTTCAGTTACCTCATCTGTAAAATGGGGATGAAGACTGTGAGGCCCCCGTGGGACAACCTGATCAGCTTGTATCCTCTCCAGCGCTTACAACAGTGCTTTGCACATAGTAAGCGCTTAATAAATGCCATTATCATTATTATTATTATTATCCCAGCACAGAGTTTAACATGGCACTCTGGACCACAGTAAGCAGAGTTTAGTGGATTGGAGTCAATGGGTGCTCAATAAATACTGTTATTACTACTAAATAATGAATACTCAATAAATACCATTGAACTAATGCTGTCCCACGATCTGGAATTATTTCTTGATTATTTATGGGCCCGTACACCGGTTTGGAACGGTAAGCAAGGTGCTTAATTGTACTAACCTTTTCGCATTTACATCCCCAATCCGGAATGCATATTATACGGAAGTGGTCACTATCGATTTCTACGCTTGTGTGAGAAGATACATCAGTTTTAAGTCACATACTGCTCGAAGACAGAAGGCCGCTAACTAAGGGAAAACTCCTCACCGTCGGTTTCAAAGCTCTCCATTCCCCGCAGCCCCTCTTACCTCACCTCCCTTCTGTCCTTCTGCAGCCCAGCGCGCACCCTCCGCTCCTTTGGTGCCGCTCACCTCCTCACCGGGCCTCGTTCTCGCCCGTCCCGCCGTCGACCCCCGGCCCACGTCCTCCCCCTGGCCCGGAATGCCCTCCCTCCTCAAATCCACCCATTACACTTCCCTCCTTCAAAGCCCAACAGAAGCCTCGCCTCCTCCAAGAAGCCTTCCCACTTCCCTTTTTCTCGGCTCCCTCTCCCCGCCGCATCCCCCAACTCACTCCCTTTCCCCCACCTCCCCGCTCACTCGGCACTTGTGTATATATGTACCCACCTATAATTCTATTTATTCACATTGATACCTGCTTGTTTTGATGTGTATATAGCTATAATTCTATTTATTTATATTAATATCTGTTTACTTGCTTTGATGCGTATATAGCTATAATTCTATTTATTTATATTAATATCTGTTTACTTGCTTTGACGTGTATATAGCTATAATCCTGTTTATTTATACTGATGCCTATTTATTCGTTTTGATGACTGTCACCCTCCTTCTAGTCCTCCCCTTGGCCCGGAATGTCTCTATAAATAGCCGACTTGGACTTCCCAAGCGCTTAGTACAATGCTCTGCACACAGTAAGCACTCAATAAGTACGATTGATGATTAATACAGTGCTCTACACACGGTTCACGCTCAATAAATACGCTTGAATGGATGAATGACCAAACTTCCCATCCAAAACACTGACTAGTGATGATTCATTCATTCATGGCCCCAAGAGTGCACCGCGCCCAGTGGGTGCTCAATAAAAGGTCGTTGAGGTGAAAGGATGTGTCTCACCAATGGAAGGCCCATCCAAAGGCACGTAGAAGCATAGACTCAAACGGGGGATACGAGCATTTCAACTCAGTGCGGGAATTTCAAGCTCGCGACATTTCACCCGACTTTCCGGAGACTTCTGCGGCTGACTCATCTCCCCGTCTCCCTCCTTAATTCCACTCCCTAATACACCATCCCCAAAAGAGGCAATGAAACGCTTGGACAGCGATCTGATGGCTGTCCCCTTGACAATGATCCTAACGTTTAGGCAGCGATCGTTAGCAGCACCTTGTCACGGCGGCGACGGTATTCAAAACCAAAGCTAGCCCAATCCCTAGTGACTTAAAGATCTTCGGAGATTCAGCGAGGAGCACCGTCCGCCGACTGAAAAAAGCCAGACGCAATATGTTCAGACCTCGGGGGTTTGTCATCTTTAAATGGAAATGTTTTAAATAGGTTCTCCGGCATAACAGGGTGGAAGTTCTCCATTTCCAAACTGGTGAGATTTAATTTCTAGTGACTAGAGGCTGTTTCGGGCTTGGGTTTTTGTTTTTTTTGAATTCTGAGTTCCGTTTCAGTGGACAGATGCGACAGTCACTTAAGAAGCCAAACAATCCTCCGACGGATACATGCAAGAAGTGGGTCAATAGCGCAAAGTTAATTCCCCTGAAGCCAATTATAATTTCTACTCGTGAAATTGGATCCAACTTTACCTGCTCGATATGAGAGCTCAAGTGTACGGAAAAAGTTGGTTCATTCCCATCCCTTTGGCCCGAAACCCGGCGATTCCTGCCAAGAACCCTGAACCGCAGAACGAATCCATCTCCTAATGAAGCAAACCGACCGAAATACCGCAAAAATCGCTGACGACATGTAAAGCTCGGCGATGCATCCTAAAGGTAGGGAAGCGTGCCTGTGTTTGCTGATACAGTTTTTTCATATTTACTTGTCTTCACCTGCGGAGCAGAAATTCATCCACAGCCTCTGGTCAGGGGATGGGAGCATCTCAACTCCAACATGGTCCAAGGAAGAAGCTATCACTTGTCTGGGGAGACACGTATATTGCACGCAATGGTCCTACGTCATACCTGGAGGCTTCGTGCCCCACGCAGGCACGGTGGGGGCAGTTCCCTGACCAGGCACTAAAAGGGTTGTTAGAGGAGACAACGAAACTTGCCCGGCTTTGCCCCGAACTGGACTCGGAGATGGTGACGGATTTCTAGACTCTACCCCCACTCCCTCCGATCATAGAGCGAGCAGCACAGAAAACTCAGAGACCTTTATCTCTACATTATTCTGAGTCTCCGACTGTCAGAAAGTGAGGGAGATGGGTTATAGGAGGGCAGGAGAGGGGTAGGGGCCGCCCCGAGACCAAGATCCAGAATAAAACACAATCAAATTCAGGTTTTACTCAATGGATCCTCTGGGAAATCAAACTGATTCTCCAGCAAGGGAAGTTGGGCACCTCCCCAGTCCTTGAATAGTTGCCTCCCTCCGCCACCCAAACCCCGTGAATTCAGATGTCTTAGTTTCAGGACTGCAAAACAAATCAACACAAGCATTGAGGGAAAATATGTGGTGTTGGAGAAGGCTTTTATGAATACCACGGACTGCCTGAAAGACGCACAAATGGATTTTAGAGGAAATTAAACCAAAGCAGTCTTTGGAAGGCCAAATGACTTGACTTAGACGAACATATTTTGGGCACATCATCAGGAGGACTGATTTTCTGGAGAAGATACTAATGCTAGGAGAAGTCCAGGGAAAACGTGGAAGAGGCAGACCTAGATGGACAGAGACCATAAAAATGATCATGGAATAACCATTTCAAAGGTTGCGGACTACATCAGAGGACGGGAACTTCTGGAGAAAGTATATCCACAGAGTCGCCATGAATCGGAAACGGCTCAACGGCGCTTAATAATAATAATACGTGCAAAGTGATGGGATCATGACTTTCCTAGGAGAGAGTGAATAATGAATCGTGACTCAATTTCCCTCAACGGCCCCAACTGAGAGAGTTGCTGAGGGTCAGCTCCCCACTGCAGCCCATTTTCGTTGCGGGCAAGGAATGTGTTTGTTTATTGTAATATTGTACTCTCCCAAGCACCTAAGTACAGTGCTCCGCACACAGTAAACCCTCAATAAATACAACTGAATGAATGAATGGATGCTTGCAGGCCTGGGATGCAGAGCGCTTAATTTACCCTGAAGAGATGACAGTGATGATGATGATGGTATCTGTTAAGGGCTTATTATGCATCAAGCACTGTTCTAAGCATTGGAGTAGATACAAGGGAATCAGGTTAGATACAATCTCTGTTCCACGTAGGGCTCACAGACACAGTCCCCATTTTACAGATGAGGGAAGTGAAGCCCAGAGAGGTGAAGTGCCTTGTCCAAGGTCACTCAGAAGACACGTGGCAAGGCAAGATTAGAACCCAGGTCCTTCTGACACCCGGCCCACGCTTTATCCACTAGGTTACGCGACAACCGCTTCCTTGGTGGCTCTGTGCGTCAGGATAAAAAACCAAAAACCGAGACTCACCAGGGTCCTTTCATTGGGAGGAGGGACGCTTCCACACCAGTGTGCTTTGAGTGTGAGTCTGTGCATACACGAATGAGTGCAGCTGGGCGGTCGGTAGCCTTGTCCTGTTATTGGATTCCGTCAGCTCTCCTGAGTTGGGGCAACCCTCACGGCAACACGACTAAAGAAGGCGGGAGTCAGCGAAGGCAGGGAGAGCGCGATTCCCAATCAGCTGCTCTATGTGGAACTGAAAAGGGCCCCCGCCAGCCGGGGCGACAAACAGACCGTCTAAAGACCCTGGAAACCCAGCCGCGACTTTACGACCTCCTAAATCTACAGTCAATCAATGGTATTATAGAGTGTCTACTGTGTGCGGAGCACCATGGTAATAATAATAATAATGATGGTATTTGTTAAGCGCTTACTATGTGCAAAGCACTGTTCTAAGCACTGGGGAGGTTACAAGGTGATCAGGTTGTCCCACGGTGGGCTCACAGTCTTCATCCCCATTTGAGGCACAGAGAAGTTAAGTGACTTGCCCAAGTCACACAGCTGACGCTTGGTAAGCGGCAGGATTTGAACCCACGACCTCTGACTCCAAAGCCCAGGCTCTTTTCACTGAGCCACGCTGCTTCTCTAACCGCTTGGAAGGGTAAAATATAACAGAAGTGATACGTGCGTTCCCTGCCCCAAAAGAACTTACAATCTAGAGGGGGAGACAGATATTAATACGAATAAATGAATGACGGGTACGTACATAAGCGCTGTGGGGATGAGTACAGCTCTGGATGGTAACAAAGACAAACTGTGGGAGATCTGGAGCCTGGGGATTTTCAGAAGAGTAATTTAATAAATGCTACTTGAGCAATGCAGCTTAGAAGTAATTTGACTTTGTTAAAAACTAAAATGAAACAAGTTTTGGAGAGATCTATTTCTCTGCCTTCCGAGTTGTTTGCTTTCATATATTATTTATTTTTATGGGTTCATAAAATGCTAATGGATAAATCTGGAAAGGTTTTGTTGTTGCGGCTGTTATTGTCCCCGGCCTATTATTTAATGTTCCATGGAGGCATAATAAACTTTGTTCGTTCCAGTTTCCTCCAGTCTACCCAAGCAGGAGCCAGAGAAAAAAAGCACACGGAAACCCTAAGGAGATACAAGAAAAGGTTCCACGCTTCGCGATGCTAATCACATCCACAGGCATTTGAGGTAAACGTGAGCCTTCCACGGAAATGTTAGCTTTTCGCGTTCTCTACGGTCACATCTGCGTGACACAGTATCTAAACATCTTGACATTCCACGCGGCATTTATGGCAGCACGTATGGGTCTAAACTGTAGCTGAGCCTCCCAAGAGCCCTTCCTCCCAACACAAATAACGCAATTTCTCTATCGGCCCTCGACAGAAGCGACGGAATTAGCTGCAAAGAGTCCGTAGCACCTCTAGACTGCAAGCTCGTTGTGGGCGGGGAATGTGTCTGCTACATTCTTCATAAAAATAATAATAATTGTGGCATTTGTCAAGTGCTTACTATGTGCCAGACTGTACTAAGCACTGGGATAGAGACAAGGTAGTTGGGTCGGACCCCGTCCACATCCCACATAGGGCTCACAGTCTTAATCCCCTTTTACAGATGAGGTAACTGAGGCACAGAGAAGTGAAGTGACTTGCCCAAGGTCACAGAGCAGATAACTGGTGGAGCCGGGATTAGAACCCACGCCCTCTGATTCCCAGGCTCGTGCTCATAATAATAATAATAATAATAATAATAATGGTATTTGTTAAGCACTTACGATGTACAAAGCACTGTTCTAAGCGCTGGGGAGGTTACAAGGTGATCAGGTTGTCCCACGGGGGGCTCACAGTCTTAATCCCCATTTTACGGATGAGGTAACTGAGGCCCAGAAAAAGTTAGGTGACTTGCCCAAAGTCTCACAGCTGACAGTGGGCGGAGCGGGGATTTGAACCCATAATAATAATAATAATGGCATTTATTAAGCTCTGACTAGGTACAAAGCACTGTTCTAAGCGCTGGAGAGGTTCAAGGTGATCAGGGTGTCCCACGGGGGGCTCCCAGTCTTAAGCCCCATTTTACAGATGAGGTAACTGAGGCCCAGAAAAGTTAAGTGACTTGCCCAAAGTCACAAATTACTAGGCTACGCTGCTTCTCGAGTAGCTAGGCCTTGTAGTCTAGCACTGAGGGTCCCACCGCAGCAAATTATCGTCGAGGGGCCGAGCTCTCTAGGAAGGAACCTTCATCAACGTTTAGTATACCAACGGGGACGATTGTTCAATCTGGTTTTCGGGGAAATGGCAGAAGCCCTGGGGAGTGGGAGGAGAATCATTTGTTTAATCTGGCCTATCTGGCCATGGATAAATGATTCTGAGGTCAAGGGAATGAATCTGAGAAGCTGGAGTAACCGGAATAAAAATCAGCAAATGCCCAACTTGGCCTTCCCAAGCGCTTAGTCCAGTGCTCTGCACACAGTAAGTGTTCGATAAATACGATTGAATGAATGAATGAATGACCTGGAGTTGCTCTTCCAGGGCAGCGGTTGCCTTGTCTCCGCTAGATTCGTCCACCACCACCACCATGTGAGTGAGAGAATTCACCCGGACTTGCTCCTGTTCCAGATCTTCTTGGAGTGCCTGAAAGACAAAGACATTTTCATTCAGGCGCTTGGACTGTCAATAGACTGTAGGCTTGGCGTTGGCGGGGAAACCTATCTACCAACTCTGCTGTAGTGTGCTCTCCCAAGTGCTTATTATAGTCTTCTTATGGCCTTCGATTCACTCTCTTCTCCTCCCTGAAATTATTTTGACAACTGTCCACCCTGCTCGACTGTAAGCTCCTAGACAGCAGGGATCATGTCTATTTTCCCTATTGTACTCTCCCAAGCCGCCGTCGACCCCCAGCCCACGTCCTTCCCCCGGCCCAGAATGTCCTCCCTCCGCACATCCGCCAAGCTAGCTCTCTTCCTCCCCTTATATCCCTATTGAAAGCTAACCTCCGGGAAGCCTTCCCAGACTGAGCCCTCTTTTTCCTCTCCTCCTCCCCAACCCCGACGCCTTACCTCATTCCCTTCCCCACGGCACTTGTGCATATATATATATATAAAATATATATATATCAATCAACCAATCGTATTTATTGAGCGCTGGGTGCAGAGCACTGTACTAAGTGCTTGGGAAGTACAAGTTGGTAACATATAGAGACAGTCCCTACCCAACAGTGGGCTCACAGTCTAAAAGTCTAATATATATTTGTACTGATTTATTACTCTATTTTAGTTGCACATATTTATTATTCTCTTTTGTTAATAATGATAATCATAATCATAATCATAATGATGGCATTTATTAAGTGCTTACTATGTGCAAAGCACTGTTCTAAGCGCTGGGGAGGTTACAAGGTGATCAGGTTGTCCCATGGCGGGCTCACAGTCTTAATCCCCATTTTACAGATGAGGGAACTGAGGCACAGAGAAGTTAAGTGACTTGCCCAAAGTCACACAGCTGACAACTGGCAGAGCTGGGATTTGAACCCATGACCTCTGACTCCAAAGCCCGGGCTCTTTCCACTGATGTGCATACAGCTTTATTTCTCTTTGTTCTGACGATTACGACACCTGTCGACATGTTTTGTTTTGCTGTCTTTCTCCCCTTCCTAGACTGTGAGCTCGCTGTTGCGTAGGGACCGTCTCTATATGTTGCCGACTTGTACTTCCCAAGCGCTTAGCACAGTGCTCTGCACACAGAAAGCGCTCAATAAATATGATTGAATGAATGAACGTAACACAGTACCCCACTCGCAGTACGTCGTGCCCAATAAATACAACGGATTGAATGATTGAGCACTGCAATTAGAGGGAGAAGGGACCATCAATAATAATAATAATAATAATAATAATAATAATAATAATAATAATAATAATAATGGCATTTGTTAAGCGCTTACTATGTGCAAAGCACGGTTCTAAGCGCTGGGGGGGATACAAGGTGATTAAGTTGTCCCACGTGGGGCTCACAGTCTTAATCCCCATTTTACAGATGAGGTCACTGAGGCTCAGAGAAGTTAAGTGACTTGCCCAAGGTCATACAACAGACATGTGGTGGAGCCAGGATTCGAACCCATGACCTCTGACTCCAAAGCCCGGGCTCTTTCCACTGAGGCACGCTGCTGTCTATGTCACTAGCCCCCCTAAAAGGGTGTCGGCGTTAATTCAGATTAGAGAAGCAGTGTGGTTCAGTGGAAAGAACCCCGGCTTTGGAGTCAGAGGTCGTGGGTTCAAATCCCAGTTCTGCCAATAGCCAGCTCTGTGACTTTGGGCAAGTCACCTAACTTCTCTGGGCCTCAGTTACCTCGTCTGTAAAATGGGGATTAAGACTGTGAGCCCCCCGTGGGACAACCTGATCACCTTGTAACCTCCCCAGTGCTTAGAACAGTGCTTTGCACATAGTAAGCGCTTAATAAATGCTATCGTTATTATTAAAGTCAGAGTGGCATCAAAGACTAACATTTGTTGTCTTCTCTAGCCTGAGCGACGCAGCCTCCAAGTCTGGAAGCCCGTCTCCGATCACGAGTCCACGCCGAGGGATGACAGTGACGATCCCTAAGGCAGGTTGGGTTTGGTGATCTGCCCAGGTTCCCGGGGAAGGGGCCGGAGAGAAACTGTGGCGCTTCAGACAGTTTCCAAACCCTCAGAGCTGAGACTCAGAGGAAGGCGGAAATTAAACCGCGGGAAGAGAAAGAGGGAAAACCCCAGCAGGCTCCAAATTGCTCCCCACCCTTAGATAAAGAGGATTCTGTCAACGCCCTCATCCTGGGCACCTGCTGTGGGCAGACAGTGAGCCAGGATCATTCATTCACTCAATCGTATTTATTGAGCGCTTACTGTGTGCAGAGTACTGGACTGAGCGCTTGGGAAGTCCAAGTTGGCAACATCTAGAGACGGTCCCTACCCGACAGTGGGTTCACAGTCTACAGGGGGAGACAGACAACAAAACAAAACATACTAACCCAGTCAAATAAGTGGAATAAATGTGTACAAGTAAAATAAACAAATAAATAGGGTAATAAATATGGACAAACATATCATGGACCTGGCCCCTCTTCCCACCACCCAGGACAACGCTCTGAATATTTTGAATGTGTGCCGAATGCTGATTCTTTCACGAATGGGCCCAAAGCCATCCCACTGCTTCCACTTTCAGCCAGTCAGAGTGAGTTCCTCAGATTTCTAGAGAGTTATCCCTCCACCCTAAAAAAGAACAAACTCCCCCTCGGCACGACACACATCCCAGGTGACTCTGGGAAGAGGGGGCCTTTTCCTGCTGGAAAACAGAGGTCCCCGGCCCCCCCAACTGACCCCCAGCATCTCTAAAAGTCTCAATGTGATCACAGAAAGACTTAGTCAACCCTGCCCACCTTTAGTTTCATGGTATTTCTTAAACACTTACAATTTGCCAGGCACTGTACTAAGCGTTGAGGTACATAATAATAATAATGGCATTTATTAAGCGCTTACTATGTGCAAAGCATTGTTCAAAGCACTGGGGTAGATACAAGGCAATCAAGTTGTCCCACGTGGGGCTCACAGACTTAATCCCCATTTTCCAGATGAGGGAACTGAAGAAGTGAAGTGACTTGCCCAAAGTCACCCAGCTGACAAGGGGCGGAGCCGGGATTTGAACCCATGACCTCCGACTCCAAAGCCCAGGCTCTTTCCATTCAGCCACAAGCTAATCAGGTTGGACAGAGTCCCTACCCCACAACGGGCTCAAAGTGGTGCTCAAAGTCCCCACTTTATCAATCAATCAACCGTATTTATTGAGCGCTTACTATGTGCAGAGCACTGTACTAAGCGCTTGGGAAGTACAAGTTGGCAACACATAGAGACGGTCCCTACCCAACAGTGGGCTCACAGTCTAGATGAGATTTAGGGATGGAGAGATGAAGTAACTTCATCTTTAGAGTTGAAGTAACTGAGGCACAGAGAACTAAAGTGATCGGCTCAACGTCACAGAGCACATAAGTGGCAAGTCAGGATTAGAACCCAAGTCCTTTTGACTCCCAGCCCTGCGCTCTATCCCCTAGGCCACGCTGTGTCTCATCTTCCCACATTCAGGGTTTCACAGGGACCATATAACCTCAGCTCCACAATTTCCACCTTCACTAGGGCCACACCAGTCTGCCTGTAATCAATCAATCAATCGCATTTATTGAGCGCTTACTGTGTGCAGAGCACTGTACTAAGCGCCTGTACTTGGCGGATGTGCGGAGGGAGGGCATTCCAGGCGGCTCTCTTCCTATGTTGCCAACTTGTACTTCCCAAGTGCTTAGTACAGTGCTCTGCACACAGTAAGCGTTCAATAAATGATTGATTGATTGATTGATTCCTCCCTTCAAAGCCCTATGGAGAGCTCACCTCCTCCAGGAGGCCTTCCCAGACTGAGCCCCCTTTTTCTTCTCCTCCTTCCCATCCCCCCCACCCTACTTCCTTCGCCTCCCCACAGCACTTGTATAGATTGGTACAGATTTATTACTCCATTTTTTTTACTTGTACCTATTTACTATTCTATTTATTTTGTTGATGATTTGCATGTAACTTTAGTTCTTTCTATTCTGCTGACTTGACACCTGTCCACACTTCTGGTTTTGTTGTCTATCTCCCCCTTCTAGACTGTGAGTCCGTTGTTGGGTAGGGACTTTCTATGTTGCCGATTTGTACTTCCCAGTGCTCTGCACACAGTAAGCTCTCAGTAAATACGATAGAATGACTGAATAATGGTAAGGAGTTTCTGGTATATGGGGACGTGGACAGGCAAGAGGTTCTGGAGGAGTGGGAAGGCATAGACTGAAAGTTTCTTTTTTTTTTTTTTTCAGAAAAATGATTTTTGCAGCAGTTAATTCCCTTTCATCAAAATTGTAAGCTCATTATGGGCAGGGAGCGTGTCTACCGACTCGATTAATTTATAGTTATACCCACCCTCTTTCACTCCTCTTCCCCCTGATCATTGCTTGACTGACTTTTCCAATCTGGAACAGTGTCTGAGGTCATTACTCCTGGAAACACCCTCTGACCTGACTTTAGGGGGCCGTTGCAGCCCAAAATATCGGACCTTTATTCCTTCTAATTAAAGTTATTCTTAGCGCGTGATTCCATGAGAATATTTTAGCAAACGTTTTCCGACATGAAATCATAATAAATAAGCAAGAAGCTCTACCGGCCAATTAAATAGCTCTGTGTATAATAAAGCAGGCATCCATCTATTTAAAAATTCCCTCACGTGGTTTTGTTACCCGTTCTTTCTTTATGGATATCATTTTCTAATTCTGCTCTAATAGGCTTTTTATTCTCTGCTGCTGCCCATCTCTTAAAATTGCACAGGAGACTTGGCCTTCATCCAAAGATACGCCTGTAACTTCACTGATTCAGTTTTCTGAGAAGATTTTGGCTTGGAAATCCAGGATTTTTTTTTTTCCACTATTCCCAACAGGTTGGGGCTAAGTTTTGGTTGCATTTTTTTAACGATTGCTCTTTGTTAAATGCTTATTATGTGCTAGTCACTAAGCTAAGAGGTGGGATAGATACAAGTTAAGAAAGTTGGACATGGTTCGTGTCCCCCATGGTGCTCTCAGTCTTAATCCCCATAGCGCTTACTATGTGCAAAGCACTGTTCTAAGTCAATCAATCAATCAATCATACTTACTGAGTGCTTACTGTGTGCAGAGCACTGTGCTAAGCGCTTGGGAAGTACAAGTTGGCAACAGATGGAGCCGGTCCCTACCCAACAGTGGGCTCACAGTCTAGAAGGGGGAGACAGAGAACAAAACCAAACATATTAACAAACTAAAATAAATGGAATAGATATGTACAAGTAAAATAAATAAATAAATAGAGTAATAAATATGTACAAACATATATAAATATATACAGGTGCAGTGCTGGGGAGGTTACAAGGTGATCAGGTTGTCCCGGAGGGGGCTCACACACAGTCTTCATCCCCATTTTACAGATGAGGTAACTGAGGCACAGAGAAGTTAAGTGACTCGCCCAAAGTCACACAGCTGACAGTCGGCGGAGCTGGGATTTGAACCCATGACCTCTGACTCCAAAGCCCGTGCTCTTT
The DNA here is from genome assembly GCF_015852505.1 of Tachyglossus aculeatus. NCBI lineage: Eukaryota > Metazoa > Chordata > Mammalia > Monotremata > Tachyglossidae > Tachyglossus > Tachyglossus aculeatus. The sequence continues at coordinate 490,781 of NC_052080.1, forward strand.
CCACTGAGCCATGCTTTGCCATCATTATTATTATTATTATCAGCTGTGTGCCTTTGGGCAAGTCACTTAACTTCTCCGTGCCTCAGTTACCTCAACGGTAAAATGGGGATTAAGACCGTGAGGCCCACGGGGGACAACCTGATTACCTTGTATCGACCCCAGAGCTTAGAACAGTGCTTGGCACATAGTAAGCGCTTAACAGATGTCATAATTATTATCGTTATGAATTATTATTCAACGCGCCTGTGCCTAAAGCCTAGTGGTGCTGTGGGGAGAGAAATCATTGCTACATTTCCTCATCCTCTCAGTCGGGGGAGTCTCAATCCTTCCAAGCTCTAGCAGCTGTTTTCTTCCATCTGCTTCTGACTGGCATTTCTCACAAGTTCCTGAATCGATCCACTTTAGCCTCTGACCGGTGAGACGGCAGTTTGCTTACAAACCTCCTGTGCCGTTTCAGCGATACCACACTCTCTCGTTGAGCGCGGCGGCCGAGGATGAAAGCCCATCACAAATCTCCGTGGGAGGTGAGGGGCTATTTCATCGCACGAATCCCATCAGCTGAAATGCATCCCAGGAGCGTGCCGTCCCCAGTACCAGGGGCAAACCCTCGATCGAAATCCTGGCCCTCCAGCCTCGGGTGGGAAAGGGGGGGTCCTCCTACCCCCTGGGAAAGAACAGAGGGAGCATCGGAGAGCCGGGCGACCGAGAACCCAGCCGAGTCATCTAACTGCTTTACTCCTTCCTTCTCCTGCCTCTTCCCACCTGGTGTTTTGGGCGGGTTTCCTACTCAGTTATCCCCTGGAGAGGAACGAAACGGTCCCCCACAACTGACCACCTAAGGTTGAGGCTTGAGTTGGAGGACAAGAAAAAAGTTCCCACAATTCCCCCGCCCATCTTACCCTGGGTTCAGTTATTTAAGTCGAGAGACATCAAATGAAGTGGCAAAATCATTTGCCCAAGTCCTCTCTTGTCCAGGACAAAATTATAATTTGCAGTCTCACAGTTCCCCTGCCTCTCTTACCCTTGTTCAGTTCTTTAAGTCGAGAGACATCAAATAAAGCGGCAAAATCTTTTGCCCAAGCCCTCTCCTGTCCGGGACAAAATGATAATTTGCACAGACAGTTGTTTTTTGCAGGCACTTACAGGTTGGCTATTTTGGATGTTAGGTCAGTTCTGCATGTGCCAATGTGCAGAAGGCTATCACGTGGGGCAATCATAGGGGGCTACCTCAGGATTATATTGACTTTTTAAACTAAGTTAAAAAGAGATGGGCAGAGAGTAAGTCATTATTGGCACTTGTCATCTTCAGAACTTGGGTATATTCAACTGTACATTCAGCTGTTTATTCAGTGATTTCATCCTGATACATATATTTGTATCTGTTTTGTTTAGTTTTGTTGTCTGTCTCCCCCCTTCTAGGCTGTGAGCCCATTGCTGGGTAGGGATTGTCTCTTTTTGTTGCTGAATTGTACTTTCCAAGCGCATAGTACAGTACTCTGTATATATGTTTGTACATATTTATTACTCTATTTTACTTGTACATATTTATTCTATTTATTTTATTTGGTTTATATGTTTTGTTTTGTTGTCTGTCTCCCCCCTTCTAGACTGTGAGCCTGCTGTTGGGTAGGGACCGTCTCTATATGTTGCAAACTTGTACTTCCTAAGCGCTTAGTACAGTGCTCTGCACACAGTAATCGCTCAGTAAATATGATTGAATGAATGAATGAATGCTCTGCACACAGTAAGCGCTCAATAAATACGATTGAATAAATGAATGAATACTGCAGGGGGCAACCATAGGAGGCCATGACAGAAGACAGACTCACATTTACTGACAAGAGTCTCCCCCTCAGAGGCCGCACGATGCCAACCCGGAAGGCTCCAGAGAGTGATAAATGGGTTGGCTTTCCAGGAATGAACTCCACATCATCTTAAATTCTCGGAACGCAGGTGCTTTTTCTGCCTTCTTTGATGTTCCGCTTTTATTTCTCTACCTCTGCTTTATCCCAGCTGGTTTTATTTGCTGCTTTACTGGCTTTTGAAGGCATACTCCCAAAGAATTCTATTTAATTCTCCCAGAGAGATATTAGTAAAGGAATGACTCCGTGTGAGAAAGAACATGGTTGCTACCATTTTATTTTCTGCCGGTGAATACCATACGCTCCCCCGCGTCGGCCCCCCGCCACCAAAAACCAGAAAGTGATAGCTGAAGAACCTTAACTTTGCCCACCAAACATCAATTATTAAATGTTATCACCTGATCGGCCCATTGGTCCTAAAACATGATGGAAGACGACGGTTGCTAAATACAGAGCTAGGCATAGAGACACATATTAGCTTTTCTGAAAATTAGAGCACATTGTCTTCTGAGAAAAGTTCTACAATGTAAAGTGATTGTAATTGATCTTTTTCTCCATTGGGATCTTGCAGATTAATTATTACCACATGTTTGCTGGTATTATTTATAACGGCAATAACTCAGCCATCTCAATGCCTTCCTGTTATTATTATTGCGATTATACATTTGTTATATTTACCAGATGACAATATCTGTCACGATTCTAGTTAATATTTCATGCTTGTCATCCTTTAACTTGAGCTTTTATTAGATAGCCACAACAGTACGAGTTTTCTTAATGTCACATAACCTCATTTCTTCCGGACGGGGAAAAAGCGAGCCTTCCTGATCACTGAGATTTTTTTCAAACCTTGCCTTTAATACGCCATTATGGATGGCGCCTTTCATTGATAAACACTTCCAACTTTATAAATACGTGCCCACTTCCACTGTGAGAGTACAGAACGAGTATCCTACTTTGTTTAGTATTTGCAACTACCAAACCTTGAATTTCTGTCATGCTTTGGAAATTTTTTCCAGGGCTCTTACATCAATAGCCTCGTTTTCCCCCCTCAACATTCGTGGATTTTGTCCCCTCGACATTATATAGATGAGGACACTGAGGATCAGAGGGTTTAAGTCCCTTGCCTGAGTTCACCCACAAGGCAGGAGGAGGAGGAGGGACTAGAACCCGATGTTGTGACCCCCCCTTGGCCAGGCTCTTTCCGTTACCCTCATCTGTCTCCCTGTACATCCCATGAATGCATTGTCCTCAAAAGCTGTGTGCCATGTACACATCTATATATTGTAAATTATTTACTTCTGTACGTAGCTACAAATTATTTACTTCTCTGTTGTCTGTCTCCCACTCTATACTGTAAGCTCACTGTAGGCCATCCTCTTAACGGTCCAAAATAAATACCACTGGTGAAGATGACGACTGATGGTGAATGAACCATCTAAGGAGTCCATCACGATGATCATAATGGGGAATGGGACTCCATCATTTCCTAGCAACTGTATTCTTTCGGTTGCCCGAGATGGGCTCTAGGCTCTGGGATGTATTAGATTATCTAATCGAATCAGACGCAGGAGTCCCTGCCCCACATGGGACTCAAAGTCTAAGTAGGAGGGAAAAGAGCCTTTGGCTGGAAATCGGTATCATCAGCCCACATCTCTCCTCCCACCCATGAGCACCCTTCGTTCTTCTATTCTTTCTCTTCCTCCTCCTGTTTTTCAACCCTTCCCTGTCGCAAATCATTCTTCTGTTCGGTGACAATCTAGGATTCTGATATCGATGTCTGAAACATGTATGAATTATGTTATTTTTGGCAATGGCCTCCTGTACACCGTAAGCTCTTTGGGTCTACTCTAGCCCGTGAGCTCGTTGTGGGCAGGGAATGTCACTGTTTATTGCGGTATGGTACTTTCCCAAGTGCTTAGTACAGTGCTCTGCACACAGTAAGCACTCAATAAATATGACTGAGTGAATGAGGGCAGAGATCGCCTCTGCCAACTCTGTTGTACTTTCACGTGGGCTTATTACAGTGTTCGGCACAGAATAAGCAGTCAAAAACTGCCACTGAATGATTGAGGTCTCATCTGGCCGACTTCTGGTCAACCAATTCCTGGCCTGGAAGGGGTGAGGAGTGGTCTGGCCTCCCCCGTGGCTCTCTGAAAGGTGGGGGGACTAGACTGAGGATAATGACACCCTGCTTCCAAACAACTCCAAAGAAGGGAACATCCCGAGGAACGGTAGAATCCATTCCAGTTTGTAACACCTGGAGCTTTGGAGAAGACTACGGTGGATTGAGCCTTCAAATTTCTAAGAACTAATTCTAATGCTAGTCTAAGATTCTGCTCCTACTTTCCACTGTGGGCCTTTTGGGATTATTTTTACTAAATTTAAGACTCCCCTAAAGTCGAATCCAACAAACATCCTGTGTCAACCGGTCGATATTACAAAGCATAGATTTTCGAAGCCATTTCCACGATGAAACTCTGGACAAGTCTAGATATTTTATAAGACTCGGAAGGCTACGGGCTCCTAAAGCCAGAACCGCTAAGGAGGTTGGGAATCCTAATTACAATAACTAATTGTATTTCACCACGACTGAAGCCCAGCAGAAAACACATAAGGAAACAAGAGGGGGGAGACATGGGAACAATAGAAGCAGAGATGTTATATTTGGCAATAAGATGATATTACAATTGCTCATTTTCTTCTGTTCCACCTAGGCTTTTCCTCTTCAAACCAATCATAAGTGTGAGGAGAAAGGGACAAAAATAAAACCCGCTTTCATTATTACATAATCTGAAGTGAAATCTCTAGGGAAAAGGCTCTTTCTCCCAGAAAAGTTTAAACTTCCCTAAATTAGCCTTTCCCTACACAATTTTCTTCCAGTTAGACATTTCTTTTCCAATATGAAAAACCTGCTCTGATACGTGATGAGACATGACTTTTGCAGAATGGGTCAGAAAAGAATGGAAAAAACAGCGTGCCTCCCTTTCCAGCCCCTAAATTCCACTCCTCGCCAAGACTGAGGCTAAGAAATACTCTCTCTCCTCCTCCTCCGAGCTGTGAAGAAGAGGCCGTCAAACCCTCTCTTACCTTGTGCTGTTCCACCTGACGCTTGAGGTCTTCGAGGTCTGGACCGAGGGACTCGGCTGCCATTTTCCTCGTCCTCTCCTCTGTCTGGGACAGCCATTCGGCTAATCGCTTCAGCTGTTGGTTCTGGAGATCCATCAGCACTTTATGTAAACTGCAACAAAGAAGTACATTATCGCGGACATTAAGATGATCTGATTACTTGGATCCAACTCTATTTGATTAGTTCTATCCCAGGTCTCCTTCTGCGTCTGCCGTCTCCTCCCTTTATTATTTGACTGGGAGCCCTCTGTGAGCCACTGACAGGGTCCAGTACTTATCCGGGCACTCTTTTCCCCAACGTTTAGTACAGACTAGGCTTAATGAATAGACGACAATGCTCACACTTCTCCTGTTGCCCATGTGGACTCCTTAGGTCTGCAACTGAGGACTGTGACAACGGACAACCCCAGATTACACAACCACCCGGACCCCCCAGACTCCGAGAAACAAAAGAACCGTGGGCGGCGTCCGCTGGAGCCTTGGCAGGGGTTCAAATCCACCGATGCGATGCCGCCGAAAAGTAGGAAAAGGGGAGCGTGGTCCCTACGCCCGAAGTTCCCACGCTGGGCTCCGGCCAGGAAGGAGGGCGTGCCCGAGGGCCAGGAAGTGGGGACTGACCAGTCCTGGCACCGTGGCGGTCCCACTGGGATCCCAGGGCGATTACTGAATCCGGGAGGGGGACCGGACCCGAGTCCGTGTAAGTAGCCAGAACGGAGCCCAAGCAGTTAGGTGGGCAAGACCTCAGGTATGCCCAAAGCCTAGCACCAGTCAGTCAATCCTATTTATTGAGCACTTACTATGCGCAGACCACTGTCACTGCATTACTACTACTACTAACAATGGCGTTTATTAAGCGCTTACTATGTGCAATGCATTGTTCTAAGCGCTGGGGAGGTTACAAAGTGATCAGGTTGCCCCACGGGGGGCTCACAGTCTTAATTCCCATTTTACAGATGAGGTAACTGAGGCCCAGAGAAGTGAAGTGACTTGCCCAAAGTCACACAGCTGACAAGTGGCGGCGCCGGGATTTGAACCCATGCCCTCTGACTTCCACTGAGCCACGCTGCTTCTAAGCACTTAGGGGAGTACAATAGCATGATAAATGGACAAATTCCCTCCCCACAATGACCTTACCATCTAGAGGGGGAAAAAGATATTAATAGGAAATATTAATCGGAAACCCCACCCAGCCCAATTGCCAGATGGGACTCAGAGTGTGATCAAAAGACTACAAGTCTGAAGGCTGACATTTCCTTCTGAACGCAACTAATTTTCAATTGGCATTATTCAAACTCTCCCACAGACTGCCGTGTCCCTTCTGTTACTACAAATAAGGGGAAGGGACCCGTCCAGAGGGACGCCGCTTCCCCCTCCCCGTTGTAGCAGGCCGGCCACATGCTGCGCTCAGGGAGGGGGCTCCCAAGGGGCGGGAGGGGGACGCTTTTGTTTCCAGGGGTCCCGGGAGGCAGGGAGGAAAAGAGTCCTGGGTTCTGCCGGAGGGAGGGATGAGCTGCAAAAGGCCCATGGGAGGGGCGGGGCTGAAGTTGGGGGGTGCATGGCAGTTTGGGGGGGCCGACAGGGTCGCACAGCTCCCTGATCGGGCCGCCCCCTGAGCTAACAAGCCCGTGGGGCCTTTCGTCGAGGGGAGGGCCTCGCTCAGTCCAGGGGATGGGAAATAACGTAGGGGGTCACGTTTTTGGGAGCCCCTACAGTCCTCAAGGACATCTTGTCCCACCTTCGTGGAGGTGATGGGGGAAAGGGCAGGCTTCCAAGCAGCCTAGTTAGCGTTCCTGGGCCGGAATGACCCGCCAGTTTATCATGGGGCCGATCCCGGGATGGGGGCAAGTTCCTTCTCCAAAGAGAAGGGTGTGGGCAACTTCCCCTTTCGAATGGCCGGGGTGGAAGGAGCCCGGGCCGGGGTGACGGCAGCGAGGGGGAGGGAAGCGAGTGCGGGGTGGGGCTGCCGCCGGGCCTCGATGGAGAGACGGGCCTCTCTGGAACCTGGGCCCGGAGCCGGGAGGAGAGCTGGGAGCCCTGAGGAGAGCTGGGAGCCCTGAGGAAAGCTGGAAGTCCTGAGGAGAGCTGGAAGCCCTGAGGAGAGCTAGGAGAGCAGGGAGCTCTGAGGAGAGTTGGGAGGCCTGAGGAGAGCTGGGAGCCCTGAGGAGAGCTGGGAGAGCGGGGAGCTCTGAGGAGAGCTGGGAGCCCTGAGGAAAGCTGGAAGCTCTGAGGAAAGCTGGAAGCCCTGAGGAGAGCTGGGAGCTCTGAGGAGAGCTGGGAGCTCTGAGGAGAGCTGGGAGCCCTGAGGAGAGCTAGGAGAGCTGGGAACCCTGAGGAGAGCTGGGAGCCCTGAGGAGGGCTGGGAGCCCTAAGGAGAGCTGGGAGCCCTGAGGAGAGCTGGGAGCCCTGAGGAGAGCTGGGAGCCCTGAGGAGGGCTAGGAGAGCTGGGAGCCCTGAGGAAAGCTGGGAGCCCTGAGGAAAGCTGGAAGCCCTGAGGAGGGCTGGGAGCCCTGAGGAGAGCTGGGAGCCCTGTGGAGAGCTGAGAGCCCTGAGGAGAGCTAGGACCTCTGAGGAGAGTTGGGAGCCCTGAGGAGATCTGGGAGCTCTGAGGAGAGCTGGGAGCTCTGAGGAGAGCTGGGAGCCCTGAGGAGAGCTGGGAGCCCTGAGGAGAGCTGGGAGAGCTGGGAGCTCTGAGGAGAGCTGGGAGCCCTGAGGAGAGCTGGGAGAGCTGGGAGCCCTGAGGAGAGCTGGGAGCCCTGAGGAGAGCTGGGAGCCCTGAGGAGAGCTGGGAGCTCTGAGGAGAGCTAGGAGAGCGGGGAGCTCTGAGGAGAGTTGGGAGCTCTGAGGAGAGTTGGGAGCTCTGAGGAGAGCTGGGAGCCCTGAGGAGAGCTGGAAGCCCTGAGGAGAGCTGGAAGCCCTGAGGAGAGCTGGGAGCCCTGAGGAAAGCTGGGAGCCCTGAGGTAATTTGGAAGCCCTGAGGAGAGCTGGGAGCCCTGAGGAGAGCTGGGAGCTCTGAGCGGAGGAGAGCTAGGAGAGCTGGGAGCTCTGAGGGGAGCTAGGAGAGCTGGGAGCCCTGAGGAGAGCTAGGAGAGCTAGGAGCCCCGAGGAAATTTGGAAGGCCTGAGAAGAGCTGGGAGAGCAGAGGGGAGCTGGGAGAGCTGAGGAGAGCTGGGAGCCCTGAGGAGGGCTGGCTTCCTGCCACACCCAAGACTTGGGCCAAGCCTTTTCTGGCAATAATGGCAGCCGCCAGCGGGGACTTCCTGGGTCCCAAGTCGGGGCGGGCCGGCGCGTCCCCTGGCACCCAGAGGCTGCTACTTCCGGCGGCCAACGGGAAGCGGAGAAAGGAAATGGGGTGGGGGGGGGGAGAGGGAGGAGGGCCACAGCTTGACAGGCCAACTAATAAGAAGAAGAATGGCATTTATTCAGCGCTGGGGAGGATACAAGTTCATTCATTCATTCATTCAATCGTATTTACTGAGCGCTTACTGTGTGCAGAGCACTGGACTGAGCTCTTGGGAAGTACAAGTTGGCAACGTCTAGAGACGGTCCCTACCCAACAGCGGGCTCACAGTCTAGAAGGGGGAGACAGACAACAAGACAAAACATATTAACTAAATAAAATAAATAGAATAAATATGTACAAATAAAATAGAGTAATAAATAAATACAAACATATACACATATACAGGTGCTGTGGGGAGGGGAAGGAGATAAGGCAGGGGGTGGGGGGAGGAAGGGACTGGAGTGGGGAGAAACAGGAGGCTGGGAGGTCGACAAGGAGGCTGATATAGTAATCAAGGTAGGAGAGGAGAAGTGATTGGATGAATGTAGTAGCAGTTTGGATGGAGAGGAAAGCGTGTATTTCAGCGATGCTGTGAAGGTCCAACCAACAGGATTTAGTGATGGACTATGTGAGTAGAATGAGAGAAAGAACTCAAGGATAATGCCAAGGTTACGGGCTCGTGAGGAAGGAAGGATGGAGGTGCTGTCTTTAGTGATGGGAAAGTCAGGGGGAGGACGGGGTTTGGGTGGGAAGATGAGTAGTTCAGTTTCAGACACGTTACGTTTGCGGTGACAGAAGGAAATCTAAGTAGAGATGTCTTGAAGGCAGGAGGAAATGTGAGACTGCAGAGCGGGAGAGAGATCAAGGCTGGAAATGGAGATTTGGGTATCGTTCTCACATCCTGGTCCCGCCACTTGTCTGCTGTGTGAGCTTGGGCAAGTTACGTTGCCCCACGTGGGGCTCACAGTCTTAATCCCCAGTCTTAAAGCACTGTTCTAAGCGCTGGGGAGTTTACAAGTTCCTCTCCCCCTCCTCATCACCCCCGGCCTTACTTCCTTCCTCTCCCCACAGCACCTGTATATATGTCTGTACAGACTTATTACTCTATTCTACTTGTACATATTTACTCTATTTTATTTTGTTAATATGTTCTGTTGTCTGTCTCCCCCTTCTAGACTGTGATCCCGCCGTCGGGTAGGGACCGTCTCTATATGCTGCCAACTTGGACTTCCCAAGTGCTTAGTACAGTGTTCTGCACACAGTAAGCGCTCAATAAATACGACTGAATGAATGAATGAATGCAGGGCTGAGAGAAGACTGTTTCAAAGTAGATTTTCCATATGTGAGGGCATCACCATTTCACTACAAAGGTGAGCAACGTTTCCAAGCACCAGGACGCAGGGGTCGTGAACTCTGAGTAAGCCACAGAAATAATGACCGAAAATGTTCTCGGAATTTCTGGTTACAGCCCCGGGCATGAATCCAGGTAATCCTACCTGGGGACGTGAGCTCCTGTGTTCAAAGGGAGAAGGGAAAAGGAGAGTAATTTTCTGCAGAACAAGTAACAACTGAATCCTCACAAAGCTTTTATGAGGTACATGAAAAATTCTAAATCATTTACTGCACTTTTTCAGCTGGAAAGAATCCTCGTGGTTTACATCACCTACTGATAGAATGATCGATCTGCACTCGATAAGGCTTTTCTCTTCCCCTGCAGAATTACTCATCGACTTCTGCTGGATTTGGTTTCCAGCCAAACTGAGTGGATGAATTATTCCAGTTTGAAAATGTGCAGTTTCCTTCAAAACGTGAAGAATTCTACTGTCTCTCCCTTCACCCCCTTGGGCCTCTGCTGTTCACACACCAGTTACAGCAGTGTGATTTAGAACCTGATAAAATGTTTGATGACTAATTAGGGTTCCCTTTTTTAAAAAATTAAAAGTCAGGACCTTTTTCTGCATATGGATATGTATTCTTTCTCCTTCTGTTTCTTAGGTCTTAATAGTTTAAAACTTTGTCGATGCAGTCATTTTCTGAAGAGATGAAAACTGTCTTTCTTCCTCTGTCAGCCCAGTCACGTTTAAACCTTTCCATAAATGCCATCACTTTGCCTCACAGCATCCGCATATAGATTCTGCTAATCTATAGATCAATGTCCAAATCGATTCTTCAGTGGTCTCATAGATGGTTTTTATATTATTTTGAACCAACACCAATGGTATTTCATCATCATCAATGGCCTTTACCTAGCACTTACTATATACAGAGCACTGCACTAAGCACTTGGGAGAGTACACGCAACAGAATTGCTAGACAGGTTTCCCTGCCCACAGTGATCTTAGAGTCTAGAAGGGGAGCTTAAAGTCTTATCCTCCAACCTAATTTCTAACTTTTTGAAGTACAGAAGCTGTTTTGGGAAAGCACTGCTTGGATGGGACGTCTCCAGTCATCAAAGCTGCCTGGTCTGAGAGACTCTATCCCTTCACCTCTTTAACCCGATCAGCCGTTCTCACAGGCTTCCCGCAACCCTGAACCTGTCTGCCTCATCAGGATCCTCCTGTGTTAGTAATAATAATAATAATAATAATAATAATAATAATAACAATAATAATAACAATAATAATAACAATAATAATAATAATATGAGAGAAGCAGCTAGGCCTAGTGGAAAGAGTCCGGGCCTGGGAGAACCTGGGTTCTAATCCTGGCTGTGCCATATGTCTGCCGTGTGACCTTGGAAAAGTCACTTCACTTCTCTGTGCCTCAGTTACCTCATCTGTAAAATAATAACAATAATGATGATGGCATTTATTAAGTGCTTAGTTTGTGCAAAGCACTGTTCTAAGCACTGGGGAGGTTACAAGGTGATCAGGTTGTCCCACGGGGGGCTCCCAGTCTTAATCCCCATTTTACAGATGAGGGAACTGAGGCCCAGAGAAGTGAAGTGACTTGCCCAAAGTCACACAGCTGACAGTTGGAGGAGCCGGGATTTGAACCCGTGACCTCTGACTCCAAAGCCCGGGCTCTTTCCACTGAGCCATGCAAAATGGGGATTAAGACTGGGAGCCCTATGTGGGACAGAGAATGTGACCAGCCCGATTATCTTGAATCCACCCAGCGCTTAATACAGTGCTTGGCACATTGTAAGCACTTAATACCACAATTATTGTTTTATTACTACGCGACAAGCAAAGTATTAAGCACAGGGGTGAATGCAAGATTAATCAAGACCCACATAGGGCTCACAGACTAAGTAGGAGGGAAAGCAGGTATTGAATCCTCCTTTGGCAGATGAAAGAACTGAGGCACAGAGAAGCGAAATGACTTGCCCACGGTCACAAGGCGGACAAGTGGCAGAGCCGGGATTAAAACCGAGGTCCTCTCGCTGCCCGGCCAGTGCCCTTTTCACTAGGCCACGGGTGGTTCCGGGGATTTTCTGCAAGGTCAGGGAAGGACCTCATTAAAGTCATCACTGTTGGCTTGGGAATGGAAGCAATTTCATGAAGGGGCGCTCCAAAGCGAATGGAACACATCAGAGATGGATTAACGGGACATTGGTGACTCTGAACTTTAGTACCAAAGCAATGGAGCCCCAGGGTCTCCTGAGGGGCAACCTCATTGTTTTCCCTAATCCTTCTATCACTGCGCTCCACCTGTTAGTGCTCAACGTGTGCACGCTTATGCCAAAAATTATTAACAATTATTATTATTGAGTCATTATTATTGTTATTATTATCATTAATAAAGATTTCACGGTCTTGACATGGTGTCATAGTCTCCCAAAGCCCTGGGAATATCAAGAATCCTCAACTATAGCAGCAAGGGATGAAGTGGTGATCTTTGTTAAGTGTTTACTATGTGCCCAGCACTGTACTAAGTGCGGGGGGTAGATGCAAGATAATTGGGACTCACATAGGGCTCACAGTCTAAGTAGGAAGGTGAGCTTGGCACAGTGCTCTGTACACAGTAAGAGCTCAATAAATACAATTGAACTCATGAATGAACCCCCATTTTGCAGATGAGGGAACTGAAGCCAAGAGAAGTGAAGTGACTCGCCCTTGATCGCACACAGCAAGAAAGTGGCGAAGCCGGGCTTAAAACCCGGGGCTGTCGGCGAGAAAAATTCACAAAGCTGAATACTGCCTGGATTCGCTTTTCCAAAATGAAAAATGGACTAACTGCATGAGGAATATATCATTCTATACAATGGTAAAGGTAAAGTGACAGAAAATTCATGCTTTCGAGACATGGATTTTTTCCCCTCCCTTCTGAGAAGCAGCGTGGCTCAATGAAAAGAGCATGGGCTTGGGAGTCAGAGGTCGTGGGTTCTAATCCCGGCTCTGCCACATGTCTGCTGTGTGACCTTGGGCAAGTCACTTCACTTTTCTGAGCCTCGGTTACCTCATCTGTAAAATGGGGATGAAGACTGTGAGCCCCCCGTGGGACAACCTGATCACTTTGTATCCTCCCCAGCGCTTAGAACGCTTAGAACAGTGATTTGCACATAGTAAGCGCTTAACAAATGCAATCATTATTATTATTATTCTGTGTCAACCATCCACCAAGCTTGCTCTCTTCCTCCTACTGAGAGCTCACCTCCTCCAGGAGGCCGTCCCAGATTGAGCCCCCTCCTTCCTCTCCCCCTCCTCCTGGCCTTACCTCCTTCCCCTCCCCACAGCACCTGTATATATGTTTGTACGGATTTATTACTCTATTTTATTTGTACATATTTATTCTATTTATTTTATTTTGTTAATATGTTTTGTTTTGTTCTCTGTCTCCCCCTTCTAGACTGTGAGCCCACTGTTGGGTAGGGTCCCATCTCTATATGGTGCCAACCTGTGCTTCCCAAGCGCTTAGTACAGTGCTGTGCACACAGTAAGCGCTCAACAAATACGATTGAAAGAATGAATGAACCATGCACTTGGATATGCATCCTTTATTCACTCCTCCCTCAACACCACAGCACTTCTGCACATATCTCTAATGTATTTATTTATATCGATGACTGCCTTCCCCTCCAGAATGTAAACTCGTTGTGGGGAGGCAACACGTCTACCAACTCTGTTATATTTGTGCCCTCCCAAGTGCTTAGTACCACACAAAGAAAGTGCTCAATAAATAAATACTACTGAGTGATTTCCAGAGAGAACAAACCTGCACCTACGGATTCAGAGACAGGAAAGCCACACAGGGCACTTGTCTGGCTGCAAGATTCCCAAGCTCGGAACGTGTAAACTGCGATCGTGTCTGGGCTTCAGTTTCCTCGCCTAACTGGAGATTAAATACCTGTTCTCTCTCCCTCTTAGACTGTGAGTCTGACCTAATTATCTTGCATCTCCCCCAGCATCAAATGCCCCCAGTGCTCATCAAAATGCTCACGATAATGGTAGAGTTTTTCATCAGCCCTTACCCCGGGCCAAGCCCTGTGCTAAGTGCAAGCATAAATACAATTCCTTAGGCACAGACAGTCCCTATCCAACATGGAGAAGCAGCGTGGCTAAGTGGAAAGAGCCCGGGCTTTGGAGTCAGTGGTCATGGGTTCAAATTCTGGTTCCGCCAGTTTATTTTTAATGGCATTTATTAAGTGCTTACTATGTGCAAAGCACTGTTCTAATAATAATAATAATAATAATAATGGCATTTATTAAGTGCTTACTATGTGCAAAGCAATGTTCTAAGCGCTGGGGAGGTTACAAGGTGATCAGGTTGTCCCACGGGGGGCTTAAAGTCTTAATCCCCATTTTACAGATGAGGTAACTGAGGCCCAGAGAAGTGAAGTGACTTGCCCAAAGTCACACAGCTGACAATTGGTGGAGCTGGGATTTGAACCCATGACCTCTGACTCCAAAGCCCACACTCGTTCCATTGAGCCACGCGCCAGTTGTCAGCTGTGTGACTTTGGGCAAGTCACTTCACTTCTCTGGGCCCCAGTTACCTAATCTGTAAAATGGGGATTGACTGTGAGCCCCCAGTGGGACAACCTGATCACCTTGTAACCTCCCCAGCGCTTAGAACAGTGCTTTCCTCTATTTATTTATTTTACTTGTACATATCTATTTATTTTATTTTGTTAATATGTTTTATTTTGTTCTCTGTCTCCCCCTTCTAGACTGTGAGCCCACTGTTGGGTAGGGACCATCTCAAGATGTTGCCAGCATGTACTTCCCAAGTGCTTAGTACAGTGCTCTGCACACAGTAAGCGCTCAATAAATACGATTGATTGATTGATTTGCACATAGTAAGCGCTTAATAAATGCCATCACTATTATTATTATTATTATTATTATTATTATTAATTGCACTAGAGTGAGGCGAAAGCAGTATTGCCTAACGGACAGACTACAGGATTGCGAGTCAGAAGAATCTGGGTTCTAATCCTGGCTCCTCCACTTGTCTGTTTTGAGGCTCTGGGTAAATCACACTCACCTGAGGCCTTTCCACAAAGCCACACTGGTTTCTTAGACTTCGGTCCTACTTTCTGCTGATTGCCCAGACCTAAGTAGGCTGCATACTCATTCATTCATTCATTCAATCGTATTTATTGAGCGTTTACTGTGTGCAGAGCACTGTACTAAGCGCTGGGCAGTGAGGGCCCAGCTGGGAGGGCTGTCGGTCTAGTTCCAAGCCCATTCTTCCCTGGCCCTGAGTAATGATCCAGCACTCCAGGGAGGAACGTCCCTTCTTCAGAATCACCCCGCAGCCAACTCCCTTCATCCCCAAATTATACAGCATGTCAGATCGGACCCATTCCTTGGTTAACCACAGTTGGAAGTTGGCTCAGAAATGACCAGTTTGGGTTTTGCGTCTATAGTTTCTAGCATCCGGGGCTCCGGGCCATTAAGGGAAAAGACGGGCACTTGAGGGCCAGAAGGCCTCCATCCCCACAATCTGACCCGATTTTTCACAATAAGGACACCTAAAGAATATGTCGGCGATGGCCTAGCCTATAACAATTCATAATTGTGGTATTTGTTAAGCGCTTACTATGTGCCAGACCCTGTACTAAGCGGTGGGGTGGATTCAAGCAAATCGGGTTGGGCACAGTCCCCGTCCCACGTGGAGCTCTCCCAGTCTCAATCCCCATTTTACAGGTGAGTTAACTGAGGCCCAGAGAAGTGAAGCGAGTTGCCTAAGGTCACACAGCAGACACTTGGCAGAGCTGGGATTAGAACCCGTGATCTTCTGATCCCCAGACCTTTGCTCTTTCCACTATGTCATGCTGCTTTCCCAGATATTATTCACCTAGTCCTTCAGTGAATAAGATTTTTCATCGAGATGTAGAAAGACTGTGGAGAAAAGTCATACCGTAACTCTTATTCTGGTTATGTTTTCAAACATTAAACATGGTGACAGCCAGTGGAGTGCATCTCACAGAGGCGATCTACTAGATCTCACAGTCTGGGAGTCCCATGTGGGACAGGGACTGTACAGAACCTAATTAATTTGTACCTACCCCAGGGCTTAGCACATAGGAAGCACTTAATAAATACCATTATTAGTAGTAGTAAATCTACTGAAATCTCCCAAGCACTGAGTATGGTGCTTAAGGTGCCCCAAAAATACTACTATTCAATAGACCGATCTCTCCTCCACAATAAAATGCCAGCTCAGGGCCGTCACGCTGAGAATGGAAGGGCGAGCTCCGGAGGTGCCGGCCCGAAAAAGAGGTTCCCTCCCAAACGCCTCCGCGGTACGTACTTGCTCTGTTTCTCCATGCTCGCCACCCTCAGGGTTTCCCATCTGGAATTCAGGAGGTTCATCTGCTCTTGGATTTCACTTTCCTCCTCTTCCGAGAGCTTCCCGGCCGCGAGGAGTCGGCTTCCCACTTGTAAGACGTGGCCGACCCGTCCCTGGCGGGCTGTTAAATCCATCATGTAGCCCTGCCACAGAGAAGGAAGAGACGTTGGCCAAGACTACTGGAAACACCAACAGCGTCGGCTCGAAACACACCGAGAGGTGAGGATCCCTATAAATACGTCGAATCCATCACAATCCTCCATCCTTCACGTTCCCTGAAGAACAGTCGCAGCAGCAGGAAGCGAGCCCTGAGCAGAGCTAAGTCTCGATCTCTCCTTTTCCATCAAACTCGGGCCCATCGAGACTTCCCAAGGATGACGAGACATCAGGAACGTGAAGCTTTCACTGCAGCAGCGGGGGCTGTGGGACTCTGAGCCACGAGGAGACCAAAACTCCTGTTTCCCCTTTAGTTCGGATCAATGTCCCTGCCTCCTGTATTTCTCTGTTTTTGTTGTCCCATCTTTCCTCAGCTGCCTGACGCCATCCTCCTCTCCCGACTTCCATTTTAGATTATGAGCCCCTTGGAGGGCCAGGGACCGTGATTAATTCTCTGCAAAAGTTTTTTTTAATGGTATTTAAACGCTTACTATGTGTCAAACACTGTTTTAAACATTAGGTCCGCCACAGTCCTACATGGGGCTCACGGTCTAAGCAGGCGGGAGAACAGTTATTAAATCCCTGTTTTACAGTTGAGGAAACTCAAGCACAGAGAAATGAAGTAACTTTCCCAAGGTCACACAAGCAAAACAATGGCAGAGCCGGGATTAGAAGCCTGGTCTTCTTGACTCCCAGGAATGGGCTTTTCCCAGCAGGCCACACCGCTACTCCTTGGCAGACAGGTGGCTACTTATAATAATAATAATAATTATGGCATTTGTTAAGCGCTTACTATGTGCCAGGCACCGTACTAAGCGCTGGGGTGGATATAAGCAAATTGGGTTGGACAAAGTCCCTTTCCCACGTGGGGCTCTCAGTCTCAATCCCCGTTTGATGGATGAGAAGTGAAGTGACTGGCCCAAGGTCACACAGCAGACAGGTGGCGGCGCCGGGATCAGAACCCGTGACCTTTTGAATCCCAGGACGGCGCTCCTGAACGAGGCTGTAATTTGCGTAATCTGCATTTGCGGTTCCCTCTTCCCCCTGCCGCAGTTTACCTCATGCGTGTGGAACTGTTCCTTTACTTCCTCGACGTCAGCAGAGATCTCTCCCTGTGCCTGCAGGGCGTCTTCCGCGGAGAGGAGCCAGGTGAGCACTTCCTCCAGCGCCGTCTGGTAGCCGTCCAGGTCCGCCTCCGCCGGGGAACCACCGACGGACTCCTCGCCGGGCCTGCCCAACTGCTGTGTGGGTGAGAGAGTCGTCAGGTGCGTGAATTAGGGCCTTCCTCACATCTGTCTCCCACTTTCAGAGAAGCAGCGTGGCTCAGTGGAAGGAGCCGGGGCTTTGGAGTCAGACTTCATGGGTTCAAATCAAGTCACTTCACTTCTCTGTGCCCCAGTTCCCTCTTCTGTAAAATGGGGATTAAGACTGTGAGCCCCCCGTGGGACAACCTGATCACCTTGTAACCTTCCCAGTGCTTAGAACAGTGCTTTGCACATAGTAAGAGCTTAATAAATGCCATTATCATTATTATTATTTCAGGGACCCACTTCCCTTCCCTCCCAGCCCCGCTGTGCCATGGGAGCGCATGCTCTGAACAAAACTTGAGGTCCCTCCTCTCTGCATCACCCTGACTTGCTCGCTTTATTCATCCTCCCTCCTAGCCCCACTGTGCTTACATCCTTATTTATATGTGAAAAAATATATAATCTAGTTATTATAAATAAATTTAAATCACTTATTTATATTCATGTCTGCCTCCCCCTCTAGACCGTAAGCTTGTTGTGGGCAGGAAATGTAGTTGTTTATCATCGCACTGCGCTCCCCCAAGCACTCTGCACACAGTAAGCTCTCGGTAAACAATAATATATAATAATGGCATTTATTAAGCACTTACTATGTGCAAAGCACCATTCTAAGCACTGGGGAGGTTACAAGGTGATCAGGTTGTCCCACGGGGGGCTCCCAGTCTTCACCCCTATTTTACAGATGATGTAACTGGGGCACAGAGAAGTCACACAGCTGACAATTGGTGGAGCCGGGATTTGAACTCATGACCTCTGACTCCAAAGCCCGGGCTCTTTCCACTGAGCCACGCTGCTTCTCTTAGTGCTGAGTACGGAGCTTGACACAGTCGGTACTTAAGAAACGTCATTGTCCTTGCTATTGTGATCATTTTTAGTAGTAGCCTTAATAATAATAATAATGATAATTGGGGCATTTTTTTATTGCTCTTTCCACTGAGCCACGCTGCTTCTCCGACTGAATGAATGAATAAATGGTAAATGGTAATGGTAAATTCATTCACTCATTCATTCAGTCGTATTTATTGAGTGCTTACTGTGTGCAGAGCACTGTACTAAGCGCTTGGGAAGTACAAGTTGGCAACATATAGAGACGGTCCCTACCCAATAGTGGGCTAACAGTCTAGAAGGGGGAGACAGAGAACAAAACAAAACATATTAACAAAATTAAATAAATGGAATAAATATGTACAAATAAAATAGAGTAATAAATACATGCAAACATATATACATATATACAGGTAAATGTGACTGACTGAATGAATAAATGGCACCGCTGTTATTACTGCTGGCTCAGTGCCCAAAAAGAAGTCAGAATTCAGCTGAAATCCAGAAAAAAATTTTCATTTCCGCTACAGTGATTCTAGATTAATATAAAGGAAATGGGATGCCGCCACGATTAGGTTGGCAATCCGAGGGCACCGGGCCAAGGCTACGCGGGCACAGCTGCCAATTTTTCTCCTGTGAGTGAGGGGTCCGAACAGAGAGGGACTTCAGTGAGGGGGACATTCGGGATGGAGTGCGACGAGGGAAGGTCTCGGAGCCCCACTGGGCCAGAAAGTCACCATGCTAGGGTTTCTCTGCCCTGCTGGGAAATTTTCAAGATTCCCTTCCCCTAAGAGCTTCATTCTTTCGTTCAATCGTATTTATTGAGCGCTTACTGTGTGCAGAGCACTGTACTAAGCACTTGGGAAGTACAAGTCGGCAACATATAGAGATGGTCCCTACCCAACAGCAGGCTCACAGTCTAGAAGGGGGAGACAGACAACAAAACAAATTAACAAAATAAAATAAATAAAATAAATAGGTACAAATAAAATGAATAGAGTAATAAATACATACATACATATATATATATATATATATATATATATATATGATATATATATATATGAGATATATATATATATATATATATCATATCATATATATATGTATATATATATATATACATATGTACAGGTTGGCACCAAAGCCTGCAGGTGGACTTCAGATAAAACATTTTAAATAAAGAATGTAGTAGGAACTGAACTGTTCCAGCAGATATTCAAACAGCATGCAAAAACCACCTGCAAACAGCTGCCTTGACCAGGACAAACAGCAGGTAATAATAATAATAATGATAGCATTTATTAAGCGCTTCCTATGTGCAAAGCGCTGTTCTAAGCGCTGGGGAGGTTACAAGGTGACCCCATGGGGGAGCTCACAGTCTTCATCCCCATTTTACAGATGAGGGAACTGAGGCACGGAGAAGCTAAGTGACTTGCCCAAAGTCACACAGCAGACAAGTGGTGGAGCCGGGATTAGAACCCACAATCTCTGATTCCCAAGCCTGGGCTCTCTCCCCTAAGCCATGCTGCAAAGTCAGCACTTAACAAATTACCTTGTCTTATGCCTACGAGTCATTCATTCGTTCATTCAATCGTATTTATTGAGTGCTTACTGTGTGCAGAACACTGTACTAAGCGCTTGGGAAGTACAAGTTGCAGTCATCTCTGACCCACAGCAACGCATCTCACCCAGAACACCCCCCCACCATCATTCATTCATTCATTCAATCGTATTTATTGAGCGCTTACTGTGTGCAGAGCACTGTACTAAGTGCTTGGGAAGTACAAGTTGGCAACATATTAACCATCGCTCTGGTAGTGGATCCAGAGAGTTTTCTTGGTAAAAATCTGGAAGTGGTTTACCAATGTCCCTTCCATGCCGTCAACTCGAGTCTCTGCCCTCGAATCTCTCCCGGGCCGCTGTTGTTCGGCACGGGTGTGTTTTGACTTGTAGCGGATTGCCTTCCACTCCCTAGCCACTGGCCAAGCTCAGAGAGTCTGCTGGACTCTCCCTCCCATAGTCGAGACTGGTAGAGTCCTGGACACTCTCCAGGTGAGACCCTGAGAGGGGACTTAAAATACCATAAAAAAGAGGGGTTGCTCTCATCCAATAAAGAGCCCAGAAGTCTGATTAGAAACAATAAAGGGTAAGGAAGTTACACATGTGCCTAGGCACAGGTTGCGTCCATGGTGCATCAATTTGGCAAAAACCCCTACAGGCATATGCATGGAGAGGGTTATCCTTTGACTTTCAGGCTCTGGGCAAGTCTTTTAACCTATCGCAATTTTCCCAGATCCTTAAGTGAAAGAGCACAGGTCCACTCAGAAGTCACGAAACACCGGCTCTGCTACTCTTCTGCTCTGCGACCTTGCGAATCACTTAATCTCTCCGGGCCTCAGTTTTCTCTCTGTCAACTGGGGATGAGAACCCCTGACTCTCTCTGACTCAAACACTTCCATGGGAAGTGCTAGTCCCAAAGGAACACAACTGATGAGAATGATTTGTACCTACCCCAATGCTTAGTAATAATAATAATAATAATAATGGCATTTATTAAGTGCTTACTATGTGCAAAGCACTGTTCTAAGCACTGGGGAGGATACAAGCTGATCAGATTGTCCCGTGTGAGGCTCACAGTCTGAATCCCCATTTTACAGATGAGGAAACTGAGGCCCGGAGAAGTGAAGTGACTTGCCCAAGGTCACACAGCTGACAAGTGGAGGAGCTGCGACTTGAACCCATGACCTCTGACTCCAAAGCTCGGGCTCTTGCTTCTGGCACCTAGTGAGCTCTTCATAAATACCATCAGTGTATCATCTTATCTTTCCTACCTCTAGGATCATTTTTGAGGCTAAAATAAAATAATATGTATGTTTGGAAATCTTAGGAATAAAGATCTTACATTGTTACATCAGGTCATTATCAGTAGTCGCAAAAATTATAGGTCAACGCCTAGGTTTTGTTTGTTTTTAATGGTATTTGTTAAGCGCTTACTATATATGTCAGGCACTGACATATATAAATACCATCAGTGTATCATCTTATCTTTCCTACCTCTAGGATCTTTTTTGAGGCTAAAATAAAATAATATGTATGTTTGGAAATCTTAGGAATAAAGATCTTACATTGTTACATCAGGTCATTATCAGTAGTTGCAATAATTATAGGCCAATGCCTCAGGCACTGACATATATAAATAACATCAGTGTATCATCTTATCTTTCCTACCTCTAGGATTTTTTGGAGGCTAAAATAAAATAATATGTATGTTTGGAAACCTTAGGAATAAAGATCTTACATTGTTACATCAGGTCATTATCAGTAGTTGCAATAATTATAGGCCAACGCCTAGGTTTTGTTGCTTTTTTTAAATGGTATTTGTTAAGTGCTTACTATACGTCAGGCACTGAACTAAGCGCTGGGACAGATACAAGCAAATCAGGCTGGACACGGTCCAAACCCCACACGGGGCTGACAATCTTAATGTCCATTTAACAGGTAAGGTAACTGAGGCTCAGAGAAATGAAGTGACTTGTCCAAGGTCACACAGCTGACTAGTGACAGAGTCAGTATTAGAACCCAGGTGAACTGTGTCCCTCTATCCCCAAACCTCCCCTCCCTCCACCCCCACCGAAGTATGGTGTGCATTTCCCTCTTGCCCCCTCCCCCTAAACTGCACATAAATTTGCATTTTATAAGACCCTTACTGGATATTTTTTCACACCACTGAGGCCACCTCACTGGATATTTTCACACAACACCGCTTCCTGTTCAGACACGAGAACCAGGGCCAAAGACCATCATTTCTGCGCAACTACCATCTCCGGAGAAGCTCATTTTCCTTTTAATGATTTAAACCTCCGGCTTGAGCCGCTAATAATCGATATGAGTGGGAACTGAGGAGCCCGGCTAATTCCTCGGGGTTCAACTACGCTCTACAAATAAAGTGAAAGTGTGAAAATTTATGAAGTCTTTATGGCCCAAAATGTCACCTTTGACAATGATCTCGATACTTGACGTCTTTCAGTCACGGTTAGATGTGTGATACGGGGTGCTGAACTGACATTATTTCCGTCCGTTGCGAGACGTGAATTTTCGAGTGAAAAGATGAAGCAGGCGGTGTGGCCTGTGGGGAAGAGCATCGATCGGGAGCCCCAGCTCTGCCACTTGCTTGCTGTGTGATCTCGGGAAAGTTATTTGACTTCTCTGGGTCTCAGTTTCATCATCTGTACAATGGCAACTGTTCTCTCTCCCATTTATAGACTGTGAACCTGTGTGGGACAAGGATTGTTTCTGACCTATCTTATCTATCCCAATGCTCTGTGCAGCGCTAGGCACAAAATAATCACTTAAATACCACAGTTAGTATGATCATGCGTTTGGCGAAAAGAAACAGGATTTCTGTTCCGTCGACTGGGACAAAAATAAAGCAGAAGGTAGGAGTTATCTGTGATTTTGAATCACCGGTAACACTTCACAGAATCTATGATCTCCACTCCAGTGAACTGAACAAAATCCCACTTTGCCGATATTTCCTTTGGGGCTCAAGAATGAGACAGAGTGGAAGCCTAGCCAGAGCGCTTAGTCATTTCAGAGTTTCCCAAAATGGAAATGCTCCAAATATAGCTGAACCGCAATATAGCTACCATACCATTTCTGGGAAAATGGAATCAATTTCTAATGGTATTGTCTTCAGCACAAATCAACCATTTTGAGTTGTAATAGGATGGCTACTTGAAAATGCAGAACTTTCCACGTACAATGCAGAAGGGGCACTGGAAACAATCTGAAGCGTATCTGCCATCTTGTGAGGAGAAATGGTAAATATAGCCTATTTGTTTTAAAATTTTATGTGGTTGGAAACAATTACATCAGCAGTTCTTTATTATGGTACCTATTAAGCACTTACTATGTGTCAAACACCATTCTAAGTGCAGGGGTTAGGTACAGGTTAATTAGGTCAGACATAGTTCCCGTTGTCCCGCACGGGGCTCACAGTCGAAGTAGGAGGGAGAACAGGCATTTTAATCCCCATTTTACAGCTGAGGAAAGTGAGGTACAGAGAAGTGACTTCCCCCCGGTCACACAGAAAGCGATTGGCAGAGCCCGGATTAGAACCCAGATCCTTTGGCTCCCAGGCCTGTGCTCTTTCCACTGGGCCATACTGATGCTCAGTCCTTGTGATCAAAAACAAAAATGCTTTCTACTGTTTTCAGGTCGCTATCGCCCAAGGCGCACTGCCGTCTTTACTGTCTCCTCAAGACTCCTGCGACTGAGAATGTGAAGTGAGGGAGTCATAACTTCCTTTCCCAGGAGCTCCATCCCTTCAAGATAGACGCTAACAACCAATCTGAGGTGACTTCGTGCCCTCACAAGCTAATGAACCTTGGCAACACTTTGGGCGTCACCCTTCACCCGTGGCCTCTTAAAGTAGGAGAACGGGGTAGGATGGGAGTGTTGGGCGAGGGATAGATCCCAAACGGGCACCGGACAAGCAAACTGGATTCAACACAGTCCCACCCGGGGCTCACAGTCTTGATCTCCATTTTACAGATGAGGTAACTGAGGCACAGAGAAGTGAAGTGACTTGTCCAAGGTCACAGGGCAGACAAGTAGCAGAGCCAGGATTTAGAACCCACGACCTTCTGATTCCCTAGGCCATGCTCTATCTTCTACACCCTACTGCTTCTCAGAGCTTAGTATATGTTAAGTACTATTCTAAGGGCTGGGGTAATAATAATAATGATGGCATTTAATAACCACTTACTATTCATTCATTCATTCAATCATATTTATTGAGTGCTTACTGTGTGCAGAGCACAGTAGTAAGCGCTTGGGAAGTACAAGCTGGCAACTTATGTGCAAAGCACTCTTCTAAGCGCTGGAGAGGTTACAAAGTGATCAGGTTGTCCCACGGGGGGCTCACAGTCAATCCCCATTTTACAGATGAGGTCACTGAGGCACAGAGAAGTTAAGTGACTTGCCCAAAGTCACATAGCTGACAACTGGCAGTGCTGGGATTTGAACCCCTGACCTCTGACTCCAAAGCCCGGGCTCTTTCCACTGAGCCACACTGGGGTAGATATGATCTAATCGGTCCCTGTCTCACTTGGGGTTCACAGTCTTATTTCCCATTTTACAGACGAGGGAACTGAGGCACGGAGAAGTGAAGTGGCTTGGTCAGGGTCATACAGCAGAGCAAATGAGTGGAGGAGCTATGATTATAACCCACTCCCTTCTGATTCCCAGGCCTGTGCTCTATCCACTAGGCCGCCCTGCTTCCTGTCTGCTGATTCCCTTGTTACACTCTTGAGTCCAGGAGAGAATACAATGACCCGAAAACCCCCCTGGGGCGACTCAAACTGCCCGCTCCATCCCCGACAGCCCTCCTCCTTCCAAGACATCGCCGCCAGGGACATGCCCGCCGGGTTGGTTGGGAAGACTGATGCATAACGTTCTCCTTTATAATAACAATAATGATGGCATTTGTTAAGCGCTTACTACGTGCACAGCACTGCTCTAAGCGCTGGGGGGGGATACAAGGTGATCAGGTTGTCCTGCATGGGGCTTACAGTTACCATCCCCATTTTACAGATGAGGTAACTGAGGCTCCGAGAAGTTAAGTGACTCGCCCAAGGTTACATAGCAGACACGTGGTGGAGCCGGGATTCAAACCCATGACCTCTGACTGCAAAGCCCCTTCTAGACTGTGAGCCCACTGCTGGGTAGGGACCGTCTCTATATGTTGCCAACTTGTACTTCCCAAGCGCTTAGTACAGTGCTCTGCACACAGTAAGCGCTCAATAAATACGATTGAGTGAATGAATGAATGAAAGCCCATGCTCTTTCCACTGAGCCACGCTGCTGCTCCCTTGAATTCAGCCATTTTGCCGCGGTGCACTGAGTCGTCACTGAGCTGGAAGAGCTCCGACAACGTGAATGGCAGTTTGGCTCGTCCAAACAACACAGTCCATTTACTAGGGGACTTTCAGGAAAAATGCGGCTAAGTAGCTTGTTCTCCTAAAGAGCCATTAATCACTGCTGAAGCCTCTGTGCCACCTACGTTGGCGAAGACGCCGCGGGAACTCGGCTCTGCGGTCGGGCGGCCCCCGTCCACAGCCTCCTCTCCCTCTCGGCCTCTTCTCTCTCCATGACCAAGGGTGAGATTTCCCACCAACTGCCTCCCTCAGGGAACTGGATTTCCCGCTGCTGCTTCAACCATCTCAGCAATAATGATAATAATAATAATAATAATAATAATGGCATTTATTAAGCGCTTACTATGTGCAAAGCACTGTTCTAAGCGCTGGGGAGTTAACAAGGTGATCAGGTTGTCCCATGGGGGGCTCACAGTCTTAATCCCCATTTTACAGATGAGGGAACTGAGGCCCAGAGAAGTGAAGTGGCTTGCCCAAAGTCACACAGCTGACAATTGGCAGAGCCGGGATTTGAACCCATGAACTCTGACTCCAAAGCCCGTGCTCTTTCCAGTGAGCCACGCTTTAAGCTCGTTGTGGACGGGAACATGCCTGTAATGATGTAATCTCCCAAGCGCTTAGTACAGTACCCTCATCACAGTAATAATAATAATAATGATGGCATTTATTAAGCGCTTACTATGTGCAAAGCACTGTTCTAAGCGCTGGGGAGATTACAAGGTGATCAGGTTGTCCCACGAGGGGCTCACAGACTTAATCCCCATTATACAGATGAGGGAACTGAGGCACAGAGAAGTTAAGTGACTTGGCCAAAGTCACTCGGCTGACAATTGGTGGAGCCGGGGTTTGAACCCGTGACCTTTGACTCCAAAGCCTGGGCTCTTTCCACTGGGCCACGCTGCTTCTCTAATTAAGCACAGTAAGCACTCAATAAGTACGACTGACTGAACGGAGGTCTTGGTTTCCTCCTTTAACAAGATTTTAAAATCATTTTGGTGCAGAATTTTGCTATTCCACTACGGTTGCCTTCTTCAAATAAAACTGGCTCATGGCAGAGGACCTGAATTCTAATCCCAGCTCAAACTCCTCCCTGCTGTGTGACTTCGGGCAAGTCACTTACTTCTCTGTGCCTCTGTTTCTTCATCAGTTAAATGGGGATTCAATAACTTCTCACCAACTTATTTAGACTGTGAGCCCAACAGGGAATGTGTCCATCCTGATGATCTTGTATTTACCCCTGTGCTTAGTACAGTGCTTGGCATAATCTAAGTGCTTAAATCGCCATCACCACAATCACTACCATTTATAAGGCAGCTACCTTCTGGGTAATGGAGTCCTCTAGACTGTAAGCTTTCTATGGACAGGGAACGTGTCGGTTTATTGTTGTATTGTACTCTCCCAAGTGCTTAGTACAGTGCTCTGCACATAGTAAGTGCTCAATAAATGTGACAATAAATAACTGACAGCATCGGCTCTGAGCCGGGATCACATCGGCCCAAGATGGGTCCCGTAGGTCAAAATCCTTCGCTATGGGCTGCACCTCTGCCCACCTCTTTGCTCGTGGAACTTGTTGCCCCTGCAGAAACGTGAGTGGGAGACCGGAGACAGCGAGAGCAGGACGACACAGGCCATTAACACTATCATCAGTTCCTCCACGTAAGCACCTGATGGATACCCAAAAGGAAACCCCACTGAAAAACCTTAAGTCATAGCGTCGATTAAAATATGACCCATTAAAGAGCTGAAAACGGTGTAGAAATTCTCGGCTCACCACAGAGAGATTCCAAAATTGTGATATAGTTTGGTGATTCTTTGAAGCCCAACTGAACAGAATGGTCCGAAGGGGCTTACTAACGGATGTCAGTTCCTAATTTGGTGGAACTGAATAGAGAGTAATTTTAGAAATGGAATCGGAAAGTAAAAACATAAGTTTTCGCCTCCATAAGATTAGAGATGCTTCCAATTGATGAGTATCTGGAGACATTTGCCAGAATTAGTTACGGGTTATTCCAAGTGGATTTCCTCTCTACTTGCTTACCCAGGCAGGGAATAGAGAAAACGGGGCAATATTATATTAGCAATATGAACTGAATACTCTTCAAAGGCTGAAACCCAAACTAACTGACAACTCTGGGACAGATAGACAGCTAATAGCCCAACGCAAAGCAAATTTTCTAACTCAAAGGAAACAAGTGGAAAATGGAAGAATGAAATGCCTGAAGATTCCAGAAATCAGTCACCCACCTAAAAATAAGTGGTGAAAATGCTGTGCTGCATTATAGTCTCCCAAGCACTTAGTACAGTGTTTTGCACGAGGTCACAGCTCAATAAATTCAATTGAATGAATGAATGAAATGGCAGAATGCCTTGACTTACCTGTGTGGGATATTTTTTTCAAAAACCTTGGGGTTTGGGGTTTTTTTTCTTCCTTTGTTGGGTAGGGACCAGCTCTATATGTTGCCATCTTGTACTTCCCAAGTGCTTAGTACAGTGCTCTGCACACAGTAAGCGCTCAATAAATACGATTGGATGAATGAATTGATTTGTTAAATGCTAACCAAGTGCCAGGCACTGTACTAAGCCTTGGAGTAGAAACAAGTTCATCAGGTTGGACATGGTCCGCGTCCCAAGTCCCAGGAGGGAACAGAGGCCCAGAGAAGTGAAGCGACTTGCTCAGGGTCACACAGCGGACAAGTGGGAATGAACTCAGGTCATTCTGACTCCAGGGCATGAAGGTGATCCACTGGGCCATACGGCTCCTGGGTTTGCACCGGATATTTCCTCTCTGTCTCTCTTTTTCCTCTCACTTTTGTCTTCCCTCATCACTTGTTTCCGCCTGCCTCTTGACTCTCTTTCATTCTGTCTCGTTGCCTGCCTTTATCTCAGGCTGTTTCTCCCCTTCCTGCTCCCCTAATTGTGAACCTCTGTCCTGCCCTCACAGAAGAAAGGCCCACCCATCTCCAATGTATTTGCAAGCAAGTGCCAGTTCCCGGTTCCCTGTTCTTTCCACTAGCCAATAGCCAACAGCAGAACATAATAATGATGGCATGTATTAAGCGCTTACTAAGTGCAAAGCACTGTCCTAAGCGCTGGGGAGGTTACAAGGTGATCAGGTTGTCCCACGGGGGGCTCACAGTCTTCACCCCCATTTTACGGATGAGTGAACCGAGCCCCAGAGAAGTGAAGTGACTTGCCCGAAGTTACACGGCTGACAACAGGCGGAGCCGGGATTTGAACCCATCACCTTGGACTCCAAAGCCCGGGCTCTTTCTACTTAGCCACGCTGCTTCTAGATACCCTAGATGGGAGAGACTGAATTTAAAATCGAGGTTACATAGAAGTCCTTAGGCGATGATTCATCAGACTGCCCCCCGTCAACTCCAAAACACACACCATGCACCACATGACCTCTTGACACCCAAAGAAAAAATATATGATCATGCTAAATGACGGCACTGTAATTACTGACTTACTAATCAAGAGTGCGGAGTGGAAAATCCATTTAGAAAATGTGGAATCATACATTAGGGCGACCTAGGGAGGGCTCTCCCCTTCCCATTTTAAAATAACCCATCGAGCTTTAGAGAACCATTTTACTCTTAGTTAATTATACCCTCCTGTGTGGATTGTAAATCCCTGGAAACACAGTGGAGGGTCAGCCGTCTGTGAGATGAAAATACCAATTTTGATAATAATGCAAACTATGGGATTTATTTAAATTTTTAGGCTTTGAAGTTGCAATAAGCACCCCGTGACATAAAAACTCCTTAACTAGAGTAATCTTCCAAATAGCATTTTTCCCATTTCTGCCTCAGTCTGAAGGACTGATCGCCATGGTACCATGGGAAATGTTAAAGAAGGAAGAAGGGGATGACCTTGGATGGAGATAATAATAATAATAATAATGGCATTTATTAAGCGCTTACTATGTATGAAGCACTGTTCTAAGTGCTGGGGAGGTTACAAGGTGATCAGGTTGTACCACGGGGGGCTCACAGTCTTCATCCCCATTTTACAGACGAGGTAACTGAGGAACGGAGAAGTTAAGTGACTTCCCCAAAGTCACGCAGCTGACAACTGGCAGAGCCGGGATATGAACCCATGACCTCTGACTCCAAAGCCCGGGCTCTTTCCACTGAGCCATGCTGCGTCCATGACAGTCTCCTTCTCACTGGCCCGCTAAATACGTCCACATACGTCCAATCTGGGATAGGAGCTAGTTCAGACTCCGAAAAAATGAATCCGGCTTCACACTCTGGAAGAATCTATCTGGCTGCCCACTACAGAGGGAATTGCATTGTAGCAAAGGAAAAAATCTTTCCCCACATTTTTGGGGAAAGTAGACGCGTCAGGTTTAGAGAACGTGCACAAGAGTGGATGCACGTGGGTATTGGGGGAGTAATGAGTAGACCGGGTGAGGTGGCGAGCGCCTAGCTTTATCAACCCCTTATACATTTTACAGGTACAATCATTTCTACCAAGGATTCTTCCCTGTAGCATCATCAGCCCAGTCCACAAGTGCAAATCTGTCCTAAAATCCCATCTCCTCCAACAAACTTTCCCCGATTAATTTCCCAGCACTTAAATCGAGTACACCCACCAACTACTGAGCACGTACGAATTGATTATTGAAGGCACATCTCCTCCAAGAGGCCTTCCCTAAGCCCTCATTTCCTCTTTTCCCGCCCTCTTCTGCATCACCCTGATGCGCTCCCTTTATTCACACCTCCCTCAGACGCAAAGCATTTATGTCCACATGTGCAATTTATTTACTGACATTAATGTCTTCCTCCCCATCTAGACCGTAAGCTTGTTGGGGGGCAAGGAATGTGACCGTTATATTGTTGCATTGTATTCATTCGTTCATTCACTCAATCGTATTTATTGAGGGCTTACTGTGTGCAGAGCACTGTACTGAGCACTTGGGAAGTACAAGTTGGCAACATATAGAGACGGGCCCTACCCAACAGTGGGCTCACAGTCTAGAAACGCATAGTACAGTGAGCTGCACACCGTAAGCGCTCAATAAATGCCATCCCCCTCTTCAGTATTCTTGTAAATGTGTCGATTCAAATGTACATTCAATTACTGTTTATGTTTGTCTCCCTCATTAGAATGGAAGCTCCTTTGTGGGCAGAGCATGTGTCATTTTTTCATTCTGTAATTCTCAAGTGGCTAGCACTGCACCAAGTGAGCACTACTGCTACTGCTGCTCTTCCTCCTGCGATTCCTATTACTACCATTTCTCCCAATTAATTGATCTCTGGGGAGTCATCAGCATGCCGGCAATCCAAACTACGGCAACAGGAAGTCAGAGTGAGCACAGAGCTACCAGGAATCTTCCCAGAAATCGACGAGGAAGAGCAAAACATCACGCCTTGAGGAAAAAAGCCACTTCCCTTTGGGCCAACTGATCAGTTGGTATCTCTAGGGTATTCCAGGGCTGGCAAGAGAGCTACAACTACACCTGTGAGGGGTTGAAAACTGTGGGGAAATTGTTTCCAGTGTAGCAGTTCTCTTAAATCCTCATTCTGCCCGCTCCGCGGTGGGCATAACTCGGAACAGACCGTTGTCCTTGGGCACAGTTCTCAGGAGGAAGGTACGGGAAAGAAGGAGGATGAAGTGGGGCAAGATGGTGGAGGGTGTAAGGAAGTGAAGGATGGGCTTGGAGGTGGAGGAGGATGGACGTGGAGAAGGGATGTGGAGGAAGACGGAAGGATACAGAGAGATGGAGGGGGTGGAGAGTGGTGGAGGATGGTAGAGGGACCGTGAGTGCATTGTTGGGCAGGGATTGTCGCTATTTGCTGCTGAATTGTACTTTCCAAGCGCTTAGTACAGTGCTCTGCATACAGTAAGTGCTCAATGAATATGACTGACTGACAGTGAACGAATGAAGACGGTGGAGAGATCGGGAGGATGGTGGAGGAATGTGAAAGGGCGTGGGAGGATGTGGAGGACAACAAAGGGATGTCGAGGTGAGCGAGGGATGTGAAGGAGGAAGGATGGATGATGTGACGGAGGGTGGAAATAGGATGCGGAAAAGAGGGAGGAAGGATGGTGATGGAGTGGGGTGGGGTGGATGAGTAATAGTAACAATAATTCTGGTATTCGTTAAGCGCTTACTATGTGCCAAGCACTGTTCGAAGCGCTGGGGGAGATACAAGGTCATCACGTTGTCCGACGTGGGGCTCACAGTCTTCATCCCCATTTTACAGATGAGGGAACTGAGGCCCACAGAAGCGAAGTGACTCGCCCAAAGTCACGCAGCTGACAATCGGCAGAGCAGGGATTTGAACCCATGTCCCCCGACTCCAAAGCCCGGGCGCTGCTTCGGGTTATCAGTGAGCAACTCGGGAGTTCTGAAACTCTCACTCCCAAGGAACAAACATGTGTTGGGTAAGGCTCGGGATGCATGTTGGAACTGGGGAGGAGGGAAAATTGGGCTGTGACTGTTTCTTACGCTCATTCCCAAGCACGGAAAGGCTATGTTACCTTGAACGAATCAGATAAGGACTTCTATGGCTTCCACATCTGAATTGCAAATATTCAGGAAACCTTATCAGGGGAGGAAAAGCAGCAGTTCCCCTCTGCGTCAATTGCCAAGCCTGTGGAGAACTGGTTTAGTGAGATTCAGTTACGCACGCCTGCACTCGCACACACAAACACACACACAACAGAGCACCACTGTTAACTGCAACTGCCGACAGACTTTTCACTTTCTCAACATATCCTAAAAATTGTCCCTTGAGAAAAATGGTTGCTTGAAATATTCTAGTAACCAAATGTGATTCATTGTCCTAGCCACACCAAATAAAACCCTGGCCATGAGTTTCAAAAAAGTACAGATGATTTCACTTCTGCACCATTCTTACTGTTCAACAAGGCATGCTGCATTTAGGACTAACTAGAGTGAGTTTATATTAAACAAAAATACCTACGTCGCGTGTTTGTTGTTACGTTGCACTCTCCCAAGCGCTTAGTACAGTGCTTTGCACACAGTAAGTGCTCACTAAATACGACTGAATGAATGAATGAATGACATAAGAGGGCTTGACCAGTTCTTCAAACAAGTGACAGTACATTCCAAAACAGCTCTATATTTGGTGGAAATACCTTCCATGAAAATAAGTGATCCTCATCTCTATAAATAATGGAGTTTTCTTTGGTACTTCATTCACATTTATCTCCATGAAAATATGAGAAAATCTACAGAATTTATCCATTTTAATTAACAGAGAAGACAAATCACTTTCCTCTAACTTGGGTGTTAGATCTAAAAGTGTTAATGTTTAGCACTTGCTATGGAGAAGGTGAAAATGCCTTAAATGCCTTTCAATTTCGGAAGTGTTTACCACATTTTAGGTAAGATGTTACAAATTAGGACTTGCATGCGTGTATATGTTAGATATGTACGATAGGCAGTATAAAGTACTTCACCAAACAATCAGCGGTATTTATTGAGTGCTCACAGTGGGCAGACCACTGTACTAAACTCTTGGGAGAGCACACTATAACCGAGTTGGTTCCTCACCCAAAAGGAGTGCCTAGAACAGTGCTTTGCACATAGTAAGCGCTTAATAAATGCCATCATTATTATTATTACAGGAGACAGATATATTTAAATGAATTAAAGAGAGAGGAAATAGCAGAGTTACAAGGATATGGACAGAAGTGCCACAGAAGCAGCACTTGAAGTCAGAAGGGCCTGGGTTCTAATCCCAGCTCTGCCACTTGTCTGTCGTGTGACCTTGAGCAAGTCAATTAACTTTTCTATACCTCAGTTAGCTCATCTGTAAAAGGGGGGGATTACGACTGTGAGCCCCATCTGAGACGTGGACTGTGTCCAACCTGATTAGCTTGTCTATACCCCAGTGCTCAATACAGTGCCTGCCTCATAATAATAATAATAACAATAATGGCATTTATTAAGCGCTTACTACATGCAAAGCACTGTTCTAAGCGCAGGGGAGGTTACAAAATGATCAGGTTGTCCCATGGGGGGCTCACAGTCTAAATCCCCATTTTACAGATGAGGTAACTGAGGCCCAAAGAAGTGAAGTGACTTGCCCAAAGTCACACAGCTGACAGTTGGTGGGGCCGGGATTTGAACCCATGAACTCTGACTCCAAAGCCCGGGCTCTTTCCACTGAGCCACACTGCTTCTCCAATTCAATCATATTTCATGAACACGTACTATGTGCAAAGCATTGTACGAGGCTCTTGAGAGAGTACTAAACAACTAAAATAGATGACATTCCCTGCCCACAATGAGCTCACAGTCTAGAGGGACTGTGTCTGTTTTCTTGTACTCTCCCAAGCGTTTAGTACGATAAGAACACAGTGAAGCGCTCAATAAATGTGACTGATTGACAATCTTCTCCCAAAGAAATGTTCAGGAGGCAGTCAAAGGCTTGACTTCAGGTATCAGATACAACTTTGACACAAAGACAACTGGATCCAGAACTTCTTGAGCAAGAAAGCACTGTAGGTCTCCTTGAGTATGCAGAAAAACTACAGAGTGAGAGACAGAAGGAGGGAGTATACATAGGGAAGGAGAAAGGCACAAAGGCTAAGACAGGAATTGGCAACGACAGAAAGACACACAAAGGCCAACACATAGATTGTCTCTCATGTACTCGACACACAGGCCCCTCCCTCCATCCCCACCAAAGAGACCAGCCACCAAAAATCCTTTTAAGCAGCTCAAATTATTAACAGGTCACTTTTCCAAAAAGCAACTACCCGACACAGAAAGGAGATAATTGGGATTGACTTCAGTAATCTGACCTGATAAAGAAAGTCTCTAATTAAAGCCCTTTTTAAAGTGCTAATCTTTCAGCACACATTTTCCTTGGGACACGTTTTAATGAAGGTAAAATATTTTAAATTAACCAGCAATCGCAAAGAATTCTAATCAACATTTACTTAAATTTGCTTCGTAAGTGAATGTCACTGTGCGGCACACCTACGCTACTGCACATAGATTTCTCCCAAGGCATCATAAATCCTGGAAACTGAAAATAACAGAAATAAATAGTAAAAGGATATTTTTTTTAATTCGGATTCTAGGTGCACGTGTACCCTGAGATAAACGTCTTCCTGAAAATGAATGACGAAAGTAATCAATCATGGCATTGCAATTCCTTTACCCACCCTAGTTGTTGCGGTATTTGTTACGTTCTTACCACGCGCCATGCACTGTACTAAGTGCTGGAATATATACACAAGTTAATCATTCATTCTTTCACTCACTCAATCGTATTTATTGAGCGCTTACTGTGGGCAGAGCACTGTACTAAGTGCTAAATCGGCAACATATAGAGACAGCACCTAGGTTGAACCCAGTCCGTGTCCTGCATGGGACGCACAGTCTTAATCCCCATTTTACAGATAAGGTAACTTAGTTCCAGGGAAGTGAAGTGACCTGCCGAAGGTCACACAGCAGCCAAATGACAGAGCCGTTATTAGACCCAGGTCCTTCTGGCTCTCAGGCCCTGGCTCTATCCACTATGTTATGTTACTTCATGGTCATTCTGTCATTCAATGATAGACCCTTCCTTCTTGAATAATTAGGGAAGCAGGGTGGTTTGGTAGATAGAGCACGAGCTTGGGAGTCAGAAGGGTCAGGCTTCTATTCCCGGCTCCACATGTCTGCTGGGAGAACTGGCAGAAGTCATTTACTTCTCCGGGATTCAGTAAAATAAAGATTAAGACTGCATCCAACCTGATTAATTTTAATCTACCCCAGCACCTGGAACAGTGGTTGGCACCTTGGAAGAGCTTAACAAATAACATTATTATTATTATTATTAATTACTTCACATGACTATTTTTAGACACACTCGCTTCTGATCCTGAATCATTCTGTCTTTGTGAAAATGTCAGGCGCAGTATACCCCGTGCAGTTTTGAACATATTTACAGGAGAGGGAGAGAGGGGAGATGGAGAGTGGGGGGTGAGAGACAGAAGAGGGTGAGAGGGAGGGAGAAAGCAACCAAGGGCAGGATGATGATGATGATGATGATGGCGGCATTTATTCATTCATTCAATCATATTTACTGAGCACCTACTGTGTGCAGAGCACTGTACTAAGCGCTTGGGAAGTACAAGTTGGCAACATATAGAGACGGTCCCTACTCAACAGCGGGCTCACATTTATTAAGTGCTTACTATGTGCAAAGCACTGTTCTAAGTGCTGGGGGGATACAAGGTGATCAGGTTGTCCCACGGGCGGGGAGGGGTCACAGTTAATCCCCATTTTACAGATGAGGTAACTGAGGCCCAGAGAAGTTAAGTGACTTGCCCAAAGTCACACAGCTGACAAGTGGCGGAGCCGGGATTTGAACCCATGACCACTGACTCCAAAGCCCGGGCTCTTTCCACGGAGCCATGCTGCTTCTCCAGCAGGCAGAAGAAACAGAAAGGAGGAGGAGAGGGTCGGACCTCAAAGGGGAGTCAGGCTCAGGAATAAATCCTGCCATGCCTCTGCAGAACATACTAATGCCTGCCTCGCAGCTGAGCAGGGAGTGGAAGAAGCCGTGTGGCTCAGTGGAAAGAGCACGGGCTTTGGAGTCAGAGGTCATGGGTTAAAATCGGCTTCCAATTGGGAAGTTGGGAAGCCCTTCTAGACTGTGAGACCACTGTTGGGTAGGGACCGTCTCTATATGTTGCTAACTTGTACTTCCCAAGCGCTCAGCACAGTGCTCTGCACACAGTAAGCACTCAATAAATATGATTGATTGATTGATTGATTGATTGACAGGCCGCCTGAACCCCAGTCGGGAGGAAGCCAGATTTGGTTGGTTACTAGGCCAAAAGGGTGCGGGTCCGGCCCCGGAACCATGCAGGCCCAACTTGCCGGTCCAGATGTCCTGCTATCTACTAGCGGTGGGGGGCTACTTGCAGGGTGGCTACTTGCAGAGAAACAGCGTGGCTCAGAGGAAAAGGGCACGGACTTTGGAGTCAGAGGTCATGGGTTCAAATCCCAGTTCCGCCACTTGTCAGCTGTGTGACTTTGGGCAAGTCACTTAACTTCTCTGTGCCTCAGTTCCCTCATCTGGAAAATGGGGATTAAGACTGTGAGCCCCCCATGGGACAACCTGATCACCTTGTAACCTCCCCAGTGCTTAGAACAGTGTTTTGCACATAGTAAGCACTTAATAAATTATTATTATTATTATAGGGTGGTCCTGGGAGGGTCTCATTCATTCATCCCTTCATTCAGTCGTATTTATTGAGCGCTTACGGTGTGCAGAGCACTGTACTAAGCGCTTGGGAAGTACAAGTTGACCCGAAGAAGCGGATTAAGGAGGAGAAAAGGGCAGACCAACCAGTTAGCAGCACGGCAAGCCCAGGCACTAAGCAGGGAGAGGGGACCCAGCCCAAACCAGGTGGGGAGGGTGGGGGGTGGCGGACGGCAAGACGGACCTGAGGAGGGTGTGGGCCCTCTGATGGGTCGGAGGAGGTGACATAAGCAGCCTGGGTGTAGGCGTAGCTTTTGAAGCGAGGTTCAGGCGAGGATGAAGAGGTCGGCCCGAGCCCCTGGGCTAGGCTGACTGTGATCTAGGAGAAGAGAGGGTTCGGGGGAAAAGGAGACAGAGGTTACCACATCCGGGAGTGAGGAAGAACCATCGTCCCGCCAGCCCTCCCCGTCCCCCCGACAACATGCAGTGGTGGCATGATCCGGGAGCGAAGGGAGGGAGCCCGCTCATTCGGGGGGCATCTTGGCCTAAAAGGGATGCAGCCATGGGAGTTGGGGCCACGCTCCGGTCCCAGTAAGTGCTCAATCTATACCACTGATTTACTCATCTTGGGGAGTGTAAGACAGTGGTCTCCCTGCAGGCAATGCTCAATGTATACCATTCATATTCTTATCTAGTGGAGCGTACGATAGCGTTCTGTTCCCGGAGATTAACAAACAACCCTGATTTACTCATATAATCATTGTCAAATAAATAACACTAATGAACTGATCTTAAGGAATCAACAAATATGTTATTTCCTCTGCCATGCTTGACACCAGGGACGGTGACCCTATCCCCCTACCCCCAAGCCAGTGCAGATGTCATTCTTGCTATGGACAAGAGGCCCATCTCCAGGCCAGCAGAGAAAGAGAAATCTCCAACGCCTTTCCCAAAACCTCAGCCCCTGAGGTGAGAGCTCATCGGGTCAGGGGCCTTCTCTAGGGTCCAGACGATGAACCAAATTGAGCAGATGGGGCCTGGTGGGCTCCGGGGCCGGGGCGGGGGTGGGGGCGTGGACCGCCAACCACAGAACAGCCGAGCCCATCAGCGGAAGATGTTGAACCACGCCGGCGGATTGAGGGAGAGGATGGGGAGCCCTCAGTGTTGAGAGAAGGAAACGGGGAAAGCAAAATATCAGAAGGATGTCTTCATTCAAAGGGCTTCTTCCATTATGAAAGAAGTGGTGTCTGTTGACGAGGGCTTCCTCTGAAGTGGGGGAGGTCTAATGTCCACCTATGTGTGAAGAAAGAAGGGTCCCGTAGGAGGAGGAGATGATGGCCGCCCGATTCCCACTTGAGGGGAGGGCCGTCCTCGGTAGCCCCACGACCTCTGGTGCTCCCCTAGCTTCAATAATCTATGATCCCGCTGGCCCGCAGACCTGGCCAGCCCCGTTGCATTCAGGCCAGGAAAGAATATTCTTTGGATGGGGTCGAGGCGGGCCCGTGACTAGGGCTGAGCCCGGGGGCTGGATCTTAGCAGAAAACGATGATCCGACCCACTCGGGAGTGTGCCTCGCCCGCCCTCCACACAAGCACGATAAACTGGTCTTTTCTCCGGTCCTCTAGACAGTCATCTCACTGTGGACAGGTAATACGTTTACTGACTCTGTTGGACCGTATTCTCCGTGGTGCACACGGCGAGCTCTCGTTAAATACCGCCGACTGAAAATCCCTCCGGCTTTGGTAGGATGTGAAGGACACCTTTCCCCCAAAGCTTCCCCGAAACTTACCAGCATTTATTCCCCCCCACAGGGAAGAGGAGCGTGCTGACCAAGAGCGAGGAGGAAGATTCAGAGAGAGTCAGCTCTGTCACACCCGGTTCGGGGAGGTGCGGTCTGGAGAGCCCAGGACTCACCTGCTGAGAATAGTGCATTTGATGATGCGTCTGTTGATGTAAGTGGATATGCTCGCCGCCCGTGTCCTTTCCCGGCTGCCTCGGTAACCGCTCCACCTCCCGGATGGCCTCGAGGCTTACGTGCTGGGGTAAGACTTGGAAGAGGGAGGTGACGTACATCAAGATGGACTTCTTATCTGGATACACAGTGGCCACGTCTGGAAAGCAAAGTAGCGAACGTCAGGTTACGTTTCCAGACTCGAGGGGAGGACGCGGGGACTGAACAAAGCAGGCTTGCGAGAGGGAGACGAGGGAACGGACGCCCAACTGGAGGTGTGAGGCCCCCGGAGACTAATTAGAGCAGGGAAACGGACTCCAAATTTAACATCAGATTGTCACACCAATGAGCCAAACTCTAAATATAAATTGGAAATCTCTTCAAGTTCATGTGATCGGCATTCCATTAAACTTCTTCTGAGACAAAGGGCCAAACCGCACAGTTTGAGTGACTTTTATTAGGTAAAGAAAAAAAAGAACATTACATTTTATTTCCTGTGGCAAGTCAAATTAGGGTGTTAATGATGATAGGACATCAATAATGAAATAGTTGCATAAGATCCTTAAATGCCTTCTGCTTCATTGAAGAAAGTATTCATTTTTTATTCAGCATTTTTTTTGGCAATTGGTCAACGTGGAACTGAATGAACCTGTCCACTGAAAACAGTGATAATGATGGAATTGATTAAAAGCTTACTATGAGCCAAGAACTCTGCCAATCAATCAATCAATCAATCGTATTTATTAAGCGCTTACTGTGTGCAGAGCACTGTACTAAGCACTTGGGAAGTACAAGTTGGCAACATAGAGAGACAGTCCCTACCCAACAGTGGGCTCACAGTCTAAAAGGGGGAGACAGAGAACAAAACCAAACATACTAACAAAATAAAATAAATAGAATAGATATGTACAAGTAAAATAAATAGAGTAATAAATAAGTACAAACATATTTGTACAAGCAGTACAAGCACTGAGGTGAATACAAAATTATTGTATCAAATACAGTCCCTGCTCCCCCACAAGAGCTCACGGTCTTTAATCCCCATTTTACAGGTGAGGAAACCGAGGATCTGAATGTTAAGTGACTTGTTCAAGGTCTCACAGGAGGCCAACAGCAGAGCCGGGACTAGATCTAGGATCTTCCCATCACTCCACGCTCTGAGTTCGCTGGGCCGAGGATAATAATAATAGCGATATTTGTCCTGGCCTTACTATGTCCCAGGCACTGTACTAAACACTGGGGTAGATACAAGCTAATCGGGTTGGACACAGTCCATGTCCCACAGAGGGCTCACAGTCCGAATCCCCATTTTACGGATGAGGTAACTGAGGCCCAGAAAAGTGAAGTGACTTGCCCAAGGTCACCTGGCAGACAAGTGGCGGAGCAGGGATTAGAACCGAGGTCTTCCTGATTTCCAGGCCTGTGCTCTATCCACTGGGCCATCCTGCTAAAATCGGACCCCCTCCGCCATGACTGAGACACATCCCGAAGCTTTTTTCTGTGGACTCTGAGTCTCAAGGAGCGTGAAATCCTGCTCCTCTTGAGCGACAGTGCTCTACATTAAGTTTTTGGTTTTTGTATGCATCTGTGTTGTTTGAATGTTTCACCTTCCTCTAGACTGTGAACTCCTGGTGGGAGGGAACGTGTTTTCCAACTCTGTCGCACTGCACTTCCCAAGTGCTTAGTACAGCGCTCTGCACACAGTAAGCGCTCAATAAACACGATTGAATGAATAAATGTACTCTCCCAAGTGCTTAGTACAGTATTCTGCAGGCAGAGCTCAATAAATACCATTGACTGATGGATCATTTCTGATTCACGTGTTTCTCCCGGCCGTTCTACCCACTTTTTCTTCCCGATTGTGAGTCCCACAAGGGACGGGACTCGTGTCTGAGTCCCACCTGGGTATTATCTCTCAGCATTCACTACAGTACTTGGTCAATAGTAAGCATTTAATAAATACTCCTACTACTACAAGGCCAGCCTGCCTTCCCAGCTCTGGAAAGAGTCAAACTGTTTGTCACCATCGTGTACAACGGCTGTTTTCGGAAAGACAAAAGAGCGCCTCGCATAAGCTCCTTTTCCTTCTTATTCCTATCCGTACTTTATTAGTCAATTGAACGCTGGTATTTATTGAGCACTCGCTGTGCACGCAGAGCACTGAACTCACTGCTCGGGAGAGTCTAATAGAGCTGGTTGACGGGACCCCTGTCCTCAATGTCTCTTTGGCTTTCTAGATCATAAAATCCTTGAGGGCAGGGTTTACATCCCCTTATTTTCCGGCATTCCCCCCTCAAGCAGCTAGTACAGTGCTCCCTACACATCAGATGTCCATAAAATACTACTGATTGATTGACTGATTAAAAGATGCCATGGTCCATCTGCCACTTACAGTGGGCCTCCTTCCCATGACTCCTGGGGTCAGCTTTATCCTTCCCCGACCTGCACTCGAAGCTGGCCAGCATTTCATTCACTCATTCCTTCAATCATATTTATTGAGCGCTTATTGTGCGCAAAGAACTGTACAAAGCACTTGGGAGAACAAAGCACTTGGGAGAGTACAACGAAACAAACAACAGGCAGACGCATTCCAGCCCCCACCGAGCTCAAAGTCTTGCATTTATGGGCTACTCCCCGGCATTCCCAGCAGGGAAGGAGTCAGAATTCAGCCAATAGTTCAGATCAATAACAATTTGTAACAATTTAATTAAAAGGGAAGCTTGGCCACACCAGTCCTTTCCCTATGTGGCATTAGAATTTACTTGCTGTACTCATTCAAGGGACTTGAAATGTAAAAGGAAGCTTGTATAAGAAATGTATCGCTCATCCCATAAGGGTTTACCACGTACGCATTCATTCATTCATTCAATCGTATTTATTAAGCGCTTCCTGTGTGCAGAGCACTGTACGAAGCGCTTGGGAAGTACAAGTTCCACGCTGGCAGCCAAGTGATCTCAACAGGAAGACGCATGGCACGGGGCTTGGAATCGAAAGGTCATGGGTTCTAATCCCGGCCCCACCATTTGTCTGCAGGGTGGCCTTGGGCAAGTCACTTCACTTCTTTGTGCCTCAGTTACCTCATCGGTAAAATGGGGATTGAGACTATGAGCCCTATATGGGACATGGACTGTTTCCACCCCGATTTTCATGTATCCACCCCTGTTCCCAGTATAGTGCCTGAAACATAGTAAGCACTTAACAAATACCAAAATTATGACTATTATTGTTACAGGATTGAATTTTTACCACCATCAATCCTTTGCTAATACACATATGGGTTCTTTCTTGCAAGGGCGCTGTGTCCAGAGCAATAAAGCATTCTCACCCAGTATAAGAGACCAGAACGACAGTGAATGAGCTGCTTGCAAAGAAGCTAGAGCAGCTTTTTTTCCCCATTTTTGAACAGAACCCCTCATCTTCCCACCCATACCCTTTCCTCCCCCTGACTTCCCAAGACTATACCGAGTTAATTGTATTTATTGAGCACTTACTGTGTGCACAGCACTGTACTAAGCACTTGGGAGATTACAACAATAATATAACTTTAGACATCACCACTATCCTCTTGTTTTCATTCATTCTTTCACATTTATTAAGCATTTACTGTGTGCAAAGTGCTGTACTAAGTGCTCGGGAGAGAACACTGTACAAATAAACAGACACATTCCCTGCCCACAACGAGCTTACAGTCCAGAGGGGGAGATATGTACATAAGCGGCGTGGGGAAGGGTAAGGTGATGAATTAAAGGGAGAAAGTCAGGGTGACGCAGAAGGGAGTGGGAGAACAGGAAAGGAGGACTTAGGGAAGGCCCTCTTGGAGGAGATATGCCTTCAATAAGGCTTTGAAGGCGGGGAAAGTAATTGTTTCTCAGCTATGGGGAAGGAGGGCATTCCAGGCCAGAAGCAGGATGTGGGAAAGGAGTCCATAGCATTTTCCTCGACTCATCTCTCCCACTCAATCCACGTACCCAATCCTCTCTGTTCTATCTTCACAACATCTCTAGAATCTGCCCCTTTCTCTCCATCCAAACCACCACCCCCTGTACATAGATCACCGTGAGAGACATGGAGAAGCAGCGCGGCTCGGTGGAAAGAGCCCGGGCTTTGGAGTCGGAGGTCCTGGGTTCAAATCCCGGCTCCTCCAACTGTCAGCTGTGTGACTTTGGGCAAGTCACTTACCTTCTCTGTGCCTCAGTTACCTCATCTGTAAAAGGGGGATTAAAACTGCGAGCCCCGCATGGGACAACCTGATCACCTTGTAATCTCCTCAGTGCTTAGAACAGTGCTTT
Source organism: Tachyglossus aculeatus (assembly GCF_015852505.1). Lineage (NCBI taxonomy): Eukaryota > Metazoa > Chordata > Mammalia > Monotremata > Tachyglossidae > Tachyglossus > Tachyglossus aculeatus. Next base: position 533,444 of record NC_052080.1, read on the forward strand.
GCACATAGTAAGCGCTTAACAAATAACAGCATTATGATTATTATGATTATTATTATGGACTGTGTCCAACTTTATCACCGTAGCACTTAGTACAGTCCCTGGGACATAATAAGCACTTAAAAAAAGCCATTAAAAAAAATGACTCTAGCCCGGGACAACGGGAATTTGGGTGAAAACTGGGGCCAAAGGGGGTGACTCCGAAGACCTAAACAGATAAAGACACGGGTAAAGACCCTCAGGTCGCAGATTCACAGAAGCCAACAAGCGAAGGATTACAACTACCACCCTATATTTGATAGAATCGGGATACACCAAATGTAAAAGAGAAAAATCAATGTATCCGAGTGAAGGAGAAATCTGTAGGCTGAAGAAGGCCTGAATTTCAGAACCAAAAGAATTGGTGTAAATTCCTAGAGAGTGGGTGTCTGTGTCACCCGACAGAGCGAAGTCTGGTGATCGAGACACGCTTTCCGGAGGGGCTAGCAAAGAGTCTTCCACTCGGCTGCCCACCCATCTGCCTTTAGCCCAGGATGACCTGCCTTCAGCTACAGGCCGGCACCAAACCACTCTGAACGTCAACTGTGGGCTGGGAAATTGCACCAGCCCAAGCCCTAAGCCCCCTGACTGAAATCAACGAGACTGAAATAGCACCTGCTCATTTCCCTCCACTGTGGCTCTTGGCTATTTTGAGGTAGTCCAATCAATCACATTTACTGAGTGCTCACTGTGTGCAGAGCACTGTACTGAGCGCTTGGGAGGGGACACTTTTACAGAGTTGGTAGACACGTTCTCTGCTCACAGCGAGCTTACAGTCTAGTGGGGGAGGCAGACATTAACATAAATGAATAAATTACAGATATACTTCTTATAGTGTCTGAATGCTTTGTTCGACAACCAGTGTATTTAGCATCTTCATTCAACTTGTACTTCCCAAGCGCTTAGTACAGTTCTCTGCACACAGAAAGCGCTCAATAAATACGACTGAATGAATGAATGAATGAATTCGGAAGCAATGGTCCTCATTTTATGGAACTGTAAAAACCACCAAGGACAACGATCTGCATCCATCATCACCGCATCTATCAAAAGATTTGCATCTTTTTAACAGTGATATTAACTACAGTAAAATGATATAATGGCTTATACTCATCAGCCAAGGCCGCGGAGTGATTTACCCATGTATTTTAGAAGGGCCAATTTCCCACGACAGCCATGATTGGCAGTGAGCAAATCGCATTCGCTATGGTCTTTGTGCAGGTCAGACACAGAAGCCTGGGGAGCTTAGCTGACTGACCCAGCATCCAGTGGCTCGTCACGGTGGCTCTCCACCCGAAGGACACCCCTGGACCACGAAGCCTCCTCCCATAACCCTTGGGCACTCCATATTGGCTGTCGCTCGCTCATGGAAAAGCATGTAGGCTTAAGATGACTGATCACACGGACAATTCTCCCCACTTTCAATGCCTCATTGAAGACCCATCTCCTACAAGAGGCCTTCCCTGACTAAGCTCTGCTCTCCTCTTCTTCCACTCCCTTCTGTGTCACCCTGATTTGCTCCCTTTCATCATCCCCTCTCCCAGCATCACACCACTGTGACTCTATTTATATTAATGTCTGGCTCCAGCTCTGCACTGTAAGCTCATTGTGGGAAGAGAATGTGTTCGTTACATTGTTATATTATACTCTCCCCTATCAATCAATCAATCAATCGTATTTATTGAGCGCTTACTATGTGCAGAGCACTGTACTAAGCACTTGGGAAGTACAAATTGGCATCACATAGAGACAGTCCCTACCCAACAGTGGGCTCACAGTCTCCCTAATGCTTAATACAGTGCTCTGCACACAGTAAGCGCTCAATAAATATGCCTGACTGACCGATCAGAAAGGGAGTACCATGGCACGTAGTAACTGCTTAACAAATACCTTAAAAAAAACCACCTAAGTACATACCTGTAATTTATTTAGTCAGTCAATTGTATTTCAGTCAATTGCATTAGTCAGTCAGTCAGTCACAATTATTGAGGGCTTACTGTGCTCAGAGCACTGTATTTAGAGTTCGGTAGAGTACAATACAACAATAAACAGACACATTCCCTGCCCACAATGAGCTTACAGTCTAGAGAGACAGACATTTATATTTATGCCTGTCTCTCCTTCTAGACTGTGAGTTCATTGTGGGCAGGGACTGTTTCTGTTGTATTGCTATATTGTAACAATAATAATAATGGTACTTGTCAAGTGCTTACTATGTGTCAAGCAGTATACTAAGCACTGGGGTAGATACTAGCTAATTGGGATGAACACAGACACTGTTCCACATGGGGCTCACACTCTGAATCCCCCTTTTATAGAGGAAGTCGCTGAGGCCCAGAGAAGTGAAGTGACTTGCCCAAGGTCACACAGCAGATAGGTGGAGGAGTCGGGATTCGAAACCAGGTTCTTCGACACCCGGGTCTGTGCCCTATCCGGTAGGCCACTCTGCTTCTATTGTACTCTTCTAAGGGCTGAGTATGGTGCTCTGCACACAATAAGTGCTCAATAAATATGACTGATTGATTGATCTGGGGGACAACTCAAAATTGAGAGTGTCCCTCCAGGTTTCCGTCCGGGGATTAGGCTGGACGGCTCGCCTGGGAGGCCGTGAGGTCAGGACCTTTGCATCTTTGCACAGTCTTTCCCTTTGGGTGTGGATAACTGCAAGGTTTTCCTGACAAAGGAAGCATTCCAGTTCAGTGACATTTAACTTTGCTCCCTTAATTGTCACCTGCTGTTTATCTCCTCTGCCTCCTTCCCCAATCAGCCTGACTTCCATTCAGCTACTAATAAAAGTGCTAAATAACCCTTCTCCACAGTCAGCCACATTTGATAGCAGCTTTGGGCTACCCGGCACCAATATCCTGCTCACAATGTGATGAGTTGGAGGTCATTACAGGGAACAATTGGGAGGATTCTCAACAAATCCCCGGATCTAGATCCACTCTTCGATGAAACGGTGTGGCCTAATGGAGTCAAAGGACCTGGGTTCTAATCCTGGTTCCACCACTAACTTGCTGTGTGTGACCTGGAGCAAGTCACTTAACTTATTTGGGTCTCAGTATCCTCATCTTTAAAATGGGGCTGAAACAGCCGTTGCCCCTCCCCTTTATGCATGATCCACATGGGCCAGGGACTGTATTAAATCTGATTATCTTGTATCCACCCTAACAGAACAGTGCTTGGCACAGAGTAAGCACTTAACAAATACTACTACTATCATTAGTAGTAATAGTAATATTAGTACACCTCAATTTGGAACTCGGCACTCCCAGAAGAGATGATTCCCCCTCTCACATCCCTCAAAACTCTGTCAGGGACTTGGCTATTAATACTAATTATGGTATAAGTGGTTATTATGTGCCATGCACTGATCTAAGCACTGGGGTAGATACATGGATAACAATAATAAGAAAAATAATAGTATTTGTTAAGCACTTACTTTGCGCCATCCTCCTCAGCATACCCACATACAATCTGTTCTACTCCGTTATTTAGATGACTCTAGTCGTGATATCTTTATGTTTGTCTCTCCTCTAGAGGGTAAGCTCTTTTTGGGCATGGATGGGTCATTTATCCTGGGCTTACGTGTTCAATAAATGGTGCTAAATTCTAACTCTTCCTTCCTGTCCCGTGTGATTAGCACAGTGCTCCAGAATGATGGTCTTCTTTTCTACTTCAAATGTCCTTAAATGATAATAGTGATAATTATAATAAGAATGAATGATAATCACCATGGTAATTACTTAGTGTTTTCCATATATCAAGCCCCTTACTAAGCACTGAGTAGATACACGATCACCGGATCACACATATTCCCTGTCCCATGAGGGGCTCACAAGAGGTGGGGGAAAGAGGTATTTTATCCCCATTCTACAGATGTGGCAATTGAGGTCCAGGGAATGCATGTGACTTAGTTTGGATGGGGCTTGCAATTAACAGGATAGAAGGGAGTATTGGAGTAGAAAACTATTCCTGAAACGCTGCTCCTCCTAGGACCTACATTTCTCAGAATTCTCCAGGAATCCCTTAAAAAAATGGAATCACTGTGGAAGGAAGTCGATCTGCCTGTAGGAGCCCAGGAGGAGCTGTTATAATAATAATAGTAATAATGATGGCATTTATTAAGCACTTACTATGTGAAAAGCACTGTTCTAAGCGTTGGGAAGTTACAAGGTGATCAGATTGTCCCACGGAGGGCTCACGGTCTTAATCTCCATTTTACAGATGAGGTAACTGAGGCACAGAGAAGTTAAGCGACTTGCCCAAAGCCACACAGCTGACAACTGGCGGAGCCGGGATTTGAACCCATGACCACTGATCCTAAAGCCCATGCTCTTTCCACTGAGCCACGCTGCTTCTCTGTGATTAGATACTAATCAGGTCGGACACGGTCCCTGTCCCTCATGGGGCTCACAGTCTTAATCCTCATTATACAGAGGAGGTAAGTGAAGTTTCTTGCCCGAGGTCACACAGCAGACAAGCGACAGGGCCGGGATTAGAACCCAGGACTTTCTGACCCCCGGGCCTTAGCTCTATCTATTAGGTCACGTTGTTTCCTCTTCTTCTCGGAAAGATGTGGCCCCATTGTGTTTATAATCACTCTCTCAGTCGTCTGATGTGCTGTCTGCTTCCTCATCAGGCCAAACAACTCTGACCCCACCTGCTCAGACCCAAAACGTTTCTGTGTCCCCGCACCTGTGTCCCCGAGCATCTCTTTCTCCGGTTATGGGTGCTTTCCCTAAACTAAATGGTCGCCACCGGGCATGGGGCACCTGTGGCCAATTAGGACCATCTGGTCAAAGCGTCAATCTCCCGTGTTTCTGCTTCCACCCAATCATGCCTGGTTTTCTCCAGTTTCCCAGAAGAACCGCTGAATGCATCGGGATATCTTAGCTCCGGTCCTGACGAGAGAACCTACAAGACCTCCCGGAGAGCCCTTGACAGAAAAAGGAAAATAATCCCCCAGAAACATGGAGCTCACCACTGGTGAAAGAGGAAAATTCCTCACAACCGTCAACAAAACCATAAAAACAAACTTCGGCGCAGCCAGGTAATGTTTTCCTGGGAGAGACCGCTGATAAAAATAGACTGCTATAAAAAATGTAAATCGGTTTACATAACTGCTTTTTGGAAAAATAATGAAAGTGATTATTATCAGAATGCCCGTCTGAGGAAAGGAGCATGGTAACAAGATTAAAAAAAGGAAGGATAACAGGTGACTACTGCCTGTTGGTCAGTCCGTCGGTCATTGGTATTTACTGAGAAAGTACAATACAATAGATTCGGCAGACTAGACCCCTGGCCTCAAGGAGCTTACAACCTAGTGCGGTTGGGGAGGGGGGAAAGTAGAGGAAACAGCAGAATATGAGGATTTGTTCCTCCAGGCACTAGGTATAAAGCAAGAGAAGGCACCCGTGGAACACACTCAGCCCAATTATAGAGAATTAATATGTTCTTTGCAGAACAACTGCCCTGCAGCTAACTGGACTGACAAAGGGAATCACGAGTCAGTGCTCAATAAACGCTGCTGATCCTGATGTTGAGAAAGGATAAGTCAATCAATCAGATTTCCTGAGGGCTTACAGTGTGCAGAGGACTGTAGTGAGCGCTTAGGAGAGTACAATATAACAACAAAACAGATACATTCCCTGCCGACAATGAGCTTACAGTCTCTGCTTTCTCATACCAGAGAATTTTTCCACAGTTATATTTGGTATCCGTCATGGAAGGTAGAAATCCCCACTCCAGGGGTGAGGGAATCAGCTGCCCGACACATCCCGGGGACACTCACGTCTATCCTGGGGAAGCCCTGGATCCTGCTTTCCAACACTTAGAAATTCACTAAAGACCCCAGGAAATGAGCAGCCGTTTGGGGTACAACTGCTGTCGCCAATATTTCAACACCCACAACTCTTCCACCGAGCCAAAATTAATTTCCTGAACTAACCCTAAGTAGTTCAAGAAAAAAAAAAAACCCTCTCCCAACTCTTGGCATGTAAAAGGGACCTCTTCTTCCACACTGGAATCCTGGAAAAGTCAGCCACTGCTCCCTGGATACTTTAACGCCAAGCAAAGTGGATATGGAATATTTCAACAGCACACCAACTGTCGCACAACTAGAAAGTGCAATTGATCCCAAAATTCAGATTCCTTTCCTCAGAACAACAATACCAAACTGATCCTCTAACCACTCTTCACTTGCACCTGACTTCTCTCCCCTTCATCATCAATGTTTTTTTATTGAGCATTTACTCTGTGCAAAACACTGCCCTAAGCAAGTGGGAAACTACAGTACAACAGAATTGCAGACGTGTTCAAAAGACACACGACGAGCTTCTAGTCTAGAAGGAGACACGCACTAATAGAAATAAATAATTTATAATCCCCTTGTAACCAACAAGAGACCAACCCCATGATGGAGAACCCAAATGTTGCCACCTCCTTCCCCTCCTCATCTAGTGTAACTCGTCCTCTTTCTCTTTCACCTTGTTGTCTCTTTCGCCCTTCAAGGACACCCATGTCTCAACAAACAGAAGGAGACCTGTGGTGTATTCTTCTGCTTTTTTACAGCCTCAGTGTCCCTTGTCTCTCATTTCCTTTAATGTGAACTTTCCTTTCTACTGCTGAATTCCTCATCTTCCCGCCCTGGGCTCTCCCATTGCCAGGATCTGGCTCTTCTCTGTGGACCCCAGTTTTCACACGGCAATCAGAGGCAGGGGAATGTGAGGGCGGAGACGGTTCTGTGGAAGGGCAGGAAAAGGGCATGCGTGCACTGTGGCACTCTGTGCAAAACACTGTCCTAAGCAAGTGGGAAACTACAGTACAACAGAATTGCAGATGTGTTCAAAAGACACACAATGAGCTTCTAGTCTAGAAGGAGACACACATTAAAAGAAATAATTTATAATCCCCTGATAACCAACAAGAGGCCGACCCCATGCTGGAGAACTCCAATGTTGCCACCTCCTTCCCCTCCTCATCTGGTATAACTCTTCCCCCTTTCTCTTTCACCTCCTCCTCTCTTTCACCCTTCAAGGACACCCATGTCACAACAAACAGAAGGAGACCTGTGGTGTATTCTTCTGCTTTTATATAGCCTCAGTGTCCCTTGTCTCTCATTTCCTTTAAGTGAACTTTCCTTTCTACTGCTGAATTCCTCATCTTCCCACCCTGGGCTCTCCCACTGTCAGGATCTGGCTCTTCTCTGTGGACCCCAGTTTTCGCACAGCAATCAGAGGCAGGGGAAAGTGAGGGCGGAGACGGTTCTGTGGAAGGGCAGGAAAACGGCGTGCGTGCGCTGTGGCACGGCAGAAGTAATGCCGAGGTGGGAAAGGGCAGAGGTGGGCCGTGACTTTTCTGGGTAGAGAACGGAGAACGGCCAAATGTGCAAATGCACCAGGAAGATCAGCAAGATCTTTGAAGACGGAGAGACGTGAAGGTGGGTTGAAGGGGGAGGCAAAGGAGAAACAAAACAGGGAAGAAAACTGCAGGATGGGAAAAGCGACGGTGGAGGAGGAGAATTGGTAGCAGACCCCGAAGCTCTCCCTGGCCCAGGGGACATTCGGGATGCTCTAGGCATCAAACGAGCGATTGGGTCCAAAGCAGAAGACCAGCACCGCTCCTGTACTTTCTGGGAAATTTGCCTGCCAGAATCTCTGTCCTCTCGCAATTCCTCCAGGGGAAATGGGAGGAGGAGACAGAGATTTTGTTGCCACCTGAATAGGTGATGGTGGCATCTACTGGAAAAAATCAATCAATCGTATTTATTGAGTGCTTACTGTGTGCAGAACACAAAAAGAAGGGGCTGGGAATCAGGAGAACTGGGTTTTAATCCCAGCTCCGCCACAGTCTGTTGGGTGATGCTAAACAACTCACTTTATGTGCCTTTATTTCCTCATCTGTAAAATGGGGATAAAATATTTTCCCTTCCCTGTCTCTGAGACTGAGAACCCCTTGTAATAATAATAATAATAATGATGGCATTTGTTAAATGCTTACTATGTGCCAAGCACTGTTCATTCATTCAATCATATTTATCAAGTGCTGTGTGCAGAGCACTGTACTAAGCGCTGGGGTAGATACAAGGTAATCAGGTTGCCCCACGTAGGGCTCACAGTCTTAATTCCCATTTTCCAGATGAGGTAACTGAGGCACAGAGAAGTTAAGTGTCGTGCCCAAAGTCACACAGCTGTTAAGTGGCAGAGCCGGGATTAGAACCCACAACGACCTCTGACTCCCAAGCCTGGGCTCTTTCCACTAAGCCACGTGGCTTCCTTTTGGGAGACAGACTGTCCAATTGACACTTGTCTGCTGTGAGAGTTTAGGCAAGTCACTTACATTCTCTGTGCCTCAGTGACCTCATTTGTAAAACAGGGATTAAGACTGTAAGCGCCATGTCGGGCATGGACTGTGTCCGAACTGATTACCTTGTATTTACCCCAATGCTTAGTACAAGAACGGGCACATAGCAAGTGCTTAACAAATGTATGTATATTTTTGTATGTTTCTGTAATTTACCTATTTATATTTACATTCATGTCTGTCTCCCCCTCTAGACTGTGAGCTCATTTTGGGCAGGAATGTTTCTGTTACTATATTGGACTCTCCCAAGCTCTTAATAATGTGCTTTGCTTACAATAAGTGCTCAATAAATGTTTGAATGAATGAAATACCATAAGAGAAAAACCAAAATCGAATATACCTGCAGCTGCTCCAGAACTTAGCATAGTGGTAGCGCTCAGAAAGCACTCAAATTTGACAATTAGTGCTAGTATCATTAATATATCCTGCATGTAATTTCAACTTGCCAGACGAAACCTATACCCAAGTGTTTTCTGATAGTGAAAAATTCAACTATATTAAAATGCTGGGAATATGATTCCAATTAGAGTTGAATACCATTTTCCTACCCTCTACCATTCCATCCAAATACGACCATTTTCTTAATTAACCTTCTTTGGGTTTTCTCGGTGATCAAGGCAGTAGAGGCTTGTGAAAGCCAGAGAGGAGGAGAAGAGTCAGGACCAGAGGGAGGAGGAGATGCGGTCGTACTACGAGGGACATTAACTGCTCCACTGGAGCGGACTAATTAATTTCTCTTCATTACACTACACGTCCAATCGAGAAAAATGATGCCAATGTTGCCCCGGTACTCCAAACTCAGTTCCCTAAGTGGCAGGAAACTAAAAGTCCACTGAGCCACGCTCCTTCTCACCAAATACCTGTAGGGACCCATTTCCACAGTCGACTCTCCCAAGCGCTTAGTACAGTGCTCAAGCGCTTAGTACAGTGTTCTGCACACAGTAAGCGCTCAATAAATACGATTGAATGAAAAGTCCAGTCATTTTTGTCATATTCGGCGGCTGCTGCCTTGGTTCCCGCACAAAGAGCCTGACTGGGTTCCCTGAAGCAGCCCTGACAGGAAGCCAGTCAGTCAAGCACCTTTACTGAGCGCTTACTGTGTGCAGAGCACTGTACTAAGCGCTTGGGAGAGTCGACTGTGGAAGTGGGTCACTACAGATATTTGGTGAGAAGGAGCGTGGCTCAGTGGATAGAGCGTGGGCTTTGGAGTCAGAGGTCATGGGTTCAAATCCCAGCTCTGCCAAATGTCAGCTATGTGACTTTGGGCAAGTCACTTCACTTCTCTGTGCCTCAGTTACCTCATCTGTAAAATGGGGATGAAGACTGGGATCCCTCCGTGGGACAACATGATCACCTTGTAACCTCCCCAGTGCTTAGAACAGTGCTTTGCACATAGTAAGCACTAATAAATGCCATTATTATTATTACTATTAGGCACAACCCTGAGGAAACATCCCCATCAGGGGCACCTTCACTGAGCAGGAAGCACATTCGGGCCTAGGAGTTGGTAGAAAAGTGGGTCATCATAACACTGTCAACCAAGAAAGAAATATGATAGCTAAATTCAGTCAGTCAACGCTATTTCCTGAGCGCTTACTGTGGACAGAGCATTGTATTAAGTACTTGGAATAGTGCAATATAACAGACACATTTCCTGTACACAGTGAGGTTACAGTCTAGAGCGGAGACAGACATTAATGTAAAGAAATAAAATTACAAGCTCATTGGAGACGCAGCGTGGCTCAGTGGAAAGAGCCCGGGCTTTGGAGTCAGAGGTTGTGGGTTCTAATCCCGGCTCTGCCACTTGTCAGCTGTGTGACTTTGGGCAAGTCACTTCACTTCTCTGGGCCTCAGTTCCCTCATCTGTAAAATGGGGATTAAGACTGAGAGCCCCCCATGGGACAACCTGATCATCTTGTAACCTCCCCAGCGCTTAGAACAGTGCTTTGCACATAGTAAGCGCTTAATAAATACCATCATTATTATTATTATTATGATATAGCAGTGTAACAGAGCTGGTGGATGCATCCCCTGCCCACGAAGAGCTCCGGTCTAGCCGGGGAGACACACGTTAATATGGATGAGTGAATTCCGGGTCTAGACGTAAGCGCTGTAATGGGGTTAAGGGAGGGGTGAATAAAGGGAGCATATCGGGGCGACAAGGAAGGGAGTGGGAGAAGAGGAAATGAGGGCTTGGTCAGGGAAGGCCTCTGGGAATAGATGGGCCTTCAATAAAGCTTTGAAGGTGCGGAGATTAATTGTCTGTCAGATATGAAAAGGGAGCCAGAGGGAGGAGGCATTCTCCCAAGCACTTAGTAGAGTGCTCTGCCCACAATAAATAATACATGCAACAGATGAGTTAATTGGCCCAATAACAGTACCCAGCTCACAAGAGGCACACAGACCAGCACTCTGTAGACAGAAAGCACCAAGGATAATAATAATAATAATAATAATAATAATAATAATAATAATAATAATAATAATAGTATTTGTTAAGCACTTACTATGTGCAAAGCACTGTTCTAAGTGCTGGGGAGGTTACAAGGTGATCAGGTTGTCCCACGGGAGGCTCACAGATGACACCCAGCACAGCACCCCATATTCATTCATTCATTCATTCAATCGTATTTATTGAGCCGTTACTGTGTGCAGAGCACTGTACTAAGCACTTGGGAAGCACAAGTTGGCAACATATAGAGACGGTCCCTACCCAACGACGGGCTCACAGTCTAGAATGCGGCAGTGGCCTGGCCAGCACTTTGCCCACAGCAGACAACTGATAACAGCACTTCACACACACACACACAACAGACAACCAGTGCAGCACCGTGCCCACAAAGGAGACAAGCCAGTAACTCAGTACTTAGAACAGTGCTTTACGCATAATAAGCGCTTAACAAATACCCTCATCATTATTATCATTATTACTATCAACCCTTTGAAAAATGATATGCTAGACGTCCTAAAAAGTCATCGAGGGGACAAGCGTTTCAGAATCGGAAACTGCAATGCAGAGATTATTCCACGTCAATTCCGAGACGCATCCGATCCGCCCTACGGCTCAACCACCGGACCAAAGGGAGAATCAGGTGTCCACGTGGAAGACGTTGTCGCGAAAAAGGCGGCAGTTTCCGCTCGTAGGGGAGCACATCTGAGGAGGGCAACTGGGGCCACTGTGGCTTTGCCGATTATTAAACCTGGCCACCCATTTCCCCAAATCCCTCTCTCGAGCTTCCTGGATCCATTAGGCCAGTTATGTAACCAACATTCAAATAAATCAATATTCTTGAGTTCCTAGCAGACCGAATCTGCGAGCTGATACAAATCCCCTAAACCAATTCTCAGGGCAAATAAAATGTTGATTTATGGATGCATTTTTCAAACACTTGACCATTTTTAGTTGCAGCTAGAACGAGTGGTTTCTCAACGCATTACGGAGAAAATGTGACAGGATCAGATGATGCTTCAAAAGCGGGAATAATGTTTACAATTAGAGTTTAATCTGAGGCAATGATTAAAAATACTTTGCCGGTGACCTTGGCAGGGGTTCAGAATAATATATCACCACAAACTGCAGGGAATTTCCAAGATGAAAACAGTATTTTATCTTCTTCGGAGGTGCATATGTCAGAGGAATCTTGGCTCTCATCAGCCCGTGATAAATCGCTATCAGACAAACACTTGTCAGTACAGTGATTACTGATTATCTCTAAAACTGCACCAAGGGAGAGAGGTGAGAGCATTCTACAAGACAGAAATTTCAAAATAAAACAGTGACTCCTGTTCAGGGCACAGGCATCATAAACCTTTTCACTGTAACCTTTTTTTATGGTATTTCTAGAGTGTTTATTGGGTGTCACACACTGTTTTAAGGGCTGGGGCAGAGAAATACAAGACCCTGTCCCACCTGGGACTTGCAGTCTAAGTAGGAGGGAGGATTGAGGCAGAGAGGAATTAAGGGATTTGCCCAAGGTCACACAGCAAGCAATTGGCAGATTTAAACTTAGATTTAGACTGTGAGCCCCATGTGGGACAAGGACTATGTCCAAACCAATTTGCTTCTAGACTGTGAGCCCGCTGTTGGGTAGGGACCGTCTCTATATGTTGCCAACTTGTACTTCCCAAGCGCTTAGTACAGTGCTCTGCACACAGTAAGTGCTCAATAAATACGATTGAATGAATGAATGAATGCCTGTATCCACCTCAGACCTTAGCACAGTGCCTGGCACATAGAAAGCACTTAAATACTATTATTATTATTGCTGTTGTTACTGTTATTATTATTCCAATCCCAGCTCCACCACTTCCCTACGGGGTGACATTGGTGACTTTCATCAATCATGCGATTGTACTGAGTGCTTACTGCGCACTGTACTAAGCACCTGGGAGAGTGCAACACAACAATTTAACAGACACATTCCCTGCCCCAAAAGAGCATATAGTCACTTCATTTTCTCTGTTCCTCCGTTTCCACAACTGTGAAATATCAGTACCTGTTCTCCCTCCTACTTAGACTTTGAGCCCCATGCGGTTTAGGGACTCTGTCCAACCTGATTGTCACGTAGCTACCCCAGAGCTTAGAACAGGAGCAGGTCAAAAGCGGGCGATTTTCCTCATCTAAACTGTAAGTTTGTTGTGGGCAGGGAATATGTCTTCCAACTCTATGGTGTGAGCCCGTCGTTGGGTAGGGACCGTCTCTATATGTTGCCGACTTGTACTTCCCAAGCGCTCAGTACAGTGCTCTGCACACAGTAAGCACTCAATAAATATGATTGATTGAATGAATGAATGCCTGTATCCACCTCAGACCTTAGCACAATGCCTGGCACATAGTAAGCACTTAAATACTATTATTATTATTGCTGTTGTTACTGTTATTATTATTCCAATCCCAGCTCCACCACTTCCCTACGGGGTGACATTGGTGACTTTCATCAATCATGCGATTGTACTGAGTGCTTACTGCGCACTGTACTAAGCACCTGGGAGAGTGCAACACAACAATGTAACAGACACATTCCCTGCCCCAAAAGAGCATATAGTCACTTCATTTTCTCTGTTCCTCCGTTTCCACAACTGTGAAATATCAGTACCTGTTCTCCCTCCTACTTAGACTTTGAGCCCCATGCGGTTTAGGGACTCTGTCCAACCTGATTATCACGTAGCTACCCCAGAGCTTAGAACAGGAGAAGGTCAAAAGCGGGCGATTTTCCTCATCTAAACTGTAAGTTTGTTGTGGGCAGGGAACATGTTTTCCAACTCTATGGTGTGAGCCCGTCGTTGGGTAGGGACCGTCTCTATATGCTGCCAACTTGTACTTCCCAAGTGCTCAGTACGGTGCTCTGCACACAGTAAGCGCTCAATAAATACGATTGAATGAATGAACAGCACTTGACACATAGTAAGTGTTTAACAAATGCCGTTAAAAAGCACAACAGTGTCACTAGACACGACCTCTGCCATCAATGAGCTCACAGTTTGGCAGCCAGATGTTCATCTGGGGAGGACTCAAGAGTAAGTCCTAGGGAGTAATGATTCTATCACCCCCAATCACGTCTCATCAGATCGAGCACGCACAGGAAGCAGAATTGACTGTTAGCATGAATCTCCAGGGAGTTAATGAACATCTCTGTCATTCACTTCTTTCTCTTCACTTTCTGTACAAAGCACGCCTGACTCACTGTATTTATACGCATTTCTCTGTGGATTTTAGAATTAGTGCAACAAAAATTCCAAAGCTTCGATTAGCCTCCAAATCTATTGTAATGATACCTGAGTACGCAGACGAAAAGTTTAAATTCTCTTCGGATTGCAGTGCTGGCCAAACACCATTTCTCTGATCTAATTCCAGCTGTCCATAACAGGTTTAATCGTGCCATTAAAGGAGAGAGCTCCCTATTATGGGGAGAGTAGCCCGATCACACTCACCTGGCATACAACCAGAAGCAATGCTACGAATATTAATACGAAATACACTGCTCATGAATTAGTAAAATAGGTACATTAAGCTTGTCATTGGGAAAGTTTGTTGGCTGCCCAGTAGCGTTGTCTGTGTGTGGCCTGGCAAATCTGGGGGGCACTTATTCATTCATTCAATCATATTTATTAGCACTTTGGGCAGAGCACTGGAATAAAACCACTGAACGGTTGGCAAAGTACGATACAAAGTGACTTGACATCTGTCCACGTGTTTTGTTTTGTTGTCTGTCTCCCCCTTCTAGACTGTGAGCCCGTTGTTGGGTAGGGACCGTCTCTATATGTGGCCAACCTTTACTTCCCAAGCGCTTAGTACAGTGCTCTGCACACAGTCAGCGCTCAAGAAATACGATTGAATGAATACAACTGTAAAAAGTGACATTCCCCACCCACAATGACCTCACAGTCCAGAAGTGGGGAGACAGACATGAACACAAATACAATTACAGATATGTACATAAATGTTGTGGGGCTGGGAGGGGGGAAGAGGAAAGGGAGCAAGTCAGGGTGATGCAGAAGGGAGTGGGAGATAAGGAAAAGTGGGGCTTAGTCTGGGAAGGCCTCTTGGAGGAGATGGGCCTTCAATAAGGCTTAGAGGGGGAAAGCAGTAGAGCATCAGCCTCCTTGCAGACCTCCCAGCCTCCTGCTCTTCCCACTCCATTCCATACTCGATGATGATGATGGCATTTATTAAGCGCTTACTAGGTGCAGAGCACTGTTCTAGGCGCTGGGGAGGTTACAAGGTGATCACGTTGTCCCACGGGGGCTCTCAGTCCCCATTTTACAGATGAGGTAACCGAGGCCCAGAGAAGTGAAGTGACTTGCCCCAAGTCACACAGCTGACAAGTGGCCGAGCCGGGATCTGAACCCATGACCTCTCACTCCAAAGCCCGGGCTCTTTCCACTGAGCCACGCTGCTTCTAGCTTCACTCTGCTGCCTGGGTCGTTGTTTTACAAAAACGCTCAAGACACGTCATCCCACTCCTCAGAAAAATCCAGTGGTTGCCCACCCACCTCGGTGTCAAACAAAAACGCCTCACCGTCGGCTTCAAAGTAGTCCATCGCCTTGTCCCCTCCTACCTACCTCGCTTCTCTCCGTCTATAAACCAGACAGCACACTTTGGTCCTCTGGCGCTCATCTTCTCACTGTGCCTCCATCTCGTCTGTCTGCCCGCCGACCCCGGGTCTATGTCCTACCTCTGGCCTCCCGAGGTGGGGGAGATTGGGGTCTAGTGAGAAGGTTAGCGTGAGGGGAGCAAAGTGTGTGGGCTGGGTTGTAGAAAGTGAGAAGCCAGGTGAGATAGGAGGTCCACCTGCGCTTGGGAGGCAGTTGGCAAAAGCCATTCTCCGCGTGCGGCCTAGTGGCTAGAGCACGGGCCTGGGAGACGGAAATCCCTCGGTTTTAATCCTGGCTCTGCCACTTGTCTGCTGTGTGACCCTGGACAAGTCACTTCACTTCTCTGTGCGAAGGAAACTAAGGTTTCCTCAGCTGTAAAATGGGGATTTAGATTGTCAGCACCATGTGAGACAGGGAGTGTGTCCAGCTCAATTTGCTTGTATCCGCCCCGTGTCTTAAAACAGTGCCTGGCACATACTAAGCACTTATTAAATACCACAATTATTGTTATAATGACACCCCCCCACACCCCCACTCCTTAAGTGGATGGTTTGCTGCTATGTGGTGGTATGCTGGCTGGGCAGAAAGAGGGGCCCAACATTTCCAGCCCCAAATAGCAGGTAGCAAACGGTGCCCTCAAGTGAGTGCAGTCCAAATCAGAGCCAAATCATCCTTTGACAGCCCTCCAATTTTAAATCCACCCCAAATTGAAAGGGTAAAAAACCCGGGCTGCATCTGGACAGGGGTGAGCTAAGAATGGACGACTCTGTGGCCTCTCAGAGACTAGAAGGCACCGACGCCTGCACTAAGACAAATTGAGTCTGATAGAATTAGAAACCACCTGCTAAATATCCCTACTCATTTGAATGCAAGCCAAATTCCCAAACTCCCAGAATTACTTCCTAGTTAAATAAAACAAAATCTTCCAGTTCAAATTGGCCCTTTTAATGAAGGTAAGAAGAGGAGCAGAAAGGGAAGTAGGGAACTTGGAAACTGTGATGTCTGATCCAACCTGGCAGAGAAAAGTACGCAAGACCGCGGTAGGGAATAAGGACCTTCAGATCCCCAGACAAAGCCGATGCCTGCTCAGTGACATCCCAAATGGGTTTCACTGGCCGGGCTTGCTCCTGACCTGGAATCTTGGTCCTGGTCAGGGTGGAACTGTGGGAAGTGATGATGGCTTTGCTTCACCATTCTCATCGCCACCAGGCCCAGTCGCTACCCCTCCCTCTTTCCTGTCTCATACGGTCGCCCAAAACATCTTTAGTTCCCTTCTCTGAGGTCGCCAGTAACCAACTGGTCCAATCTACTGCCCTTTACTCCATCCTATTCCTCCTTGGTCACTCTGCTGCTTTTGAAACCGCGGACCACCCCTTCCTCCCGGAAACACTACTTAGCCTCAGATTCACTGACCTTGTCCTCTCCTGGTTCTCCTCCTATCTCTCTGGCTGCTCTTCCTCAATCTCTTTCAATCAATCAATCAATCGTATTTATTGAGCGCTTACTATGTGCAGAGCACTGTACTAAGCGCTTGGGAAGTACAAATTGGCAACACATAGAGACAGTCCCTACCCAACAGTGGGCTCACAGTCTAAAAGTGGGCTTTCACGGGCTCCTCCTCTGCCTCCCACCCTCTAACAGGGGGAGTCCTTCAAGCCTCAGTTCTGGGTCCCCTCCTCATCTCCATCTACACCCACTCCCTTCGAGAACTCATCCTTCCCACAGCTTCAACTACTATCACTACACAGATGATTCCCAAGTGTACCTCACTACTCTCCTGCAGTCTCACATTCCCTTCTGCCTCTAAGACATTTTTCCTTGGATGACCCCTTGACACCTCCAAAACGAATTGGCCAGAACAGACCTCCCTATCTTCCCACTTAAGCCCTGCCGATCTGAAGAGTCCTCAATCACTGTAGAATACACTACCACCCTCCATGTCTCACAAGCCCAACCATAACCTTGGCATTATCCCCGACTCCTGTCTCTTATTCAACCTGCAGGTTGAATCCACCAAGAAATCATGTCAGTTCGACAGTCGCATCTCTAGAATCTTCCCCTTCCTCTCCATCCAAACTGTCGCCACGCTAATCCAAGCACTTATCCCGCCTTGACTCCCCTAGCAGCCTCCTTGCTGATCGCCCTGCTTACAGCTTCTTTAGCCCCAATTCATTCGAGAAAAATGTTCAGTCCATGTCTCCTCACTCTTCAAAAAGCTGCAATGGCTGCCCGTCCAACTTTCGGGGGAAGCAGCATGGAACTGTGGATGGAGCTCGGGGCCAGGAGTCGGAAGGACCTGGGTTCTAACCTAATAATTAAGGCTGTGAGCCCCATGTGGGACAGGGACTGTATCCAACCCAATTGGCTTGTATCCACCACAGCATTTAGTACAGTGCCTCCCACATAGTAAGCACAATCATTATCATTATGCTTATCCATCTCTACATCAAACTCCATAACATCAACTTTAAGGCGCTCAGTCACCATATACCTTGCTGATTTCCTTCTGCATCCCAACCCACATAACTCTTTTCTTGTACACAAACCAATTCATTATCCCTCAATCTCATCCACCTCACCACCGATGCTTTGCCCACATCCTCCTTTTGGCCTGGAGCTCCCTCTCCTTCATATGTGATGGACCGTCTCTCTCCCCATGTTCAAAGCCCTCCCGAAATCACAACTCCTCCAAATAGCCTTCCCTGATTAAGCCCTCATTTCCTCTCCCTTCCGCATCATCTACGCACTTCGATCCGTGCCCCTTACGCACTTGGAAATTCCATCAATGGTGAGTCAATCAATCAATAGTATTTACTGAACATATACTGTGTGTGGAGTACTGGACTAAGCCTTTGGGAGAGTATAGTACAAAAGAATTGGCAGACTCGATCTAGAGGAGGTGACGTTTAAATAAATTAAAGAGAGGGGCAAGGGCAGAGTATACAGATGAACATATAAATCTTATAAGGCTGGGTGTGTGGTAAAAATCCAAGTGCCTAAGGAGTACAGTTCCAAGTGCAAAGACTATACACAAGATCATTATTAGTCAGTCCATTGCCTGAATGTCTAGCCTCCATTTTCAATTCAGACATGTGAAAAAGTTTTTCCAAAGTTCTTTACTCCATATGGTGTCTTGCTCTAATTTCCAAAATGTCCAACAAACCTTGAACTAACAGAAACATAATTTTATGGCCTAGGAGCCCTCACTTGATGAAAGAACTCAATTGTGGAAAAAAAATCATCTTGTATATTTTATAGGCTACTCATGATGCCCTAACAATATTCCTAAAGCAATCTACACAGTTGGAAAGAAAGTATCTGTGTCAACTTTTTGTGGAAGCCCAGATAATCCATGCCCATCCTTTGGGTGACAGCCCCTGAACACAGTGGTCTCCCCTTAAGCGTTTTTATCACTTTTCATATAATCACAACCACGTGCACGGAAAGATAAAATGTGGCCTCAAAGAAAGATGATGAAACGCTACAGATCCAGTACAAGGCCCATATATCAATTACATCCTTAAAGGTGGTGTACAAATTTCGTTTTTTATTCCCAATATACACAATCTCTAGCATTAAAGGCAGTCAGGACCTGAGTTCCTTCTGTTTCAGGAGCACAGAAGACAGCGGAGATACAAAAGATTCTCCCCGGCTAAACTGTAAGCTCATTGTGGGCAGGGAATGTGTCTACTAACTCTATTATATTGTACTCTTCCAAGCACCTGTGCAGTGCTCTGTACAGAGTAAACACTCAGTAATTATTGTTGAATATTTATTGATTAGAAGGGACACTGTCACAGCTTCAGGAGGCTTTAGACGAGAATGGCCTCCCAAGGAGCCCTAAAGGAACCCCCCAAAGAAGCACGAGGCCCAAAGAGGTTGACCGGTTTCAGGAGATTTTGCCGTCAGCCACATGCAAGAAGGGACAAGTTCTAATCTTGGCTCCACCACATGTCTGCTGTGTGACCTTGGGCAAGTCACTTCACTTCTCTGGCTCCCAGTTCCTTTACCAGTAAAATGGGGATTAAGGCTATGAGCCCCATGTGGGATATGGACCTTGTACAACTGTATCTACCCCAGCACTTAATACAGTCTGTCACATAGTAAGTGCTTAACAAACACCATTAAAAAAAAAACTGAGGGAAAGCTACCCCTGGTATTGAAAATGGCAGCTAAAGGAACACCCTTTATCTGTCAAAGAAACACCTGGTACCCACCTTGTCTTCCAAGAGTCTCAAGCCTTTTGCTGTGGGTCACCCAGGAAAAGGTACCAAACTGACTCTAAGCCAAGGAGAATCTATCACACCAATAAAACTTTTTTTAAAAAATACATGTTCTGGAGTGGATTTAGTTCCCCAAAGGCTCCAGGATTTCATAAATACTAAAAGTTGTCATTAACTGAGGGCTGTGATAGACTCTCAAATGTGAGGGTACAGAATTGAGGAAATAACGTGGCCTAGTGGAGGGAATCACGCCCGGGAGCCAGAGGACTTGGGCTCTCAACCTGGCTCGACCACCTGTCTGCTGTATAACTTTGGGCAAGTCACTTCGCTTCTCTGGACCTCAGCTCCCTCACTGGCAAAATGGGATTTACTATCTGTTCTCCCTCCTAATAATTAATAATAACTGTGGTATTTGTTCATTCATTCAATCATATGGGGTGCTTACTGTGTGCAGAGCACTGTATTAAGCACTTGGGGAAGTACACTATAACAATAACAATAACAATAAACAGACTCATTCCCGGCCCTCGATGAGCATACAGTCAAGAGAGAAATGCTTACTATGTGCTAAGAACTGTATTAAGTGCTTGGATAGATAAAAGATAAACGGGTCACATAAGCAGGCCAGACACAGTTCCTGTCCCACATAGGACTCATATTCTCAATTCCTATTTTACAGATGAGTTAACTGAGACACAGGGAAGTAAAGTGACTTGTCCAAGGTCACAGAGCAGACAAGTGGAAGAGCTAGGATTAGAACCCAGGTCCTCTTGACTCCCAAGCCCATATTCTTTTCACTAAGCCATGCTGTTTCTCTTAGACTGTGAGCCCCATGTGGGACCTGATGACCTTATATCCATTCCAGCATTTAGTATAGCTCTTGGCACACAGTAAGCCCTTAATAAATGCCCCAATTATTATTATTATTATTATTGTTATTTTTATTATTATTATTAAGGCTACTACTAAAATGATCATAATAGCAAGGACAATGATGTGTCTTAAGTACCGACTGTGTCAAGCTCTGTACTCAGCACTAAGATAGAGAAGCAGCGTGGCTCAGTGGAAAGAGCCCGGGCTTTGGAGTCAGAGGTCATGGGTTCAAATCCCCGCTCCACCAACTGTCAGCTGTGTGACTTTGGGCAAGTCACTTCACTTCTCTGGGCCTCGGCTACCTCATCTGTAAAATGGGGATTAAGACTGTGAGCCCCCCGTGGGACAACCTGATCACCCTGTAACCTCCCCAGCACTTAGAACAGTGCTTTGCACATAGTAAGCGCTTAATAAATGCCATTATTATTATTATTATTATTGTTATAATACAAGATCGGACACAATTATCTCTGTCCCTCTCGAGGCTCACAGTTTAAAAGGGAAGGTGAGACTAAGGAACGAGAAAGCAAAGGTTTTTCCACGTCTGTCTGGTGCTTTGTCTAGTGTGGCCTTCCTTCTCTGCCAAGCAGCAAACCAACAGAGAAGCACGTCGGACATCAAGCCGGGAGCTATCGCCCTCAGAGCCTGCCCAATATCCCATTCGGGTCAACACAGGAGGAGGCGGGGATGTCAACAGACGCTATTAACGACGGCAACAACAATAATAATGAAATGATCGTCGTGATACTTGTTCTGCACTGACTCGGTGCCAAGCACTGAACTAAGCGCTGGGGTGGTTCCGAGTAAATCGGCTTGGACGCAATCTTTGTCCCATATGGGGCTCACAGTCCTAATGTCCATTTTGCAGATGAAGGAACTGAGGCACAAAGAAGTGATGTGACTCGCCCAAGGTCACAAAGCAGACAAGTGGCAGATCTGGGTTTAGAACACAAGTCCTCCTGACACCAGTATCAAACAAACCGACACCAGATCCTCAACAGGTTTTGCTTGTCCTTAAGCGTTCATTACGAACCGGATTTATCTTTTTTTACTCTCTCCTTTGGGCTAACATGCTAGGTTCAAATGCACAAGTTTGATCTTCGTATTTGAAAACCATCTCACTGGCAGAGATATCCATCTCAAAGAAGCTGTGACTGAGAAAGGCAAATACCAAGCTCGCAAATAAATTAAAAAGAGATCCATGTGTCATTTTGGAGAGAGTATAATACCGCACTCGGCCTTGTGAGGTAATGAGGTGCGCTGAACGGAATCACTGAACGGAATCACCTTGAGGTTCTCAAATTAAGTCTGAATATTTGAGGGAAGCAGTGTGACCTCGTGGAAAGAGCACTGGTCTGGGAGTTGGAGGAACTTTTTTTTTAACCAGGCTCTGCCATGTATCTGCTGTGTGGCTTTGAGCAAGTCACTGTACTTCGCTGTGCCTCAGTTACTTCAACTGTAAAACGGGAATTAAAGATGTGAGCACCATATGGGCCATGGGCTTATCCAACTTGTTAGCTTGCATCTACCCTGGTGCTTAGTACAGTGCCTGGAACATAAGTGCTTAATACCATTTAAAAAAAAAATGTGTGAGAAGGGTCTGCTGCTGACCAAAGATAGAAAACTGATATAATTTAAAGAATCAATGCATATCGTGAAATATTAAAAAGAAAATTAAATATCTTCAGGAATCCCTTTGTATAATATTACATTCATATTAAATAGTTACCTGAGCACTTACTGTGTGCAGAGCATTATACTAAGTCCTTGGGGGAGTACAAAAAAAATGATTAAATTAGCATCTTTACTTCTCAAGCCATTCAGTGTGTTTTACATAACGCTAAATATGTCTTCTCTGGCAAAGATCAACATTTCTATTGCTATATACCTTTCTTTTGGCCAGAGGTTAAAACCTCACAGGACTCTGATCTACTGTCTCACTAATTTGCAAATCAAAGTTGAAGGTCTCACTTTCACCCTTGCCAACACTCATCAGTCAAAAATCAATGACTGCAAGGAGGGTGTGGATACATTCTTTTTCCCCTGGCCCAGTTTTATAATGCTGCAAAAACCAAACTTTTTAGTTAAAACAACGTTCTACGTGAATTAGAGAGCCTCATATACGTGGATGTTGGTTTTCTGAAATGGAGCTTTGCTTCTGACGAGATGCGTTATTTTATTTTTATAGCTTCAGCTACTGATATATGTTATTGAGTGTCTGCAGCTTTAAGGAATTGATATGTGGCCTCATTTCATCAAATAATCTCTTCCACCCCTTTTATATTTTGCACCTTCTTATCCAATATTTTAAAGGTGATTTAGGACATCAGGCTTATTTGGTAAATGAGGAGCAGGAGGCAGAAAAAGGTTAACTAGCTCACACAAAATTGTTGAGTGATTCTGGAATTTATAGATGCACAATTCCCAATCTGCCCATATTTCATCACACAGTAAAAATGAAATTTTTGCATCTCTTTCTAAACTTCTCTCCTGTTCTATGTAGAATTTCCCAAACAAATTTCTGTTTATCTCCATAAGCTATCTGACTTCTTTGGAATTTGGATGTTTAGACATGCACATAAAATTGTAATCTATAAAGATCAAGGGATTTGTTTGGTTACACACCCAGTCCTTCAGTTTCTAATATAAATTCTATAAATTCTTTCTTTTTTTCTTAAACTTCTAGTCCTTTAAATGTCCTCTGAATTATTCATCTAGTTCAGCACCTCCTAGATCACGCTGCGAGGGCGACGGAGAAACAAACTTGATTTAGTAGGATGAGAAGAGTCTTTTAAATCCTAGAAAACTGGGAATTTTCTTTCCCAATTCTGAGTATGCTTGAGAGGGTGACTGTTTAATTGCCAGGACTCTTTCCCTTCCCCAACTGGACTTGGTGGAAGAGGGTTTTTTGTTCATTCATTACAATCTTACGGGCAAGAAGCAGCATGGCCTAGCTAAAAGAGCCAGTCCTCGGAGTCAAAGGATCTGGGTTCTAATCCCATTTCAGCCAATTGTTTGCTGTGTGACCATGGGCAAGCAACTTAACTCTAATGTGCCTCAGATGCTTAACAGTAAAATGGGGATTAAAAACCTGTTTTCCGTCCGACAGACTGTGAGCCCATTCATTCATTCATTCATTCATTCATTCACTCAGTTGTACTTATTGAGTGCTTACTGCATGCAGAGCACTGTACTAAGCGCTTGGGAAGTGCAGGTTGGCAACTCATAGAGACAGTCCCTACCCAACAACGGGCTCACAGTCTAGAAGGGGGAGACAGACAACCAAACAAAACATGAAGACATGTGTCAAAGTCGTCAGAACAAATAGAATTAAAGCTATATGCACATCATTAACAAAATACATAGAATAGTAAATACGTACATGTAAAACAGAGCAATAAGTCTGTACATACATATATACAGGTGCTGTGGGGAGGGGAAGGAGGTAGGGCGGGAGGGGATGGAGAGGAAGAGAGGAAAAAGGGGGCTCAGCCTAGGAAGGCCTCTTGGAAGAGGTGAGCTCTCAGTAGGGCTTTGAAGGGAGGAAGAGAGCGAGCTTGGAGGATGTGCGGAGGGAGGGCATTCCGGGCCAGGGGAAAGACGTGGGCGGGGGGACGATGGCGGGACAGGCGAGAACGAGGTACAGTGAGGAGGTTAGCGGTGGCAGAGGATCGGAGGGTGCGGGCTGGGCCGTAGAAGGAGAGAAGGGAGTATGTGGAAGTTCCATGTGGGAGCTCGCTGTGGGCAGGGAATGTGTCTGTCTATTGTTGCGTCGTACTCTCCCTAGCACTTTGTACAGTGCCCTGAATCCAGTCTGCTCTCAATAAATACAAATGCTTGACTGACTGGCAGGGACCATGTCCAACCTGATGATTTTCTAACTACCCCAGCACTTAGAACAGTGTTTGATATATAGTTAACACCTAACAACAGTGCTTTGCACATAGTAAGCACTTAACAAATGCCATCATTATTATTATTAACAAATTCCATTAAAAAAAGGGTGCTCTAGGATCATGAATGTCCTAACCCAGGCAATTCGGCGAAGTGCATCTCAGTTATCTTCTTCAAGCCAGGCACTCCAAGTAACGTTGCTACTCCGCATGAAGAGCTGGGCACCCAAGGCTGTTGGCGAGCAAACCCATCAGCCCCTGGAGTAGCCAGTGAAACTGGAAGATGTGAGGCTCAATGCGTTTGATAACAAATTTCCCGCCACTCTAATTTTTACAGTACGTCTTTGGTTCATAGTTCTCTGGAACTACGGGTTTATACTTCACTGAAAACGTGATCTCACGGTGAATGAGTTCCCCAGGAAGGAAGGCAGGCTACAAACATCAATTAATGAAATAAAGTTTTTGTTCCCATTCCTGGAGGAGAGTTCTACCAGCCTAAGGGAGTTAAGGGTGGAGAAGAAAAAGGAAGAGAAGACCCATCCATAAACAATCACACTGCTCCTCCATGGCATAATACTCAGCTGGTGAGCCCACGTTTCTCGTATTCTTATATTTTAAACATTTTCCACTACTAATTTTTGTACACCCACCGGGAAGAAAGAGAGATGTGGTAGAGACCCATGAAACAACTGGTCAGAAGTCTCTAGACCATAAGCTCGGCTCTAGACTGTAAGCTCGTTGTGGGCAGGGAATGTGTCTGTTTATTTTTATGTTGTACTCTCCAAAGCGCTCAGTACAGTGCTTTGCACAAAGAAAGCGCTCAATAAATACGATTGAATGCATGAACGAAAATTTCTGCTCCTTGGAGTTTTCTCCTATTCTCAACATGCAGGGCTGTAAATCTAGACTGTAAGCTCATTGTGGGCAGGGAATGGCACTGTTTCTTTTTGAATTGTACTTTCCCAAGCACTTACTACAGTGCTCTGCACAAGGTAAGTGCTCAATAAATACCACTGATGGATTGACTATAATACCTAAATGTAACTGAGCTGAAAACTCCACATCCCGACATTGCAAAATCAGATGCGTCTATTTTCCAGACAAACCGAGCCACATATAGGTTAAATGTGCTTTATAACAAATTTCCTGCTGCTCTAATTTTTACTGTAAATCTTTGCTTTGGAGTTGTCTGAAATCATTGGTTTACATTTCATTCAGTATTTAGGAAACAAGAAAGAAAAATACCATAAATGTTACATTACTAATCTTCCAAACTGTGAGGAAGAAAAGGGGAGTGCATATTTTTTTTAATGAAAAAATAAAGAATTACAACATAAGGAGAATTCTGCGTTTCACACCGTATGCACTTTGACTTGAATATATTTCCTCAGGCTGGAGTAGGTTTGTCTCATGATGAATATACTTAGGCATAAACTATTTCCCAGTCAATGCGAGCCCGCTGTCGGGTAGGGACCGTCTCTGTATGTTGCCAACTTGTACTTCCCAAGCGCTTAGCACAGTGCTCTGCACACAGTAAGCACTCAATAAATACGATAGAATGAATGAATGCATTTTACAATTTTTATAGCAATATTAATCATTCATTCATTCAATCATATCTATTGAGTGCTTACTGTGTGCAGAGCACTGTACAGAGCGCTTGGGATGTACAAGTTGGCAACATATAGAGACGGTCCCTACCCAGCAACGGGCTCTATTTAAAAAATATTATAAACATCAGTATTCGGGAAAACGTATACGATTTGGGGGCCGGCCTTTATAAAAACCAAAATTAAATGTACCTCAAAAATCATAATCCCGATTGAAATACTGAGCTTACACAAATGAATGATAATTTGCTTCTCCTCCACAGCAATGAGAATAAAATACAGACAGCCAAAGACACACAGACACACACAACTACAACAGCAAAAAAAGAACAGCGCTCAATTTTTAAAATGTGACACACCGCTGCTCTCGGGGAATAGAATTTCAGGGACTATATGATATTCTCTATGGCTTGGCAGTACTTACTACCCTATGCATCCTCTCTGGTCACGGGACATGTATTTTCCACTAACCTTCTGGGTCAAGGAGTTTCTCGATGCCCAAGTGCTGCTTGGCTAGGTTGAAGGCATGGTCCAGCCTCTGGGTCGCTGACTGCGGGCCAGACACGCTACTCCAATCGAAGAGGTCCGGCCTAGGGCAAGCACAAAATCAGGTGAACGTGGGCTCCTTTGGGGAGTTGCTTCAAGCTCGGCAGCCAGCCCGGAGGCGGCGGCTTTTCTGGTGACGGAAAATGTCACGGTTGACGTTTTCAGCAAGAACCGGAAGACGGAAGGATAGACTGGATACGTCCTTCTATCCTCCTCCCCCTGGAGCATCTGCCGTGTCCGATTAGAGCTAGACACCTGAACCTGATTTTATTTTTAATAAAAGCCAAAGGTCCTAATGTGTTTTCGTTCAGTTGAAAGAAGTTTCAAGACTCTCCAAAAGTGTCATCCTTTGGGATGAGAGTAAGAGAACCACCAGATGGACGAAGACTGTCAACAGTGACTTATTAGCAGAATTTTTTTTTATTGAGAAGGGGGCAGAGGTATTTGTTCAGTGCTTACAATGTACCAAGAATTGTTCTAAGCGCTGGAGTAGATTCAAGCTAATCCAGGTTGGACATCGTCCATGCCTCACCTGGGGCTCATAGTTTTAATGCCCATTTTACAGATGAGGTAATTGAGGCACAGAGAAGTGAAGTGACTTGTCCAAGGTCACACGGCAGGCACGCAGCGGAGCTGGGACTAGAACCCAGGTCCTTCCAACTCCCAGGCCCTAAACACTGGGCCGTGCTGCTTCAGAATTTTACAAAACAACTACTGAGGTGGAGTTAATTCCAAACCGATTTTTTTTTTTTTCTGGGAACAAGTGCAAAAAGATTACAATATGGAGACATGTTTCCTACCACTGCCTGGACAACAATTTAATCATGAGAGAACATGAGTCAGGGAAAACAAAAAAGCGTTTCCTACTCAGAGAAATGAAATGAAAACGTTGTCCCTGTCCAAACCAAATACCGACTGAGTTTGAAGACTTAAATCCTGGGCATTTCAGACAGCTTCTTCCTCGCCAATTATGGAAAAATACCACGCTACCACTGTGCTCTGAAGTAATTACAAAAGCAAACAACACTTTTAAAAGATAATTCAAGAATGTTAAGCAACATTATTCAAGTGAAGTCTTCAGGCCAGAATAAAAACTGATTTCATACTATTACTACTACTAATAATAATTTGTTAAACCCTTACCACTGCACTGCACTAAATGATGGGTTACATATGAGGTAATGAGGCCGGACACAGTCTTTGCCCACCGTGGACATATTACATGTTACTTTCATTCATTCATTCAATCATATTTATTGAGCGCTTACTGTGTGCAGAGCACTGTACTAAGCGCTTGGGAAGTATACAAGTTGGCAACATATAGAGACGGTCCCTACCCAACAGTGGGCTCACAGTCTACTTACTACAATCGAAGTAAGAGGAAGGACAGGTATTGAATCCCATTTTACAGATGAGGGAACTGAGGCCCACAGATGTTAAGTGACTTTCCCAAGGTCACACAACAGGCAAGGGGCAGAACTGGGATTAGAACCCAGGCCCTCTCACGCTCAGGCCTGGACTCTTTCCACCAAGTCACATTGCTTCTCACATACATACGTGCAATGAGTAGGGACCGTCTCTATATGTCGCCATCTTGTACTTCCCAAGCGCTTAGTACAGTGCTCTGAACACAGTAAGCGCTCAATAAATACGATTGAATGAATGAATGAATGAAAACATAAAGGAAGTGGACTGGATTTAGAAGCTGGTGATTCCAGACTGTGTTTCACCCAAATGAAAAATCTAAAATGGAAATATATGGTTATTCTGAGTTTGAGAGAATAGACTTGTAACTTAATTTTGAGTAACTGCCATGAAAAAACCTCTAATCAGAAACTAAACTAACGAGCTAATTTCATTCCACATTATGCCAATTTCAACTCTAACATACATGAGCACACCGCTGTACAAAACAGATTTCCACAAAACCACCTGAAAGAAAACCAAAGCCCCCGACCAAAAAAACCCCCACAAAAAACCACCACCCCCTCCGCCCCCAAATCCCAAACACTTAACTGGTCCTGATACCAGATATTCCTTTGACTGCTTCTTGAGAACAGGCCTTTCTCATTTTTATTTAACAGCCTTGCCCTTGAAAAATGATGGGCTAAAATTAGATTTTGGAATGATGTGAGGATTTCAATTATCTCTGCTAGCCCTTCCTCCTACTATGGCCCAGAATCCAAAGGCAGGAGTCAAACACTATAATCGAGCTGCCCGCTGTGCTTGGAGAGGAGGCCAAGGATGGCGAGATGCTAGCCACGTGGCTGAGAGCGGCTGAAAACTGAAGCAGAACCAACAGCTACCCACGCCAGGATGATCTTTTGCTGTGCTGCCACAGGGGCTATTTTCAGGGCTGGCCCGGTTTTCCATTTGATTTCATGAAAGCCTGGCACGGAAAATACATAACTGCTGTGCCACGCACCCCGCGACACCAGGAAGTCGGATAGTCATCGAATCTTCAAGTGACAGAATTGAAACAAAAACAAGGAAACGCTCCTTGTCCAGTGGGCACTACGTAGATGACGGGCACGCAGAAAATTCCAGCCATTTTCATAGTGTTTAATGGCATTTATTAAGCGCTTACTATGGGCCAAGCACTGTTCTAAGCACAGGAGTGGATCCAAGTTAATCATGTTGGATACGGTTCGTGCCCCACGTGGGGCTCCCCTTTACAGACTGAGGTAACTGAGGCACAGAGAAGTGAAATGACTTGCACAAGATCACACCGCAGACAAGGGGTGGTTCCGGGATTAGAACCCAGGTCCTTCTGGGTTATCGCGAACGTAAGAAAAACAGATAAATTCCCGGACCGGCAGTGCTTGATGGGACACTCCACAGGAAGTTATGGAGGTGGACGGGATGCTTAAGGGTTCTGTGTTGTCCGTCTTTAAACACAGGCATCAAGTTCAAGGATGAAAACTGTCACCCACAGTTCTGATCACTTCCTCGGCAGGCTGTGGGGGAATCCCTCCACCTCTAACCCACAGCCCAAGGAACCCCTCACCCACCTCTGGAAGAGAGAAGCAGGTGCTTGGCACATGGTAAGCGCTTAACAAATGTCATCATTATTAATCTTCCACCCTGATCCCAAATTCTGAGCTTCCCATCAATCATCCATCATCAGTGGTATTTATTGAGCAATTACTTTGTTCAGAGCACTGTGCTAAGGGCTTGGGAGAGTACAATACTACAGAATTAGGAGACTCAGTCCCAACCCATAATTAAGTTACAGTCTAGAGGGGGAGACGGCCATTAATATGAATAAATAGTATTGAGTGCTTACTTATTGAACACCTACCATCACAATTGACACTTCCACCATCCTCTGTCTCTCAAGTTTACGACCTTGCGGTCGTCCTTGACTCTTCCTCCTCTTTAACCCTCATGGCCAGTCTGTCACCGAAGCCTGCCCGAGTTGCTCCCCAACGTCTGCAGCAGAAGTCACCTCTTCCTTTGCATCCCATCTGCCCACACGCCAGTCCAAGCCCTTGTCCCATCCGCCACCGATTACGGCAACGGCCTCCACGCTAATCATCATCATCAATCGGATTTATTGAGCGCTGCTAATCTCCCTGCGACTAGTCTCTCCCCGTTCCTGCTCACAATTTAATCTACTGCCCTGATCATTTTTCTTCAACTTTCCACTGCACTAGTCTCCCCCCTCCTCAAAAACCTTCAGTGGTTGCCTTTCCCCCTCCATTCCAAGGAAAACCTCCTGACCTTTGGCTTTAAAGCACTCAATCAACTCTCTCCTTTTAAGATCCACCTTCTTTTCCCACTTTCCCTCAGCTAGCACTCTACATTCCTCTCAAGGGAGCCCACTCACACTGCCTCCTTCTCACATCTCCTGTTGCTCGTGCTGTCTCCACGCCTGCCTGTCATCCCCGCTTTAAATCGGATAGACTCACATCTCCCGCTGTCTAAACCCCTTCTGAGGCGTCCAGGAGGCCTTCACCGAATAACTTTATAGACCTTTGCACTGCCCAATCTCCACCTTACCCCTTCTGTGCCACTTCAGCACTGAAGTTACCACAGGTCCCATAGCACTTGCATATATCAATCAATTAATCAACGGGAAGCAGCACGACCTAGGAAAGAAAACCGAAGGACCTGGGTTCTAATCCCTGCTCTGCCAACTGCTTACTGTGTGACCCTGGGCAAGTTACTTCATTTCTCTGTGCCTCAATTTCCTCAACTGTAAAATGGGTATACCCGTTCTTCCTCCTACTTAGATTGTGAGCCCCACGTGGGACAGGGATTGGGTCTGACATTAACACCTTGTAGCTTCCCCAGTGCTTAGGACAGTATTTAATATGGAGTAAGCACTTAAATACCATTAACAGAGAAACAAACAAAATTAATCAATCAGTGCTATTTGTTTACTGGGTGTAGACCACTTATGCGGCATGGCTTGATGGATAGAGCACGGGCCTGGGCATCGGAAGGACCTAGGTTCTAATCCCAGTTCTGCCAAAGGTCCTCTTTGTGACCTAGGGTAAGTTGTTACACTTCTCTGGGCCTCAGTAACTTCATCTGGAAAATGGGGATTAAAGAATATGGTAAAGGGACTTAGTCCAACTCAATTACCTTGTATTTACCCCAGCACTTAGTATAGTGTCTGTTGCATAGTAAGTACTTAACGAACACCACAATTATTATTATCACCATTACCACCACTGTACTAAGTGCTTGGGAGAATACAACGCAACAGAGTTGGTAGACACAGTCCCTGCCCACAAAAGTCTGGAGGATAGGGTATAATAATAATGGCATTTGTTAAGAGCTTACTATGTGCCAAGCACTGTTCTCAACACTGGGTAGATACAGAGAAGCAGCCTGGCGTAGTGGAAAAAGAACGGTCTTGGGAGCCAGAGGTCATGGGTTCTAATCCCGGCTCCGCCACTGTGTGACTCGGGCAAGTCGCTTAACTTCTCTGTGCCTCGGCCACCTCATTGGTAATAATAATAATAATGGTATTTGTTAAGCGCTTACTATGTGCAAAGCACTGTTCTAAGTGCTGGGAGGGTTACAAGGTGATCAGGTTGTCCCATGAGGGGCTCACAGTTTTAATCCCCATTTTACAGATGAGGTAACTGAGGCACAGAGAAGCTAAGTAAAATGTCAAATGGGAAAATGGGGATTAAGAGTGTAAGCCCCAAGGGGGACAACCTGATCACTTTGTATCTACCCCAGCGCTTAGAACAGTGCTTGGCACACAGAAAGCGCTTAACAAATACCATTATTAGTTTCACAAGGTAATCAGGTTGGACACAGTCCTCGTCCCACATACGGCTCGCAGTCTTAATCCCCGTTTTACAGATGAGGGAACTGAGGCACGGAGAAGCTAAGTGACTTCCCCGAAGTCACACAGCAGACAGGTGGCAGAGGCAGGATTAGAACCCATGTCCTCTGATTCCCGAGCCCGTGCTTTTGCCACTAGGCCATGCTGCTTCTCCGTGTATAAGGCACATCACTATTACTCCCCCTAACTCAAATATACTTCGGTGCCTGTCTCCCCGGCTAGACCAGAAGCTCCTTGAGAACAGGGATCGTGTTCTTTCCAGCAGTGGTTCCCTTCCTCTAATGCCCATCTGCCTGCAAACCCCCTATATTCTCCAGTTGCCACCCTGATGCCACGCTCTGGATTTCCCCTGGGACCTGGCTTGCCCAGTAACTTTCCCTTCCTCTTCCTCGCCGCTCCATCCCACACCTCCCTGCCTTCTTACTAGCCACAAACTAGAATTTATTATCATAAACGGAGGAGGCGGCCAAACCCTAGATTTCTCGGCAAAACTTTAATTAAAAAGAATCTCTTCTTCTGCAGCGGAGAGAGGCCCTGTTGCACGGAGCTCTGGAAATAATTGGGGTCCGCGCTCAATGTTACAGCTTGGAAATGTACCGAGCAGCACTACGTCAATGGAGCACGCCAGAGTCGTATCATTTTAATTTGGCATTCGAGGAGTGGAGGGCTCCCAGGATTAAACATGATTTTTCAACAGGAGAAATGATTATATCGAGCGAGATCAGAGGAGTGATTCATTCTCACAACATTTACAAGTACTCCTCAGAAGCGACGAATATTTTCGGAACATTGGAGGCAGTATGGCTCGGTGGAAGAGAGTCCAAGACTGAGAGTTAGGAGACTCAAGTTCTAGTGTCAGTTCTGCCACTGGCCTGCCAAGTGACCTTGAGCAATTCCCTGAACCCCTTTGGGACTCAGCTTTCTGGACAATTCCCTGAACCCCTTTGGGACTCGGCTTTCTGCCTCTACCTACTTTACAGGGCTGTTGTGTGGATACGGGAAGATCACTGCTATGAAAAAGCGTTGGAAAAAGAAAAGTGCAATACAAATACAAGGCGTGAGCCCCACCCAAACTGCCCACTTTAAGAGTTGCCGAGGATCTCCTTTTTGCCAAACCCAACGGCCTCTACTCCATCCTGATCCTCCTCGATGGCTCGGCTGCCTTCGATGCTGTTGACCCCTCCCTACTCCTGGAAACACGACCAACGTGGCTTCACCGATGCTGTCCTCTCCCGTTTCTCCACCTACCTCTCCGTCCCCTCCTCAGTCTCCTTGACAGCCTCTTCCTCTGTCTCCCACTCCCCAAATGTTGGAGTTTCTCAAGACTCACTTCTAGGACCCCTTCCAGTCTCTAGCGACAGTCCCTCCTTTGGAATACTCATTCACTCCCATGGCTTCAACTACCACCTCCATGCTGATGATTCCTAAATCAACATTTCCCCAGCCCTGAACTCTCTCCCTCTCTGCAGTTTCACATTTCCTCCTGCCTTCAGGACAACTCTTCTCACTGCCACCTCAAAATTAACACATCCAAAGTGGAACTCCTCATCTCTCTCTGCAAGCTCCATCCTCCCCCTGACTTTCCCAAACACAGAACAGAGGGATACCATCCTCTCTGTCTCCCAGATCCCCTGGCGTTTCCCTCAACTCATCTCTCTCATTCCACCCACATATTCAATCTGTTACCAAGGCCTGTCAATTCGATCTTCACAATATCACTTCAATCTGCCCTTTCCTCTCAACCCAAACCGCTACCCTGTTGATCCATGCATTTCGCTTGTCCCGCCTCGACAACTGCATCAGACCTTCTAGACTGTGAGCCCGCTGTTGGGTAGGGACCGTCTCTATATGTTGCTAACTTGTACTTCCCAAGTGCTTAGTACACAGTGCTCTGCACACAGTAAGCGCTCAATAAATACGATTGAATGAATGAATGAATCAGACTCCTCCAGGACCTCCCTGCCTCTTGTCTCTCCCCATTTCGGTCTGCTTCATTCTGTTGCCCAGATCATTTTTCTACAGAACCGTTCGGTCCACGTTTCCCCACACTTCGAGACTCTCCAGTGGTCGCCCACCCACTTCCACATCGAGCAGAAACCCCTTACCTTTGGCTTTAAACAACCCAATCACCTCGCCCCCTCCTACTTTACCTCTCCGGTTTCTTACTACAACCCAGCCCACACACTTTGATCCTCTAAGCGGAACCAACTCACTGTACCTGGATCTTGTCAACCTCGCTGCCGACCTCTCACCCATTACCTGCCTCTAGCCCGGAATTCCCTTGCCCTTCATATGTGACAGATGATCACTCGCCCCACCGTCAATACCTTATTGAAGGCACATCTCCTGCAAGAGACGTCTCGCAACTAATATTTCCTCCCCATTTCCTCTTTTCCCACTCCCTTCTGCATCGTCCTTGCACTTGGGAGTTGAACCCACCCTGAGAGTTCATCCCACCCTGACCCCAGAGCACTTAAGTACATATTCCTAAAGTATTTGTTCATATTAAGCAGCATGGCCTTACGGAAGGAGCCTGGACTCGGGGGTCAGCGGTCCTGGGTTCTAATCACAGCTACATCATCATCATCATCAATCGTATTTAATGAGCGCTTACTATGTGCAGAGCACTGTACTAAGCGCTTGGGAAGTACAAATTGGCAACATATAGAGACAGTCCCTACCCAACAGTGGGCTCACAGTCTCACAGCTACACCACCTGTCTGCTCTGTGACCTTGGGCAAAGAACTTCTCTGTGCCTAAGTTACTTAATCCGTAAAATGGGGGTTAAGACCGTGAGTTATAGGTGGGGCAGGGACTGTGTCTAACCTGATTAGCTTGAATCTACCCCAGCAATTATTACAGTACCTGGCACACAGTAAGCACATAAGAAATACCATTAAAAACCAAAATTAATGTCTGTCTCCCCCTCTAGACTATAAGCTCATTGTAGGCAGGGAACGTATCTTTCAACTCTCGCCCAAACTCTTAACGCAGAGCTCTAAACAGAGTAAGCACTAAATAAATATGACTGATTGATAAGGATGATGATTTATTTATGGCATTTATGATGGCTGGGAAAATTTTCTTTGGTTTGACAACAGAAAGCAGACCCACTCTCCTTTACTCTGTGGTCAGCCCAAACTGAAGCCAGGCTGGTCAAATATTAGGAAGCCCAGTTATGTAGATGACATTGATCTGAGGTTCTCCATGGAACAGCGGAGGAGCGGGAGCAGCGATGAGCAGTGTGGTCTAGTGGCCGGAGCCCGGGCTTGGGAGTCAGAGGTCGCGGGTTCTAAACCTGGCTCCGCCACTTGTCTGCTATGTGACCTATGGCAAGTCACTTAACTTCTCTGTGCCTCAGTTCCCTATTGCAAAATGGGGGATTGGGACTGTGAGCCTGATTGGGGACAACCTGTTTACCTTGTATTTACCCCAGCACTTAGAACAATGCTTGGCACATAGTAAGCGCTTAACAAATACCATAATAATTAACAATAATAATAATTAACAGCAGGGAGGACTGGGGGACCCTGGCCTCATTTCTACGGAAGAATTTCGATGTCGATGTGAAACGGTGGACGGAGAAGTGATTCTCTGGGCCTCTCACTATGCGTCCCTTCAGCCCAGCAGGGCACCCTGACCAGCCGGGACAACCCGACCCAAACAGAAGGAAGAAGTGTGGCCTAATGGATAGATCAAGAGCCTGGGAGTTAGAAGGACCTGGGTTCTAATCCCAACTCTGCCTCTTGTCTGCTGTGTGACTTTGGGCAAGTCACTTTACTTCTCTGGGCCTCGGTTACCTCATCTCTAAAATGGTGATGAAGATTAGATATAGGACTGTGTCCAGCCTGATTAGCTTGTATCCATTCCAGTGGTTAGTGTGGTGTCTGACGTACAGTAAGTGGTTAACAAATGCCATAAAAAAAGAGAGCCGGAGGGTAATGCGAAATTGACCGGGGAGAGGGGAGCGGAGGTGTAGAAATACTACTAATAATAGAGGCATTTGTTAAGCACTTACTATGTGCCAGGCACTGTACTTAGTGCAAGGGTGGATCCAAGATAATTGGGTTGGACAAAGCCCCTGTCCCGCAAAGACTCACAGTCTTAAACCCCATTTTACAGATGAGGTAACTGAGGCACAGATAAGTAAAATGACTTGCCCAAGGCCACACAGCTGCCAAGTGGTAGAGCAGGGATTAGAACCCATGACCTTCTGATTCCCAAACCTATGCTCTATCCACTATGGTCCACGGCCCCCCACACCACTCATCAGCTGCCCAACTCAGTGAGGCCACAGATCATTAAAATCCAAACAATTAAAGTCAAAATGTCAAAACGCCAACTTGTCAAAATGTCTCAAGCCTGAAAACCCTTGGGAATTCCAGAAACTGCAATTAGCCACCAAAATGGCAACTGCTGATAGAAGGTCACAGAGGTCACAGCAGACAAAGTCCTACTTGATAAATTTTTTTTTTAGTGAATGTCACGACACCGGAACAATTGGATGATTTCGCTTTCCAGTGGTTCGGTTTCAGCTACCTCTGATGTCTGCGGGGAAAGCAGAGCCAAATGGTGCCAGGATGAGTCCTGGAAACTTCCCGGAACTTCCAAGCCCCAGAGAGCTGGGGGGAAGGCCGGAAACATTTTCCAAAGCCTAACTACAGAGGAGAGCTCCAAGAGGTGATCGCATCGCAGGCTCTAGAAATCGTCTAGACGAGGCACATTAAACTTTCAACAGGGGATGAGAAAAAAAAATGCACATTAAAAAGGAATCATTTTAGAGGAGCAGCGTGACCTAGTGGATAGAGCCCAGGAGTCAGAAGGACCTGGGTTCTGATTCCGGCTTCTCCACTTGTCTGCCACGTGACCTTGGGAAAGTCACAACTTCTCTGTGCCCCGGTTACTTCATCTGTAAAACGGGCATTAAGACTGTGAGCCTCTTGTGGGATGTGTCCAACCTGATTACTTTGGATCTATCCCTCTACTTAGAACAGTGCCTGACAAATAATGGGCGCTTAACAAACACCATAAAAAAAAGACAACAGCCTAACTACCTGGACAAACACACAAGCAGACCGTGTCCCTTCTGATCACTTTGTTCCCGTCCCGGCACACCATACAAAATGCCACAACGATCATTATTTTCATTATTATCATCACTGTTGCATGCATTAGTCTCCCACCTGTGACTGTGAAGCAGAGCGTTGAAAGCCAGGCCATCAGACCAGCTTGTGGTGAAGTTGACCACGTTGACCTGGGGATAATTACGAGTGGACTGGCGAACCCAGCTCAGTAAGATCTTCTCGCTGTTGGTCTGCTGCAGCCCAGCCATGATGTTTTGCATTACATTTTTAACCTGCACCGGGAAACGCATCGTGGTCAGTCCAAGCCCTGCTCTACTAAGGGTGGAAGTGACGGCCACTAGCGTCATCTGGAATTGGGCTACCAGGGGCCATGAAGTTCTGGGGTTAATCTGGAGAAGAAGCGTAGCTTAGTGGATAGAGTAACAAGCCTGGGGAGTCAGAAGGACCTGGGTTCTAATACTGGACCTGCCCCGTGTCTGCTGAGTGACCTCGAGTAAGATGCTTTACTTCTCTGGGCCTCAGTCGTCTCATTTATAAAATGGGGATTAAGAGTGTGAGCCTAATTTGGGACAAGAACTGTGTCCAACCTGATTAACTTATACCTACCCAACCTGATGAAACTCCAAAGCCATCCTGGAAGGTACAAGGCCCAGCTGGGAATTCCCCACAGCTTGGTGTCTTACCATGTCCCTAGTCAGAAGCACAGCAATGCTGTGCTGCCCTTGTGTTCCTCCATTCCCAATACTAGCCTCTCTAGCCGAGAAATGGAGTCTTGAACTAGGAAAAATGTGTGTCTGGGGCAGAGGGAAGGCTCGAAAGGCATTCAGACCATTTTCAGGACAAGAACAAGTCAGTGACTTTCCCTTTGTTGATTGTCAAAGATCAGAGGAGAGAAGCGGGACAAGGAAGCATTATTCGAGGGGAAATCTAGAGAATACACATTGCCCTGGGTTTTATTTTTTGGTGACAAAATCCAGGTCGGTCCCTCTTCTGGGAGAGAGTCTAAAGGTGATGCTCTCTGGGATGTCAGCTCTTATTCCCACCCACAGAACGCTTGGCAAATTGACTCCGAAAATCAATGAGAAGCTGTGTGTCCTAGTGGAAAGACCAGGGGCTGGAAGTCAGGGGGCCTGGATTCTAAACCCAGCTCCACCACTTGTCTGCTGTGTGACCTTGGCCAAGTCATTTCACCCCCTCGGTTATCTCGTCTGTAAAATGGTAACTGAGACTGTGAGCCCCATGTGGGCCACAGACTGTGTCCAACCTGAATCACTTGAATCTACCCCAGTGCTTGGCACATAGTAAGCGCTTAACCGATACCGTTAAAAAATGCTTGAGAACATAAGTTCAATTAAAAACTAAATATTTCAAATGGAAATCACTGAATTAGAAAGGTGAACTTTTCCAATAAGTGCATCTTCAACCTTACTCTACAGTGTGTAATACATTCATTCCCAGCGGTCTGCAGTCATGTGTAAATGACCAGAGATACTCCTGATGGACAGAACCCATTTAACATGTTACTGACTGGTAATGTCCCAGATAACATGCAAATCGACTGTCAAGATCTAAGCAAAGTTAAGCTAGAAAGTGCCTTGCAGGTAGCTTGGATGGGCTAGATATCTATATGTTGGCTTTGCAGGTTATGAGTAATAATGGAAAGGGGGCTCAGACAGCCAAGTACTGACGTGGAAAATTCAAGGGTGACCTTACCTGCCAATGGAGAATTATATTCCAGATCAAACCGAGGGTCAATTTATGATTTCCATCCACTATGTCTGTGCTTCCAATATTGACTAAATCAACCTATTAGAGAGGAAAAATGAGTAGTGCATATATATGTAGGAGAAGAGCAAGATGTGTAGGCAAATAAGCTTAAAAGGTACCTCAGAGATGAAATACTATTCTTACACTAATCATCCATCATTTTAAATCAATATAAAACAAACACATCCTTAAAATAAGGATTCTTTTATCCTATCCTTCCTTCTTGAAGATTGTTCGGTCAATCAATTAACGGTACCTATTGAAAGTTTAGTGGAAGTAGAGCACTAAACTAAGTTCTGCAGAGAGCAGAATAGTATCACTAGACAGGACCCCTGCCCTGGAGGAGTTTACAATCTAGAGGGGGAGGAAGACATGAAACTAAATTGCAGGGAGGTGAGGCAACCGAGTTTCCACTTCTTTCATTTTTTCATTTGCCCTGATAACACTAACATTTCTATGGGCCAGAAGAAGGTTTTCATTCATTCATTCAATCAATCATATTTATTGAGCACTTACTGTGTGCAGAGCACTGTACTAAGCGCTTGGGAAGTACAAGTTGGCAACATATAGAGACGGTCCCTACCCAACAGCGGGCTCACAGTCTAGAAGGGGGAGACAGACAATAAAACAAAACATATTAACAAAATAAAATGAAGTAGTAAATATGTACAAGTACAATACATAGAGTAATAAATATGTACAAACATATATACAGGTGCTGTGGGGAGGGGAAGGAGGTAAGGTGTGGGGGTGGAGAGGGGGAGGAAGGAGGGGGCTCAGTCTGGGACCCAGTCATTTGAGGAAATCTGTTACTGAAATTTGCTTAGAGAAGCAGCGTGGCTCAGTGGAAAGAGCCCGGGCTTGGCAGTCAGAGGTCATGGGTTCTAATCCCGGCTCTGCCACTTGCCTGCTGTGTGACTTTGGGCAAGTCACTTCACTTCTCTGTGCCTCAGTTACCTCATCTGGAAAATGGGGAGTAAGACTGTGAGCCCCACGAGGGACAACCTGATTACCTTGTATCTACATCAGCGCTTAGAACAGTGCTTGGCACATAGTAAGCGCTTAACAAATACCAACATTATTATTATTATTACCGAACACGTCGCCAGTCATGTGTGCTGACCTGGCCAAACGGGAAAGCCAAGTGTTGTCACGTGAGGCAGAAATCGGGAATGGGAAGCAGAAGAGAGAAATTTGTTCTCGTTAATCACAATAATGCCACTGGAGAGAGAGGGTGGTTTTGACCACAGACCGTTCCTCAAAAATGCATCCCTCCTGGAAGTCAGCTCTTATTCCCATCTGCGGAATGCCTGGAAACTTGATTGTGAAAATCAACGAGAAGCAGCGTGGTCTGGTACGGAGAACACCAGCCTGAGAGTCAGAAGGACCTGTGTTCTAAACCTGGCTGCGTGTATGAAAGTCACTTCACTTCTCTATTCCCCAGTTCCTTCATCTGTAAAATGGGGTTAAGACTGGGAGCCCCATGTGGGACAGGGACTGTGTCCAACATGATTAGTCTGTAGCTTGCCCAGCGCTTAGTACAGTGCCTGGCATTTCGTAAGTGCTTAAACAATACCATAAAAAAATAAAAGTTTAAAGCAGTATAGGTCAAGGATGCCCTTTGGCCAAAAACTTAACCTGATCTAATTTAGTGCCCAATCGGACACCCAAAACCCCGTTCTGAACCGGTTCCACTTAATTTTCTCACTGGACAAGCTAAATACACTGCAACTAAATACAGCTACAATGATCCTAACACATTAGATTAATTGAATATGTGGGGTACAGGTTGATTTGCATGAATTTTAAAAATGGACGCCTAGAAAATAAAGCATTCTCTGGATGGGTCTTCTAACTCAAAATGCACGTCCCTTCTATTATTGTCAGTTGCAGCCAAACGTTAAGTTCCGTAAATATTGGGCGGCTAAGCAAGTCATCAACCTCCTTGCTTCATCTAGCACATCAAACCAGAAGGCCAATCTGAGAGCTGGCAAAGGGTTCATTAAGACCAAACCATCTCCGCTGAGGGTTATGTTTAAGTGAACGGAATCAATTCAATTGCAATTTATCTTTTAGAGAGAGTAGGATATAATTAGGTAGTTATGAAAAGTGCTCGGTAAAGTTATTGGTCAATTAAAACGCGTGTAAGAGGACAATATTAAGGGATGCGTATCCTGGTTCTTGGAAAAGAAAAATTGACCTAAATATTTTATCTTTGAAAAACCAAATAGGCCTTTACCCAGGTTCGGCTGTGATAGCAGGAGTCTGCTTTCTCCTCAAGATTATAAGCTCCTTATGGGCAGGGAATGAGAATGTTAATTGTTACTGTACTCTCCCGAGCGCTTAGTTCAGTGCTCTGCACAAAGTAAGTGCTCAATAAATACAATTGACTGTCAGCATCACAATCACTGGTAGAAACGTCTCATACTCCTTCCCAACTAGGCCGTGGGTAGAAAAACCCACCCAACCATCTGAAATAAATCGACCCTTTTATCCTTAGCTTGAGTCCCATTGCTGGCCTTGGGGATTTTGGATAATGTTTCGAAATGGTTGGGACTCTCATAGGCCTGCTTGTGCTCCATGACCATGACTGGTTGACTGGCTGATTCATTCAATCATTCAATCGTATTTATTGAGCGCTTACTGTGTGCGGAGCACTGTACTAAGCGCTTGGGAAGTACAAATCGGCAACATAACGGCTGTTGGAGGCCTGGCTTCTTCTGTCTGTCTTCCCGCACGTTCAGAGCCAACGGTGCATCACAAGCGCAGAACCTCAGTCTTGACACATCATTCAATTGCATTTGAGTGCTTAATGTGTACAGATCACTGTACTAAGCGCTTGGGAGAGAACAGTACGATAAACACATTCCCTGTCCACAATAATCTGAAGATCTGACATGGCCCAGCCAGATGCGTGAAAGGCTTCTCATCCACCTGGTTTACCTCATGCTGACTTGCTCCAGCGCTTAGAACAGTGCTTTGCACATAGTAAGCACTTAATAAATGCCACTATTATTATTATTATTATTATTCATCCCCCTCTCCCAGCCCCACAGCACTTATGTCCATATCTGTCATTTATTTATTTATATTCATGTCTGTCCCCACCTCTAGAATGTAAGCTCGCTGTTGGCAGGGAATGTGTCTGCTATATTGTTCTTTTATCCTCTCCCAAGCACTTAGTACAGTGCTCTGCACGTGGGAAGTGCTCAATGAATACGACTGACTGATCGGGTTCTGAGTGGAACGGCAAGCGACCCGGGGGAATCTGTCCCGCCGAACTCGGGACGCGAACCAGTATGGAACCGGGAATTCTGCGGATTGCTCCCATCCCACCTTGCCCTTCCCCGGGGAACTACTCACGTTACTTCTCTGCAAGACCTGCAGTGCCTTGTTGACATTGTTCAGAGCGTGGACCCGTGTTGTACCTTTTTCTTTGGGCTGTAAGCACAGGAACAGAATGGTCACTGCCCAGAAATCGTATTTATTGAGTGCTTACTACGTGCACAGCACTGTACTAAACACTTGAGACAACACGATACCTGAGAATTAGCAGACACATTCCCTGCCTACAATGAGCTTACATTCTAGAAGGGGAAACGGAAATTAAAATGATTACATGAATATAAGAAAGAACAAGAAACCGAAAAATCACTAAACCATTGAGAATGAAGACTTTTTCATCTTGTGCAGAAAGGTACTCTGTGAAAATCTAACAAACGCTATCAAACACATTTTCGAGCAGCCTGGGACCTGAGAATTAAAATATCAGCAAGCACAATCCTTGAAACAATGGGTTTGAATATCCTGTGTCACGTTTAATTCGTCTTCGTACTTCTTTTGGAGAACTGGTCCCGAGAATATACGCAGGACTGAAAAGTACCAGCAGGCTGTTTTTGTTGTGATTAATCCGCTAT
Organism: Tachyglossus aculeatus; assembly: GCF_015852505.1. NCBI lineage: Eukaryota > Metazoa > Chordata > Mammalia > Monotremata > Tachyglossidae > Tachyglossus > Tachyglossus aculeatus. The sequence goes on from NC_052080.1 coordinate 576,158, forward strand.
TTCAAAAACTGATTTAGGACGGTTACCATGACTACCAATAAGCGACCCGCGAGCATGCGTGAGCTCTGCTACAACATCTGTCCGGACCATCACCTCCCTCTTCCTTCCGTGAATTCGACCAATAAGGGACTTGGATGGTTAAGGTACTTATTAAGCGCTCACTCTGGTCTTAGCAACTGATGGGAGGGGGACACAAAATGAGCAGTTCGGACACCATCCCTGCTCTTCGTGGGGCCCACCGCCTAGGACAGGGAGGATTAAAATACATTACCGAAGACGTATGGTTTAGTGGGTAGACCACCGATCTGGGAGTTGGAAGGTCATGGGTTCATTCATTCATTCAATCGTATTTATTGAGGGCTTACTGTGCTGTGCTAAGAACTTGGGAAGTACCTCTGCCACTTGTTTGCTTTGTGGCCTTGGAAAAGTCACTTCACATCTCTGGGCCTCAGTTACCTCATCTGTTAAATGGAGATTAAGACTGTGAGCCCTGTAAGGGACAGGGCCCGTGTCCAACCTGATTTGCTTGTATCCACCCCAGTGGTAAATACGGTGACTGGCGCATAGTAAGCGCTTACAAATACAGTAATAATAATAATTACAGGTGCAGAAATGACAGAAAATGGCAGCATTTTGAAACTCAAGAATGAAAGCTAAAATAAATTAAGCCAGGGCTGGGGTAAACATGATGTTTGTTTGAGTGGGGTAATTTGGAAGTTATTGGAGACTGAACCCCACTTGTGGCCATTTCCCCAAGGGAAGACTATCCTGGGCTGGCCCTTCTGGGCTCCAGAGCTCCTGTTCGGCCCTGGTAGCCTTGGACCTCAATTGTTTTGGTAAACCTGGACGTTAGTGTTTTCGGACAGGATCTCTTCCAGTCGGTAGCATTAACTACAACTCGATTTGGATCGACAGGGCAGGACACCTCAGCTGGGTCCTGGGTGGAGCTCTTAATTACGAATCAGCCTCTGATGACCCTAAATACGGACTTCACTGGTTCTGGCTCTGGTTAAACAGCTAAGCGGGCCCAACTTCGATCTTCTGAGGAATAACAATAATAAAAACAACAGTGATAATAATTGCGGTATTTGTTAAGCTCCAACTATGTGCCAGGCATTGTACTAAGCATCAGGGTGGATGCAAACCAACTGCGTTGGCTACAGTGCCCGTCCCACATGGGGCTCACAGTCTTAATCCCCACTTTACAGATGAGGGACCTAAGGCACAGAGAAGTGAAGTTGTTTGCCCAAGGTCACACAGAAGATAAGTAGTAGAATTGGGATTAGACCCCAGATCCTTCTGACTCTCATGCCCGTGCTGTATCCAGCAAGCCACATTACTTATCTTCCCAGACTGAGCCCCTTCCTTCCTCTCCCCCGCGTCCCCCTCTCCATCCCCCCCATCTTACCTCCTTCCCTTCTCCCCCGCACCTGTATATATGTATATATGTTTGTACATATTTATTACTCTATTTATTTATTTTTTTATTTTACTTGTACATATCTATTCTATTTATTTTATTTTGTTAGTATGTTTGGTTTTGTTCTCTGTCTCCCCCTTTTAGACTGTGAGCCCACTGTTGGGTAGGGACTCTCTCTATATGTTGCCAACTTGTATTTCCCAAGCGCTTAGTACGGTGCTCTGCACACAGTAAGCACTCAATAAATGTGATTGATTGATTGATTGATTATCTAAGTCTCACTAGTATCTACAAGAGGCCAGAATTCATCGGGATGGGACATCTCGGGTTTCGGGTAGGACATCTTAGTACCAGAAGAGGTGCGGAGGTTCTGGTATTGTTCATGTTATCTCTGAAGGTGTGGATCTATGTTGGGCTAGAACCCAGGGGATGGAGGCAAAACTAAAGTACCAGCCTACCCTGAAACTGCCAGAGCAGCACAGGCTTAGAGGCAAAAAAGTTGGAAAGTGAGAAGCAGCGTGGCCAAATGGCTAGAGCACAGGCCTGGGAGAAGGACCTGGATTCTAATCCCACTCTGCCCTCAGTCTGCTGTGTGACCTTTCACGAGTCCCTTTGCTTCTTTGTGCCTCAGTTGCCTCCTCTGTCTAATGGGGATTAAGACGGAGAGCCCCATGTGGGACATGGACTGTATCCAACCTGATTACCTTGTATCTACCCCAGTGCTTAGTACAGTGCCTAGCACAGAGTAAGCACTCAACGAATACCGTCAGAAAAAACCCAGGAGGCCAAAGGTCAAAAAGAGCAAGAGGATGTTAGCTGTCATGGTTTAGTATCTACCGGTCTGACCCATCTGTCGGAGGAGCAGTCGCGATGACAGGGAGACGGCTTGCTGATCTTCATAATAATTATAATAATATTGAAGATGGCATTTATTAAGCACTTTCTATGAGCAAAGCACTGCTCTAAGTGCTGGGGAGGTTACAAGGTGATCAGGTTGTCCCATGGAGGGCTCACAGTCAATCCCTATTTTACAGATGAGGTGACTGAGGCCCAGAGAAGTGAAGTGACTTACCCAAAGTCACACAGCTGACAATTGGCAGAGCCAGGATTTGAACCCCTGACCACTGACTCCAAAGCCCGGGCTCTTTCCACTGGGCCACGCTGCTTCATCTCCTAGCCTCTGACTCTGCTGTCACCCAAGACTCCATTCCAACTTCTTGGGGACCCCAGGACGTGTCGGCAAACCCCAAAAATGGCCTACACGCTCTTCTCGTCTGATACTGTTCATGAGAGCTATCTGGATCTCATCTCGTCCTAGAGGTTCCGCCAAAATTGTTCAAGAAATGACTTATGTGCTGTGCAAAGCACAGGCCAGCTCAGATTGACGAGATGTAGCACTCAGCTGCTAAACAGATCCTAAATAAAGAAACAGCATGGTGTAGTGGTTAGAGCACAGGCCCGTGAGTCAGAAGGTCCCGGGTTCAAATCCCAGCTCTGCCACTTGACTGCCGTGTGACCTTGGGAAAGTCACGTCATTTCTCTGTGTCTCAGTTATCTCATCTGTAAAATGGGGAGTAAGACTGTGAGCCCCATGTGGGGCATGGACTGTGACCAAACTGACTCGCTTGTATCCACACCAGCGCTTAGTACAGTGCTGGCCTATAGTAAGCACTTAACAAATACCATAAAAAACAACAACAGAAAGTCCCCTCTCGGAATATGACTGTAGCTTTCTATAGAGCTGTTGGACAATCATCTATGGCTCATACATAATGTCACAAGATGAACACACACACATTTTAAAGGGTACATAGTCCACATACCAATTTTTGACCTGTAAGACCTTCAAGAAGATCCAGAAGTTTTCTTCCATCCTGAAGATCGCTAAAAAGATTTTCGATGTGTTGTCTCCCGGACTGGAAAAAACCGACAAACAATCCAATAAGACAAAGAAAATTACAACACATTATACAGTTTATGTAGCATATCAAGTAAGAGATAAAGCTGTGAAGGTGCAGAAGAGACGATGGAATGGCTGACGAGTATTAGCCAATTCTTCATCTGCAACTGTAATGGGGAACAGGGCTGCATGCAGAAATTAAATTCGCAAACAACCTGGAAAGCTCATGTGGCCGATATATTTAACCTCTGCCCCTGCAAAAGGGAATACCATTGAGAATCACGCATCTGACAAATTGGGTTTAACAAATAACCATTTTTCTCCATTTTTATTCTGTGTGCTCATGCAGAGTCAGAGATGCCACTGACTAGAAAAACGATCACAAATCAGCATTTGAAGGGAAAAGGAGGAAAGCGTGTTTGTAGGATTTTTACAAAGTAAGGCAGAGCACTGTGGGCTATCCACAAGATGTCACGATTGCAACTCAGGGAATATTTGGAAGAAAAGATGATGTGGCTACTGGCTACCAGGGCATTTGAAGAGGAATTCTTGGTTCCCTGGAATCTCAAATATTTCAAGAATCCCCATAATTGTAAATCTAGACCTGTCCTGGAGAAACAACAGATTTGGGGTGGGGTGGTCACAAAGTCTTTCACTGCTAACAAATCCAAGGGACTACACTAAAAAGATGCGGAGAAGTGACCGACAGATACGCTATCTTTGAAATTTGCTGAGAAACTGCACGGTGACATTTGCCAAGCCCTGGAGAAAAGACGAGTTACTCTCAATGGAAGACACGTTCGGTCTTCTTGGAAAACGGTCTATTTTAAAATGCTGAGTCTGCCCATCTTCTCTCTCTTTCTCCTTTCCACCCCACGCCTCCCAGCCCCGGAGGGTGAGATCAGACCTTATGGGAAGGATGGACACCCATCATTCAGAGCAGAGATGCTGGCAACTTCCCAACGCTCCAGGCGGGACTGGCTGGGATGCGAGATGTGTCACCGGAGCGTCGCTTGTCACGAGTCCCGCTCTCATGGGCCCTTGTGCTAAAGGAAGGTCAATGGCTCTGGCCTCTTGCTGTTGGCCACCAAACGTCTACACCGTGCACCGGTTTAATCATCTCTTTTACATCCATTCCTCCCCCTGTCTTCATTTGTCTACCAACTCTGTGGTATTGTACTCTCCTAAGCACTTAGTAAAGTGCTCTGCACACAGTAAGCGCTCAGATACTAGTAGTACTACTACCGATAATAATGATAATTGCGGTACTTAAGTGCTTACTATGTGCCAGGCACTGTATTAAGTGCCAGGGTGAGAAGCACCATGGCATAGTGGATAAAGCACGTGCCTGGGAGTGAGACGGTCATGGGTTCTAATCCTGGATCTGCCACTTGTCAACTGTGTGACCTTGGGCAAGCCACTTCACTTCTCTAGGCCTCATTCATTCATTCAATCGCATTTATTGAGCGCTTACTGTGTGCAGAGCACTGTACTAAGCGCTTGGGAACTACAAGTTGGCAACATATAGAGACAGTCCCTACCCAACAGTGGGCTCACAGTCTAGAAGGGGGAGACAGAGAACAAAACAGTTACCCATCTGTAAAATGGGGATTAAGACTATGAGCCCCACATGGGACAACCTGATTCTCTTGCATCTATCCCAGTACTTAAAACGGTGCTTGGCACATAACGATAATAATAATAATGGCATTTATTAAGCGCTTACTATGTGCAGAGCACTGTTCTAAGCATTGGGGAGGTTACAAGGTGATCAGGTTGTCCCACGGGGGGCTCACAGTCTTAATCCCCATTTTACAGATGAGATAACTGAGGCCCAGAGAAGTGAAGTGACTTGCCCAGAGTCACACAGCTGAGAGTTGCTGGAGCCGGAATTTGAACCCATGACCTCTGACTCCAAAGCCCGGGCTCTTTCCACTGAGCCACACTGCTTCTGCTTAGGTTGCTGAGCCACGCTGCTTAGGGTACCGAGGAGGGAGCTGACTGAGGGAATCCTCTAAAGCCCCCTTTAATAAATCGAGGATTACTTTCTCTTCTGGAGAATTTACCTTTCCCCTATTAAATATATTTCTTGTCTTGACACGCTCATCTACGGTTTACTCGGTTTTACTGAGAAGTTCGGGAAAACTAATAATTGAGTGACTTTTTATTCCTCGCTGCTGCGGGATTACTGTTGTGGTGTCACTTTAGATAAAGATCTGCCTGCTTTTTTCATTATAAACCATAATTGTCAGAGATTTCTCATTCAGCTATCTCAAGACAGACGCCACCGGTCCTGAAAATTTCAGTGTAAATTAAAACCGTCACCTTTCCTTAGCATTTCCTTGGGATGGAATTTTTAACTCACAGTAAAAACGGGGGGAGATTAAAAAAAAAATCAAAGTTGACTGGGTCTCTTTTTCCAACAACCATTTGGAGTGATCTCTGAAATTCCTTAATCCGTGTGGATCCTGATGGAAAATCTGGGGTTGGTTCGGCCTTATGCCCCGTGGTTAATGGGCGCAAGGCCTGGTGAGATGCAGTGTAGCTCAATGGCTACAGCACAGGCCTGGGAATCAGAAAGACCTGGATTCTAATCCTGGCTCCGCCACCCGTCGGTTGTATGACCCTGGTCTAGTCACTTTGTTTCTCATTCACCTCAACCGTAAAATGGAAATTAAGACAGTGAGCCCCACGTGGGAGAGGGAGACTGTGAGCCCGTTCTACACTGTGAGCCCTTTGTGGGGCAGGAATTGTCTCCAATGGTTGCTGAGTTGTACTTTCCAAGCGCTTAGTACAGTGCTCTGCACACAGTAAGCGCTCATTAAATGTGATTGAATGAATGAATGAACCCTCTGGACTGTATGCTCGTTGTGGGCAGGGAATATGTCTGTTTATTGTTGTATTGTACTCTCCCAAGCACTTAGTACACAGAAGAGGCTCAATAAATATGACTGAATGAACGGAGGGGACCGTCCTCCTGGGCTTCGGCTGATCTGTCCGTGTGCGACACTGTCGGGCGTTGGGGCATCCAGGATTTTGGTTGCTATCAGTGGCCACCCTAGTAAGAGAGGGTCCTGGGGGTAGGGAGGGCTGGGGAGGAGGATGGCCGGGGGGGTGATTTTCCAGAGAAAATTCCTGTGCTGTCGACCCTCTGAAGCAAGGCTTGAGGAACAGGGGCTCTCTCCACCCCAACCAACAAGTGCATCAGTCCCCTGCTGATGTGGCCTGCTTCGGGGCCGGCTTCATGACTAGCGGGATGAACAACATTCCCATTGTGTTGGGAAACCAGCTTTTCTGTCACCATAGGCCTCCCTTTCAAAAAAAAAATCTAATAGTATTTGTTAAGAGGTTACTATGGGCCAGGCACTGTACTAAGGGCTGGGGTGGAGGTGAGCTTCCCAGAGTGGTCACATTCCAAGTCCCACATATATGTATATATGTTTGTACATATTTATTACTCTATTTATTTATTTTGCTTGTACATATCTATTCTATTTATTTTATTTTGTTAGTATGTTTAGCTTTGTTCTCTGTCTCCCCCTTTTAGACGGTGAGCCCACTGCTGGGTAGGGACTGTCTCTGTGTGTTGCCAACTTGTACTTCCCAAGCGCTTAGTACAGTGCTCTGCACACAGTAAGCGCTCAATAAATATGATTGATGATGATGATGAATAATAATAATAATGGCATTTATTAAGCACTTACTATGTGCCAAACACTGCTCTAAGCACTGGGGAGGTTACAAAGTGATCCAATTGTCCCATGGGGGGCTCACAATAATAATATATAATTATATTATATTATAATTATAATAATATTATATTATAATATTATAATTATATTGTATTATAATATAATATATTATATTGTATAATAATAATAATGATGGCACTTATTAAGCTCTTACTATGTGCCCAACACTGTTCTAAGCACTGGGCAAGGTAATCAGGTTGTCCCACGGGGGGCTCACAGTCTTAATCCCCATTTTACAGATGAGGGAACTGAGGCCCAGAGAAGTCAAGTGACTTGCCCAAAGTCACACAGCTGACAATTGGCAGGTCCAGAATTTGAACCCATGACCTCTGACTCCAAAGCCCGCGCTCTTTCCACTGAGCCACGCTGCTTCTCATCTTAATCTTAATCACAGTCACAATCTTAATCCCCATTTGGTAGATGAGGCAACCGAGGCACAGAGAAGTGAAGCGACTTGCCCAGGGTCACACAGCAGACAAGTGGCCGAGTCGGAATTAGAACCCAGGTCCTCTGATACTAACCCGATCTCTATACAGAGGCCATGATGCTGCCAAATCACTCAGGAGTAGCAGCTCTAGCAGCAAAACAGTTGTATTCAACTGAGTGCATGACACTGCACAACAAACAGAGACTTTCCTGAGATCGCGAAAAGTTCAGCAGATGACAGAACACACTGTGCATTTTACGCTTCATGAAAAAACAAAGACCTTACTGGTTAGAGCCTTTGGGAATTAATCAAACCTTAAACAAGAGAATAAAACAAAACGGTCTTTTTCTCATTTCTAGTTCGAATTTAGCGTTGGCTCTATTAGAAGTGTTGATGGTGGATTTCCGAGTGAGCCACCTCCTACAACTCTGAAAACTCCCTGAGGGCAGAGGTGAAGGGCCACGACCCAAGAATGAGCAGAAAATCAAGGATATGATTTTGTATTCCTCGTCGGGTGAAGGGTTGTTTTCCAAGATTATAGTGGTGACTTCTGAGCCTTGCTTAGGGCCTCAGGCAGCCAACATGGCAAGGTAGGGCAGGTGGCTGGTTCCAAACATAATAATAATAATAACGATGGTATTTGTTAATCGCTTACTATGTGCCAAGCACTGTTCTGAGTCCTCGGGTAGATACAAGGTCATCAGATCGGACACAGTCCCTGTCCCACATGGGGCTCACAGACTTAACCCACATTTTATAGCTGAGGTAACTGAGGCCCAGAGAAGTTAAGTGACTTGCCCATGGCCACAGAGCAAGACTGCGGCGGCGAAGAGGGCAGAAGGGGTGGACCAGACACTTTTCCAGTGAGAGGGCTCTTCCCATTAATAATAATAATGATAGCATTTATTAAGCGCTCACTATGTGCCAAGCACTGTTCTAAGCACTGGGAAGGCTCCGGGAAAAGCTCTCAGCCCTAACGCTATCACCTCCCTTGACCCAGATGAAAATCTTACACCTTTCTCTCAGGGTGAGAAGTGGTGGGTGGCCTAGTGAATAGAGCACACAACTGGGAGTTAGGAGACCTGGGTTCAAATCCCACCTCTACTTTGTGCCTGCTGTGGGACTTTGGTCAAGCCACTTAACTTCTCTGTGCCTCAGTTCCCTCATCTGCAACGTGGGAACTCAATATCTGTTCTCTCTCCTACTTAAATGGTGAGCCCCAAGCGGGGCTGGATTATCTTGTATCTACCCCAGTACTTTGAACAGTGCTTGGCACATAGAAAGTGCTGAACAAATATGACAAATGTCATTGTCATTATCATCATTATTATTATAATTACTGATTCTTACTTGGGGCAAGTCTGTTAAAAAAAGGATTGACTAAATACCTGTTCTCCCTTCCCCTAGAATGTGAGGCCTGGATGGGATGAGAACTATCCAACCCAATCATTTTTTGTTGGGGTTTTTTTTAATGGTATTTGTCAAGTGTTTACTATGTGCAAGGCACTGTACTAATGCTGGGTTAGTTCAAGGTTGGACACAGTCCATGTACCACATAGGGCTCACAATCCTAATCTCCATTTTACAGATGAGGTAACTGAGGCCCAGAGAAGTGAAGGGACTTGCCCAAGGTCACACAGCAGGCAAGTGGCAGAGCCAGGAACAGAACCTATGACCTTCACACAACAGACAGGTGGCTGAGTCGGGATGATGATGATGATGGCATTTATTAAGCGCTTACTATGTGCAAAGCACTGTTCTAAGCACTAGGGAGGTCACTGAGGAACTGGTGAACTGAGGGCCAGTGAACCTCTGGTTAGCCAGACGTTTTATAGAAAACACGCTTTTGGCTCCGGGAGGCACGGCAAGGCGGCCATATCAATATTCGGATTGTACTTTTTGCATTCGAAATGATAGCTTATACATTTTTAATATCTCAAAGTCAGCTAAAAACAAGCCATCTAGAGCAAGCCAAAACCAACCCCCTTAAAATTTTACCAGGAAGCTCTTGGAGGGCCTCAGTTTGAGAGAAAAGCCAATTTAGCTCAAATTCCTGCAGCATCTGATCCACGAGGCAAGTTTCCCTCTGCTCGAACGCTGCTGCAATCATTTAATTAGCTCTGTCGTTTGTTTTATATTGAAATATAATTTGGGGAGTTTTCATGTACCTACATTTGTAAAGATTGCATTTCTGCAATCGAAAGTCTTCATTATTCATAATGAAAACCTCTACCTCCCCAAACACTGTAAAATGGCATGGCTGCTCTGTTTTGGGGATATTGTTTTTCCTTTTCTAATACCAGCTTATTAATCAGATGGTTTTCCACTTGTTTCAGGGGACGTTCCCCTACTTTCTGCTATTTGCTGAATTTCAGATGGAACCCCCTCCCCTCCGATGAGGACACACCTGAGAACAACCAAAAGCAACCAAGATTACTCGAATATTTTCCCCGTGATTACAATCCTAATGGGTGGCACTGTGGCCCAGGGGAGGGAACACAGGTCTGGAAGTTATGATCATGATAATGACGATATTTGCAAAACCCTTACTATGTGCCAAACACTGTTCTAAGCGCTGAGGTAGATACAAGGTAACCAGGTTGTTCCACAGGGGGCTCACAGTCTTCATCCCCATTTTACAGATGAGGAAACAGAGGCACAGAGAACTTAAGTGACTCTCCCAAAGTCACACGGCTGGCAAGCGTCAGCAGCGTGGCTCAGTGGAAAAAGCCCGGGCTTTGGAGTCAGAGGTCATGGGTTCAAATCCCGGCTCCGCCAATTGTCGGCTGTGTGACTTTGGGCAAGTCACAACTTCCCTGTGCCTCAGTTCCCTCATCTGTAAAATGGGGATTAAGACTGTGAGCCCCCCGTGGGACAACCTGATCACCTCCTAACCTCCCTAGTGCTTAGAACAGTGCTCTGCACATAGTAAGCGCTTAATAAATGCCATTATTATTAGGTGGCAGAGTCTGGATTAGAACCCACGACCTCTTGACTTCCAAGTCTGTGCTCTTTCCACTAAGCCACGCTGTAGGATGTGAGGGTGCCGGCCCCAGCTCAGCCACTGGCCTGCTAGGTGACCTTGGGTAAGTCATTTACCCTCCGTCTGAGCCTCAGTGTCCCTCATTGAGAAAACTGGCATTCAATACATGCTCTCCCGCCCTCTTCCACAATCACCCTCCTGTGGAACATAGATTATGTATGACATGAACATAATAAAATTATTCATGGAGAGAGGCAGAAGGCTTTAACAAACCAAAACGTGGGGGCATGGAATATGTCTGTTGCATTGCTACACTGTACTTTCCAAAGTGCTTAGTAAGTGCTCTACACCACTAAGCACTCGATAAATACAAAAATAATAATAATCATGGCATTTTATTAAGCACTTACTCTGTGCAAAGCACTGTTTTAAGAACTGGGGAGGTTACAAGGTAATCAGGTTGTCCCACGGGGGGCTCACAGTCTTAATCCCCATTTTACAGATGAGGGAACTGAGGGACATAGAATCAATCAATCAATCAATCAATCATATTTATTGAGCACTTACTGTGTGCAGAGCACTGTACTAAGCGCTTGGGAAGTACAAGTTGGCAACATATAGGGACACTCCCTACCCAACAGTGGGCTCATAGTCTAAAAGGGGGAGACAGAGAACAAAACCAAACATACTAACAAAATAAAATAAATAGAATAGATATGTACAAGTAAAATAAATAAATAAATAGAGTAATAAATATGTACAAAGATATATACATATATACAGGTGCTTTGGGGAAGGGAAGGAGGTAAGATGGGGGCATGGAGAGGGGGACGAGGGGGAGAGGTGAAGTGAAGTGACTTGCCCAAAGTTACACAGCTGACAATTGGCAGGCCCAGGATTCTAACCCATGACCCCTGACTCAAAAAGCCCGGGCTCTTTCCACTGAGCCACGCTGCTTCTCAATAGACATACTGATTGTTCAGTACTATTAATCAATCACTAGTATTTATTGAGTGCCTCTTTTTTTGTTGTTTTTTTTTTTTACATGGCCTTTTTTAAGCACTTACTTTGTGCCAGGCACTATACTAACCCCTGAGGTAGGTACAGGCTAGTCAGGTTGGATGGTCCATGTCCCAGATGGGGCTCATGGTCTTAATCCCCATTTTACGGACGAGATGACTGGAGCCCAGAGAAGTGAAGTGACTTTCCCAAGGTCACACGGCAGGCAAGCGGGGGAGCTGGGATTAGAACCCAGGTCCTCTAACTCCCAAACCCACTGAGCTACGCCGCTTCTCACGTTGCTTTAGTATCGTTAGCAATTACTGCAGTGATTTCCCACATTTGCTTGTGTTGTATCAAAGAAAAACATGGTGGCATATGTTCACCCTTTATCCCTGGGAATTAGCAACTGGTAGCTATCTTCTCCTGTTTCAAAGGATCAAATTCCGGCTTCAAGATATCACCCGGAGGTGACAGAAAGGGAAGTATTTGTTTATACAGAAAGGAAGAAATCTGTCAGGAACACAATGGAAAACCCAAACCATGAGAGTTGAAAAGTTACAGTGATCTGGCATTTAACAGAATAATAATAATGGTATTTTTTAAGCACTGGGGTGGATACGAGAAAATCAGGTTGGACACAATCAATCAATCACTCAATCGTATTTATTGAGCGCTTACTGTGTGCAGAGCACTGTACTAATCGCTTGGGAAGTACAAGTTGGCAACATATAGAGACGGTCCCTACCCAACAGTGGGCTCACAGTCTAGAAGAGTGGGCTCACAGTCTAGAAGCTGTCCCTGACACAGTCCCTGTCCCATGTGGGACTCACATCTCGAGCTCCATTTTACAGATGAAATAAGTGAGGCAAAGAGAAGTGAAGTGATTTGCCCAAGGTCACACAGCAGACAAGTAGCGGAGCCAGGATTAGAACCCAAGACCTTTCGACTCCCAGGGCCTTGCTGTAGCCACTACTCCAGATCCCACGCTGTTGTGTCAGGGTCCTGACAGTCTATTTTTCATATTTTCACCCCCCTAGCAGGTTTATATCTGAACAGACCATCTTCAGGACAAACCAAGATCTGCTCAGTGAAGCCCCGTTTTATTTAACACAGCATTCACTGTCAATCAGGGAGATCGTAATTACAAAATAATGAACGCCGCATGGACCCATTCTAAAAATACCCTGACATCTGAGTCACAGAGAGTTAGAGCTCAGATGCCCAAAGAATCGTCCCAGGTCCATGTGAATCTCAACAACCGAGAGTGCCGCATGGGGAAAAAAAAATCTCTTCTTGTCAATCAGAAGATGATCTTATGCTGGGGTAGACCGAAAATGTAGACCGCACTTGGATTGTATGTGATCCAACTATAAAAAAATGCTATTTTCCACATTAGTGAAGTAATTGCTCATGAAAATCATTAGTTAAGAATATTTTTGAGTGGCATTAAGGTTAATAGGTTAATTGCCTCTGAAAAATTATTTTGATTGGCATCTGACTGGTTCATTTAAGGTAGCCCTGGAGCAAGCCAAACTAGTAGCAGCGTAGCTAGAGAAGCAGCGTGGCTTAGTGGAAAGAGCACGGGCATGGGAGTCGGAGGTTGTGGGTTCTAATCCGGGCTCCGCCACTTGTCAGCCGTGTGCTTTTGAGCATGTCACTTACCTTCTCTGTGCCTCAGTTACCTCATCTATAAAATGGGGATTAAGACTGTGAGCCCTGCATGGGATAACCTGATTACCTGGGACCTACTCCAGCGCTTAGAATGATGCTTGGCACAAAGTTTCTAACAAATACTATTTGTTTTGTTAGTATGTTTGGTTTTGTTCTCTGTCTCCCCCGTTTTAGACTGTGAGCCCACTGTTGGGTAGGGACTGTCTCTATATGTTGCCAATTTGTACTTCCCAAGCGCTTAGTACAGTGCTCTGCACATAGTAAGCGCTCAATAAATACGATTGATGATGATGATGATATTATTATTATTATTATTATTATTATTATTATTATTATCTTGCTCTCTCCTTCGGGGCAGGATGGAGGCTAGTTTCACAAGTGCCCTTTTCCCCCCAAGCTCATCTGCACAGCAAAGGAGAAACAATAAAATAGCAATTATACATCCGCTGGTCAGACTCCAGCATAAGGATTAGCTAAAGGGATACAACAAAATAATAATAATAATGGTATTCGTTAAATGCTTATTATTCTGTTCCTGAGGTACAGGTGATTCAGATTGGCTGACACCAATGCCTGATTTTTTTTGTTGTTTCGTTTTTCTCTTTTTTGTTATTCGTTAAGCATCTGCTATCAATCAATCAAATCGTATTTATTGATAGCTTACTGTGTGCAGAGCACTGTACTAAGTGCTTGGGAAGTACAAGTTGGCAACATATAGAGACAGTTCCTACCCAACAGTGGGCTCACAGTCTAGAAGACAGGCACCTTACTAAGTGCTGGGGTAGACAAGATAAGCGAGTCGGACACTATCCCTGTCCCACATAGCATTCACATTCTTAATCCCCATTTCACAGATGAGGCAACCAAGGCGCACAGAGAAGCCAAGTGACTTGCTCTGAGCTCCACAGCAGACGAGCGGCAGAACCAGAACTAGAACCCAGGTCCTCTGACTCTCAGACCACAGTGCTTTTCAGCTCACTCTCAAGGCCTGACAGAGCACCAAGGTCCGCTCACCTGGCCTACTGTGAGTAGCGTCTCCAGGTCCTCAAAAACACATTTTGTTTTTTTTCTCCAGAAATGACTGACTCACCGTCAAAAAACGAGCAATGTTAATAGCAAAATGATTTCCAGGCAGCAGGAGAAGCTGATGAGTAGAGCTGAGGGAGGTTGTCAGCCCACAACTCCCTTGTCTGGTTTTCGGTCAGTCATCAGATTCTGTACACTACTGCAGACTTCATCTCCCCCTCATTTTTAAACAGATGGGAACGAAAAAGACCGAAAAACGTAGACAGGCATCGCCAGTCCCCGCGGCAGTTCTTTACGAGGCTTGACACCGCCAGGTCCTCCCAATCGAACAATCAATCCTTCGGGGACCCATCTCCTGGTCACCATACTTAGAGTTGGGCTTTTTTCTCCCGGGGGCTCGGATGAGTGGAAGGAAGCCACATAAAACAAGAGAGAAAGTGTAGGAATGTTCCTGAGTGTCTAACCTACTGCTAGAGAGCCTCACAAAGAAGCCCTCCTCTAATAATAATAATACTAATAATACTAATAATACTAATAATAAATGGCAATGATTAAGCACTTAATAATAATAATGGCATTTATTAAGCGCTTACTATGTGCAAAGCACTGTTCTAAGCGCTTGGGAAGTTACAAGGTGATCAGGTTGTCCCACATGGGGCTCACAGTCTTAATCCCCATTTTACAGATGAGGTCACTGAGGCACAGAGAAGTTAAGTGACTTGCCCAAAGTCACACAGCTGGCAATTGGCAGAGCTGGGATTTGAACCCATGACCGCTGACTCCAAAGCCCGGGCTCTTTCCATTGAGTCACGCTGCTTCTCAAAAAAAAAATAATAATAATGGCATTTATTAAGCGCTTACTATGTGCAAAGCACTGTTCTAAGCACTGAATATTATTATCTCAGCACTCCTAGATGACTTATTCTAAACCCTCCTGTGTACTTACAATTTTTTTTAACTCTCATACCAGGGAGGGGATTAGAACCCAGGCCTCCCGCCTTTCAAGGCTGTTACCTTTGTGAGGCCTGCTGTGGCCTCGAGGAAAACTAACAGCCTTGAAAGGCTTCCCAGTGGAACAGCCAGCTGTCCTTTCTTGCTACAAAGAGACTTCCGCTCTTTTCTTTATGGTATTTGTTAAGCACTTACCACATAGGTATCAAGCTCCATTCTAAGCACTGAGGTAGATACAAGTTAATTTAGCTAGATTCAGTCCCTCTCTCCCACATGGGGTTCACAGTCTGAGGAGGAGGGAGAATGTACTGAATCTCCATTTTTTTGCAGTTGAAGAAACTGAGGCACGGATAAGTAAAGTGACTTTCCCGAGAACACAGAGCAAACAAGTGATGGAGCAGGGATTAGAACCCAGGTCCTCTGGCTTTCAGGCCTGTGTTCTACCTACTAAGCAACACTGCTTCCCAGAGAGGGCACACTTGGAAGACGTCCAAATACCTCAAATGCCCATCCGTGACCAGCACGATCCAGTCTCTGGCCGTGGAACTCAGAAAACTGACTACAGTGAATGGAGAAATATATGCATAATATTTAAAATATATATGCAGGCCAACATGCTTATCTAAACAGATATATCTTTGTTAATGCTCTTCTCTGCATTAACAAGGAAGGAGTGTGGTCTAGTGCACAGAGCCCGGGCCTGGGAATTGGTAGGACCTGGGTTCTAATCCCAGCTCTGCCACTTGCCTGTTGTGTGACCTTGGGCAAGTCACTTCTCTGGGCCTCAGTTACCTCATCTGTAAAATGCGGATCAAGAATGTGAGCCCCATGTGGCACATTTTTCTTTACCACGTAATACTAACCAAGTAAAAAAAATTGTTTTCCAGAAACTCTATTTTCTATCAGCTAATGGTGCCCTTCTCAGAAGAATGAAGAGGGTTCTGTAACAAGCTGGAGATGTCTTGGGCTCCTAGGGAAAAACGACTGCTTCTTTGGTTCCAACGAGGACTTCACTGCTCCCTCCAGAGCCTTTTCTGCCAATCAAGTTCCAGGCTGCAGGGAAACGGTTTTGCTATTGAAAGGCCCAATTCCATGATAGATATCACTCTAAGTGGTATTCCAATAACAACTATATTCTCAAAAAAAAATCCTTGTTCCAGCAAGGATCTTTCTTGACAGCAACAGTGATATTTAGAAAAATGAACAGCCAACCCCGGGAATTCCCATTATCAAGAAACAGTACGTTCCAAGAAACAACATAGCCTAATGTCTCTTGCTTGATTCTCTAGGCTTGCATACTCTGAAACTCATTTCTGCAGTTGCTCACCCTCTTCCTTCCAAAATGCCATTTGCATAAACAGTCCATCTCCTGACGCATGCAGGAATAATCTTTTGTGTGTGTCCTACTGCTTGGAACCTAATTTGGTCACAAAAATCTTCAAAGTGCTGTTTTCTGTGCTTAGGGGTTGCTTTCAGCTGGGAACGAGGCAAGCCCACAGCTCCGGGAGGAAATGGGCGTTGGTTTGTGTGACCAGTTCCTGGAAAAGAAACGCTCTCATGGAAAAGCCAGTCAAGCGTTCCATTAGTTGCTAAAACCAAGAATACAAGTCAGCCTATTATATTTGCAATTTCGGCCATTTCATTTGTTATAAATGAAAGTATTGCGGGATTAGAAACCATGACCTCTGATTCCCAGGCCGGGGCTCTTTCCCCTAAGTCACACTGCTTCTCTAATAGTACACTACACTATCACATTAAAAAGACATAATCCCTGCCCACAACGAGCTCATCATCATCATCAATCACATTTATTGAGCACTTACTGTGTGCAGAGCACTGTACTAAGCGCTTGGGAAGTACAAGTTGGCAACATATAGAGACAGTCCCTACCCACCAGTGGGCTCACAGTCTAAAACGGGAAGATGGATACTAATATAAATAGATAATAAATAAATATAAGAAGGGCTCAGAGGGTTCCGGTGCAACTCCACAGTCCCATCAGGATGAGTCGCCTTTCACACGCAGTCATTTTCCCCAATACAAATGTTTGTCCAATTGAGATAAATAGGCAGGCTTAAAGGCTGAGCTTCTTCAGAAGGAGGACTCCTAGAGCCCGGCCCTAGGAGTCAGAAGATCATGGGTTCTAGTCCCGGATCTGCCACTTGTCAGCTGCGTGACCTTGGGCAAGTCACTTAACTTTTCTGTGCCTCAGTTCCCTCATCTGGAAAATGGGGATTAAGACTGTGAGCCCCGTTTGAGACAGGGACTTTGTCCAATCCAAAAATCTTGTACCTACCCTGTTGCTTAGAACAGTGCCTGGCACATAGTAAGCACTTAGATACCGTAATTATTATTATTATTATTATCCTGACTGGAAAAATCCACCTCACAGGGTCAGTGCTGCCTGAGAAGGAGCCCATTGCATAATAGCTGATGCCCTCTACCCAGGGAATACCAGCCAACTTGCATGCAATCTGCCCGGCCTCCAGACTCTGCCCACACTACCGAAACAGTAAATTGTATTTATTGAGAGCTTACTGTGTGCAGAGCACTGTACTAAGAGCTCGGGAGAGTACAGTAAAACAATAAATGGACATATTCCCTTCTCAAAATGAGCTTACAGTCTAGAGGGGGAGACAGACATTAATAAAAATAAATGACAGATACGTACATAAGTGCTGTGGGACTGCAGGGGGGGAGGAATAAAGGGAGCAAGTCAGGGTGACGCAGAAGGGAGTGGGAGAAGAGGAAAGGAGGGCTTAGTCAAAGAAGACCTCTTGGAGGATATGTACTGCTTTGAAGTAATTCAAATTTGAAGCATTCAAAGTAATGCTTTGAAGAAGGAGAGAATAATTTTCTGTTGGATACGAGGAGGGAGGGCATTCCAGGCCAAACTAACCCAAAGGTGGGAGTGAGCCATCCACGCCTACTCGGGACTTAATGCTGGATCTCACGCTTCACATGAAATTTCCCCCAGGTACATTCCCCGCAATTTACCGCTCATTATTTACTAGAGGTTTCGCCTCCGCCTAAAGATCCTGAAGTAACCAGGGGTGATGTTTTCTAAAATGAGAACCTTTATAGATTTAAACAGAAACTCTGGCTTCTTTTACACTCCCCCTTTTATCAAAGAAATGTTTGGATGTCAAAATATCTATCGTGGTGGAAGCATAAATAATCCTTTATTCCACCATCAAGGACACTATCCTAAAGAGAAAATCACATTCTTAATGATCTAATTTTGATTGGAAATCTTGGTAAATATCTTGCAACACCTCCGTCTGAGTCTCTGCCTAAAGGAGGAAATGGATTTTTGGTCCTTTTGAGTCAAAGCTTCTTCCCTTCCCCAGGGTCTGAATCTGGGAGAGCAAGCATTTTGTCAGGGAAGAGGTTGGAAGGGGATGAAGGAGCTAGAACTGCAACTGTGCCTTCTGAGGGAGAAGATGGATGATGAATACCCTTCCACCTTAACTCTGTATAACACTGAGCATTTATGGGGAAAAAAAGTGTAGCAGATTTCTTTTCCTTCATAATAGTCAAATATCAGTCATCAGATCCTACTTTCCCTGTTCACACTAGGGCAAAGACTGAGCGGGACAATGGAAAAGGATGAGAGGAGTAAGGAAAAAGAGGAAGAAGGAAGGAGGGAAAAGGAAGAGAGGAGTAAGGAAAAAGAGGAAGAAGGAAGGAGGGAAAAGGAAGAGAGGAGGAAGAAACTGGGTCGCCTCCTCCACCGTTTCTTCCTCCTTCTTGCTGATTGCAGAGGGCCCAGGGGTCCCTCCCCAGGCTTCCCAACTCTGCCAGGAAAACTGGGAAGACCCTCCCCCAATACCCCAGTCCTCAGGAAGCTCCCTCCTATTCTCCCTTCACTTTGAGCTCCAGAAATGAGGATGTTAGATGCAAAATCCAACTGGGCCCAGCTGGGCCTGGCTAACATCCATCTTTCTTCCGTCCCATAGAAGTGACATTTCGTTGAATGAGTAAGCCCACTTCCTACAGGCTGGGATCCAGTAGCGGGTATTCCCGTCCCACCCAGGAAACGGCTCTGAGCACAAGGAAGTGGGTGCCAATAGTTCATATTTATTACACTAAATGTTTATTTATGTATTTATTCCCTCTGAGAAGCAGCACTTGTCTGCTGTGGGAACTTGGGCAACTCACTTCACTTTTCTGTGCCTCGGACACCTTCTCTGTACAATGGGGACTAAGACTTTCAGCCCCTTGTGGCACAGGGACTGTGACCAGCCTGAATCCCTTTTATACAGAAGCAGCGTGGCTTAATGGAAAGAGCCCGGGCTTGGGATTCAGAGGTCATGGGTTCTAATCTCAGCTCTGCCACTTGTCAGCTGTGTGACTTTGGGCAAGTCACATCACTTCTCTGGGCCTCAGTTCCCTCATCTGTAAAATGGGGATGAAGACTGTGAGCTCCACATGGGACAAACTGATAATCTTGTATCCACCCCAGCCTTAGAACAGTGCTTGGCCCATAGTGCCTAACAAATACCATTATTATTATTATTATTATTTTATTATTATTATTTACTTCAGTGCTTAGAACAGTGTCTGGCACAAAGTAAGCATTTAACCAATACCAGAAAAACATACCTGTTCTCCCTTCTACTTTGACTGTAAGCCCCACGTGGGAATGGGCCTGTGTCAGGCCTGATTAACTTGTATGTACCCCGGCTCTTGCAACAGGGCTTGACACGTAGTAAATGCTTGACTAATACCACTATTATTAGGAAACACTATGGCTAAAGAAGACACCAGAAACTCTTTTTGGCGTGACCAGTGAGTGTCACGTCTCTGCCACCTTGAGAAAGTGGCTGCGCCCATTTCAGAGATGGAGAAATGAAGGTGGGGAGGAGGCTGGGTAACAGGTTTGATCTGGATGGACTCGACAGTCAAGGGGAGAGCTCCAAAGTGTGTCTTTTGCACCCCAAACCACAGATTCTGGCTCTCCTGACGCCTAACGCCCAAGCTTGCTTTCACCTCAAACTCAAAATCAGTCAGCCAGTGAATCATATTGATTGAGCACTTACTGAGTGCTGAGCACTATACTAAGCACGTGGGAGAGTCCAATATAACAATACAACAGACACATTCGCTGTCCACAGTGAGTTTACCATCTCAACTGCAAGATGCTTGTCCATTTGGAAACTCAAGAAAGGTTGGATTTCTCGGTTTCGATCACAAAAACCTCACCGATATTTTTGTGTTTTCTTTCGACAATATAATCAACACGCGAATCCCAGTATCTTTGAAGAAACAATTTCAGTTTTGCCTGCAGTTCCAATATAGAGTGGATTATTGCAGTGAATTTCTCACAGTAGCAAAGATTCCTGCAGGGAAGGCTCCAGGCAGCTGAAACCCCATTCCACAGGACGGTTTTTCAACAGCATAAATTGGATTTCTTGTTGGAAAAATTTGCCCAGATTTCCCAAGGCATAAATCTAGTCTCTTGGTGTGTCCAGGCCCAGGAGACCGCCATTTGAGGTTCTCCTTCATGGTGAACAGAATGTAAACAATCTAATGTACGAGGTTGTCATATTCACGGCAGTGTTCCGATAAAAGGAGACAGTCCTACTTTTTAAACTATCCAGAGTGCAAAACTGTTTTAGAAAGGAGGCCAAAAGGAGCTTTGTGAATGAGTGCAATTTGGTTTTCTTTTGCATTTTTGCATTTTCTTTTGCATTTTGCGTTTCTGTACTTTTCCCTGAAATTAAAAAAAAAAAACCACGAGCAACTGAGGAACAGAGAAGAAGCTAGATTTAGATGGATTGACCAGTGGCTATTCAAGATAATTCTGGGAGACCTGCAAGACTTGGCAAATTCCAATTCAGTTCACAAAGCTGTGGGGAAATATCTGTCAGTTTATTCAACCTATACATTATCCCAGAATTTTCTAGTTTAAGTTTTAATACAATTCATTCAACCCTAACTCAGATCTATTTATTGCCCTACCATTTGATAGATTAATGCATACATTTTGTTTACAAGTTAACTATCCCCAAAATACTTGATACAAGCTCATAAAAATTAGCAGCCCCCTAAAGCACTTCAAAGAGGTTCTTTAAAGGAACCAAAATAGCCTCCTTCTGCTTTAAAAATCACCAGTGCCTTTCTAGATCCAGGAACAAAATCAGTGATATTTACTGAGTTCTTACTGTGTGTGGAACACTGTACTAAGTGCTTGGGAGAGTACATGACAACAGAATTAGGAGACATTCCTCGCCTACAACGAGCTTACAAAATGAAACAGAGAGAACTCTATCTATGAGCGTGTCAAGAGGTGGTCTTAGAGGAAACATAATTGTATACAGCGAGCCATTTACCAAATGACAAATGCTAGAGAAGCAATGTGGCTTAGTGGAAAGAGTCCAAGGCTGGGCATCAGAGGACCTGGGTTCTAATTCCGGCTCTACCGCTTGCCTGCTATGACATCTTGGAAAAGTCACTTAACTTGTGGATGGAGCACAGGACTGGGAGTCGGTAGAACCTGGGTTCTAATCCGGACGCCACCACTCGTCTGCCTTGTGATTTTGGTAAAGTCACTTCACTTCTCTAGGCCACCACCTACAAACACCACAATTAATCAATGAAGTTCTTCAACCCATAAGGACGGCAAAACCATACACTCCTGGAGGGCAAGGGCCATGCTTACTAACTCTATTATTGTTCTCACCCAAGCACTCAGTACAGTGCCCTCAACAGAGCAGGTGCTCACTAATTGCTCTTGATGGTGAGGATGAGGATGAGAATAAATGTAAAGCACTCAGCTCTGACCCTGCAAGAGTAGAGAAGTTGCCTTGTGCTGCCAGGACTAAGTAACAACAAATGTGTGCAAAATATCTTCACGGCAGCCCAGAATAAAACAGCCCATTTTTGGTAACAACTGTCAGCAACTGGGCCAACAGCGTGCATTGCTTACTTCTAAAATGCCACTCAGAATCATTAATTTTGGAAGGCACATTCTTAAAACCTCTCAGGCTCCTTCTCTCCCTGACTAAAGGAGAAAGATTAGATCGGGTGTCATTAAACATATAAAGAGAGGGGACAGAAAGTTGAAAATACCGAGTTGACTATAACTTGTACTATGTTCCATGCGCTTAAAAAAAACCACTTGATTTATACAGGGGGTAAATTCAAGTTTTCCTTTGTTATACATCAGGGCTGTACTTTTATAGACATTTTCCCAACCTCCACTTTTCTGTAGTGTTCTCAGTAGACTGAGGAGGTGTATAACAATTTCCTGCAGCCTCCACTCCATTGACTTCATATTGGTTCCCCAGCCCGCTTGATTTCTCCAACCATGTTTCATTACTTACGAGGGGCTGTTTTTCTCCTTCCCAAGTGAGTCTCCCTCAGCCCGTCCATCAACCTCGGCACTGCATGGTCTGTGAAGTGCTCTGCTTTCGGATTGGCGGGCACTATGGATTTCACCAGCGGGGAGCTTCCCTGTTGGCAGGGACCACGGTGATGGAGTCTCTGGGAGGCTTTGGGCCTGGGCATTCAGGACTGGATCCTTGGGAAGGGCCCCGATTCTACCAATCAATCAATCAATTGTATTTATTGAGTGCTTACTGTGTGCAGAGCACTGTACTAAGCTACCACCGGTGACTGGTAGCCCGAGCGGCGCCACATGCCCCCGCTCGTCCTTGCCAGTAGTGTTCTCGCTGAGGCACCGAATGCCATGAGCAAGTAGGTAGGCATGGGGGCACCTCGTTAGGAAGTGAAGCTGGGTTTTGGGTTTTCCTTTTTTACTTAAAGGCCCGTTGACAGCTTTAAGTGCCAGCAGCAAAATGCAGATGCCATACAGTGACATCCTGACCCTGCAGGTGGTGAAACCGTTAGCCACTGTGGTCATTTTCTCCAGCTGCTTGTTTTTCCTTCAGTGGTATTTGTGAAGAGCTTACTATGTGCCAGGCACTACATTAAGCGTTGGGGTCGATACAAGTTTAGCAGGTTGGACACAGTCCTTGTCCCAAGTGGGGCTCACAGTCTTAGTCCCCATTTTACAGATGAGGTAACAAGCCCAGAGAAATGAAATGATTTGCCCAAGGTCACACAGCAGAAGCGTGGCAGAGTACGGATTAGAACCCAGGTCCTTTTGACTTCCGAGCCTGTACTCTAATGGCTGGGCGATGCTGCTTCCCAGCTGATTGCTGCTGGGCCCATCCATCTTGATATACACCCTAGGTTGTTCTTCAGCCAGAAATAGTTATTGTTGAAAACACAGCCCAAACGGAGCAAACTGAGTCTAGGACCCAGGTTTCTTGATTTCCATAACCATTCCTTGTACCCTGGCTCACCAGCAGGTCGTGGATATTAAAAAAAAAAAAAAAAAGGAGAAAACTCACAAAAATAAGCCTGGTGGTTTTGACAGCCCCAAATGTCAAAGATCGTGCATCTGTACCATTTGGTCATGTAGAGTGACACAATTCAGAGAACCTTAGCAAGAAGAGCCCTCTGGATAAAAAAGAGTTATAAAAGCCACACGGCAGCATTTCTCCTTTTCTAAAAGGACAACGACCCTGGAACTTAAATTTGATTCCAGGTGAGATATTGGATGTCTTATTGAAGTATTTATTTAAAGGAACACTTTTATTATTTCCTCGGTGTGCTGAGTCCCTTTGGTAACGGGATTATCTCTTCCAGGCCTTTAGGAGATTACTGACTTGTATTACAGGCCTTGGCCCGGCAACACGGCTTCTGGAAATTCATGTGAAGACATAATTTACACTCTGGGAGAAAATGGTGATTAATAATTGCAGTATGGCTTACTTGTGTCAAGCACTCTACTAAGCCCTGGGGTAGATATAAGATGATCAGGTCCCACCTGGGGCTCACCATCTGAGTAGGAGGGAGAACAGGTATCGATTCCCCATTTTGCAGATGAGGGAACTGAATCACAAAGAAGTCAAGTGACTTGCCCAAGATCACAGAGCAGACAAATTGCAGAGCTGGGATTAGGACCCAGGTCCTCTGGATGAAGGTGATAAGAATAAGAATTTGCCTTTTTCTCCAAAAAGTTATTGTTTCATTCATTCATTTATATTCATTGGTGCTTACTGTGTGCAGAGCACTGTACTAAGCATTTGGAAAGTATGATTTGGCAACAGAGACAATCCCTACCGAACAACGGGCTCACAGTCTGGGGTTGGGGGGAGACAGACCACAGAACAAAACAAGTAGATGGCATCAAGAGCATTGATATAGATAGAATTATAGATATATACACAATAATACCAATTGATTGATAATACCAATGATCATACCAATAATCCAAAATGGGGCATTTGTTAAGCACTTACTATGTGACACCCAGTGTACCAAGTGCCGTGGTAAATACAAAATAATCAGGTCAGACATAGTTCCTATCCCTCACAGTCTAAGAGGGAGAACAAGTATTTAATCCCCAATTTATAGAGGAGGAAAGTGAGACCCATGGAAAGTAAGTGACTTGGCCAAGGTCACACAACAGGCACATGGCAGAGCTGGGATTAGAACCCAGTTCTCCCGACTCCCAGACCTGTAAACTCTTTCAATTAGGTCATGGGACTTTCAAAGGAAGTCTCTACTTGGATATCCCACCGACACCAAGTTCTCTCCAAAACAGAATTCACCATCATCATCATCATCAGTGGTATTTGAGTGCTTCCTGTGAACAAAGCACTGTACTAAGCACTTGAGCACTGTAGAAACTCCCAAGCCCATGCTCTTTCCCAGGCCACGCCATTTCCCTTACCAAAACAAGTTGACTGGGGTGGCCAGATCTGAAGACATGCATCGTGCCGTTTATCACTGAGGAATAATAGTCTTGGGGAAAGAAATGGATTTTTGAAGATTAACAGACGGCTGATCTGTGAATGAGGGATACTGGCAAAATATTGGAGTTGGCAGGAGGAAGAGCAGTGAACAGGCCAAGGTAGCAGGGTAAGCCATAGCAGAAATGAGAGAGAGATAAGGTATGACAGATTCCCTTCGTAAAAATCACCAAGGCCCATCAAGGGCTAAGGCTGGCTAACGGTGCCACAAATGAAGCAGAAAATAGTTACAGTGAATAATGTAGTCAAAATGAAATGGATATGAAGCACCGGGGCTGGGCTATCATTCATCAAAATGACTCGAAACTGGACTGTATTATCAGGATGAAACCACTGAGGCGGTCTTACAGAAAGAAAGGTGTGGTCGAGACAGAGGGTGTGATGAATGAAACCCACCATGACCCTTATGGGTCTTTGATACCACCTTCAGAAGCCCCAGGGTAGCCCAACCCAAGGCAAGACAGAGATAATCAATCAATCAATCGTATTTATTGAGCGCTTACTATGTGCAGAGCACTGTACTAAGCGCTTGGGAAGTACAAATTGGCAACACATAGAGACAGTCCATACCCAACAGTGGGCTCACAGTCTAAAAGGGGGAGACAGAGAACAGAACCAAACATACCAACAAAATAAAATAAATAGGATAGAAATGTACAAGTAAAATAAATAAATAAATAGAGTAATAAATATGTACAACCATATATACATATATACAGGTGCTGTGGGGAAGGGAAGGAGGTAAGATGGGGGGATGGAGAGGGGGACGAGGGGGAGAGGAAGGAAGGGGCTCAGTCTGGGAAGGCCTCCTGGAGGAGGTGAGCTCTCAGCAGGGCCTTGAAGGGAGGAAGAGAGCTAGCTTGGCGGAGGGGCAGAGGGAGGGCATTCCAGGCCCGGGGGATGACGTGGGCCGGGGGTCGACGGCGGGACAGGCGAGAACGAGGTACGGTGAGGAGATTAGCGGTGGAGGAGCGGAGGTTGCGGGCTGGGCAGTAGAAGGAGAGAAGGGAGGTGAGGTAGGAGGGGGCGAGGTGATGGACAGCCTTGAAGCCCAGGGTGAGGAGTTTCTGCCTGATGCGCAGATTGATTGGTAGCCACTGGAGATTTTTGAGGAGGGGAGTAATATGCCCAGAGCGTTTCTGGACAAAGATAATCCGGGCAGCAGCATGAAGTATGGATTGAAGTGGAGAGAGACACGAGGATGGGAGATCAGAGAGAAGGCTGGTGCAGTAGTCCAGACGGGATAGGATGAGAGCTTGAATGAGCAGGGTAGCGGTTTGGATGGAGAGGAAAGGGCGGATCTTGGCAATGTTGCGGAGCTGAGACCGGCAGGTTTTGGTGACGGCTTGGATGTGAGGGGTGAATGAGAGAGCGGAGTCGAGGATGACACCAAGGTTGCGGGCTTGTGAGACGGGAAGGATGGTAGTGCCGTCAACAGAGATGGGAAAGTCAGGGAGAGGACAAGGTTTGGGAGGGAAGACAAGGAGCTCAGTCTTCGACATGTTGAGCTTTAGGTGGCGGGCGGACATCCAGATGGAGATGTCCTGAAGGCAGGAGGAGATGCGAGCCTGGAGGGAGGGGGAGAGGGCAGGGGCAGAGATGTAGATCTGGGTGTCATCAGCGTAGAGATGATAGTTGAAGCCGTGGGAGCGAATGAGGTCACCAAACGAGTGAGTGTAGATTGAGAACAGAAGGGGACCAAGCACTGAACCTTGGGGAACCCCCACAGTAAGAGGATGGGAGGGGGAGGAGGAGCCTGTAAAAGAGACTGAGAAAGAACGACCGGAGAGATAAGAGGAGAACCAGGAGAGGACGGAGTCTGTGAAGCCAAGGTCAGATAGCGTGTTGAGGAGAAGGGGGTGGTCCACCGTGTCAAAGGCAGCTGAGAGGTCAAGGAGGATTAGGACAGAGTAGGAGCCGTTGGATTTGGCAAGCAGGAGGTCATTGGTGACCTTTGAGAGGGCAGTTTCTGTGGAATGAAGGGGACGGAAGCCAGACTGGAGGGGGTCGAGGAGAGAGTTGTTGTTGAGGAATTCTAGGCAGCGCGTGTAGACAACTCGTCCAAGGAGTTTGGAAAGGAATGGTAGGAGGGATATGGGACGATAACTAGAAGGTGAGGTGGGGTCAAGAGAGGGTTTTTTTAGGATGGAAGAGACATGGGCATGTTTGAAGGCAGAGGGGAAGGAACCAGTGGAGAGTGAGCGGTTGAAGATGGAAGTTAAGGAGGGGAGAAGGGATGGAGCGAGAGATTTCATAAGATGAGAGGGAATGGGATCAGAAGCACAGGTGGCCGGAGTAGCACTTGAGAGGAGGGAGGAGAGTTCCTCTGAGGATACCGCTGGGAAGGATGGGAGAGTAGCAGAGAGTGTTGAGAGCCGGGGGGATGGAGAAAGGGGGGAAGAGACTTTGGGGAGGTCAGACCCGATGGATTTAATTTTGTTAATGAAGTAGGAGGCCAGATCGTTGGGGGTGAGGGAAGGAGGAGGGGGAGGAACCGGGGGCCTAAGAAGGGAGTTGAATGTACGGAAGAGCCGAAGATACAGACGCACTGTGGCCTAATGGAAAGAGCACAGGCCCAGGACTCAGAAGGACCTGGCTTCTAACCCCAGCTCCACCACTCGGCTGCTGGGTCACTTTGGGCAAGTCATTTCACCTCTCTGTGCCTCAGTTAGCTCATACGTAAAATGGGGATTAAAACTGTGAGCTCCACGTGGGGCATGCAGTGTGTCCCACCTCATTGTCTTGTGTCTTAATACAGTGCCTGGTACATAGGAAGAATTTAACAAATACTATTAAAAGAAAAAAAAAAGAGATGGACTTGGAGAAGTTGGTTTATGGGCTTCGTCCAAACAGTGGCTCCTGCAGGTGGTTCCCCGGAAGAGGAAAACCAGACAGAAATGATCCACATGCCCGCAGTTGAGGATGCTCTACAGTGCTCTGCACACAGTAAGTGCTCAATAAATAAGATTGAATGAATATTAATCATCCATCACCTGTAAACCCCTTGGGCCTCTTTACCTGCAGCCTGCCCCCTGACAATGAAAGGCTCTTGGGGCCACATTAATTTTGCAAAGACCTCATCACTGGCCACAAAGACCCCCCAAAAAGGCCAGCACTCCCTAAAAATATGAAAAGACCAGCAGAATAATGTCAGTCCTATTCATTGAGCGCTTACTGTGTGCAGAGCACTGGAGTAAGAGCTTGGGAGAGTAAAATACAGTGATAGACACATTCCCTGCCCACAACAAGCTTATAATCTAGAGGGGGAGAATGATAATTAATAATAATTGTATTTGCTAAGCGCTTACTATATGCTGTGCACTCTACTAAGCACTGGGGTAGATATGAGCTACTCAGGTTGGACACAGTCCCTGTCCCACATGAGGCTCACAGTCTTAATCCCTGTTTTACAGATGAGTGAACTGAGGCACAGAGAAGTGATGTGACTTGCCCAAGGTCACACAACAGATGAATAGCAGAGCCACTTGAAGCTTGCAGATTACAACTGACATTTTTGACTTGCAGCTGCAGTTAAATGATGTCAAGAGCAAGCTAATGAAATGCGCTAAGATTTTCCCGGGATTCCTGAGGAAGGAGGTTGCAGCATTCGGGCCTGTGCTAAGGGGCCCTGAGTAGCCTTGGAGCATAAACAACTCACTCTCTCTAGACCCTGTCTTGACTAACGTAGCCTAAAAATCTTCGCTGGAGTCATTTCCAAAGAAAAGGAAGAGAAGTAATGTAGCATAATGGAAAGAGTACAGGCCCGGGAGACCTTGATTCTAATCCCGGCTCAGCCACTTGCTCTCTGCATTACCTTAGGCAAGTCTCTTTCTTATGTTCTCTGTGTCTCAATTTCCTCATCAGTTTAGGGAATTTAATACCTGTTCTCTGAGAGCTCACCTCCTCCAGGAGGCCTTCCCAGACTGAGCCCCCTCATTCCTCTCCCTCCCCATCCCCCCCGCCTTACCTCCTTCCCCTCCCCACAGCACCTGTATATATGTTTGTATGTATTTATTACTCTATTTTATTTGTACATATTTATTCTATTTATTTTATTTTGTTAATATGTTTTGTTTTGTTCTCTGTCTCCCCCTTCTAGACTGAGAGCCCACTGTTGGGTAGGGACCATCTCTAGACGTTACCAACTTGTACTTCCCAAGTGCTTAGTACAGTGCTCTGCACACAGTAAGCACTCAATAAATACGATTGAATGAATGTCCCCCTGAGACTGCGAGACTCACATGGGACAGGGAGTGTCTAATCCGAATGCATTATCTGAGTACAGGCCGGGGAACCAGAAGGACCTGGGTTCTAATCCCAGCTCTGCCAAGTGTCTCCTGTGTGACTTTAGACAAGTCACTTAACTTCTCTGGCTCTCAGTCACCTCATCCGTAAAATGAGGGTTAAGAGTGTGAGCCCCATGTGGGACAGGGACTGTATCTAACCTGATTTGTATCCACCCCAGCACTTAGAACAGCACATAGAAGGTGCTTTACAAATACCACAAATGTTATTTATTCTAATTATTTTATTTCATTAATATGTTTTGTTTTGTTCTTTGTCTCCCCCTTTTAGACTGTGAGCCCACTGTTGGGTAGGGACCATCTCTATATGTTTCCAGCTTGTGCTTCCCAGGCGCTTAGTACAGTGCTCGGCACACAGTAAGTGCTCGATAAATATGATTGAATGAATGAATGAATGATTAGGTTCCTGGCCCTCATACCTACCCACAAAACCTTCTAGACTGTGAGCCCGTTGTTGGGTAGGGACCGTCTCTGTATGTTGCCGACTTGTACTTCCCAAGAGTGTAGTACAGTGCTCTGCACATAGTAAGTGCTCAATAAATACGATGGAATGAATGAATGAATGAAAATGAAGGTGGGAAGAGGGAAACGAGAGGTCTGTGCGGTTTGCAAACGCCTTCCACTGAGAAGGCCGGGGAGAACAGACTGGCTAGCTCTCCTTGGCCCACTGGGTTACTGGTGTGAAGAGGAGGCTTCTAGACTGTGAGCCCACTGTTGGGTAGGGACTGTCTCTATATGTTGCCAACTTGTACTTCCCAAGCGCTTAGTACAGTGCTCTGCACACAATAAGCGCTCAATAAATACGATTGACTGAGGCAACCCCAGACGGTCCAGCCTGAAGGAGATGGGGCACTATGGGCCAGGCTCAGTGCTGCTGATTCTTGCCACAGCAACTAGGGAAGTGAAACCTGTTAGAACCGTAGTGAACTCCAGCTCTCCTAGGACACGGGTTCTGGAGAGAGGGTTTCCCAGAAACCCGCATCGAGGAAAATTTGTGCTGCAATTTTCCTGAGGCCACACACATCCACACATGCTCCCAAAGCCTTGCCTCCCAACCAGAGGGGCTTGTGGTGTCCGACGAATGCGCCCTAACGAACGTTTAGTGGCCACATGCGCTTGGGCAGATTTGGATGCATATCCCGGGAATCCACGCGCTAGATGTCAGTGGATGGTTTGGGGAGAGGAGCACAGTGCTGATTTCTCCAGAAGCAGCACTACCTAGGGGAAAGATCCCGGGCCTGAGCATCAGAGGACCTGGGTTTTATCCCCAGCTCTGCCAATTGCTTGCTCTGCGACCTTTGGCAAGTTGCTTCACTTTTCTGCGCCTCAGGTTCCTCAGCCGTAAAACGGGGATAATAATAATAAAAATGATAGCATTTATTATGCGCTCACTATGTGCAAAGCACTGTTCTAAGTGCTGGGGAGGTTACAAGGTGATGAGGTTGTCCCACGGCGGGGCTCACAGTTTTAACCCCCATTTTACAGATGAGGGAACTGAGGCCCAGAGAAGTTAAGTGACTTGCCCGAAGTCACACAGCTGACAAGTGGCGGAGTCGGGATTCGAACCCATGACCTCTGACTCCAGAGCCCGTGCCCTTTCCACGGAGCCACGTTGCTTCAATACCTGCTCTTCCTCCTATTTAGCCTGTGGGCTTAGTGGATGGAGCCCGGGCTCAGGAGTAAGAAGGACGGTAATCCCGACTGTGCCACTTGTCTGCTGTGTGACCTTGGGCAAGTCTCTTCACTTCCCTGTGCCTCAATTCTCTCATCTGCAAAAATGGGGATTAAGACTGTGAGCCCCACGTGGGACAGGGACTGTGTCCAATCTCATTAATTTTTACCTACGCTAGCGCTTAGAACAATGCTTGACACATAGTAAGGACTTAACAATTAAAAAACCCAAAAAACTTAAAAATCACATTCTGATAAGCAAAAATATGATTCTCCAATCTATGCCACAAAATGTATTTACTTGCGAATTTATTTATATTAATGTCTGTCTCCCCCTCGAGATTGTGAGCTCATTATGGGCAGGACTGTGTCTGTTGTTACACTGTACTCTTCCAAGCGCTCAGTACAGTGCTTTGCACACAATAAGTGCTCAATAAATACGACTGAATGAATGAATGAAATAATGTGAATCTGGGGTTTGATGAAAGGGGGCTAGAGACATGGCACATTTGAAGAATCTTGAGCTTTTCCCTTCTTACGGATTCTGAGGTCAGGAGAGACACATATGATTAAGCGTTTAAATGAGAAAGACAGTCCTTCAAGGGAATTCATCCCTTTGTGTTCACACCGCAGTTCGCTCTTTTCCTGAGGAATTTTTAAACTATTGCTGGTAGTAGATGTTTGAACCATCAAAGCTCACTCTTCAGCCCCTTTCTGTTCTATTGACTTTGGCATGCTCGGGCCCCGTTTAAGAAAAGCTCCTACTTTCAGAAACGTAAACAACGAAAAGGACTTGGATACGGCCATAACATCATCTGGGTATGGGAAAGGGTGTTCTGAGAAACAGAGTTATTGTTGTTGTCTTGGGCTGTCCCATAGCGAGGCCATTGACACATCTCTCCCAGAACACCCCACTTCCATCTGCAATTGTTCGGTAGTGGATCCATAATATGCAAGCGGCTTATCATTGCCTCCTTCCACGCAGTAAACATGTCCCCGCCCTCGACTCTCTCTCCCTTGCAGCTGCTGCTCATGACGGCTGAGTTTTGACTGGTAGCCGATTGCCTTCCACTCACTAGCCACAGCCCAAGCTTGGAATGGAATGGGTATGCCTCTCCTTGACTCTCCTACCTGTAGTCGTGGCTGGTAGAGCCCTGGAAATTCCCCAGGTACCACCCTGAGATGGGAACACTAGAGTAGTTACAAGTTAATCAAGTTGGACACAGTGCTTGTCCCATATGGGGCTCACAATCTAAGTAAGTGGGAAACAGGCACTGAATCCCCATTTTATATATGAGGAAAATGAAGCACAGAGCAGGTAAGTGAGTTGCCCAAGGTCACACGGCAGGCGACTAGCAGAGCCGGAATTGGAACCCAGGTCCTCTGATTCCCCGGCCCATGCTCTTTCCATTAATAATCCTTCCAGATTGTTCAAGATTGGAGTCCTGAAAATGAAGTCCCTTGATCCTTCTGAAAAGCGTTCTTTTAATAACAATCATAATGATGGCATTTGTTAAGCGCTTACTATGTGCAAAGCACTGTTCTAAGCGCTGGGGGGTTACAAGGTGATCAGGTTGTCCCACATGGGGCTCACAGTCTTAATCCCCATTTTACAGATGAGGTAACTGAGGCTCAGAGAAGTGAAGTGACTTGCCCAAGGTCACACAGCAGACATGTGGTGGAGCTGGGATTAGAACCCATGACCTCTGGCTCCCAAGCCCGGGCCCTGTTCATTGAGGCACACTGCTTCTCTTCTTTTAATAATAATAATGGTATTTGTTAAGCACTTACTATGTGCAAAGCACTGTTCTAAGCACTGGGGAGGTTACAAGGTTGTCCCACGGGGGGCTCACAGTTTTAATCCCCATTTTACAGATGAGGGAACTGAGGCCCAGACTTGCCCAAAGTCACACAGCTGACAGTTGGTGGAGTCAGGATTTGAACCCATGACCTCTGACTCCAAAGCCCAGGCTCTTTCCACTGAGCCACGCTGCTTTTACCTATCAGTAGCAGCATTGAGCATCTACTGTGTGCAGAGTAGTAAACTAACTGTTTGGGAGACAATAAAAGACTCCGAAGACTTGATCCCTGCCCTTAAGGAGCTCACCATCTAGCAGAGAAGCCTTACAGTCTAGCTAAAGCCTTAAAAAAAAATTCAGTGCCAAAGGTTTTAATGTTTAATGACCATAAAAGATGATCAGATTTATGCCACGGTGGAGGGGGTACTTTGTAGTTTGTGTCAGGTGGAACTATCATTTCTCTTCACGGAATGTTCCCGGTGAAGGGACAATCAACATTTTCATTTAAAAAGCAACAGGGGCTCATTGACTTTCACTTCGAAACAGTACATTTCCCAAGGGGGACTGATTCTGGACCATGGGCATTTAAGATTTGGGACGGTCGTGCCGAAATGAAGCTCACCATTTGTATTTTGTCAGAGAATAAAAATGCGCTGATTCTTTTTAGGCTGAGGGTTGAAAGGGAGAATTGCATGCTGCGAGTGTTTCCGGAGAATGGAGTTAGCTTTGGGGCTCCGGTCCCAGGAGGGTCAGCAAGGAACGAGACGGACGCCTCCGTGGCCACTGACCACTTGAGAGGACGGTCCGAGCCGCATCTCGACTGTGGCCGCCCTGGAGGCTTGGCTTGGGTCCTATGTGGGGCAAAGAGACAGATCATACGCCCAGGGTTCATTCACTCATTCATTCGATCGCATTTATTGAGCGCTGACTGCGTGCAGAGCACTGTACTAAGTGCTTGGGAAAGTACAATACAGGCTTCGGCGAGGGTCTGCGGGTATTCGCTCCCAAGTCGGTAATGTGCTTTATGGCCCACTCAGGGAAAGCTGTTCGATAATTTGAAAACCGTCAAGAGAGCTTCTGGTTACTGTTAGGCTTATAAGGAAGTCGCCTCAGATCCCATTTACGCGGCAGAGCCGAGTTTTTGGTCCTTGTGAAAGCTATAGCAGAGAAAGTCAAGCTATCTTATCAGAGAAAGTCAAGCGATAGGACGAGCAAAGTGGCTGATTGGCAGAATTGCTTCTCTCCTGAAAATCGGGACTGAGGAATTCTCCGTATCGCTTTTCCAGGTCAATGGCTCCTTCGATACCGCCTCTCAAAAAGGAAAGTAAAATCAGGGTGTTGCCAGCGACAGGCGGCTGGTGAAACTTTAGGAGAAACCTGAACCCCCGAAATCAAACGCTGCCCATATCGGAAGCCGAGGCCTCGACACATAAAATCCCCCCGACTGCATCTCTAACAACAGCAGCAGGGAATGAAGGCCCTCGATAAAGGTAAGATGTTTTACGGCCCATTAAAGTGAAGCAGTACTATATTGGCTTCAGATAGCCGGTGAATTAATAATCAAGATCTCCTACAGGGAGAAAGAACAGCCCTGACTCGGGAGTGGGACGAACCTCATCTCCCCATCCTGAAGTTGAAATTCAAACAGCGTGACAGCGGATTGACTTTTGGACATAAAATAGATGCACTCGATTCTTCCAGGTATAAAAGCGGCTGCCCAGCCAGCAGCTGCAGGATCCAAGAGTGAAGACCAACAGAACTGAGCCTTCTGCCCTAGATTTAATAGAGATCTACTATATATAATTTAACATATATTAAATGGCATATTATTAATTTTGCACTTACAGCCCTTCCCGCCATCTTTGTTGTACTGTACTTTTCCAAACGCTTAGTACAGTGCTGGGCACACAGCACTCGAGAAATACCACTAATGAGGAGAAGCAGCATGGCCTACTGACCAAGGCTCGGGTTCGGGTGTCAGAGGTCGTGGGTTCTAATTCCGGTTTCGCCTCGTCTGCTGTGTGACCTTGGGCAAGTCTCTTCACTTCTCTGGGCCTCGGTTACCTCATCTGTAAAATGGGGATTGAGACAGAGCCCCACGTTGGGACAACCTGAATACCTTGTATCTACGCCAGAGTTTAGAACAGTGATTGGCACATAGTAAGCGCTTAACAAATACCATTATTATTATTATTTTGAAAACCATGTCCCACACAATCCAAAGCATCCTTCCACTTCCCCACCCATTTCCCCTCCCTTCTGCATCACTGATGCACTTAAGTCTGTGACCCCTAAGCACTTTGATTGTCAACCCAGCTTCACAGCTCTAATGGACATATAGCAATCAATCACATATTTATTGAGTGCTTACCGTACGCAGAGCACTGTACCAAGCGCTTGGACGATTACAGCACAACAATATAAGGGACACATTCCTGCCCACAGGGAGCTTAGAGTTTATTTTACACTCTGTTGATATCCTTACCTGAGATTAAGATTATCATCTGTCTCCCCCACTGGCTCATTAGATTACTGAGGGCAAGGATTGTGTCTACTTACCCTACTGTACTCACCATGTGCTAAGTACAGTGCTCCACACATAGTAAGTACACAATAAATACCTTTGATTGATGGATTTGATTACTTGGTCTACTGAGAGGGGAGAGTAAGAAATCTTACTCCAAAAATTGCTCATCTTGAAGACAGCCAGTACTCTACTCAGAGATCCCACCCATCCTATGGCTCCAAGTCAGATAAACCCATCAGCCACATTCTACCTTTGGTTTCTCCATTGTACCTTCAATATTTATTTTGACTACGCTGCTTCTATAGACATAAACATATAGACACAGTCTTCCCTGTTGGAGGATAAACTCCTTGTGGACAGGCAACGGGTCACCTCTTCGTTTAGTACTTCCCAAAACAAAGCACCCACTGGATGCTCAGCAAATATTAATGCTACTGTGAGTCTAATAGTGAGTCGCTGGCCTGGCCTAGTGGAGAAAGCAGGGGCCTGGGAATCAGAAGGACCTGTGTTCTAATCCTGGCTCCACCACATCAGCTGTGTGACCTTGGACAAATCACTTCTCTGGGTCTCAGTTACCTTATCTGTAAAATGGGGATTAGGACTGTAAACCCTTATGGGACAGGGAAAGTGTCCAACCTGGTTAGCTTGTATCTACCCCAGTGCTTAGAACAGTGCTTGGCACATAGTAAACGCTTAACAAATACCATTACTATTATTATTAGGGGCCGATACAGGATACTGGAAGGAACCCATTTTCTCACAAGGAATCCTTGACCACAGCACTGGCCTGACCTTTCCCCTTTATTCTCCACCCTAAATCGACTTTCTCTCCCTGTACCTCATGGTGCTTCATCTATTTTTACCGGATCCAATTCCCTACGCTAGCCAGATCGTGGTCTGACAACATACAGACTGCAATCTTTAACTTCTCGGTCATTAATTCCGCTTTCAGATATGTCTGGTGTGCTCTTTAGATACCTTATGCAAACCACAAAACGCTCCTGAGAGACGGTAATACCCTGTTGGGCTCAAGGGGCTCACAATCAAAGAATAAGAGGTGGGGGATCGGTGGGGGACAGGAAATGGAGGACACATAAGAAAAGGGAAAACAGTGTGAAAAACAAGGACAAGAATACCTCAGTGGCCGCGGTCCACTGTGAATTAAGGATCAGTTTCACGGTCACACAGTCATTAAAGCCCCAATCACGGCAATCCCATCGCCAACACTCTTAATTCGGCAGGCCTATCATTGCTTCTAGCACTTACCCTGCCATGCTGCAGCAGAGCAGGATGGCAAAGGACGGTGGTAAACCCCTCTCTACTCTGTACGCTATTGGTGACGGGGACGTCTATACCTGCTCACTCTTCCAAGTGCTTAGTACATGCTCTGCTCACAGTTAAGCGCTAGATCGTTATCAGTGATTGATTGATTGCTTGATAATGGTGATGATGATGATGATGGAATTTGTGACAAGCACTGTTCTAAGTGCTGGGGTAATAATAATAATAATAATGTTGGTATTTGTTAAGCGCTTACTATGTGCAAAGCACTGTTCTAAGCGCTGGGGTGAACACAAGGATATGAGGTTGTCCCATGTGGGGCTCACAGTCTTAATCCCCATTTTACAGATGAGGGAACTGAGGCACAGAGAAGCAAAGTGACTTGCCCAAGGTCACACAGCAGATATGTGGGGGAGGCAGGATTCGAACCCATGACCTCTGACTCCCAACCCGCACTCTTTCCACTGAGCCACGCTGGGTAGATACAACCTAATCGGGGTGAGCGCGGTCCCTGTCCCACCGGGGACTCCCAGTCTTAACCCCCATTTTCCAGATGAGAGAACTGAGGTCCAGGGAAGTGAAGTCACACAGCAGACAAGGGGCCGAACCGGGATTAGAACCCAGGTCCTTCTGACTCCCAAGCCCGGGTTCTATCCATTAGGCTACACTGCTTCAGTGGACTATCTCCCAGGACATAGTAACTGCATAGTATAGTCTAGTAACCGTAGCCTGTCCGTCCTTGCCTTTCATCCTAGAGGGGTAGAAACTGAACATCCTGTGGCCCAAGGATGAAAATCTCAGGCCAGATCACAAGAAATCACCACATCTCTCCCGGCCCCTGGCCGTACTCATTCATTCAATCGTATTTATTGAGCGCACACTGTGTGCAGAGCACTGTACTCCTTCCCCGTACATCAGAGGCAGCATGGGACACTCCAGCAAAAGGAAAGAGGAATAGGGTGGGGTGGAGTGAGACTACAACACTTAACACTCTCCTGTGCCTCTGATTTCAGTGCCTTTTAAACACTGCTTGCATCAACCTCTCAGCTAATATTTAGGCAAGGTATTTTTCTTGTATAATTAACACTCCACACAAAAACTCCTTCCACTTCCCGTGACTGTGCTTTTAATAGCGTAGCTTCGGGTCTTCTTCAGAAACAATCAGCATTGTCACTTAATTTTCAACCTCCCAGCATTTAATTGAAGATTTGCAATATAATTAAAAAGGTAACTGCAGGGCAACTAGTTCTAAAACCCAGTGCTAAGTGGCTGAACCAAGTAAACTCATTCCATTTTCATGCTTTAGCAGTTCTATTCCTCTGTTGATAAAGAGTTTCCCAGTTCTAAATGCTAGGGCCTAGCTGTTAGCACATATTGGGTAGGGACCGTCTCTATATGCTGCCGACTTGTACTTCCCAAGCGCTTAGTACAGTGCTCTGCACACAGTAAGCGCTCAATAAATACGATTGAAAGAATGAATAACCACTTTGTGCAAATGTGACACACAGGGAGATTCTAGCCCCAACCTAGCCCTGGCCTGCTATCTGTCCTCACCCTGGGCCTCAGTTTCCTTCTCTGGAAAATGGAGACAGCACTGTGTCTCAGCCCAAAGAGCATGGGCTTGGGAGTCCACAGGTCATGGGTTCTAATCCCGGCTCCGTCACTTATCTGCTGCGTGACTTTGGGCAAGTCACTTTCATTCACTCATTCAATCGTATTTATTGAGCGCTTACTGTGGGCAGAGGACTGTACAAAGCGCTTGGGAAGTACAAGTCGGCAACAGATAGAGGCGGTCCCTACCCAACGGGCTCACAGTCTAGAAGGGGGAGACAGACAACAAAACAAAACAAGTAGGCAGGTGTCAAAACCATCAGAAGAAATAGAATGATAGCTGTATGCAAGTCATTAATAAAATCAATAGAGTAATAAATATGTATAAGTAATAATACGTATAAAGTAATATGTATAAAGTAATAAACATGTACAAATATATTCAAATGCTGTGGGAAGGGGAAGTGGGTAGGGCTGGTGGGGGGGACTGACACTGGCAGCCATCTAAGCCACTTTTGGCTACAGGAATTTTCTGAAAGTCTGAATCCAGAATAACACAACCACAAGTGTTTTCATTTTTTAGGGAGTTGTTTCCAAGCCCAGTGGGTAGCATTTCCTCGTGATTGAGAAGCAGGGTGGCCTCCTGGAAAGAGCACGGGCCTGGGACTCAGAGGACCTGGGTTCTAATCCCTGCTCTGACAATTCCTTGCTGTGTTACCTTGGGCAAGTCACTTAACTTCTCTGTTCCTCAGCTCTCCTGTTCTCCCTCTTACCATGTCTCCATGTCATGGTAACAATACCATGATTATTATTTCCTCAGTCCCTGATTCTCCATTAAACTAGATCTAAGATTCTTTACATGATAAAAAGGAAACAGAACAAGGTATTAGACCAAAGCACAAGCCAAGCCCTGTTTCCTTTGAGCTCATTATTATTAAGTAGTATAATAACAATAATAATAATGATATCTTAATATCTTAATAATAACTCTTCTAGAATGTGAGCCCGCTGTTGGGTAGGGACCGTCTCTATATGTTGCCAACTTGTACTTCCCAAGCGCTTAGTACAATGCTCTGCACACAGTAAGTGCTCAATAAATACAATTGAATGAATGATTAATAATACTGTGTGTCAAGCACTAGTCTAAGCACCAGCAGAGATTCATTCAATCATATTTATTAAGCACTTACTGTGTGCAGAGCACTGTACTAAGCGATAGATAAAAGCTGATCAGGTTTAAGACAATCCCTGTCCCAATTGTGGCTCACAGTCTTAGTCCCCATTTTACAGGTGAGGTAACTGAGGCCCAGAGAACCGAAGTGACTTGTCCAAGGTCACACAGCAGACAAGGAGAGGAAATGGGAAGAGAACCCAGGTCCTTCTGTCTCCAGGGACTATGCTCTATCCACTAGGCCATGCTGCTTCTCCTCATTAGGTAGATGCTAAGTAGTTGAAAAGTCTAAATTCAGTCAATCAATCAGTCCTGACCATATTGGTGGCAATTAGCTATATTTGTCACTTGGATAATTTGTACAACTGAAGAGCTACTCTGATTCTCACCTCATCTTCAGGCCCACTTCTAATTAATCCCATTATGAATACTGGTCTAATTTCTAGCTCCTAAGCTATCCAGCCCTAGAGTTTTTGTGATACAGCATGAAAAGTCACTTAACTTCTCCATGCCTCAGTTACCTCAACTGTAAAATGGGGATTAGGACTGTGAGCCCCACGTGGGAGAAACAGCGTGGTTTAGTGGAAAGAGCACGGGTTTGGGAGTGGGAGGTTGTGGGTCCTAATCCCAGCTCTCCCACTAATCAGCTGTGTGACTTTGGGCTGTGTGACTGTGAGCCTCAGTTACCTCATCTGTAAAATGGGGATTAATGCAGAGAGCCCCACGTGGGACAGGGACTGAGTCCAACCTAACTACCCCAGTGCTTAGTACAGTGCCTGGCACATAGTAAGCACTTAAATACCATAAATAATAAATAATACATAATGGTCAATCGATCATATTTACTGAGTGTTTGCTGTTTGCAGAGAACTGTACTAAGCTCATGGGAGAGTACAATATAAGAGAGTTGGTAGACCTGCTCCTTGTCATTCACTCGTTCAATCGTATTGAGCGCTTACTGTGTGCAGAGCACTGTACTAAGCGCTCGGGAGGTTTAAATCAGCAACAGGTAGAGACGGTCCCTACCTAACAACGGGCTCACAGTCTAGAAGGGGGAGACAGACAACAAAACAAAACAAGTGGACAGGTGTCAATACCATCAGAATAAATAGTCATAGCTGTATACACATCATTCATAAAATAAATATAGTAAATACAAATAAAATAGGGTAGTAAACATGCACAAATATATACAAGTGCTGTGGGGAGGGCGGAGGGAGGGGGTGGTAGGGAGGGGAGGAGGAGAGGAAATATAATATAGCCATATAGAGAAGCAGCGTAGAGAAGTAGTGTGGCTCAGTGGAAAGAGCAGGGGCTCTGGAGTCAGAGGTCATGGGTTCAAATCCCACTCCACCAATTGTCATCTGTGTGACTTTGGGCAACTCACTTAACTTCTCGGTGCCTCAGTTCCCTCATCTGTAAAATGGGGATTACGACTGTGAGCCCTCCATGGGACAATCTGATCACCTTGTAACCTCCCCAGTGCTTAGAACAGTGCTTTGCACAAAATAAGTGCTTAATAAATGCCATCATCATCATCATATTACCCTCAGCAGCAGGTCAAAGGGAAAAGTGGCAATTGATCTCACTCCCTAAAGCTCACTCAGAACCTGCAAACACTTCACAGCCCAGAACAGATGATAAAACGTTTCTTTGGAAGAATCGCTTCCCTTTGTTCGATCTTCACGGTCAGAAGCAGCATGGCTTGGTGGAAGGAGCCCGGGCTTTGGAATCAGAGGACATGGGTTCTAATCCTGTCTCCACCACGTGCCTGCTATGTGACGTTGGGCAAGCCACTTTACTTCTCTGGGCCTCAGTTACCTCATCTGTAAAATGGGAAGACTGAGAGTCCCACCTGGGACAAGCTGCTTATCTTGTACCCCAGTGCTTAGAACAATGCTTGGCACACAGTAAGCGTTTTAACAAATACCATTATTATTATTATTAGCGGACAGATCACAGCCGTGGGAGTCAAAACGACTTGGGTTTGAATCCCGGATCCGCCACTTGTCTGCTGTGTGAACTTGGGCAAGTCACTTCACTTCTCTGTGCCTCAGTTCCCTCATCTATAAAAGGGGGATTAAGACTGTGAGCTCCATGTGGGACATGGACTGTGTGAAACCTGAGGATCTTGCATCTGCCTTAGTGCTTAGAACCGTGCTTGGTGCATAATAATAATCAATAATAATTATGGTATTTGTTAAGCTCTGACTATGTGCCGGGTATAGAAAGTGTTGAACAAATACGATTTTTTAAAAATCCCCATTTTACAGATGAGGCACAGAGGAAGTGAAGTGACTTGGCCAAGGTCACCTGGCAGACAAGCGGTAAATCTGGCATTAGAACCCAGGACCTTTAACTCCCAGGCCTCTGCTCTATCTAGTAGACCACACTACTTATAATATCACGCTACTTTTCTACCGAAAGACATTAGGTTGAAAACACACATTAAAGAGGGAAAGGTGCTTTAAGTGAGACTTTGGGCAGCTAGGCAATGTCTGCTCAGAAAATGGCAGTGAGGTTCATTTTGGTTTGGGTTTTTCACTGCAAAGTGCAGGCTCTGGTACTCTGTTGGCACCACTAGCGACAGATGGGCTAGGGGAGGCCAGAGGGGCTGCTTTTGATCATTATTTAATAACCATCTTGAAAATCTTTGAGAGTGGGACACTGAAAGTATCTGAAAACCGTTCCCCTGAGGCACTGGGTGAAATCCAGCTGGACTCTAGAAGGGTTTTGACCTGCCTTGGAGCTGTTCCATCCATTCATTCATTCAATCATATTTATTGAGCACTTACTGTGTGCAGAGCACTGTACTAAGCGCTTGGGAAGTACAAGTCAGCAAAATATA
This sequence comes from Tachyglossus aculeatus, assembly GCF_015852505.1. NCBI lineage: Eukaryota > Metazoa > Chordata > Mammalia > Monotremata > Tachyglossidae > Tachyglossus > Tachyglossus aculeatus. The sequence continues at coordinate 618,269 of NC_052080.1, forward strand.
GAGACGGTCCCTACCCAACAACGGGCTGGCAGTCTAGATTGAAGGCACATCTCCTCCAAGAGGCTGTTTCTAAGCCTTCTTGCCCTCTTCATTCATTCAATCGTATTTACTGAGCGGTTACTGTGTGCAGAGCACTGTACTAAGCGCTTGGGAAGTACAAATTGGCAACATTCCCACTCCCTGCTGCATTGCCTTTACACTTAGATTTTCTCTCTTAATTCACCTTCCCTCAGCTCCACAGCACTTAGGTACATATCCACAATTTATTTTTGTATATTAATGTTTGTCTCCCCCCACTATGCTGTAAGGTCATCGTGGGCAAGGAACATGTCTACCAATTCTGTTATATTGTTACGTTGTAACTGCCCAAGAGCTTAGTACGGTGCATTGCATTCATTCAATCGTATTTATTGAGCGCTTACTGTGTGCAGGGCACTGTACTAAGCGCTTGGGAAGTGCTCGAAAAATACAATTGATTGATTGACTAGTTGATGTAGTTTGGACCTGTATAATTACTAAGGGAGCAGGACCCTAACCTAACAATAACGTTTTCCCTTGGAGGCTAATTATCTATTCCAAATCTTCCCGATTCTGACTCTTAGCTAACTTTGGCCTCCAATCTGGTAAATCACCAGTTATCGTTATCATTGTGGGGTTGAAACTGAATTAGATTTAACTGCTTCTCTGGCTCCTTATGTGGTCAAGAAGCAAGTCGTCTCGTTTAATGGTGGTAAGGCCGAGACGAAAATGTTAAATGGGGGAGTCAATTGCAAGGTCGTTCCTTTTTTCCAAGTAATGAAAACCTAGTACTTCGTGCACTGTACAATTACGGGCTAATGATACAGTCTACAGAGTGGCTCTCAGAACTTGTTCAATTTTAGCACACTGATTTAAGCCATTTCAGAGTATCATTTGGAGGATTAAGTATTAACGAGACGCATTAGTCACAATTCAAACGCTCCCCAAGCTACCTGTACTTTCACAGACAGACACAGAAGGTCGGGAAAGATGAAGCTAAGACAACAATCGAACCCGATGAGTATATGTTAAAGTGGAAACGGTGAGAAATGTGGAATGTTTACCAACCCTCAGCTGAATCCCAAAGCCCTCAGGAGACGGCATGACTCTTCTGAGAAATTGATCCTCGGGGCTCAAAATCCCAAGGCAGAGATCATTCGATGGTTCTTTTGAACCCTCCTGGGTGTAGTCTACAACAGAAAGGGCCACGCTGAGCACGTACAATCTGAATTGGATCAGCATGGACAGCCAATCGGGACTGAGTGAGGACCTTTAATTGGAGTGTTTCTTTTTGTTCCCTCTGAAATCACCAGGTTGATTTTCCCAACCGTCCACTTGGGACCGATTTAGACACAGCCCAGGTGTAGGAACAATATGGCAAGAAAAGCACCATTCGATATAAAACAGGATACGAGCTCCATGTTTCCAAGATAGCGAGGAGTTTCTCATTGTCTTCCAAACTGGAAAAAGTCTGATTCATCTTCCTATGGATATGTAGCCTACACAATAATAATTACGGCCTCTATTAAGCACTTAAATCACGCTAAGCGCTAGAGTCAATGAAAGTCATGAGATTGGACCTAATCACTATGCAACACTGGAGCTTACGATCGATCTTATCCCCATTTTACAGATGAGGAAACTGAGGCCCAGAGAGGTCATAGTGACTTCACCCACGGTCACACATCAGGTCAGTGCTAGGAGAGGGATTAGAAGGTGGGTCTCCCTGACTCACAGTCATCGCACATGACCTCTCCTCCTCTTCCTGTAAAACGAATTTTCCAGGTCACTGAGCCCCAGAGTTAACTCTGACTCGGCTAATTACCTGCATTCTTGAGGAAATGATTTTGGGGGGGTCGTGGAAAAATCGAGATAACTGAAGTCGGTGGTCAGGCCCTCTCTGGACAAGCGTGTTGCCCAGAAGCAAACTCTACTCTAAAAAAAATTCTGGTTTCGGCCAGAATACGTGGAAGCAAATTCTAAAGCAAACATGGAAACGTACTTCAGAACGATGGTAAAGAACCAGTCTTCATAAAAGATTGTCTCCTAATTGTTAACAAATGAATAATCAGGGTTGATATATGAACAACATCAACAATAGGAAGCCCTGCAATATTTGGACATGAGATCAAACTACAAAGAGATAAGCCAGAGACAGCACACCCAAGAAAAAGCAATACTGTCTGACTATTTTGCCTAGTGAATAACACTGCCAACACTGGCTGAGGTTAGGAAAAGAACTGAGGAGGAAATAGTAAGAAAGGAAGGGATAGAGGATGGGAAGAACTCAGAGAAAATACCACAGCTGTATCTTCCTCCCGGAGCTGCAATGAATGCTTAGTTTTGAGACTGCAGTCCATCAAAAGAAAAAGGGGAAAAATGAAAGCTTTCAGTTTAGGAGAATAACATGCCGCAGAGTGACAGCAAATCACATGCAGAAAAGTCTCTACTATTTTGAAATTATAACTACCCTGACTGCAGAGCAAATAGAATAAAACGAGTTTGCTGTTAAACTTCCTGAGGAATAAAATGAAGATTCTCCTCTACAATCGCTCAAGCATATTTACTGAGTGCTTAATAATAACAATAATAATAATAACTGTGATATTTGTTAAGCACTTCTTATATGTCAGGCACCATACTAAGTGCAGGTATGAATACAAGCGAATGGGGTTGGACCCCATCCTTGCCCCACACGGGGCTCATGGTTTTAATCCCCATTTTACAGATGAGGTACTTGAGGCAAACAGAAATGAAGTGACTTGCCCAAGGCCACACATCACACAAGTGACAGAACTGGGATTAGAACCAATGACCTTCTGATTCCCAGGCCCATGCTCTATGCATTATTCCATTCTGCTTCCCTAATTAATGGGCGTAAAGCCCTGGACTAAGTGCTTGGAAGAGTACAACAACAATATAACAGAAACGTTCTCTGTCCACAGTGAGTTAATAGTCTAGAGGGGGAGAAAGACAATAATATAAATAAATTACGGATATAGACAGAAGTGCTGTGGGTCTGAGTGGGGTGCGGTGAATAAGGGGAGCAAGTCGAGGTGAGACAGAAGGGAGTAGGAAAAGAGGCAATGAGGGTTTAGCCAGGGAGGGCCTCTTGGAGGCGATGGGCTTTGAAGGTCGGGAGAGAAATTGCTTGCCAGATATGAAAAGGGAGTGACATTACAGACCAGAGGCAGGACGGGGGTGAGAGGTCAGCGGTGATCAGTTAATTAATTAATCATCACCATCAATCGTATTTATTGAGCGCTTACTATGTGCAGAGCACTGTACTAAGCGCTTGGGAAGTACAAATTGGCAACATATAGAGACAGTCCCTACCCAACAGTGGGCTCACAGTCTAAAAGGGGAAGACAGAACAAAACCAAACATACTTACAAAATAAAATAAATAGAATAGATATGTACAAGTAAAATAAATAAATAAATAGAGTAATAAACATGTACAAACATATATACATATATACAGGTGCTGTGGGGAAGGAAAGGAGGTAAGAAGTTAATTAATGATTAATGATTATCATTAATTAATTATAATTAATGATATTCATCAAGCACTTACTGTGTGCAGCGCACTGTACTAAGCACTTGGGAGAGTACAATATAACAGAGTCAGTAGACACGTTCCCTTTCGTCAATCAATCGATTAATGGCATTTATTGAGCACTTACTGTGTGTGAAGCACTGTACTAAGTGCTTGGGAGAGTTCAAAATAATAGAGCTGATGTACGCGTTCTCTGCCCACAAGGAGCCTACGAAGTCCGGACGCTGAACTGAGCCGAAAGGACGGCACACGGTATCTGGCATTTTCTGAAATCCCACCTGTTTGTGCACAGTCAGATTAGGGGTGACCATTGCAGTTGGACCTTTGTCTGTTGATTTTACACACTCTGAAGGTCGCAACTCCGCAAGGTCCTGAGCACATGATTCCAGGCCAGTGTCGAGCTCAGCCCGGAGGGAAGAGTCAATCCCCCGCTGACAAGGCAGAACAGAAAAGGCAGTATGCTTTCAGTTCTTCTTCTTGAATGCCTTTGTGCGTCTCAGAACCGGGCAAATTTGAGCCAGCAATTATTTTTGAAATTTGGATTCACTGTAGCATATATAAAAAGGCAAGGCTGATCTATAGTGCCGCACTGAGAACTCTGTGTATCTCTAGTTGTTTAGGAAATCTAACAGACCAAGGCGTTCTTGATTCTCCATCTATTTACATGAGTCTTCAGTATGGGGAAGAGTCTTGTAATTAGTATTCAGGAGTTGTTCACTGGATCATGGAGCCTTGGGTCATTCCACTGGACTCAGAGCACCAATCTGCCTTGGAGGTGGCCAATTAGATTAATTGGCTGAGTCCACGAACATCTTCCAACTTGCTGCTTTCTACCGACTTGCAGCGTGAGAGCAGCGTGGCTCAGTGGAATGAGCACGGGCTTGGGTTGTGGGTTCTAATCCTGGCTCTGTCACTTATCAGCTGTGTGACTTCAGGCAAGTCAAGATTTCCTTTACTTCTCCATGCCTCAATTCATCTCAGCCATAAAATGGGGATTAATAATAATACTACTAATAATAATGGTATTTGTTAAGCGCTTACTATAAGAATAATAATAATGGTATTTGTTAATCGCTTACTATAATAGTAATAATGGTATTTAAGCATTTACTATGTTCCAAGCACTGTTCTAAGCACTGGGGTAGATACAGGGCAATCAGGTTGTCCCTCGTGGGGCTCACAGTCTTAATCCCCATTTTACAGATGAGGCACAGAGAATTTAAGACTGTGATTAAGATTAAGACTGTGAGTCCCAAGGGGGACAACCTGATTACCTTGTATCTACCCCAGCACTTAGAACAAGTGCTTGGCACACAGTAAGTGCTTAACAAATACTATTATCATTATTATGCTTGAAATATTTTGCAATTAGCAACAGCAAAAGTATTATTTTGGACTCTTGGGCTCTTTTTTTTTTTTTTTTAACATATATGAGCCTACTTTTTGCAGCCTTGCCTGCCTCCCAGATAAAAGCCAGGAGTCAGCTTCCAAGGGGAGCAAGGCCATCAAGAAGTAAGTGGCGAGTGTAAGCCAGACTGTGGATGCTACAACCTACCCTCCTGGCAGGCAGGGATTGTGTTTAACAACTCTGTTGTATTATACACTCCCAAGCGCTTAGTACAGTGCTCTGCACACAGTGAGGGCTCAATAAATAAATGACTGGCTACCTCGCAGAAGAGACAGCCTACAACTGGGACGGTGAATCCCATGTTGACCTTTTCAGACACACAGGGAAACACAGGTGACCTTCACCGACAGTAACATTGTCTCCAGATATGAAGGGCATATGAATGCATAAGAGCAATGCACTGTACTTTTTTTAATGGTATAAGCTCAGCACTTACTACTGTTTAAAACACTGGGGTAGATAATAATAATAATAATAATAATAATAATAATAATAATGGAATTTATTAAGTGCTTACTATGTGCAAAGCACTGTTCTAAGCACTGGAGAGGTTACAAGATGATCAGGTTGTCTCCCAGGGGGCCTCACAGTCTTCATCCCCATTTTACAGATAAGGTAACTGAGAAGTTAAGTGACTGGCACAAAGTCACACAGCTAATTGGCGGAGCCGGGATTAGAACCCATGACCTCTGACTCCAAAGCCTGTGCTCTTTCCCACTGAGCCACGCTGCTTCTCTATACAAGTTAATGAGGTTGGACACGGTCCCTGTCCCACATGGGGCTCCCATTCTTCATCCCCATTTTACAGATGAGGGAACTGAGGAACAGAGAAATGAAGTGACTTGCCCAAGGTTACACAGCATTCATTCATTCGTATTTATTGAGCGCTTACTGTATGCAGAGCACTATACTAAGCGCTTGGGAAGTCCAAGTTGGCAACATATAGAGCCGTGCTCTCTCCGCTAGGCCACGCTGCTTCATTTCTGAAAGGAGTCAACTGAAAAGAAGCTCTGTTTCCACCATGGATAGAAATTGCAAGGTTCAAGAGGGCAGCATCAAAACCTCAGGGATAAACAACTATGCACTGACCTCCAGACATAGAGATACATTCATTTTTAAGACATCCAATTAAAAAGGATTTTTACCACTTAAATGGCCAATTAACTAGCAATTTCCACCTCACAGAATTCGGGTGAAAGTCTGAGAAAAATGATATTTTGTGTTAATCTCTATGCTTCCCTTAAGGCTTCATCTTAATTATACTGAAATGAAAATGATGCCTGCTCTAAGGTGTAAGCTTCTTGTGGGCAGGGGACATGTCTACCAACTGTGTTGCATTTCATTCTCCCAAGTGCTTAGTTCAGTGCTCTGCACACAGTGAACACAATGAATACCATTGATTGATTGATTTGCTGAATAATAATAATGATGGTATTGTTATAATAATAATAATAATGACATTTATTAAGCACTTACTATGTGCAAAGCACTGTTCTAAGTGCTGGGGTAGATACAAGATAATTAGGTTGTCCTTCTGGGGCTCACATTCTTAATCCCCGTTTTCCAGATGAGGAAACTGAGGCACAGAGAAGTTAAGTGATTGACCCAAGTCACACCTGATACGTGGCAGAGCACACATTAGAACCCACGACCTCTGACTCCCAAGCCTGTGCTCTTTCCACTAAGCCTAGCTGCTTCTTTAATAAAAGTGCTCAGTACAGTACTCCATACATAGTAAGAGCCTAATAGATACCATGGATTGATTGATTTGCTGAATAAGAGCATCCTATTAGAGAAGCACCTCTGTTGAGTTTCAAAGATCCTAACCGGGAAGCGAAAACAGTTCTGCATGTCAGAGATCTGTGACCATCAAATCCAAATGGAATTCTCCAGGACTGTGCATGCCACTGCTGCAGATTCAATAAACTACACCAATTTTAGGGAGCATAGATGGTTCTTGCCATTCAATCATGCTGATGACCAGGCTAGTTTCCCTCATTAAAGGATAAGAAATGAAGAACCTACTTAGACTGTGAGCTCCACGTGGGACAGGGACTGTGTCCAACCTGACTGTTTTGTATCTACACAAACACTCAGTACAGAGTCTGACACACAGTAAGTGCTTAGCGGAATCCACCCCCCCCTAAAAAAAAAAAATAGCGTGATTGGATTCTTAGATATTGGAGCCGCCACCAATATCTGAAAGCAAAATGTTCTCTTTAACATCCAGAAAATTCCTCAAATCGGCATTCTGGATTTGGTAGGCAATTATGTTGTTGACTTGATCAGGAATACCAAGTGAGTGATGCATTCTGAACCCAGTGATGACATCCTCTGCGAGCAACCATCACACCCATCTGTAAACGTTTACAACTTACAACATTCACACCTCCACGTTGCTCTGGAGCATGTTCAGAGGTCATGATCATTTTGTACAGCTCTAGCATGTCATTTAAGATAGAACTTTTGACTGTTCACGGTTCAGAGGAGAAGGCTTAGAGGCCCACATTGAAAAAGTCCAGTGTCACATCATATTTTTGTAAAGCTGTCTGTACTCAAAAACAATGGGCTCTCATATTCGAATGCAAAGCTACAGAACCACCCAAATCCAATTTCTTTCCCCAAGCTGAATGGGACCCTTTGTTTCTCAGATCATCTGCAAGGGATTAGAGAAGGGAAAACAACTCAGCAAGTGATTTACTGTGGATTAAACAATAAACCTAATTATCTGCTCTCAAAACACTCCTCATTCCGAAGCAAGCATTTTCACCTTGTAAATCTGCTCTGAAACAAAGTGTGAAGGCTTAAGAGGCTCCCAGAAATGCAGAATAGACTCTATTGCTCATAACATTCTGTCTATAAGGATTGGCACCTTGCATGCTCACAAAGCCCGACCTAGGGAAGCGCAAGGAGTCCTCCAAAGGCTGCAACACAGACCACAGGCTACTGTCCGGAGGTAGATGGGCCGCAAACCAAGGTGCAATCCATGTCTGTGACGAGAAGAAGCGTGGCCCGTGAAGAGAAGAAGCTACGGCCCAAGCCGGTGAGTCACAAGGACCTGGTTTCTAATTCCGGCTCCACCACTGTGTGCTGTGTGACCTTAGGCAAGTCACTTCACTTCTCCATGCCTCAGTTTCCTCATGTGTAACATGGCGGTTAAGACTGCGAGCTCCATGTAGGTGCAGTTCAACCTGATTAATTCGTACTTACCCCGGGGCTTAGTGCAGTGCCTGGCATGTAGTAAGGGCTTCACAGATACAATAAAAATAAAAAAGAAGAGACCGGCTCCTGAAGATATTGGAACAAATGCTAGCAGGCAAACAGGTCTCTTTAGGAGGGGTAGTGGGGATGTCCAACCTCCCAAGGGGGTAAGGGGAGTCTGGGGTCTGTCAGACAAACCCTCATTTTGCCATCCAAAACAGCGTGGCCAGCCACTACCCCCTTCAGTCTTCACTTAAGGGGTCATGCCCTCGGGCAGGAGAACAGGATGCCAGGAATCAATCAATCAACCAATCAATTGTATTTATTGAGCACTTACTGTGTGCAGACCACTATACTAGCACTGGGGAGAGTACAACATAATAACTGAGTTGGTATCCTGCCCACAATAATAATGATGACATTTATTAAGTGCTTACTATGTGCAAAGCACTGTTCTAAGTGCTGGGGAGGTTACAAGGTAATCAGGTTGTCCCACGGGGGTCTCACAGTCTTCATCCCCATTTTACAGATGAGGGAACTGGGGCCCAGAGAATAATAATAATAATTATAATAATGGCATTTGTTAAGCGCTTACTATGTGCAAAGCACTGTTCTAAGCGCTGGGGAGGTTATAAGGTGATCAGATTGTCCCACGGGGGGCTCACAGTCTTCATCTTCATTTTACAGATGAGGGAACTGGGGCCCAGAGAAGTGAAATGACCTGCCCAAAGTCACACAGCTGACCATTGGCGGAGCAGGGATTTGAACCCCTGACCTCTGACCCCAAAGCCCGTGCTTTTTCCACTGAGCCACAATGACTTTACAGTCTAGAGGGGAAGACAATATAATCTGGTTCAAAGGGAGATGATAATGATTGTGGCATTGGTTAAAGCGCTTACCATGTGACAAACTATACTTAGGGTAGATACAAGTTAATCAGATCAGATACAATCCCTGTTCTACAAGGGGCTCACAGTCCAGGAAAGAGGAAGAATAAGTACTGAATCCTTATTTTAGAGATGAGGAAACAGAAGCAATAAGAAGTGAAGTGACTTGGCCAACATAACACAGCAGGCAATTGGCAGAATCGGCAGTAGAACCCAGATTCTGGCTCTTTCCGCTAAACCATGCTGTTCTGGGGGCCAGTGGGTTGCCAATACTACTGGAGCTGCTGAATTATATTTGATTAGTGCCCGGTATGTATAAAGCACCATGGTCAGACTACTGCCAAAGGGTTTAGGTTCTATTCTAATTGCATTATTATTTTTATTATTACTATTACTACTAATAATAGTAACATTAATAGAGCCGGTTTGTGACTTTTACCATACTAGACACTTGAGAATACACAAAAGCCAATACACTGACTCTTTTCAACATCCAAATGAATCCTCTTTCCACCGTAATCCCCAGTGTAGACACAGTCCCTAAGGCTCTGTCATAGGAGATCACATTTGCTCACTCTGAGTCTTGGAAGAAGTCAATGCAACACCTTGGTTGATCCCGCCATCAGAATGGGTCCAACACACCACTGTTACAATAACTGGTATTTGTTATGTGCTTACTGTGTGTCAAGGACTCTACTAAGCACTGGGGTAGACACAAAATAATCGGATCACACGAGCTCATGGGCTAAGTAAGAGGGAAAATGTATCTGGAATCCCCATTTTACAGATGAGGAAACTGAGGCACAGAGGAAATGAAGTGACTTATCCAAGGTCTCACAACACATACATGAAAAGCAGCGTGGGTCAGTGGAAAGAGTCCGGGCTTTGGAATCAGAGGTCATGGGTTCAAATCCCGGCTCCGCTAATTGTCAGCTGTGTGACTTTGGGCAAGTCACTTCACTTCTCCGAGCCTCAGTTCCCTCATCTGTAAAATGGGGATTAAGACTGTGAGCCCCCCGTGGGACAACCTGATCACCTTGTAACCTCCCCAGCGCTTAGAACAGTGCTTTGCACATAGTAAGCGCTTAATAAATGCCATCATTATTATTATTAAGGCGGAGCCAGGATTAGAACCCAGGTCCTCTAACTCCCAGACTCATGTTCTTTCCATTAGATCACACGGCTTGCTACTGCTTCCATTGTTGTGCATCACCGAACACAACTAGACTTCTAAAATTCTCCAGATATTCTAGGCGTTATTTGGAACACTGACTATAAAGACAAGAGCAATTTATTTTCATCTAGGTTTCATACCTGAAATGGATGCCAAAGGGTCCTGATGTTGAAGAGGATTTTTACCCAGATTGTGAAAATGAAGACCTGCCTCCACTTCACTTTACTGTTTCACAGACAGAGTTCTCACGGTATATTCTGAACCAAATCCTGGTTATTAATAGGCATTATTTTCTTGAACCCAAGGATCGGGCTTATAAGATCTGAATCCAAATTCATTCGAGGCACAAAAACATTACTGTAATGCCGTCCCAATGGATTTGCATATAGATGGTTCACCACACTCCCTAGCATGAATGCAGCCTTAATTAAATGTTTTCAAATCCTCTGATATGAGGGGGATTTTATACACACAATATCAATTACAAGATTCCGGTCAATGTAACAGAGTTAGATAAGAGCCATGCTGAAATGTAGTTTCCTTAATTAGGAGAGTACTATTTAAATGGTAAGGTCTTATCAAGCCAGTGAAACTTTTCACCTAAAAAAGGCAGCAATTCTCAGTGACCAGTTCTCCCCAGGCCCACATGATAAGGCTGCCTAGGGGAGAGAGTACAAATCTCGGAGTCAGAAGACCTGAGTTCTAATCCCAGCTCTGCCGCTGGTCTGCTGTGTGACCTTGGTCAAGTCATTTAACTTCTCTGTGACTCAGTAACCTCCTTGCTCATTCAATCGTATTTATTGAGCGCTTACTGTGTGCAGAGCTTGTTCACTGGGGATTAAGAATGTGAGTCCCATATGGGACATAACTGTGTCCATCCTAATCAGCTTGTATCGATCCCAGTGTTTAGCACAGTACCTGGCATATTTTAAGTACTTAACAAATACCTTAAAAAATTAAAAAAAAACACAGCCCCGCACTGCCCTGCAAGTCTTCAGCCCCAAACTTGAGAAAACCCAGGGTGAAGGAATCTTTCATCTGGCCTGGCTCAGCCACAGTGTTAACCGTTCCTTAGTTTTGTGTACAAATATTAAGGGCTTTGCCCAAAGGAAGGCTGCCATGAATACTGTGGACTGTGAGCCCACTGTTGGGTAGGGACCGTCTCTATATGTTGCCAAACTTGTACTTCCCAAGCACTTAGTACAGTGCTCTGCACATAGTAAGCGCTCAATAAATACGACTGATTGATTGAATGATTGATTGATCATGGGGACCACGGATTTCTCTAATGGCACTCATTCTTGCCCATGTAAAAATGCAGCGCAGTCCCACAGAGAATACCACCAGGCTCTAATATCACAAACTCCATTATGACTAGGAATAATTGGAAGGTGGCAGAAAAAATGGCACCCTTCTCCTTTAGTAGCCAAATAAGGACTTGAGATTCTACTAAACCACTCAAAGTTCGACAAAGCAGCGGTAAACAATGAAAATGCTCAACTGTCTACAAATTCTATTAATATAAAGGTCTTTCCAACGTGGTGATAATGGCTTTTAATAATAACGGTGCAGGACTTTAATGGCAGTCTGAAAGGTTGCAGTCTATTAATTCTTTCATGTCCCTCGGGATAACATAAGTGACTTTGGCATATTAGTTGACTTGCGATAATTTGTCATCATTCCTCTTGCCACAGCTGTACTTTTATCTCTAGAAAACAAGTCATCTGAGGCTTCATCAGCTCAGCCCAGCTCTGGAGACGGCGGTCAGGTGCGGCCCGGGTAATAATAATAATAATAATGATGATGATGATGGTATTTGTTAAGTGCTTACTATGTGCACAGCACTGTTCTAAGTGCTGGGGAGGTTACAAGGTGATCAGGTTATCCCACGGGGGGGCTCACAGTTTTAATCCCCATTTTACAGATGAGGTAACTGAGGCCCAGAGAAGTTAAGTTAAGAAGTTAAGGAGGGGGTCTGGCCGGGGAATAAGTCAGGGGACGAGGCTGGCGGTCAGAGGGGAAGCTCTGCACCTGAACCAAGGCTGCTGCAGGAACACGAGGGGCCTGGGGCCAACGGATAATGGAGATGGCGGGGACTCACCAGGGGCCCTTGGCAATGGAATTTGGGTGCTTCTGTACTCCTGCCCTTTCGTGCCAGACTGTAAATTCTCCTAGCATCCCCCATCCCTGCCCAAAGCTTCCCAAAGGGACCCGGAGACGGAGGGGAACTCAGCGGGACGGAAGCAGGTTGCAAGCAGAACGAGTTGGAGATAATAATAATAGTGGTGTTTGTAAGGCACTGTGTGACCTTGGGCAAGTCCCTTAACTATTCTGTGCCTCAGTTTCCTCAACTTTTTCCCCTTCTTCCTCTCATTCATTCAATCGTATTTATTGAGCGCTTACTGTGTGCAGAGCACTGTACTAAGCGCTTGGGAAGTACAAGTTGGCAACCTTAATAAATCTCCTCCCCATCCCCCCCACCCTACCTCCTTCCCTTCCCCACAGCACCTGTATATATGTTTGCACAGATTTATTACTCTATTTTACTTGTACTTATTTACTATTCTATTTATTTTGTTAATGATGTGCATTTAGCTTTAATTCCATTTGTTCCGACGACGTGACACCTGTCCACATGTTTTTGTTTTGCTGTCTTCTCCCCCTTCTAGACTGTGAACCCGTTGTTGGGTAGGGACCATCTCTATATGTCACCAACTTGTACTTCCCAAGTGCTTAGTTCAGTGCTCTGCACACAGTAAGTGCTCAATAAATACGATTGAATGAATGAATGAACTGTAAAATGGGGATATCTGATCTACCTGTTCGCCCTCCTACTTAGGACTGTAGCCCCATGTGGGACAGGGACTGCGTTCAAACTAACACAGTCGTTACCTTACAGCCGTTACAGTTCGTAACTATCCCAGTGCTTAGAACAGTGCTTGACACATAGTAAGAGCTGAATAAATGCCCTAGGAAAAAATCTACAGAGCACCTCAATCGGCTGGTTTTGTTAAACAAGCAGGAGAGAATGTTGGTAAACACTAGCTAGAGAAAACAAAGCTAATACGCAACACACACATACTCCAAGCGCTTAGTACAGTGCTCCGCACACAGTAAGCGCTCAGTAAATACGATTGAATGAATTACCAAAACACCACCACCCTAATCATTCTCATTCCCCTGATCGTAGAGTAGTTGAATGACACAATACACATACAAATATCTCACTGCGGTTTGGATTCACAGGCTTTTGACAGCGCTGAAGAACATTCTCCCTAGAAGCATTCACTGTGTGTTCATTTTCATTAAGACTAACAATTCGGCAATTTGGGGCTTCTGCTGTTCTCAGTAAGATAAAGTCATGCCACCCACCTTTCCAGCATCAAATTGGCCAGAACAGAGAAGATGGAGAGATGATACCAAGAGCATTCAACCTGGAACAAATATCAATCCTGGTGTTTGAGGAAAAAAAAAAAAAAAGAATAGAATTCCCTTACCTTAGAAAATTGTGCATTTACCCATTTTGTGAATGTTTTCTTCTGCACATCTTCCCTTTCATCTACAAGTTAAAATGAAGACATTTGGTGTTAAAGTTAAAATACCATTTCTTCCTCCATTTGATTTCCTGAAGAAAATATGATGAACTACCCCCAATTACTATTCTGCTTCATTATTACCGTATTACTAGCCCTACTCCTTCGGGTTAATGAGATTAAACATGCACACTGTTGGCACTGAACATTCTAAATAAAATTAACTATGAAATTACATGCTTCTAGTCCACAAAGTTGTCCAAATTACTTAAGGGAATTACATGAGTCAGAATTCAACCCTACCAAATAAATACTGTATTTTGGTCCCTGCAAAAAGTTTGATTGATACACGTATTCCTACAGCACCGGGGAAATCGGAAGGAAGTTTCTGGGCAAAGCGAAGATCTCTGGCTTCAATTCTCTCTAAAATCAGAAGGGCCATAAGCCCAGTGTTCTTCCACCTACTTAGACTCGGAGCCCCATGCAGGAGAGAGGCTGGGTCCGACCTAATTGATTTGTTCCTATCTTAGTGTTTAGAACAGTGTTTGACACATAGTAAGTGTTAAACAAATACCATAAAAAATGGGTGAATCCTCGTGCCGTGGCTTCGGACGTCTCACATGGATGACCCAGGAGTTAAGCCGTATGAGACACAGCCTGTCCGATCCGCCGACGGGCAACCCATTGGCCCTTAGTCTGGCCCACCCTCAGCCTCCACCCCCTGAAATAAAAATAATAATAACAATAATAATAATAATAATAATAAATGGCATTTGTTAGGTGCTTACTGTGTGTGCAGCACTGTAAGTGCTATGGTACATACAAACTAATCTGGTTGGACACAGTCCCTGTCCCACAAGAGGCCCACAGAATTAATCCCCATTTTACAGATGAGGGAACTGAGGCCCAGAGAACTTCATTCATTCATTCAATCGTATTTATTGAGCGCTTACTGTGTGCAGAGCACTGTACTAAGCGCTTGGGAAGTACAAGTTGGTAACATATAGAGACGGTCCCGACCCAACAACGGGCTCACAGTCTAGGAGGGGGAGACAGACAACGAAACAAAACATGTGGACAGGTGTCAAGTCATCAGAATAAATAGAAATAAAGCTAGATGCACATCACTAACAAAATAAATAGAATAGTAAATATGTATAAGTAAAATAGAGTAATAAATCTGTACAAGCATATATACAGGTGCTGTTGCCAACTTGTACTTCCCAAGGGCTTAGTACGGTGCTCTGCACACAGTAAGCACTCAATAAATACGATTGAATCAATGAATGAATGTGGGGAGGGGAAGGAGGTAGGGTGGGGGGGGATGGGGAGGAAGAGAGGAAAAAGGGGGCTCAGTCTGATACTGTGGCCCAGAGAATAATAATGATGGCATTTGTTAAGCCCTTACTATGTGTCAAGCACTGTTCTACGTGCTGAGGTAGATACAAGCTAACCACAGTCCCTGTCCCGCATAGGGTCCCCAGTCTTAATCCCCATTTTACAGATGAGGTAACTGAGGCCCAGAGAAGTTAAGCTACTTGCCCAAGATCACACAGCAGACAAGTGGCAGAGCCAGGATTAGAACCCAAGTCCTTCCAGCTCCCAAGCCCATGCTCTATCCACTAGGCCAGGCCGCTTCCCTAAGCCAAACTGAGACACACCCGCCCAGAAATGATGCCACTCCGCAGCTGGCAGAACCATCTTGAAAGCCCGAACTGAGTGGGACGGGCATGTTTCCTTACAATAATACCAAGTTATTCCAGCTGTCAAACAGTAGGTAAGCACAGCCCCCAATAAATAAATTCATTCATTCGATCAATCATATGTACTGAGGGCTGATTGTGTGCAGAGCACTGTACCAAACGCTTAGAAAGTACAATTCAGTACAACATAAGCAATTCCTGCCCACAACAGGGTCACAATGCTCAAAGAATACGAATGATAGACTGACTGATGAGGGGAAGAAATGATGTGGATTTGACCTTGAAACAAGGGCACCAGACCACAAAAGAAGGATCTGCTTCATAGGCAAGAGTCCCCGGGGCCCATTGAAACAATAAACGTGGGAGGCAGAATGACCAAACTAGACATTCCCCAATCCTTTCATAGGGCTCTCAACTTCCCAACGGCCTTTATGACAAGAAAAATTCTACAAGGAGCCCTTTCACCAATTCAACTCTCATCGCTTTTCGGAGAACAATATGAAAAGAAGGGGCGGATGTACTCTTCAAAAAATTATTTCTCATAAATCATGAATTCACGCATCTTTCTTTTCTAGGATGAAAGGTATTTGAAACTCTTGAAATCCTTTCTGAGTGATTCATTTTTGATGACAGTTTTCTATGTTCATTAAAATGTCCATGAAAACTGACCATTAAATATATTGAAGAGATTTGTTTGAGATGATTTTCTATAGCAGTGCAAGGAAGAGATATTTTTCTTATTACCAATTTTATGCACAAAGAAAATTTCACATCGACTTTGAAGGGGCAGAGAAACTTGACATTATCTGCAATATGTTATGTATCTGCTGTGTAAATAGCGCTAAATGCGAATTCAATCATCTAGGCATCTTCTGGAGGCATTCATCTCTTCTTTTTACTGCAATTAGAATTACAGGAGCACAAAAGCAGTTATCTTTAGATTGTCAGGATTTCCATCCCAGAGTGTTCTCCATTATGGAACATATATGTTATTCACTAGACTCATATGACTCTATGAGGATGTTTTTGACTATAAAAAGAGAATGCTAGCAAGAGAGATATTCATAATTAAGAGCCATCACGGCAATTGCCCGACTCTCTTGGAATGGAGCTTTTTTGCCATTTCATTCAAGATACAGAAGCCTTTTGTATGCAGTTCTCTTTAGAAAATTAACCACATTTCTTCACTGAAATCCGATTCATTTTCTTCAGAGCAAAATCGTTTTCTCCCCCTTCCAAATAAGCTTGCAAGAAAACACCATTTGAAAAGACTAATCGTTCATGCTGTCATTTCCCCGGCCTGTCACGCCAAGGAGTAAATTGAAACTGTTTCTGAGCATTGAGCAAACATGGGCGAGCGAGGAACCAGACATGAGACCATCCCCAGTAAGGAACAAGATAACGGGCTGGCTTTAGGACCCTTCCTTCTCCCCCACATCCGATACGGTGTGGGGCAAGAGAGGGGTCTGACGCTAGCACTTTCCACCCCAAAACCGCTAAACTCTGCCCCGTGTAACTCTGCATGGTCTTGTGACTCCTCAGTGGTGCTTCTCCTCAACGCTGCGTCTCAACATCCCAACACAAGATGCCAGGGATGATCCAGAATTCAGGGTCCTCAGTCACTCAATTGTATTTATTGAGTGCTTGCTGTCTGCAGAGTACTGTACTAAGTGCTTGGGAGAGTACAATACAACAATAAACAGACACATTGCCCGCTCACAACAAGCGTACCGTCTAGATGGGGAGGAATCAGACATCAGTACAACTAAATATAATACAGATATGTACATAAGAGCTCTGGGGTTGGGAGCCGGGAGGAACAAAGGAGCAAGTCAGGGAAACAGGCCAAGTAGCGGCATCCGGAGTCATAAAAAAGAAGCAGAGTGGCTCAGTGGAATAGATAATAGAGATGCAGCGTGGCTCGGTGGAAAGAGCCCGGGCTTTGGAGTCAGAGGTCAGGGTTCAAATCCCAGCTCTGCCAATTGTCAGCTGTGAGACTCTGGGCAAGTCACTTCACTTCTCTGGGCCTCAGTTACCTCACCTGGAAAATGAGGATTAAGACTCTAAGCCCCCCGTGGAACAACCTCATCACCTTGTAACCTCCCTAGTGCTTAGAACAGCACTTTGTTCATTCATTCAATCGTATTTATTGAGCGCTTACTGTGTGCACAGCACTGTACTAAGCGCTTGGGAAGTACAAGTTGGCAACATATAGAGACAGTCCCTATCCAACAGTGGGCTCACAGTCTAGAAGACTTTGCACATAGTAAGCGCTTAATAAATGCCATCATTATTATTTTTTTTTTTTAACAGCAGATTTTAAGCACCTACAACTACTACTTATAATAATGATGGTATTTGTTAAGCGTTTACTTTGTGCCAGGCACTACTTTAAGCGCTGGGGTGGAGACAAGCGATCCGGGTTGGACAGTCCCTATCCCACATAGGGCTCACAGTCATAATCCCCATTTTACAGACGAGGGAACTGGGGCCCAGAGAAGTGAAGTGACTTGCCCAAGGCCACACAGCTGACAAGTGCGGCTCAGTGGAAAAAGCCCGGGCTTTGGAGTCAGAGGTCACGGGTTCAAATCCCGACTCCACCACTTATCAGCTGTGTGGCTTTGGGCAAGTCACCTAACTTCTCTGGGCCTCAGTTCCCTCATCTGTAAAATGGGGATGAAGACCGTGAGCCCTATGTGGGACAATCTGATCATCTTGTATCCTCCCCAGCACTTAGAACAGTACTTTGCACATATTAAGTGCTTAACAAATGCCATCATCATCATCATCTGTAAAATGGGGCTGAAGACTGTGAGCCCCCCGTGGGACAACCTGATCACCTTGTTAACATACCCAGCACTTTGAACAGTGCTTTTCCCATAGTAAGCGCTTAATAAATGCTATTATTATTATTATTATTATTATTATTATTATTATTATTATTGTTATTGTTATTAAGTGACAAAGCTGGAATTAGAACCCAGACCCTGTACTAAGCACTGGGGTAGATACAAGTTATTGAGGTTGGACACGGTCCACGTCCCATGTGCAACTGTAAACAGTCAAACCCCAATTTACATATGAGGTAACTGAGGCACAGTAACCCATGAAAAGGGAAATAGGGTGGAGTCCAGAGGGTAGCCCTGGGGGCCGGGGGTGGGCAAAAGACGGCAAGGCCAGCTCCGCCAATTGTCAGCTGTGTGACTTTGGGCAAGTCACTTAACTTCTCTGTGCCTCCATTACCTCATCTGTAAAATGGGGATTAAGACTGTGAGCCCCCCGTGGGACAACCTGATCACCTCGTAACCTCCCCAGCGCTTAGAACAGTGCTTTGCACATAGTAAGTGCTTAATAAATGCCATTATTATTATTATGGAAGACAAGGCAAGGTCAAAAAGTAGACAAGCGGCGGAGGCAGGATTAGAACGCAGGTCCTTTGAGTCCCAGGCCCTAGCTCTATCCACTAGGCAACACTGCTTCTTCTCTCCTGAAGACATCAAAGATACCCAAAAGTTAGAGCACTGGCTGACAGCTTGTAGTAAGGAAGAGATATGGCTGGGAGTCACAAGGATCTAGAACCAATGGCAAGGAAGAGTTTCTCTCCGAGAGAGACACCCAAGGACCTATGCTAAATCCCTAATCTTGTTGGGATTTAAGGTTTTAACTCATTAGCATAATAATAACAATAAATGTGGCATTTGTTAAGCGCCAGGCACTGTAGTAAGCACTGGGGTGGATACAAACAAATCGGATTGGACTGGGGTCCCTGCCCCAGGTGAGGCGCACAGACTCAATCCCCATTTTGCAGATGAGTTAACTGAGGCCCAGAGAAGTGAAGTGACTTGCTCGAGGTCACACGGCAGACAAGTGGCAAGTGCCATTATTGGTATTATTATTGTTATTATTGTTAACACTAATTAACAGTAATAACAATAATAATAATAATAATGGTACTTGCCACTTGTCTGCCATGTGACCTCGAGCAAGTCACTTCACTTCTCTGGGCCTCAGTTACCTCATAATAATAATTAACAATAATAGCAATGATAATAATAATAATACCACCCTAACTAAAGGAAGCAGGAATTCACCAAAAATCACAGTTCATCCATCCCCATACATGCATTTGGTCATCATCATTATCATCATCATCAGTGGTATTTATGGAGTGCTTTCTATGTTCAGAGGACTGTACTAAGCACTTAGGAGAAGCAGTGTGGCTTAGTGGATAGGGCACAGGTTCTAATCAGAGGGACCTGGGTTCCAATCCCAGCTCCACTACTTGTGGGCCATGTGACCTGGGGCAAATTATTTAATGTCTCTGTGTCTCAGTTCCCTCATCTGCAAAATGGGGATTAAGACTCCTGTTATGCGCAGGGATTGTCTCTCTTTATAGCTGTACTGCACTTTCCCAAGCGCCTCGTACACAGTAAGTGCTCAATAAATATGACAATGAATGAATGAATGACTCTGAACTGTCTATGGAACGGAGACTATCCAAACTGATTATCTCATATCTACCCCAGTGCTTAGAACGGTGTCTGGCATATAGTAAGCACTTAAATACCACAATTATTATCATTATTACTATCATTATTTATTATAATATGACAATCATTAGACACGTTTCCCGGCCATAGTGAATTTACAGGCTAGAAGGTCAGGTGAGAAAAATGCATTCTGTCCTCTGTGGGGCCATAGTTGTGTTTCATCGCCTAATAATACCATCATTATTTAATAATAGGGCATCACCAAAGAGCATTCAGGTAGAACTCCCAGGACCTCATCCTGGGCTTAGTCTAGAAGGGTGGCCTGACTAACCCAAAAAGAAAGCAGATCACAAATCTGTGTCCTCTGAGAGTTGGCCGCCTTTTCCCTGCATGGTGGTGGGTACTGTGTTTTCCCAGGAACAGAGAGACCTAAACCGTCAGGGCTGCTTAGGGGTTAGTCCCAGCTGAAGCTTCTAGAGTAAATCAACTAAAAAGGATATTATTTAGAACCAGTGGTTGGCTTCTGTGCTTTGAATCCACAGGAAAATGTGGAACTGCTCCAACATCAACACCTCTGCCAACCGAGGGGAACTCTGCCAGCCCCGGAGTACGCTGTGGGCACAGACTGGTGACAGGAGAAGAATGCCACTAATTAACACCCGACTTCCACGCTTGTGACAAAGGGCCGTGAAATCATTTCGAGTGTTACCCTTGCTAAAAGGTCCGCAGAAGACCCTGAATTTGGAATCACACATTAAGGTATAATGAGATTTTGAAAACCTCCAACATAATTTGCGGTGCCAAAATGTGCACATCTTTACAAGAGCAGTTTGTTCCACTCCAAATCAGTAACCCTGTGCCCCTTCTGCATATCATTACGTAAATTTATACTACCGGAGAAGGAGCAGAGATGATTCTCTTAATGTAACGGTGCTCTGCTTGTGGAGGTGAGCACACAATAGTTGAAAGTACTCGGTAAAATATACATATACAGTATAGGTGTGTGCATTTATGCAAAGTAATGAACGGTCTTTATGAATAAGATGGAATCAGCTAATCTGAAATCCAATTCTGAACTTCAGAGCCTTAGAAAGATGAAACCCTCTAGCATCACAAACAACACTAGACTGGGGCTCACAGTCTCAATCCCCATTTTACGGATGAGGTGACTAAGGCCCAGAGAAGTTACGTGATTTGCCCAAGGTCAGACAGCGGACAAGTGGCGGAGCTGGGATTAGAACCCATAACCTTCTGATTCCCAAGCCTGAGCTCTATCCACTATGCCATGCTGCTTCTCAAGAGGTACCCTCAAATGCAGATATCTTGTGAGTACGTGCCAAGTGCTCTCTTCTCACTGTGATGCTCAGCCCATGCGAATGGCTGGAATTCCCTTTCAGTTGAAGGAGGCATTTCGTATCTGTGCTCAAACCAGCCAGGACAACTGTTAGAACTGGAATATGGCGTCCAAAAAAAAAAAAGAAAAAAAAAGAAAGGGGAGATCCCTTGGAAAAAATGAAGAACCATCAGCATTCAGAGCGCTCTCAAAAATGAATTCTAGTACAGAATTGGTGCTCCTTTTCGGCTTACTCGAAAAGCAGGGCTGATTTACGAAGAGCTCAAGCTAAGAGTGTCGGCGCGATCAACGACGCCCATCCTCTGGCAGACTCGGAATCCGAAGGGAAGTCCTGTGGTCAGCCAAGGGAGTGAGCGAGTGTGGGAGGGCTTTTTGGGCAGAGTCCGTGAAAAATGCTTACAGAGAAACTCTTTTGGAATCTAATCACATGAAGAGCAGACAGCTCTCGGAGTTAATCAGGTGACAATGCTAATACTAAGGCCCAAGTGACAGTATAAAAGAATGCTTAGGAGCCGGCAATCAATCCTCAACAGCACTGGGAATGTTAACGCTGATGAGGAGTGGTAACAGGGACATTTCTGCTAGCTACTTAATATACATTCCACTTGCCCAACTCACAGCACTGCAAAAGTTTCATTTGCTATCCTTTGCTGTGGAGATCTGAAAATTAACTGAATTATCATTTCACATTACTACCCATAACCTAACAAACTATATGTTGCCGGCTTGTACTTCCCAAGCACTTAGTACAGTGCTCTGAACACAGTAAGCGCTCAATAAATATGACAATGAATGAATGAAAAGCATCTATCAAGAAAAAAACTATGGAGGCGATTCTATCTTTAAATGATAGAACAAATGCACACACATCTGAAAACAAGGTAGATTTGCTCATTGGTTTATAGATGATTTTGTTTTGGCCACCAAGTCTCTGGTGACACAATTTCCAGACAAATATCCTCTGCCAGAGGGAAAACTTTTTTTTTTTCTCAGCCCTGATGGTGCAGTGAAGGTGGTGGCATTGTTAATATTGCTGTTATTCTCATTTGAATTACCTACAGAGATCTGTGTATTACATGCACACAAATGTTCCCTCTAAATCTGCCAGAAGATACAATTCGGGCATAAAATGCCGCAGAGATAATTTGATTTCACAAGTGAAACATTTCTTAGCAGTTCTTTCTTGGGATCCTCCAGTAATAGGTAAAACCCATTCACTGGGTGACAAACTAGCTACTTGCGTTTAATATTTAGAATTGGACAAGGCAAGACAATTGCGTTAAAGTTTTGTGATGGCATTTAGTGAGCATCCCTAGAGAACAATGCACTCTCCTGAGCGTCCCTGCAGTAAGAGAGGAAGGACTGGTCAGGAACCAGAAACCGTGGGCTTCATGGTTTTCCCAGTTGACAGATCCCAAACTATAGGCCGACCTAACTACTTCACTGTGCCTCAGTAACCTCATCTGTAAAATGGGGATGAAGACTGTGAGCCCCACACGGGAAGAGGACTGTGTCCAACCCGATTAGCTTGTATCTACCCCAACACTGAGTACGGCTGTAAATTCTCCTTCGCAATAAAACGCTCTTTGAGAATGCTGGGATGGAGTGAAGGTAAAGTGGGAATGAGAAGGAGCAGATTTAGAAGACCAAATTCAAAATGGCAAAAACTTTTCTGTACTTATCTGTGACGATGTTAGTGACTCAGATGGCGACTCTGCCCTGAGGGGATAAACTTAGTTCACACCTACATACGGGGCAGAAGGTCGATGGTAATCGCAGTAGTTATTAAGTTTTGTGCTGAGCACTGTTCCTAGCCCTGGGGTGGGCACAGGGCAATTACATCAGCAAAACCTCTAATGGCCAGGTCTCCAGGTGTAAACTAACCCATCCTCTCCCTGGACAATTGGTTTGTCCACACAGTTCTTGAAAGAGAGGTTTGGTTTCCAGAGTTTACAGGTCTTGGAGTTGATAAAAAGGGGAGGTGGTTGGGCCAAGAAGAAGCAGATAAAGGTTCCCGTCCAGCTCCACTTCAATCAACCCTGCTGCTGGAAACCGAGGCGCGAGAGCCACAGAAGCCAAAAGAGACAGCCAGATTGGAGTGCACTTCGTCTTAAAACTTCCTGCTGCTGGAAGCTGAGAAATTAGAGTAACAGACCCTCATGGAGAACTCCCAGATCAGAAACACCCAAGGTCAGTTTCCCCTTTTCCATTTGTGTGAGACCCAGGAGTTCAGGAATGTGGTGAAATCTGGTCACCTTGGGTTAGGTCGTGGTATTGTACTCTCCTAAGTGCTTAGAACAGAGCTCTGCACACAGTAAGTGCTCAAGAAACACAATTGAATGAAGGAGAAGTGTACTTATGGCATTCAGTGAGCACTCAATAAATACCACTGATTGACCGAGAAAGTCAAAGTTCCTCAAGGGCAGGGATGGTTTCACCCCAATCTATTTCTCCAGGGCGTGGGACAGTGCTCTATGTACAGTCAATCATTTTCATTAATACAATCACTCATCCTCTCCTGCCTGGATTACTGCATCAGCCTTCTTGCTGACCCCCTAGCCTCCTGTCTCTCCCCGCTCCAGTCCATATTTCACTGTCCTGCCCAGATCATTTTTCTACAAAACTGCCCTGGACATGTTTCCCCGCTCCTCAAGAAACTCCAGTGATTGCCCTTCCACCTCAGCATCAAACAAAAACTCCTCACCATTGGCTTTAAAGCACTCAATCATCTTGTCCCCTCCTACCTCACCTCACTACATTTCAACTACAACCGAGCCCCCACACTTCGCTCCTAAAATACTGAACTTTTCACTGTGCCTCAATCTCATCCACCTAACCACCGACCCCTCTCCCGCGTCCTGCCTCTGGCCTGGAACGCCCTCCTTCCTCAAATCTGACAGACAGTGACTCTCCCCTGCTTCAAGGAGAAGCAGTGTGGCTCAGTGAAAAGAGCCCGGGCTTGTGAGTCAGAAGTCACGGGTTCTAATCTCGGCTCTGCCACTTGTCAACTGTGTGACTTTCGGCAAGTCACTTAACTTCTCTGTGCCGCAGTTACCTCATTTGTAAAATGGGGATTAAGACTGTGAGCCCCACGTGAGACAACCTGATCACCTTGTATTCCCCCCAGCGCTTAGAACAGTGCTTCGCACATAGTAAGCGCTTAACAAATGCCATTATCATCATTATTATTATTCAAAGCACATCTCCTCCAAGAGGTCTTCCCTAAGCCCCCCTTTCCTCTTCTCCTAAAATGCCTAAAAATATTTACAAGAGTAGTCAAAATAGAATAGACACATAAACGAGTGCTAACGATAGATAAAAATAATACCTCAAGCACTTATGTCCATATCCACAGAGTGGCATAGCAGAAAAAGCCCAGGTTTGGGAGTCAGAGATCATGGGTTCTAATGCCGGCTCTGCAACTTATTGGCTATGTGACTTTGGGCAAGTCACTTCACTTCTCTGTGCCTCAGTTACCTCATCTGTAAAATGGGGATTAAGACTGTGAGCCCCATGTGGGACAACCTTGTATCTACCCCAGGGCTTAGAACAGTGTTTGGCACAGAGTAAGGGCTTAACAAATACGATTATTATTATTATTCATCTATATTAATGTCTGCCTCCCCTTCTAGACTGTCTAGTTCACTGTGGGCAGAGAACATGCCTACCAACTCTGTTATACTGGCCAAGTAGATAAAGCACAGGCCTGGTTCTAATCCTGACTCTGCCTCTTGTGCATTGTGTCACCTTGGCCAAGTCACTTCACTTCTTTGTGCCTCAATTACCTCATCTGTAAAATGGGGCTTATCTCCTCCATGAGACCTTCTTTGATTAAGCCCCCCCTTTCCTCTCCCTCTAATCCTTTCTGCCCTAACTTTCTCGCTTTGTTCATCCCCTGCCCATAAGCTCATAGTGGGCAGGGAATGTGTACGTTTATTGTTGCACTGTACTCTCCATTGTGAAGTGCTCTGCACACACTAAGTGCTCAATAAATACGACTGAATGAATGAATAACGAGTTTACAGTCTAGAGGAGCAACAGAGATTAACCAACCAGGTTAATCTTTCTCTTTCTAGAAACCATGGCCGACGTGGACCTCACTGGATTTTTCCAACAGGAGGTGACGTGTGCCATCTGCCAGGACTATTTCACGGACCCTGTGACTATGGACTGCGGGCACAGCTTCTGCAGAGCTTGTCTGTCCTGTTACTGGAGGGAGGAGGAGCAGTGTTTCTCCTGCCAGGAGTGCCCGGGGCTCTCGGGCCAGCGGACCTTCCCGTCAAACTGGCGACTGGGGAAGCTGGCGCAGTTGGCCCGGCTGTTGCAGCTGAGCCAGCTGCCGGGCCCCCAAGAGGCCCGTGTGTGTGGCAAGCACCAGGAGGAGATGGCTCTGTTCTGCCAGGAGGACCAGGCCCCCATCTGCATGGTGTGCCAGCTGTCCCGGGAGCATCAGGCCCACACCGTCTGCCCCATCGAGGAGGCTGCCCAGGAGTTCAAGGTCTGGCCAATTCTGCCATCACTAGGAAGCAATCACACCCATTACTCAGTGGCTGGGGGCATGGTGCCCCCCGCGATGGATACAGTGGGCAGGATTGGTAAAAGAGGAATGGGCACAGGAGGTGGGCATGTCAGGGCCAAGTGCTGTTGGCTACAAGCCTCTAGACTGTGAGCTTGTTATGGGCAGGGAGTGTCTTTGATGTTGCACTGTACTCTCCCAAGCACTTAGTACAATGCTTTGCATACAAAAAACACTCAAAAAATACAATTAACAATAAGGTGTGGATGGTTAGTAATGATAATTATCGGACCTGTTAAATACTTACCATGTGCCAAGCACTGTTCTAAGTTAATCAGGTTGGACACGGTCCCTGTCCCACATAGACTCGCATTCTTCATCCCCGTTTTACAGATGAGGTAACTAAGGCTCAGAGGAGTGAAGTGACTTGCCCAAGGCCCCACAGCAGACATGCCTCTATGTTCTGTTTTGTTGTCTGTCCCCCCCTTCTAGACTGTGAGCCTGTTGTTGCATAGGGATCGTCTCTACATGTTGCCGACTTGGACTTCCCAAGCGTTTAGTATAGTGCTTTGCATACAGTAAGTGCTCAATAAATACGAATGAATGTGGTGGAGCAGGGAATAGAACGCAGGACCTTCTGATGCCCAGGCCCAGCTCCATCCACGAAGCCTTGCTGCTTCTCTGAATGGTTGAAAGGGAATTTGATGGTGGGAATTCCCACTGCCCTGTACAATGGCATTGACTCTAAGGACAGAGGGTAAGTCTTCGATACACCCCTCTTCATCCAAATTTCTGAATTTTCCTTGCAGGAGAAACTCCAGGAGATGAAGCAGAAGCTATACCAAGGATTGGATGTGGTTGACAATCTGCTGGCACGGGAAAAGAATAAACGCACAGCTTGGAAGGCAAGTAACCAGGCCTTTTTAGGACCATTCATTCATTCATTCATTCAATTGTATTTATTGAGCGCTTACTGTGCAGAGCACTGTACTAAGCGCTTGGGAAGTACAAGGTGGCAACATATAGAGACGGTCCCTACCCAACAACGAGCTTACAGTCTAAAAGGGTCACAATCTAGTCACCATGGTCCAGTCCTGACCATTGGGGCCTGGGGGAGGGGGCGGTGGTTTTTGATCTATCGATCAATCAATGATATTTACTTATCACTTACTGTACTAAGCACTGGGGAAAGTACAATATGACAGAGTTGGCAATAATAATAATTGTGATGTTTGTTAAGCCCTTACTATGTGCCAAACACTCTACTAAGCACTGGGGTGAATACAAGCAAATAAGGATGGGCACAGTCCTTGTCCCACATGGGGCTCACGGTCTTAATCCCCATTTTCCCGATGAGGTAACTGCCGTACAGAGAAGTTAAGCCGTGCCCGAGCTAACACAACAGACAAGTGGCAGAGTTGGACAGAGTTGGCCCCCTTCTGAATCCCATGGCCTATCCACTAGGCCATGCCCACAAGGAGTGCCCGGAGTAGAGGGGCAGACACATGTGAATTGTACTACCTACAGTTAGTTTTCGAAGAGACATTTTAACTGCCCCACAAATGTGGCCGTTTCACCCTTAATTTATGGAGTCAGGGCACCCTGACTGTTTAGGGTGTTTCTTGGTTATCTGATCCTACTGTCTCAGGAGGGTCAGTGTTGGCATCAATGAGCAGACTGGGAGTTGGCCACGTTCCTGCCTGCAGGGAGGGGGGTCTCGGCCTAACTTCCTCCCGGACCACGGCTCCTCTGCCTTCAACTGGAGAAGCAGGGTGGCCTAGTGGATAGATCCCGAGACTGGGCGTCAGAAGGACCTGGGTTCTAATCCCAGCTCCGCCACCAATAATGTCTGATGTGTGACCTTAGGAGGGTCACTTAATTTCTCTGTGCCTCCGTTACCTCATCTGTAAAATGGAGCTTAATCAACCAGTGACATTTACTTTTAATACTGTTTGTCATGCGCTTAATCTGTGCCAGACACGGTATTAAGCAGCGTGGCTCAGTGGAAAGAGCCCGGGCTTTGTAGTCAGAGGTCATGGGTTCAAATCCCAGCTCCTCCAATTGTCAGCTGTGTGACTTTGGGCAAGTCACTTCACTTCTCTGGGCCTCAGTTCCCTCATCTGGAAAATGGGGATTAAGACTGTGAGCCCCCTGTGGGACAACCTGATCACCTTGTAACCTCCCCAGAGCTTAGAACAGTGCCTTGCACATAGTAAGCGCTTAATAAATACCATTATTATTATTATTATTATTACTAAGCGCTGGGGTGGATACAAGCTAGTCAGGTTGGGCACAGTTCCCATTCCACCTGGAACTCACAGTCCCCATTTTACTGATGAGGTAACTGAGGCCCAGAGAAGTGAAGTGACTTGCTCAAGGTCACACAGCAAACATGTGGCAGAGCTCAGATTAGAACTCTGGGCCTTCTGATTCCCAGGCCTATGCTCGACGATGATGATGGTATTTGTTAAGCGCTTACTATTTGCAGAGCTGCTCTAAGCGCTAAGCCACTGTGAGCCCCATTAGGGACGAGGACTTTGTCCAAGATGATTAACTTGTATCTGCCCCAGCTCTTTGTAGCTGAGCAGCTTGGCTCAATGGAAAGAGCCCGGGCTTTGGAGTCAGAGGTCATGGGTTCAAATGCCGGCTCCACCACTTGTCAGCTGTGTGACTTTGGGTAAGTCACTTAACTGTTCTGTGCCTCAGTTCCCTCATCTGTAAAATAGGGATTAAGACTGTGAGGCCCCATGGGACAACCTGATCACTTTGTAACCTCCCCAGTGCTTAGAACAGTGCTTTTTGCACATAGTAGGCGCTTAATAATAATAATAATGGTATTTGTTAAGCCATTATTATTATGGCATTTGTTAAACACTTAACAAATGTCACAAAAATCGGGAAAAAAAAAATTTGCCTCCAGGAGCAAGTGGCGACCGAGAGACGCGTCATCAAGTCCGAGTTTGAAAACATGCGGCGGTTACTGGCCAGAGAGGAGAGGGAGCAGCTGCAGGAGCTGGAGGAAGAGGAGGGAAAAGGCCTGCAGAGCCTCCGGAAGAATGAGGCTGAGTTAGACTGGAACGCCAACACACTGAAGCAGACCATCAAGGACCTGGAGGACATGTGCCAGAAGTCGCCTCTCGAGCTACTACCGGTGAGTTCAGGGTAATAATAATAATAATGATAACAACAATAATAATAGTGGTATTTGTTACATGTGCCAAGCACTGTGCTCTTCAGATTCCCAGATGGGACTCACAGTTCAAGTAGGAGGGAGACTACAGGTATGGACTCCTCATCTGCCGATGAAGAAACTATGACAGAGACCTGGCCCAGGATGAAAATGGCCACGATTCCCATGGGCCAGGGGGTGGTCATGAAACAGTCATCAACCAATCAATGATATTTACTGAGCCCTTTGCTAACGTTCATAACCTTGAAGCCATCACAAGGGGAAGGACCACCGACACGAGCAACATCAGCCAAAGTGTTAATGACTCGGCCAGACGCTGATCCTGATTTTTTTCTTTCTCCTGCAGGATGTGAGAAGGACAATAAGCAGGTGAGTTCCCACTTTGAACTGAGGTGTGGAGAAGTGAAGCGACTTGCCCAAGGTCACTCAGCAGACAAGAGGCAGAGCCGGGACTAGAACTCACGACCTTCCGACTCCCAGTCTCGTGTTTTATCCACGCCGCTTCATCCCAACCATCTTAACTCTTTTGGGACATGGAGTATTCCCAGGATAAACTGGGCTGTATTGCTCAAGGTTGCCGTCCACCTCCTCCTATGTCTACTTTGTTCTGAGATGATTGCGGTCTCATCTCTTTCTAGATGTCAGGACCTTCTGCAGCGGCCCAGCATGGCCTCGGTGGAACTGAAGAGCCAGTGCTGGGTACCCGGGCGGAGGGAGATGATGAGCAAATTCACAGGTGAGCGGAGCCCCCCAGCACTTAGGTCCATATCTGCAATTAATTTATTTATATTAATGGCCATCTCCTGCTCTGGACTGTGAGCTCACTGGGGGCAGGGAATGTATCTGTTTATTGTTGTATTGTGCTCTCGCAAGCGCTTAAGACAGTGCTCCGCACACGGTAAACACTCATTCATTCAATCGTATTTATTGAGCACTTACTGTGTGCAGAGCTTGGGATGTACAAGTTGGCAACATACAGAGATGGTCCCTATCCAACAACTGGCTCACAGTCTAGAATGAATAATAATAATAATAATAATAATGTTGGTATTTGTTAAGCGCTTACTATGTGCAAAGCACTGTTCTAAGCGTTGGGGTAGATACAAAGTAATCAGGTTATCCCATGAGGGGCTCACAGTCTTCACCTCCATTTTACAGATGAGGGAACTGAGGCCCAGAGAAGTGAAGTGACTTGCCCAAAGTCACCCACCTGACAATTGGCAGAGCCGGGATTTGAACCCGTGACCTCTGACTCCAAAGTCCGGGCTCTTTCCACTGAGCCATGCTTCTGGGGGTGAGGGGGGCACCCTCGGGGCGGGGGGGGGGGGGGGGGATGATGAGATCTTGAGGCAGCCGTGGGTCGGGACCATCTCTAGATGTTGCCAACTTGTACTTCCCAAGCGCTTAGTACAGTGCTCTGCACGCAGTAAGCGCTCAATAAATACGATTGAATGAATGACTAAGGATGTGTCAGGCAAAATCTTCTCCCCTATATATCGGCCCCAGAACTGACCGCCGGGCTTTCTTTGCAGTGGACATGATCGTGGACCGAGACACGGCTCATCACTGCCTGGAGCTGTCCGAGGATGGGAGAAGCGTGAGATACGCCTGGCGTCGCCTCCCGGAGACCCCCGACAGATCTGACCCGTTGGCCAGCGTCCTGGGGTCCACGTCCTTCTCTTCAGGGAGACACTATTGGGAGGTGGAGGTGGGTGCCAAGACGGCCTGGGAACTGGGCGTGTGCCAAGAGTCAGCCGAGAGGACGGGGCTGATACTGCCCGGCCCTCACAGTGGATTTTGGCTCCTGAAGCTGGACGGGGGAAAGGGCTACCTGGCTGGCACAGTTCCCTGGACTCCCCTACTCCTGCGGGGGGGCGTGGATCATGTCGCGGTGTTCTTGGACTACGAGGCCGGCATTGTCGCTTTCTACGACGTGAAGCGCGGGAGCCTCATCTACACCTTCAATGCCTCCTTCTCCGGCCCTCTCCGGCCGGTCTTCTTTCCTCATCCCCCCGGAGATGGCGGAGAGAACAACGGTCCCCTGACCCTGTGCCCTGGGGCCCCTGTGGACTCAGGTTTTCTTCCCCTCGTGTCCAAATTTGAGATGGGGATCGGAGGTGTCCAACCATAAGCGGGTACCCCCAGATCTCACCTTCTAACCCTGTCCCTCAGGATTTAAGAGGGCATTGAGCCCAAAACACCAACTGAAATAGCATAATGTTCCTTCGGCTATTCCTGATAATGCTGAGTCTTTTTTTATTTCATAATAAAGGTTGTTTTCATCCCATCATAAAGCTGTCCATCCTGGTGATCCAAGGTGGGTTTGGGAAGACACAGTGGTGCAATCAGCCTTTGGGGTTCCATGGCAGACAAATTTAGGTTTAGGGGTGTGGCAGACAGTTTGGGGCACACAAGTCACATAATGCTGGTAGTTGGGACCACAAGGCCCAGAGACGCAGTACGGCATAGTGGATAAGGCACGACCCTGAGAGCCAGGAGGTCAAGCGCTCTAATTCTGGTTCCTGTCACTTTTCTGTTGGGTGACCTTGGACAAGTCACTTCACTTCTCCGCGTCTCAGTTACCTCATCTGTAAAATGGGGATTGAGACTCTGAGCTCCATGTGGGACGGAGCCTGAAGATTCTGAAGGCCAAGTACCTTCACTCCGTTGATGATTCAAATTAACTGGTCCTGCCCCCCGGGTCGATAACTCTATCTGAACACCACTAGCGGGGCCACCACCGAGTTGCCAACGAGGAAGGATGACCGTCTGCAGCCCTCCCTACTTTGGTCAGCAGTCCGGATCCCGCCAGAAAAGGGATGCTACTGCTACATGCTATTGGAAAGAAAAAGGATTCCCGGGTTGTCTTAAAGAAATCAAAAAAGGGTCACTAAAACAAAACACACCTAGAGAGAGATCCGGCACTGTCAAGCTCTATCCCAGCTGATGAACTACTTGTTTCCGTTAGGGCAATTGGCTGTGATAAGCTGCAAAAAGGACTTACTGAAAAGCTAATGTCACAGACCAGCAGCTTGACCATCCCCAAGGGAATTGAGCTGTTGGAGGCATTATTCACCATCTAAAACCTGATCTCCTTTTCAGTTTTTTATGAATCCAATGTCTGCGTCTAGCCCTTCTGTACTCATTTACTCATTCAATCGTATTGAGCACTTACTATGGGCAGAGGACTGTACTAAATGCTTGAAAAGTAGAATTCAGCAATAGAGAGACAATCCCTGCCCACACAGGCTTACAGTCTACTCATTTATATCCGTCCTCAGCAACCTCAGCATAAAAGGTCACCTCCTCCAAGAGGCCTTCCATGATTAAGCCCTCTTTTCCCCAGCTCCCTTCATCTATATACTTAGATCTGTGACAGTTGAGCAATTTACATTCACCCCCCAACTTCAACCCCACGGCTCTTATGTACAGATCTTTAAATTACACGTTACAGTTTTTTTATATTAATGTCTGTCTCACCCTCTAGACTATGAGTTTCGTTATGGTCAGAGGAAATGGCTGCCAACTCTGATGTACTGTACTCTTCCAAGTGCTTAGTACAGTACTGTGAACATACTCAGTGCTCAGTAAATACCAATAATGACTGACAAGACTTATTCGACTGTACATTCAGTTAACGTATTACGATTAACGTATTACGATCAACCTGTTTGTCAATATGCTGCCTCCTGCTTTGGGTGGGTAGCATGTCACTTGCTTATTTTACAGTTCCCGAGCACTTAGTACAATGGGTTCTCAGCAAATACTACTACAACTGAAAAACAACCGACCCTGACTAAAAACTGATCAAGTAAAAGCCAAAGCCTTTTAAGAAGCACTCGGAGTCAGTTTGTTCTAGGCTTCAGAAACACTCACTAACAGGGGAAATACGTTTAAGGATCTGAAAAATCAGCAAGGTGGGGAGAACGAGAGGTCACTTTGCTCCAAATAATGCAGACCTGCTGGCTCTCATCATCAGCCTCTCCCCAGCTCACTGCCTTGGCTCCTCCCGAGTAACCCCTGCTAACGAAACCTCACTCTCAACTCCCCCGTCCTCTTGTGCACACCAATCTTCTGGCCCACATCAGAGCATAGCTCTCCCCACACTCAAGCTCTCCTAAAATCCCAACTCCTCCATCCATTTCCCCTTATCATCAATCAAAGAATTGCTTTCATTGAGCACTTACTGTATGTGGAGCTCTGTACTAAGTGCTTGGGAGAATAATAATAATAATATTACTAGTAATTGTGTCATTTGTTAAGCGCTTACTATGTGCCATGCACTGTTCTAAACACTGGGGTAGATACAAGGTAATTGGGTTGGACACGTCCCTATCCCACACAGAGCTCAAAGTCTTAATCCCCATGTTACAGATGAGGTAACTGAGGCACAGAGAAGTGTAATGACTTGGCCAAGGTCACACAACAGAAAACTGGGGGAGCCGGGATTAGAACCCAGGCCTGTGCTCTACCCCCTAGGCCAATGTAACAGACATGTTCCCGGGCCACAGTGAGCTAGACTGTCCAGATGGGGAGGCAGACATTAATTGAAATGAATAAAATATGGATTGGGCCAAAAAGTGTTTATTTTCTTATTTTAACTTATCCTTAGCACTTGTTTATGTGTCTATTCTATTTTGACTACTCTTGTAAATATTTTTAGGTATCCCCCCAACTAGATTATCAGCTCCCTGTGGGCAGTAAACATGTCCCTTCTTAATTCTGTACTGCCCAAGCACCCAATACAGTGAACTGCACCAAGTGGCACTCAATCAATAGTAATACTAGCTGATGATCAGTGGCAGGGAACGCCGATCATTTATACCTGCTTTGCAAATGTCTGCCGTCTTTTCCAGGCTTTCCTGCTTGACAATAATTAGAAAATGCCCAAACGCTGCACCTGAAATTTGGACCCCCCGAACTTCCATAAGCAGCTGCAGGCCCCTCTTGGCCAGAAACCAAGGCATATGCGCCGGGCTTCGAGAAGGAGATGGCGGGTATAAAATGGGCTCCAAGGGCACCGTTCAGAGTAAACGGCACAGCCACCGCAGCTATTGAGTCAATTCTGGGACAAAATTTGTTTGCTGATTTGTGAGATGGGCTCTCAATTCTCCACAGCAGCCTGGCAGCCGGGAGCAAAGAAACACATTTGAAATCACATCCCAGAAATCGTCCAGAACCTCCTTCCCAGCAGATGTAACTCAGGGAAGTGTCCGCTTCCCAGCTGCACGGACCGTCATTAGTGGAGTCTGTGCTGACTTGAACCAACAAGAGCCTGCGTGGATGGGGGGTTACATGTCGGGCGCTGAAAGCCGCCATGACCTATTTAGGGAGGATAGGGGTCCCCTTTCACCCACAAAACTGGAATTAAATCAACTTCCCAGTTCCACCAAAGGAGCTCAGTTCAATCGGTGAGTTGCTTCAAGCTGAGGAAGATCTGAGGTTTGTGAGAGTAATAATGCCCTCTGGCCAAAAAAAGGAACGATAGTTTCCCCAGTGCCTGAAGCCAGGAGGTATTTCAGGAAAACAATGGGGCTAATTGGAACCCTAACAGACGGGCTCCACATAATAACAATTGCAATATTTCTCAAGCCCTTGGCGTGCTATACTGCCCAACACTGGACTAAACGCTAGGGTGGATACGAGATAATCATTCAATTGCATTTACTGAGCACTTACTGTGTGCAGAGCACTGTACTAAGCGCTTAGCTCTGTACTAAGGTTGGACACAGTCCCTATCCTACGTGGAGCTCACAGTCTGAGTAGGAAGGAGTTGCATTTAATCCCCGCTTCACAGATGAGGAAACTGAAGCACAGAGCAGTTAAGTCATTTGCCCAAGGTCACACAGCAGGGAAGCAGCAGAGCCGGGATTAGAACCCAGGTCCTCCAACACCCAGGCTTGGGTTATTTCCAGTAGGCCACACTGCTTCGCCACCGACTGCAATGATCAGGTATCTCTTGGGTACTCTAGGAACTTGAAGGGCAACACAAGAAAGGGAAAGTGCAAGCCAATCAATCAATCAATTGTATTTACTGAGCACTTATTGTGGGCAGAGCACTGTTCTAAGCACTTGGAAGAGTACAGTGTAACAGACATGGTGTATATGGTCCCTGCTCCCAATGACCTCATATTACAGCCGAGGGGGAAGACAGGCATTGGTATAAATAAATTACAGATGTGTAGATAAATGCAGTGGGGAGGAGGAAGGGTGAACAAAGTGTGCATATCCAAGTGCTAGGGTGATGTAGAAAGGAATGGGAGAGAAGAAGACATGAGGGCCTAGTCAGGTAAGGTCTCTTGGAGGAGATGTGCCTTCAGTAAGGCTTTGGTGGGGGTGGAGAGAGGAGAGAGGTAATTGTCTGTCCATTATGAAGAGGGAGGGATTTCCAAGCCAGAGGCAGGATGTGGGCGAGACGTCAGTGGTGACCACAGCGTTGCCTAACGGATAGAGCACAGGTCTGGGACCTAGGATCTAATCCCCGCTCTGCCAACCATTTATTGTGTGACCTTGGGCAAGCGACTCTGCTTCTCTGTGCTTTGGCTATCTCATCTGTGAAGTGGGGTTTAATCATTCATTCATTCAATCATATTTATTGAGCACTTTACTGTGTGCAGAGCACTGTACTAAGTGCTTGGGAAGTACAAGTCGGCAACATATGGAGACGGTCCCTACCCAAACACGGGCTCACAGACTAGAAGGGGGAAGACAGTAAAATGGGGATTAAATACTTCCTCCTCAAACTGTGAGCCCCACGTGGGACAGGGACTGTCCGAGCTGATTGTAGTGTATCTACCGCAGCACTTGGCTGATAGGAAGCACTTAACAAATACTACAATTAGCATTATTATTAAATATCATAAAGTCATGGAACAAGGAGGCTGAACTACATTTTGTGCTCAGTGTCGGGGGGCTGGATGGATAAAGGGACCCAGGGATACCCGGCTGTGGCTGGGGTACACTGAACCTCGCTGATCTGCCAAGACTGTGAGCCCTATGTGGGACACGGACAGTATCCAACTTGATTAGTCTGTATCTACCCCAGAGTTTAGAACAGTACCTGGCGTACAGTAAGCACTTAAATACCAAAAAAACAAAAGTGATCGTTGAGAACGAGGTACAGTGAGTCGGTTGGCATTAGGGGAGTGCAGTATGTGGGCTGGGTTGTAGTAGAAGAGTAATGAGGTAAGGTAGGAGGGAGCAAGGTGGTTGAGTGTTTTAAAGTCGAGAGCCTTTTCCTCAAGCACCTACAATCCAGTAGGGAAGACAGGAAGGCGTAAATGATGCATATATCTGTCACAAGAGAGAGAGAATAGATATAAATGATAACAAACAAGAGAACAAATAAGTCGATCACAATAACCAGGTAACCATCTAAGAATGCTGAAGAGCTTGATGGATTGCCAGAAAGGGACTGCAATGCTTGTCCTGTTTTAACTTATGCTCCTTGCCTCGCAGTCCTTTTTGGATGGCAGTGAGCCAGGCTGTTCACCCTGTAACAGCCGACTCCCTGCTCTCAGTGTACAAAATCCCCCACATTCTGCCCTGGATCCGGCCAAATGCTTTGGGCTGGAGAAGGCTCCTTATTTGTCAGGATTCTTGTCACGATGAACCACCCAGAGTCCAGTAAACTTTGTCCTTCATCCCCTCCCTTACCACCCAAATGATTGCTCAAAGTTTTCCCCACCCAACTGTGACTGTCTTCCCATTAAGATCAAATCTCCACGCTGACGGATGAGGGAAATGGGAGGCAATTCCACAGCTGCCCTAAAGGCTCTCATTTGCTCTCAGGCCCTCATCTTGCATTTCCAGCCTTACCGCAAGTCACGTCACACAACATGTCATACCCAATATTTTCTCCAGCCTGGTCCAACAGCATCAAATGCCCTGAAAACTACAAGGTTCAGAGATGGGAAAGCCCACGGTGATGATAACAATAATCATGATATTGGTTAAGTGCCTACTATGTGCCAGGCACTGTACTAAGCACTGGGGTGGGTAAAAGCAAATCGGGTTGGACACAGTCCCTCTCCCATCTGGGGCTCACAGTTGTAATCCTCATTTTACAGAAAAGATAACTGTGGGACAGAGAAGTGAACTGCCCAGAATCACAAAGCAGACAAGCGGTGGGGCTGGGATTCGAACCCATGACTGTCTGACTCCGAGACCTGTGCTCTATTTGCTAAACCATGCTGCTTCTTGATTGACAAAGCCCAGCTGCGGATGGGCCTCATTTCAGAAGATGGTCCAGTTCCCTTATACTTAAGTTCGGCCAATTTCCTTGCAACATTTCTAGTAACCTTTGCTCCCACACTTCAAAAAAACTTTGAGAATTGCCAATCAATTGCCACTTTCCTTTAGCAGCCTCAACAGAGAGGCAAAACATAGGATGGGTGGCCGAGAAGAGTCTTTGAGGATCAGGGACAGATTAAGGGCCGGGAGGGAATTGCGGGCCAGGTCCGTGTGGGGGCCGGATTTGCCTGGGAACCGTCGGTTTGGAAAACACACACTGGAAATTTTCACTCACGCTCAGTGCAATCAAAGCACAAAGAGGCACGGAGCAAGGGACGGAGCGTGGATCTGATTTTTTCAAAAGCAGACAACTTTAGGAGGGCCTAGGCGTGCAGAGAAGCCCTGCCCTACTGATGCAGCCCGAACAGATATTTGAGTGGATTTAGAGTGACAAAACTAGAAGGAAGAAAATGGCTTACTAACATGGCACAGCTATATCCAAATCTGGGCTTCGAAACACAATAATTTCTCTCTCCAATTTGCTGGAGGAGATGCCAATGCCCTTGTCAACCCATCAGGGCTCCTAGACCTCTTAAATCACTGAGGGATCCATCGATCTGTCAATACATCCATCTACCTGAATTACAACTGTGTGCAGAGCACTGTAATAAGAGCCTGGGACCAAACAAGAGAACTAGAAGACAATATTCCAGCCCCCCAACATGTTTACAGTCTTAATCTAAATCCCAGAGGGTTGATACTGCTGTCTCTATTTTCTTCTTGATGTTGTGTGGATTCCTCATTGTCCATATTATCTAATGCACAGGGGTCTTTCTACCCCGGGTCGGCAATAAAGAAAATTTCTAGAGCAATTGCTAAGGATTCATTTTGTAAGAAGATCTGTGGCAATTTTACAAGAACTTAACTGGAAATCTCGGGACACTGAGCACGAGCTCATTACTCTCACAACTAATTGACGCCCATGGCTTTCTCTTACTTAAATGCCATCTTTTCCCCCTAAAACTGATTTTTCTATCACAGAATCCATTCTGCAAGATTCCCTAGGGATAATCAGGAGGGAAATGTAACCAAATGTAGGTCAAAAGGGGAGGAAGGAAGAGGCAAGGAGAGGGCCAATTTATCTGGAATACAGGGACCTGAAATTTCTGCCAGAGGATTGAGCGAATGTGAAGAGAATTTTCAATTAGGTAGAGCCAGTGGGTGCAGTTTTCACCACGGCTTGTCGGGGAAGTAGGGAAGGTTTATCCGCCAACGTGCGTCTGTCTGGAAAAGGACGTTGCTGTGTGGGAAGAAATGGGTTCTCGCGTATGCTTGGCCAGAGATCTGTGGTGAGCGGTATAGCACGGGTTTTCTGTGACAGGAGTTTCTTTGGAAACACCGTCCCTGGGTTATAGCAGAGATGACTGAACATGGAAAAAGCAAACTACAACCAAGTAACTGTGATCCAGCTACACAGTCCCAATTAACATGAAACCTTGTTAAAAGGCGCAGGGCATACAGAGGAAGAGAACTTTATTGTAAGAGAAATAAAGCGGCCCTGAAATGGATCGTGCTGCATCGACGGGAAAAGCAAGGCTATTGTGGGGGCTGTTTGATTACTAAACTATCAACAGGAGTGCCTGCCTATTATTGACTAATGACTCAGGAACTGACCTCTAGGAAAGAGAGATCGTTCCCAGAAGGGAAGAAAACAAGCAGACCGTCTAGTTAAGCCTAGCCCACGCAGACTAGGTTAAACTTTGTCAAGGAAAAAAAAAGTCTAATTTCATAGCAAATCAATCTTCCATATAGCAAGTCGACACACACTCAGCAGTTGTGCTTGAAAGGAATGTAGAACTGGAGGGAGAGGAGGAACAATAAATAATTATGAGGTAAGGAACGAATATCAGGCTAAGAAAAGCCAGGGCAGACAACGGGCAAAATTAATATACTATTATTACTTTGGGTACTTCTTTTAGGGCAGCAAATAGAAAAGAAAGGCATATGAAAATCAAACAATTATTTCAACTATGCTGCCTTTCATTGCGGGTGCAAGGAAACGGGAAGAAGTTTGGTGCTTAATGATGCTTTTCCTGCTGTCCCAGAGGAAACGAAAAAAAAAGTTCATTCAAGGGAATGCGATTCCCTTGGTGGGACATATCCACCAGGCAGTGGGCGTCTAGTCAACCTTCGAAACCCCGGGGGAAGGAATGATGCCCCAGAAGTCGGGTAAGGGTAAGATCTCACCCCCAGAAGCGTCGACCTTCAAGACAAGCGACAGATGGCTAGCACCGTTACTCATAAGCACGATCCTCACTGTGGTGCTCTCACATTTTCAGAAAAAAAATTCTCCCTACACGATCGAAAACGCCAGCGCTCATGTTGTGGGTTGGCAGTCCAAGCCAATATTTACAAAGCGTTAGTGTACCACGACATAGCCGCCACGCGTCCTCCGGCGGATAAAGCGCTGGCTTCCAATTCCCCCTAGGAAGCTCACCCGAGTCAGTGGGAATGGAAGGATGCCCCACTCCCAAGGTAGGAGTTGATCCGATGGGGCTGTTCACTCTGGGGGAGCCACAAGCCGGGAAGGAGGGGCCACGGACACCAGGAGGTATTCATTCATTCATCCAATCATATTTATTGAGTGCTTAATGCATGCAGAGCACTCTACTAAGCACTTGGGAGAGCACAATATGACCATAAACAGAAACAATCCGTGCCCACAACGAGCTTACGGTTTAGAGGGGGAGACCGACATTAATAGAATTAAATAAATGACAGATCTGGACATAATTGGGGCTGGGAAGATGAATAAAGGGAGCAAGTCAGGGCGACACAGAGAGGAGTGAGAGAAGAGGAAAGGAGGGCTTAGTCAGGGAAGGCCTCTTGGAGGAGATGGGCCTTCAAAAAGCCTTTGACCGCCTCTTACCGTACTTGCCGTCACTCTAAAGCTACAAATCACTGAGTTGGACACATGACACCAGTTTTCTACATGTCGCCAAAGAGGCGGGGAAGGAGTAGGAAGCTCCACAATTCTCCTTACTGAGAGCGAAACATAACCGAGACCAGATGAAATGCTGGAATGGTGGAAAGGCAAACCACCGGTATCCGCCCGGCCGCTGCCGACATCGCCACCACTGCCAATGCTTGTATCGAAACAAATCAAAGCCAGGTTTCAAACCTACGTTTACAGTATCGCACATCTCAGCCTGATTCTCACACTGAATATTTCTTCTTAGCTGTTGTAGTAACAAAACATCAGTTTTAAGAGTGTGCTGTTGAATTATTCACTAGAACTCTTCACCAGCATAGCAGTGTGGACGAGTGGATAGAGCTCGAGCCTGGGACCTGGGTTCTAATCACAGCTCTGCCACTTGCCTGCTGTGTGACCGTGGGCAAGTCATTTCACCTCTCTGTGCCTCAATCACCTCATCTGTAAACATGGGGATTAAGATCGTGCGCCCCACGTGAAAGCGCCATGGACTGTGTTCAACCTGATTACCTTGCATCTACGCCAGTGTTTAGTACAGTGCCTGGCACATAGTAAGTGCTTAACAAATATCGTTAAAAAAAAAAAGAAAAGAAATGGTCGGCATACCTTAGCATTCAAAGCTTTGAGGAGGGCCGTTTGAAAAATGTGGCTCAACTAGTGGGTTTTATAATATTGCGCACCAGTATTGTTCACTACCATCAAAAAACGTATGGCAAGTCTTCATTAAAGAGCAGATTGAAGATAATGGAACTCAGCCATCTGGACCGTGCAGTCTGGGCTTGGAACAGTGTTATTTAAGATAGAAATATTCACACACATCCAGTAAGAGAACATAGCACGTTGTTTCCAATCCCAAATTTGGATCGGCAAAAATGGCTCTGGATTCCTCATCCAGTACTGCATTAACCACAACGGTGAAAGTCGGAGATTCTGTTACTGGATGAAAGAATGTGGAGTGTTTTGCCTAGCACTGCCTGAATCAGGGTGTTTCTTTTGACACTGCTTGTCCATCTGAAAAATGGCAATAATAATAATAATAATGATGGCATTTGTTGAGCACTTACTATGTGCTACGCACTGTTCTAAGTGCTGGGACATCTACTTTCCCTCTCAGAATGCAAATGTAGTGTCAGGGACAGGGGCTGTGTGAATCTCATTATCCCAATCGGCCCCAGTGTTAAGTACATTTCTTCGGCATATGGCCAGGGCTTAAGAATATAATTACCATCATCATCATCAAAACAAAGGGGGTAGCAATCTGGATAAAGTTTCCGGAAATCTGGGGCATCAGAGATCTCTGATCATCATCCCACCTAGGTTGACGTTCATCTTCAACCGAGATATTCACCCTTCGGGGATGAATTTAAAAACCACAAAACTCAACTCGGCCATATTGTGCCTCTGTTCTTTGGGAAATTCCGGAACATTTTGTTAATAGAAACTATTGCTTAGTGCTTCCATTAACTTGAGTGATTTCTTTTATTCCCCCGGCATTTCCTTCTAGC
This sequence comes from Tachyglossus aculeatus, assembly GCF_015852505.1. Taxonomy (NCBI): domain Eukaryota; kingdom Metazoa; phylum Chordata; class Mammalia; order Monotremata; family Tachyglossidae; genus Tachyglossus; species Tachyglossus aculeatus. The sequence continues at coordinate 660,030 of NC_052080.1, forward strand.
CAATCAATCGTCATTATAGAGCACTGTACTAAGTGCTTGGGAAACTATAATTGAGTTAGTAGATAGAGTCCTTGCCCTCAAAGGGGATTGCAGTCTAATAGGGGAGACAGACTCTAAAATATTTTAAAGGACAGGTGGGGGGAGCAACAAAGAGGCCTAATGTCCCTTTATTGAGGAGGGCCATATGAAACAGAATAATTCAGTGCTATCTATGCTATGATATCTTTATATTATGGCATTGACTAAACCTTGACTATGTATTAAACCCCAAAATTGAGATAAGATTATCAGATCTGACATAGTGTCTCCCGTTTGTCCCCTCTGGCTAGCTAATTTACCCCCATTTTGCAGCTGAGTAAACTGAGGCTCAGAGAGGCAAAGTGATGGGCTCAGGGTTGCACAGCAAGCAAGTGGCAGAGCTGGGACTAAACCTTGGGTCTCATGCATCCTAGCACAGCGCTCTTTCCCCCAGACCATGCTGCCTCCCACAATTCAATTCATTTATTAATTAATCTAATTGAAATTTCCCAGCTATGTGCTGTGCATAGTCCTTGGAAACAAATCTTTCGAAATTCACTCGACAGCCAACGTTAATAATTGATTTAACTCCTAGCCTCTTTGCCCCAATTCCCCAAGGTTAAGGCTATACACATTCCATTATTTCATATATTCCCAACTGTGTATTTTTTTAACGGTATTTTTTAAGTGCTTACTATGTGCCAGGCACTCTACTGAGTGCTGGGGTAGATGCAAGCTAATCAGGATGGATATAAGCTAATTAGGTATTTTTGGAAACAAATGGCAGCGACGTTGGCTTTAAAGCAGTCAGACACTTTGCCCCCGATACTTATCTCTCTGATTTCTTACTACAGCTCGGCTCGCTCACTTGGCTCATCTAATGCCAGCCTACTCACTGTACCTTGATGTCATCTGTCTCGCCACTGACATCTTGCCCATACATATTACTCTATTTATTTTACTTGTACATATTTACTATTCTATTTATTTTATTTTAATATGTTTTGTTTTGTTGTCTGTCTCCCCCTTCTAGACTGTGAGCCCGCTGTTGGATACGGACTGTCTATGTTGCCGACTTGTACTTCCCAAGCGCTTAGTACAGTGCTCTGCACACAGTAAGTGCTCAATAAATACAACTGAATGAATGAACCCTGCCTCTGGTCTACAATACCCTTGCCCTCTTCATCTCCAACAGACCATCAACTTTCCCCACCTTCAACACCTTATTTAAAGGACAACCCCTTCCAGAGGCCTTTTCTCCTTCCTGAGCCCTCATTTCCTCTTTTCCCATTCCGTTTTCATCACCCTTGCACACGAGAAAGAGACTTTGACCAATCTTGTCTCGGCCCCAGCACTTATTGCTGGGGTAGACCATACAGTCAGTGTGCTTAAAATGCCACAGTAATCCTCAATGTTATTGTCTTATGATATTAATTTGAAGGCGAGGTGGACTAAAACATCTGGAAAGGGAGGCTTGAGCTTTGATTTTCCTGAGAACAAACCCCTTTGTTGGGTAGGGACCGTCTCTATATGTTGCTAATTTGTACTTCCCAAGCGCTTAGTACAGTGCTCTGCACACAGTAAATGCTAAATAAACATGATTGAATGAATGAGAGCCATCTAACCTTTCTTTCCCTCCACCTCACACAACCTAAACACCGATAGCTAATACATAAAAATGAGGGTTAAAGAAACTTTCTCCTGCAACAACCACCAGTGACTTAGAATGGAATTTTATCTCACCTAAGCAACTTTCTCTTGCTGTCCTGGATATGAAAATAGAAAGGAAGTTTTACCCAAAACGGAAAACATTAACTGTAATCCGGAACGAACTTTTCAAAGCTCGGAATAACCGATAAGAAAAGAAAAAAATAAGGCAAAGTTGGCACATTTAAGTGGGTCTTAGGAAAACCGAAATATTAAATGAGTAAAATCAGGGGAATAAGAAAGATGGAAATGAAAGACGCTCACCACAAGTCAGGGAGAAAGACCGTTCTAACAGGACTATGGGGCAGGATTATAGAATAAGCTGCACTGACTTTCACCAACTTCAATCTCTCTGAAAAATTTATTTACAAATAACTTGGCACTCATTCTCCAGGATTAACTCTGCAGGACCAAGCCATCATGTCTCCTCAATCTCAGGGCTTCACAGTGTGATCTCCCAAGAGAAAAGGCACACTTTTCTTGGGAAAAAAGGATGAAGGTGTTTATAAAACTGGAGGCGATATGACGATCCAGGTGGAAGGAGCCTGGGGCAAGGAAGCTTGTCACTTCACAACATGGTCTTCCCATAGAGACAACATGCCGTGAACCTTCCAACGGTATGGGGCACCGTGTTCATGAACTTTTTTTTTTATCCAACTATGAGTCGTTCTGTTCTAGGTTCTGGGGTAGGTACAAGTTAATTAGACATCTACATGGGGCTCACAGTCTAAGTAGGAGGGAGAACAGGTACTTAATCCCCATCTAACAATTGAGGAAACTGAGGCACAGAGAAGTTAAGTGACTTGCCCAAGTTTATGCTGCAAGCAATTGGAAGAGCCGGGATTAGAACCCATGTCCTTTAACCCCCAGGCCCATGCTTTTTCCCACTAGGCCACACTGCTTCTCGTAAGGGACGATGAGGCTTCTCAGATGATTTGACACCCTGTGGTGGGCAGGAGGGGAGCTATCCAAATCTCTGAATTCAGAACCATCCATCGAAACTAATACTCTCCATTTCCATGGATGAGGAAATCTACTGAAAAACGACAATATCCCTTAGGCCATCAACCCTTTAGCTGTTTCACAGGCAGGAAGATTAAAGGTAACAAATACTGTAGTGCCAAGGAACTTGTTCAGAAAACTCATTTTCACAGTGTTGTCGTTTCCGATCTTGAGCCGATATTCAAGTGACCACCTCTACCTGAGGCAAATGCTAACCACCGGATCAACTGTTTACCATATTAGGTATTGGAAGAAGAACCTTAATATTCCCCTAATTTATTGGGTACGACAACTGGTAGTCATCTCCTCATCACCAAAAGTAGAGCTGGGAAGCACTGTATGGTGAATGCGCAATCTGGGCTTAAACATGATTTACCGCCAAATGTTTAAGATCTGACTCTTTCGGTCCGGCTCCTCTTTCAGAGGAGTCTCTCACACTCCCAGTTAACGACTTGTCACCCGACTTCTCACTGACATCTTCCCTCCAGGTCGACCAACAGCCTCGCCCATGGGCAACCAAAACTATAGGCTCATTGTGGGTAAGGAACATGTCAATCGACTATTACATTGTACTTGCCCAAGCACTTAGCACAGTGCTCTGCATGCAACAAGTGCTCAATAAGTGCTCCCTCCTTCCTCTCCCCCTCTTCCCCCTCCCTGTTGCCTCGTCTTACCTCCTTCCCCTCCCCACAGCACCTGTATATATGTATATATGTTTGTACGCATTTATTATTCTATTTACTTATTTTATTTGTACATATTTATTCTATTTATTTTATTTTGTTAATATGTTTTGTTTTGTTGCCTGTCTCCCCCTACTAGACTATGAACCCGCTGTTGGGTAGGGACCATCTCTATATGCTGCCAACTTGTACTTCTCAAGTGCTTAGTACAGTGCTCTGCACACAATAAGCGCTCAATAAATACAAATGAATGAATGAATGAATGAATAAATACCATTAATCGACTGACAGGAAAAATACTATTTTGGCCTTTGGCTCTCCTGAGCCACTCTTTCTTTCCAAAATTAAAGACTCCAAAGTGTCTGATGGAGAAATGACCGTTAAGATAGATCACTCGTGAAACTCTCCCGCCCCCCAGCCTGGGATCAATCAATCAATCAATCCTATTTATTGATTGTTTACTGTGGGCAGAGGATGCCCTTTAAAAACCCATCACCACCTCTTACTTTCCCGTGCCATTCCTAACCTACGCTTGCTCTCCTGCAGGTGGCTATTGGCTGATCATTCAGTGGTACATATTGAGCATCTACTGAGCAGAGCACTGTACTAAGCACTTGGGATGGTACAATACAATAGAGTTGGTAAACAGGATCCCTATCCACAGGTGCTTATCAAACCTCCTTTCATCTTCCACAGTCCAAGGAGCATTAGGCTCAGTGTTCTCGGAGGGAAAATGTTTCTTCAGAATTCTGTTCTCCGGGCTCGGTGCTTCAGTTTCTTTAATCTCTCCACCTCAGTTCTGGGCATGAGTCCCTACCCCGGGCTCTACCCCAAATCATGAATATATATGCACACACTCTTATAAAAACACATATTTATGCATGAATGTGTATTCATATATATATACATATGTAGTTATATTTTTAAAATTTCCATTTCTGAACATTTGATGTTGACATGAAAAGAAATGGGAATTTTGAAGCCATTTATGGGGCCCAAATTTTCATTAAGATAAGGAATGTGTTAGAAACCTATACCCAACTGGTTGCCAACACAATTCATTTACAGTTTATGAGATTATTAATTGACTTTTTAAATAAAACTTCCAGTCATGATAAGGAAATGATTCTCACTGAAGTTAATGGTGTGGAAAATTTTCATTCAGGGAGCTCTGCAAATATTCCCAGATCTCATATTGAATAAGACGCCTCTTTGTAAAGCCGGAGCGTCGCTGGTGGGCCTTCACTAGGAACGGTCTCCCCAATTATTCCAAGTCAGGGTCTCCCTTCATCCACCTCAAAACCATCAAGTCCATTATTTCATAGGATGACCTCACCCAGAAGAGCCTTCTGACCAAAGAAGATGCCAAATAATGACTGTTCATTTTTCTCACTGACCTTATTGTTCAAAAGATGTGGTTTCCCCCTTCATTTTGACACGACTTTTATTCCAGTTACCTCCCCTACACTTCACCCGATGAGAGGGCCAGGAACTTATTTTACAAAAGCATGTCTTCCTGGGACGGCTCAGGGCCCAAGAGCTGAACTTCTCACTCCAGGAATCTGGGCCAACCAGAGCCCGGCTATTCACGCTGACATTAGGGAGCCAGAGAAAAAACCCGGGGTCTTTTCCAGGATACGAATATGCATGAACATAACTTTCAATGAACTGCCCTGTGGGAACACTGCAATTGGGTCATAAGAAAGGAGTGAATTATTTGAAGTTTCAGAACACACGGAGAGCAATTTTGAAATCTCTTCCCCATTCTAAAATGATCATGAACAACAATGTCAATTCTACTATCATAGTCCAGGGATGTGAGTTATTTGGAAAAATGTCCAATAAGTAGAAGTAATAGTATTTACTGAGTGCAATGCACTGCATTAAGCAACTGTGAAATACGTAACAAAGAAGACATCTTCCCTGGGGCTTATGCCTTTAAGGAAGACAGACATAAAATTATTTACAGACTTGTCAAGATTAAGCAACTTAACACACATTTAAGAAAACATAAATACAAGTACCCGAGTGATGAGGATGGATATCAGTAAGTTCAGAAGTGCTAGAGATAGTTGATGGATTCATAAGACTTGATTTGTGGTGAATTGATCAAGGAAGGCTCTTTGGAGGAGCTGTAATTTTAGGATGGCCTGGAATGTGGAAAGAGCTATGTCTATCTCTGATCCCTCTACAGGACCTATGTACATATTTGTAATTTATTTATTTGTACTGATGTCTGTTTTCTCCATTCTAGACTGTAAGCTTGTTGTGGGCAGTGAATGTGCCCATTTCTTCTTGTATTGTACTCTCCCAAGTATTTAATACAGTATTCTGCACACAGTAAGTGCTCGATAAATACAACTGAGTTGTTCAGTTTGCAATTAAAGATGAATAAGGAGCGGGATGAACTTCTGATCAGGATGATGGAACTATTATTATGAATAATAATAGCTGCACTTGGTATCATATTACATTTGAAAAATAAAATTTCAAAGAAAATGAATGGACGCTAAGCTCACTGTGAGCAGGGAACGTGTCTTCCAACTGTGGTATCGTACTCTCCCAAGAGCTTAGTACAGGACTCTGCACACAAGTAAGCGCTCAATAAATCCCAATGATTGACTGATGAGGGGACGGAGGGAGTTTCAAGTGCAGGGACACAGTGAGCAAGGATAGGAGGGACGAGTCAAAAGCGAGGTATAGTTTGAAGGCTGATTTGAGAGGAAGAAACACAGCAAGGTGGGGAAAGGTGGCTGGAAAGAGCAGAATGTAAACTGGGGCAAGTGGGCGGATATCCTTGAGTCCAACTTTGAGGACAATGTGCATTTGTTTAGAGTATCCTTGTGCCAGCCGATCCTGGAGAGTGGAAGTTACACGGCCTTCAGAAATTGTGTACTAAGCTCAAAAGTGACCGGGGAATATGAAGAGGAACTGCCCCTGAAGTGAGGTGGGGAGTACTTAACGGAGATGACAAAACCTGAAAGGAAAAATGCCTTTCCCTTGAATGACACAAACCTTATTTGCTGAGCAAAACTTAGGAAATATTAAACTCTCAAATAAAAATTGTTTTCTATCAAACTGGTGGGGGGAGGGGTGGGGGGAGAGAGTTTAAAAGCATCTAGTGGTCAAGGGCTTTGAAAATAAAAATCTCAAACTCTAGAAAAAGTTTCAATCTGTGCCTTTGCTGTGTGCATGCATATATATATAAATAATATATTTGATTATTCAAAGCTTCCACTTGACTATGAGCTCCTTGTAGGCAGGGACTATGCCTGTGTTATTATGGTGTTGTACTACCCTCAAAACTTAGTACAGTGCTCTGCACAAGTTAAGCGCTCAATTAGTAGAACTGATTGATTGCCTGACACCAAGAAAACAAGGTAACAGCATGACCTAGTGGACAGAGCATGGACTTGGGAGTCAGAGACCTGGGTTCTAATCACCGTGTCGCCACTAGCCTCCTCTGTGGCCTCTTTTCCCTCTTCTATAAAATGGGCGTAATAATACTTATGTCTCCCTATCTCATAAGCATGCTATGAGTGTAAACTGAAATACGGCAGAAGAGATGTGAAATTGTATTTTTCAAATGTACTACACAAAATACCAAGTACAGCTATTGTTATTAATAATAATTCCATCTTCCTCATCAGAAGTTTGTCCTGCTCCTTATTCAACTTTAATTGCAAGTTGAACAACTTACTTCTGCTTATACACGCATCATTCCTTCTACCACGGAAACAGTTACCCTTGGGAAAAACCCACATTACCATTCTGAATCCATAGAACTAGGAGAAGCTGCTGGGGGAATTTAAAACAACCCAAATATCATTTGTTACTGTGCAATTTGGTGAGGATACAGCCTCAAAATCCCTGTGGTTGCAAAAGCTGACTCCTTCTTTAATGGTACATGGACAAAGACTCAGAATGCATTCAGATTTTTGATAGTTTCTGAGGTGAAATGAGTTGCTCATTAGCATTCTCGCAAGTACTTGGAGAAACAGCAGGGTCATAGGAATCAGAAGGTCATGGGTTCTAATTCCGGCTCCGCCACTTGTCTGCTGTGTGACCCCGAGCAAGTCACCTCACTTCTCTAGGCCTCAGTTACCTCATCTATAAAATGGGGATGGAGACTGTGAGGTCCACGTGGGACGGAAACTGTGTCCAACCAATTTGCCTGTATTCTCTCCCGTGCTTAGAACGGTCCCTGGCCCATAGTAAGCACTTACTTACCATAATATATTATCATTCTTTATTATGTGGAGGAACTCCACTAACTTCAGTCAATTGTATTTATTGAGCACTTACTATATGCAGAGCACTGTACTAAGAGCTTTGGAGAGTACGATCCAATAGAATTAGCAGACACGTTCCCTGCCGGGAAGGATGTTATGGCAAGCAGCATGGCTCAGTGGAAAGAGCCGGGCTTGGGAGTCAGAGGTCACGGGTTCGAATCCCAACTCCGCCACTTGTCAGCTGTATGACCTTGGGCAAGCCACTTCACTTCTCTGTGCCTCACTTACCTCATCTGTAAAATGGAGATTAAGACTGTGAGCCCCACGTGGGACAACCTGATCACCTTGTATCCACCCCAGCACTTAGAATAGTGTTTTGCAAATAGTAAGTGCTTATCAAATACTACTATTATTATTATTATTATTATTGGGACCTAACACTCAGGGGGACTGTCCAACTTACTTTGCATCATGGAAATTCGCTCAGCTCCCTGATTCATTCATCCAATCATACTTATTGAGCGTTTACTGTGTGCAGAGCACTGTACTAAGCGCTTAGAAAGTACAATTCAGCTACATCACTCACCCATGGGCACGACAGTCGGAGTGAAAAGCACCGGTGCCCAGAACACAGCCAGAGACCATCGGGGTAATGCAGGAAAAAGATGCGCCAGTGATGCTACATCTACTCTTTTCTTTCCTCACTTTGTGGGCATGGAATGTGCCTGTCATGTTGGTTATATTGTAATCAATCAATCAATCAATCATATTTATTTAGTGCTTACTGTGTGCAGAACACTGTACTAAGCTCTTGGGAAGTCCAAGTTGGCAACATATAGAGACTATCCCTACCCAACAGTGGGCTCACAGTCTAGATGGGGGAGACAGAGAACGAAACCAAACATATTAACAAAATAAAATAAATAGAATAGATATGTACAAGTAAAATAAATGAATAAATGGAGTAATAAATATGTACAAACATATATACATATATACAGGTGCTGTGGGGAAGGGAAGGAGGTAAGATGGGGGGGATGGAGAGGGGGACTCCACTGTACTCTCCCAAGTGCTTAGTACAGTGCTCTGTACACAGTAAGCATTCAATAAATATGACTAACTGGCTGACCAACTGCCACTTGCACTCTTTGTAACCTAGTAATAATAATAATAATAATGGCATTTATTAAGCACTTACTATGTGCAAAGTACTGTTCTAAGTGCTGGGGAGGTTACAAGTGATGAGGTTGTCCCACGGAGGGCTCACAGTCTTAATCCCCATTTTACAGATGAGGTACTGAGGCACAGACAAGTGACTTGCCCAAAGTCACACAGCTGGTAATTGTCGGAACCAGGATTTGAACCCATGACCAAGTAGAGAAGCAAGTAGATAGAGCATAAGCCTGGGAGACCAAAGGACCTGTACTCTAATCCTGGTTCCACAACTTGCCTGCTGTGTGACCTTAGGCAAGTCCTTTCACTTCTCTGTGCCTCAGTTACCTCGTCTGTAAAATGGGGATTAAGACTGTGAGCCCCATGTGGGACAAGGCCTGTGTCCAACCTGATTAGCTTGGTAAAGTGCCTGACACATCAAAAGCACTTAACAAATACCATAAAAAACACTAGAGAAGATGATTATAATAACAGCGGCACACCAGCCTCAGCCCCTTCACTGGTCCACATCCAACCCAGGTCCGGGAGTAAGACACGACACAGAAATGCTCCCTTCTCTTGAACTTTACACTGACAATAGCTCACACCCAATCTGCTGGATACTTCAGGTACCTCCAGCTCAGAAACCTGCAGTTTGTTTCCATCCCCCACAGCCCTGGAGCATCCACTCACCTCCGTCGGAAATTTCTCTCATCATCATCATCATCATCAATCGTATTTATTGAGCGCTTACTATGTGCAGAGCACTGTACTAAGCGCTTGGGAAGTACAAATTGGCAACATATAGAGACGGTCCCTACCCAACAGTGGGCTCACAGTCTAAAAGGGGGAGACAGAGAACAAAACCAAACATACTAACAAAATAAAATAAATAGAACAGATATGTACTAGTAAAATAAATAAATAAATAAATAGGGTGATAAATATGTACAAACATATATACATATATACAGGTTCTGTGGGGAAGGGAAGGAGGTAGATGGGGGGATGGAGAGGGGGACGAGGGGGAGAGGAAGGAAGGGGCTCAGTCTGGGAAGGCCTCCTGGAGGAGGTGAGCTCTCAGCAGGGCCTTGAAGGGAGGAAGAGAGCTAGCTTGGCGGATGGGCAGAGGGATTGGGGGCATTCCAGGCCCCGGGGATGACGTGGGCCGGGGGTCGATGGTGGGACAGGCGAGAACGAGGTACGGTGAGGAGATTAGCGGCAGAGGAGCAGAGGGTGGGATGGGGTGAATAACGGTGACCCCAAGGTCAACTTCTGCCCCCTTGATCTCTTCTCCCTGACACCTGGGCCTGGTCTGCATCACTCAGTTGGCCTTCTAAGCATCCCCACTGCCTCCGCAGCTCTGCACCTGCCCTCCCTCCCTCCTACGCCCGGTTTTGGCCTCGCCTCCTCCTCCCATTTCCCCCTCAGCAACCGCTGTCCTGGTCACCACTCCCCACCCTGACTCTGTACCTGATTCCTCCCACTCCCTCCTTCCAAGTCCTACAACCCACCCCCTCAATCTCTTCTCCCTGCTTCAATGTGGGAGTCATTAAACAGCCCACAGATGCCTTAGAGTGCTTGCAAGGCATCGTTTACATCAATCAATCAATCGAGCATATTTATGGAATACTTACTGCGTGCAAAGCACTGGACTTAATGCATAGGAAAGAATATATGAGTTAGTAGACACATTCCCTGCCCATAACTGAGCCCCAGACTGAGCCCCCTCCATCCCCTCCCCACAGCACCTGTATATATGTATATACGTTTGTACGTATTTATTTTATTTGTACATATTTATTCTAATTATTTTATTTTGTTAATATGTTTTGTTTTGTTCTCTGTCTCCCCCTTCTAGACTGTGAGCCCACTGTTGGGTAGGGACCGTCTCTATATGTTGCCAACTTACTTGTACTTCCCAAGTGCTTAGTACAGTGCTCTGCACACAGTAAGCGCTCAATAAATACAATTGAATGAATGAATGAAATGAATAGGAAAGAATATGAGTTAGTAGACACATTCCCTGCCCATAACTGAGCCCCAGACTGAGCCCCCTCCTTCCTCTCCCCCTCTTCCCCCTCCCCCCGCCTTACCTCCTTCCCCTCCCCACAGCACCTGTATATATGTATATATGTTTGTACGGATTTATTACTCTAGTTATTTTCTTTGTACATATTTATTCTATTTATTTTATTTTGTTAATATGTTTTGTTTTGTTGTCCGTCTCCCCCTTCTAGACTGTGAGCCCGCTGTTGGGTAGGGACTGTCTCTATATGTTGCCAACTTGTACTTCCCAAGAGCTTAGTACAGCGCTCTCCACACAGTAAGTGCTCAATAAATACAATTGAATGAATGAATTGAACAAGTTGCTCTGCACACAGTAAGCGCTCAATACAATTGAATGAATGAATGAACTGAATAACAAGTTGCTCTACACACAGTAAGCGCTCAATACGATTGAATGAATGAATGAATTGAATAACAAGTTGCTCTGTACACAGTAAGTGCTCAATAAATACGATTGAATGAACGAATGAATTGAATAACGAGTTTACAGTCTAGAGGGGCAACGTCTAGAATTGACATCTAAATTCACACTGATCGCTGGTATTAATAAAAATATTTGTTGTGTTATCCAAAAACTGAAAAGTACCAATTACTTAGTTATACCCTGTTTTGTTTTTTTTTTAGTATTCCCTCCCCAACCTCAAAAGGAGTTACCAATTAGAACTGTGGTCTCAGAGGTAGCAGGAGAGGCTTGCTATGGTGAGAAATTCACATCACTTTCATCAGAGGCAGTCTGAGATTCCAAGCACTGAATCATGATTCAGCTCATTTTTGGCAACCCCAAAAAACTGACGCCCAAATAAGAAGCACCTGTTAAATGATTGATTTTGGCTGTACCACAATATATGAAAAATAAAATTCCAACTTCAGCCTCACAATTCCTTTGAGTGGTACGTGGCATAAGAGTCTTTAAATTTGTGACTTCAAAACATCACTTTGGATTGTATATACTTTCTTTATAAATCTGAAGTCTATATCAGAAACCTTCAAATGAAACACTTTACCAACAGTCTATTTCAAATCACTCCATTTCTTGACATGAAATTCAAAGTCCCAAAAGAATCCATTTTTTGTCTGCTTTCCCCCAGCACTAGATATCGAATCTGCCTGACTTATGCTCTTCAGCACATTCAAAGGAGTCAAAAATCAAACTCTTGCCAAATAACATCAAAATAATCTCCACATACGTGACCTTCACACTGACATCTGTTACCTCCAAATCTAATCAACTTCTAGGGCATCTCGCTACTTACCTCCAGCTAGGATTAAAGGCCCTGGATTCATGGCGATTTCTCAATTAATAGTGACAAGGTACAAACAGACTGGCTTTCATCCCAATGATTTAGGCAGCGCTATCACCATGAAACAGAATATCTCTATTCATACCCCATGGCACATTTAATTTTATTTTCACACAGTCCAGCAGAATAATTTATTGACTTAGATTCCACATTTCTAAATCCACACGCATTTCAAGGAGGAAAAAAAAAAGACCAGTTATCATGTGGGCTTTTTGAATGTATTTGTGGATATTAAAAAGGTTTGCTGAAACTCCTAATAACCACAGGTCATAATGCAGAAACCAGTGCATATGTACCTCAAGCCTCTCCAGGTTGGAAAGGAATATAAAATCTGGGTCTCGACGCAGGTTTGAGCGCTTGATGAGTAAACCCACTGTCCTGGGATGGACACATCACTGGATTGAGCCTGAAGCCCATGGACCAAACTTTATATTTTCCCTACCAAGTTAGAGCCAGCCCTCTTCTCTGCTCCAGGCCCAACAGCCCTATGTAATAATAATCGTGGCAATTTTTAGGTGCTTACTATGTGCCAGAAACTGTACTAAACACTGGAGTGGATACAACCAAATCAGGTTTGACACAGTCCCTGTCCCTTATGAGGCTAACAATCGTCATCCCCATTTTATAGATGAGGTAACTGAGGCCTAGAGTAGTGAAGTGATCTGTCCAAGGTCACACAGCAGAAAAGTGGTAGAACCAGGATTAGGTCCTTCCGATTCCCAGGCCCATGCTTTATCTATGAAAAGATCCCGGGCTTTGGAGTCAGAGGTCATGGGTTCAAATCCCGGTTCCGCCAATTGTCAGCTGGGTGACTTTGGGCAAGTCAATTCACTTCTCTGGGCCTCAGTTACTTCATCTGTAAAATGGGGATTAAGACTGTGAGCCCCCCCGTGGGACAACCTGATCACCTTGTAACCTCCCCAGTGCTTAGAACAGTGCTTTGCATGTAGTAAGCGCTTAATAAATGCTATTATTATTATTAGGCCACGCGGCTTCTCTTGAGTGTGTGTTTCGGGGAGGGTCTTCTCTGTTCCATCTGCTTAAACCCAAAATGAGATGGACAGCTGGTTTCCTTTATCACAATTCCCTCCCAGGACCACCCAGCCTGGGACAGTGAGCACTGCCTTGAGAGGGAGGAGGAAGCCGTGTGGGCTAGTGGTCACAAGGACCTGGATTCTAATCCTAGCTCTTCCACTTGTAAGCTGTGTTGCCTGCGGTAAGTCGCTTCACTTCTCTGGGCCTCAGTTACCTCAACTGTAAAACAGGGATTAAGAGCGTAGGGCATGGACAGTGTCCAACCTTATTGTTTTTATCTACCCCAGGGCTCAGAACAGAGCCTGGCACATAGTAAGCGCTTAAATACCATAAACGACAAGTGTGTGAACCTCAGAGTCCAGGTCAGCCGGGAGCAGGGGGTGCATCTGGGGCCCTGGTCACACAACACAGGTGTGGGTAACATTGGGGAAGGCCAACCAAGTCCAACTTCCCCCTTTGCTGGTGCGAGGGGGACTACGGGGTGGGAGGAGAGAATGGTAAGCCGGGGAGAACATCCACTGAGCCATCCCAGAAAGGGAAGCAGAGGATCAGAAAAGGCCCCCAGGAGAGAATGAAAACTTGGTGGGCGATGTCAAAAGATGCACACATCCAAGGCAGGCGCATGTCAGCTAGTTCAGGAAAAAGTCTTGGGAAAAAACAGGACTCCGATCACGATTCGTGGGGACGACCTGGAAAGGCCATTTCCTCGGGACATACGAAGGAGAGAAAGAGGGGAACGAAGAGGAGCAGTGATAGGGACAGAAATAGGCACTCTTAACTAGGCTTCAGGGCCTGAGAGTCAGAAGGTCATGGATTCTAATCCCAGTTCTGCCACTTGTCTGCTGCGTGACCTTGGGCAAGTCACTTCAGTTCTCTGTGCCTCAGTTACCTCATCTGTAAAATGGGGATGGGACTGCAAACCCCACGTGCGACAGGGACTGTGTCCAACCCAATTTGCTATATCCACCCCAGTGCTTAGAACAGTGCATAGCACATAGTAAGTGCTTACCAAACACCAGAATTATTTTTATTATCTTGATTCAAACCACATGACCTTCTCAGTGACTCTGGAGAAGAGCAGCTTGACTATACGGACCTGCCTCAAGTTAAGATGTTTCTATTGGAGCAGAAACAATTTTTGGGAACAACCTATGACTGAGGAAGGGCTGGGATGCTCCAAAAGGGGCTCAGGAGAGAAGTAGCATGGCCTAGTGAGTACAGCCCGTGACTGGGAGTCGAAAGGACCCGGGTTCTAATCCCAGCTCCACCACCTGTCTGCTGAGTGATCTTCGGCAAGTCACCTAACTTCTCTGGGCCTCGGTTACCTCATCTGTAAAATGGGGATTAAGACTGTGAGCGCTAGGTGGAACAGATACTATGTCCAGCCTAATTAGCTCGTATCCACCGCAATGCTTATTAACGTGCCTGGCAGTAGAGCAAGCACTTAACAAATACCATTAAAAACAAAAAAAAACGATGGCTTTGTCCGCCCATCCAGTGGGGAAACTTGAGCCCTCGGTTTGGGAGCGTCCAACATCCTCACTAGGGTCCAGGACAATGGACTGGAGAGGCGATCCAGTGGGTTTGAATGTGCAACAGAACATTGTACAATTCAAACGGGCCTCAATAAACAGGGGGATGAAATGCTGGAGGGATGAATGCATAAGGCAAAACAACATCACCAACACAGTGTGGGGAGACCAGTTAAGGCTGAGAAGAGAAGAAAGAGACCCAGCCGGATCCAGCTGACAGACTGGATTCCGACAAAGGATTCTGACCTGATTATCTTTTATCTTTCCCAGTGATTCGAAGAGTGCTTGACACAGAGTAAGTGCTTATCAAACACCATTAAAGGAAAAAAAACAGAAAAGTCACCAGGGAGAACCTTTGGCCTAAATTCTGCACTCAACAGAATCTCAGGGGAGGGTTTTTGTCCAGTTTCAGCGGCCTGGCTTTTAGTAAGGATGAGGAAAATCCACAGAGATCTGGAGAAGAGTGACAAAATGATTAAGGGATTGGAAAATAGGCACTGAAAGGAAACACGGCAGGAACTGATGTAGGTGAGCTAGCAGAAGGCTACCACGGAGCTTAATAACTGCCTTTGAGGGACTATACAGGGAGGGGAGAGACCAGTTCTGCAGACCTTCCGAAGATGGACGGGAGAGAGATTTAGGAGAGAAGGAAACATGGCTCTATTTTCTCCTTCATTCTAGTAAAAACTCCACTTTCTGCCCTTGGTTTGTAAACGAATTTTCAACCAGTACAATGGATTTTGATAGCGCGCTATTCAGAGACTGTTTCACGGCACTCAACAAGGGTTAATATCAGCAGTAGAAGCCTAATTTAACACATTTCAAGCCCGAAGGCAACAACTTATGGACACTGAACCGCATTAAACACAGGGTCCACTATGAAAGAGCAGGGCCTAGGGGAAAGAGCACAGGACTGAGAGTCAGAAGGGCCTGGGTAATTATCCCACCTCAACCATTGTCTGCTGTGTGACCTTGGGCAAGTAACTTCACTTTTCTGTGCCTGAGTTACTTCATACGTAAAATGGAGCTAAGACTTGTGAGTCCACATGGGACATGCATTATGTTTAAACTGATTAGCTTCTATCTACCCCAGTGCTTAGTACAGCGCCTGGAATATAGTATGCACTTCACAAATACCATTAAAAAAGCATCCTCAGTTAAGAGCAAAAGGACTGAATCCTTCTAGACTGTGAGCCCGCTGTTGGGTAGGGACCATCTCTATATGTTGCCTACTTGTACTTCCCAAGCGCTTAGTACAGTGCTCTGCACACAGTAAGTGCTCAATAAATACGATTGAATGAATGAATGAGCCCATCCATCCAGGGATGGATTCCTGCATCCTGGATGGATTCTTGCACGATTCCAGCGTTAAAACCCTCACACCTACTCAGCCAATAAACCCCAAACTTTCTAATTGTACATTAGGACATTGTACTTTGTACAACTGTACATGAGAAGCATCGTGGCTCAGTGGGAAGAGCATGAGTTTTGGAGTCAGAGGTCATGGGTTCAAAAAGCCCGCAGGGGCTGACATGGGTCTGGTAGAATAACAATAATAACAATAATAATAATGGCATTTGTTAAGTGCTTACTATATGCCAAGCACTGCTCATTCATTCATTCAATCGTATTTATTGAGCACTTACTGTGTGCACAGCACTGTACTAAGCACTTGGGAAGTACAAGTTGGCAACATGTAGAGACGGTACCTACGCAACAGTGGGCTCATAGTCTAGAAGGGGCAGACAGACAACAAAACAAAACATATTAACAAAATAAAATAAATAGAATAGTAAATTCTATTCTAAGTGCTGGGAGAGATACAAGGTAATCAGGTTGTCCCACATGGGGCTCACCATCCTAATCCTCATTTTACAGATGAGGTAAGTAAGGCCCAGAGAAGTGAAGTGACTTGCCCAAAGTCACACAGCAGACAAGTGGCGGAGCCAGGATTAGAACCCACAGCCTCTGACTCCCAAGCCCAGGCTCTTTCCACAAAGCCATGCTGCTTCACAGCGTAGAACCATCCTGGGAAGATTTCCTAAAGACAAGGCATACACTTCTTCCTTCCAACCACCGACACTCAAGGCAACCTGTCCTCCCACAGTGGTCAAGTGCTCAATAAATACGATTTATTGATTGATTGCTCAGGCGGGGGTACCTTTGAGTGGAGAACAGGGACTGGGCTTATTTTAGCTACTCTGGACCTACCCAAAGACTTAGCACAGGGCTCAGCATGGACTGTGTCCTAATTATCAAGAAGCAGCATAGCCTAGTGGAAAGAGCATAAGCTTGGGAGTCAGAGGACCTGGGTTCTAGTCCCAGCTCTGCCAGTTGCTTGGTGTGTGACCTCGGGCAAGTCATTTAACTTCTCTAGGCCTCAGTTCTCCTGTTCTCCCTCCTACCTAGACTGTGAGCCGCATGCGGGACAGTGTCCAACCTAATAAATGTATATCTAGACTGTGAGCCAGCTGTTGGGTAGGGACCGTCTCTATATGTTGCCACTTGTACTTCCAAAGCGCTTAGTACAGTGCTTTGCACACAGTAAGCGCTCAATAAATACGATTGAATGAATGAATCTACTCCAGCACTTAGAACAGTGTTTGACCCATCATAAGTGCTTAACAAATGTCCCCAAAAAAGGGCATTCTTATTGTGTCCTAGAGATGGAAAAGTCCTGATGACACTGTACTTGCCCACGCATTTATTCAGCCACGCCCTGTAATATTACAATTAGTACAAAGAAGAGATAATTATGATGTTTTAATTGAAAGAAAGGCAAATTAAGAGTTGGGAGAAAGCCTGAATATCAGGTTTGTTGAAACTAAAGGATAGATCAAGAAAAATTTAAAGAAAAAATAAACAAATTAGCTCAGTGTTTCTCAACTGACAGATGCCATGGAACAGAAATAAAACAGGCTACCTATCTATCACAGTCACTATTAAGAAGGCAGATACAAGGAAAATTAACTATGCATGTGCTGACCTTGGCATTTAGTCAAGAATACATCTTGGAGGGGTTTGGTCCTATTGATTGGCAGGAACATAAAAAGGCAAGAAATTAGTCACCTAACTCCAACCTAAAATATGTTTCTATGACCGTTACGAAACCAAACATACCAACAAAATAAAATTAATAGAACAGATACGTACAAGTAAAATAAATAAATAAATAGAGTAATAAATATGTACAAACATATATACATATATACAGGTGCTGTGGGGAAGGGAAGGAGGTAAGATGAGGGGGATGGAGAGGGGGACGAGGGGGAGAGGAAGGAAGGGGCTCAGTCTGGGAAGGCCTCCTGGAGGAGGTGAGCTCTCAGTAGGGCCTTGAAGGGAGGAAGAGAGCTAGCTTGGCGGATGGGCAGAGGGAGGGCATTCCAGGCCCGGGGGTTGACGGGGGCCGAGGGTCGATGGTGGGTCATGGGTTCGAATCCTGGCTCTGCCACATGTCTGCTGTGTGACCTTAGGCAAGTCACTTAACTTCTCTGAGCCCCAGTTCCCTCATCTGTAAATGGGGATTAAAACTGTGAGCCCCACGTGGGACAACTTGATCACCTTGTACCCCCCCCAGCGCTTAGAACAGTGCTTTGCACATAGTAAGCGCTTAACAAATGCCATTAAAAAAAAATAAGTACGATTGAAGGAAGGAGGCTGGGAAGTGTCTAATTTTCACCCCCAACATCTCCGCTAAATGTCTCACTTCCCTTTAAAGCCTTTTAGACTGTGAGCCCACTGTTGGGTAGGGACTGTCTCTATATCTTGCCAACTTGTACTTCCCAAGCGCTTAGTACAGTGCTCTGCACACAGTAAGCGCTCAATAAATACAATTGATTGATTGGCCTTCAGAAGAACGCTTTAGAGTCAGTGGCTCCTACTGGGTGAAGGATAGACGGATGAGCGTGTCACTACTGACCTACGGGGAGGCATTTGGGGCGGCTCTTTTGTTTTTAACGGTATTTATTAAGCACTTACTAGGTTCCAGGTACTTTACTAAGCGCTTGGGTAGATACAAGCTAATCGGATTGGACACGGTTCATGTCCCGTATTCTTAATGCCGGAAAAGGGACCGAGGTCTCTCGGCTCCTCTCATCTGGGCTCCTGTTGACTGGAACTTACAATAGCCAGTCATATGGCTGAAAACCTCATCGTTGGGTAATTTTTGGACTGATCTCTCCCTTGGGAGTAACCCATTCCAGAAGGCCCAAATCCATTGTTGAACCCCATCAAGGGACTCGGACTCTTCCACTTTGGAAGAAAGAAATTCCGAGTTTCATGCAATGTTTGGCTGGCAAAATAAACATCACTAAAAAGTAGGCATTAATAACAATAATTATGGCATTTGTTAAGGACTTACTATGTCGATAGTGTTCACTGAGCTCTTTCTGTGTGCACAGCACGGCACCGAGCTCTTGAGAGAGTACACTATAACAATGAACAGACACATTCCCTGTCCAAAACAGTCTAGAGATGAGCTTACATCATGTTACTATGTGTCAAGCACTGTTCTAAGCACTGGGACACAGAAAAGTTCATCAGATTGGACACAGTCCCTGTCCCACAGGGGCACAATCTAAGAAGGAGGGAGAACAGGGATCCCCATTTTACAGATGAGGAAACAGAGACACCTAGAAGTTAAGTAAGTTCTTCAATGTCACATAGCACGCAAGTGGGGCAGCCGGGATTAGACTTGGGTTCTTCTGATTCCCAGGCCCATGCTCTCTCCACTAGGCCACACTGCTTCCCATTAAGTACTTAAGGATAAGGAAAGCTCTTCAAGAATGTCTCTAATTTCAATTAGTTCTAAGATATGTTTGTTTCAGTAATTAAGAATAGAAAAGCGCAGTCTATCAGGTATTCCAAACTCTGATAGATTCATTTTTAGGCTGTTAAAAAAAAAATGTTCCTAGCAGCCTTCTAGCATGTGGTGCCACGCAAAACCATTATAATGCAACTAAACTAAGGACCAGCTGCTACGCAAATGAAAAACAGATAAAGCCTCAGTACGATTTTGGTGAACAGATGTGATTACCCTTTAAGCACGTGAAAGTCACCCCAGCTTCAGCCCCACAGTATTGATGTAAACATCCATAAATTATTCATTTATTTTAATGCCCGTCTTCCCTTCTGAACTGTAAATTCCTTGTGGGAAGGAAACGCGCCTACCAACTCTCTTGTACTGTACTCTCCCAAATGTTTAGGACAGTGCTCTGCACACAATAAGCACTCAATAAATGCCATGGATTGACTGATTCCAGGATTGGGGCGGGCATTATTTCAGCCAGGATCAGAAGCGGAGACCAGTGAGACCATAAGTGTGCTGCCCACTGAGACCCTGCTCTAAGAGATGACTGCACTGGTCAGGATGATTCCAGCCCTTTCTCTTTATGGTAATATTTGATCAGCAGATCCTGTCATTTATAATTAACAATGGCTTAAAGCCGCTAAACCACTCGCAACCAGCCTCCTCCATTGTCAGTGAAGATGGGGACAGGGAATCTCTTATAACAACTCTCCCTCAACCAATCGTATTTGTTGAGTGCTTACTATGTATGGAGCGCTGTACTAAGCCCTTCGGAGAATACACTGCAGAAAAGTTGACAGGTATGTTCCCTGCCCACAACGAGCTTTCAGAGGTCAATTTAAATAAATACATTAGTCAAAACGATTGATCAGATGTCAAAAAATTCTAGACGGGATTTAAAACTCAAAGTTTAGGGTTTTTTTTCCAATGACTACAATTCAAATATAGCTACAGGCAATGCAAAAATATGTTAATATGACCTAGAATGCTCAAATTTAAATACAGCAACCAGACAAACCAACTTCTCAGACACCTCGCCACAATCATATATCCAATGCCAGGTTTTCTTCAGTTATATTCAGAGATATTGGCAATACAAGGAATCTGTAATGACAGTGATTTCCTATTTGGGCAGAACTCAGCCTTTTGAACTCAACTAGTAAAAGTGAGCTCAATCCTATGATCAGCCTATTACAATAACATTTATCTCATTTTTTTGCTCACAACATCTTGTGAGGTAGAGTGAAGTAGGTGCAGGTGGGGTGGAGGAAACTGAGGTCCAGAGAGGTTAAATAGTTGGCCTAAGGTTACACAGCAGGCCAGTGGTACAGCTGCAACTAGAACCCAGGTCCCCTTTAAGTCCCAGGGTCATGTTCTTTCCACTAGGCCACCCTCGTCTTTCTTGATAGAGTTTGACATTTGACCACAAACCTCACCCATACACACCCTTTACAAGGGCAACCCAAGTCCAGCCACCCACACAGACACGCACTCCTCAGATAGACACCAGCACAGATAACCACAACCACACACACACCCCTCCCACACTTCCAGAGGAATGAGAAACAGATGGGAAAATGAAAAAAAAAATGTGAGGAAGGAGTGGAAAGGAAGCCTAAGAAGACCACTGGCTAATTTTTGCATTGAATAAGGTACCCTCGTAATGGGAAATATAAAGTTAAGGAAAGGGCCAAGCTCCGGGTGGAGGTCATTTGTCAGTTTTCCATCAGTTTCCCTACCCCTTGCTACCATCATCCTCAGTGGCAGGGGTGGGATACTTTATAGAGCAGCAAAAATTGTGGTCCCTACCCTCAAACTACAATCTCTAATTACAATCCAAGACCACCACTTCAGACAGCCAGCCTCTCCCAGGGAGCCCGCTTTTTTCATGCTCATTGAGAACAAAGGACCCGCAAATCAAAGGGATGGAGGAATTTGGCCTTTTTCCACCAAACCGGAAGGCAGATTTCACTTCAGACTGCCCTTCACTCTGAGATGAAAGTCATTCCTGCCTTTATCTGAACTCCCATCCCCATTGCAAGGATCAAACATGCACCCAACTGGGCCCACTCTGTCTCACGGACTGTACCTAGATGGTTCTCTTACCGTTCACATTTTCTGCACCTCTAACCAAAGTTGCATTCAGATGCCCCAGCGCAGAGATGAACCCTACCACTACTACTAGTAATAATGATATTTAAGTGCTTACTGAAGTGCCAAGCACTGAGCTAAGTTTTGGGGTAATAATAATAATAATAATAATGATGATGGCAGTTGTTAAGCACTTACTATGTGCAAAGCGCTGTTCTAAGCGCTGGGGAGAATACAAGGTGATCAGGTTGTCCCATGTTGGGTAGATACAAGACGATCAGGTTGGACAGAGTCTCTGCCCTACAAGGTATCACAGTCTAAGTAGGAGAGAAAACAGATACTGCACCCCCATTTTACAGACAAGGAAAGTGAGGAACAGAGCAGGTAAGTGATTTGCCCAGGTTCTCACAGTGGGTAAGTGGTAGAAGCCAGGTCCTCTGACTCCCAAGGCCTGTGCTCTTCCCACTAGGTCACAATGCCTCTTCCAGCTGGCTGCAGCTCACGAATTCCCCACCTGAAGGGCCACCTCTGCCAGACGGACTTTTTACCCCCTAGAGAGACCACCTCCCTTGCCAAACAGAGGGGTGCTCACCGAGCCCAGTGCTCCCTTCTTGCTGAGAAAACCAGAAGTTCTGCTTTGGAAAATGGGAGCTCAGGATGCTTCAGCATAGAACCCACATTTGGACAGTGTTACGCAACATAAATTACACCATTCAAGCCGTCTTTGGGACGTACAACAGCCCACTGTGACTTCACTAAGAAGACCCGCCAGAAACAGCAATATCAGCAGCAGGCTGGAAGCGGCCTCACGGAGAATTAGAAAGCAAGCCGGCTGTCCCGGGTCATCAGGACACAACAGCACTTCACATCGAAACCCTAAAAATAAGCCCCGAGAACCTCACGGCACTAAGGCCGGTGTCCAGGGATAAACCGTGAAGGGCGGCTTGTCTGCTGTGTGACCTTGGGCAAGTCACTTAATTTCTCTGTGCTTCAGTTATCTCATCTGTAAAATGGGGATGAAGGCTGTGATCCCCGTGTGGTACATGGACTGTGTCCAACCTGATTCTCACCTGAAGCAATTTTAATTCAACAAAAAGTGTTCTGACTCGAGATAATAAAATGCACAAGACTTTCTTGTCATCCACTGGATTGTAAGCTCCTTGAGGGCAGGGATCTTGGCTACCAATTCTCCCAAAGGCTCCTGCAGTTACGTGCTCAATGGATATGACTGAATGACTGATAAGAAGTCACTTCTGACCTCCTCACCACACAAACTGGAACAGAAACACTGATCCCTAAAGTGAAGATGGGCTCTCCCTGGAAATTCACTAGACAAGCCTATGGAGCAAAATCTCAGGTTAAAAGGTTCTTGGATTTGAAAACTGCATTAAACTCTGCCTGTGGAAGGAAATGAACACTCTGCACAAATACAAGGAGTCAAAATTAAATAAGAATAGACCGAAGGGAGAAGGGTTAGGGTGGGACACCGAGATCAACGCCCTGTGGCAGCCACCGGGTTAACCGTTTCTTGGTAGCCATTGGGATAATCCTCACCCTGGGCTTCAAGGCTGTCCATCACCTCGCCCCCTCCTACCTCACCTCCCTTCTCTCCTTCTACTGCCCAGCCCGCACCCTCCGCTCCTCTGCCACCGCTAATCTCCTCACCGTACCTCGCTCTCGCCTGTCCCGCCATCGACCCCCGGCCCACGTCCTCCCCCGGGCCTGGAATGCCCTCCCTCTGCCCATCCGCCAAGCTAGCTCTCTTCCTCCCTTCAAGGCCCTGCTGAGAGCTCACCTCCTCCAGGAGGCCTTCCCAGACTGAGCCCCTTCTTTCCTCTCCCCCTCGTCCCCCTCTCCATCCCCCCGTCTTACCTCCTTCCCTTCCCCACAGCACCTGTATATATGTATATATGGTTGTACATATTTATTACTCTATTTATTTTACTTGTACATTTCTATCCTACTTATTTTATTTTGTTGGTATGTTTGGTTCTGTTCTCTGTCTCCCCCTTTTAGACTGTGAGCCCACTGTTGGGTAGGGACTGTCTCTATGTGATGCCAATTTGTACTTCCCAAGCGCTTAGTACAGTGCTCTGCACATAGTAAGAGCTCAATAAATACGATTGATTGATTGATTGATTGATAATAATAATAATGATAATAATATTTGTTTAGCACTTATAATGTGTCAAGCACTATTCTAAGTGCCGGGGTAGATACAAGATAATCAGTTTGGACACAGTCCCTGTCGGACAGGAAGCTCAAGGTCTTGATCCCCATTTTACAGATGAGAGAACTAAGGCACAGAGAAATGAAGTGACTTGCCCAAGGTCCCACAGCAGACAAGTGGTGTAGCCAAGATTAGAACCCAGATCCTTCCGACTTCCAAGCCCGGGCTCCACTAGGCCATGCTGCTTTGCCACGGGGGTAAGGGAAAGAAAGTCCTGAGCCCGTTCCTGAGAAGCAGCAAGCTCTGGCCACTTGGACCATGTAAGTAGCACATCCCTGCCTTAAAAGGCAAGAGTGCAGCAGTGTGGCTTAGTGGAAAGATCCCAGGCTTTGGAGTCAGAGGTCATGGGTTCAAATTCCGGCTCTGCCAAGTGTCAGCTGTGTGACTTTGGGCAAGTCACTTCACTTTTCTGGGCCTCAGTTACCTCATCTATAAAATGAGGATTAATAATATTAATAATAATAATAGTATTTGTTAAGCGCTTACTATGTGCCAGGCACTGTTCTAAGTGCTGGGGGAGATACAACGTGACTAGGTTGTCCCACGGGGGGCTCACAGTCTTCATCCCCATTTTACAGATGAGGCAACTGAGGCACAGAGAAGTAAAGTGACTTGCCCAAAGTCACACAGCTGACAGTTGGCAGAGCTGGGATTTGAACCCATGACCTCTGACTCCAAAGTCTGGGCTCTTTCCACTGAGCCACGCTGCTTCCCCAAGACTGTGAGCCCCCCGTGGGACAACCTGATCACCCTGTAACCTCCCCAGGGCTTAGAACAGTGCTTTGCACATAGTAAGCGCTTAATAAATGCCATCATTATTATTATTATTAAGAGTAAATCCTCCATTAGAGTAAGCAGCGTGGCTTAGTGGCTAGAGCACGGGCCTAGGAGTCAGAAGGACTTGGGTTCTAATCCTGGCTCTTCCACACAACTGCTGTGTGACCTTGGAAAGTCACTTCACTTTTGTGCCTCAGTTACCTCAACTCTAAAGTGGGGATAAGAGTGTGAGCCCCATGTGGGGCAGGGACTGTGTCCAACCTGATTACCTTGTATCTACCCCAGCGCTTAGAACAGTGTTTGGCACATAGAAAGCGCTGAACAAGTACCATAATTACTATTACCAAACTTCCAGTCCCTGCCTGACCAGCCCTCCAGCCCCATATTTAGAAGTCAAATGATGGGCAGAGGGCGGGTGATCAGAAGCTGCGATGGTTCACTAAATAGGTCGATAAACACTCCTCATCAACACGGATTTTGATGCAATGTCAAATAGGGTGGAGCTTAGCTTTATCCAGCCCAGCTTGAACTCTTAAACCACTAACTGGTCTGCAGATTCCTAGAGCAATCTGCCTAGGGAATAAGGCAGGAACACAAAACTGAAAAGCTCATTTAGCAAGAGGCTAAGAAAAGACAGCTACTAATAAGGACTGGAAACTACTCAGCCCCAAATAGCAAAAGCCAACCCAAATACCCATCTTCCAAGCGGAGGAGAAAAAAAAAAGTCAAGACAACTTTGAAGAGGTTTTTCCCAATAGCAAAGCATGTCGCAGAATTTTAAAGAACCAAACTATTTATACGTATCTCTCCCACAGAGTTGCTAGTATTGTTATATTTCCTAAAACACATGCTAGCTAATTGAGAGACCTGTCAAAATCAAAACAAGATGAATCCCAAGACCACTATTTCTGCATTTATGTCACAATTCCTGTATATGCAAAGTAGTCTACTTTGACAAATAGTGTCTTTGTCGTGTTCCTTTCCTTTTCCTAAAGTACTATTCATGGAAATACTGGACAGGAATATAGATAATCTTTTTGCTCCATCTCTTGACCTGCCATTCAGTCCTCCAATCAGTTGCAGAGCTTGATACCATTTTTTTAAATCCTATTTGTTAAGGGTTTACTATGTGTCAAGCACTGTTCTAAGCAGTAAGGTTGATACAAGTCTATAGGGTGGGACTCCTCACTCTCAGCTTCAAGGCTCTCCAACCCCTCACCCCCTCCTACCTCATCTCCCTTCTCTCCTTCTCCAGCCTAGCCCATACCCTCCGCTCCTCTGCTGCTAAACTCCTCACTGTACCTCGTTCTGGCCTGTCGCGCCGTCGACCCCCGGCCCACATCATTCCCGTGGCCCGGAATGCCCTCCCTCTGCCCATCCACCAAACTAGCTCTCTTCCTCCCTTCAAAGCTCTACTGAGAGCTCACCTCCTCCAGGAGGCCTTCCCACACTGAGCCCCCTTTCTCCCCTCCTCCTCCCCATCCCTCCCCTGTCCTACCTCCTTCCCTTCCCCACAGCACTTGTATATATTTGTACAGATTTATTACTCTATTTTACTTATACATATTTACTATTCTATTTTGTTAATAATGTACATATAGCTATAATTCTATTTATTCTGACGATTTTGACACCTGTCTATATGTTTTGTTTCCCGTCTCCCCTTTACAGACCGTGAGCCCATTGTTGGGTAGGGACCGTCTCTGTATGTTGCCAACTTGTACTTCCCAAGTGCTTAGTAGCGTGTTCTACACACAATAAGCGCTCAATACATTTGAATGAATAAATGACACAGTCCCTGTCCCACATGGAGCTCACAGTCCAAAGAGGGAGAACGGGTATTCCATCCCAATTTTGCAGATGAGGTGACTTAGGCACAGAGAAGTTAAGTAACTTGTCCAAGGTCACAGAGCAGGCAATGAGCAGAGTCAGAATTAGAAACCAGGTCCTCTGACTTTCATGCTCTTTCCATTAGGCTGTGCTGCTTCTCATATTCTCCAAATACATGTAGCACTTCCTTCACTGATAATAATAACAGTAATAATAATGATGGCATTTATTAAGTGCAAAGCACTCTTCTAAGTGCTGGGGAGGTTACAAAGTGATCAGGTTGTCCCACGGGGGGCTCATAGTCTTAATCCCCATTTTACAGATAAGGTAACTGAGGCTCAGAGAAGTTAAGTGACTTGCCCAAAGTCACACAGCTGACAATTGACAGAGCCGGGGTTTGAACCCATGACCTCTGACTCCAAAGCCCGTGCTCTTTCCACTGAGCCACGCTGCTTCCTTTTTTCAAGACAGTACCGCAAGCAAAGTGAAGATACATAAAATAAAATAATCTAGGTTATATTTATAGATCACACTCCAAAAATGTGACAAAAACTAAGAGCATGATTCATGTGGTTCTTGCTCTTACTCAGGTAATAGTAATGATCACTGATTTCATAAATGATAATGAAAACTGTGGTATTTGTTAAGTCCTTACTCTGTGCCAAGCACTGTGGAAAGGTATACAGTAATCAGGTTGGACACAGTCCCTGTCCCACGTGGGGCTTACAGTCTTCATCCCCATTTAATAGATAAGTACCTGAGGCATAGATAAATCAAGTGACTTGCCCAGAGTCACGGAGGAGACATGCCTGCTCGCCTTGTATCCCCCCAGCGCTTAGAACAGTGCTTTGCCCATAGTGAGTGCTTAACAAATACCAAAATTATTATTATTGTATCCCCCAGTGCTTAGAACAGTGCTTTGCACATAGTAAGCGCTTAACAAATACCATTATTATTATTATTATGTGGTGGAGGCGGGATTAGAACCCACAACCAGCCTTCTTGACAGTGTGGGAAGCTTTCCGGGGAATTGATGGAGTGGGACGGGATTCAGGGCATCGCCCAGGTCATGGGGTGATGGCCGGGGGACGGAAGGGGAACAAGCTGTTAGCTCCACCCGATAAGTGCGGGTGGCCTCGCAGACAGCTGCGTGGGGTGAGGCCAAACCGGCACCACACAAGGATTCCTCTCACTTTCCCCACCATATCCCAGCCTGGGTGGTTAACCCCTCCTCCCCCCCCCCCACAGAACTCCAGACCCGGAGAGCAGCCCCCCGCCATCCCAAGTGATTCTTCCTAATCAGCTCCAGCTGCCCCGTTAGGATCCGGCTTATCGGGGTAATCTGAGTTGGCCGGGGTTGAGCTGGGACACAGGACGCCTGGGTTACGCTACGTCCTCAACCGCTCTACACAGAACGTGGCTACCTGGGCAATCGGAGGCAGGGGGGAATGGGGGCCGGGAGGGAGAGCACTGTGCTAAGCACTGGGAAAGAATACATTCATTCTTTCAATAATGATAATAATAATAATAATGGCATTTGTTAAAAGCTTACTATGTGCAAAGCACTGTTCTAAGCGCTGGGAGGATACAAGGTGATCAGGTTGTCCCACGTGGGGCTCACAGTCTTAATCCCCATTTTACCGATGAGGGAACTGAGGCACAGAGAAGTTAAGTGACTTGCCCAAAGTCACACAGCTGACAATTGGCAGAGCGGGGATTTGACTTGCCCAAAGTCACACAGCTGACAATTGGCGGAGCTGGGATTTGAACCCATGACCTCTGACTCCAAAGCCCGTACTCTTTTCACTGAGCCACGCTGCTTCTCAATCACATTTATGGAGTGCTTAATGCGCGCAGAGCACTGTACTTGGAAATCATCCGCAACGATCGCTGCCGGTCCAGAAGCCATTAACCTCAGGGTGACTGGTAGAGTAATCAAGTAGTCAATCAATCAGTGGTACTTACTGAGCGCTTCCCGCTGTACTAAGTGCTTGGGGGAATATAATGAAATTGAGTTTTTGGACACATTCCCTGCCCACAGCTAACACGGCTGCAGAAGCTAACCGGGCGCCGGGATGGGCTGCCTGTCCCGGAGAATGGGACTGGGAAAACAACAGGATCCGCATCTCCCAGAACCCCATTGTCTCCGGCCCCCTGGCCGCTCTGTCCAGGCGTCTACACTAAAGCCAAGGAGGCTGTGACTGGTTTGACTGTCCCAACAAGTTTCTGGAACCACGGGAGATGCTTCCTTGCTCTGTCCCCCCGACATTCACCCTCATAGACAGCAAGACGGGTCCCTGGGTCTTTGCCTGTGAAGATTTTTCAGAGCTGTCTCGGAGGAGGGTGTTGCCAACAGAGCTGGGGAAGGATGGAGGTCCTGGAACTCACAGCTCCGGACCTCCCACTCCGTTCCTTAGCCCTGGAGACTCTTTGCCTTCAACTGGTCAGGAGTGAAAATTGTGTCCCTCAAATTCTAATCCCCCACCTATTCTTCCTCACCCGACAGGAGGCTGGGGAGGCCCGGGGGATCAGCCCCCCTATTTCTACCTCAGTGCTCAACTCCGGGGTTGGCACATGGTGAGGGCTTAATTACAAACACTGTAATTTCAAATACCATAATTATGAATTTGAGGAGAAACTTAACCAGCCAGAAGACGTCCGCGCAGGAAGACTATTCACCACAGTTTTTCTTCCCTTTGAGGAGAGCCGTGACGTTAGGGCTTGATTGGGTTTTCAGAACCTTTTTGTTTTCATATTCAAATATGGAAACGTTCTGGGAGAGGACAAGGGAACTAGGGGGTGGTGGAAAGAACCTATTAATAACTGTGATTCACATTCCTAAACATAGTGCGGCCGCCCAATTGCAGAACAGTTAAAGAAACACTGCAACGTGTGTATATAATTATTTGTGCAGCTGAGTGAATGGAAACCTAGGGTGCCTAATTTAATTAGACATAATCACTGCTCATTGTCATCCTGTATGGAGAAACCCAGGAGAATCTCGGGGCCCATTTCTCCTACGATGGATAGGTGTGAGTAATATCGAGCCTTCCTTTTAAACCACACACTCTCACCACCACAAAACTCTCAATCACGGTAGCGCTATCAGAATCGTGATGACATAAACATACTATTATTACTCATTCCTGACTGGGGCTGTATTATTTTTTTAATGGTATTTAAGCACTTACAATTTGCCAGGCGCCGTACTATGCACTGGGGTCAATCCAAGTTAATCAGGTTGGATAAAGTCCACGTCCCACATGCGATACGCAGCCTTAATTCATTCAATCGTATTTATTGAGCGCTTACTGTGTGCAGAGCACTGTACTAAACGCTTGGGAAGTACAAGTTGGCAACATATAGAGACGGTCCCTACCCAACAGTGGGCTCACGGTCTAATCCCCATTTTAACAATAACTGTGGCATAAAGAAGTGAAGTGACTTACCCAAGGTCATTTATTCAATCATATTTATTGAGTGCTTACTGTGTGCAGAGTACTGTACTAAGCGCTTGGGAAGTACAAGTTGGCGACAGAGACGGTCCCTACCCAACAATGGGCTCATGGTCTAGAAGGGGACATTCAGCAGACAAATGGCGGTCCCAGAATTAGAACCCAGATTCTATGACTGTCAGGCCTCCGCCCAGTTCACTAGGCCAAAGCGATTGAATCACAAATTAATTTAGGGAATAAAATGTGAGAATGGAAGTATTTACATCCTAGTCTCAATTAGGTAGTGAGTGGAAGGCTAGAGTGGAGTTATTCCATTAGTCAGGACCTTAAAGAGAACTCACAGGATCCATGTGCTCCTGTATTGAAGAGCCTTCATGGTAAAAGAAGGGTACAGGAGAGAAAAATGGAAATAGCCCCCAGCATGTCCTTGGCTTTGGTTTAATAGTGAGTGAGGAGGGAAGGAAAGGAAAGCATTAACTAAAATACTATACGTGCTCTTGGGGGTGGGGGACCGGATCCGAGGAGGGCTGGGTCCACTGTCCACTGGATTGGGGCTGTTGGGAGTGTGCAAATAGCTTCTTCCCAGAAGATCCCAACAAAAGTCAGGAGGACCTGGGTTCTAATCCCAGCTCCGCCACTTATCTGCTGTGTAACCTTGAGCAAGTCACTTTACTTCTCCAGGCCTCAGTTATCTCCTCGGTAAAATGGGGGCTAAGACTGTAAGCCCCATGTGGGTGGGGGACATGGACTGTGTCCAACCTGATGGGCTTCTATCTACACCAGTGTTCAGTACAGAGACTGGCACATAGTAAGTGCTTAATGAACGCCATAAAAAAAAAGGGCCAGACTCTCCCATACTCTAAGAGGTGGGTCGCTCAGTTTTGTGGCAGCATACAGTGTAAAGGGGTCAAGGATGGCCTCCCCAAAGTTCTCTTCTGAAACGCTCGGCGGAACATACTGTTGCAACACATCTGATGAGGAGCCAGGTGAAGTGGAAATAATCCCTTTAATACCTTCTTTCCGTTATTCCATTCGCACTCATTTTTAAGCCCACATAGACACTGGCTTTTTGAGATCACAAAGAGCTTCCTCCATTCCCCAAAGAAAAATGAGATCGACTTGAAAATGTGGTACCCAGTGGAGTAAACTGCAAGATTATTGGGGGAGGGGGGCTAGATTTACCAGAGAAGTCTAAGTACTACTTAATCGCTAAGTTTTCTGGTTGTCCCACAATATCTGTGGAAATTCATTCAATCGTATATATTGAGCGCTTACTGTGTGCAGAGCACTGTACTAAGCACTTGGGAAGTACATGTTCACCCCAGATGTGCTGCATGTATGCTTTCTTCGGGAAATTCCTTTCCTGTAGTGCTCAATAAAGCGCTATAAAGTAAGCGCTCAATAAACACGATTGAATGAATGCTCAGGTTCAAGGAAACCTGACATTACATTACTTCTCCCGCCAGCACTTTTCAACATATTCTCCATTTCCCCAAACCACAACCTTTGCTGATTAGAGCATCGCTCAACAAAACACTGAGTCAGTTTCTTAGGAAGTGCTTCTCTTTGCTTCTAACTCACATTCCCCTCCAGAGGGTCCCAAGCTCGGCAGGAGGCCGGCGGAAAATTTTGCCGAGGGCCAAAAGGATATTAGGAGTTTGACCTGAGGAGTCAAAGTTGATTGAATTTCACCTCATTTTAGTGACAGCACTATTTCGCAGATCCAGTGGCACAAATCGTACTGGCGGTAACAGTTAAAGAAGAAACTCTTCCTCATAAAGCACGTACCTGGGGGAGATCTCCCAGCTATCAGGTTTTGAAACAAAAACAAATGTCTCGAAGAAATTAGCCAGAAGCTGTAGAGAACACTTCTTTCCTCCCCAAGGCCTTTTGGTTAAATGCTCCCCCAACCTCATCACTCCTTCTTCCCCTCCCCAAACACCTTCCTTCACTGTCCTTAATGCAGTTCCGTGTCTTGCTCTTCAGACCAATACCGGAAAGAGCCTTTTCCCCGACAGGTCACTAAAAGTCAACCTGGATGGTCAAAACTTCAGCAGTGTGGGATGCAGGGTGGCTTAGTAGACAAGAGCACAGGCCTGGAAGTCTGAAGGCCTCTGTTCTAGCCGCAACTCGGCCACTTGTCTGCTGTGTGACCTGGGGCCGGTCACTTCACTTCTCTGTGCCTCAGACCCCTCCTCTGTAAAATAGGGATTAAATCCTACACCCGCTATTTAAGATTTGAGTCCCACATGGGACAGGATCCAACCTGAATACCTTGTAACTTGCCCAGTACTTAGAAAAGTGCTTAGCACATAGGATGTACATACAATTATTATTATTATTATTATTATTATTATTATTATTATTATTAATTGGAATAAATTTCAACCAGGCCCTCAGGCAGACTCCCTCTCTTCTCTCAATCATCACCATCATCATCAATCGTATTTATTGAGCGCTTACTATGTGCAGAGCACTGTACTAAGCACTTGGGAAGTACAAATTGGCAACATATCAACCAACCAATGAAATTATAATAATAATGATGGCATTTGTTAAGCGCTTACTATGTGCAAAGCACTGTTCTAAGCGCTGGGGGGGATACAAGGTGATCAGGTTGTCCCTCGTGGGGATCACAATCTTAATCCCATTTTACAGATGAGGTAACTGAGGCACAGAGAAGGGAAGGGACTTGCCCAAAGTCACACAGCTGACAAGTGGCGGAGCCGGGATTTGAATGACATTTTCTGAGAGTTTGCTGTGTGCACAGTATTGTACTAAGAGTTGGGGAGAGCACGATACAATTATGGCAGACAAGATCCCTGCCCTCAAGGCGCTCTCAATCTAGCAGAGGAGACCGTGATCCATCCGGTTCTCCACTCCCTCCCACCCAGTACACGGATCCTTCAGGAGGTGAGGGTGGTTACAGCCTGGGGAAAGTTGGGCAGAAGTCATGGCAGCAACCAGAAGATAGCGATGGCCAAGAGACAGTGATTACACCACAACTCTCCACCCTGGGCCCATGCCCATCCACGCGATGGTTTCCCCATCGACGAGACACTCGGCGGACCCCTGGGTAATGTCTGACACATTCCTGACCCAAATCCCAATTGGCTTGCAAATCCCACAGGCGCCGTCCGGAGGAAGGCAGACTAATAGATGGCATTTACTGAACACTTACTGTGTGCAGAGCACTGTACCAAGCGTTTGGGAGAGTACAATAAAACAGAATTGGTAGTCACGTGGCCCTACCCACAACGAACTCACAGTCCATGAGGGGTGACAAATGTTGACAGAAATAAATAGCTAGAAATAAGTAAATAAATAAATAGAAGCAGCACAGCCTAAATAGCAAGAGCCCGGGCCTAGGGGTCAGAGGACATGGGTTCTAATTCTGACTCTACCGCTTAACAGCTGTGTGACTTTGGGCAAGTCACGTCACTTCTCTGTGCCTCGGTTACCTCACCTGTAACATGGGGATTAAGAGTGTGAGACCCATGTTGGGACAGGGACTGTGTCCAACCTGATTACCTTTTATCTACCCCAGTGCATAGAACAGTGCTTAACACATAGTAAGCGCTTAACAAATGCCATAATTACTATTACATATAATCATAGACCGAGAATCTAGCATCTCAAGAATGAGTTTTACTGAGGTGGAACTGAGATTCCCTGGAACTTTCCCCCGGAATATGAAATTTCAATAATAATAATAATAATAATAATTATGGTATTAAGCGCTTACTATGTGCCGACTACTATTCTAAGCGCTGGGTTAAATACAAGGTAATCAGGTTGCCCCACCTGGGGCTCACAGTCTTCATCCCCATTTTATAGATGAGATAGCTGAGGCACAGAGAAGTTCAGTGTCCTGCCCAAAGTCCCACAGCTAACAAGTGGCAGAGCGGGGATTAGAACCCACGACCTCTGATTCCCAAGCCCGTGCTCTTTCCGCTAAGCCACGCTGCTTCTCTAACCCTCCTCAGAGAGGGGAGGGAGCAGAATCTTCCAAGAAGCCCACCGGACCGGGTTGGCAAACTGTTTCGGGTACCAGGTTGACTGAAAATCACAACTGTGGTATGTGCCGAGTGCTATACTACATGCTGGGGTCGATATTATACGGTCACATAAGAACTGATCCGAATTGACGGGCCATTTATCACCGTCATTCCGGGGTCATCATCCGATGGTGGGCTTCCGTCCACTCCAGACGGACAGGGAGCTCTCAGGACCACCTCTAAGGGCCGGTCGCCTACCAAGAGGAAGACAGGCACCATAACCTGCAGGTCTCACAGTTTCACCGAAAGAAATTGTTGAAGAATCTCCATCTGCAAGGGGACAGAGTTCCACTCTACTTCTCATTCCAGGGGACAGCTACTATTTTAAGAGACTCGTCATTAATCGTACACACCGGCCCTGACAGAAGTATATAGAAACCAGGTGCCCAGAACAACGTTTGGAATCAATAAAATTCAGATTCCCCAAGGCATCGGCACTCCCATCAGACTCTTCTTACTACCTCCAAGCGGCAGACTGACGGCCAGAGAGAAGCCCGTGAGGCCGGGGCGAAAAGTAAATACCGTTCACCAACTCTAATGATGTGGGAATTTTTCTTGTGTCTCTTTCCCTGTTGGTGTACATTTATTAACTTTCTCTTCTATCTCCGTCTCGGATTCAGTCCATTTTGCTTATTTATGCCTCTCGGTCTCACTCATTCTCATTTATTACAGTATCAATCTGAAAAAATAGTGGCATTTTTCTTTTCCAACTGGGTCTTTTGTTACCTTCCTCATTATTTTTTATCTGTTCTCCTGTCTCTCTTGGTCTGTATGTGTACTTGTGTTATTTCTTCTCTATCGGTCATTGT
Organism: Tachyglossus aculeatus; assembly: GCF_015852505.1. Classification (NCBI taxonomy): domain Eukaryota; kingdom Metazoa; phylum Chordata; class Mammalia; order Monotremata; family Tachyglossidae; genus Tachyglossus; species Tachyglossus aculeatus. Next base: position 694,819 of record NC_052080.1, read on the forward strand.
TTTCTTTCTGGCTTTCTTGATTTCCCACTTTTCTGAGTCAAAGATTGGGTTTGGTTTTGGTCTCAGCTCCTTCCCAGTGATAATAACACTCACATCTGTAGTACTTTTAAATCACTTACTATGTGCTACGTGCTGAGGAAGTTACAACACTATCAGATCTCACACAACCCCTGGGGATGGGAAAGTGGGTATTTAATTTCCATTTTACAGATATAGAAGCTGAAGCCCAGAGAAGGGAAGGGACTTGACCCATGTCACACACAGCAGGCAAATAGCAGAGCTGGGATCAGAACTCCGGTCTTCTGATTCCCAGGCCCATACTCTATCCACTGGGTCATACTGCTTCTCACAGACTTTCACCCTCCCCACCTTTACTTCTTTCCACTTGTATGTATTCAGTTAATCAATCATTGGTATTTATTGGGCACTTACTGTGTGCAGAGCTCTTGGGAGTGTACATACGACATGTTCCCTGCCCACAGAGAGCTTACAGCCAAGAGGGAGAGACAGTCATTAATTGAAGTAAGTGCTGTGGGGCCAAGGGACGGGTCAATGAACAGTGCAAACTTTAGTGCCAGGGTAATGCAGACGGGAGTGGGAGATGAGAAAATGAAGGTTTAATCAGGGAAATTGCTAACACTGTACAGAGCACTGTTACTAAGCGCTGGGAAAGAATACACAGTTGGCAATCGGACATAATCCCTGTCCCCTTAATGGAATTTAAAGCCACGCCATTTTCTATATTCTGCATTTCACGGCTAGCTGTCCTAGGCATCTGAGAAAGAGCAGCTTGGGCCAAAGGCTCCTGTAGGAATCAGTGGTGGACCAGAAATTGTCAGGTATCCAAGAGTGGAAATTAGGTAGTATCCAAAGGCCGGGGGAGAGGAACTTGGGCGGACGGTGAGGTGGATAGGGGTTGGTAGCCCTCAGACTACCAAGCACACCAGCAGGCTAGGGCGAAGGCGCATCCTACCGGATTAATGACTCGAATATGACTCGTACTCTCCCAAGCACTTAAGTCAGTGCTCTGTGCACCGTAAGAACTAAGTAAAGAGCACTGACCGTTTGATCAGAAAACAGCAGCATGGAGTAGTGGATAGAGCACGGCTCTGGGAGTTGGAAGGACATGGGTTCTAATCCCGTTTGTCGGCTACGTGACCTTGAGTAGGTCACTTCACTTCTCTGGGCCTCAGTTACCTCATCTGTACAGTGGGGATTGAGACAGTGAGCCCCACATGGGATGGGGACTCTGTCCAACCCGATCTGCTCGTAACCACCCTGGTGCTTAGTACAGTGTCTGTCATGGAGTAAACACTTAAATACCATCATTATGACTATTCTTATTAGAAAACAATCCAGAGCCTTTGGGGACCTTGTGAGTGTGGATGAATGTGCGTGGACGTGTGCATGGATGTGTGTCTGAATATGAGTGGAAGCACACGTGTGTATGACTCAAAGTTACATTTACATATGTTTGAGTGGTTGTGGACAACGGACTTGAAAATTTATGGGTTTTTTTAGATTAATAACGGAGAAATTCCTAAAGATGAGAGGCAATCTTTCTTTCTCCCTAGGATGAAACTGTTACTGTAGACGGGCACATAAATCATCACTACTAAGTAGGTCATAAGGCATCGAGAAGGCTTCCAGTCGGATAGAAATGTAATCTTGACATATTGCTCCATCCAGGCATTTGATTGCAAGTTCTCTTTCCAAAGTAAATTCCAAAGTTTTTTGTTGAAAAATCACATTTTTGTTTCTTTCTTTCCCAGCTATTTCTTCCTGGGGCTTCAGACACCCATGAGGATTTTCTACCTTCCATTTGTTGCATCTTGATTTCAAAAGACTGAGCTTTGGCAACTTTTAAATTTTCAAAATTACGTGCCCCAAAGGCTTTCCAATGAACACATATATGGAGTTTTATCCACTTACGTGGTTTTACTCAGGAGGCCAGCGACACTGCCCGGAAGATGGGAGATCTGAGCGAGAGGGGAGGTCCTCCTAACATCTGGGGTTTCTGAAAAGCGCATTAATGGAAAAAAAAACACCCAGAAAACTTTTTTAATGGTGTCTGTTAAGCACTTACTATGTACCAGGCAGTGTGCTAAATGCCGAGGTAGATACAAGGTTGTCAGGTTGGATGCAGTCCCTGTCCACATGGGGATCACAGCTTTAATCCCATTTTATAAATGTGGAAACTGAGGCATGCAGAAGTTAAGTGGCTTAGTACAAGCAGGGGTGGCTTAGTGGAAAGAGCCTGGGCTTTGGAGTCAGTTCTAATCTTGGCTCCACCACTTGTCCGCTGTGTGGCCTTGGGAAAGTCACTTAACTTCTCTGTGCCTCAGTTACCCCAGCTGTAAAATGGGGATAAAAAGTGTGAGCCCCACGTGGGACAATCTGATTACCCTGTATCTACTCCAGCATGTAGAACAGTGCTTGGCACATAATAAGCACTTAAATACCATTATTATTATTATTATTATTAATTTGCACAATGACAGGCAATGAGTCAGTCAGTCAATTGTATTTATTTGGCCAATGTCACAGAGCAGACAAATGGTGGAGCCTCGATTGGAACCTGGGTTTTTCTGACTCCCGTGCTCCATCCACTAAGATATTCTGCTTCAGGCCTTCTGGGCCTCCACACCCCAAAAATGCTGGGAGGGAAAACCGGTGAAAGTCACAATATATGGTTGCACTGTTGGGTGTGAAAGGAATTTCGTGCCACTGAACGCCAATGCCACGCTCCCTTCTCCCCAGTGACACTGTGCCCCCTCGAGCTCTCCAGTGGCAGAGGACTAGCCCCAGGGCCAGTTTGCACAAGCAGACGACCTGCCCTGGGGTAGCCCCCGGATGTTCAATGTTACCACTGTCTTATAACTTTGCTCCATCAGGATTTCAAAGCCACTAGAAGGAGGAGAGAGAAAATGCTGCTTCCTCTAGGAGAAAAGCAGAATTGTTCATGGCCCCCAAATATGCAGCCAAAAAGCTTCTTTCCTCGCCCAGAAATAAATGGCTTTCTGGGAATCAGCACGGCCCAGTGGATAAAGCACGGGCCTGGGAATCAGAGAACCTGAGTTCTAATCCTGGGTCGGGCACTTGCCTTCAGTGTGACCTTGGGCAAGTCACTTCACTGGACCTCAGTTTCCTGATCTGTAAAATGGGGACTCCAACTCTAGACTGTAAGCTCCTCATGGGCAGGGAATGTGTCTGTTTATTGTTCTTTTGTACTCTCCCAAGTACTTAGTATGGTGCTCTGTATGCAGTAAGCGCTCGATAAATATGAATGAATGAATACCTGCTCTCCCTCCAACTTAGGCTGTGATCCCCATGTGGGACATGGACTGTATCTGGCCTGATTCAACTGTATAATAATGACGGTGTTTGTTAAGTGCTTACTACGTGCCCGGCACTATACTAAACACTGGGGTGGATACAAGCAAGTCAGGCTGGATACAGGCAGTCCCAAGGGGGCTCACAGTCTCAATCCCCTTTTACAGATGAGGTAACTGAGGCCCAGGGAAGTGAAGTGACTTGCCCAAGGTCACACAGCGGACAAGCGGAGGAGCTGGGATTAGAACCCCAGTCCTTTTGATTCCCAGACCTGTGGCCTATCCACTAGGCAACACTGCTTTTCATAACAGGGCAAGGCCCATCAATCACCCTCAACAACGTGACTTCAGTCTAGGGGAGCAAACTAGGTCGGGGCAGAGACGATGGGAAAGGGTGATGAGTTTTGGACACTTGGACTTCTCCCCAAACCCTCAGACGGGGTGGGGGGCACTTCCTTTGGAAGGAAGAAGGAAGGAATTCTCGCTCTTTGTAGACACTCACCCCACAAATTTGCACACAACACCTGTGACCTCTTTGGGAAGTGTCATTAATCCAATTTTATAGGTGAGAAAATTGAAACACAAAGATGAAAAGTAATTTCCACCAGGAAACCCGGCAAGTTGGGGGAAGAATTGGAGTTAGAGCCTCCCCAACCCGGTCTCTGGTGTATTTCTCCATTTGTTATTGGTTCCCGTTTGCCACTGGGGTTGACCAAGCTGTTTTTCTTTTTGACATCAATTTATTTCATGTGCTGTTTCACTCGCTCTGAGTTCTATCACCCTTTCAAAATTCAGTCAAAGAGAAACCCTGCAATACTTATTTGTCAGATAGTTTCCATTTCTTAGAGGAAAAAAATCTCCCTCACAAAGCCTGACCTCTCTCCTCTTCAGCAGTCTCACATTTCCAACGGGCCCCGGTACAACTCTACCAGCTGTTCCACCGATATTTCAAACTTGATATATATTTAAACAGAACTCCTCAATCCCCTCCCAAACCCTGTGGCCCTGTCTTTGCCACCACTGTAGATGACACCACTGCCATCCCTCTCTCACAAGCCTATAATCTTGGCATTATCCTCAACTCACCTCTCTCATTCAACCCACATATTCCATCTGTCATCAAGTCCTGTCGGTTCTACCTTCACAACATCGCTAGAATCTACCCTTTCCTCTCCAAACTTCTACTACGCAGATCCAAGCACTTATTCTATCCTTCCTATTGCATCCATCTCCTCGCTTGCGTCCCTGCTTCCATTCTCCTTCCACTCCAGTTCATACTTCAGTCTGATGCTTGGATCATTTTTCCAAAAATACCATTCAGCTCAGGTCTTTCTGCTCCTCAGAAACCTCGCATGATTGCCCATCCACATCCCCATCAAACAGAAACTCCTTATTGTCAGCTCTCAAGCACTAAATCAGCTCGCCCCGTTCTATTTACTCACTGATTTCCCACTACAACCCACTCTGCTCTTCCAATGCCAACCTACTCACTGTACCTCAATCTCATCTACCTTGCTACCTAACTTCCTGGAAGGCCATAGAGCAACCCTTTAACACATCAGAGTTATGATTCCAGTAGCGGGGCGTGAACAGCAGCAAGTATGAGAACCTAGAACAACCCAAGAAAACCCAGGAGAAAGGATTTGGACCAGGGTCCAGGGAGGGGTTGATCTTTCCACAGCTGCACAAACTACATGGCTGCTTGTTACTCAGGAGAGAAGAGTTCAGGGTGATGAAATACACCAAATATTAAGAAACACAAGACGAAAACACAGAGTCTTGTGAACTCAGACATACTCAATCCAGGCTAAGAGATGGTCTATGCAGCCTGACTGATCATATCCATACTAATCTTTACTAAATTTCGTAGACCACGGAACACTTAATCGGGAGAAAGCAACTGCTCCAAAATAGACCCACCTCTCAAACTCCAGTGCTACGTGGAAGCAGCAGCCAAACCTCCAGATTGAGATTTTGGAGCTAAGAAAGATCAAGAGAGACAGAGAGAGGCGGGGCAGGGACCGTGATGAGAGCCAACTGGGTGAGGGAATTATCAGGCAGATGCAGCTCTGGTCTTAGGATTCACCCCCATGGCCCCGGGCCTCACAGAGAAAAACTGACAATACCTTGACAGCAGACTCTCAGGAGCAAGGAACATCCCATGTCTTAAACCACACAGGCAGTAAAATGGCATCACATGGAACATTTGGCAGAAATCTACTTGAGTTCACCGGACAAAAGAAGGTTTCTTCAGGGAGATTTCGGACTCCCCTCCCCACTAGCTCTGGAGACAATGTGTTCCCTTCCCAGCTCCCAGTGAACATGACACCCGGTACTTCCCAAGCACTTAGTACAGTGCTCTGCACACAGTAAGTGCTCAGTAAATACGATTGAATGAATGAATGAGTGCTACTTCCAGGCCGTGGAATCTGGTGAGAGGAACTGAGTAGGAGAGAAGCTGGACATGAAAAATAACAGGACACTGGACTGGCACAGATCAGTTGATACCAGATAAGTGGCATGGCCTAGTGGATAGAGCACAGGCTCAGGAGTCAGAAGGACCTGAGTTCTGATCTGTCATCTGTGTCTGTTACCTCATCTGTAAAATGGGGATTAAGACTGTGAGCCTCACGGGCGGCTCATATCCACTTCAGTGCTCGAAATAGTGCCTGGCAGATAGTAAGTGATTAGATACCATAAAAAAGAAAGAGAAAACCACACACAGTCCTATGGCCACCCAATTCTCTTTCCATTGAATACAGGGAGTTGGTCTTTGTCCTGTCTCCATACAAAAAAGTACTTCAGATTAAAAGCAAGAAAGATTTCAGTGGCCCATCAACGGGTTGAAACACTGCATGAACATCCAACTGAGATGGCTCTATTGTGGAAGCCATCGTCCATCTTGGATATCTCCATTTACTTGTCTGGAGGCAGGGGTTTACGTCAGCTGCAATAATTAACACTAAGGCCACTAAAATCAAATTGTCTAGGATTCCTGAGAAAACCTTGGAAAGGTAGAAATAAGACCGCCCGCTGTGCCCTCGTGGTTGGTCTAGAAGAACTGACTTGGTAATTGAGCAGGTTTCAATTCCTGAACTCAGCAAGGATTTTGTTTTTTAGACCATTTGATTTCAGCTGTTTTGATTTACCTGATTTGTCAGACACCTTCCTTTTCAAAAGTTATACAAACTATATTAAAATTGCATTGCTTATGATCACACCATTTCTCTCCAATCCATCTCTGCCTCAACTTCTATTGCTAAAACAACCTCCCAATATCTGATGATTTGCCTTCTACTGAAACCAATTTCCATGAGTCCAATGAAGAGTCAAAAAGCATTTGCTAAAACCCTCTCCCCAGGTGGTCAACCTCAATTCATGCTCTCTCCTAGTGTTCTGAAGTATTCACTGTTATCAAATAACTCCTCTCGTACAGACTACGGCTCTTAGGAGAGTACAATTCAGTGGAATTGGTGGACAAAAGCAATCAGAGGACCGGGGTTCTAATCCCGGCTCCACCACTTGACTGCTGTGACACCCTGGGGAAGTCACTTCACTTTTCTATGCCTCAGTTACCTCATCTGTAAACTGCAGATTAAGAGTGTGGGTCAGGGACTGTGTTCAACCTGATTGACTTTTATCTACCCCAGACCATAAAACAGTGCTTGACACAAAGTAAGCATTTAACAATTACCATAAAAAAAGGAGTTTTAAACAACCTTACTGATCTTCGCTCTCTTTTGCCTTCATATTTCTGAGTCATTCTATTCATGCTCCTTCTACTCTATTTGGGTGGCTTTCCAGAAATGTCTCAAATACATTCATAAGAGACTGGCAATGATCAAATTTGACTCTCCAACTTCTAGATTTCTTTATTTCACCCACCTCTCTCATTTCACTTGCTCACGCACTGGACTTTCATATCACAGGAACCTGGTAGTCAACACATTTTAATGGTATACCACGAAGTAAGAATTACTTCCGACAATGCCCTATTTAATGGTGCCAAGTTATTTCTCAGTGTGTTAGGTTTCGGGATAGCACGAGCCACTTATCAATGTTGACATTTTAAAACCGTCCCAGTGGGGTTGCAGAGAGATTCGGCATAAAACCGGGAAAATAATAATAATGATAGTATTTGTTAAGCACTTACTATGTGCAAAACACTGCTCTAAGTGCTGAATCTACATGCTAATGAGTCTTGCTTAAAACCTTGCACTCAGGGCAGTAGCATTTCTCTTGCTCATTTCATCTTCGTTGTACTACGTTTGAGGACTTCAATTCCAAACCTCCAAACCACGTAACGCAGGACATGGAGAGCTGATTTGCACGTCGGTTCTGGCATATTAATTGTGGTTTTTTGGTGACCTTCGAATCTGGACAGCCTTGGTTTGAATCAGATTTCTGGATAGTGGATTTACGCAGGGCCTAAAGAGTTTAGGCTTCTTAAACACAATTTCAATTCCCCTCTGGAAGATGGCTACACAGCAACATAATTTGCAGAGAAAGATGAATCGGAAACAAATGATTCCAAAAAGAAACAGTGTGGACAGACCAGGGGCCTGGAAGTTGGAAGGACTGGGGTTCTAATCCCAGCTCCACCACTTCTCTGCTGTGGAACCTTGGGCAAGTCACAGTCCCTATCCCACAATGGGCTCACACTCTTAATCCCCCCCTTTTTTTTTTTTTAACAATGAGGTAACTGGGGCACAGAGTAGTGAAATGACTTGACCAAGGTCACACAACAGACAAACGGTCGAGCCGGAATTAGAAAGCATGACCTTCTGACTCAAGTCGCTCAAGGGCTCAGGACAGTCAAGTCGCTGCCGTTTGGTGAGCTGAAAAGGACACACAAGCCAAGAAGGAAGATTACACTATTTAAAGACCCAATGAAGCACCATCTCAAACAACATGATAAATACCATGGGGCAGCTTTAAATAATCAACTGCAAACACTTTGGAGCAAGATAAATCCTAACTGCATACTGCATGGGAGGTGTCCACTACCCACTGGTCTTTCCGCGGCTAAGGGCCACATCATCAGTAGCATCTAACCCAGCGCTTAGTATACTACATAGCACTCAATAAGCACTTAAATACCCTCATCCTCATTATCAACTTCCAAGAAGAAGGACAGTTAAGCGTACTTCCCTAATCACAACTCGGCCTCAAATGAAATGTGAGAGCAAGGCAAAAATCTCCTGCTTGGTCTCCAGGGCCCCTGTCATTTACTAGCTTTAGGTAGACTTAATCGGATTTCACTACTCTTATTTTGTTCTCCTTGCTACCTGTTAAATACAGGCTTGGGTTTCAGTAGTAAATTGAACCAAGAGTTCCTAGCATGGTATGACTCCAAGGGGATGCACTGGTTCATTAGAAAGATGGCACCTAATGATGAGGAGAAAGAGGATGACGTGGAAGAGGGGAGAGTAGATGGCCCGGGAAGTTTTTAATCTGTAAGTGAAAACATGAGGGACAAAATTCTAGCAGGAATATCAGTCATCATCTCTGTAACTCAGCCAAAAACAGAAAAGGCTTGAAATATCCTCCAGTCTCAACCTGGGTTCCCATGCCCAAGTAGCTCTAACAATCCACTGACAGTCTGGATCAGCATCAACAGAAGGTAACTACAATTGTATTTTCTTTGTTCCAAATAATTGAAAATTTTGAATTCTGACTCTTAAGATGTTCCTAAGTATTCGATGGGCTAAATTCAGTTCTAGGCTATAAATAACTCAAAATTAAGCCGCTTATCTATTCTCCACTATTGTTAAAATGACAGCATTTTAAATGAATAAACATTTTCAAAAGCAATCAGAACCTTGGCAGGTTTCACAGTGATGATAAATCAAATCTCACTGTTGCCTAAAACAAGGAAGGAGGAAGAAAAGCAAAGGACAGGGGCAGCCTTTCCCCTCCGCCTGAAACCAAGCCCCCCCTTTCCTCTGTTCCTCCTCCCTTCCCCATCACCCCGACTCCCTCCCTCTGCTCTACCCATCTCCCTGCCCCACAACGCTAGTATATATATGTACATATTTATTATTTAATTTACTTTATTAATGATGTGTATATATCTATAATTCTATTTATATTGATGCTATTGAAGCCTGTTTACTTATTTTGATGTATGTTTTCCCCCTTCTAGAATGTGAGCCCATTGTTGGGTAGGGCTTGTCTCTATTTATTGCTGAATTGTACTTTCCAAGTGCTTAGTACAGTGCTCTGCACGCAGTAAGCGGTCAATAAATACAACTGAATGAATGAATTCCACGTGAAACCGATGGTCGTCACTAAATGAACACCACTGAGGTAAATGGGAAGACTCAGGGATCGCAATCCTCAAGAGGCAAGTGACCCAGAGGCTCCAAGAGCTTCATAATTCAAATTTTAAAAATTAACACCTCTTGAAAGACATTTGGGGAACAAGGAAGACCGAAGACGGTTTTTCCTTTTAAATGATTTATCGTTTTCTGTTGCTCTCAATGAGGACGCACGCTTTGATCGAGTGTTTCCCCAGAGGCAGAGACTTTGAAATCGGGCCCTGCGTGCAGAACTTTGGCTGCCGCACTGGACGGATCACTTGGTTTTCTTTCCATCATTCTGCCCCACAGAGGATTTCTCCGGGTGCTCTTTGCCCTTGTTCTCTGGGTGTCACCCAAAGAGCTGGAGAAAACCTCTGATCCACATAGTTGTAATTTTACTCAACCCTATGGAAGACATTTGGCTGAGGTTAGACATGGTCCCTGGTCCCAAGGGGCTCACAGTCCCTTATATTCCTCACCTTATATTCCTATAAGGTGCAAGGGAGGGTTGGTGATAAACGCATATGTAAAGTCCTGAAAATGACTTTAGAGACGATCAACCCTATTTTTGGATTTCGTACTGTATGCAGAGCATTGTACTAAGTGCTTGGGAGGGCACACTACCGACAGAGTTAGTAGATGCATTCCCTGACCACAGTGAGTTTACAGTCAATTGTCTAAGAAAGGATCTCATGGCAACAGAAGCTTCCCATTTTATGCTGCTCTGGCTAGTCTAAACGTGGCCTAGGGGCTAGAGTCCAGAACTGGGCATCAGAAAGACCTCAGTTTTAATCCTGGCTCCGCCACTTGCCTGCCATGTGACCTTGGGCAAATCACTTAACTTCTCTGTGTCTCAGTTACCTCATCTGTAAAATGGGGATTAGGACTGTGAGCTCTATCTGGGACAGGGACTGTGTCTAACCCAATTATCTTGTATCTAACCCAGTGTTTAATACAGCACCTGGCATGTAGTAAGAGCTTAACGAATACCACAGTTTTTAATAATAATAATATAATAATGGCATTTGTTAAGCGCTTACTATGTGCAAAGCACTGTTCAAAGCTCTGGCGGGGGTGGGGGGAAACAAGGTGATCAGGTTGATCCATGTGGGGCTCACAGTCTTAATCCTCATTTTACAGATGAAGTAACTGAGGCTCAGAGAAGTTAAGTGACTTGCCCAAGGTCACACAGCAGACGTGGCGGAGCCGGGATTAGAGCCCATGACCTCTGGCTCCCAAGCCCGTGCTCTTTCCACTGAGCCATGCTGCTTCCCTTGTTATTATTATTATTTGTTTTCACTTTATAGCCCACTGGTCTTGCTATTTGAGAACATAGGTTTCTCCTTTTGCAGAAGTTTCTAAAAAGAACGATTATTAGTAATACTGTTTTGTGATTACAAAGCATCATAAACAACGTTCATGTGAGGCTTGCTATTAACATAGGTTTCTCCTTTTTCTCCTTTATTAACAATACTGTTTTGTGATTACAAAGCATCATTAGCAATGTTCATGTGGGGCTTAAACAAGATCAGACCAAATCCCTGCCAATTCATTTACAATCCAATTACAGGGATGGTAAACAAAAATAGGTCCAAGAAAGAAAATGCCCTGAGAGTAAAAGGGTGCTGAGCCCACAAGGATCCAGATCTATGACCCACAGTCCTCCAGTCACCACTAACTGGTACTAAATGGGCACAAATTAAAATAAAACTAGAAGAGAAAATTAGGCAAATGAACTGGAAAAAGAGGGAAAACACACATGGAAAAAGTATCCAGAGTACTAGAAATCCTTGCATAGCTAGGTATTGAGATTGGAGCAACAAAAGTTTTAATAGCGTGAAGGGGCAGAATGCAACTGGAGGCTATAGGAGAAAGTTGGAGTGGTAATTGTAATCACAATTATAGTAATAAATGGTAGTTTAAAGCTCTTACTATAGGCGAAGCACTAGTCTAAGTGCTGAGGTGGATACACGTCAATCAGGTTGAACACAATCCCTCACATGGGGCTCATACTCTTATCACCGTTTTACAGATGAGGTAACTGAGGCCCAGAGGAATTGACTTGCTCACACACAGCAGACATCATCATCATCAATCGTATTTATTGAGCGCTTACTGTGTGCAGAGCACTGTACTAAGCACTTGGGAAGTACAAATTGGCAACATATAGAGACAGTCCCTACCCAACAGTGGGCTCACAGTCTAAAAGGGGGAGACAGAGAACAAAACCAAGCATACTAACAAAATAAAATAAATAGAATAGATATGTACAAGTAAAATAAATAGAGTAATAAATATGTACAAACATATATACATATATACAGGTGTTGTGGGGAAGGGAAGGAGGTAAGATGGGGGAGATGGAGAGGGGGACGAGGGGGAGAGGAAGGAAGGGGCTCAGTCTGGGAAGGCCTCCTGGAGGAGGTGAGCTCTCAGTAGGGCCTTGAAGGGAGGAGGAGAGCTAGCTTGGCGGACGGGCAGAGGGAGGGCATTCCAGGCCCGGGGGATGACGTGGGCCAGGGGTCGATGGCGGGACAGGCGAGAACGAGGTACAGTGAGGAGATTAGCGGTGGAGGAGCGGAGGGTGCGGGCTGGGCTGGAGAAGGAGAGAAGGGAGGTGAGGTAGGAGGGGGTGAGGTGATGGACAGCCTTGAAGCCCAGGGTGAGGAGTTTCTGCCAGATGCGCAGATTGATTGGTAGCCACTGGAGATTTTTGAGGAGAATGTGACAGACACAGACATGTGAGGGAGCCAGGGTTAGAACCTAGATCCTTCTGTCTCCCAGGCCCATGCTCTATCCACTAAGCCACGCTGTTTCTAGAAGACAAAGAAAGAACTACCGACGAAGACAGGATCAAAAACACCAGGCACAGAGATGGCACCATGGCACGTGCATTTCGCCAGGCCTGCTGGGGAACAATGGCACCGAGGCCTAGTGGATAGAGCACGGGCCTGGGGTCAGAAGGACCTGGATTCTAATCCCAGCTCTACCATTTGTCTGCTGCGTGACTTTGGGCAAGTCACTTAACTTCTCTGTGCATCAGTGATCTCTTCTTTAAAATGGGGATTAACATTGTGAGTCCCATGTGGGACATGGACTGTGTCCAACTTGATTACCTTGTGTCAACTCCAGCACTCAGTACAATGCCTGGCACCTACTAAGCACTTAAATATCATTAAAGAAAAAAAGTTATTTTGTGGAAGTACATGAGTTTCTTCCGAACTCAGTTTCTCCAGGGAAGTGTTCTGGTCTCCCCCTCCCTCGCCTGGACTCACTCTTGATCCTGCAGATCCTCCTCTTAGGTACCTCTGAATACAGGAACCATTTCTGAATCATCAGGCTTGGCAGCAGGCCGGCCGGGTGTGACAGGTGGCTGTGACCCCACAGAGAGGCATCTACTACTGTATCTGTATTGGACAGAGCACAGACTAGCCAAAAATGACCCTGCCCCCTAACAAACCTGTCCAGGGAGTTTGGAAAGGAAAGAAGTAGAAAAATGAGGCGATAAGTATAGAACGATTTATGATAAAATTAAGATAAGGGCTTTCAATATTCCTCATTGCAAGAAAAAGTTGCTAGTCTTCTGGGTGATTTTTTTTTCAATTTTACTTGTCAAGTGCTTAATATGTACTAAGAACTGTACTAAGTGCCAGAACAGATGCAAGATAATTAGTTTGGAAACAGTCCCTGTCTCACTTGGGGCTCACAGTCTAGGTACGAGGAAGAAGAGATACTGAATCCCCATTTCACAGATTATTAGATTCTAGACTGTGAGCCCATTGTGGCCAGGGATTTCTTGAATTGTACTTCCCAAGCTCTTCATACAGTGCTCTGTGCACAGTAAGCACTCAATAAATATGACTGAATGAATGAATAACAGAGACACAGGGAACTTTTTTTTTAAATGGCATTTGTTAAGCATTCAGTATGTGCCACATCTGTGGAGTACGGCAGAAGACAGGACGTTCTGGAGAAAGCATATCTGTGGAGTCGCTATGAATCGGAAACAACTCGATGACACTTAATATTAATAATGGGCCAGGTACTGTACTGAGCGCTGGGGTAGAGTCAAGCCAATCAGATTGGACACCATCCATGTCCCACACGGGGCTCACAGTCTTAATCCCCATTTTACAGATCGGGTAACTGAGGCACAGAGAAGTGAAGAGACTTCCCCAAGGCCACAAAGTAAACAATTGGCAGAGCTGGGATTAGAACCCAGGTTCTCCGACCCTTTCCACTATGCAACACTGCTTCCCTTGTACATCTGTGATTTCTACCTGATCCAACAGACACTCTCCTTTTCCAATCATCACCAGCCAGGGCAGCGGTGGCAAGAACTGTATCCAGGGAATGCCTACCGCCTGCGGGGCACAGAACCACCACCTAACCCTGTGTGGGAGACACACATTATCTCCTTTAGTGCTTCTGTTATAGCTTCCGAGGCTTTAGTTCCCAATTCTGAGGGTTGTTCAGCCTTGAACATTCATCTGCCATCTCACTCTACATCATATCTGCACCATCTAATAAATGGAAAACATTACGGCCATTTATATCATTTCAACTGGTTGCAGGCTTCTGGGTTAGGTCTCGGAATTTAAAATGATTCAACTCTTTAATGCAGATCGATGGCTGCAGTCCTATAACTGACAAGAAACCTGCTTGGCATAATATTTATTGAAGTAAATACATTGGACACTTAAGAACATTAAAAGGAAAACTGGGTTTTTTTTGTGTGCCCCAAGGCCACCAAAATATTGAACGGCTTAATAACCTCACCATGTCGACAGCTCACTTACTCTCTGTCTCCAGGCTTACGAGTGCATTAGGCAAATTCTTTAACCAAATTCTCAGATGGAGATTTCAAGCTGCTTTCCCAAACCCTCCTCAGAGCCCTGAGACAGCATGCATTTCTCCATTCCCGCTTTTGGGTCCTTTTACGTTTCCTAAATAACCGTTCCACCACAATGTACGCTGTGTCTACTTCTTCCCATGAGCTGTTTCTTGTGCTCTTCTCCAGCTGGGGGGAATGTGAAAGCGATGGAGCTGTGTTTCTTCAAGGGGACGAGGAGGGAATCAAAAACGGAGTGATATGGTCTCATTCGATTTATAAAGTACAAAGATTGGATTGCACGTTTTGACTTTTGAACCACTTTTAGGTACTGTTTCTCTGGTCACTTATTCTGCTTTAATGATAAGGATAATCATGATGATGAGAACAAGAATAAGGGTATTTGTTAGGCTGAAAGCCTCATTTGGGGTCTGATTATCCTATATGCACTCCAGTGTGTAGCTTGGTACAAAGTAGGGGCTTAATAAGGTGAAGCAGTGATGCCTAGTGGGTAGAGCACAGGCCCGGGAGTCAGAAGTTAATGGGCTCTAGTCCCAGCTCTGACACTTGTGTGCTGTGTGACCTTGGGCAAGTCACTTTGCTTCTCTGTGCCTCAATTCCCCTACATGTAAAATGGGGATGGAGACTGTGAGCCCCACCTGGGAGAGTGACTGTGTCCAACCCAATTTGCCTATATCCACCCCAGCGCTTAATACAGTGCCTGGCACATAGTAAGCACTTAAATACCATGATTACAATTATTACTAGTAAATAGTAATAATTATAATAATAATAGCATTTGTCAACCATATTGTGTCAATGCCTGTACCAAGCCCCATACAGTGCTCACGGACAAACTGGAAGGGAGAACAGCTATTTAATTTCCAATTTACATGATGATGATGATGATGATGGTATTTGTTAAGCGCTTACTATGTGCCAAGCACTATTCTAAGTGCTGGGGTAGATACAAGGTAATCAGGTGCCCCACGGGGCTCACAGTCTTATTCCCCATTTTACAGATGGGGTAATGGGGGCCCGGCCAAAGAAATTAAGTGACTTCCCCAGAGTCACACAGCCGACAACTAGCAGAGGTGGGATTAGAACCCACTACCTCTGACTTCCAAGCCCGTGCTCTTTCCACTAAGCCACGCTGCTTCTCAAGAAATGAGAAGTGACCTGGAAACAACCTCATCATAACCATCCTGCTTGGAAGTTCTTGTCACCTGAATTCTAGGTAATGCAGCCAAGTCTCTAGTTTAGTGACTCCCTACGGCCACAAGGCACAACTTCAAAGCCGACTTGCCTCGTGGTTAGGATTTTGCAAAAAAAAATTGCAGCCGATCCTTAATAATCCGCAACAGCAGGGAAAGATGAGGTGAGGTCCACAGCTCCTGACCCAAGCAGCCTCTGTGCCGCAAGATCCAAACAGACTGGTGGGATCTGTTTATTGGGGAAGGAGATGTGAGCGCCTTCTCTGCACCTGGCTGGCTGGAGGACTTCTCTGGGGATGCCAGAGAAAGGGAGACGATAGATGTGGTTTAGTTTCCCTGCTAATGCCACCGTGCAGCTGGGAACTGTCCTACATTCAGACCGAGTCCTAATTTACAAAACCTAGATCCTGATTTTGGAAAGTACATTTGCCTTAACTTAATTTCCTCTTGGTCCTTCAAACCTCTCCCTTCCCTCCTACCTTTCCCCCTTCAACTCTGAGCTGCTCTCCCCTTTCCCCTTTCCTTCACTACATGAAATCAACCATAAATTCATGCATTCATTCATTCATTTATATCGAGTCCTTACTGTGAGCAAGACACTGTATTCATTCATTCATTTAATCGTATTTATTGAGCGCTTACTGTGTGCAGACCACTGTACTAAGCATTTGGGAAGTACAAGTTGGCAAAGTATAGAGAGGGTCCCTACCCAGCAATGGGCTCACAGTCTGGGAGAGTATAATATAACAATAAACACACATTCCCAGCCCACAATGAGCTAGGAGGCATTACTTCTCTGGGCCTCAGTTACCTCACCTGCAAAATGGGGATTAAGACTGAGTGCCTTGCGGGACAGGGATTGTGTCCCACCTGATTAACTCGTATCTACCCCTGGGTTTGAACAGTGCTTGGCACATAGTAAGTGCTTAACATGTACCGTCATTATTATTATTATTATTATTCTGGGACTTGATCGGGGTATTTCTCAGTGTACAGAAGTGTATATTCCAAATCCACCATCACTTTCCCAGTCAACAGGAAGCATTAACAGACACATTTACCTTAATTAATCAAGCTGAGTAAAGAAAGGCAGAGGTGACAAACAGGCAAGGTTGTGAAAAAACCCAAGTCGGCAACCCTCACGGGAAACCCTAAAAGGCATGGGGGTGATTTGAAAGAGGTTTAGACTAGCTCTAATTTTCTACTATAGCTCTGAATAAAATGGAGATTAGACTTTTAAAAATGACCGTCCAAATGATGGATTTGCTGGCCAACTGATTCATTAGGCTCATCTTTTATGCAAATTAATGTTCAAATCTATATAAGACTTAAATGAACGATACATATGAGCCATCTTGCGTTTGTGGAGTCCCCAATCTCCCATTAACATCAGTCTTGTGGCCTAACGTTCCAGTTTTCATTTCTGAAGCATTTAGTGCTCCCCAAAGCGGATCTGGGAAGAAAACACTTTCAGGCTCTGTATCGCAGCCGTCTCCAACTTGGAACGGAGCCTCATTTGATTCTCCACAGCATGGCCCATCTGCTCACAGTCAATATGCAGAGTGGAGAGGGCTTCCCTTAAAATCATTTGGTGTTTGGTTAATTAAGGAATGACCCCCACATGGATCAGCGAAGGAAGCCTAGTGATGGTCAGAATGTCTCCAATCCTTTTTGATACCGTTCGAGGCCTCAGAAGTTGAAAATGCATCATTTGGATGGTTTTCTTCTGCTCATTAAATCACTATGGATTTTCAAGGCAGCAGAATTCACCTGCTTCCCGCCCCTTCGGAAGCCCTCGGGCCAGTGCGTTTGCCCGGAGATGATTTGATGCCCAATGAGGATGGCGTTGGGAGTCTTGGCTACTGCCCGTGAGAGACATGGCCCAGCCTGGACAGGAAGTAGCAGCAGCCCTTTGTAGCCCCAACACAAGAGTCAGTCTGCTGAGCCATCCCATTGGCACACATCATCAATGTCCAAAGCAGCAAAGCCTAGTTGGATGAGCCCAGGCTGGGTGTCAGAGGACCGGGGTTCTAATTATGGCTCTGCTGCTTGCCTGCTGGGTGACTTTGGGCAAGTCACTTCACTTCTCTGGGTCTCCGTTTCCTTCGCCGTGAATTGGAGATAAAATACCTGTTCTCCCTCCTACTTAGAACGTGAGCCCCCATGGGACAGGGACTGTGTCCGAGCTGATTAACAGTACTTAGGGCGGTACCTTTTATTTAAAAAAAATAGTATTTGTTTAGTGCTTCTTTTGTTCCAGGCACTCTCCCCTCCCACCCCATCCCCCACAACCCTCTAGACTGTGAACTCACTGTGGGCAGGGATACTGTACTTTCCCAAGCGCTTCGTACAGTGCTCTGCACACAGTAAATGCTCAGTAAATATGACTGACTGAATGTTCTAAGCATTGGAATAGGTACAAGGGAACTTGAGTCTCCACCCTGTTCTCTCCCATGCTGCTGCTGCCCAACACAGGTGAAATGTGGCTTGTAGCAGATTGCTTTCCACTCACTAGCCACTGTCCAAGCTACGAATGGGTATGCCTCTGCTTGACTCTCCCTCCCGCAGTCAAGACTGGTAGAGTACTGGAGATAAATTGAGAGACTAACTTCTATCTATCCCGGAGCTTAGTACAGCACGCAACACAGAGAAAGTGCTAACAAATACCACAATTATTAATAACCTCCATCTTCAAAAGGGGCTTTGCCAAACTATTTGAGCAGAGGGATTTCTCAGAGGGATTAAACAGTGCTGAAGCCTAGCAGAATGAGTGGTAAGTGTGAGAGTCGCTCACACCGGTGAGAGCAATGGCCTCTTGGACCGGTCCTCTTGGTCAGCCTTGCTGAATTGGTCATCTCTTATTTTCCATTCACGAGCTTCTCTTTCATTCCAGCATAATATTCTTTGTTTCAGTTTCCAACACGCTCTGGCAAAAGGGCCTAGCTTAAGTCATGCTACCATAAGTCCTCTAGACTGTAACCTCGTGGTGGGCAGGGAATGTGTCCGTTTATGGTTATACTGTACTCTCCCAAATGCTTAGTAAAGGGCTCTGCACACAATAAGTGCTCAATAAATACGACTGACTGACGGGCAAGTTTGCCTTCTCTCATAAAGCCCCAGGACAGTCAGCCTATCCAGACAGTAAACTCTTTCTGGGCAAGGAATGAAACTGTTTATTGTTGTATGGTACTTTCTCAAGCACTGAGTACGATGCTTCACAGACAGAAAGCGCTCAATAGATGCGACTGAACGAATGAATGCATAAAACCAAAGGGAAAACACGGCATCTGTAAAGCCATATGTGCAATTTGCTTTTTCATTTTAAATCCAAAGGGGACCTATTTTTTGTCTTTTACTTTGCATTCCCTAATATTCTATTTCTAACAACAGTAAATCTACAAAGGAATCAATTTTTCAGAGGAAAATGCAAGGCTCTTTGGTGTTTGATGTTAGTAAACGCATAATGTGTCCAAGAAGGAAAGATTGGGAATGAAAAGGAAGGAAATTAACTATAATGAACAGTTGGTGTTGAAAACACCTTGGGAAGTGTCAGAACCACTACACATTCCATTTTTTTCCCTCCAAAGCACTAAACATACATTATTCTTATCTTACAAGCAGGAGTTCATTTGGGTTTAAAGATATCACCCAAGAATGATCAGAACGATAGAATGATATTGTTTTGGAGCTTTGGAACTGGAAATGGGTCTCCTCGGTAGTTCAGACAAAGCAATTAATGCCAATATGATTTTCTGAAGAGTAAAGTCATAATTCCATTTAGATTGCCACTCCTTTTCCCTGCAGCACAATAGGAAGAGAGAACAATTAATTCTTGTTTGTTCCCTATTTGACTTGCTTCTGTAAACAAGGTTTCCTTTTTAAGGAATCAGTAACTAAAAATATTTTTGGCTTGATCACTGAGGTACAGTAAACCATCCTGCCAATACTATATTGTACAATGTCATGTCTGCCCCCACATGCCCCGATTTTGTTTGATCTCTTCCCTGTCTTTTGGATGAACAGGATGTGGGGAAGGAAAGAGAGAGCAGTCTCAATACTGGTATTTATTCATTCTTTCAATCGTATTTATTGAGCACTTACTGTGTGCAGAGCACTGTACTAAGCGCTTGGGAAGTAGGCTCCTCTAGTCTCCCCCAGTGTACAAAGAATGGAGACCACATTGTAATAATAATAATTGTGGTATCTGTTAAGCAATTACTATGTGCTGGGCACTTAATTAAGCACAGGGGTGAATACAAGCAAATTAGGTTGGACACACTCCCTGACCCAGGTGGTGCTCATAGTCTCAAACCCCATTTTACATATGGGGAAACTGAGGCACAGAGAAGTGACGTGACTGGCCCAAAGTCACACAGCAGACTACTGGCAGAGCCTGGATTAGAATCCATGACCTTCTGAACGCCCCACCCGCCCAGCCCCGGGTCTGTGCTCAGCCCACTACAACAGGATGTGAGAAGCAGCGTGGTTTACTGGAAAGAGCCCGGGCTTTGGAGTCAGAAGTCATGGGTTCAAATCCCGGCTCCGCCGACTGTCAGCTGTGTGGCTTTGGGCAAGTCACTTAACTTCTCTCAGCCTCAGTTCCCTCATCTGTCAAATGGGGATGAAGACTGTGAGCCCCTGTGGGACAATCTGATCACCTTGTAACCTCCCCAGCGCTTAGAACAGTGCTTTGCTCATAGTAAGCGCTTAATAAATGCTATCATTATTATTATTATTATGCTGCTTCTCTAAGCATGATCCATGGGTAGGCTGGGCTCAGGGGAAGTGAGTGGAGCTATGGCTTGTGGGAATGGGCCATCCAAGTGGATTTCATGAGGTGAGCTAGTTTGACTTTAAAGAGAGCGAGTCCAAGGAATGGAAATAAACCCCACTGTGGCTGGAATGGAGCAGAGGAACGATCATCACTAATTCAAGGACGTACTTCACAATTAGACTATTGTTTTCAGACCTAGAGCCTAATCCTTTTTCTTTTTTTTGGCAGCTCTAAACAGGCACAGAGTCCTTCACGAGAGTCATTAATGAAAGGCGGCCCGGGGGCTCTGAATGTCAAAAGGCACGGGGAAAATAGACAGAAGATGGGGGTTCTGGAAGCCACTTAGGTTGGGGCAGGCCCGGGCAAAGTGTGGCCAAACTGGGCAGAACTGGACAGCCAAGAGGTGGCCCATCTGGGGCAAGAACCTGAAGGAAATTATCTCCTGGGGTTTGTTAAGCACTTACTGGGCTCTGCTCTGGGGAAGATACAAGATCATCAGATTACCCCCAGTCCAGGCCCTCCATGGGGCTCACGATGTAAGACGGAAAGAAAGCATGTTATTTTATCCCCATTTTATAATAATAATAATTATGATAATTATGGCATTTGTTAAGCGCTTACTATGTGCCAAGCACTGTTCTAAGCACTAGGATAGATACAAGGTAATCAGGCTGTCCCACATGGGGCTCACACTCTGCATCCCCATTTTACAGATGAGGTAACTGAGGGACACAGAAGTGGCTTGCCCAAGGTCACACAGCTGACAAGTGGCGGAGCCTGAATTAGAACCCACATCTTCTGACTCCCAAACCCGTGGTCTTCCCACAAAACCACGTTGCCTCTCTGCTTTGCACATAGTAATCGCTTAACAAATGCCATCATCATTATTATTATTATTCTCTAACAGAAGAGGAAACTGAGGCACAGGGTGGTTAAGAGTCTTGCCCAAGGTCACACAGCAGAAGAGACGTAATTGGGGACCAGAACTCGGGTCTCCTGAATCTCAGGCCCGCGCTCTTCCCACTTGGCCACCCTGTCTCTTCTGAGCTGCGATGATAGCGAAACGGTTTCAGATCAGACCTGTAAAAAGTTTTCCATTACTCATATCTGGGAGTCCAACTCCCTGAGTAGCAACTAATCACCATTCCCCAGGCCGGTTCTGAGCGTCACAATGGGTGTGTGATTGCCACAGCGGCGGCCTGAGTGCATCCTATTGTGAGAGGCGAATCACGGGGAGTTGAAATGATCGCTTTGGAGAGTTTCAGACACGAGGCCTAGCCACGCTGATGGGCTGGGCCCGGAGACACGAGGCGAGAGATCAACGCGGCCGGACTTGGGTTGAAATGGGCAAAGGGGCTTGAACTCACGCATAACGGGTCTGCCTCTGAGCCGCTTCCAGCCCCAGAAATGGGCCGGAGCATCGCCACAGTGTCGCGGGCTTGGACCCGTGACCAGTTCTCGGCTGGAAAGCATTCCACAGTGTCCGCTTCTCTGGGGGACTCCAGGCTCCTAAATAATGCAGCGGGCAGGAGAGAGGGAAGGTACAGGATGCTAGGGACACCCTAGTCCTCGGGAGGTGGACACTGAAATGGTTTAAAAGGTCCGACAACTTGCAACCTACTCAACTTCCTCAGTCTTCTGGACCAGAACATTCTACGTCGCACCTCCTCTCTCACACCACCTACCCGCCTGCCAGTCAGTCCCTCCGTATAGATGGGAAGCAGAGGCAGCTATCGTTCCTAAAGAGGCTTCACGGAAGCAAAAATCACCTCCCCTTGCAGATAAACCACTGGTCTCGGTGCCAAAACTTGTCTCCGCCTCCTCCCTACAATGGATCAGCACCAAGGGAGAGAGATCATGGAATCCTCCCCATATCGAAGCCAGGTTTTTTTCTGGATTAATTGAAAGAGAAAGATGGAGTGGTTTTCTTTTCACTTTGGAAAAACTTCCTTATCAAAACCAACCACTGCCTTTTACCCATCATTAAGAACAACTTAACTCCACAATTCAATCTCTGTTTGCTTATTGCAAGTCACTTCACCCCTAAGTCCTTATTCCCCACACACCAGTCTCCTACCCTGTATCCTTCAATCAGGCACAGAAAACAAAAAAAGAAATCAAGTCGGATTTAGGATTGGGGCTGATGTTTTTAAACATCAGGTGATTCTACAACTCTTATTCAAAATCCAAGGAAGAAAAAAAATAATGAGCTGCAAAATCACAATGGGTCTTAAGAATCTTGTAAAATTCACTTAATGACAGGCTATGTTGTAACTGCCCCCTTTCCTTATATTTTGTGCCATAATCCTGAGACAATTGTCGACGGGAAGAAAGAAAGTTTGATTGCAGGCTCCAGACTTACAAGACCAATCCCTGCTGAGATCATCTTTAGTTCATATTTAAGTGTCGGTCTGCCATGCCTGGAGTTGGTGTTAACCAAAAATAACCTATTGTATCCTCAGAAGTAAAAGAAAAAAAAATTTACAACCCAAAGAAATGAATATTCTCCCTAGGATACGTTTACAAGAAAAACTTAATTTCCTTGCTTCACCGTATTTTCAAACCATGTATTTTGTTCTGCTGCCTCTCGGTACAATGCCTTTCAACACAAAAATGTGTTTACATCTTGAATAAAACATTATGGAAAATTTCCTTTTTTCAGGGCATGGATTGAAAAGGCAAAAATGGAGTAGTGCTCAGAGAATCACCCCTTCTCTTAACCTCATTTGAGGTTGGCTTCAGTGTTCTGGTGTGCAAGATGGAGGAAGGAGCCATGACCAAAACCTGCCGGTCTCAGCTCCACAACATTGCCAAGATCCACCCTTTCCTCTCCATCCCAACCGCTCCCCTGCTCATTCAAGCTCTCATCCTATCCCGCCTGGACTACTGCATCAGCCTTCTCTCTGATCTCCAATCCTCGTGTCTCTCTCCACTTCAATCCATACTTCATGCTGCTGCCCGGATTATCTTTGTCCAGAAACGCTCTGGGCATATCACTCCCCTCCTCAAAAATCTCCAGTGGCTACCAATCAATCTGCGCATCAGGCAGAAACTCCTCACCCTGGGCTTCAAGGCTGTCCATCACCTCGCCCCCTCCTACCTCACCTCCCTTCTCTCCTTCTCCAGCCCAGTCCGCACCCTCCGCTCCTCCACCGCTGATCTCCTCACCGTACCTCGCTCTCGCCTGCCCCGCCATCGACCCCCAGCCCACGTCATCCCCCGGGCCTGGAATGCCCTCCCTCTGCCCCTCCGCCAAGCTAGCTCTCTTCCTCCCTTCAGGGCCCTGCTGAGAGCTCACCTCCTCCAGGAGGCCTTCCCAGACTGAGCCCCTTCCTTCCTCTCCCCCTCGTCCCCCTCTCCATCCCCCCCATCTTACCTCCCTCCCTTCCCCACAGCACCTGTATATATGTATATGTTTGTACATATTTTTTTACTCTATTTATTTATTTATTTAATTTATTTGTACATATCTATTCTATTTATTTTATTTTGTTAGTATGTTTGGTTTTGTTCTCTGTCTCCCCCTTTTAGACTGTGAGCCCACTGTTGGGTAGGGACTGTCTCTATATGTTGCCAATTTGTACTTCCCAAGCGCTTAGTACAGTGCTCTGCACATAGTAAGCGCTCAATAAATACGATTGATGATGATGATGATGATGGATGATATCTTCACCAGGAAGAAGAGATATAGGTCTACAAATACTGTGCAAAATGTTAACAAACTTTAAGGGATATGTGCATTTTACTCATGCCTGGAAATCACAGTTCACTTTCCTCTAAGGAATGGGCTGGTATGTCTAGTGATATGAAAGGAGGCAACAGGTTTTTAGAAATGTGAGGGTGTAGGTCTCTATCCTGGCTCCAGAATGCTTAATAAATTTGAGAAAAAACCAACAGCCAGCTCTGTGCTGGCTATGACTTGAGATTCTGAAGCCGCTCGGTGGAAAGACCCGGAATCAAGAGTTAAAACCAAAGTTTCTTTTGGCCGAAGAATGAATTTATCATTGGGAAAGATTATATCCTTTGCTTACTTCAAAACTATGACCTGGGAGACTGAATTCTGTACCTTTTTCCCCCTCTCTGTTTTTTTCCTATAATTTTTTTTGTGTTTACTACGTGACAGGCACTATACTAAGCGCTGGGGTAAAGACAAGATAATAAGGTTGGACACAGTCCACGTGTCATGTGGGGCCCTTAGTCTTAATCCCCACTTTACAGATGAGGTTACCCAGGTACAGAGAAGTGAAGTGACTTGCCTAAGATCACACAGCAAACAAGTGGCAGAGCCAAGATTAGAATCCACGACCCCATTTTACAGATGAGGTAACTGAGGTACAGAGTAGTGAGGTGACTTGTCCAAGATCGCAAAGTAGACAAGTGGCAGAGCCAGGATTAGAACCCAGCAAGTTAAGTGACTTGCCCAAAGTCACACAGCTGACAATTGGCAGAGCCGGGATTTGACTTGCCCAAAGTCACACAGCTGACAATTGGCGGAGCCGGGATATGTCGTCAGCCTCCTGTCCCTCCCCTATCCAGTTCATACTTCACTCCGCTGCTAGGATCATTAGTCTTAGATACCATTTGGTCCATATTTCCCCACTCCTCAAAAACCTCAAATGGTTGCCCACTCAGCCCTGCATCAAACAGAAATCTCAACTCGTTGGTCTCCTAACTACAACTCAATCCATACACTCTTCTCCTCTAACGTCAACCCATTTACTCTCTGTACCTCCAGCTTGTCCATTCTGCCACCAAACTCTGGCCCACATCCTCCCTCGGTCCCGGAACTCAGTCCCACCTTCAAATACCTCCTAAAATTGCATCTTCTCCCACAGGCCTTCTCTGACGAAGCCCTAAGTTCCCCTATCCACCCTTCCCTCTGTGTGGATTACGTATTAGGCTATGTATCTCTTTCAACGCTACGAGACTCGCCTCAGCCCCACAGGACTGATGCAAAGATCCTTTTACTCCAATATTCCCCCTGCCTGAAATGTATGTTAATATCTCTCTCTCCTGCAGACTGTAAGCTTCTTGTGAGCAGGGCTCCACATCTACCAAGTCTATCATATTGTACTTTCCCAAGCGCTTGGTATAGTATTCTGCACACAGGAAGCGCTCGATAAATACCTTGATTGATTGAAACTGTAGAAATGCCCTATCTGATGTTTTACTTTTTCTTGTCATTTGATTTTGCTACATAATAAAACCCCCATCTTGCCTGCAGGGCAAAGAAGTAATTGTATCATCAATGAGTAAGCCCACACTAATGGATTTCCTCCTTCTATTACCCACCTAGTATTCATACATCTAATATTTCTCCCCACTCCACAGACACGAAGTCGTGCATATCCGAACACAGAAAGGCAAAGCTTTTCTCTGTCGTTGCACTTATAAAATGGAGGAGGGTAATTTGAGATGCACTGCCTTCCCATTGCTCCCCCCTTCAAATCCCCACTGCGGAAAGCCTTGCTATTTTTCCTTCGAGACGGCAAAGCTATTAATAGTAAGAAGAACACTCTAGCTCTCGTTGTCTACAAGGACATTCCGCTATTATATCTGCTCTAGTCAAAACTGAGGAATCTCTCTTTTATTCATAACCGGCTAAGCATTCAGTGATTCTTTCGGCAATTCTGATCTGATTTAGAAAGAGAAGAGGGAGGGTTTTTATCTCAGTGAGGCTAATGCCCGGAGCCCACTGAGTTGATGGGATTTGTCAAACACATGGTATTTGGCAGAAATGGGTAAGTTCCCAGATGTTGGACAGAGGTCAGAAAGACCTAAGAAACAAAATCTATCATGACCAGTTCTTACGTACGGCCCAGAGTGAGTCTCTACGATGGAGGTGGAGGTGAGAAGATGGAAGAGTGAGGTACTCTGAAAGATGTGTGAAACAGTGAACACATTAACTGGGCCACACTCATATTCCTATTAAGATAATAGCAGTGATAATAATAACGATAACAATAATAATAACTGTGGTATTGTTTAAGCGCTTACTTTGTGCCAGGCACTGTAGCGGAAAGGGCACGGGCTTACGAGTGAGAGGACATGTGTTCTAATCCTGCCTTTGCCACTTGCCTGCTGTGTGACCTTAGGCAAGCCACTTCTCTGTGCCTCAGTTACCTTAACAGTAAAATGAAGATTAAGACTGTGAGCCCCATGTGGGACAACCTGATTACCTTGTATCTACCCCAGGGCTTAGAACAGTGCTTGGCACAAAGTAAGCACTCAATACCATCACTGTTATTATTGTTATTATTATTACTAAGTGCTGGGGTGGATGCAGGCAAATCGGGTTGGACAGAGTTCCTGTTCCACATGGGGCTCACAGTCTTAATCCCCATTTTACAGATGAGGTAACTGAGGCCCAGAAGAGTTAAGTGACTTGCCAAAGGTCACACAGCAGACAAGCAGCAGAGCTGGGATTAGAAACCAAGCTCTTCAGACTCCTAGGCACATTCTCTATCCACTAGGCCATGCTGCTTCTCACTAGGCCACACTGCCTAGTGAGTGAAATCACACTCTCACGTCTGCACCAAAAATAAATCCAAGAAATGAAATTTAAACTTACGGAGGAATATTCCAGATGCATTTCCCCCGAATGAATGACAATCTGACACCCTCTGTCTTTTCTCTGCTTCGTCACTAGGTAGGCACACATCATGTGCAACATGCAGCATTCAGTTCCCTGTGTACAAACTGTCCTTAAGTCTATGAAAATAGAGTAACTCCACCCTCTGGCTTAGCTTTATCACTTTAAATAGATCATTCTAACGTGTCATAAAGACTACAAGTCATATGTATCTAGACAAAGTTGAGGGGTTAAAGATAAACCCGAGGGAAGACTTGTTCTGTCCATGCAAGGAACTTTGTCTTGAAGAATCCCTTTGGTATAAAAGAAGCAGCATGGAATAGCACCTAAAACACAGGCCTATGAGTCAGGAAGACCTGGGTTCTAAACCTGGCTCCACCACTTGTCTGCTGTGTCACCTTGAGCAAGTCATTTACAGAAGACGACGACGACTTGGTGACAGACTTGGTGACAGCAGGTTCAGAAAATTCTAGAGACTTTGTCCCAAGTTACATTTCTTCTTAAACTCTATTTTTTATGGTATTTTTTAGGTGCTTACCATTTGCCAGGCACTGTATTAAGCGCTGGGGAAAATACAAGCTTATAACAGGTTAGAAGCAGTTCTTGTCACACGTGGAGCTCACAGTCTTAATCCCCATATTACAGATAAGGTAACAAGCAGAGAGAAGTGAAGCCACTTGCCCAAGGTCACACAGCAGACAAGTGGCAGAGCCAGGATTAGAACCCAGGTCCTCTTGACTCCTGGGCCCAGGCTCTATCAACCAATCAATCAATCGTATTTATTGAGCGCTTACTGTGTGCAGAGCACTGTACTAAGCGCTTGGGAAGTACAAGTTGGCAACATATAGAGACAGTCCCTACCCAACAGTGGGCTCACAGTTTAAAAAGGGGGAGACAGAGAACAAAACCAAACATACTAACAAAATAAAATAAATAGAATAGATATGTACAAGTAAAATAAATAAAAAAATAAATAAAACAAACAAACAAACCATGATGATTCTCAGAGTGCAAAGATTTAACAGTGAGTTCTCCACTGGCTGAGGGTTTTTTTTTCCAAACTTGTCATTTCTTGTTTTCAAGAACTTTTCCTCAGTAAAGAATCTAGTCCAGGATGAGAGCACTTGTCCCGAGAATCATTACTGAATACAAACTGTATATTAATCATGAAGTTGCAAGGAGCAGAAACATCTAATTGCTCCTTGGCCAAGTTTTTGAATTGCCCAAGAGATAATCTCTTTTGTGAAGTGGAAACATGACAGCTTGAAAAATTGTCCAGGAGATAGCATATGCTGTTCCACTTTCTTATTACATTTTATCAGATTTGTGAAACTTGCTTATAGTCTATAAATAACCAACAAGAAAACACACACCCCACGATAAGGATATGAAGATATTTTACCTTATCCATTCTAGTCATCCAATAGAGTCTATTTTAACCATAAGTTTCCTTATGTAACCTTTCAGAAAAATATGCTCCTTCTTTGGGTAAACTGCACATGCGCTTGGATTTGTACTCTCTATTCACCCCATCAGAGCCACAGCACTTACGCACATGTCTATAAATTATTTATTCCTCTTAATGCCTGCCTCCCCCTCTAGACTGTGAGCTTATTGTTGGGTAGGGAATATGTCTATCAACTCTGTTGCACTGTACTCTTCCAACTGCTTAGTACAGTGCTCTGAACACAATAAGTGCTTAATAAATACTATTAACTATCAGTGGAATCAAAAAAATGATCTGTTTATAATATCTGTTAAAATGCACCCAAATACCCCAGGATTTCAGGCCAAGCTGGGTGGTGTGGTCCAGAGTAACCGGTGGTGAGCGGTTCTTTGGCACAAACCTGCACTACGCTGCAGTCGCTTCTGCTGTAGATGGAAGCAGCTACCGGCCTGGGGGTCAGAAAGATCTGGGTTCTGCGACCTCTCAGTCGTTTCAGCTTGGGCAAGTCATTTGATGATGGCATTTGTTAAGCGCTTACTATGTGCAAAGCACTGTTCGAAGCGCTGGGGGGGATACAGTGTGATCAAATTGTCCCACGTGGGGCTCACAGTCTTCATCCCCATTTTTACAGATGAGGTAACTGAGGCTCAGAGAAGTTAAGTGACTTGCCCAAGGTCACACAGCAGACTTGTGGTGGAGCCGGGATTCGAACCCATGACCTCTGACTCCAAAGCCCGGGCTCTTTCCACTGAGCCACGCTGCTTCTGCATTTCACTTCTCAGTGCTCTCATGTGTCAGAGGGGGATGAAGACCGTGAGCTCCATGGGGGACAGGGACTGTGTCCAACCTGATTACCTTGTATCTATCCCAGCATTTAGTACAGTGTTTGGCCCACAGGAAGCACTTAATACCATAAAAAAGGCTCCTGCATAGAAAAGGAAGCCACATTAAACCACTGATTCTGGCTAGCAATGGACCCACTGAGCCAGCCACTGACAATGTTATCAGCTCCTCTGCTCCACAGGGAGCAACTTTCCACGAGACCAAGGCTCATCCGTTATTCCTGATGTGAGACTACACCCATGGCCCACCCTCCCCTGCCTCATAACTTCCCAGGGCTACAGGAAATCCAAAAGGCTGACAGGGGCTTTTTGTTTGCTTTTTTTAATGGTATTTGAAAACCGCTCACTATGTGCCAGGTACTGTACTGTATGGGCGCATCATGGCTTAGCAGAAAGAGCCCAGGCTTGGGAGTCAGAGGTCATGGGTTCTAATCCCAGCGCAGCCACTTGTCCGCTATGTGACCTCAGACAAGTCACTTAACTTCTCTGTGTCTCAGTTAACTCATCTATAAAATGGGGATTAAGACTGTGAGCCCCATGTGGGACAACTTGATTACTTTGCCCAGTGCTTAGAACAGTGCTTGGCACATAGTAAGAGCTTAACAAATACCATCATTATTATTATTATTATTACTAAGCACTGAGGTACATAAACTAAGATAATCAGGACAGATACGTCATACTTTATCCCAAGTTAGATCTCTTCTTAAGCTATCTTAAATACGATTGATTGATTTTTTTATGGTATTTTTAAGTGCATACTATGTGCCAGGCACTGTACTAAGTGCTGGGGAAAATACAAGCTGAAACAGGATGGAAGCAGTCCTCGTCCCACATGGAGCTCACAGTCTTAATCCCCATTTACCAATGAGAGAAATGAGGCAAAGAGAAATGACTTACCCAAGGTCACATAGCAGACAAGTAGAGACAGGATTAGGACCCAGGTCCTTCTGTCTCCTGGGGCTATGCTCTATCTATACGAGAAGCAGCGTGGCTCAGGGGAAAGAGCCCAGGCTTTGGAGTCAGTGGTCATGGGTTCAAATCCCCGCTCTGCCGTCAGCTGTGTGACTTCGGGCAAGTCACTTCACTTGTCTGTGCCTCAGTTCCCTCATCTGTAAAATGGGGATTAAGACTGTGAGCCCCCCGTGGGACAACCTAATCACCTTGTAACCTCTCCAGCACTTAGAACAGTACTTTGCACATAATAAGCACTTAATAAATGTCATTATTATTATTATTATCATTACTAGGCCACGCTGCTTCTCAAGTTCCTGATCACACATTAGAAGAATTGCTTTTAAAACGCAATTCAGAACTGTTACTGATGAGAGATCAAAAAGATCTAGAATCAGATTATCTTGGGCAGATTATCTCCACTCATATCAATAAGGGTAAATACAAACACTTATGTAAGGAAGTGGAAAAAAAATGTGTCTGCCCCCTAAATATTTGAGAGTATTTTCATGTTATACATTTGTGACTTTCTCATTTGCCAAACTAATTTGAAAAGCAAACAGGAACAAAAAATACTGCATTTCTTTAAGTAAACATCCATGCAATCTTTGTTCAATACTCTTACAACTAATGATAATAATGATAAAAACTGTGGTAATTCTTAAGCGCTTACTATGTGCCAAACTGTGTACTAAGTGCTAGGCTAGATTCAAGATAATCCGGTCCCACATGGGGCTTATAGTTTAATAATAATAATGATGGTGTTTGTTAAGCCCTTACTATGTGCGAAGCACTGTTCTAAGCGCTGGGGTAGATACAAGGTAATCAGGTTGTCCCACGTGGGGCTCACAGTCTTAATCCCCATTTTACAGATGAGGTAACTGAGGCACAGAGAAGTAGCCTAAGTAGAAGGGAGAACAGGTATTAAATCCCCTTTTTGCAGATGAAGGAACTGAGGCACATGGGTGCTTAGAACAGTGCTTGGCACATAGTAAGCGCTTAACAAGTTCCATAATAATATTAACAATAACACATTTCCTAGCTGGCATCCATCCCACTGAAGCTTTTCCATTTTCTCATTCCATAACCACTGGGTTTCAACAAGGACTCAATCCTGAGTTCTCAGGGGCTTTTCTTCGCCAGCAGATTAGTTGTGCTATTTAGACAAGAACCAACATCCCAGACTGTTTACCGATGTCTTCCCAATTTAGGAATAACCAATTCTATTATAGTTCTCAAACCAGCGGTTGGCTCTTCTGCAGTAAGCGTTCAGGCTAATCCAAATGCCAAACTAATGAAAATGCACATCTAATTCATCATATCCACTCACAATTTCACTCTCCAAAGGTTGATTTTTCATCTATTTTAGCAACTTCAACTAAGCCCGTTGAATCTCACCTGTGATGAATGTTTTCTACTAAAAGCTCATTTCATTGAACAAGAGTAAGCTGAGATGGAGTTTCTGGTGAATGTGTTATTAGAATAAGCAAAAATCACCAAAAGAAATCAACTACATTTGTTATAGGCTCAGTAGGGCTCTCAGGCCCTACTGAGAGCTCACCTCCAGGAGGCCTTCCCAGACTGAGCCCCTTCCTTTCTCTCCCCCTCGTTCCCCTCTCCATCCCCCCCATCTTACCTCCTTCCCTTCCCCACAGCACCTGTATATATGTTTGTACATATTTATTACTCTATTTATTTTACTTGTACATATCTATTCTATTTATTTTATTTTGTTAGTATGTTTGGTTTTGTTCTCTGTCTCCCCTTTTTAGACTGTGAGCCCACTGTTGGGTAGGGACTGTCTCTATATGTTGCCAATTTGTACTTCCCAAGCGCTTAGTACAGTGCTCTGCACACAGTAAGGGCTCAATAAATACGATTGATTGATTCATTGATTCATTATATTGTTGGGACATTTAATACTGAAGCTTTCCTGCGTATGGCAGTTTCCAGTCCTGCTATCCTGAGAGAGGTAGGACAAGAGCTTGGACACATGGAGGAAGATGGGAGTAAAAAAGATGGGAGACAGGAGACGTAGGAAAGAAAATGGAGGGAGACGATACTGATTCAGAACTGTTACTGATGAGAGATCAAAAAGATCTAGAATCAGATTATCTTGGGCATCTCAAAACACACATGAACATACACACATTCACTTGAAATTGTGCTGTATGCCATACCCCGGCCTTAGATTCCATTTCTATCGTCGCTCACGCACTGTGCACCGATTTTGTCTATCGTGCCGCTGATCCCATTCCCATGGCCTCCCCCTAGCCTGGAACTCTCTTCCCCTCCAAATATGCCAGGCCTCCACTCTCTCTACCTTCAAAGCTTAATTAAGTTCACATCTCCGCCAAGAGGCCTTCCCTGATTAAGCCCTCATTTCCCTGGCTCACTCTCTCTTTTGTGTCATCTATGTACTTCAGTCTGTAACCTCTGGACATTTGATATTTGCTCCACTCCCAGCCCCACAGGACTCAAGTACAGATCTTTAAATTATAAATTATTTATTTATCGTTTATTTGTTTTATTGTCTGTCTCCCCCTTCTAGACTGTGAGCCCGCTGTTGGATCGGGACTGTCTCTATACGTTGCCAACTTGTATTTCCCAAGTGCTTAGTACAGTGCTCTGCACACACTAAGTGCTCAACAAATACAATTGAATAAATGAATTTATTCATACCAATGTCTGAATGTCAAATGTCAAAATAAATATGACAAAGAATGAACTTGTAAGAAACTCTAAGCTCGTTCTGAGCAGGGAGCATGTCTGCGAATTCTGTTGTAGTGTACTCCCCCAAAAGCTTAGTACAATGTTCTGCATGTAGTAAGCGCTCAATAAATACCATTGATCAATCAAAAAAGGGCACAGAATGTCAACAGCTCAGTGACATAAAGGGATGAAGTGCTGCAGTCACATCTGCCAGTTCCCATCAAGGTCCCTCGACAGCCATGTGTGCGGATTTATGCGAAGGAATGCCCCTCGCCGGCCTCAGCTGTTCAGATCATGACTCCCACGCGTCCCTCGGACGTTTCTAGATGCTCAGCCCCAACTGCCCATCCTTTCCTGGCACAAGCAAGCCACCGGCTGGTTGCCGCCTCGCACTGACCTACTTCCCCCAGCCTCCAAGACGGGCCCTTTCCCTTCCCAGCCAAACATCAGGGACATAATAGTAGAAAAGGTGTTTTTTTAAGCACTGACTAGGTGCCAGGCACTGTATTAAGCACTGGGATGGATAAGCAGCATGGCTCAGTGGAAAGAGCACGGGCTTGGGAGTCAGAGGTCATGGGTTCTAATCCCGGCTCCGCCACTTGCCTGCTGTGTGACCTTGGGCAAGTCACTTAACTTCTCTGTGCCTTAGTTCCCTCATCTGTAAAATGGGGATTAAGATTAAGATCCCCACGGGGGACAACCTGATTACCTTGTATCCACCCCAGTGCTTAGAACAGTGCTTGGCACATAGTAAGCACTTAAATACCATCATCATCATCATTATTATTATTACAAGCAAATCGGGTTGGACACAGTCCCAGCCGGCATTCTGTCGATCTGTTTTCTGAACACCTCAAAGATTGCCGCTCTTGGCTGATGTGACTTCAAGGTGGCTGGGTCGCCCGTTCAAACTATGGTCAGGCTTGCGTGATCGTTCTGTGGGAACAGCGAGGTGACCGGCTCTGTGAAGAACATGGGGGCCAACAAGGAACCAACACCAATTGAAAACTGAGGCTGGCCTAGATCTAAGCAGAGGGGCAGGGAGCACCTGGGGTGCATCCGAAGCCCCTGGAAACCATGTCCACGCCGGGCCCGGCAGAGCTGGCCCTTAAAGTCCTTTGACCGGCATTCATCAGTAATGAAAAAGAGCAAATCCTCAAGACC
The DNA here is from genome assembly GCF_015852505.1 of Tachyglossus aculeatus. NCBI lineage: Eukaryota > Metazoa > Chordata > Mammalia > Monotremata > Tachyglossidae > Tachyglossus > Tachyglossus aculeatus. The sequence continues at coordinate 728,983 of NC_052080.1, forward strand.
TTTCAGCAATGGCAGACCCACAATTCTGACTGGTGACATAAAGTGATAGAAGGAAATGTCTGGAACCGACTACCCTCATATTTTTATTTTATGAGCCGTACACATCCAGCTTTACTTCTGTTTCTAGATTTGGGGCTTGGGGGATAAATAAACCACTCAAAGTGGCAATAGAGAGCCCACATGGACTAGTAAAAAGAGCACTTACTCATCCACGTATAGCCTTACATACTTTCTTATTTAAGCACTTACTCATCCACGTAACCAATTTTCTACTCTCTTGATCATCCTTCTTTTTTATTATAATAATAATTACGGTACTTGTTAAACGCTTACTTTGTGCTAAGCACTGTTCTAAGCACTGGGGTAGATAAAAGTTAATGAGCTTGGACACAGACCCTGACACGCTTGGGGCTCACAGTCTCAATCCCCATTTAACAGACGATGGAACTGAGGCATAGAGAGGCGAAGTGACTTGTCCAAGGTCACACAGGAGACTAGTGGAGGAGATGGGATTAGAACCCATGACCTTCTGATTCCCAGGCCGGCATTCTTTTCCAGTCTACTATTCCATGCTGCTTCAGTAAATACCATTGAGTGAGTAAATGAACCATCCGTTGGTGGATTGTTTTGTTGACTGGAGTCTGCCTTCTCTTTGATTACCCATTTCCCTGCCCACCAAGGCCAGTGGATGGCTTGTCTATGTGAGGAAGCAGTGCCTGTTTGTTTTACTTTGTTGTCTGTCTCCCCCCCTTGTAGACTGTGAACCTGTTGTTGGGTAGGGATTGGCTCTATTTGTTGCCAAATTATACTTTCCAAGCATTTAATACAGTGCTCTGCACACAGTAAATAAATATGACAAAGAATGAACTTGTAAGAAACCCATCTGCCCCTTCTTTTAACTCTTCGGCCTAACTCCCCATCTGCAACAAATCAGAACAAAGTGGGGAGGTTCTTGTTAGTTTTCCAACAAAGAGAAGCTACAACCATGTTTTCCATCGATAATCAATCAATGCTATTTACTGAGCCCTTGCAGTGTGCAGAACACTGTACTTTAAGTGCTTGGGGAAGGACACTATAAAAGAGATGGCAGACACATTCCCTACCCACAACAACTTAACAATCTAGAGGATGAGCTTACAATCTAGCACCGCTAACAAGACGCTGTCCATTTGGGGAAGATATAAATTTGTTGGGGGAATGGGGTCATTCTTCCCTACTCTTTTTTGATCTTACTAATAGCAGAAACGCTTGTTTTTCCAAGGAGAACAGTACTTTGAGGGGGAATTTTTAGAACTTCGATTCCGGTGGAAAAAAAAACAATCCAAAATTATAATATTTCAACCCCAAGTCGGAGCAAAAGGAAATGACAAAAAAAAGCCGCTCCGCTTCACTGTTTTGATCCCCAAAACCTTTGAGGGCCGACCTTAATGGAATATGATTAAAAGGAAACTGCCAGTGGCGAGTGAAAGAAAGTTCACAGGCGGCTTTGAATCCGAACGTCTTCAAAGTCTGCTGCCGCCTACGAGGCCACGGCGTCTCAGAACAGAAGGGTTCTGTCAGAGGCAGGTTTCACCCACGGAGGCCTAACCGGCAAATGGTTGTCCTTTCCCACACTCGGGCCCACGACGTTCACAGCTAACTGCTCCATGGTGAATCTGCTTGGGTACTCGAAGGATCCAGGCATCGAGGATAGGGCCGGGCACTCAGGGAAGGGAAAGTGCTGTCTCCCTCAGAACCCGATCCAAACCCGAACCTACCGAGAACCCCATAAACGGAAGGTATCGCCGCCCATCTCTTTCCGGACCTGGCTCATCCCCAGATGGCATTCCCGCTATGTTCGGAATAGCAGCAACGCCCCTGAACTGGCCTCTCGCCCTTTTCGTCCAAGTCGCGTTCCAAATGAGAGGCGGAAATGTCAAATTCCAAGCTAAATTCCAATCATCCTCGATCCCAAGATTCTCAACTACTGGGAGAGCTTTATTCTCCCAACGCAGACAATATGAACTTTATTTTCCAATGTTACAGATAACCAAAGATACAGTCAGACACTGTGGCACCTTCAGAGTACACTAGGTACCCAAGGTTAAGCAGTATATGCTAGAGAGTATACTGCTAGCTCTGTTTATTCATTATCTATTTTGGAACTTTTTTTTAAAAGTATGATCAACTAGTAGCTTTAGTGAAACACCCTAGCTGTAGAGATGAAATATGGAGAAAAGCTCCAATGCAGCCAAATATATTCATTCTTTGAAAACTTTTAACCATATGGCAGAAAAGACATATCATTCTTGATATTACTGTCTCAGTAACAAACACTGGTTTAAATGAGAATTGTGATAAAACACTTCAGTGAATCACCAAGGAAATATTACAAAAGAAGGTGGAGAGACTCTCACTAGGGACTGAAAGAGTAGGTAAAGTTTTATCTTGGAGAAATTTAGAACTAAAAATAAAATGAGATAAACCATATGATTAAATACACACACACACACACACACACCTGCTAAAAACAAATATTCCAATCTCTCAGATTGAAACTTGAAAACAGTTTCGAGTCTGAATATTTGATACTCATATGGTCAGGAGTGGGGAACTCCTCTTTCGTAAAGTTTTAAAATCAAAACCATTACCCATGTGCTTTTTGCTTATAAAGTAGGTAAATGAATATTGTTGTTTTTTTGGTTTCTTTTTGGTTTTTTGGTAAGCTTCCCTTCCCCACCACAGATGGCTAACCGGTGGTCTCCCCAATCCCCAAAGCATTCGGGGATGGGACCCAGGCACTCAAGTTCCCCGGCGTCGCCCTGGATGTGCTGAGCCAACGTGGACACAATCTGGTGGACCCATAGGGCTAAGACTGCTAAGAAATCTTCTTTGGGATTCGACTACTGGACAGGCCTGCTCCCTAGATCAAAGACCGGCCAACTCTGTTCGATTCTTTAAGTGGAAGTTGAACTTGAGGAACTTGAAATCAAATTCTGAAATCCAAGCTGACTAAACGTGCCTACTTTAGCCCCATTCACCAAATAATCAGCATTAAAACTGAGGATGTTGTCACTTTTTTGCCATCACCAATGATGAAAATGCTCTTATCTCTTTGAAAAATGACAAAATTAGAGAACTCGAAAGTACGTGCCAGCCTTACAAATTCAGCTGTCAGATAGAAACATTTCAATTTTTTTTTCCCCTGAAAAGACTGTCCTGCATAGCTACTACAGGGATGTGCTATCTTCTGTTATGACTTTTTCCAGGTCTCTTTACTTGACTGTCTCAACAAAAGTGAAAGGAAAATCCTAGAGGGAGTCTATCTTCATAGTAATACCTCCTTCATATTCTCTAGACACAACTGGAATTCCTTTACGGGCCATGTGGAAGGCTACTCTGCAGTGCAGACCTATTCGGGATGCCCAAAAGGGTGACTTGTAAGCAAAAAACTGATTTTCAAATACACGTCAAATTTATTCTTTAATCAAAAACATTTTATTCTTGGGATAGATCCCTCTCCTTCAGTTCTGTCTGGCAGCAGTGGGAACCTTTCCTCCCTAAGATTCCTGAAATGTGGGTTAGGTAGACTCAAATTTTCAGCATGAATACTCTTGTCAGTGAGCTTACTTGCCAATAACAGTTGGGAAACTCCTTTGTGTTTTCTGCAGCACTGTATTAAGTGACTGCCTATCGACATACAATCTGGTGATTCTTCCATGAATTTATGGAAGAGGATAAGGAAAGAGATGTTATAGCCTTTGAAAACTGGTCATCCAGTCCAAACTAGCAATGAGCAAAGACATCTCTTCCCAAGTTTACCTCAGTGTAACTGAGGGAGGGGGACACTTTTTTACTTTTCTCCAAAAGAAATGGAGAAATCCTGAATATGCCCACCATCTTTTTTTAAATGGTATTTGTTAAGGGCTTACTGTGTGCAAGGCACTATACTAAGCACTGGGGTAGATACAAGTTGATTGCGTTGGACACAGGCCATGTCCCACAAGGGGCTCCCAGTACTAATCTCCATTATGCTGTAGTAGATGACTGAGGCACAGAAAAGTGAAGCGACTTTCAAAAGGTCATAGAGCGGACACGTGGCAGAGCTGGGATTGGAACTCGGGTCCTCCTGACTCCCAGGACTGTTCGCGCTATCCACTAAGGCACACTGCCCTCCCGTCTGTCAGAAGCAGCCACTTCCCCTAGAGGCCTGCCTGCTTCAGAATGACTCAATCTCAGAGTCACCAAAGTTAGAGTCAAAAAAGGCCTGTTAGGTCACCGACTTCACCCTTTTTAATTTTGGTATTTATCAAATGCTTACTCTGTGCCAGGAACTGTGCTAAGCACTGGACCACATACAAGCTAATCAGGTTGGACACAGTCCAGGTCCAAGAAGGGGCTTCCAGCACCCTGTTTTCACTGCAATGACCCACTGAAATGGCTCAGAAGATATGACGTACTCAAAAATAAACTCAAATGGTTGGTTTTGTTCCAAAAGCCAAACTAAACTCAGCCTGAACATCAAAGTTTATTCTGTTTCGACTGAGATCCCAGAAAGTGTCTTAGGCCCAGTTTAGGGTGAAACACGATTCAAGAAACAAAATCCTTACAACAGTCTTGTGATGGAAAATCATTCATTCATTCATTCAATTGTATTTATTGAGCGCTTACTGTGTGCAGAGCACTGTACTAAGCGCTTGGGAAGGACAAGTCGGCAACATCTAGAGACGGTCCCTACCCAACAGTGGGCTCACAGTCTAGAAGGGGGAGAAACTTCTCATAGGTTCTAATTCATTCATTCAATTCATTCAGTCATATTTATTGCACACTTACTGTGTACAGGCCACTGTACTAAGCGATTGGGAAGTACAAGTTGGCAACAACGGGCTCACAGTCTAGAAGGGCGAGACAGACAACAAAACAAAACATGTGGACAGGTGTCGAGTCATCAGAACAAATAGAATTAACACTCAATGCCCATCATTAACAAAATAAATAGAATAGTAAATATTTGCAAGTGAAAAGATCCCAGAAAGTGTCTTAAGCCCAGTTTGGGGTGAAACACGATTCAAGAAACAAAACCCTTACAACGGTCTTGTGGTGGAAAATCACTTCTTATAGGTTCTAATTCATTCATTCAATTCATTCAATCATATTTATTGCACTCTTACTGTGTGCAGGGCACTGTACTAAGCGATTGGGAAGTACAAGTTGGCAACGTATATAGATGGTCCCTACCCAACAACGGGCTCACAGTCTAGAAGGGGGAGACAGACAACAAAACAAAACATGTGGACAGGTGTCAAGTCATCAGAACAAATGGAATTAACGCTTGATGCCCATCATTAACAAAATAAATAGAATAGTAAATATGTGCAAGTGAAATAGAGTAATAAATCTGTACAAACATATATCCAGCACTTAGAACAGTGCTTTGCACATAGTAAGAGCTTAATAAAGGCCATCATTATTATATACCGGTGCTGTGGGGAGGGGAAGGAGGCGGGGGGGGGGGGGCGCGGATGGGGAGGAGGAGAGGAAAAAGGGGGCTCAGTCTGGGAAGGCCTGTTGGAGGAGGTGAGCGCTCAGTAGGGCTTTGAAGGGAGGAAGAGAGCTAGCTTGAGCTAGTCCTAATGGAACATAGACCCAGGAATACTGAGCTCCAAAGTCGAGGCGATTAAGGCCTCCTGGGACCGTTGAGACGAGCCCAGTCTGTACCGAGCTAAAAGAGAACCGACCACACTATCCTAGCCATATGTTTGCCATGCCAGAGAAGCACCGTGGCTCTGTGGAAAGAGCACAGGCTTTGGAGTCAGAGGTCATGGGTTCAAATCCCAGCTCCGCCAATCGTCAGCTGTGTGACTTTGGGCAAGTCACTTCACTTCTCTGTGCCCCAGTTACCTCATCTGTAAAAATAGGGATTAAGACTGTGAGCCCCCCGTGGGACAACCTGATCCCCTTGTAACCTCCCCAGCGCTTAGAACGGTGCTTTGCACATAGTAAGCGCTTAATAAATGCCATCATTATTATTATTACCTTTTCACCAGCTACCCAGGTAGCTTGGGTCCGCCATGTCAAAGACATCAGCATTTACATTACTTTTCAGTTCCAGCAGGGCAAAGGGGACAGATCATTTACTCCCCCTCAAGTTTTTACAAACCGAAATAAAATGAGAAAATGAAATAGCATAACAAAAATAAATGATAACCTTAAATCTTAATATCGAGCAGTAATACCAGCTATACCACAGATGCTGCTATCTAGCCTCTTAACACTTGTTGAATACCACACTTTTTATAAAATGCTTTTAAAATTCGCATCTGGTCTCCCGAAAACTTTGGTGTATGTTATTATTCTTCTCGAGAGAGAGTCATTTCTATGGAATATATATTTCTGAAACGTAAACGCAGGCTTCAATCGTGCTTGAAATCTGCCAACCCCATTTAGCGAGGAGGTTGCGAAGGGTCTATAAAACACCTACCGGGTAAACGTTAAGAACCGTAAGCTACCCACAGACTCGGCACGACCAGAAAACTCTATTTCACGCACAGGTAATTTAGACGGTTGATACTTACAGCAATCTTCCACTTCCTCATACCAAAGCATTTGAGCCACCAAGGAGTGACAAGGTAGCAAACTTGAAGAATCCCAGGCAAACTTCCCCCAAACCCGGTGGTTGCCGCGCTTATCGCCTGAAGGACAGAACTCCGCGGCCTCGGAGAACCAGGAACCCTGTGAGTTGGCTGCTCCTAAGGTCCGAATCCAGCGGGGAGGAATTCTGACTCCCCGGGAGTCAACATAGTAACGGTGCCAGTGTTCTGGAAAGGCCACTGGATACTTTACATTCCAGAACCTGCGCAGAAGCAATAAAGCATGCTTCCTTCCAAACAACTTGCTTTCCCAGAATAGCCCCGCCGCCCAAGGACTCTACATATAAGGCTCTGGTCCCAGGATGGCACGCCCCGTGGAATGAGTTTAAACCACGTTCCAGCGTCCCCACGGCCGGGGGAGGGGCCGGCTCGGCTCCAGAGCCAGAGGATCCCGGCGGGAACGCAACCCTTTTCCTGAGGGAGAGGAGGCACCACATCCTAATAGAATAATGCAGATGGTACTTGGTAAGCACTTACTATGGACCAAGCACTGTTCTAAGTGCGGGGCAAATACAAGATAATTGAGTTGGACACATTCCCTATCCCACATTGGGCTCACACACTTAATCCCTGTTTTTTTACAGATGAGGTCGCTGAGGCCCAGAAAAGAAGTGACTCATCCGAAGTCGCACAGAAGACATGTGGCAGTGTCAGGATTGGAAACCAGGTCCTTCTGACTCCCAACCCTGTATTCTAGCCACTAAGCCATGCCACTTCTCGGTCTGTTTTTGGCCCCACAGCTTCTGATTCCAATATGCAGCTGTCTCAAAATCTTTAATTTTGTTAAGCACTTACTATCTTCCAGGCACTGTACTGAATGGTGAAGTACATCAAGGGAATCAGGTTGGACACAGTCCACCGATTGAGACTGTGAGGCCATATGGGACGGAGATCATGTCCAAGCCAATTTGCTTCTATCCACCCCAGCGCTTAGTACAGTGCCTGGACATAATAAGTGCTACAAACTGTGCTCTGCACATGGTAAGCGCTCAGTAAATACGATCGAATGAATGACAATGAACAACTGAATGAATAAGCGCTTAACAAATACAATTATTATTATTATTATTATGTCCCACTTGGGGCTCTCCGTCAATCCCCATTTAACAGATGAGGTAACTGAGGTACAGAGAAGTGAAGTGACTTGCCCAGAGTCACACAGGAGTCTAGTGTGGGAGTTGGAATTTGAACACAGTTCTTCTGCCGCCTAGACCCAAGCCCCATCCAATAGGCCATGCTGCTTCTCAATCATTAGGGAATGTCATCTAAAATCATACTATTCTGCAGAACAGATTAGATCTGTTTCCCATATGAAATATTTGTTTTCTGGAGCATCCAGAAAGGTTCACCTCGAGAACACCAGCAACCGATCCAAGTTTCTTGGAGGGCAATAGTTCTCTGAGTTCCTCGACTACTAATTTGCAATACTCGGGAAAATAATGAAAAAGCACAAATTGATGGTGAAGCCCTGAAAGAAAGGCAGAGAGTGAAGAACAAGGAAGGCTTACAGGAGGGAGGGGTGTGTGTATGTGTATTTTTGTGTGTGTGCGCGTGTGTGTAAACTCATTATGGCCATGGAATGGGACTGTTAATTCTGTTATACTTTACTCTCCCAAGCTCTTTGTACAGAGCTCTGGACATACTAACTGCTCAATAAATACCATCGATTGATTGATTGTATGTAATGGTGAGAGTCACAGGGTTACAGTATGGAATTGCTTATCACGAAAGTTGATTCAGAGTTGCAGAAAGAGGTAATATTTGTTTCACATTCTCTCGCCATCGTTTCACATTCCCTGGCTGTGTTTTTCACTTTTCTTACTCCATTTTTCCTTGCCTTCATAAAATAATGAGCTGCAGTGAAATGTAGGTTCTTTTCATCTAAAAGACCATTAGCAGAAACATTTTCACAAAAGAAGAAGGAATGTGTTTTTACAAAAAGTTCAGTGACTGAGCAGCTGTGCAACATAAGAAAATATAGCGGTTTGATTAGACTCTTGAACTCTTTTACCATCAATCGACCAATGGTATTGATTGAGAGCTTACTGTGTGCAGTGCACTACACTAAGCGCTTGGGAAACTATAACAAGAGTCGGTATCTTTGTTGGGTCCAGAACTCTTCACCAAGAATCCCCTGGGCCATCTTTTCTTTTAAAGCTTGTTTCACCACGAATGGTTTTCTGAGCTTACCTCCAAAACAGGCAAGGTCCCGCAGAACTGGGGAGGTACAATGGGGTTCTCCTTCCAGGATGTCTTATTGATCATTCCGATCTATCCATCAACTAGTGGCATTTACTGAGTGCTTACTATGTGCAGAGCACTGTACTAAGCGCTTGGGAAAGTGCAATGTAACAGAATTAGCCTATATGTCCCCTGGCCATAATGGAGCTTACAGTCCCCATGTCCTCCCTGGAACACTCCCAGCTCTTTAATCAATCAATCAATCATATTTATTGAGCACTTACTGTGTGCAGAGCACTGTACTAAGCGCTTGGGAAGTCCAAGTTGGCAACATATAGAGACAGTCCCTACCCAACAGTGGGCTCACAGTCTAAAAGGGGCTCACAGTCTAAAAGACTGAATGCAAAACTGAATTATTTTGCATTAACTGAATGCAAAATACCCAGGCTAATAAAAACAACAGCAGTGGAGAGAGGAAAGAGCCCAGGCTTCGGAGTCAGAGGACGTGGGTTCTAATCCCAGTTTTGCCGCTTGTCTGCTGTGTGACCTCAGGCAAGTCACGTCACTTCTCCTTGCCTCAGTTACCTCATCTGTAAAATGGGAATTAAGACTGGGAGTCCCACGTGGAACAACCTGATTACCTTTTATCTACCCCAGCACTTAGAACAGTGCCTGGCACATAGTAAGCACTTAAATACCATCATCATCATCATCTCCCCTCCCCCTTTTACCGTCTCCCCCTTTTAGACTGTGAGCCCACTGTTGGGTAGGGACTGTCTTTATATGTTGCCAATTTGTACTTCCCAAGTGCTTAGTACAGTGCTCTGCACATAGTAAGTGCTCAATAAATATGATTGATGATGATCATCATCATCATAGAGCATGGGCCCGGGAGTCAGAAGACTATGGCTTCTAATCCCAGCTCTGTCACTTGTCTGCTATGTGACCTTGGGCATGTCACTTCTCGGCCTCAGTTACCACTTCTGTAAAATGGGGATGGAGCCCCACATGGGACAGGGATAGTGTCCACCCTGATTTGCTTGTATCCATCCAGTGCTTAGAAGCAGCGTGGCTCAGTGGAAAAAGCATGGGCTTTGGAGTCAGAGGTCAAGGGTTCAAATCCCGGCTCCGCCAACTGTCAGCTTTGTGGCTTTGGGTAAGTCACTTAACTTCTCTGTGCCTCAGTTGCCTCATCTGTAAAATGGGGATTAAAACTGTGAGCCCCCCCGTGGGACAACCTGATCACCTTGTAAAAACTCCCCAGCGCTTAGAACAGTGCTTTGCACATAGTAAGCGCTTAATAAATGCCATCATTATTACAGTGTGTGACACACAGTAACCACTTAATGAATATCACAATTAATAGTCCTGAGCTCCCAGTGGTAAAGACAGGTGCAGATCCATTAAAGCCTGCTAGTGCTTCCCCTGGGAGCGTTTATTCTCAGAGACCACAGACTCATGGGGGCTACGGGGGTGTCTGAAGCAAGGCAAAGCAGATGGAAGAACAGAGAGAAAGCATGGTCGGGGGTGGGGGGGAGGACACAGAAAGAGAGAGACAGGGAGGGGGGTCAGGGAGATGGAGGAGACGAAAAGAAAGGCATAAAGGGAGAATCAGAGAGAGAGAGAGAAAGATGAAGAATGCTACAGTTCAGAGAGGTCTCTAAATGTTCCTGGTTTGCTTCTTTTTAGGCCAGTTTTGTGAGTTTCTCCACTGCATTCTGAAAATCAGTCTCCGTGATCGCTGCCTTAAAAATAATAATGGGCGCTTAAAAGGGAGAGTTTCCAGTCTCCGCTCACCTGCTCAAACACAAAATTTCAATTCCCTCTCCTCACGTGAATGAAAAATCTGGTTTAAATTCCACAGCGTATCTTTTCAACTTGATTGGAAAATACACAGATCGGAAGGAAGCAAGAGAAAAACATTTCTCACCCTTGGAACTAAGACCCATCCCTCATTCCTGTGGCGAAGGTATCCTTTTTTTTTTTGTCATCGAACCTTTTTCACCTCAGTTGCTCTTTCAGCCAGACACTATAGTTTCACATGGTCACCTTTCCCCTTCCATTTATGGGTCTTCAATCCCACACACTCTACTCCTCCATGTGAGCAATGCTAAGTTCTGATACCAGCCTGGGGGTTCCTTGAAAGCAGTGATCCATGTCTTCCAGCTGGATTGTACTCTACCAAATGCTTAGTACAATACTCTGCACAGAGCAAGAACTCAATAAATACCACGGACTGCCTGATGCTGAGATGCAGCATGGCTCAGAGGAAAGAGCCGGGGCCCAGGAGTCAGGAAGTCATGGGTTCTAACCCCAGCTCTGCCACTCGTCTGCTGTGTGACCCTGGGTAAGTCACTTCCCTTCTCTGAGCCTCAGTTTACCTCACCTGTAAAATGGGGATCGAGATTGCGAGCCCCATGTGGGACAGGGACTGTGTCCAACCTGATTAACTTCTATCTACCCCAGCACTTAGTACAGTGCTTGGCACATAGTAAGCACTTAACGATTACCATAATTATTATTATTTAGATGTACACAGGGAGAGGGAGAGCAGCGAGCAGCACCTAAACAGGCTCTTTGTCTCTGCTAAGCTTGTGGGCCGTGGGGAACTACAAAGTGGCTCGTAACAGGCAAAGGGCTACGGGACAAGGGGCTGGGGTTCAAAGGCCCAATTATTTTCTGTCCTTTTCTCTTTCCTTCTTCCCCTTCCTTTCTCCCTCTCCCTTTTCTTCCTGCTTTTTATACTCTTCTGACTTCCCCTTTTCTCCTCTCCCCTCCCGTTTTCCCTGCTCTCTGCCCCCTTCTTCCTCCTCCCACCTATTCTGGCCCCAAACCCCTTTCAAGCTACACACCCCACTCCACTTTGAGCACCAAAGGTCTGATGGCTCAACTTCGCATGAACCCTGCGGGAGAGGGAGGCAGCTGAGGAAGTCAAGACCGAAGCCACAGAATCACAACATTACCACAATTTACTCTGCCAACAATGTTGGGAGTTTGAACCACTTTGCCCACATCACTGAGAAAGTAGCGAGTCAATTCACAACTAAATAAGCGAAAGCTAGGATTCTTCCAGCTCAAAACCACTAAGCACCACGCTGCCCCATCTCATTCTAGTGATTGAGAAAGTAAATGAGCAATGAGCATTTATTAAAGCATTTGGAATGTTGTCCTGTTCCTGGAACGATTTGGTTAAAATGCAGGTGCAAGTCGGACACTTTAACATTTTACAACACATATCAATAAACAGGGGGTAAACACAAGTAATTAAAAAACCCAGGGAGGAAAAAACTGTGTGATAAAAGTATGCTTTTTTTTGTGAAAAGCATAAATCTTAATGAACTCCTCCCAAAGGATCTTATCCTTTATGAACTCTGCTCTATCGCATACAGGCAATAGTTCTTCTCATTCCATTTAGCTTCCAAATTAAAGTGTTGCTTCAACAACAGGAACTATATCGATCTGGGCTGTGAAACCCTCTCCTTTAACCTGTGCACATATGCACTCAACCCACCAAAACCCCATTTATGAATGTAGAGGTAGAGATTGCGCTACCAATCAGTCGATCCGTCGTATTTCCCGAGAGTTACTGTGTGCAGGGCAGTGTACTAAGACTTCGGGGGAATAAAGAGTTGGTAAACGTGTTCCCTGCCCACAACGAGCTTTCAGTCTACAGAGATGCTTACAATATGGGCAACGCTCTGCACACAGAAGATGGCTAGTTCAAGGCTCTGTTTAGGCCAAGTGCCCACCTACACACAGTATGCAACTGGTTCACGGCTCCACACAGAACGAATGCACAGTAGAGCGCTCAGCACACAGTAGGTGTTTGGAATTTATCTTTTCTAATTTATCATTTCTTCTCCACTTGAATTGTAACCCCTGTCTGTGACAGCGAATGCTTGATAGTTTCACCATCAATTCACTCCCGTACGTGGTACAAGGCCAGGGACAGAGAAAGCCTTTAATAAATACCATCACTAACTACCCACCTGCCAATTACACGGCCCTTGATACCCAAACATTCGGTAAATACTGCGGACAATGACTTAGTACAGTGCTTGGCCCCGAGTAAGCACTTACTAACTCAGTTATTATTATCATCATTAATCAAGACTTGTATGGGCTTTCTATAAACTGAAAGTCAAATGCACGCACACACAAAACCTTCCAAGAAACTCTCTCAGGAAAATAAAATACACACCCACAAACCCACAGGCAGGGAAACAAACACCTATTTTTTTTCCGTACACTTTTGCCTGAGCTTTGTGCGGGGAAGTTTTTTTGCCAGAACCGCCTGAAAGGAATGGAAGCAGCATTGCCTAGGGGATAGAGGACGGGCCTGAGAATCAGAGGACCTGGGTTCTAATCCCCGCGCTGCAAATTTATTGCTGTGTGACCTTGGGCAAGTCACTTCAGTTCTCTGTGTCTCAGTTGGCTCAAAATGGGGATTAGATATCTGTTCTCCCTCCTACTTAGACTGTGAGCTCCGTGCAGGAAAAGGACTGTAACTAGCCCAGCTCTTACAACACTGTTTGACACACAGTAAGTGCTTAACAAATGCCATAAAAGAACAAAAACCTATACACATGAAACCTTATCGACACCTGGGCAAATATTTTTGAGCACCCACTATGAGTTTAAATGACTACAATGATAGCAAGACACACATGTTTCCTGCTATCAAGGAGCTTACAGTTGGAAGAAGGAGAAAGACCAAAATGATTTAGAGGTCATGCAAGCTAAGGGAAGAAAAAGTATGAATTAGGAAAGAGTAAAAACATAGCAGAAGCCAACATAACTGTATGTACAGATAGGCATAGGGATGATACATAAGGGAAAATATATACTTGCATATGAGTGCTGAGGACAGTCGATCAGCAGTAGTTTTTAAAAATCTACTTTGGTCAGGGGTCTGTGACGAGTGCTTGGGAGAGGACAACAGAATTAGTAGTCAGAAACTCCCTCAAAGGGTTTACAAACAGGGCTATTAATAATAAAAATTATAACAATGGCAATAATAAAAACAACAGAACTAACTGTAGTATTTGTCAAGCATTAGTCTAAATGCTGGGGAAGACACAATCACAATATAATCAGGTCAGGCACAGTCGCTGTCTTACACAGGGCCTCGCCATCTAAGTAGGAAGGAGAACGATTCTTGAATACTCATTTTGCCAACGAGGCAACTGAGGCCCAGGGAAGTTACGTGACTTAACCTCGGTCACATGGCAGGCCCGGGATGGACTCAGGATTAAAATGCGGGGCCTCTGATTCCCAGGCCTGTGATCTCTCCACTAGGCCGTGTGGTCTTGATAACCTCGCTAAAATCTGTCCTTCCTTTTCCATCCAAACTACTACTGTGTTGATCCAAGCACTTATATCCTGCTGTGACTACTGAATCATTCTCCTTGCTGACCTCCCTGCTTCCTTTCTTCCTTCCTTCCATTCTTTTTCTCTCTCTCTTTCTATATATGCGGGTATATATATGTATGCATATGTGTGTGTGTATATATATATATACACACATACACGTGTGTGTGTGTGTGTGTGTGTGTGTGTGTGATTTCTCTCTTTCATCTCAGAACTCTCCCTCACAGGGAACAGATTTTAAATATCGGCCCGTGAAGACTACAATAAAGTTGCGGTCATTGGAAAATTCAGTGATAAACGGCTGAGAGAGTCCTCAAGTTGGCAGTTGACATTTTCCATAGGGTTCTTAGCCCTCCAGCTATGTCACACTTTCTATTTCTGGGAAAGGACCCCATTTTACACGTTCTGAGGACCTTTTCGGATTAGATTTAACCCTTTGTGGTGTGGTCACGTAAGCCATTTCAGACAAAAGAGATATTAGTAGAAATGCCATTTTTCAGTTCCAGTGGTAGAGGCTTTGCAGGAAGATAAAACAAATGAAACGAGACTCCTAATGCATGACCTGAAGCCAAAGGCAATGATTCGATTTTGCTACAACAATAATGTCCTGGACTGACTACTTTGTCAGACGGCTAAATTAATGGATTTGCTGTCTACTTTGTCAGACGGCTAAATTAACGGATTGGCCGAGGGATCCAAATGGCTGATAATTTCTCTGGACCTTAAAAACACATTTAACGCAAGTAAAAGTATCACTTTCATCCCTTGGTAATACTTTTTAATGAACTGTAATGCACTTTTAATGTGTTTCTCTGTATAAGGCCGCACTATGCATTATTTATAGACAGAGTTGCGCAGAGCTAGTTCTCTACATGGGAAATTAATACTGAACAAAAACAGACGCATTATTGAGAGATGTCATTAGCATGGTGTTTATAGTCATCCAGGCTTACGACACCTGTATTGTTGTTGAGGTGATCCAAACTAAAGCTATTCACCAACTGTGCGAAACATCGAAATAGTCTAAAAACCTGGACCCCGTCTCTGCCACGAGCAAAATCAGGTCAATCAACATGACTTCATTTTAACAAATCTAAATGAATCTACCTATAGATTTGCTCAGATTATCACATTCATTACAGCTCATATAAACAAGTGATGAATAACTACAATTACTATGTCATTCAACGCCATTGAACAGATCGATTCGATCTGCATGCAGGCGGGAGAAAAAAAACATTTTTCTTGCAGTAAAAATGATGAGGTGGATTATTTTCCACACCTCTCTGTCAAAGCACTCCTGACCACCTGTTTGCCGCAGGAATCAAATCACCCAGCTCTGCACAGCAGTCAAATGCACTAAACAACAAAGTGAGCCCACTAGCTCACTGAGGGCAGGGAATGGAGTCTACCAACTCTGTTATTCTGTACTCTCACAAGCACTCTACCGGCAATACTAGTTCATTAAATAAAACTCATCGATTGATAATCCCGGCTCCACCAGTCACCGGCTGTGTGACCTTGCATAAGTCACTTAACTTCTCTGTGCCTTAGTTCCCTCTTCTGCAAAATGGGGATTCAAAACCTGTTCTTCCTCCTATTCAAAGTGTGACCCCCATATGGGCCCTTATCATTTTGTATCTACCCCAGATCTCAGAATAGTGCTTGGCTCATCGTAAGTATTTTTAAAAAATGCTACAATTATTACCAATGTCTGAGCAGCCTGGTCTAGTGCATAGTTGTGCTATGTCTGTCAGGGCAGTCAGAAAGTCATGGGTTCGAATCCTGACTCTGCAACTCGCCTGCTGTGTGACCTTGGTTAAGTCACTTCATTCTTCTGTGCCTCTGTGAAATGGGAATTGAGACTGTGAGCACCGCATGGGCCAGGGACTGTGGACTGCGTCCAACCCATTTTGCTTGTATCCACCCCTGTGCTTAGTATAGTGCCTGGCACATAGTAAGCACTTGATGAATATCATCGTTGTTATTATTATTATTATTATTTATTATTATTATTATTATTTCAGGGTCAGAAAGAGCAACCAGCCAGTCCTCTAGGGCTTCACCAGTACCAGATTGTCCAAACAGAAGCAGTATCCTTTCATTTTGAAAGAAATGAAAACATGTGGGGAAGAAGCATGGCCACGTGGAAGAAGCCCAGGCCTCGCAGTCAGAGGACCTGGGTTCTAAACCCAGTTCTGCCACTTGTCTGCTGTGTGACCTTGTCCAAGTCACTTAACTTCCCTGTCTTCATTCCCTAATCTGTAAAATGGGGATTTACTGTCGAGTCTCCCTCCATCACAGACAGCAAGTCCCATATGTCCCAGCTGTTTGGATTCTATCTTCCCTAACATTAGTACAGTGCTTGGCATATAGTAAGCACTTAACGAATACCACCATAATTATTATTTTTTCTTGTATTTGCTACATCCCTGGTCCACTGAACATTCCGATCGCTCTCTTCAGCAAGAATGAGGCTTGGCACTGACCTCTCTTCTGTTAATCTTGGATTCAACTTCAGGAGATACCAGCTTCCTGGCTACAGGACAACAGGGCTGAGTACTGAATAATGCTTGGGGAAATTGTGTACCGCTAAATATTCCATCCCCATTATGCTATTCAGGGTTTTCCATGCGTAGGGGAGAAGTTTTTGACCTGGACTGTTTTTGGTCTACACGGTTCTAATTCCGAAACAATCCTATTACCACCACTTCCGCTGGCTGGAAAAACCAGTCTCTCTCTGAAGCAGCCCCTTAGACAACAACCTGAGAGAAGGGGCACCGTTCTCTCCAATCTTTGTAGTTCCCAAGTACGAATCGGGGAAGAGAGCCATGGCACAGGAAAGAAAACACATGAACCAAGGAGATGGATGGAAAAGCATCGATCGCCAAAGGTTTTGGATTCATTTAGAGCCCCAAATCAAAAGCCAAATTCACATCTGAACAGTAAAACGGCATGAGAAGCCAATTATGCATTTTCAGTGGCTCATTAAAGAATGTTGATGTTCTATTAAAGGCTTCGATGAATACGGTCTAGAAAGCGAACCGCCCCTGTCCTGCTGTCTTTTAACAGTGGCATATGAACGCGTCTGCTCAGGACTGAAATGTCGTTCGGTTCAGTTTGCTCTCCAAATCACTTTATTATTTTTCCTGGAAAAAATATGGTAGCAGTGAATGCTTGTAAATTCTCTTCTGGGCCAAGACGGGGCAACGTTATGGATTTCCAATAAATAACCCAACACAATTTCCACTAGTTTTTCTGAACGACGATAGAAAATGCATTATGAACTAGATTTTTTTTCTAGAGAGGGAAATGGAGTTGATGTTTTACTATCAAATTAAAATATCATGATCTGTTTCCCTTCAATTACATTCTTTCCTTGTTGGAACAAAGGACCAGGAGTTAAGAGGCCTGGATTCAAATCCACCTCTGCCACTTGACTTCAGTATGACCTTGGGCCAATCACCTGACTTCTCTATAACTCAATTTCCTCATGTGTACAACAAGGATAAGATATCTGTCCATCTTTGGACTGTAAGCCTCCTATGGGACGGTCTACGTCTATCTCGCACTGACCCTAGCACTTAATACATTGCTCAGCACATAAGTGCTTAAGATAATGATCATCATTAACTATCATATGCGAGAGAGAACACAATTAATATTAAAACAATTACGGTGTCTTAGTCTGTTGGGTTTTCTGCTTTGTCTTGTGTTTCTATTTTTTATCGCTCCAGTAACTCCCATTGTTTGCGGCCAAGTAATCGGTTGCAATCACAGACCACGTGAAAAAAACTCATCCAATTTAGTATTTTAATGTGTCATATTCTGAGTTTACTTAATGCAATTATATATTAGGCACTCCGCCTTTTTCCCGAGCTACCGTCATCCCAAGGGCTAGACAGGTTCAACTTAGCGCCAAACTCGCTTTGGATTCTTTCCATTGCAAACATTTTATTTTGGAAAAGGTCCCAGTCACCAGGAAGGAAGTCACATAGTGACCTTCTCCACCCTGGGAGCAGAATGGTACCGTTACTAGCAGAAGCAGCATGAAATAATGGATACGCAGCAGGCCCGGGAGTCGGAAGGACCTGGGTTCTAATCCCGGCTCTGCCACGTGTCTGCTGTGTGACCTTGGGCAAGTCACTTCACTTCTCTGTGCCTCAGGTACCTCATCTGTATAACGGGGATTAAGACTGTGAGCCCCATGTGGGACAACCTGATTACCTTGTATCTATCCCAGCCTTTAGAACAGTGCTTGACACAAAGTAGGCACTTAAATACTACTGTTAATATTAGCTGTCCTGCTTCCTGTTCCAAAGAACTACCAAGACAACCCAGTTGGCTTCCCTTATTGATTTCTTTATTCCCTCAATGAAGGCACGTTTCCTCCAAAAGGCCTTTCTTAAGCCCTCCGTTCCTCTCCTCCCACTCCCTTCTGTGTCTCCCTGACTTGCTCCCTTTATTCATTCCCCCCGCCGTCAAAACCCACAGCACTTACGTCCATATCTGTCATTTATTTATTTATATTAATATCCGTCTCCCCCTCTAGACTATAAGCTCGCTGCAGGCAGGGAATATGTCTGTTAATTGTTATATCTTACTCTCCCAAGCACTTAGTATAGTGCTCTGCACAAAGTGAATGCTGAATAAATATGATTGATTTCCCCATCTAGCTCAAAGAAGGAGAGAGAGAAACGGCAAGACTGACACGATGAGAGAGAAAGGAAGAGAACATCTTAAGAATGCTGGAGAGGGGAGCAACATTTGAGAAAAATGGCCATGGAAGACTTGGAGGAGGACCCATTGCAGAACACACACTGGTTACCAAGCAGGCTCCTTCAGGTTCTTTCATGTAAACATGGCCTGCATGAAAGAAACCCTAAAGGCCAATATAATAAGAGAAGCACTTGTATCTGTACAGGAGATCATTCTAAAAGGTCATTCGTGTGTAGAGATGGTTTCCCTTAATAACTGGGGGCTCGGGGGGTTATTTATTTTCATTTGGAAAGGTCGGCCAAGGGATTCTCTCCTCAAAGCATAGGAAGCTGTCACAGTGTTTCCACATAACAACCTGAGTCTTGCTGAGGAAGGCCAAGGGGGCAGAACCATTACAGTCAGTGGAGTGCAAGCTCCCTGAGGGAAAGAAATGTGAACCATGCCTGTGTTGTACTAACCCAAGGGCTTAAAATCGTACTATGCCCTCAGGAGATGTTCAGTAATCACCACCGATCAATCCCTGGAAGATCACCGTCTTAACACTTCTTTGAGTCATTCATTCAATCATATTTATTGAGTGCTTACTGGGTGTAGAGCACTGTATTAAGCGCTTGGGACAGTACAGTACAACTTTAAACAGTCACATCCCCCACCCACAACGAGCTCACAGTCTAGAGAAGGGGAGAGAGACATCAATACAAATAATATTACAGATATGTAAAGGGGAGCAGCGTGGCCAAATGGACAGAGCACGGGACTGAGAGTCAGAAGGACCACTTTACTGTTGCGTGACCTTGGCTGAGTCACTTCACTTCTCTGGGCCTCAGTTCCCTCATCTGTAAAATGGGGATTAAGACTGTGAGCCCACTATGGGGCAGGGACTGTGTTCAACCCAATTACCTGGTATCTACCCCAGCACTTAGTACAGTGCTTTTCACCTAGTAAGCACTTCACAAATACCACTACTACTATTATTATGATCGACCAACAGTTTATTAGGGGAGATTCCTTGCAATGCGTTCTAGTCACCAAATTGAAAAATGATGCTGTTAATTCTGCAAGGCTCTCATCATCCCCTTTGCACGGTCTGTCTTCTGCTCCAATTTTGTTTCCTCCATCCATCATGAGGAAACAGAGGCACAAAAAACATATACTAGAGACTGGCCTAGAGAGGGGAAGGAGATAAGAATCATGAAGGTATTTTTCCTCTGGCTCCTGGAGACCAAAAGAATAACCGTAGCATTTGGTAAGCACTTACTATGTGCCTAGCATTGCACTAAGCACTGGGGTAATAATAATAATGGCATTTATTAAGCGCTTACTATGTGCAAAGCACTGTTCTAAGTGCTGGGAAGGTTACAAGGTGATCAGGTTGTCCCACGGGGGCTCACATCTCAGAGGTGCTTTCCTTCATGCCCTTGCCCTTCCGAAGAAACATATTTTTCCAGTGATTTTGCAGTCGTGCAAGTTGGTGACATCCACTCAGGTCACCTTGATCCGGAGGAAATAAGTCTTTCTTTTTTCTTTTTTTAAGCGCTTACTATATGCAAAGCACTGTTCTAAGCGCTGGGGGGATACAAGATCCCCATTTTACAGATGAGGTAACTTAGGCCCAGAGAAGTGAAGTGACTTGCCCAAAGTCACACAGCTGACAATTGGCAGAGCTGGGATTTGAACCCATGACCTCTGACTCCAAAGCCCGGGCTCTTTCCACTGAGCCACGCTGCTAGGTCCCATGTGGAACTCACAGTCTAAGCTGGAACTACAGGCCTTGAATCACTTCATATTCAACAATTCCTCTCCCCACCTTCAAAGCCTTAGTGAAGATGCATCTCCACCAAAAGGCTTTTGTTTGTTTTAATGACAATCCTTAAGCACTTACTATGAGCCAGGCACTGTACCACGCAGTGGGATAAAGACAAAATGCTCAGGTTAGACACAGTCCATGCCCAACCTGGGGCTCACGGTCTTAATCCTCCATTTTCCAGGAGAGGTAACTGAGGCCCTGAGAAGTGCTCCTCGTGAGCACGAGAATTGCTCAGTTACAGATCCCCCGCCCTGACAACGGCTTGGAAATCGAAGATGTAGACACATACATGGTGTGATTGAACTGCCCTAGGGACCCCCCCACCCCACAACAACAAAGTGGGAGTGGTGGCGTGGCATATCTCCACCCCCGCAGATCGCCATGGGCCTCCTGGGGCCCGGGGCCCGCTGAGACGGAAGATCTAGGCCCTGGAGCTTCTTGCCTAATTTCCAGCAGTCTCAGGAGAACCCATTACCTCGCTCAGTGCAGATGAGAGCCTGTTCCTCCCTAATGACATTATCGCGGAGCAAGGTTTGATGCATGATATCTTAAGAGCTGTAGAAAACACAATATTAAAATGCTAAAGTGAAAAATAATAGCATTACGGCTCATTACATTCTGTATTGCAGCTGTCTGAACTGTGAGTAATAGTACTGTCATCCTGTCATCCCGTTTTAAAAGATCTGCTCGCATGTTTTACACGGCGTCATTTATTTCAGAGATCTAACTAGACTAAAGAGTTGCAGTTCTGCAGCAGACTGTCAATGTTTCAACAGGGTCCTGCACAGTCATCTGAGAACCGGCGATGTCGGAATCTAAATCTTCAAGATTCCAAAGGAAAAAGAAATCCAAACTAAAATAAGACGACCGAAGTATCGCTTCCCAACTTTTCTGCTCCACAAATGGCACTGACCCAACAGTCAACAAACACCACTCATGAAAGATTTTTCTCAACATCCTCTTCAACACTGTTTGCAACAGCGTTGCAGAGAAGCAGCTTGGTTCAGTGGACAGAGCACGGGCTTTGGAGTCAGAGGTCATGGGTTCGAATCCCAGCTCTGCCACATGTCTGCTGTGTGACCTTGGGCGAGTCATTTAACTTCTCTGAGCCCCAGTCACCTCATCTGTAAAATGGGGATTAAGACTGTTAGCCCCATATGGGACAACCTAATCACCTTGTATCCCCCCAGCGCTTAGGGCAGTGCTTTGCACATAGTAAGAGCTTAAAAAAAGAAAGAAAGAACTTATTTCCTCCGGATCAAGGTGACCTGAGTGGATGTCACCAACTTGCACGACTGCAAAATCACTGGAAAAATATGCTTCTTCGGAAGGGCAAGGGCACGAAGGAAAGCACCTCTGAGATGGAGCACAAGAAACTCCGACAGGCCAAATGGAGGCTCAACTGAGCTTCCGGCTGTCCACTGGCTTGCCCAGATGACGGTCCAACAGACCGACTGACCGGCCAAGGAAAGCGCCTGGGCAAACTGCCATCCTACCTCTGAGGGCACCTGTCCCCAGCAAGCTCTGGGAACCCTGGGCTGGGGATAAGCTACTGGTGTGGGCCATCAAGGAGACAATTCATCCCCTCCTGCCTTCCTCCACCCCGGCGGGAAAGAGATAAAGACCCTACAAAGCCTTCACGACCTCTCAGAAAGGCCGGTGTCCCCTCTAGTGGCTCCTGTGGCTACAGATGTGTCGTACACTGAACCACATGGAGCCTGAACTTCAGCTCCTCCCACTCTAGCACCATAATGATATTATTTTTTTCCAATGGTATTTGTTTAGTCTCTCTCAGGATCGCACCTGGAGAGTTTCTAGTACTCCACCAGTCTCAGCTAAGAGAGGGTGAGTCAAGCAGAGGCCTACCTATTCCATTTCCAGCTTGGGTAGTGACTAACGGGTGGAAGGCAATCTGCTACAAATCAAAACACCTGTGATGGGCAGCAGCAGCAGCATGGGAGAAAATAGAGGGCGGAGACTCAAGTGTACTACACAGAAGAAAGTAATGGTAAACAACTACTGATTTTTTTACCAAAAAAACTCGATGATACACTATCAGAACGACTGCCAATTCAGGTGGGGCATTCTGGTACAGATATGTCCATGGAGCCGCTATGGCTAGGAAGTGACTCGATAGCATAAGACAAGATTTGTTAAGAGCTTACTCTGTTCTAAGCAGCGGGGTTGATAGGTACAAGCTAATTGGATAAAGTCCACGTCCCACATGGGGCTCACGGTCTTAATCCCCACTTTACAGAGGAAACTGAGGCACAGAGAAATCAGATGCCCAAGGTCACACAGCAGACAAGTGGGAGAGCCGGGATTAGGACCTAGGGGCTTCAGACTTCTAGGCCCGTGCTCTATCCACTAGACCATACTGTTTCTATTTGTCGGTGTTGTGTTTTATCTCTCATCATGTTGTGTCTCGTCATTCCTGTTGTACCTATCTCCAGTCGCTTTTTCACATTTACAGGATTAAACTTTGTCTAACTCCCACCTATGTATTTTCTCCCAGTGCCCCATACAGTAAGTGTCTCATAATATCACTACTGTATTGTTTTCATCACATTTCTTAGGCACTTACTGGGCGCCAGGCACTGTATTAAGCCCTGGCGTAGATACAAGATAATCAGGATGGACACAGTCTATGTTCCACATGGTAATCACGGTTTTAATCCCCACGCCACAGATGGGGTAACTGAGTCCCAAAGAAGTTAAGTGACTTGCCCAAAGTCACACAGCAGAAAAGGGATGGCGTCAGAATTAGAACCCTGGTTCTTTAACTCGCAGGACCATGCTCTTTCCACTAGGCCACACTGCTTGTCTACGGTTCTTGTATCAACTCTGTGATGTTGTTTTGTACACTCCCTAGCGCTAAGTACAGTGCTCTGCACACAGTAAGCACTCAATAAATATGAGTGACTGATTCTTTTACAGGAACGGGGCCTCCGGCTGTCCCGCCCCTTCCAAATTCTCCTCTACCACCTCTTACTTAGCCCCCTTCCTCCCTGTCAGATTCTCCCCTCCTTTTCTCACATCCCTGAATCTCCTCTGCTCTTTCTCTTCCTCTTCCCCTCCCCCTTTCATTCCCTGCTTCTCCCTCTCCTCCCTGATCCTACTACCCCTCTATTCCTGCTCCTTCTGCATCCCACTTTCTCATACCTTTATTTTCCTTCTCCTTCTTGTCTTCCCTGCGCTCCCAGCATGCTCCATCTCCTTCAGACATCCAGTAAATGCAATCCCCTGCTGTTGCCACGGACAACCATGCCAATAGGCCCACCCCCGCTGCAGCCTTTAGGTCTTTCTGAACACTGTCGAGGCTGAGACTCTCAACAACCAACAATTGCGGTCTGAACAGGGACCCATAGACTGTCCTCTCCAAATAAAAACCAGCCAGGATTGACAGTGTGATGTATCAGATTATTGAGTTTAGCCCATCAATCAGTCGTATTTCTTAAGTATTTACTGTGTGCAGAGCACTGTATAAGCACTTGGGAGAGTAAAGCATAACAGAGTTGGTAGACACATTCCCTGCCTTTAAGGAGCTTAGAGTTTAGACCCTCGACACTGTAAGCTCGCTGTGGGCAGGGAATGTGTTTGGCACACTGTTATTTTGTACACTCCTGATTGCTTAGTATAGTGCCCTGCTCAGTCGGTGCTCAATAAATAGTATTTACAGTATCTTTTAAGCACTTACTATGTGCAAGGCACTATACAAAGTGCTGGGGTGGATACAAGCAAATCCATCAGGACCAAGTCCCTGTTCCAAATGGGGCTCACAGTCTTAATCTCTATTTTACAGATGAAGGAACTGAGGCACAGAGAAGTGACGTGACTTGCCCAAGGTCACACAGGAGACAAGTTGGGAGCCAGGACTAGAACCCAGTCAGAGTCCTTCTGACTCTCAGGCCTGTGACCTCTCCACTAGAAGATGCTGCTTCTGTGATTGACAGTTCTTTAAATTGACTGACATAGCTATATAAATAAATCAATTACAGATAAGTAAACAAGCGCTATGGGGATGAGGTGGGGGACGGTTGAATAAAGGGTGCAAATTCAATTGCAAGGGTGTCCGCAACGGAGAGGGAGAAGAGAAAATGAAGGTTTAGTTGGGGAAGGCCTCTTGGATCCCAGGTACTTGTGACAAGGCTTTGAAAGTGGGAAGATTTGATGGTCTGTCACATATGAAGGGGGAGGGATTTCCAGGCCAGAGGCAAGATGAATGGGCAAAGAGTCGGCACCACCGTAACACACGGTAGCAAATGGCGTGCAGCTTGTTGTCTAACCCATCAGTGGTATTTATTGAGCGCTTACCGGGTGCTAAGCACATGGGATAGTACGACAGATCTGACCGACACGTTTCCCGTCTCACCCCGCAGAAGGCCACGCAACAAGCATCTTGTCGATGACCAGTGACGTCCGAGATACCAAGGTCACCCATCACATCCTGCCACTTGGAATCGGGCCGGGGTCTGGTGCTGAGCAAAATCTGTTCAGACACCTGAAGAGAAGACTGGCCACTCCTGCCATTCTTGGGAGCTGGGATCTGATCTGCAGGCGGGCGTGATGTTGGCGCCTCGCCTGTCTGCCTGCCAACCTCCCACAGGCCTCACGGGCCCCTGGATTCATGTCTCCATTCCTCGGCATCACAGGTGAATTTCACTATCTCCTGGAAGCGCAAGGGACTATCCTATTTCTTTCCTAACTGGGGCACCGTTGCTAAGTACATACTCCAGGGACTTGAGTTCAGTGATCGCTTTCGGCTCTTGTTTCTCATGAAAACCTTTGGTTGTATTTTTCTTTCTCGGGGGCTGGCTGGTGTGGAAACTTGCTGCTTTTTGGAGTTAGTCAATGCAAAGCGGCTCGTAATGGTTTTCATTCCTTCTGACCCACGGCCTCGCCCAAGTCCCTCGTCCAATGCTTCACACTCAGCAGGCGTTTAGTACATACCTCAGCTGATTCTTCCAGGATGCACTTCCCCAGCACAATTACCAGGATTCAAGAGGCTCTTAGATGTCTCTCAGGCTGGCGATGAAGGGGTCTGTTTGAACTCTCGGTATTTCCCAAAGGGTCAGATGTGCCTCCCACCCTATGCTCGTGGTCTTGACTGAATCCTCACACTTGGATAAGTAGTTATCAAGCAAAAACTCCTCACTATTGGCTTCAAAGCTTTCCATCACCTTGCCCCCTCCTACCTCTCCTCCCTTCTCTCCTTCTAAAGCCCAGCCGGCACACTCTGTTCATCTGGTGCTAACCTTCTCATTGTGCCTCATTCTCTCCTGTCCCGCGGACCACCCCTGGCCCACGTCCTACACCTGGCCTGGAATGCCCTCCCTCCTCAAATCCACCAAGTAATCACACTTCCCCCCTTCAAAACCCTACCGAAGGGTCACCTCCTCCAGGAGGCATTACAAGACTAAGCCCCCCTTTCCTCAGTTCTCCCCTCCTCCTCATCACCCCAACTCATTCCCTTTACTCTATGCCCTTCCCTGCCCCACAACACTTGTGTATATATGTACATATCTATAATTATATTTATTTATATTAATGCCTGTTTACTTATTTTGTTATATATATGTATAGATAATTCTATTTATATTGATGCCTGTTAACTTGTTTTAATGTCTGCCTCCCCCTCTTTTAGACTGTGAGCCCATTGTGGGCAGGGATTGTCTCTGGTGCTGAATTGTACTTTCCAAGTACATAGTACAGTGCTCTGCACACAGTAAGCGCTCAGTAAATACAACTGAATGAATGAATGGTTAGAATGAGCAAGGGCCCAGTCACACCATTTTATTGTTAAACTGTCCTCTCCCAAGTGCTTAGTACAGTGCTGTGGGCACAGGAAGGGCTCAATAAATACAACTGACTGGCAGACTGACCATCAGTTTTACTCCACTGGTGATAGCAGAAGCAGCAGATACCAGGGGAAGCAGTGTGCCATAGTGGCTAGAGCCTGGGCATCAAAAGGTCATGGGTTCTAATCCTGCTTCTGTATGACCTTGGGGAAGTCACTTCACTTCTCTGTGCCTCAGTTCCCTCAACTGTAAAATTGGGATTGAAACTGTAAGCCCCATGTGGGACAACCTGATCACCTTGTATCTACCTCAGCACTTAGAACAGTGCTTGGCACATAGTAAGCGCTTAGCAAATACCATAATTATTAATATTATTATTATTATGGATCAGTTAGCCCAGGCATCTTCTACTAACAGCTTAAGCTGCTGTCCCAGTGTGGAAGAGTCCATGGGTGACTTTGGAGGCCAGCAAATCCTACCTTGGTGGCTAGGCAAGTGTTAGGCCTGCCTGGTACAAGGACCATAAATTCTGCAAGGGGGTTTTAGGTCATTTCCTGAACGATCTGGGCCTCGCTCACGTCTATCTCACCGCCGACCCCGTTCCCACATCCTTCCCTTAGCCCGGAATTCCCTTTCCCTTCACATACGCCACATCACAACCCCCTCCACCTTCAGAGCATTATTAAGGTCTCATCGCTTCCTGATTAAGTCCTCATTTCCCTGGCTCGCTCTCCCTTCTGCATCGTCTATGCACTCGGACCTGTGACCTTTGGATATTTGATATTTACCCCGTTCCCAACCCTACAACATTTATGAACATCTCTTTAAATTATACATTATAAATTACTTTTTTATATTAATGCCTTTCTTCCCCTTTAGACTGTAAGCTCATTGTGGGCAGGGAATGTGTCTGCTAACTGTTGTATTATACTCACCTCAAGCGCTTAGTACAGTGCTCTGCACTTCATAATAATAAATGAGAATGATAATAACGGTACT
Organism: Tachyglossus aculeatus; assembly: GCF_015852505.1. Taxonomy (NCBI): domain Eukaryota; kingdom Metazoa; phylum Chordata; class Mammalia; order Monotremata; family Tachyglossidae; genus Tachyglossus; species Tachyglossus aculeatus. Next base: position 756,486 of record NC_052080.1, read on the forward strand.
TGTTAAGCACTTACTATGTGCCAAGCACTGTTCTAATCTCTGGGATGGATAGAAGTTCATCAGCTTGGCCACAGTCCCCGATGAGGCTCACACTCAATCCTCATTTCACAGAGGAGGCAAATGAGATCCAGTAAAGTGAAGTGACTTGCCCAAGGTCACACTACAGACGCGAGGTGGGGCCAGGATTAGGACTCGGGTCCTTCTGACTCCGAAGCCCGTGCTCTATCCACTAAGCCACACTGCTTTTTGTGAGCGCTCAATTAATACCACTGAACTTCTCCCTGATGGAATATTCACCTGTGGTACATTATGGGCTGAATCCCAATGCAGTGTGGGTTGCTCACTGTAGACGCTTACTAGAAGGCATTCCAGAAATATCTTGACTAGAGTCTTGCCAGATACGGAGAAGCAGGAGATGCCTCGCTAATCACCTTCCTCAAAAAGGAGCCCATCGACTGGGCCGATTGCAAAAATAAAATCTCTGCAGAAGTCAAGCGGAAGCCAAATCCCAGTGGGACAGAGCCTATCTGTACGTGCCAAATTAGCATCTATCAGAAGAGCAGCAGTCAGCCCTCTATGGGGCAAGGAAATGGAGCATTTGATTGACAGAGGGGATTTGATCTTTGCAAGCTTCCTTTCTCGCCTTGTCCTCACTCCCTGCGGGAGTCCCGCTGGGACTGCGGACCAAGCGCTGAGTCCAAACAGGCCCATGGTCCGGTGAGCAAACGTCCGGATCTTTTGGATCTGGAAAAAGCTGCCAACGGGCGGATTAGCTGAGCCAGAGAAGAGGCAAGCTCCCTGTTAAAAAGTCCCTGGCTGCTGCGGCTGAAACATAGGTCTCCAGTCCTCCTGAACTCCTACCACCATTACCGCCTTTGAGGTTCCATTTTATTGCAAAACAAAGCCTGAGGCCTTCTCTCTATTCAGGAGCCCACTGTTTCTCTTCCTTGTAATGATGAGAGGTTGTTCTGTCCCATGCAAGCTGGCAGTTGAGAAGAATTAGTACAGTGCTCTGCACACAGTAAGCGCTCAATAAATACGATTGATTGATTGAGAGGCTGGGCTGCGGCCAGAGAACCCCCCAAAGATCCATCAATCGATCATATTTACTGAGCACTTACTGTGTGTGCAGTGTACAACAACAATATAATGGATACCATCCCTGCCTGCAAAGAGCTTATAGTGTAGAGGGGGAAACAGACATTAATATAAATAAATAATTCATATGTACCTAAGTGCCATGGAGCTGGGAACGAATAAGAGAAGCAGCGTGGCTCAGTGGAAAGAGCCCGGGCTTTGGAGTCAGAGATCATGAGTTCAAATCCCAGCTTTGCCAATTGTCAGCTGTGTGACTTTGGGCAAGTCACTTCACTTCTCTGTGCCTCAGTTCCCTCATCTGTAAAATGGGGATTAAGACCGTGAGCCCCCTGTGGGACAGCCTGATCACCTTGTAACCTCCCTAGCACTTAGAACAGTGATTTGCACATAGTAAGCGCTTAATAAATGCCATCATTATTATTATTATTATTATAAAGAGAGCAAGTCAAGGCAACACAGAAGGGAGTGGGAGAGGAGGAAAGGGTGGAGGCTTAGTCAGGGAAGACCTCTTGGATGAGGTGTGCTTTCAGTAAGGCTTTGAAGGTGGGGGAGAGTCACTTTCTGTCAGATATGAGGAAGGATGGCATTCAAGGCCAGAGGTAGGATGTGGGCAGGTGAGATAGATGAGATGGAGGTACAGTGAGAAGGCTGGCATTACAGAAGGGAAGTATGTGGGCTGGACTGTAGTAGGAGAGAAGCAAAGTGAGGTAGGAGAGGGATGATAGTGAGGAGTGTCTTCCACTACCAGCAGGATCCACCTCCAGGGTGAACGGGGGGCCTGAGGGCCTACGGGAGTGACGCCCCTGAAGCTCGGTGGAGGGTGCCTTCATTCATCCACAGAGGCCCCGAGTGAGGGGCAGTGTGGCCTCGTGGATAGAGCCCGGGCTGAGGAGTCAGAGGGACCTGGGTTCTAATCCTAAATCTGCCACTTGTCTGCTTTGTGAAATTGAGCAAGTCCCTTCAATTCTCTGGGCCTCGGTTCCCTCATCTGGAAAATGAGGATTAAGACTGTGAGCCTCATGTGGGACAGGTACCGTATCCGACCTGACTAACCTGTGTCTATCCCAGTGCTCATTACAGTGCCTGGCACCTAGTAAGTGCTTAACAAATACATAAAAAAAAACTAAACCTCTCTGACGATCGCCGCCGAGACAGCTCTAGACCATAAGCTCATTGTGGGCAGGGAATGTGTTTATTGTTCTATTGCCCTCTCCCAACCGCTTCGTACAGTGTTCTGCGCCCATTAAGTGCTCAATAAATACCACTGAGTGACAGCTCCTGGTGACTGGGGAGTTCTAAGGCCCCCAACTGAGAGACGGGGGCTCGGCTCAGTCCCAAGGATCCGCTGCGGGGACTAGGCCAACCAAGGGGAGAACGCTGGAAGCCCGCCCACGACTCAAAGAGTGTCAGGGACATCCCCCTAGGACCTCAGCCCACACACGAAACACCTTTATTTTTAAAGCCGGCCTGTGCCAATTCTGGAGCTGGCTTTCTGAGGCTTAAAGCCTAGTTGTTCCGTAATATAAAACTTCATTTTCTGCTGCTCTGATGGTTAGCCTTTTCATCCATTTAATGAATATTTTCACTCTGTTCTTTCACCCCAGGGCAATGTGGCTTAGGGCACAACTTCAAAAATCAAGTCATGCAAACCAGTCAGCCCAGGGTGCAGACTTCACTGTATTCGGAAGGAAATGGGACGGGAGACGAGGAAGGAATGAGGCTGCAACGCTGCTGGAGGAGGGCTGGCCTCACTGCTGTTTCTTGGTGAAATGTCACCCTGTGTGCACTCGTAAATGCTGAGATTAGGTTGTATAAAGGTCACAAGGGTCTTGCAAATAGTCCTGCCTCTCCCACTAATCTAGCCCTCTTCATGAGTTCAGAAGCAAATCATGTCCCCTTTCTGCCATTTGGAAAATGGAGCACTTGAGGGAAAAGGGATAAATAGATCAAGAGAAAGAGACAAAAATATCTAAACCCCAGAGCAAAATGGATCCGTCTGCAAGGTTTTTTATTTTTTTATTTTTTTTTTGGGGGGGGGGGGGTTGGTTTGCTAGTTTTTTGTACACTTTTTTTTCATTTTGTTTTTATGGCATTTTTTAAACACTTACTATGTTCCAGGCACTTTGCTGGGATAGATACAAGATAATCAGGTTCGTTCATTCATTCATTCAACCGTATTTATTGAGCACTTACTGCATGCAGATCACTGTACTAAGCATTTGGGAAAGTACAACAATAAACAGTCACATTCCTCACTCACAAAGAGCTTGAAAACCCTTCTAGACTGTGAGCCCACTGTTGGGTAAGGACCGTCTCTAGATGTTGCCAACTTGTACTTCCCAAGCGCTTAATACAGTGCTCTGCACACAGTAAGCGCTCAATAAATATGACAATGAATGAATGAAAAATCTAGAGGGGAGGAGGCAGGCATCAATATAAATACAATTACAAACATGTACCTAAGTGCTACAGGGATGGGAAGTTGAACAGAGTCCACAGCCTTAATCCCCATTTTACATAAGGGAACTAAGGCATAGAGAAGTGAAGTGACTTCACCCAGGTCACCAGACAAGTGACAGAACCGGAATTAGAACTCAGATCCTCTGACTCCCAAGCCCGTGCTCTTTCCACTAGGTCATGCTGCTTCTCAAGTTAATATTCACTGCCTGGGTAAAATACAGTCAGTTACCATAACCGTATCCTGTTGGCTGAGCGGGGAGAACATGGGGCCAATAGTCAGAAAACCTGGATTCTAGTCCCAGCTCTGCCACTAGCTTGGCAGGTGACTTTGAACAATCTTATAACCACCATGAGCTTTGGTTTTCTCCTCTACGAAATGAGGATAAGATAGATTGTGAGACACCCCTCCGCAGGGTATCAATCAATCAATGGTGTTTATTGAGCATTTACATTATGCTGAGTACTGTTCTAAGCACCTGGGAGACTATAGTAGAGTTGGTAGACACATTTCCTGTCCACAAGGAGCTTAGAATATGGCAGGAAAGAGACCTAAATAAAGGCTATGTACCTGACTGGTGTGGGTCAGAGGGTGGGATGAATATAAAGTGATGAAAAGGGTTCACATCCAAGGGCAAAAATGATGCAGAACGGAGTCGGGGTAGGGAAAATGAGGGCTTAGTCAGGGAAGGCCTCTTGACGGAGATGTGATTTTAATGAAGCTTTGAAGGTGGGAAGAGTTATGAAAGGGGAGAGAGTTAAAGACTGCAGAGACGACACGAACAGTGGGTTGGTGGAGAGATGGATGTGATTGAGGTACAGTTACAAGTCTGCGAGGCAGGTGTGATTTGTTCAAGAGGTGTTTGGTTGGCTTACAAATCAGTCTGGGTGTCCTACCGGTTCTACCAAATCTGGGACAAAAGGGTTGAACTGTGACCACAATGACAACAGTGAACTGGCCCCCTAAGGATAATAATTATTATTATGGTATTTGTTAAGCACTTACTGTGCGCCAGGCACTGAACTAAGTGCTGGAGTGGAGACACGTAAATTGAGTTGGGACTCAGTCCCTGGCCCACGTGGGGCTCACAGGCTAAATGCCCATTTTATAGATGAGGTAGCTGAGGTGCATACCTCTCAAGACCACATCTGGAGAGTTTCCAGTACTCTACCAGTCATGACTAGGGGAGGTAGAGTCAAGCAAAGGCATACCCATTCCATTCCCAGCCTGGGCAGTGGCGAGCGAGGGGAGGGAAGTCAAAACTCACCTGTGCTGGGCAACAGCGGCCCAGGAGAGAGTCAAAGGCGGAGACTCAATGTTACTGCCTGGAAGGAGGCCGTAGTAAACCACTTTTGTATTTTTACCAAGAAAACTCTATGGATCCAATACCAGACTACAGGTGGAGGTGGGGCATTCTGGGAGAAATGAGGTCGCGATGGGTCGGAGACGACTCGACGGCATAAGACAGGATAAGAACTGAGGCACAGAGAAGTGAAATGACTCAACCAAGGTAACTCAGCAGAATAGTGGTGGAAATGGGATTAGAACCCATGACCTTCTGACTCCCATTCATTCATTCAATCGTATTTATTGAGCACTTACTGTAAGCAGAGCACTGTACTAAGCGCTTGGGAAGTACAAGATGGCAACATATAGAGACAGTCCCTACCCAACAGCGGGCTCACAGTCCAGAAGGTCCCAGTCCCAGGCCTGTGCTCTAACCACTACACTATGCTGTTTCTCCATTTTACCAAAATGAAAATGTCCCCTAAGCTGTCTTCCTCTGCTTTCAGGATTCCACTCCTCAGTAGGCTCACCAAAGCCTTATTACTGTTAATATCAGCATCCCACTTCTTTTTAACAAGAGCAAATAATTCAATCTACAGATTAGCAAAAGGAATCAGGATTTTCTTGTCATAATACTTCTCTACAGTCTGTGGGCCTACATATTTCAGTTTTAACAGAGGGAGAAAAAAACCTGCTAACCTACTAACCAAATGTTGCTAAGAAGCTTTTAAGGACTTACACTGAAATATCTGGTACCTTTAATGATAATAATAACAATGATGGCATTTATTAAGCGCTTACTATGTGCAAAGCACCATTCTAAGTGCTGGGGAGGTTACAAGGCGATCAGCTTGTCCCACAGGGGTCTCACAGTCCTAATCCCCATTTTTACAGATGAGGTAACTGAGGCACAGAGAAGTTAAGTGACTTGCCCAAAGTCACACAGCTGACAATTGGCGGAGCTGGGATTTGAACCCATGACCTCTGACTCCAAAGCCCGGGCTCTTTCCACTGAGCCACGCTGCTTCTCATTAGACCTTTAGACCTTTTCAAATGAGGCAGAATATTAAACAACCCGTATGATGCTGCAAAATTAGATCCAAAATCAGGCATTCACAAAGTAAACTGGGCATATTATAGCTATGCATTCTATTTTGAATTTTGAGAAAACTCAGTATTAATTTATCACCCGTTTTGAGCAACTGGAAATGCTAAAATGGCAGAATTTTTCCTGAGCTAGAGAAGGGAGATTTGAACCTCTTGGAAGCTCTCAGAGCCGCTGGAATGTATCCAGCGCTAACTGTTGCAGATGATGGCAACCACTGGCTGCAGCTATTTCTTTGGGGCGATGCAGGGACGGAGTGGTGACCGGTGCGGAATTCCTCCCACTTCCAATCCAGGAAGAGTTTGTGCATCCCATTAGCCAACACCATCCCTGCGGCATCTCGCACAACCGACAACAGTGCTGTTTCCTGGAATGCCATTGATTGCTGAGTTTAACTCACATTTGGCGCTGCTTGTGGGTGCCACGGTGGAGCTGTGGGGAACCTTACTTATTGGATGACAATCTCAGAGGTCAAAGGTCATGAAGCTAGTTTTCCCATTAGTTCATGCTGTCTTCTTCCCGACTCACACGCCCGGCCACACAAGACGCACAAACTAAAACCGGTTTCATGTCCGACACTGGAAACAGCTGAGTGAAAACTGCATAGCAGAGTTTCTGGTTTTCCCTTCTTGAGCCACCCAAGATCACCCGTTCTCTATGGATCTCCAAGCTTGTGAATCACAGCTGTTTTCTCAGTTTTATTATCGTTGCACTGAATCAATCAATGGTACTTATTGAGTGCTTACTATATGCAGAGCACCATACTAAGCACTTGGGAGTGTACAATAACAGAGTTGGTACACACATTCCCTACCCACAACAAGCTTGCAGTCTCTGTGGGGAGACAGATGTTAATATAAATTATGGATATGGACATAAGTGCTTTGGTGCTGAGGGAGTGTAGGTGAATGAGGGAGGAAATCAGGATGATGTGGAGGGGAGTGGGAGAAGAGGAAATAAAGGCTTAATCAGGGACGGAGGAGTTGGGCCTTCAATAAGGGCATTGTACTAAGCGCTTGGGAGACTACAACACACCAACAGATACATTCCCTGCCCACAATGAGCTGACATCAACGTAACTCCTTGAGTGACAGAACAATCCAAGGTCACAAGTTTCACAGTGCAAGGTTAGCAAAAATGCAACCCATGAAGAGGTTGTCTTTTGTGTTTCTACAAATTCTACTCACATCTCCATCCAAGAATATAATAATAATAGCATCTATTAAGCGCTTACTACGTGTAAAGCACTGTTCTAAGCACTGGGGAGGTTACAAGATGATCAGGTTGTCCCATGGGGGGCTCACAGTCTTAATCCCCATTTTCCAGATGAGGGAACTGAGGCACAGAGAAGTTAAGTGACTTGCCCAAAGTCACACAGCTGACAAGTGGTGGAGCCAGGATTTGAACCCATGACCTCTGACTCCAAAGCCCGGGCTCTTTCCACTGAGCCACACTGCTTCTCATAATAATAATAATAATAATAATAATAATAATAGCATTTATTAAGCGCTTACTATGTGCAAAGCACTGTTCTAAGCACTGGGGAATTACAAGGTGATCACGTTGTCCCACGTGAGGCTCATAGTCTTAATCCCCATTTTACAGAGGAGGTAACTGAGGCCCAGAGAAGTGAAGTGACTTACCCAAAGTCACACAGCTGACAAGTGGCAGAGCCGGGATTTGAACCGATAACCTCTGACTTCAAGGACCGGGCTCTTTCCGCTGATAAGAATATAATAATAAGAATAAGAATAATAACAATGATGGTATCTGTTTAAGGATTTACTATGGGTCAAGCACTGTTCTAAGCCCTGGGATAGGTACAAACTCATCAGGTTGGTCATGGGCCGTGTCCCACGTGGGGCTCACAGTCTTAGTCCTCATTTTACAGGTGAGGCCCAGAGAAGTGAAGTGACTTGCCTGAAGTCACCCAGCAGACAAGTGCCAGAGCTGGGATTAGAACTCAGGTCTTCTGACTCCCAAGCTCAGGCTCTAGCCACTAGGCCCCGCTAGAAGACACTCGAAAACTTAAAACCTGATGATGGCAGAATCACGATGCTACAAATCTCAAAACCCCACCAGATTTCTCTTTCTCATCAATCAGTTATATTTATTGAGCACTATGTGCAAAGCATTGCACTAAGTGCTTGGGAGAATACAATGTAACAGAGGTGGTAGACACGCTCGCTGCCCACAAATGGGCTTTCAATCTAGAGGGGGAAATGTACATTAATATAAATTACATATACAGACCCAAATTCTGTAGGGCTGAGAATCGGCAAGTGAATAAAGCAGAAGCAACAAGGCGTAAAGGACAGAGCACGGGCCTCAGAGTCAGAAGGTCATGGGTTCTAACCTCAGCTCTGCCACGTCTGCTGTGTGACCTTGGACGAGTCACTTTGCTTCTCTGTGCCTCAGTTGTCTCATCTGTAAAATGGGGATTGAGACTGTGAACCCCACTGAGACAGGGACTGCGTCCAAGCCGATTTGCTTGTATGCACCCCAGTGCTTAGAACCGTGCCTGGTACATAATAAGTGCTTAACAAATACTATTATTATTATAATTAAGCCTACAAATCCAAGGGCAAGCCTCGTCACAGGTAGGGCTGACCACGGTGATGAAATTGCTTCTACCTGTCAAGTCGGATGGAAATTTCTCCAAGAAGCCCCTGATTGCAAATTCAAGGGCCTAAAATTGCTCTTCCGAATCTGCACTTTGAATTGGGCAGCATTATGATTTCTAAGAGACAGAATGGGCAGAGCCAAGACCGGGAGGCCCATCTGCCAACTGGGAGGCTCTCGGGCCAGTCTCGAGACCTACGGTGGGACAGGACACTAATGCACACGCTCAAGATCGATACCCGGGGACACCGGTGGAGCAATGTAAAATGTGATGAAACGGTCATTTGACACCTTTTCTCTACCACATTCTGCTCCAGCTGGAAATGGTTTCTATCGAACGTGGCCTGCGGCTTCAGCACTGGAGAGAAAAATAATGTTTGCTTTGCTCTGTGAAGATTTCGTCGGTCAATAGGGGAAGGACCAGAAATGAAAATCAAAGGACCCTGATTCCTAAGCCTGTTTGACTCTGAGCCAAGCTCTCACACATCTTGCAATAAGGACTCCCCTGCATCTTATCAATCATTGGTATTTTTGGAGCACTTATTGTGTGTGGAATACTGCATTAAGCACTTGCGAGAGTACAATATAATAGAGTTGGTAGATAGGCTCCCTGCCCACAATGACCTTGCAGTCTGGAGGGGGAGACAGGTATTAATATAAACAAATTATGGTTATGTACACATGTGTTGGGGGCACTGAGGGTGGGATGAATATCAGGTGTCCTAAGTGATACTTTGGAAGCCTAGCATTCCCTTCCTCAAAGTGATCCCTTATTTTTCCTTTTTCTTGAAAAACACTTCTGCATGAAACATCACAGAGGAAAGGAATGGAAGACAACAGATAAATACCATTTCTACGATGAATAAGAACAACCTTTCAAAACTAACGGCTCTTCGTAACACAGCGTCTCTACTGTAACAACGATAATAATTCCAATGGCATTCATTAAGCATTTACTCTGAGCTAAGCACTGGGGCAGGGATAAGGATGGCTGGATGAACCCAGTTTCTCTTCTATCTCAGGATAGTAGTAAGTGTGATAAGTGAAAATCTTTCAACCCTATTTTCCAGAGGAGGAAACTAAGGCCAGAGAGATGTGGTGACCACGGCCAGTTCCCAAAGCAGATGGGCAACGTAGCCTGACATGAAACCCAGGTCACCTGACTTCTAGTCGCACACTCTCGTCACCGAGCAAACTTACCTCCTCAAGTTCATGAAGCAATTAATCAATCAATCAATCGTATTTATTGAGTGCTTACTGTGTGCAGAGCACTGTACTAAGCGCTTGGGAAGTACAAGTTGGCAACATATAGAGAGCAATCCCGTCAGGCTGGCTCTGGCTCCCAATGAATACTGCGACGGTACCTTCTGGGCACTTGGTAATCCCCCCATCCTCAGTCCCACAGCATTAGTGTACTTCTTTATTAATAATTTATTCATATTAATATCTAATTCCACCTCTGGGCAGTGAGTTTGTTGTGAGCAGGGAACGTGTAGAGCGACTCTGATGTAATATGTATATGTAATATACTGGATACAGTACAGGCCTATAAGTCAGAAGGACCTGGGTTCTAATCTCAGCTCTGCCGCATGTCTGCTGTGTGACCTTGGGGAAGTCACTTCACTTCTCTGTACTTCAGTTCCCTCATCTGTAAAATGGGGGATTAAGACTGGGAGCCCCATGTGGGGCAGGAACTGTGTCCAACAGGATTACCTTGTATCTACCCCAGTGCTCAGAACAGGGCCCAGCACATAGCAAACACTTAAATATCCCAATTATTATTATTAGTAGCAGTATTAGCATAGTGCTCCGCACAGAGCAGGCACTCAGTAAATGCCATTGGAAAAAAAATGGAAAGAAAAAGGATGAAAGTGAAATGACACTAATTTACGGTTATGAAAATCAGAGATGCAAATGACAATTACATATTAAAAGTAGCCTGAATTAAATATAGTGGATTGGCTACTATCAAGTATAAAGTGAAATTTTACCAGTTAAAGTCACATTTTTATACTCTTCACGAACAGTCATCGATTTCTCTGTCAAACCCAGGCAGCCCAAGGTACGTCAGCAAAGGGGACTTCAGAAGAAAAACCTTTTATTTTTTCATTCTGTTTGCTAGAAAGGTAGAAACTAAATCCCCATCTTTCAAGTCATTAACACAAAGATTAGAGAGCAAATGAAAAGGAATGAATTTCATTGATGGCGTTTTAAATATGCGGAACCCACGCTTTTGGCAATAGGAGGCAGGGGAGTTGGAGTGGAGCACGATGTCAAGGATATGGAAGGGTCCTCCAGGGCCAAAATCACCCCTTATTGTTTGGAATCAACACTTTTACTAAGAGGAAATGTAATAATAATGATGGTATTTGCTAAACACTTACTATGTGCTAAGCACTGTTCTAAGCACTGGGATAGATACAAGGTTATCAGATTGTCCCACGTGGGGCTCACAGTCTTAATCCCCATTTGACAGATGAGGGAACTGAGGCCCAGAGAAGTAAAGTGACTGGCCCAAAGTCACACAGCAGACAAGTGGCGGAGCCGGGATGAGAACCAACGACCTCCGACTCCCAAGCCCGAACTCTCTCCATTCATTCACTCATTCAATCGTATTTATTGAGCGCTTACTATGTGCAGAGCACTGGGCTAAGCGCTTGGGAAGTACAAGTTGGCAACATATAGAGACGGTCCCTACCCAGCAACGGGCTCACAGTCTAAAAGGGGGAGACAGACAACAAAACAAAACTAAGCCACATTGCATCAGCGGATCTTTAAAATGACTAAACATGTTTCTGGCAGCACTGACATTTTCCAAAGCTGATTGGTGGCTCTCAAGAGGGATGATTTTTCGAATGTACGTGCCCTCGAGCCGTGTTTCAAGACCTTTCCTAATCTTGGCTCCTCCACTTCACGCTCTTCTCTTTGGCTACAAGTGACCTCAGTAACCTGTGAGAGCCAGCATGACAAACCGAGCGCTAGCAGCGTAGGATTGAAAGACGCTACTTTTCGCAAACAGGCCATTTTCCGATGGTGTCGCTAAGACAATGCCTCTCTCCAAGAAGTCCCCAAAATCACATCCCCAACCCCACCATGTCTCCTATTTTCCTCTGCCACTAGTTTGCTGTGTGGCCTTGGGCAAGTCACTCACTATCTCTGGGCCTCAAGTTTCTTCATCTGTAAAATGGGGATTAAGACTAAGTTCTGTTTGTGTCCAACCTGATTATATTCTATCTACCCCAGGGCTTAGAACTGTGCCTAACACATATTAAGTGCTTCACAACTACCAAAATTATTATTACCATTATTATTATTCCTCATTTAAAGCTATTTTTGCTTTATCATTTATTCATATTGTCTGTCTCCTCCTCATAAGCCTATTATGTACAGTGAACATGCCTGCTAATTCTCCCAGGTGCTTAGTACAGTGCTCTTACACACAGTAATCAATACGATTGACTGAATCATTGATAGAGCCCAGTCAGATAGAAGACTAGTTAAAGGAGCAGCATGGCTTAGTGGAAAGAGCATGGGCTTTGGAATAAGAGGTCATGGGTTCAAATCCCGACTCTGTCAATTGTCGACAGCTGTATGACTTTGGGCAAGTCACTTAACTTCTCTGTGCCTCAGTTCCCACATCTGTAAAATGGGGATTAAGACCGTGAGCCCCCCATGGGACAGCTTGATCACCTTGTAAACTCCCCAGCGCTTAGAACAGTGCCCTGCACATATTAAGTGCTTAATAAATGCCATCATTATTATTATTATTACTATTAGAAGGGGAGACAGACATTAATATAAGTAAAAGTACAGATATGTACATAAGTGCTGTGGAATTGGGATGGGGAGGATGAATATAGGGGCAATAATAAGCAACGCAGAAGGGAGTGGGAGAAGAGGAAAGGAGGGCTTAGTCAGGGGAGGCCTCTTGGAGGAAATGTGCCTTCAATAAGGAGTTGAAGGAGAGTACTTGTCTTTTGGAATTGAGGAGGGAGGGCATGTCAGGCCAAGGGCAGAAACTGGGCAAGGGATCAACGGCGAGATAGACAAGCTGGAGGTACAGTGAGAAGTCTCCCTGCTGGACAATGTCCACCACCTTGAAGATATTCAGTCACCTCGAGCACTGGAGGAGGTAACTATACCCGTCAACAGCTCATCTTTCGGGGACTTGGCACAGGGAAAAGCAATCTGCCCTTGTTCTCTCCCTCTCAATCAATCGCTTCTATTTATTGAGTACTTACTATGTAAATGGCACTGAACTAAGCACTTGGGAGAATTCAATATAATAATGCAACAGAGTTTGTAGACACACTCCCTGCCCCCAAAGAGCTTACAATCTAGAGGGGGAGAGAGACCAAGTATGAATAAATAAATTACGGATTTGTACATAAGTGCTGTGGGGCTGAGGGAGGGGTGAATAAAGGAAGAAATCCAAGTGGAAGGGCAACACAGAAAGGAGTGGGAGAAGAGGAAATGAGATTTTAGTCAAGGAAGGCCTCTCGGGGGAGATGTGCCTTCAATAAGGCTATGAAAGGTGGGAGGAGTAATTGCCAGATAATCAATCAATGGCATTTATTGAGCATTTACTATGTACAGAGCACTGTACTAAGAGCTTTGGAGAGTACAACAGAATTAGAAAACATGCTCCTTGCTCAAGAACAAACAGTTTAGAGGGGAATTAAGAGGGAAGGCATCCCAGGCCAGAGGCAGGATGTGGGCAAGAGGTCGGCGGCAAGATATTCGAGACTGAGGTACAGTGAGTAGGTTGGCTTTAGAGGAGCGCAGTCTGGGCTGTAGTAGAAGAGCAACGAGGTGAGGTAAACAACATTCATTTCTGTGCCCGCTGCCCCCACAAGATTGTAAGCTCCTTCCTGGGAGGGATCGTTTCTCCTACCTCTATTTGGGCTCTCCTCAGCGCTGGGTACAGTACTCTGCGCAAAGCCAGTGCTCAATCGATACCACTGCCGGCTTGCAAACGTTTCACGGTGGCAGACGGCCATCATCCGCTTAGAGCAGTTGGCTCAGAAATGGAAAGTACAGGGTTTGAAGTTGCCCGTTCCCTAGTTATACACAATTTGGGTTTGAAAAATAAAACCTTCTGTGGCCGGGAGTCCGTGAAGGAAGGGGGATCGGGAATCGCAAGACCGTTCTCGGGATAGCCTTCCAAACGATGCCATTTCCTTTAATGCGCCTTCTAAATTAAGTCCTGGGAAATAGCTGTATTTTTGAGGGAGATGGAGATCACCCAGCCCTCCAGCTATAAGTACTCATCATGGCAAGAGATAACTAATAAAATGGGAGAGTCATGTATAGAAATGAGAGCGCGTCTCCAAGAACATGAGGTTGGCAATCTTCCCTAAGTTTCGACTGCACCGTCCTAACAGTGAGAATCAGCGTGGTCTATTGGGCAGAGCACGGCCCCACCACTTGTCTCCTGTGTGACCTTGGGCATGTCACTTCCCATCTCTGTGCCTCAGTTACCTCATCTGTAAGATGGGGATTAAGACTGTGAGCCTCATGTGGCTCACTGGACTGTGTCCAATCTGATCATCTTGTATCTACCCCAGTGCTTAGTACAGTGCCTGGCAAATACGAGCTTAAAAATGCCATATAAAAAAAAATAATCAATGTGGGCAAAAGGACATTTTTTGTTTCCTCCTCAGACCTATTCATCATTAACCAAGTAGGATCAATCAATCAATCGTATTTATTGAGCGCTTACTATGTGCAGAGCACTGTACTAAGCACTTGGGAAGTACAAATTGGCAACATATAGAGACAGTCCCTACCCAACAGTGGGCTCACAGTCTAAAAGGGGGAGACAGAGAACAAAACCAAACATACTAACAAAATAAAATAAATAGAATAGATATGTACAAGTAAAATAAATAAATAGAGTAATAAATATGTACAAACATATATACATATATACAGGTGCTGTGGGGAAGGGAAGGAGGTAAGATGGGGGGGATAGAGAGGGGAACAAGGGGGAGAGGAAGGAAGGGGCTCCGTCTGGGAAGGCCTCTTGGAGGAGGTGAGCTCTCAGCAGGGCCTTGAAGGGAGGAAGAGAGCTAGCTTGGCGGATGGGCAGAGGGAGGGCATTCCAGGCCCGGGGGATGACGTGGGCCGGGGGTCGATGGCGGGACAGGCGAGAACGAGGTACGGTGAGGAGATTAGTGGCGGAGGAGCGGAGGGTGCGGGCTGGGCTGGAGAAGGAGAGAAGGGAGGTGAGGTAGGAGGGGGTGAGGTGATGGTGAAGTAGGAGTGACCAGTTGACTATTCCAACACTTTAGATTTCCTCTGGGGTTTCCCCAGCCTGATGTTTAAGACGTGAGCACTTACAGAGACCCTCATCTCCCTTTCTCCACCGAGACTCCACCATTAACAATAATATCCTTAGAAATGTAGTGTGGTTTTCCTAATAGCAGCAGGTAAAAGGTTCGGAGGACTTCCAGTTAACTTTAAGTAAACCCCTGGAGTCTTTAGATCTTCTTAAAAATCTTTTTAAAATCAAAACTCCTCCAAGAGGACTTTCCTGAGTAAAGCCCTCATTTTCCCTCCTCCCTCTCCCTTTTGCATCACCTTTACATCTGGATTTGTACCCTTTATTCTCCCCACCCTCAGCCCCACAGCACTCATGTCCATATCCATAACTCATTTTAATGTCTGTCTCCCACTTTAGACTGTAAGTTCCTTGTGGGAAGGAAACATATCTACCACCTCTGTTTCCACTGTACTCTCCCAAGCGCATAGCAGTCAGTCAATGGTATTTATTGAGCATTTACTGTGTGCCGACCATTGTACTAAGCACTTGGGAGAGTACAATATAACAATGACACACTCCCTCCCCAAAGTGAGCTCATTGTCTAGAGGGGGAGGCGGACATTAATATAAATTAATTACAGACGAATTGCTGTGTACACACTAAGTGCTCAATAAATACCATTGTTTGACAACTGAAATGGAGCGGCAAGTAGATGAAACGCTTCAGCAAAAAATCCACAGTTTCAGAATAGCTGAACCTAACAGATAAAATGCAATTGGAATTCCAGATGCAGTTTGGTAAAGTACACCGATTCACACGAAAAGCCATTTCCCGGGACAAAGTCTAAGACTCCGCAGGGTTCCCGCTTTCAGGAATTTCTGGGGCGAGGGTCCCCAAGGGCTTCGGGGATGGACTTCCAGGCTGGCTTATCTCAGCTCTCTGACAGCACGGCTCCTAGTTGGGACTGAAAAGACCCCAGGCGGTAAGTTTTCTACCTTAGTAGCTCTTCACAGCCTGCCTTCCCCCCAAGTCCTCACCCCCCACTAAAATCCCTACCCTTTGGCAGCCTCCAGAGTTCACAGCAAAAAGTTGCATCTCTGCATGAACCTACTGCACCTTAGAAATTGAGGAGATGTAGCCAGGCAAATGATACATCTTCCATTCCAAACCCAAAAAAATCCATCCCCGTTTCCATTCTGACAAACACAGTGACAGTCGGGTGTTTTCCCCTTTTAGTGACAGACGCTCACATGGTTAACGCGACCGAACAAACCCAGCACTGCCAGAACGTCAAAGCCGCCATGCCACAACTTTGCAATAGCCCTTTAAATATTTCCCATTTGCGAGATCAGCCATCCAAAAACCCTCCAAATTGAATTAGGCTTCAACTACTAGATGGGAGTTTTGCTGTAAGAAGTAGGACATTAGCATAGCGATGGAGGAATCTTTCAGACATCCAGGCATTCTAATTTCAGTACAACTGGTCATTTGAGTTGGTGTTTTCAAGGAAGCCATTAAGAACCCTTCTGATGGTACATTCACTTTACTTCCAGGCTTGAAGGTTTGGTGAAAAAGCGGTACGGAGTTGACATTTTATCCTAGGGGCATCTTCTTTTACATAAAACGGGTGAAACGATGCTTTCAAAACTGTACCCTCCAAGGCCTGCAGAGTTGACCGGACAACTGCTAAGCTAGACAAATGGGTTTAGAACCAAAACGGAACGAATGCGTCTATTTCCTCCCCGAAACACCAACAATACTCAGTATTTTTATTTTTCTGGTGGTGTTTTTTAAGTGCTTACTATGCTCCAAGCCCAGTACTAAGCCCCGGGGTGGAGCCAAGATATTCAGGTCAGAAACAGTCCCTGTCCCGCATGAGGTTCACAGTCTAAGTAGGAAACTGAGCAGTTAAGCAACTCGCTGAAATTCCCACAGCAGGCAACCAATCCATCGTATTTATTAAGCACTCACTGGGTGCAGGGCACTGTACTAAGCTCTTGGGAGAGTACACTATAACACAGTTGGTAGAAGTGGCAAAGGCAGCATTGGTACCTGGGCCTGCTGACTCTCAAGGCTGTGGTCTTCCCACTGGGCCACACTGCTTTCCTGAAACATCCTCACCAAAACTTTTAGCCGGAATAAAGTCCTATTTCCACGGAAGGGCACGTGCCTAGATCGATGATATTTTGGCTCAAAATGGTAGTCATCTCCTTAGGGAAACCTTACACTGAACAACTTCCCAAACACAAATACTTCCCCATTTTACTACCACATGAAAAAACTCAATTGTTTCATCTTGTGAAGCACTGGTAGGTTTATGATTCCAACCAGTCGATCAATCAATCATATTTATGGAGTTCTTGCTATGTGCAGAGTGCTGTACTAAGCGCTTGGGAGAGTTCAATACAACAGAATTAGCAGACGTGTCTCCTTGCCCATAATGAGCTTACAGTCTAAAGGGAGAGACAGACGTTGATATATGTAAATCGTTAATTTATAATATATAATTTAAAGATATGTGTGTACTTAAGTGCTTTGGGGTTGGGGTGAATATCAAATGTCCAAAGGTTGCAATCGATGGTACTTATTCTACTTCACGTTAACTCAAGGTTTAGCAGGACCCCACATGGTAAATGATGGATGAAGACATTTGATTTAGATAAAAATCACAAACCGTGGACTGTCATATAAATTATTCAGGCTTTTCCTATGTTGAAGTTGGACTATAACCCACTTGATCAGTTTTACTAGTGAAACTTCCTAATGACATATCTTATCTGTGGTCTAAAATTTTAGTACTGAGACCTTCTTCATTAAAAAGTTGAGAAATATAGGCACAGACAAAGCGATGAGAATGTGAATCCACAAGATTTACCTACACCATATTTTTTTAAAGAATCTAGTCTTACTCTTTCGATTTTTCTTCTCCTAGTGGAGCCCTCAGGAACCTGGGAACTGCCCTTTCAAAGTTTGCTTAAATTGACTTTATTTCTTAATACTTGATATTCCAAGTCACACTCCATTAAACTTTATACTATTTTCATGCTTTTTTTGCTGGACAGGTCAGCTCTTCCCAACTTGGATTATGACAGCCCCCATCTCCCAGGCCTGCCATAACAGGTTTCTTCGTAAGTCTTCCCGCTGATCACACCCACTTTGGTCACATAGTAAGTGCTTAAAACATGAGTAACACTGAGGATGAGAACTCTAAATCAGGTCTATTAGCAGGGAAGTGAGGGAGGAGCTGGGAGGAGCCAGCGCTCGGGGAAGAGCTAACGGCATAGTCAAGAAACGCTAATGACACAAAATCCCTCAGGTAAAAAACCCCTGTCTAGGACAAGTGTCAAGCTTCCCACACTGAATCGTGAAACCAAACACTAGTACAAAATCTCCCCTCACCCCGTGGAGAGGAAAATGGACCTTTTCAGAGCAGCAGGGCCATGTAATAATAATGATGGCATTTGTTAAACACTTACTGAGGGCAAAGCACTGTTCTAAGCAGATGGTAGACCTGAAAATGTTGCCCATGCTGCCCTGGGATGTGATAAGAAATCCCACACGCCAGTCATACAAGACCCTGGATTAAATGCTCTTTCATCAACCCATGCAATGATACACATTTTTACAGTAACAAAACTCTACTGCGATGTAATTCAAGGGTGAGCGTGGTTTTGGAGATGTAATTTTTGTATGATTATTCCTGCCACAGTTGCTCAGTTAGAAGCAGCATGTCCTTGTGGATGGAGCCAGGACCCGGGCGTCAGAAGGAACTGAGTTCTAATCCCAGCTCTGCCACCAGTCTGCTGTGTGACCCTGGGGAACTCACTTCACTTTTCTGTGCCTCAGTTACCTCATCTGTAAAATGGGGATTAAGACCGTTAGCCCTATGCGGGACATGGACTGTGTCCAACCTGATTAGCCCGTACCTATCCCAGTCCTCAGTACAGTGCCTGGCATTCAGTAAGCGCTTAATAAATGCCACAGTAAAAAAGTGAGAGTGAAATATTTTCTACTAGAGATGTTTTGCAGGGAAAATGCCACAGGCTCTCTTAGCTAGTACTCCTTTACCTGCCACAGATTTCATCTTTCATGGACAACATAACTTTACCTTACGAGAAAAATGGAATTGTGGAAGAGTGAAGTGTTGTGTTATCTGGAGACTAGCCTTCATGACTTCAGGCAAGCATAGGAGTTATTGAATTTTACAAGCACGATAATTTGCTACAAATTCAAAAGTAAAAGTGATAGAGGTGGGAGTTTGCATTGCTTTCATTTTACACTGAACATTCTTGAAGCTCTACTCATGTTCCCAAATAGTAATTGCCGAGAAGGTATCTCGGGTTTCAATTCAGCCAACCTTCAGAATCCATTAGCCTATAAGCTAGCAAGCAGCTGCTCTATTGCTGTGCACCATGATGATCTGGGAATCATTAGGAGCGAACAGTTGAGCACCTAGCATTCCACTGGCGCCACAGCAAAGACAAACCCGCATTACGTGAAAAGACCACCAACATCATCATCTTCAATGATATTTGAGTGCTTACCATGTGCAGAGCACTGTACCAAGCACTTGGGGGAGTATAATATTCATTCATTCATTCAATCGTATTTATTGAGTGCTTACTGTGTGCAGAGCACTGTACTAAGCGCTTGGGAAGTACAAGTCGGCAACCAATAGAGATGGTCCCTACCCAACAATGGGCTCACACCATAAAGTGGATAGACATGCTCCCAGCCCACAACAAACTTAAAGTTTAGATGAGGAAAATCGCCCACTTTTGCCCTGCTCCACCCCTTCGTCTGTTCTTCATTTTCCACCGTCAAAGCTAACCTCGGGCCACACTTTCTCTGCCAGACTGAAAACGGAGATCATGTCTATTACGCAATTGTCCTCGCCGAGGTCCTTGCTCGGTACAGTGTTCTGCACAGGGTGAGGCTCCCACTGATTGATCTCCCCCTATCAGTGGCATTCATTGAGTGCTTACTCTGTGCAGAGTTCATTCATTCATTCAATCGTATTTATTGAGTGCTTATTGTGTGCGGAGCACTGTACTAAGCGCTTGGGATGTACACGTCGGCAACACCTAGAGACGGTCCCTGCCCAACAACGGGCTCACAGTCTAGAAGGGGGAAGTGCTTAGGAGGGTATAATACAATGCACTTAGCCAGTCAGTCATTTACTGAGCATTTACTGTGTGCAGAGCACCGTACTAAGCGTTTGAGAGACTGCAATATAACAATACCGCAGACACACTGCCTGCCCACAACAAGCTTACAGTCTAGAGGGTGAGGCAGATATTTGGGCCTGGGATTGGGGACGAATAAAGGGATTGGGTCAAGGTGACCCAGAAGGGAGTGGGAGAAGAGGAAAGGGGGGGCTTAGTCAGGGAAGGTCTCTTGGAGGAGATGTGCCTTCAGTAAGGCTTTGAAGGTGGGGAGGAGAGTCACTGTCTGTCGGATTTGATTAGGGAAGGCATTCCAGGCCGGAGACAGGACGTAGGTGAAGGATCGGCAGAGAGATAGACCGGATCGGGGCATTGTGAGAAGGTTAGTGCTAGAGGAACAAAGTTTGCAGGCTGGGTTGTAGCGGGAGAACAGCAAGGTGAGGTAGGAGGGGGCAAGGTGAAAACAGGAGGTAGACATGATCCCTGGCCCTAAGAAGCTTACCAACTAGAGGTGGGGACAGTCACTGAAATCAAATGTCGTTTTTTTTTTCCCTTAATTTCCCTACAGTTTTCCAGGTCACTCCTCCTTTGAAAGAGCAGGATGGTGGAAGCGACAGATTGCAGAGGCAATCCTAGCCGGGTCTGTCCCCTCTGAGGCTTAAGTTTCAGGGGATGTCCCTGGCAACTGTTCTTACGCACAGGAGGAGAGGACATGTGTGCGAAGACGTCGCGGCTATTCCCGGGGTAAAAGGCAATTCATCAGATGATAATAATAATAATAATAATAATAATAATAATAATAATAATAATGGTAGTTGTTAAGCACTTACTATGTGCAAAGCACTGTTCTAAGCACTGATATGGACCTGGGTTCTAATTCCAGCTCCACCACTCGCCTGCTCTGTGATCTTGGACAAGTCACCTCCCTTCTCTGTGCCTCAGTTACCTCACCTGTAAAACAGGGATTAGAATCCTGAGCCCCATGAGGGACATGGACTGTGTCCTACATGACTAGCTTGTATCTACCTCAGCACTTACTACAGTACCTGGTGCACAGTAAATGCTTAACAAATACCATTTTAAAAAAATTAAGAAGAAGTTGATCCTCTCTAGTCTTTCCCCCGGGGCTCAAACGTATTATTACGATGATGAATGGCATGCCTATTATGGCATGTGTTAAGTGCTTACTATGTGTCAAGCACTGTCCTAAGCACTAGGGTAGATACAAATTAATCAGGGTGGACACAGTCCCTGACCTACATGAGGCTCACAGTGTAAGTAGGCACTGAATCCCAATTTTATAAATTACTTTTTTTATATATTAATGTCTGGTTTCCCCCTTCAAGACTGTAAGCTTGTTATGAGCAGGGGACTTATCTGCTAATTCTGTTGCATTGTACTCTGTCAAGCACTTAGTACAGTGCTCTGCATATAGGAAGCACTCAAATACCATCGATTGATTGATTCATTTTATAGATGAGGAAACCAAGGCACAGAGAAGTTGAATGACTTGCCCAAAGTCACTCAGCAAGCCACTGACAGAGCTGGGATTAGAACCCAGGTCCTGATTCCCAGACCTCCTGCTCTCAAACTTTCCATCTTGAAATCAAAGGCCCGAAGTCACTGATTCACGTGTAGGATGGGTAACTGAAATGATATCTCTTCCAGGAAAGTTAAAAATGAACAGGAGTTTGACCTCTAGAATGTAAGCTCACTGTGGGCAGGGAATGTGTCTGTCTTGTTGTTACACCGTCCTCTCTCAAACGTTTATTATAGTGTTCTACACACAGTAAGAGCTCAATAAATACCAGTGATATGCGTAAATCCGCCAGGCAACGAAACCTAGAGTAACGTACACACAAACTACACACCTCACCGGCAGGAAGCTTGGAAAGTGGAACATAATGAAGGAGAGCAGGCCGCACGAGGCCGTACTGAAGTGACAGGTGCACTTCCTCAGAAGGCCGGAAGACTGAACTTGGATTCCGTGCCATGGACCTCCAACCATCAACAAGGCATAACCCCTACCCACATCCTGGAGCTACAATAATTAAAAACAAACGGGACCCGGTGGGGGGAATCAGTGACCTCAAACCTGGAGGATGTGGGAAGCGGATTTTTTTGGTAGAAATGCTTCCATTAAAATGGGTTTCAGAGCTGAGCGAGTTAGTAGTCTACCAGATCCGATCATCAACTCATTCCCAACCCCACTGGACGCCAGCCCGGTCAGTAATGAAATTGGCAGAGAATACAAGAGTCCAAAGTCAAAGCATTGGGATTTATGCAAAGACAAATTCAATGACAATAACAATCACTGTGGCATTTGTTAAGCACTTACTCTGTGCCAAGCACTGTACTAGTACTGACAAACCATCCAAAATAAATCAGCTAAAATCAAACATTTATGAAACAAATGATCTATTTACTTAAGGTACCTTCCTCCTCGATTTTACATAGTTCTCAGTCGGCTGATTTAGATTTAAAGGATTTGTTGTTGAACCTTCATCTCACTAATGCCTAGCATCTTTTCAATCAGCGACAGCTAGAGAGCCATCTATAGATCTATATCTATGCACACACACCCAAATATATATTCCAACCCATATCTACACACACTCTATATACAAATCCATACACATGCTCCCCCCCTCTTGCCAAATGTAGACAGACAATACAAAATGGTGGGGTGGAGCAACATTCTTCCTGAAGATAATGCTTCCATTTCTTTTCACATCTTCCCCTTGACCACATCAGGGAAATGTTTGGTTTTGAAGAAGGAAAGCACCATACAAATTAGGAAGTCATTACTACAGAACTCTTTAAGACATTTTTGTCAGTGCAACATGTAACTGCAAACTCAGTGCTTTCTGCGTGGAAAAAGTCATACTGAATTGCATTAAGATCTGCGTTTATTAGCCATTTAATATCCAACTTCGATAATGGCGGCTATTTAAAGTCACCAAGATGATGAAGGTGTCTTTGGAGAGACACTACATTTACATAGTATTATTACTACCTTTCCCAGTTTGGGAAACCTCTGTTTGCCATTCTATGTAGCTAAACTGTTTTTCAGGCAGCATTTTTTTTTAAAAAGCGTAGTAGCTAAATGGCATTTAATGCCCTGTTGCTATTAAACAAGTGTTCATTCCTCAAGATTGCTCCATTTTTGTGTACCTTGTAGAATGGCATAGCTAAAGATGAAATGAACACATTTTAAAGCTGTATCTCAGTTCTAATTTCACTCATGCTGGTAGGCTACTTTACTGCACACGGGAAACATGGGAAATGGAGGAAAAAAAATTAATCAATGGAATTTACTGAGCTCTCACTGTGTGCATAACACTGTATAAGCATTTGGAAGAGTGCAATACAACAAAGTTGGCAGACAAGCTCCCCGCTCACAGTGAGTTTACAGCCTAGAAAAATCAAGACCTGCTCGTGTTATTTATAAACCTCAGAACAGAATTTGACAACATCCTCGCATTTGGGTTCTGGCAACTGCTAACGCAATCTGGTTGCCCAAAATGTTTATCACAAACCAAAATCCCCCAGAGGTGGTGACCAGTAGGTCATCTTGGAGACAATCTGACTTAGCCCCGTGTGGGTAACGTGTGGGTACCGTGAGAGGGGTGTCTTTCTTTGGCAACACCCCCTTCATTTGGAAGTGAGTTGCTTCATTTAGCTGTAGTACCAGTGTTTATTAAGTGCCCTCTTGGTACGCTGCACTGTACTAGGCACTTGGGAAGTAGAGAATAAAGCGGCCCATTTCCTGTCCACAGGGAACTCACGCTCCAATGAGTTAGCAACCCGGTACCTCACATCTGCAGCGGATAAAGCAGATTGAGGGCTTGGTGCATCCTTAGACAGATGCTTGGGGATTCAACAAGGAGCCAGTAAGCCCTGGAGAAGCAGTGTGGTCCGGTGGAAAGATCACAGACCTGGAAGTTCGAGGACCTGGGTTCAACTCCAGCTCTGCCAAAGATTTGCTGTGAGTCATCTGGCTTACTTTCCCCCAGTTTCCTCAACTGTAAAATGGGGATAAGCACTTAATACAGTGCTCTGCGTATAGTAAGTGCTCAATAAATACGGTTGAATGAATGAAATACCTGCTCTCTCTACTAAACTGTGAGACCCGTGTGGGACAGGGACTCTGTCCAACCTGACTGGACTCTCCCAAGCACTGAGTATAGTGCTCTGCACACAGTAAGCATTCAATAAAGATTGACTTGTATCTCCCCCAGCACTTACTTTACCTCATTTAACTCCTGCTACAACCCAGCCTGCATTTTTCTCTCCTCTTGCACCAATGTACTGTGTCCCAATCTCATCTATCTTGCCACTGCCTAGTTTCCCACATCCTTCCCCTACCCTGGAATTCCCCTCCCCTCTATACACACCACCCCATTCTCCCCACCTTCCAAGCTTCCTTCAAGTCACACTTCCTCCATGAAGCCTTCCCTTCCCTCTTTTCCCCATCGCCCTCTTCCCCTGGGTTCTCTATGCATTTGGATCGCTGACCTTTGGGTATTTGATATTCATCCCACCCTCAACCCCACAGTGTTTATGTACATATCTTCAAATTATATATTAAAAATGATTTATTTACATTCATGTCCATCCCCCCTCTAGACTGTAAGCTCTTTGTGGACAGGGAACAGGTCTGCAAGCTCTGTTTTATTGTACTCTCCCAAGCACTGAGTACAGTGCTCTGCACACAGTAGGCATTCAATAAAGACCATTGATAAGGATGATAATGAATATAGCAGTAATAGTAGTAATAGGATAGTTTCCTGCAGAATGGGCCTGTGGGTCACCAGGAAGGTCTTCCCCACCCCAGGTGAAGACCATTATATCTATTGAGCCCTCACTGCGTACACAGAGAACTGTACTAAACACTCGGGAGAGTACAATGTAACAGCATTGGTAGGTACAAGAAGCTTACAGTCTAGATGGGGAAACTGACACTAAAAAAATTCACAGATATGTACGAAAGTGCTGTGGGGCTGGGGGAGAGGAGGGTTAGACGTAGAAATCTAAGTGCGAGACATCGACATTAGCGGGAACCAAAAACACAGCTCATGAGGCTCAGAATCTACCTGATTCTTCGTCTTACTGCAACAAAGCATTTTAATTGTGTCGTCAATTGTGAAGGTACGTAAATTTTATCACCTATTTCAAGGTTCCTTGACTAGAGAAACCCTACCCTATTTCCTTCGGTTAACAGAAGAAAACATTGCCCAAGTTTCCCCTGAAGTCTAGTTCCATTTCCCAGGGGGCAAACTGCAATTCTGGTATTTGAAACAAAGAAAGGCACCTGCCACAATTAGGGGAATGTATCTTTACAGGGGTTGGGGCAAAATGCTGGCTAAAATACACTGCTAAAGAGTGAACTTGAAAACTATTTAAAAAGGTATATTAAAGTTTTCACATCATGCTGAGAACCGTTTTGGATTGCTGTTCAGCAACCAAAGCTGTGGTCACCTCAAAATCATTCGACAACACCTGTTCCCCAAAAGACTTTAGCCTTTATGGTCAGCGAGCCAGATAGCTGGCAGATCCCTTTGAGAATGGCAGCCAAGAGACCGTTTTCCAAGTCCTTTAAACAGGGCTTTTCCCTGTATTAGTGAAAAGAGGCTGGAACAGGGGAAGGCAAGCAGGTTCGGACCATCCTCCTAACTCCCCACCCCGCAAAGTCACTGGTGTTCACCCTTCTCATCTCATCTTCCCCATCTCCAAATGTCCTTTAGATGTTTGATATTCGCCCCAATCCCATAGCTCTAATGTACATATCTTTAAATTATATATTAAACATTATTTATTTATTCCTATTCATGTCTGTCTCCCCTCCAATAATAATAATTATAATGGTGCTATTTGTAAAGCACTTAATATGTGACAAGCACTGTACTGAGCCCTGGGGTGGATACAAACACACTGAGTTGGACACAGACCCTGTCTTATGTGGGACTCACAGTAATAATTACAATAATAATAATTTTGGTGTTTGTTAAGCACTTATCTGCCGAGCACTCTTCTAAGCACTGGGGTAGACGAAAGGTAATCGGGTTGACCCATGTGGGGCTCACGTTTTTCATCTCCTTTTTACAGTTGAGGTAACTGAGGTACAGAGAAGTTGAGTGACTTAACCAAAGTCACACAGCAGACAAGTGATGATGGAGCTGGAATTAGAATCCATGACCTTGTGATACCCAGGCCCATGCTCTATCCATATGCCATGCTGCTTTTCTAGACTGTGAGCTCACTGTGGGCAGGGAATGCATCTGCTAATTCTGCTGTATCATGCTCTCCCAAATGTTCAGTACAATGCTCTGCATATAATAAGTACTCGATAAATATGACCGACTGACTGCTTCATCTCCCACCCGCCAAACATTCCACCCCAGGAAGCAAACTTTGAATCCAAACTGCACTAGGCAAACTCCCCATCCCCCTTTCCCCCGGCTGCCCAGGCCCATTTCCCAGTCGGAACCCAATGGATGGCAAATTCTTCACTCTGCACGTTTTTAAAACAAAAGTCTTATGTTGAGGGATCCTGTCCCCCGAAAGTTGCAGTGCGGTGAGGGTACCACCTCTTTCTCACCGCCTCCGGCTAATCAGGTCCTATCAGCAGGAACGATCCATAAATGACCCAGCAATCAATGCATTTCAGTGGTGGAATGCTATCAGTCAAGGTCACCCTGAAGCTATAATTTCTTGTGGTGGGTCAATCAATCGTTTTTATTGAGCGCTTACTGTGTGCACAGCACTGTACTAAGCACTTGGGAAGTACAAGTTGGCAACATATAGAGACAGTCCCTACCCAACAGTGGGCTCACAATCTAGAAGGGGGAGACAGAGAACAAAACCAAACATATTAACAAAATAAAATAGAATAGATATGTACAAGTAAAATAGAGTAATAAATATGTACAAACATATATACAGGTCCTAATTTTTGCAAGGCACAAACTTCTTGTTTATCCACAGCAACATAATTCGCCCTACCTCTGGCCGGGAACTCCCTCCCTCTTCATATCTGCCAGACGTTTCCTCTTCCCCACCTTAAAAACCTTATTAAAAGCACATCTCCTATAGAAGGTCTTCATCAACTAAGACTTCATTTCCTCTGCTCCCATTCCCTGCTGTGTCAACCTTGTAATTGAATTTATACCCTTTACATACCCATCCCTCAGCCCCACAGCACTTAGGTACATAGCCTTAATTTATTCTTTTATCTTTACTGTCTCCCTCTCTAAACTTCTACCAACTCTGTTGTACTGTACTCCCCAAACATTTAGTACGGCACATTTCACACAGTAACTCCTCAATAAATACTTTGGATTGATGGATGGATGGATGGATCAGATTTGAGCGACACTGGGTGGAACAACTGAGGAGAATGAACAGCAGCAGGATACCCAAATAACTGCTCGATGAAGAGCTGAAATGGGAAAACCAAAAGCAAGAAGGATGGCGTGGGAAATGTTTACGGTCTAGTGAAACAAAGACTCAGATGAAGCTACATTCCAGATGAAACTAGGAGTCAATTGCTGCAGGGAGAGCGGCACGGTGGACCGCGATCAAGAGAGGAGCGGCTCTTTTTGAGAGTTATCTTAGTAAGGCCCAGGAGTAAAAAGAGGCAAAAAGAAAAGCAGCTCCAGGCTTTGCAGACATCGAAGCATGACAGCAAAAAGACACAGTCTTCTCAGAGATTCTAATCCAAATTTGATCACAGAAATGCAGAAATTCAATTTACCTTAAGAGATCATATTAGAATACAACGCTTAACATTTTCTACGGTGACTAACCAAAGTTTTGAAGTTAAAAGATTTATCCTATATGTACATTGACCTCGATAATCCATCTTCGCTTAATCCTATTCTCCATCCTTCTGCTCCTACGTATTGAAAATAAGTTGAATCTGCACTGTCTTCTAAAATAAATTGTAACCCCCCGAGGGCAGGACAATGTGTTCTGTTGTATAGTGATCAAGATGTTCAATAATGTTATGGGTGGGGAATGGGTTTACCAACTCTGTTGTATTGTAATCTCCCATGTGCTTAGTACAGTGTTCTGCAAACAGAAAGAGCTCAATAAATACAATTAATTGAAAAGAAATACCAACTGAAAAGCATAAAAATCACCTTGCAATGTGCATCGCTTTTAATCAATCAATCTCTTTTACAAAGAGAAGATATCTGCACAGCTGATTGTTTGACTGGATCTCATTTACATAATCAAACGTGACACTGAAATGCAGATAACCTCACCTCACACTGTGGCCACACTAGGGAACCTCTTCTTATAAACACCAATTTTGGAGTGTGTGTGGGCAGGGGGATATTTGGGGGGGAGGATATTTAGGACCACCCAGTTCTGCACCCCCCCTCCCGAACTCTGCCTGAGCCACCCAGTTTTGACAAAGGTTCTCCTGAAGCGGGGCAAAAGAGGAGAGCTACCCAACCAGGATGTATCATTCAGCCATTCAATTGTATTTATTGAATGCTTATTGTGTGCCGAGCACTGTACTAAGCGCTGAGGTACATATACCTAAGCCAGGTTTGGCACAGTCCCTGTCCCACGAATGTGGGGCTCACATTCTTAATCTGTATATATAATTCTATTTATATTGATTCTTGTTTAGTTTTGCTGTCTGTCTCCCCCCTTCTAGACTGTGGGTCCATTGTTGGGTAGGGATTGTCTACATTTGTTGCTGAATATGGTGCCTGATACATATTAAGTGTTTAAGAAATACCATAAAAAACTCAAATGCAGCGTGGCTTAGTGGAAAGAGCCTGGGCTTGGGATTCAGAGGTTGTGGGTTCTAATCCCAGCTCCGCCAACTGTCAGCTGTGTGACTTTGGGCAAATCACTTAACTTCTCTGTGCCTCAGTGACCTCATCTGTAAAATGGGGATTAAAACTGTGAGCCCCCTGTGGGACAACCTGATCACCTTGTAACCTCCCCAGCGCTTAGAACAGTGCTTTGCACATAGTAAGCACTTAAATACCATCATTATTATTATTATTAATCTCCATTTAACACATGAGGTAACTGAGGCCTAGAGAAGCTAGGTGACTCACCCAAGCTCCCACAGCAGACGTGGCAGAATCAGGGTTAAAACCCGGGCCTGTGCTCACAGGGATTAGAACCCAGAACCTGGGCCTTTGGCTCTCAGGCCCGTGCTCCATCCACTAAGCCACACAGCTTCTCTACACAGAGGGGGAGGGAGTTCCAAGGGAGATGGAGGACGTGGGAGTAGAAAAAGTCGGAGTTAGAGGAGCGAACAGTTTGGACTGGGCTCTCGGAGGAAATCGGCAGGTTAAGGTGGGAGGAGAGGAGACGCAGAGCCTCCTGAGTGCTTTGAAGCCCACAGCAAGGAGTTTCTATTTGATGTGGAGGTGGACGGGCAACCCCTGGAGGCTCTTGAGGACTGGGGAGGTGTGGACTGAACTTTTTTTTAGAAAAATGATCTGGGCAGCAGAGTAAAGTAAGGACTGGCGCGGGGAGAGACGTAGGGGAGGAGGCCGAACAGGAGACATGTTTGAATTAACGGGGTAGCAGTTTGGATGGAGAGGAAAGGGTGGATTTTAGTTACATTGTGAAGGTAGAACAGACAGAACTTGGTGACAGAATGAACGTGTGGGTTGAATGACAGAGATGAGTGAAAAATAACGCCAGGGGTACGGGCTTGTGAGACAGAGAGGCTCGTGGTGGTGTCTCCAGTGATGGGAAAGACAGGGAGAGAGGCGTGTGGGCGGGAAGATGACAAGTTCTGTTTTGGAAGTGTTTAGTTTGAGGTACCAACGGGACATGCAAGTAGAGATATCCTGAAGACAGGAAGAAATGTGAGACCATAGAGAAGGAAAAAGGTCACCACTGGAGAGGTAGATTTAGGAATCATCCCCGTAGAGAGGGTGGTTGAAGCCATGAGAGTAAATCAGTTCTCCAAGTGAATAAGTGTTGATGGGGAATAAAAAGGGAACCAGAACTGAGCGGTGAGAGACTCCCCCAATGTTCAAGTGTTACCAGAGTTCAAAAACCACATCAAATTTAATATGCAGATATGCTTTACAGCCAATTGTTCTGACTCCTGCACTTAAATAATATCCACAACATTTACGCAAATCTCTGTTGAACCATTAGCATATCAATCATTGATTTTATGATTCTTTATCCAAGTCGACAAGCTGAACCCACTGCAATGCGTGTGAAATATTGAGCTTGTGAGATGCAGTTGCAGACAACATTATTTGTTAATTCAAGAATAATAATTATGGTACTTAAGCGCTATTTGCCAAGCAGCGTTCTAAACCCAGGGCTGGATCCAAGTCTGTTTCAGGTTGGGGCTCACAGTCTTAATCCCCATTTTACAGATGAGGTAACTGAGGTGCAGAGAAGTTAAGTGACTTGCCCAAGGTCACACAGCAGCAATGTAGCGGACCCAGGATTAGAACCCAGGTCCTTCGGACTCACGCATCACACTACGGCCCCAGTCAATCTCCTTTCGGTCACCTCCAGTTGAGTGGGATCACAGTCATTGACTGGAAAGGTTCAGAAACAACCTCCAAGCACTCAAGCTTCAAGAGCAGGTTGTGTTTTCAGCGAAATCTTTTTCAAGAACCACCTTGGGCCCACTGACGCCTACTGGTTTAGAGCGCAAATATGCCGCCTTTGCCGAGCAGAAGGAAATGAAAATTAATAGCTGGGCTTGAGGGACGAATTGGAGGACACCTGCAGATAGCCCTCGACCACACTATTTGTGAGTTGAAAAACTCCCTCAGAAATTGCAGTGTCTTTGTAGAGAAAAGGGGCGTTACACTCAAAGTTTATTTCCCTAACAAGGAATCCACTTCCCCCCTATTTTGACAGACACCCTAATTTACGGCCCAGGAAGTATTTGAGATCCAGTTGGGGAATGCTCTGTGGGAAGTATCTCAATACACTGGCACTCACAAGAGCCCTGGCCTGGGAGAAGGCCCTGGGTTCTAACGCCTGATGCGCCACTTGTCTACTGTGTGACCTTGGGCAAGTCACTTCACTGGGCCTCAGTTCCCTCATCTGTAAAATGGGAATTAAGAATGCGAGCCCTGTCAGACAGGGACTGTGTCCAACCCAATGACCTTGTATTTTGAGGCAGCATGGCCTAATTCATTCAATCATATTTATTGAGCGCTTACTTTGTGCAGAGCACTGTACTAAGCACTTGGGAAGTACAAGTTGGCAACATATAGAGATGGTCCCTACCCAACAGTGGGCTCACAGTCTAGAAGATGGATAGAGCACAGACCTGGAAGCCAGAAGGACTTGGGTTCTAATCCCAGGCCTGCCACATGTCTACTGTGTGACCTTGGGCAAGTCATTTCACTTCTTTGGGCCTCAGTTCCCTCATCTGCAAAATACTGATTCATACTGGGAGTCCTGTGTGGGACAGGGACATTGTCCATCCTGATTAATTCGTATCTACCCCAGCGCTTGGAAAAGTGTTTGGCACATAGTAAGCGCTTAACAAGTACCATAATTATTTTCTTATTATTAAAAGGCTAAGATTCACAGACTGTTCAAAACAAGGGAGAAAAGTTCTACACTAGAGTTGGAGAGAAGAGGCCGATGTGTTCAGCCAATCTACCTTGTGATTTAGGGACTAGATAGGCCCATTTCTGATGCCTGCAGAGCCGTCATTCAATTGCTGAAATGACCAATGGGAAAACATTCTTCAACTATTTAGTAATTTAGTAAATGAAAGGTGCTTCCCTCCTCCCACCCACCCCCGTTCTAATGGCTCGATCCAAGCCACCGGGGGACAGTTAATTCTGTTCTTTGGCCTCTAACCTGTTCTCAGGAGATCTAAACTCCAAATGCAGACATAACTAGGTCTTTGGCCTATTTATCGAGAAAAAGGCCACTATCTCATCTATGATAATAAGAGCCTTTTCCAGACAGTTTTCTTTTTAAACTCCCCCAAAACATTAACTTACATACCTCTTAAAAATCATAATTAGTACACCCTAGTGGCTTTTATTTGCCTTCAAATATCATCTCCACTACACCAGAACATTACACTGGACTTGCATGAGGCTCAGACAACTAAATAAAATCCATCAACAGCATTTATCCAGGGTGGACTGTGTGCAGAGCACGGCATCGAGCGCTCCACAGAATGACGTGTCTATAAAGACCCGACCCAACTACTGACAACTGGAGGGGAAAACAGTAGGTACAACTAGAAATAACACTGAAAGGGAATGAAGTTGAGGTGAATAAATAGTAGGTACACAATAGATACCGGTAGCTCTGGAGAGAAACGTGCTGAGGTGACTTCTGTCATGCCCTCATCTAGAAAGGATGAAATAAAAGATCTGTCCCAAGATGGACTCACTGCTCGTGTCCAAAGCAAGGTTTCTCCAAATTAAAAAAAAAAATTCAACGATATTTAATAATGTTGGTATTTGTTACGTGCTTACTATGTGCCAAGCACTGTTTTAAGTGCTGCTGTAGATACAAGGTGATCAGGTTGTCCCACGTGGGGAAAACAATCTTCATCCCCATTTTACAGATGAAGTAACTGAGGCACAGAGAAGTGAAGTGATTTGTCCAAGGTCACAAAGCTGACAAGCGGCGGAGCCGGGATTAGGACCCACGACCTCTGACTCCCAAATCCGGGCTCTTTCCACTACGCCACGCTGCTTCTCGGTATTTGGTATGTGCTTACTGTGTGTCCGGCACTGTATTAAGCACTTGGGTAGATACGAGCTAATCGGGTTGGACACCATCTATGTCCTACCTGGGGCTCACAGTCTTAATCCCCATTTTACAGATGAGGTAACTGTGGCCCAGTGAACTTATGCGATTTGCCCAAGGTCTCACATAACACAAGTGGCAGAGCTGGGATGAGAACCCAGGTCCTTCTGACCCCCAGGGTGTGTGCTCTATCCACTAGGCTAAGCTACTTCTATGCCTTTCCATCAGCTTGTACTTCCCAAGCGCTTAGTACAGTGCTCTGCACACAGTAAGCGCTCAATAAATACGGTTGAATGAATGAATGAATCGGCTTAGATCAGCTTCTGCCACTCTCTCCTTCCTGGTTTCATCTGTCTTTCCAACAGAACTTTCCAGCTTGGGAGGAATAAGGGAGGAGGACTTAGGAAGATACCACCTCTGGCACCAAGCTTGGGAAGACTTTGGGAACGCTTTGTAGGGGAGGGCAGCCTCGTCTCTAGCTGGACTCTTGGCTCAAAAACAAAAGGATTTTTCCATTTCCCTGGACTTGTATTAGCATTGCATTAAAATTGTATTAGGACTTCAACTAGAATTGCTCTTTCAGTCAATCGTATTTATTGAACACTTACTGTGTGCAGAGCAATTGCACCCCTCCCTCAGCCCCACAGCACTTATGCACATAACCATAATTTATTTATATCAATGTCTGACTCCCCCTCTAGACTTTCAGTTCACTGTGGACAGGAAATAAATGTCTACCCCTTCTGTTAAATTGTACTCTCCCAGGTGCTTAGTACAGTGCTCTGCACAGAGTAAGTGCTCAATAAATATGACTGATTGATTGATTTGCCTTCAGAATGCCAAATTTAAAGCTTCCCAAATTCTATGACTTCTTCTTACTTGGGCAAAGTGGCCAAGGCTAAATCCTGAAGTATGAAATGGAGAATGAAAAGATTTGAAAAATCACAACTCCTCCAAGAGGCCTTCCCTACAGGACGGCCTAGCAGATAGCGCTTAGGCCTGGAAGGCCAAAGGGGCTGGGCTCTGATCCCAGCTCTATCACTTGTCTGCTCTGTGACCTTGGGCAAGTTACTTCACTTCTCTGTGCCTCTGTTACCTCATCTGTAAAATGGGGATTAAGGCTGTGAGCCTCATGTGGGACATGGACTGTGTCCAACCTGGTAATCTTGTAGCCACCACAGTGCTTAGTATAATGCTTGGCACATAAGCACTTAACAAATACCACAATTGGGCTCCCAATTCTACCATTCACCCTGCGCTCTACCTTGCCTATGCATTTGGATCTGTACCCCTAAATTAGTTGATATCCAGCTCACCCTCATCCCTACAACACTTCGATACACAACCCTATATTCTCCCATTCCCTCATTAGTAATTTATTTTAACACCTGTCTGCCCCGCTAGACCTTAAACTCCTTGGGGACAGAGAACAGTTCTACCGACTCATCTGTATTGTTTATTCCCAAGCGCTTAGAACAGTGCTTTGTGCTTGTATATATGTTTGTACGTATTTATTACTCTATTTATTTAATTTGTACATATTTATTCTATTCATTTTATTTTGTTAATATGTTTTGTACTGTCTCTCCCTTCTAGACTGTGAGTCCACTGTTGGGTAGGGACCGTCTCTATACGTTGCCAACTTGTACCTCCCAAGCACTTAGTACAGTGCTCTGCACACAATAAGCGCTCAATAAATACGATTGAATGAATGAATGAAAGTGCTTTGCACAAAGCGACAGCTCAACCGATACCGTCGACTGACAAGTCAATAAACATCAAACCAAGTCTTACCAGGTGAAAAAAATGGAGGTGCTAGCAGCCTCCGACTGGGTCGAATTACCCAGGATGACAAAGAGAAGATTACATTTTAAAAACATTACGTTAACATTTAATGGACTTTATTATTGTTTGAGCCTAACACAATAGTAGTTAAAAATTGCAACACATACAGCCAAGGATGCAAAAATGAAACAGCTGATTATAAATAACAATTAAGCTACAGAGGTAACAGTGCAGTTGTACATACAGTAAATGGACAGATACTCCACCCAACCTGATGTGGAATTGCTGTGAAATTCAAATTTCCACAGCACCTGTCAAACAGTATTCCTAACTCAGTTCATCACCGCCGCAAAACACCTAGATATCCATCAGCTTCAAACTAGCTTATCTTGGACTCGGTAATTACTGTCGGTGTAACATATAGGATGCATTCAATTTGCCCTCTTGCTAACAGTTATTTGGGGAGAGAAAGAGAGAACCGAAAAGAGGTTTTCTTTTTCATTTTGGAGAGGCTGAAAAGTAGCACTGAAGAAGATTAAATTTGTCTTTGTGAACGGCCCTTCCCAAGTCAGAGCTCAAATGAACATGAAAGGACTGTAGAAAAAAGCAAGGGGAAAGTGGTTTTGTCACACACATTCTTTTTTCTTGATGATTCAGTTCCCAGACCATCTAAGGAAATTTTTTTTGGTATCCTTCAGTTGGATTATTGAGTGTCTGGAGGCGGGAGACTTGGGGTTATCTGGTCAGCCACGAGGCTAAAAGGGTCCAACCTGAGGATTGGGGCAGGGAATAGGACATGGAAACAACCAGAAGAAGGCAGGAACAGAGTTCAACGGGGGCTTTGGAGGAGGAAAACTGAGGAACAAGGAATTTATAGGACTGAGGCCTGCAAGGCTCGCAGCAGGGGATCGAGGTCACAGACCTTCTTTTATTGATTTATTTTTAATGGCATTTGTTAAGTGCTTTCTATGCGGTATTTGTTAAGTGCTTACTACGTGGCAGGAACAGTACTAAGAGTTGGGGTGGATACAAGCATTCGTTCGTTCACTCATTCAAGCAAATTGCGTTAGACAAAATCCCTATCCCACATAGGGCTCACAATCTTAATCCCCATTTTACTGATTAGGTAACAGACATGGGGAAGTTAAGTGACTTGTCCAAGATCATACAGCAGACAAGTGGCTTAGAAAAGCAGCGTGGCTTAGTGGAAAGAGCACAGGCTTGGGAATCAGAGGTCATGGTTCTAATCCCAGCTCCGCCGCTTGTCAGTTGTGTGACCTTGGGCAAGTCACTTAACTTCTCTGTGCCTCAGTTATCACATCTGTAAAATGGGGATTAAGACTGTGAGCCCCATGCGGGACAACTTGATCACCTTTTATCTACCTCAGTGCTTAGAACATAGTAAGTGCTTAACAAATACCAACATTATTATTATTATCATTATTATTATTATTTGGCAGAGCTGGGTTTTGAATCCAGGTCCTTTTGACTCCCAAGCCTAGGCTCCATCCACTGGACCATGCTGCTTCTCATAGGGAGCCTTATCAGGGTCTTGGGCTCCTTGGAGTTGGTACTATGTGTCGAACACTGTTCTAAACACCGTGGTAGGTATGAGTTAATTAGGTTGGACACAGTCCCTGTTCCAACTAGCACTCAC
The DNA here is from genome assembly GCF_015852505.1 of Tachyglossus aculeatus. Lineage (NCBI taxonomy): Eukaryota > Metazoa > Chordata > Mammalia > Monotremata > Tachyglossidae > Tachyglossus > Tachyglossus aculeatus. The sequence continues at coordinate 792,669 of NC_052080.1, forward strand.
AGTCTAAGAAGAAAGGAGAACAGGTATTGAATCCCCATTTTACAGCTGAGGAAACTGAAGCACAGAGAAGTGAAGCCACTTGCCCATGGTCACAGAGCAAACTGGCAGAGAATCCAGGTCCACTGACTCTCAGATCTGGCTCTTTCCACTAGGCCACATTGCTTCTCACTGGGAGATTCATCAGAGTCTGGGGCTCCTTGCAATCGCTGCTTCTGGAGGTAACAGTCGTGACAAATTGTTCTAGCTCCTCTAACGGAACAAAATCAAGAAAACTCGGGCCAGCCTGGTTTACCTTGGCCCGGTTTCATTGCTTTACTTGACCCAATTTACCTAGGCTTACGACTTTGAGTATTTCTTGGGTTGTGACAGTGAAGCGGAGGGATTTATCCCCCTTCTCCAAACACTGTCACCACCATGAAACAAACAGGAACGGAGGTAGGAGACCGCCAGAAACGGTGGGAGACTTTTCTGGATGACGGCGGCAATTGGACCGTTTTTTGTGTGTGTAGTATTTTGTTTAGCACTTACTACGTACTAAGTGCTGGGGTCGATACCAGGTAATTGGGTTAGATACAGCCCTGTCCAACATAGGGCTCACTGCCTTAATCCCCACTTTCCAAATGAAGGAACTGAGGCCCAGGGAAGTGAAGCAACTTGCCCAAGGTCAAAGAGCAGACAGGGGCAGAGCTGGGATTAGAACCCAGATCCTTCTGACTCCCAAGCCCGAGCTCCGTCCACTAAACCACCCGCATTGGAGAAGCAGCGTGGCTCGGTGGAAAGAGCATGGGCTTTGGAGTCAGAGATGATGGGTTCAAATCCCGGCTCTGCCAACTGTCAGCTGTGTGACTTTGGGCAAGTCACTTCACTTCTCTGTGCCTCAGTTACCTCATCTGTGAAACGGGGATTAAAACTGTGAGCCCCCTGTGGGACAACTTGATCACCTTGTAATCTCCCCCAGCGCTTAGAAGAGTGCTTTGCACATAGTAAGTGCTTAACAAATGCCATCATCATCATCATCATCATGTCAGCAGTGCCTCAACTCTGCCCTCATGAAGAAAAAAGTAACGCCGGGTCACTCGACCACCACCAGGGCAGAAGACAGAGCAGAGACACAGTGTCTATTTTCTATTCTGCTTCAGAAGTTAAGAAAGCCAAACCACAAAGGAGGGATCTGATGGGCCTGTTGTCCTTACCTCAGACACAGAGGATTGTTTGTTCATTCACAGTACTTGGTTACCCGTGGGAATAGCTAGGACACGAGTTAGTGCTTTGGGAGAGGCTGGCCGAGACTCTGGACTCCATCAATTTTATTTACTGAGTGCCTGCTGTGTGCAGAGCACTGCACTAAGTGCGTGGGAGAATACAATATAATTCTAGAATAGAGTTGGCAGACAGGTGCCTTGCCTACCACGAGCTTACAGTCTAGAGGGGGAGACAGGCATTAATAGAAATAAATAAATGGGGGATAAGTGCCTAATTGCTGTGAGGTTAAGGGAGGGGTGAATAAAAGGAGCAAATTCAAGTGCAAGGGCAACACGGAAGTGAGTGGGAGAAGAGGAAATGAGGGCTTAGTCAGGGAAGGCCCCTATATCAATTTAGCATCCTGTGGCTGGCTGTGCCCGATTTAACGTTCGGGGAGATTTTCACAGACATAATATTCTACAGTTGTAGGAAAGTGTGAAACAGCTCGGTCAGATTACAAACATCCACAGGAAATTTCATAACAGATTTACAACGCTAGATCTGGGACACAGTTTTTAAAACTCCGAAAAGGGCTACTAGGGGATTTGAGCCTTATTCTCCACTCTCTGGGCATCTATTAGATCCTTAATAATCTGCTTTTGGACTCACTCTCCCTCATTCAATCTCAGACAAAGGGAAAATAACACATTCAGAAACAAGTCATAATGATGCAGCCATACTGTCTTAAAAGCTTTCTTCCTGGCACCGTGGCATCCAATGATTCATCCTGCCATATGCGGGATATTATTACAATCGGAAATTATGAGAGAGAATCCTAAGGCTCTTCTCTACGGCAGAGTGGAACATTCCCTGTTAATTACTTTACTGTTCTGAATTTTCTCTCCCAACCCCAAAGAATAACGACAAGGGACTGAAGCGTGGTTAGGCCGGTTCGTCTCTCACATCAGCAGTTTGCTGCCCTGTCATCTCACCCTCCCCTTGCAAACAGATGTACAAAAATGGACCAGTTCCAGTGATCCCTTAGGACCAGAATCCTCCTGTTCTTTGCTTCCAGCTAAATGCACCCACCAAGAGAGAGAAGCTGGGATCATTTCAGACACACACAAGAAAGATGTGCCTCTTTTCACAGGTCCCTGAAAGCCATATTCTTCCCCAGCATCCACAGCACAAAGATCCTCAAGCTCATCGGGTGATTCGTTACCGGAAAAGGAAACCAAAATGGTCTGAAAAAGATCAAGAGATCCGTTTCTCATCAATCCATCGGGCGATCGAAAGGTCATGAGAAGCAGCATGGCCTAGTGGAAAGAGCACGTGCCTGAGAGTCAGAGGACCTGGAGGAGAGTCAGACCCCAGCTCTGCCAAATGGTTTCTCTGTGACCTTGGACAAGTCACTTCACTTCTTTGTGTCTCAGTTCTCCTGTTACCTTTTCTACTGAGACTGAGAGCCCCATGAGGGACAAGGACTGTGTCAACCTAATTAGCTCGTACCTATCCCAGTGCTTAGAACAGTGTTTGACATATACTAAGTGCTTAACAAATACCGCAAGAAAACACTTGGAGGGTCTATTTTGTACAGCATGCTTACTGAAAAGAAGCATGGCTTAGTGGATAGAGCATGGGCCTGGGAATCAGAAGGTCATGGGTTCTAATTCCAGCTCTGCCACTTGTCTGCTGTGTGATCTTGAGCAAGTCGCTTTACTTCTCTGGGCCTCAGTTATGTTATCTGTAAAATGGGAATTGAGACTGTGAGCCCCATGTGGGACAGGGACTGTGTCCAACCCAATTTACTTGTACCCACCCCATGCTTAGTACAATGCCTGGCACACAGTAAGCACTTAACAAATACCACAATAATTATTACTGCTATTACAGAGCACTGTACTAAGTGCTTGAGCAAATATAATAAATACAGTAGATCCCCTCCCTGCCCCCACAGAGTTTATAATCTAGTTGGGGAGACAGACACTAAACTAGATTACAGGTAGAGGGATGCAGCAAGGCATAAATAGATGTAGTTCTGTGCACCAGAAGGGAAAGAGCTTGAATCTTCAAGGGCTTTGGCAATGCCAAAGAGCTGAAGTGGCAGTAGAGGGGGAATGAGGGTGCAGAGATGAGCAAATAATCCTCCTGAAGGAGAAGGGGATTTATTGGGATCTTGACGCTGGGGAGAACCGTAGTCTGCCAGGGGCAGAGGGGAGGGACTTCTGGGCAGAAGGGAGGGGGTTAGCAAGAGATCCTAGATGAGGGACGAGAATGGCACAGTTTCTTTTGACTAAATTGCTCTACTGTTTAGGAACCTGAGTACGTGCAGTCAATAGCTGTCCCTACAACAATACTGCATCGATGGAATATGCTTGTGTCTTATTAGTGCTCAAAGCTCAATGCCCACAAAAAGCTCAGTAAGAAGAACCCACTGCCTCCACTTTAAACTTCACCGGACCCTCTTATGCTACCCTTGATAAAAGCTACTCCCTCATGCTCTCATACCTCTCCAACCGTGTCGAGGAAAGCACCGTGAAGACCGCCACCTTCCTTTCCTGCATCCTCCTGGGCGCCCTCAGACTCCTCCATCTCCGCTGTGCCTGAGATCCTCTTCTTTCCATTTGTGTTCAGTTTTCACGTTTCATCACTTCTGATGTGTCTGGCTCCAAAACCCTTTCCCTAAATCCTTAGATTATGAGCTCCATGAGGAACAGGGCCTGTGTCTAATTCTCACCAGTGTACTCTTTCCCAGTGCTCAGTACAGAAGGTAAGCACTTAATAAATAACATTACTTCCACCACCACAACTTTGTATCTTGTTCTTTTTTCCATCTACTGTAACTGAAAATTTATTTTGGCCCGCTTGTCTCTCTGGATACACCATAACCATCCCAATAATAGGGACATTACCTTGTCCTCTATTGTACTCTTCTAAGTGCTCAGGGCAGCGCTCTGCACACATGAGACCCTTAATGAACACAACTTATTTAATTGCTTGATTTATCTTGGAGGTTGCATCTGCATGACAACAAAAAAAATTGGGCACCAGAATTCATTTCTTGCTGTCAATCTGTTCTGCTCTTGAAACCTTTCCTCCAATTTGGGGATTAGCTGAAGGTGGCTTTCAGATGAAACTCCCATGATCGATTATCAGTAAGACCCACCTGCCTTAGACAGCAGGCTGCTCCAAATCTGGGAAGGTAAACAATCCAGAGCGAGGTGATGGTTTAGAGACGCGCAATAAGGTACGGTGGAAAACGCTCACCTCCGGTAGCCCCGGCATATGTCAAGTCCTGATATGAGATGTTAGCAGTACCCGTCAGCAAGGCTACATCCCTGAAGGTGAGGGCCCCAGAAAAAACAGTGTCCATGGATATCCTGAAATGCTGAGGGCGGGGAGTGGTCAGCAGACAGAGTCTCCGAGGTTCTCTGAACGGGCCCCATGCTTAGCACCAACAAGCCTCATTTCCCCAGAATCTGGTTAATGCCACGGTGGTGCTAAATTGTTCTGTTCCTAAAAGCAGACCTTTTAGGAACACAGAAATGACTGGTATTCCATGGTCCATTCGGGCCCTGGCATTTACTGGGTCAAGGCACTAAGGCAAGGAGTTTAGACCACACCGTGAACCTTCTTCCCTTTTTCAAAACCTTTTTAAAGCAGTATCTCAAGAGGGGATCTCTCACCTCCTCTCCAAATCGACCCCTTCCACCAGCGCCTCCGACTCCATTCCCTTATACCTTATCAAAAACACTTGCCTCTACCCTTCTTCCCTTTCCCATCTTCAATCCTTCACTTTCCAAGGGATTCTTCCCCTCTGTTTTCAAACATGCTCATAATAATAATGGTGGTATTTGTTAAGCGCTTACTATATCCCAAGCACCGTTCTAAGCAGTGGGGTAGATACAAGGTAATCAGGTTGTCCCATGTGGGGCTCACAGTCTTCATCCCCATTTAAAGATGCAGTAACAGGCACAGAGAAGTTAAATGGCTTGCCCAAAGCCACACAGCTGATAGGTGGCGGAGCTGGAATTTGAACCCATGACCTCTGACTCCCAAGCCTGCGCTGTTCCCACTAAGGCACGCTGCTTCCATGCAACCCCATCCTAAAAAAAACCCTCTTGACTTCACTAATCCCACCAGTTATCACCCCATCTCCCTCCTACCATCCTTCTATAAACTCTAAGCATTGGGGTAGATACACGGAGAAGCAGCGTGGCTTAGTGGAAAGAGCCCGGGCTTGGGAGCCAGAGGTCATGGGTTCTAATCCTGACTCTGCCACTTAGCTGTGTGACCTTGGGCAACTCACTTCACTTCTCTGTGCCTCAGTAACCTCATCTGTCAAATGGGGATTAAGACTGTGAGCCCCACGTGGGACAACCTGATTACCTTGTATCTACCCAAGCGCTAAGAACATTCATTCATTCAATCGTATTCATTGAGCGCTTACTGTGTGCAGAGCACTGTACTACGCGCTTGGGAAGTACAAGTTGGCAACAAATAGAGATGTTCCCTACCAAACAATGGGCTCACAGTCTAGAATGGGGAGACAGACAACAAAACAAAACATGTGGACAGGTGTCAAGTCAGAATAAATAGAAATAAAGCCAGATGCATGGCACATATTAAGTGCTTAAATACCATTATTATTATTATACATGTTGATCAGGTCAGATTACAATTCCTAGGGTGGATTCCATCAGCCTCCAAGTGTTTTCTCAATATAATGTTTCACCGTTTATAAAGGGGATGTCTGAGCATTAACAGCAATAATGTAAAATATCTGTAATGTATTTTTTGATATTAATGTTTGTCTCTCCCTCTGAAATGTAAGCTTGTTGTGGGCAGGGACCATATCTACCAACTCGGTTGTACTGCGCTCCCCCAAACGCTTAGTACCTTGCTCTGCACATAGTAAGTGCTCAACAAATACCACTGATTGACTGATAATCCAGAGTCCCATTAGAAGCAACACAACCAAGATTGTAATATTACAACTGTGACCTCTAAATAATAATAATAATAATGGCATTTATTAAGTGCTTAGTATGTGCAAAGCACTGTTGTAAGCGCTGGGGAGGTTACAAGGTGACTAGGTTGTCCTATGAGGGGCTTACAGTCTTAATCCCCATTTTACAGATGAGGTAACTGAGGCCCAGAGAAGCGAAGTGACTGGCCCAAAGTCACACAGCTGGCAATCGGCAGAGCCGCGGTTTGAACCCCTGACCTCTGACTCCAAAGCCCGGGCTCCTTCCACTGAGCCACGCTGAACTCCATTATTTTCTAGGTTGAAAATGCCCAAAATGTGACGGAGACAATAGAAGAGGCGAATGGAACCAGCTGACAACCTACTACTGTGCTGCTCTTCAGGGCCTAGAGCATTACCACTGGGCTCTTTAGATCTGTGACAGGGAAATAAGCGAGGCCAAAGTACAGTCCATGAAACTGAGGACACTGTGGATGAGGAGCTAGCCGTGAATCCCGTGTGAATTTGTAAATTTTTGTTGAGGTAATGCCTGTCTTTTAAAAAACAAACAAAAACAGTGTTTGTAAAGGGCTTACTATGAACCAGTATCTGTACTCAACACTGCAGTGATTCCAACTGATCAGCATGGGTACAGTCCCAGCCCCATGTGGGGATCACAGTCTTAATCACCATTTTATAGATGAGGTAAACGAGGCCCAGAGGAGTGAAGCAAACCGCCCAGCATCGCAGGGCTGATAAATGGTATAGCTGGGAATTATAACCCCAGTCCTTCTGCCTCGCAAGCCCATGCTCTATCCACTCAGACATGCTGTCTCTCTGTGCTGTCCTCTGCAAACTCACTCCCCTTCTTTCTTACAACAAAACCCACTCATCCTCTGTGCCTTCATTCTGCCAGACTATAAGATTCTTGAGGGCAGGGATCACATAAGCTGACTCTTCCCAGTCCCTAGTGCAGGGCTCCATGTAGAATTAAGTGCTCAAGAACTACTAGAGATCGATTCATTGTCACTATTCCAAATTGAAGGAGATAAGAAGAACTGTGGTATTTGTTTAGCACTTTATATTTCCCCTAAACTGTAATTTGCTTGAATATCTTTCTCTCACTATAGACTGTAAATTTCTTACGGGCAGGGATCACAAATATCAATTCTATTCTAAGGACTTTCCCCAAGTGCTTAGTGCAGTGCTCCCTACACATTAATTGCTGTATAAATGCCACTGACTGATGGCAAAGCACCTTACTAAGCCCTTGAACAGATACAGGATAATAAGGTGGGACACGGTCCCTGTCCCACTTGAGGTTCACAGTCTGTGAATGAGGGAGAGCAAAAAGTGAATCCAAATCTTAAAGATGAAGTATCTGAGTGAAGAGAGAGTGAGGGAGGCAGAGAAGTGTGGTGATTTGCCCAAGGTCACGGGGCACACAGGTGGCTGAGCCAGAATCAGAACCCAAATCTTCTGACTCCGAGGCCGGCACTCTTTCCATCAGGCCACACTGGTTCTCCTGAAGGAGACTCTTTGAATCCAGTCTCCTTAGCCATTTCTCCCAAATGTTCCTGCCTAGCAACCCAACTGTGGGCATCAGATTTCCTTCTCTCTCTCTCTCACCTCAGCAAATCTGTGATTATTCCTTCTTGCACCTGCAGCTGGACATGAAAGACAGCCCTGTTGTGGCAAACGCTTGTCTCTTCTGCTCCAGGTGAGCCACTTGTTGGCTCCTCAGGCTCATTACTCCAGAAAGTTGGAGAGGGAACAGAGCAGAGTGAAAGTCCAATTAACATTCACAGCCCAGTCTGCCAAGCACCACCGGTGCCCGGTTTAGGTTTCCTCTCCTACAGCATCTGCCTGCTCTCTGCCTGGTTATGGGGGGCGGGGAAGACTGAGCACCTACCATGACCCTCTGCTGCCTCTGTGCCAGGGGTCTTTGGGGCTGGTTGCTGGGGCCATCGATTACAGTGACGATGACGGTACTCGTTAAGCACTATGCGCCAAGCGCTACTCTAAGCACTGGGGTAGATACAGGATCATCCGATTGGAGACAATCCACGCCCCAAATGCGGCTCACAGTCTTAATGCTCATGGTACAGATGAGGTAACTGAGGAAAAGAGAAATTATGACTTGCCCAGGGTCCCACAGCAGACACGTGGCAGAACTGGGAAAAGAACCAAGGTCCTTCTAACTTCCAGGTCCGTGCTCTACTCACTAAGCCATGCTGCTTCTCTGCTGTATTTTCACCTAGAAAACACCATCATCATCATTATCAATCGCATTTATTGAGCGCTTACTGTGTGCAGAGCACTGTACTAAGCACAATACATTACCAGAACAACTGCAGATGAAGGTGGGGCGTTCTGGGAGAGATGTGTCCATGGCACCGCTATGGATCAGAGATGACTCGGACAGCATAAGACAACACTCCCTCTCTAGACTGTAAGCTCCCTGTGGGGAGGGAATCACACCTCCCAACTCTCTAATCCTCTCCCGAGCACACAGTACAGCACCGGGCCACAGAGCAGAGAAGCGGTGCGGCTCAGTGGAAAGAGCCTGGGCTTTGGAGTCGGGAGGTCACGGGTTCAAATCCTAGCTCCACCAATTGTCAGCTGTGTGACTTTGGGTAAGTCACAACTTTTCTGGGCCTCCGTTACCTCATCTGTAAAATGGGGATTAAGACTGCGAGCCCTTCGTGGGACAACCTGATCACCTTGTAACCTCCCCGGTGCTTAGAACAGTGCTTTGCACATAGTAGGCGCTTAATAAATGCCATCATCATTATTATTATTATCCAATAAACACCATTCAAAGATTGATTCATTACCTGGTATAGGAACCCACAAAGGAACCCCTCATTTCACCAGTGGCCCAGTTCTACCCTTCTTTCTCCAGAGGGAAGGCCTGTGGAACTGCTGTGAGAAGCAGTGTGGCCTAATGGAAAGCGCACGGGCCTACGAGTCAGAGAACCTGGGTCCTTACTCTGGCTCCACCGCTTGTCCGCTGTGTGACCTTGGCCAAGTCACTCCTCTTGGTCTCAGTTACCTCATCTGTAAAATGGGGGATTAAGACAGTGAGCCCTAAGTGGGGCCTGGACTGTGTCCAACTAACCTGACGGGTTTGTAGCTACCCCAGTGCTTAGTACAGTGCCTGGCACATAGTAAGCGCTTAATGAATACCATTAAAAAAACTCCCCAAAACAGCCCTCTCAGAGGTCAGGCAACCACAGTAACTGCACCCTTTTGATCATCTTCGAACCAAGAACCCCCACCATCATCGTGTCTCTGGGCAGAAATGGAATCACTGGAATGCAAGTAAAATATTCCTTTAAAAACCTGTACAAGATGCAAGCGAATAAATTCCCCACAAAGACTGGCAAAAGCATAAACTTCTCTGCATAATTTGAAGACCAAACACAGTTCAAAACTCTCTCCCAAACACTGTTCTTTAAATACTTTTGCTCTTTCATGTTTACAAACCAGCAGAAGAATTATAATAAACGACTTACATGTAGAAAAGGGTCTGTTATTTCCTAAGAGGAAAGTTTTCCCCAAGCATCTGGAGCTTTTCAGTATTCCAACAAAAATGCTATAGTGATCCTCAGTCATTTGTTATTTTTTTTGTGTGTGGTATCTGTTAACTGCTTACAATGTGCCAGCAACTATTCTAAGCGCTGGGGAAAATACAAGCTATGAAGTTGGACTCAGTCCTTGTCAGTCAGTCAGTAATAATAATGGCATTTATTAAGCGCTTACTATGTGCCAAGCACTGTTCTAAGCGCTGGGGAATTTACAAGGTGATCAGATTGTCCCACGGGAGCTCACAGTCGTAATCCCCATTTTACAGATGAGGGAACTGAGGCACAGAGAAGTTAAGTGACTTGCCCAAAGTCACACAGCTGACAATTGGTGGAGTTGGGATATGAACCCATGACCTCTGACTCCGAAGCCCGGGCTCTTTCCACTGAGCCACGCTGCTTCTCTAAACTGAACTGACTGTGCACTTACTGTGTGCAAAGCACTGTACTAAGTGCTCGGAAAAGTACAATATAACAGACATTTCCTGTCCACAAGGGGCTTAATCCCCATTTTACAGATGAGGAAACTCTAGTGAAGTGACTTTCCCAAGGTCACACGGCAGACAAGTGGCAGATCAGGGACTAGAACCCACATCCTTTGACAATGAACCCTCCATCGTGGCATCTCCTCTCCCTCCATCACAACTGAGAATCAGAGTGGACCACACCCAGGCTCCACAGATGATGACCACACTGGCTCTGAGCAGCCTTGTGTTCATTCAATCGTATTTATTGAGCGCTTACTGTGTGCAGAGCACTGTACTAAGCGCTTGGGAAGTACTAGTTGGCAACATATAGAGATGGTCCCTACCCAACAGCAGGTTGTGTTTTGACGGTGCCTCTAACCCAGACGGCCCCACCTCAACTTTCTACCCAGTCTGAGACTTCTAGAGAAGCCAGGAGACTAGAAAGGCAGCAAGGCTTCCCACCTCACTTTCTTGTCCTCCGGCCAAGCCCTCTGGAGAAGCCCAGAGTCTAGATTGGAGGCGACACTGCCCGCCTCACTTCTTGTCTCCGCCCAAGGCCTCTGGAGAAGCTGGGTGAGCCCACTGGTGGGTAGGGACCGTCTCTATATGTTGCCAACTTGTACTTCCCAAGCACTTAGTACAGTGCTCTGCACACAGTAAGTGCTCAATAAATACGATTGACTGATTGATTGAGTCTAGAGTGGCAGTGCCACTGCTCAGAGTTCGAGCAGTCTAGTAACACGGAAGTCTGGAGGGGCTGATCCCTGCCAATTAAGACAAGTTTCCTCAGAGCTACCTGGTGCAAAGTTCCAATCGGCAACTTTTCACCTCCATCCATCTTCTAAATCACCGGAGTCCCAGCAACTGATCCACAATTAGACTGAAAGCACCTTGCGGGAAGGGGACATGTCAACCAACTCTGCTATACTGTACACTTTAAAGTGCTTAGTACAGTGCTCTGTATGCAGTAAGCTCTCAGTAACTAGCAGAGTGGTGGTTGATGGGCACAGAGAAGGACTAAATCTCCAGAGTAAAACAAAGATGGCTCATGTGAATGAAGGCCTGCTGCCTGTAGCCACAGACCCACCCCACAGTTCTGACTCCACCACTCCTTTGCTGTACTCTTGCATGCAGCTTGGTCTAGTGGAAAGAGCATGGGCCTGGAAATCTGAAGACCTGGATTCTAATCCCACCTCCGCAGCTTGTCTACTGGGAAACCTTGGCCAAATCATTTCACTTCTCTGGGCCTCGGTGTCCTTCTGTGTAATATGGGAATGAAATACCTTTTCTCCCTCCTACAAAGTCTGTGAGCAGCATGAAGGATGGGATATGTGTCTGACCAGAAGATCTATCAAGCCCAGTGCTTGGAACGGTGCTTAGCACATAGCAAGCACTGAACAAATACCATCATTACTGTTATAATTATTACTGGACAGAATATAGAGCCAGGGCACCATGTTATAGCAACCAAAAGGGAGGAAGGGGAGGAGGGAGAACACACACAAGTCAATTTCCTGAAAAGGCAGGATGATGCCTCTTCACTGCCTGTAATTTATTCAAAAACAGGCAAGTGGCAGAAATGAATAAATAATTGCTGCTATTTAGCTGAAAAGACAAAGAATGAGCAACCTGGTAACAATTTCGGCTTAGACCCTGAGCAATGGAGAACTGGAGTTTCACAGGGTATGTGGCTGCGCTGTTTAAGCCTCTTCACAAAGGAACTGCTAAGTGAGGTATTTATTACCAAGCCTCTGAACTATCAAAGTAGTGAGGCAAGCCCTAAAATGGGCTCAAAGGGGTGCTCTGGATCTCCTAGTTTTAAAGCCTAAAACAGCTGATCAAATGGAAAGTCCACCCAGCTCTTCCCACCTAGAAATCACTCCACTCTCCTCAACCAGAAGACTGGAACTCTTGGAGGATTTCATCAGAAGCCCAAGGCCAACATCAGGTCTCCTATCACTACAATACTCTGCCAAGCACTTAGCATAGTCCCTAGCACATGGGAGTCGCTCAGTAAAAAAAAAAAAAGAAAAAAATACCAAAAAACCATAGTGATACTAATGAAAGACATCAAGCCCTCAGTGTTTATTCAAGGAAGAAACAAAATTCTCTTAAAAAGAAACAGGAAGAAGTGAATTTGCAGATGGGCTGTGGGTACTGTTGTCAGTTTAAAGCCAGCAGCAATGTTCTGCTCAGCTGGGAGAAGCAAAACAACTTAAGAAAAATCTTCCAATGGATGGAGTTTATTAGGATGAAAACTGGTTCTGCTCCAACTCCAGACTAGATTAAAATCCCATGAGCAAAGACAGCTTCCATCAGACGGAATTCACTTCATCCCTCACCCCCCCGACTCTCCCCTCCCACCCCCCATTATTAAACCAACGGGAAGAAATCTCCTCCAGACTCTCCAGCCGTCTATCTGTTACCATAGAGACAAGCAGCACCAGCGAGATCACAGTAGCATCCTCTTGGAAATGGAGAGAAAATGTGCTGGGTCTGGACGGGGCTTTTGGCAAGGTTAAAAAAGAGTCAGAGGGGAAAAACACGAAGAATCTGGCTCTCCACCTTTGGAACAGAGGGTCCCTGAAAGCTTCTCCAAGTGCCACAGTTCCGAGTACAACAAAACAATCGAACAATCGCTAATATTTACAGAACACTTACTGTGTGTAGAGCACCGAAAGCAATACATGGGAGAATACAATACAGCAAAGTCGGTAAGCATGTTACTTGCCCACAAGGAGCTTAAAGTCTAGAGGGGGAAACAGGCATTAAAATATATTACAGATATGTATAAAAGTTTTGTGGGGCTGAAGGTGGGGTGAATATCAAGCACTGACAAGCTGCAGAGTCAATGCAGAAGGGAGAGGGAGTATGGGAAATGAGGGTTTAGATGGGGAAGGCCAGATGGGATTTCAATAAGGCTTTCAAGGAGAGGAGAGTGGTGGTCTTTCTTATATTTGAAGGGGGAGAGAGTTCCAGGCCAGAGGGAAGATGTAAGGATGGGCTCAGTGGTGAGATGCACGCGGTGGAAGTACATAGAGTATATTCCCCGTAAAGGAGCGAAGTGAACGGTCTGGGTTGAAGTAAGAAATCAGAGATTGGAGAGGGTCAAAGAGGGAATTGAAGGAGAAGAAGTGGAAAAGCGGGCCTAAGAACTCGCTCCAGGATTTTGGAGAGGCATGGAAGGAGTCAGATGGGGCAATAAGTAGAGGGAGCTGTGGAGGGAGGCTGTTTTTAGGATAAGGGAGACATGAGCATATTTCAAAGCAGTGGGGGAAGAGGTCAGTGGTTGATTACAGCGGTCAGGGAGGGAAAAAATGAGGGCAAGTGTTTCAGTAATGATAATGATGGTACCTGTTAAGCGCTTACTTTTGCCAGACACTTTACTAAGCGCTGGAGTGGATACAAGCAAATCGGGTTGGACGCAGTCCCTTGTCCCACGTGGGGCTCGGAGGGATGAGATCGGAAGCGCAGATGGAGGGAGTAGACTTTGAGAGGAGGTAGGAGATCTCTTCAGATACTGCTGGGAAAGATGGGACTGTGAGCCTGCTGTTGGGTAGGTACTGTCTCTATATGTTGCCAACTTGTACTTCCCAAGTGCTTAGTACAGTGCTCTGCACACATTAAGCACTCAATAAATATGATTGAATGAATGAATGAATGGGAATGTAAAAGAAGTGGGAGGAGGAGGGAGGGCCTGGAGAGGAGAGAAGGAGACTTTAGGGAGATCACGCCTGATGGTTTCAATTTTATCAGTGGAGAATGGGCCTAACGTGGCCATCAGCAGGGACTTCGAGGTCCACGATATTAACTAGGATCTGCGGTTCTCTCTATCCCTGGGCCACAAGCACAAATGGGTCCTCAGGTCTCCATGGGTAGGGAGAGGAGGGGAAGACTCCAACAGAGAGGTGGAGTGGCCTAGTATAAAGAGCACAGGCCCGGGAGGAGTCAGACCACCTAGGTTCCAATCCCGGCTCTGCCAGTTGCTTGTTGTGTGACCTTGGGCAAGTTGCTTCATTTCTCTGGGTCTCAGAGCATGAAAAAGGAGGATTAAATACCTGTTCTCCACCCGACTTAAACCGTGAGCCCCAGGTGGGATGGGGACTGTGTCCGACCTAATTAACTTGTACCGAGCCCTGTGCTTAGAACTGTGTATGACACAAAGAAAGCCCTTAACAAATATTATTTAAAAGAACGGAGGAAGGTAGAAAGTCCACAGAGACACAGGGAAATTGGGGCAATCGATGATAGTTATTGAGTACTTACCGTGTGTCAAGCACTCTACTAAGCTTTGGAGGTTACAATAGAATTTGAAAAATACAAAAATCCTCGACTTGCAGTACTTTTCCCTTTACCTAAACCTTGGCCTTTACCTTTCTTATAGTTTTTTCAGTTTCAGGAAAATCTCAACCAATAATGAGCAAAAGGGACAGGCTGATGCCTCCCCTTTAAAAATCTGGCACGAATCATTGTAGAGAGGGCAGGCTGGACTTAATTGTTGTTTAAAGTTAAGAGCAATACACCACCAGAGTTTGGGCAACTTCAGTTTATAGCCCGGAAAAATAAAATGCCCTCCAGCTGCTTTTGAATGGGACTGTTTATTAAGAATAATAATAATAATAATTGTTAAGCTCTGTGTGTCATGCTGTTCTAAGCATTGGAAAAGATGCAGGATGATCAGATCAGACAATCTCTGTCACACAGCCTAAGTAAGAGAGAGAACAGATACTGAATCCCCATTTTACAGATGAGGTAACTGAGGTACAGAGAAATTATACGACTTGCCCAAGTTCGCCCAGCAGTCACGTGGCAGAGCTGGGATTAGAACCCAGGCCCATGCCCTTCCCAGTAAGCTATGCTGCTCCTCCAATGATTAAGAAAACCCCCATGATCACTCCAATCATAAACTAGTATTTACTGAAAACCTTGTAGAGGGCATGAGCTGGCAGTGGAGTTTTCGGTGATGACCCAAGTCCTTCCCCTGGGCTAGCAAGATGAAAAATCATCCATCCTGTGCTGCAGGACTGATGCCCAACTGACCACAAATCCTCCCCACTGGAATGGGCAAAGAAGCTGCAAGACAAACTCGGGAGAGTCTACAGAAGGGACCGCTGACTTGGATAACGGAGACAATCCCCTCCCCACAACCAGCATCATTCACTTCAGCGGATTTTCCTTCTTTTGTTCAATCAGTACATCAATTGTATTTATTGAGAGCTTCCTATGTGCACAACACTGTACTAAGTGCTTGGGAGAGTATGATACAACAGAATTAGCAGACACGTTCCCCATCCGTAATGAGCTGATGACGTAAAGGGAGCTAACAGTCCAGATGTAGCCACGCTGATACATCAGGAGAGTGAAACGGAGCTGATTGGTGGTGTCGTGGAATGAATGGCAAATGGAGACCCCTTGGGAATGCCCAGAGAGAGAGAGGGGAAGGCCCTGGGGTCCCTTGACATTCCACTGGGACCCATCAGGGACCCCCAGAAATCCCATCATATGCACCTCACACACACACACAGAGGCTCCCGAGAGGGCCCAAATTCTCACATTCCTCATTTTCCCTCTATACTTTCGGCCTGACCTTGTGTTTCGGACCCATCATTTTCCCCAGCCTCATCTGATTGAAAAAGGTGATTATTTTTATAAAAGTCAAATGGTCTCCAAGGTGCCCAATCCTAAAACTTGAATAATCAACTACTAGCTCCATCTAGTGTCTTCTTAATTCATTAGGTGGGCTACAATGCCCAACTTGCTTCTCGCAAGATGAACTACAAAAACAATATGTTTGGGGGGAAAAATAAGCGGGAACGACTTGACATTGCATGTGATTCCTTTTGAGTAATTACAGTAACTCTGGTAGGATAGTACCTAGAAGCCAGAATTATTCTGACAAGGAGTAATCTGCAGCATCGGCCCTGCAAATGCAAAGTACGTGGCAGAAAACTGCTCTGTCGCTGCTTCAAAACCCCAATCGCGATGCTTACGAGAGTCAAGCCTCGATTGAAGTATCTTCAAAACACATGGGCTGGAGTCGGATGGACCTCCTCTATCCCCGAACAAAGTTGCTCTTTATCAAAGTCCAGCAACGCTCACGTCTACCTCAGAGCTTCGGCAAATGTCCTCTCCCAACTCCCTCCTCACCCAAGCTTAATTAAATACTGCTACCCAAAGGTGATCCAAGCAGAATCGAAGCCCCAAATCGTCCTGACCCTTGGAATGGCTTATTAATGATAATAATAATAATAATAATAATAATAATAATAATAATAATAATAGCGTTTGTAAAGGGCTTACTATGTGCAAAGCACTGTTCTAAGCACTGAGGAGGTTACACGGTGATCAGGTGGTCCCGGGGTGGGGGGCTCACAGTTTTAATCCCCATTTTACAGATGAGGTAACTGAGGCACAAAGAAGTGAAGCGACTTGCCTAAAGTCACACAGCTGACAGTTGGCGGAGTCGGGATTTGAACCCATGACCTCTGACTCCAAAGCCGGGCTCTTTCCAATGAGCCACGCTGCTCCTCTTAGCCACCCCATATCTGCCAAGCTGAGGTGTTAGTCCCAGGGCCCCCGCCGCCACTAGCAGCACGCTATCTCAGCGCCCCAACCACAGTTTGTTCAAGGTTAAAAGTGTTTATTCAAACCCACCGGCGCTTCCAGATATACCAAGCCATCCTCTGTGATTTCGCTAAGCTAAAATGGATCCGGAGAGTCATCTCTCAGCTGTTTGGGTTGCACGGAATGGCTTGTTTCATCTCACTGGCAAAAAGAGTTCTTTGGAAAATGCCAGAAAGATATTCAGGACAGAGTTGCATAACTATCGGTCACGTTAAGTGGACAATAGGCTCCAACACTACCTCTAAGAGGCTGAATAGATTAGGGTACTTGCAAATGTCTGACCGCTGCCCGGACTGAATGAGCTGGGTATTATCTTCACTCGCAAGTTATTACCGATGCAGCCGGACCTTCTGGGGAAGGAAAACTGGAGATCTAGATGGGAGTTTCCAAAGAGACCTTTACTGTATCTTTCCGGACCTCCATTCTAGTAAATATGACATCAGTTTGAAGCCATATCCTGCTTAAACAGCTTTTGGCCCTCTCACCCAAGTGGTGGTAAAATGGATTTCTAAACACCCCAGGGCCAGATCCAGAAGAGGATGCTATCAGGAGCGGCAGTACACCTGGCTGGCTAACGGTAATGGGGCCCAACCCCCAGCCTCCTCAAATGGCCCCCAAACTTTCTTCCCTGATTTAGACTCATGGGTCAGGTGTTATAATATGCTTATGAACTTAGCCCTTACCCTCATGAAAAAAAAAAATCACACTGTCACACAGTCTGGGCTTCTGCAGGATAGAAGAAAAACATGGGCAAAGCAGACAGAGGAGGAGGCTCCCAGATGCTGGGGAAAAAAGGAAAGGCGACTCTAGTTTTCACTAAATGAGGCTTCATGGTTATTTCTCACTCCCAGTCTTCGGAGCCCTAGCGAAAACAGGTGGAAAGAGAGAAACGAGGCACGGTAATCAAGCGAGAAACGATACACCAGCTGGTTAGGCATCAACTTGGCAAAACATGAATTCAGGGCAAGAACTCAAATAGACGCCCATGGGGGAAAAACCCTGCCGTTTCTCTAGAATATATCTTTCCTCTAACACCTAAGGGCTGATCAAAAACTCCAAACTGACAAGGAGAAATGCCTGCCGGTCAGCTCCCTCTAAAACACTGACAACGGTGACACGGAGCATCCCCGACACACACATCTCCGTCTCCCTCGGTTCCCGGACCACCCCGGCCTCGCTCAGGCCGTGGGCTGGGGAACAAGGATCGGAGCAAGCCGGAGGCTTCTCGATCGATTCTGTCATCTACTTGGGGCTCCCCCTGGCTCCAACAGAGCACTCGAGGATGCAATCTGCTCCCTACGATGACTCCGAGCCGAGCACCGCGTCCCCGGGGCCGGGCACGGCACAGACAGATCTCACGCAGCACAACGCGACCGAAAAATCCACCCTGCCAAAAGAACGCTGTTCTGGGAGTTTGAGGACCTCACCGTAAATCCCAGCCCCGGCCGTCGCTGGCTCGAGCCAACATATGCTTTGTCATGGTCAGTTTCTAATTGCATTCAGAATGATGTAATGGCTTGAATAAGCCTACCTTCCATCCCAGCTGCTCTGCTTGTCACTCCATCCTGCCAATAAGTTGGCTGCTGTAGCAAATCAAGACAGTGCAAGACAGCATCGTCCCCCTGCATCTGTCATCCTCCCGAACGCATTCTATTACTGCCGACCACTGGGAACCAGAAAGTCTATTTGAATTCCAACAGCTCCCCTTTCGCATGATTCAAGTTTGGTTAGGTGGGCATGCCTAATGGGATTTTCTCCATCATTTACTATGCAGCTGCTCCATCGTCAGGGTACTAACCGGTCTGACTCGCTCGGCTACGTCAGTCTAACGAAGCCCAAGCCTTGGGACCGACATCCTGCACTTGGGAGGGGGGTGGATCCTTCCTGCCTCCCAACAGCAGCAGGTCCCTGCGAATCTCTCCCAAGCCCCGGGCTCTGTCTGTCCTCAGCGCTCTGTGGGCTCCTCCTCTCGTCCCAGAGAACCCGGCACCTTCTATCGCTCTCACATCATTTCCTCTCAACTTAGGTGTTGGCCGACCACGCTGCCCCTCGACTGGGAAACTCCTTGCGGCTCCCACGCTCCAGAGGGAGAACGACGAAGGCGCCTCAGCCCCTCCGCTCGGCTTCCCTGTCACACGGGGGCTTTGTCGACGGGAAGGGCGGCAGATGGCATTTGCTTCCCCTCCTTTATAAGAAAAGCCTGGTGAGGAGAGGGAAGTGTGTTTTTCTAATGAAAAAGACAAGAATCGGCCCCCCGAAGTCTTCCCATTTCACTTGGTACACCCTCTCCGAAGTCTGTCTCCTGGATACAAAATGAGACTCGGACTTTTCTCAGGAGATATGAAATGAACACGACTCATCCTCCTACACTGGTCTCTACTGAGGATATCCACCCAGTGATTTCAGCTAGCCTCTCCAAAGGTAATGTGGATGAGAGGAAATTCTTGGTGCCTCTTGGTGTTCACACATTGTGCTATCGAATGGAACCACTTAAGCCTCAGTCAACTGGAAAGATTTTTTTTCCCAAGGAAGATAATATATGTGTCTATTTCACGAATCTCTCTCATAGAAATCTGAACTGTGGTGTTTTTCCTCCCTCCCCTCTCAGCCACACTGGAATTGAGGGTTTGAGGTCTTTTATCCACCAGTCACCAGAACTTCCCAGGACCCGAAAGCAGGAGTGAGAAGTTAGCAAACCCAGCCCTAAAGAAATGTTTGCCCAGACAGAAGGGAAGGAAGGACAACAAAGTAGGGTGGCCTAGTGAATACAGAACAGGCCTGAGAGTCAGAAGGACCTGGGTTCTAATAATAATTAGAATATTCTTTAAGTGCTACATGACAAACACCACGGTAAACACTACGGTAGATATGAGGTAATCAGGTCCCACGTGGGGCTTAGAATCAAAGCAGAAGGGACAACAGATATTGAATCCACATTCGCGGATGAGATGCGGAAACAGGCCCAGAGAAGTTAAGTGACCTGCCCAAAATCACACAGCAGGCAAGTGGCAGATCTGGGATTAGAACCCGGGCCCGCACTCTATCCACTAGGCCACCTTGCTTCTCTGTTCATCCTTCTTTGCTCTGTGAGCAAATGCTTCTTTGGGCTGGGAGTGCTAAATCCGATGCCGCCACTTGTTTGCTGTGAACTCGGGCCAAGTCACTTCACTTATCTGTACCTCAGTTCCCTCATCTGTAAAATGGTGATTAATACCATAAGCCCCATGTGGGACATGGGCTGGATCCAACCTGATAAGTTGTACCTAGTCCAGATGCTGGCAAAAAAAGGAAAAACGACTCTAGTTTTCACTAAATGAGCCTTCATGGCTATTTGTCACTCCAGAACTTAGTGCCGTGCCTGGTACATAGTAGGTATTTAACAAAAATCATAAAATTAAAAAAAAAATGGATGAGACAACATTCCTGGAACAAACTCATGGGGTCTATTTGGCAATCAAACGACGGTATTTAGTGAGCACTTTCTGCGTGGAAAGCACTTGGGAAAGTACCCAACAACAGAATGAGCAGACATGTTCGCTGCCCATAACCAGCTTTCTGTCTAACCCCGCATTTGGGCCACAACAGTAACAACAGCATTCCTGGAGGAAGCGATTGCCGGTGACCACTTCTCTATCCCCTTAGTCGTCTGGGTCAAACCACCCAATGTTCTTAACTTCCTCTCTAGTGCACACTCTTCAATAAAAATTTCCACATGCCCCTTAAGCCTGCTCCAATTTTTCACCTCCTCAAATTCCAGTGGTTATAAAAATAATATGTTTATCTTCCACGGTGTGCTCTGATCCTACCTCCTTCATGCTCCAGTGACTATCCCCTTGTTCTGATGGGTTGTAATCCTTC
Source organism: Tachyglossus aculeatus (assembly GCF_015852505.1). Taxonomy (NCBI): domain Eukaryota; kingdom Metazoa; phylum Chordata; class Mammalia; order Monotremata; family Tachyglossidae; genus Tachyglossus; species Tachyglossus aculeatus. Next base: position 813,353 of record NC_052080.1, read on the forward strand.
AAGTCTCTCCTCATAAGAACACCGCTCAGCCTAGGGATGGGTTTCAAATGAGTGCTTACGACGTGCTGAGCACCGGGACAGATACTACCTAATCAGGTCATACACAGTCCCTTGTCACACAAGTGCTCCATTATCCACCTTAGCCCCACTGACCAGAAGAGGAGTAAGGCCCACAGAGAGAATTCACTCATTCATTCAAACGTATTTATTGAGCTGTGTGCAGAACACTGTACTAAGCGCTTGGTTCCTTTTTTTAATGGCATTTATTAAGTGCTTACTATGTGCAAAGCACGGTTCTAAAGGTCATACAGCTGACCGGGGCAGAGCCAGGACCAGAGCCCAGTGTCTTGTCAGTCCCATCCCCACCTCTCTCTAGCTTTTTTTTTTAATTGTATTTGTTAAGCCCTTACTATGTGCCAAGCACTGCACTAAGCACTGGGGTCCACAGGGACAAGATCATCAGGTCAGACACAGTCCCTGTCCCACACAGGGCTCACTGTCTTAATCCCAATTTTACGGATGAGGGAACTGAGGCACAGAGAAGTGAAGTGACTGGCCCAAAGTCACACAGCACACAAGTGGCAGAGCCAGGATTAGAAACTGGGTCCTTCTGATTCCCAGGCCTATGCTCTGTCCAGGAGGCCACGCTGTTTCACAGTTGTTGGGTTCTCAAATGACTGCACTCTGTATTTCCTTCAACATCCTGCAATGCAACTTTGCAAACCATTTAAATTACAACTGGTTATAGTCTCAGATCGGTTCACTGAGGGGTAACTTTCCGTTTCTGCACAGAGATCGCCCGGGCAGAAGAATAATCTCCGGAATACTTTCTGGCAAATACATCAAAGGCTCGTGGCTACCAAAGAGTGAGTAAATAATGAATTTAATCAATCAATCAATCAATCAATCGTATTTATTGAGCGCTTACTGTGTGCAGAGCACCGTACTAAGCGCTTGGGAAGTACAAGTCGGCAACACATAGAGACAGTCCCTACCCAACAGCGGGCTCACAGTCTAGAAGGGGGAGACAGAGAACAAAACCAAACATACTAACAAAATAAAATAAATAGAATAGATATGTACAAGATAAATAAATAGAGTAATAAATATGTACAAGCATATATACATATATACAGGTGCTGTGGGGAAGGGAAGGAGGTAAGATGCGGGGATGGAGAGGGGGACGAGGGGGGAGAGGAAGGAAGGGGCTCAGTCTGGAAAGGCCTCCTGGAGGAGGTGAGCTCTCAGCAGGGCCTTGAAGGGAGGATGAAGTTTTAATGAAGCTTCACCTGCCTATGTGTAGAAAAACTTAATTTTTTATTAAAACAGTGACGCTACCAAATCTTGCTCTTGCTAGTCCATAAAAAATGAAATCATTAGCATGTTAACAAATTAACAACTGTAACTTTCAGTACTCAAAATGTTTGGTTAATTATAACTAAGAATTTAATTTAAGAATTTAAGTGAGAAAAAGAACAAATGAAAGGTCTGGGGTACTCTGAGAACCCAAATGTTGTAATAATAATAAAAATTAATGATAATAATAATAATAATAATAATAGTATGCCTGGCACTATATTAAGCATTAGGGCATACAGAAGATTAAAAGACCAGACAGGGAGCTCACAATGTAAGTGGGAGGAAGAACAGATATTTAATCCTCATTTTACAGATGAGGAAACAGAGAAGTCAAGTGACTTACCTAAGGTAACAAAGCAGAGCTGAGCTCTTAACATCCCACTCCATGGCCCCTCCCTTCTGCGTCACCTTTCGTTCATTCATTCAACTGCATTTTCCGAGTGCTTACTGTGTGCGGAGCACTGTACTAAGCACTTGGAAGAGTACAATATAACACTAAACAAGACACATTATTGCCCACAAAGAGCTCATAGTCTAGTGGGGGATCCTAAGCAACTGGATCTGTACCCCAATACCTTTGATACTCACCCCAATCCAACCCCCACAGCACTTATTTTTATATCATTTTACTTTGTCACTTCCCTGATCTGTAATTTATTTTAATATCTGTCTCCCTCCCTGGATGATGAACTCCTAGCGGACAGGGATTTATGTACCAACCTGATTGCACTGTACTTTCCTAAGCCTTTAATTAAATGTGTGTTCCGTAAGTACTATCCAGTGGTTGACTGAAGAGGCAGAGCTGGGATTAGAACCTGGGTCCTCGGATTTCCAGTCCCTCCCTTCCTTCCAGTAGGCTCTGTTGCTTTTCCTGTCAGCTAATTATTATAGCTAATTATTTATACAGATCAATGCCTTCACTTATGACTGTATTTATGTAGATTCAACTATCTGATCACATGTCAGGCTGTCTCTGGTGCTCGCAACCTAAAGCACACTGCAAAGGGAGATGGAGAAATCAAAAACTCCATCCACAGAACCGCTCTGGGGGAAATCAGGATTTGGCACTAAGGAGATGTAGCTTCATAGCAAGGGGAAGGACAACAGAATGGGAATTGTATCGGATCTCTTATGTTGTTGTGAGATATGGACCAAACCCATCTAAAGGGCTTAACTCGCTTAGCTTGAGCGCTAGACTTTCAACTCCACCAAAAATACATGTCTGTCACCAAGATCGCTTTCTGGTCAAACAACAGGTGGCCCCACTCATCAGCTTTAACCGTGGGATCTAAAGATAACCCGGAATGCACATCACGGCCCCTGGACTGAAATAGTCCAATGAGCTCCAAATATCAAAGGAATGCAGTTCAAACTCTTAGTCAACCCCTTCCGCGGCAACTTTACTGCTGCCGCGATTCTCAACCAAGTGATCGTCTAAGGGGGATGAATATAGTCCAGTTGGGAAATCACAGTCTCTTTCGTGCAATCTCCAGCTCGTTGCTGTGGCCTGTGTCCAGACTCCTGTTTCGAATACCTCCCACCGTGACGGTGGAGCTAACGATAGCGATGCTCAGGGATGCGTGAGGCTGGAATGCCAACACTCCAAAAATCTGCAATACAATAATCAATCAATTGTAGTCCTTGAGTACTGTACTAAATACTTGAGGGAGTATGTAAACCCAAGTTGGCAGATGCGTTCCCTGTCCGTAACGACTTTACAGTATAGAGGGGATAGAGAAGTCTAGAGAAATCTAGAAGTCCAAAAAAGTAACATGGCCTAGATTATACAGCATGGGACTGGGAGTCTAATCGAGAAGCAGCGTGGCTTACTGGAAAGAGCACGGTCTTGGGAGTCAGAGGTCATGAGTTCTAATCCTGCCTCTGCCACTTGTCAGCTGTATAACTTTGGGCAAGTCAACTTCTCTGTGCCTCTGTTCCCTCAACTGTAAAATGGGAATTAAGACTGTGAGCCCGACGTGGGACAACCTGATTACCTTGTATCTACCCCAGCTCTTAGAACAGTGGTTGGCACATAGTAAGCACTTAAATACCATTATTATTATTATCATCATCATCATAATCCCAGCTCCACCACTTGTCCACTGTATGACTTTGGCAAGTCACTTACTTTCTCTCTGCCTCAGTTCCCTCATCTGGAATATTGGGGTGCAGACTGTGAGCTCCATGTGGAACATGGACTGTGTCCAACCTGATCACCTTATATTTACCCCAGGTCTTAGAACAGTATCTAGTCCGTAAGTCCTTAATAAACACCGTAAAAAAAAAAAAGAAATAAGAAGAACAGAGGGAGTAAGGGAGCTACTAGGTAAGGTGTCATCAGTAGATTGGGTCATGTCCTCCCCCAAACCCCTCATTGTCTAAAATGCCCCTGGATGATGACAAAGTCTTAATGTGGCCAGGAAGTGGAACATCATTTCATAAACTGTGTGTTAATGAGAGTTCTGAATCACGACACCCTCCATGGACCAAGAGGCCCCATTTATAATAATAATCATGATTGCATTTATTAAGCGCTGAGTATGTGCAAAGCACTGTTCTAAGCACTGGGGAGGTTACAAGGTGATCAGGTTGTCCCACGTGGGGCTCACAGTCTTAATCCCCATTTTACAGATGAGGTAACTGAGGCCCAGAGAAGTTAAGTGACTTGCCCAAAGTCACACAGCTGACAATTGGTGGAGCCGGGGTTTGAACCCATGACCTCCGACTCCAAAGCCCAGGCTCTTTCCACTGAGCCATGCTGCTTCTCCACTAAGCCCCACTAAGCCACCATGCCAATCCCGGGAACTCCATCTTCCTCCCAGAAAGTGCCCACGAATCTGCCCTTTCCCCACATGGTCGCACTCCCGACACAGTTCCATCTCATGCCCTTTGGTGCTATCACAAATAGAGAAGCAGTGTGGTGTGGTGGATAGAGCACGGGCCTGGGTTCTACCCCTTGCCTGTTGTGTGACCTTGGGAAAGTCACTTCCCTTCTCCGCGCCTGTTACCTCATCTGTACAACGGGGATTCCGAGTATGAGCCCCGAGTGGGTCACGGACTGTGTCCAACCTAATTACCTTGCAGCTACTCCAGGGCTTAGAACAGTGCTGGGCACATAGTAAGCGCTTAACAAATACCATCCTTATTATTATTAGAGGTGACATCATGCCACGGCCATGTCGGGAGAGCACTTACCGATAGGGAAATTGGATCCCTGCCACCGGATCCCTTTCTACTGGAATTTTCTGGGCTAGCTACCAAAGTACGGCCTGACGCTCCTCCCCAGAGCCTCCCGGGCGCCTGCCGGAATCAGCCTTTCTCCTCCCCTGCCGCTGGACTAGGGGCCAGCCAAGATAAAAGGGTCCAGACAGACTGGCCCATCGCTTTGACCGCCATAGTCCAGCCTCTATTTTGGGACCTTTCATGACAAATGTTTAAATGTCAGCCCTGTGGGGATTCTACTCGGCTGGCTGACGATGGCTAGGATATTTGTAAGGATCACTCAGAATAACCAACCCTGGGGCTTCCCAACAGCTCAGAGCTGGTCCCCGAGGGCTCAGAGCCTGTTTTCCTACTTGTAGGATCGGGTGAGGATATTGGATTTTTTGAACTCTCAGCACTTGGACGTGCTTCTGCCTGCATGTCCAGAACAGCTTCCCAGAACGCCTAAGGAGTCCTGGCACTGCAGTCCTGGACTCTGCAGAGATGAGGATGCCAATACTAGGGCTGTTTTGGATAAAGGAGCTGCAATGGGAAGTGGGTCAAAGTCAACACCTTGAAGAGGTGTTGCACCTTCAAGAGCAACAGGGTTGTTTGGCGTGGTAGTAATTGACAAGTGCTGCCCATGGCATGCAACATGGCCTATTGCCATCTCAGTCCCTCACTGGGCACTCAGGGCATCAGACTCCAATGGCAGGCCTGCCCCGTGAAGAAAAACTGTATTTCTATCTGGCAGGCCACTTTTGGTTCAATTTTCAGCCTCCTATAACCTGGAGTGAGCTGGGAGGAAAGGAGCCTCAATCACGGCTTCTCCTTGGTATAATCTCGTTGTGGGCAGGGAAATGGGTCTGTTTATTATTATATCGTACTCTCCCAGCCGCTCAGTACAGTGCTTTGCACATGGTAAGTGCTCAATAAATACAAATGAATGAACAAATGATAAGCAGTGTGGTCTAATGGGTAGAACACGAGCCTGGGAGTAAGAAGGACTTGGGTTCTGATCTGGCTCCGCCACTTCCCTGTTTTGTGACCTTGGGCAAGTCACTTCATGTCTCTGGGCCTCAGTTTCCTCATCTGTAAAATGGGGATTAAGATTGTGAGCCCCATGCAATAATAATGATGGTATTTGTCAGGCGCTTACTACATGCTAAACACTGTTATAAGCACTGGGGGAGATACATGGGGTAGAGACATGGACTGTGTCCAACCTAATTATTCCTGTAGCTACTCCAGCACTTAAAACAGTGCTTGGAACATACAGCTTAGCAAGTACCATAATTTTAATTACTTTTATTATTCCCTGTGCTTCAGGTCCCTCATCTGTAAAAAGGGGATTGAGGCTGTAAACCCCAGGTGGGACAGGGGCTTTGTCCAACCCAATTTACTTCTGTACCCTCCCAGTGCTTAGCACAGTACCTGGCACATAGTAAGCACTAACAAATACCATACTTATCATCATTATTACACTGCTTAACGCTGTTCCCACAAATAAGAATAATAATAGCATTTATTAAGCGCTTACTATGTGCAAAGAACCGTTCTAAGCGCTACCTTTTCAAATTCCTTCCGCAACAAACAGGTCCAGAGGATTACATGATGCCTTGCTGGTCTAACGCAGCCTCCCATCATGGTCTGAGGCCAGCTCCCGACTCGAAGATCCTGGCTCCGAGAAGACGGCAGGAGTCTGGATGGGAAGCACGTGATGTGCCAGCGTTCCCACTACATGGATGGAGTCCCAAGTTTCCAGTGTTCACCATTCACGTCATGTCCTGATGAGTTTAGTGTGCATTATCATGCTGCTGGGGGGGAATTATAATGTAAATTGCCAACATTCCTTTTTGAGCCCCCCCCCAAAAAAGTTGAATATAATGACCTCATTTTGGACACTAAACTACTCTGCTGATTTCCAGATCTGTTTCACAGGTGATGGTTTGTAGGACTGGAGAGAGCGCTAACAGTAGAAAATGAAGCACCCCCTCCCACTCCGAGTCGGCGTGAGGGAGGGTAGCAAGGAGGAGACGTCCCTGTCTACAATGCTAACTGATCAGTATCTGACCCCTGAAAATTTGGAGTTGTCTATCCGACTAAAAGCGTAATCAGTCACAACAGCACCCTGAGAAAGAAGGAGATTCTAAAGAATTCAACGCTAACAATACAAACACGAAGAGCTGGCCTCGTTTGATTTCCTGTATTTCCACTGACAAAGTTTTATAATGATAGAAGAGAAAAGAGGCCGGGGGCTTCTTGTTCTAGGAGCAACTCTTCTTCTAAATTCAGCAAGGTATTAAACAGAAGAATTTGGAAAATCAGGAATCATTCTACGATATTTGAGCACTGCCTGTGCGCAAAGCACTTAGGACAGAGTTGGTAAGCATGTTCTCTGCCCATAGTTTATTATTATTAATAATAATAATAACAGTATGTATTAAGCACTTACCATGTGCCAAGCACTGTTCTAAGCACTGAGGTAGATACGAGGTGAGGCTCACATCTTAATCCCCATTTTACAGATGAACAGAGAAGTTAAGCGACCTGCCCAAAGTCACACAGCTGATAAGTGGTAGAGCCAGGAATAGAACCCATGACCTCTGACTCCCAACCCCACAATCTTTCCACTAAGCCACGCAGCGTCTATGTTTTTTGGTGGGGGGCTAAAAATATAAATAACAGCTATGGACATGATTGCTGTGGGGCTAAGGGTGGGGTGACTGACCAGAGCACATTCACAGGCAGAGAGTTAAACTTCCCCCACCCTTCTCAGCATGACTACCTGGGTCTAGCCCAATGACCTCTTCCCTAATAATAATAATGGCATTTGCTAAGCGCTTACTATGTATGAAGCACTGTTCTAAGCGCTGGGGAGGTTACAAGGTGATCAGGTTGTTGTCCCATGGGGGGCTCAAAGTCAATCCCCATTTTACAGATGAGGTAACTGAGGCACAGAGAAGTTAAGTGATTTGCCCAAGGGAACACAGCTGACAAACGGCAGAGCCGGCATTTGAACCCATGACCACTGACTCCAAAGCCCGTGCTCTTTCCAGTGAGCCACGCTGCTTCTCTAATAACAACTGTGGCATTTGTTAAGCGCTTACTCTGTGCCAGGCACTGTACTAAGTACTGGGGTAGATATGAGAAAATAAGAATGGGCCCAATCCCCATCCTAAATAGAGCTCACAGACTTGATGCCCATTTTGAGGATGAGGTAACAGAGACACAAAGAAGCAGAGTGACTTGCCCAAGGTCACACGGCAGAGCCGGGATTGGAACCCAGGTCCTTCCGATTCCGAGGCCCGGGCTCCATCCACTAGGTCACACGGTTTCTCAGGACAGGGTCAGTGGTTCTGATGGTGGTGAATAGCTAAGGAGCCTCGGGTCCTGCCCACTTCTACGACCAGGGCCAGTATGGCTCCCCAAGTTCTAGCCGCTACAATTATAAACAACCCCGTCAACACCTCAGTTTCTCTGTGACCACCAAAGCCTTGCATCCTCACAGCAACCTTAATCCATGTGCGTCTATAGACATATATACCCTCCAATTTAAGCATCAACTCATCCACGTAGATTTTAAGTTTCTTGAGGGCAGGGCTCCCGTCTAGCAATTTTAAAGTACTGTACTTTTCCAGGCACTGAAAACAGTGCTCTGCCCACAGTACGCACTCAGTAAGTGCCACTTATGGATGGGTTGCCAGTGTTTTTTTTTAAATGGTATTTGTTAAGCGCTGATTTTGCTAGGCACTATGCCAGCGCCAGGCACCGTACTAAGACCTGGGGTAGATACAAGATTATCAAATTAAACACTGTCCATGGCCCACATGGAGATGAAGACTGTGAGCCCCATTTTACAGAAGAGGTAACCGAGGCACACAGAAGTGAGTGTCCCAAGGTCACAGACCAGAGAAGTGGTAGAGTGGGATTAGAACCCAGGTCCTCAACTCCCAGATCCATGCTCTACCCACTAGGCCAAGCTGCTCCTCCTCCTATCTCGTTTTATGATGGTATTTGTTACGTGTTTATCATGTGCTGGACACTATACTAAGCCCTGGGTAGCCATGAAATCCCCCTCTCAGGATCGCAACTGCATAGTTTCCAGTATGAGAGGGAGAGTCAAGCAGAGGCCTCCCCACTCCATTCCTGGCTTGGGCAGTGGCTAGCGAGTGGAAGGCAGTTTGCTACAAGTCAAAACTCCCCCGCCCTGTGTAGCAGTGACCTGGGAGAGAGTCAAAAGTGGAGACAAGTTGACAGCGCACAAGGTGGCAACAGTAAACCACTTCCAGATTTGGCCCAAGAAAACTCTCTGGATCCACTACCAGAACGACTGCAGATGGAGAGAGGGACATTCTGGGAGAGATGTGTCTGTGGTGTTGCTATGGGTTGGAAACGACTCGAAGGCATAAGAGGGGACAAAAATATGCAATAATCAGCTTGGACACAGTTCCTGTCCTATAGAGGTCTGATTGCCAATTTTCACTTTATGGATGAGGTAACTGAGGCAAAGAGAGGTGAAGCGACTTGTCCAAGGTCACATAACAGACTCTTTCCTCTCCCCCTCCCCCCCACCCTACCTCCTTCCCCTCCCAACATCACCTGTACATATGTTTGTACAGATTTATTACTCTATTTTACTGGTACATACTTACTATTCAATTTGTTTTGTTAATGATGTGCATCTAGCTTTACTTCTATTTATTCTGATGACTTGACACCTGTCCACATGTTTTGTTTTGTTGTCTGTCTCCCCCTTCTAGACTGTGAGCCCGTTGTTGGGTAGGGACCGTCTCTACATGTTGCCAACTTGTACTTCCCAAGAGCTTAATACAGTGCTCTGCACACAGTAAGCGCTCAATAAATACAATTGAATGAATGAATGAAATAGACAAATGGTGGGGCCGGAATTAGAACTCAGATCCTCTGTCACCCAGGTCCGTGTACTTTCCACTACACCATGCTAGTACTCAATTGCTAAATAATTTACGAATCAGTAAGTTTGCTTCAATTTGCTTATATCTAACCCAGGGTTTTAGTACAGTGCCTGGCACATAGTAAGCACTTAACTATCATAATTATTATTATAACTATTATTATGCGAAGCTGTCAAGACACTAGTATCTGGGCTACTGGCAGAAGAACAAGGCTTCAATCTGCACTGGCCCTCCTTTTCATTCATTCAATCATATTTATTGAACGCTTACTCTGTGCAGAGCACTGTAGTATGTGCTTGGGAGATTGCAAAAGAACAATAAACAGGCAAATTCCCTGACCACAACCAGGTGACACCATTGCTTGCCGTTGCCTGTTTGGGTTGCTAAAGTGAACAGCCTCGTCGGGGATATGTCTAAGTACAGGTCACTCAATTAAAACACTTGGGGGAGATAAAGGTGCTAAATAATACTGGCAGAAATGTGAGTCACCTATCTTGACAGGGCTTGAGAGGAATACTAAATTACTAAATTACTAAATTTGTAAAGATTCTTAGCTAACGACAGATTAAACACCCCTGAAGCCATCTCCTAACCTCCGCTAACATTTCTTCTGACCATTTTGCGTCAATCGTGAGAAAGATGACGGAGTGAGGACATAAACCCCCGACAGAGTGGACCTTCTCGACAGAGTCGCGAGGAATGTCAAATCTGAATGGGATGAGAAGGCGGCCAGGGAGGGAACTGCCATTTTTCACAATTCCCCAACAGAGAAGTAGTTTGAAAAAGGCTGAGGTCATTCTAGTAAGAAGCTCTCTGAGAACACTAAATAATAATAATGGCATTTGTTAAGCACTTACTACATGCAAAGCACTGGTCTAAGTGTCTGGGGAGGATACAAGGTGATCAGGTTGTCCCAGGTGGGGCTCACAGTCTTAATCCCTATTTTACAGATGAGGTAACAGACACAGAGAAGTTAAGTGACTTGCCCAAAGTCACACAGCTGAGGGTTAGCGGGGCCGGGATTTGAACCCATGACCTCTGACTCCCAAGCCCGTGCTCTTTCCACTGAGTCACGCTGCTTCTCATCTAACCTACAGCAAAACAGGCCAGATATTGGCTAGCCTAAACTGAATTCTGGTCACTGTTCCAACACTCTGGCAGCTAACAAGAGCCACTCAGCCTGGATTCTGTTTGGACCATGAGATGAATCCCGGAAAGCGTGGAACGTGGGTTCTAATCCCAGCTCTGTCACATGCCTGGTACGTATCCTTGGGCACATCACTTCTCTTCTCTGTGCCTCAGTTATCTCATCTGTAAAATGACGATGAAGACTGTGAGCCCCTTGTGCGGCAGAAACTGTGTCCAACCTGATCAGTATAGTGCCTGGCACATAGTAAGCACAGAACTTAGTGTATTAAAAAAAAAAATCAATTAGAAAAGCAGCATGGCTAAGTAGAGCATGGGCCTGAGAGTCAGAATGAGCTGGGTTCTGATTCAGGCTCCTCCACTCGTCTGATGTGTGACCTTGGGCAAGTAACATCACTTCTCTGGGCCTCAGTTCCCTCCTCTGTAAAATGGGAATTAAGACTGTGAGCCCCATGTGGGGCAGGAACTGTGTCCAACCCGAAGACCTTGCAACTCCCCATCACTTAGAAGAGTGTTTATCTTATGGAGGCACTTAAATAGATTTATTACCCTCCACCAGCTAACCTTCTTTTTCCTCCTTCTCCTCCTCTCCCATCCTCCAGTGCCAGTAATCAGCCAGGTGAGTGTTGGCCCGGCAGGGAGAGGAGACACGCAGGAGTGGGAAGAAAAGAAGTGACACGTCTCAAATAGCTTTGCTCAATTTGGCGATGGGGTTGTGGGCTCAAGCATAGCTTCCTCTCAGACTTATGAAAAAGCTGAAGAAAAACAAAACCCAGAGTTAATGGATATTGTCACTGCAATTGCCCCAGGCCCCATTCACAGACTCCAGAGGTCCCTTTCTTCAGGTGCTTTATCAAACTCAAGGACCATTTTGCCACTTCCCTACCGGATGTCACCGCCTATCACGAGATTTATCCTGAAGGAGGAGGCAGCCTGAAAAAAAGTCAAACTGTTTCAACATCATCCGCTGAGGCCCTGAGAGTCTGTTCTTTCTGCTATTGGGCCTCCCGGGTGCATTTTCCCCAAGTAAATAGCCGTTAAGCGCTAACTCATCTGTATGACTGAGACTGTAGATTACTCAGCTGAGGCTCTGGTGATTAGTTGAGGAAATTTTACGAAGGAAATAGCACCGTTATCCGCTATTATTAAGGGCCTTGTGTCTGCGAAGCATTGCTTGCTACCGCACAGATGGTCCAGGAGATACCTTAGCCAACGTTGGGGGTTTTCCTGGCTAAACTAGGTGGTACATCAGAGCGGGCCGAGGTCCCAAACCGTGACGCTGAAGGTGTGCGGTCATACTGGGTCAAGTCCCAATTTCAGCAGCTCCATAAGGGGTAACTCAAAGGCGGCGCTCTTTGTGAGCAGGGATGGTGACTACCAAATCTCTGATACTGTATTATTCCAAGAGCATGATGATGGCATTTATTAAGCGCTTACTATGTGCAAAGCACTGTTCTAAGAGCTAGGGAGGTTACAAGGTGATCAGGTTGTCCCACAAGGGGCTCACAGTCTTAATCCCCATTTTGCAGATGAGGGAACTGAGGCCCAGAGAAGTTAAGTGACTTGCCCAAAGTCACACAGCTGACAGCGGAGTCGGAATTTGAACTCATGACCTCTGACTCCAAAGCCCGGGCTCTTTCCACTGAGCAAGCATGAGAAGCAGTGTGGCCGAGTGGATAGAGAAAGGGTCTGGAAGTAAGAAAGGACCCCGTCTCTGCCACTTGCCTGCTGTGTGACCTTGGGCAAGTCGTTTCGCTTCCCTGTGCCTCAGTTATCTCATCCGTAAAATGGGGATTAAGACTGTGAGTCCCACCAGCTCTCAGCGCTTTGAACAGTGTTTCACACATAGTGAGCTCTTAACAAATACGATCATTATGTTGGACAGGGACTTGTCCAACCTGTTTCATTCACTCATATGCATTTATTGAGCACTTACTATGTGCAGAGCACTGTATTAAGTGCATGGGAGCTACAAATCGGCAATATAGAGACGGTCCCTACCCAACAATGATCCCAGTGCTTAGTGAAGGGACTGGCACATTGAAAGCGCTTAACAAATGTTATTTTTTTTTTAAAAAAAAGTGCTTGGTACAGTGCTCTGAACAGAGTAAGTGCTCAAAAAGTGCTCAGAGAAGCAGTGTGGCTTAATGGAAAGAGACCGGGCTTGGGAGTCAGAGGTTGTGGGTTCTAATCCCAGCTCTGCCACTTATCAGCTGTGTGACTTTGGGCAAGTCACTTCACTGAGCGTCAGCTACCTCATCTGTCAAATGGGGATGAAGACTGTGAGCCCCACGTGGGACAAACCTGATTACCTTGTACCCACCCCATTGCTTAGAACAGTGCTTTGCACATAGTAAGCACTTTATAAATACCATTATTATTATCATTATTAATAATAATAAATGCCACTGATTCACCGATTGATGCTCGCAGCGCTCCCAACCTCCCGCCTTCACGGCCTTGTTTGATTTCTTCTAGACCGTAAGCCCAGTGTGAGCAGGGATTGTCTATTTTTATTGCTGAATTGTACATTCCAAGCACTTAGTATGGTGCTCTGCACACAGTAAGCGCTCAGTAAATATAACTGAATAAATAAATGCATTCAGCAAATGCGTCGCCAAAACCATTCCACTCGGGAACCTCCCCGAGATCCGAATTCAAGCCTAAGAAGAGCTAGTTAGCCCCACAGCAGACCCGTCAACTTATTATTCCCAGGGAAATGTGCTTCGATGAGACTCACTTTTTGTTAACAAGCCCAGCAGTGAAAAGAATGTAAAAATCGAACGGTCAGGCCAGGGAGAAGGAATTGCAATGATAGTTCATTATTCTGTTCGTCACCATTAACTGACAAGAACAGGCAGTACAAATACTTCACTGTTCTCCTTCTCTTGACTAAACACATAATTATTTGCTAGCAACACACTCCGTGGCTAATCGAGCTATCCCTCTTTGCAGGGAATCTTTCAATTTTTTTAGAAATTTCTTATTAATACTTAGCACTACGTGGTTTCACAGCAACACGTGTACTGCAAATAACTTTAATTCCCAGATCGACTTCCTGACGGAGAAGCAAGATAGTAAATTTATCATGAACTGAAGCCTGCACCAAGTAGAAAACTATCTTACGGATTTCTGGTGGTTATTTTCCCCTGTGTCCATGATGCGATGACCCTTCCCAAGACATTCTCCAAGAAATCATTTGTAAGTAAAGAAAGTCCTGGTTTCTCTTGATTAGCCTCTCACAAGGACTCACATCCAACCATCCCGGTGGGTACAGGGAAGGAAACGAACCATTTCCTGCTTTGCATCTGATTTAACTGCTAGAGAAGTTCTAATCAAATAATTGCTTCATTTAATCAACCATTCCCGCAAAAGCCAAAGAAAAGCAGGGAAACAGTGGGGCCTACTGGATAGAACACAAGCCTGGGAGTAAGAAGGACCTGGGTTCTAATCCCTGCTCCACCACGTACCTGCTGCGTAACCTTGGGCAAGTCACCTAACTTCTCTGTGCCCTAGTTCTCTCATCTGTAAAACGGGGTTAATACTGCGAGCCCCATGTGGGACACGGACTGTGTCCAATCTGATTAGCTTTTATTTACCCCAGCGCTTAGAACAGGGCCAGGTACATAGTAAGGGCTTAACAAACACCATAAAAAAAAAATTCTTCAGCAAAGGATCCACCCCTAAGAGCCTCATGTCCCAACCTGCTGTCTCTTCCAACGTCCACACCTCCGAGCCTTTGGCTACTTTGGTGCTGATTGCGGAGCTGACCTTCCGACATCCTCTAGTCCGGACACAAATCACACGGTTCGGGGTGGAAAGAGGCACTCTCCATCCCGGCCCTGGGCCCGAATCCAGCCGACGTTTCGGGTGGGGATCAGAGCAGCCACCTCTATGAACAGAGGAGAGAACACGGACCTTCTCACAAGCACGAAGGCTGGGTGATCTAATGGTGTCTCTGGTCAACTTAAGGTGGTGAGGGGGTGCTTGCCCAATGTGGAAATCAATCAATCAATCAATCATATTTATTGAGCACTTACTGTGTGCAGAGCACTGTACTAAGCACTTGGGAAGTACAAGTTGGCAACATATAGAGACAGTCCCTACCCAACAGTGGGCTCACAGTCTAAAAGGGGGAGACGGAGAACAAAACCAAACATACTAACAAAATAAATTAGAATAGATATGTACCCAATGGGCATGAAAGCAGACTGCATCTCCCCGCCCTTTGGCCACCCTCTCCCTCAGAGAGCTCTCTCTTCACAACTACATCTGACCCCGAATGCTCTTGCCCATTGTCCAGGCAGCAGCCTCCCGGGCTGGGGACTTCCCGCCAACCCAAGCTTTCTCACTCCCCTTTTTCCCTCTTCTCCACAATCGTGGTCTTCGGCTAGATGGAAAGCCCCTGGTTTCCAAGGCAACGAGGATTACATGAAGAGCCCAGTCCACAGAGCACCCAGCGAACTCTTAGAATGAAAGTACCACGAAAGCAAAGGTAGCACATGCGTACTTGTGGAGGGCCGTCAGAGTTTCCAGGCAAAATCGGCTCAAAATAAAAAAATAAGACTCGAATCCAGAGCTTCGTCAAGCAGTGTTGCCCATGAGCCTGAATCCCTCAGAATCAGTCCTTTCCTCTGGGTGAACGGGGAGACAGAGGGAGTGGTGTAAAAACTCTTTCTTGATGGTATGGCCATTAGGAAGGCTCATGATCTGGTCGAGTTAAACCTCTCACACGCTTTAATATTAAATATTAATATTTTCTAAGTATGTACTAGAACTTCAAATCCCAGGGAAAGAAGCATCTAAGATAAATACATAAAAATAATAATAATATTAATAATAATGCCAACGGTCAGCTGTGTGACTTTGGGCAAGTCGCAACTTCTCTGGGCCTCACCTCATCTGTAAAATGGGGATTACAACTGTGAGCCCCCCCATGGGACAACCTGATCACCCTGTAACCTCCCCAGCACTTAGAACAGTGCTTGGCACATAGTAAGCGCTTAATACCATTATTATTATTATTATTGTAACCTCCCCAGCACTTAGAACAGTGCTTGGCACATACCATTATTATTATAATTGTCTTCGTTAAGTGCTTACTATGTGCCAAGCACTGTTCCAACAATAATAATAATAATAATAATAATAGCATTTATTGAGAGCCTACTATGTGCAAAGCACTATTCTAAGTGCTGGGGTGGTTACAAGGTGACCAGGTGGTCCCACAGGGGGCTCACAGTCTTAATCCCCATTTTACAGATGAGGGAACTGAGGCACAGAGAAGCACTGGGGCAGATACTAGGTAATCAGGTTGTCCCATACGGGGCTCACAGTCTTAATCCCCATTTTACAGATGAGGTCACTGAGGCACAGAGAAGTTAAGTGACTTGCTCAAAGTCGCATAGCTGACAAGTGGCAGAGCCGGGATTAGAACCCACAACCTCCAATTCCCAAGCCTTTGTTCTTTCCACTAAGCCACACTACTTGTCTATACTTCTAGAGAGTATAGAGATGCTACTGCTCTATAGCATCCATAGCATGTTTGTCTTCTGCTTTTCTTTATCCTCCAGTGACTGTGAGGGCATTATGTAGAAATGATAAACTGGGACATGGTGATTGTCCCACCATCCCTGATGGTCATGCAAATTGTGAGCCACTAGGGGGCAGCATGGCCTAGTGGAAAGAGGCTGGAGAGTCCGAGGATCTGGGTTCTAATCCAGCTCTGCCACTTGTTTGCCATGTGACCTTGGACAAATCACCTCACTTATCTGCGCCTGTGTTTCCTCATCTGTCAAATGGGGGCTCAGTATCTGTTCTCCCTCCTAAACAGGGGCACCATGTGGAACCAAATTATCCTGTAATTTGGCAGGATGGTTGGCACATAGTAAGCACTTGAACACCACAGTCATTATGATGATCATTGTGAAAATTCTTTGTCAGTTTGTTGGCTAGAGACTGGAGATTTAATGCACATTCTCTGTAAACTTCGGATTACCTTAGAAATTATCATCCTGGAGGTGTCCTATGAGTGGTACCACTAAGCAATGCTTGGTTGATCATATTTCTGCAGACTGGGCATGCATGAGTTGAGGGGGAGTGGCAGAGAGAGAGAGAGAGGGAGGGAGAAAGAAAGACGGGGAGAGGAGGCACAACATAGAATTATGACGACAATTTCAAACCCCCAGTGACCAAAAATCTATGGACAGCCCATAAGGCCTCAGTCTGAGCATCGGCCAGAGGGATCTGGGATGGACATCACTGTTTCTAAGCCTTTTGGAGGACTCAGGAAGCAGCATGGTCTAGCGGATAGAGCCCGGGCCTGGGAGATAGAAGGACCTGGGTTCTAATTCCTGCTCTGCTGCTTGTCTGCTGTGTGACCTTGGTAAGTCACTTCACTTCTCTGAGCCTCAATTCCCTCATCAATAAAATGGGGATGAAGACTCTGAGCCTCATGTGGGACAGGGACTGTGTCCAACCTGAATAGCTTGTATCTACCCCAAGGCTTAGAACAGTGCTTGGCACATACTAAGTGCTTAACAAATACCATCATCACTGTCATCAATGTCCATCCTCAGTGGCTTCAGGAAGAAAACAATGGCATGAAATATATATTATAGTGTGAGCTCATTAATGTGATGCCAATTTGTACTTCCCAAGCGCTTAGTACAGTGCTCTGCACATAGTAAGCGCTCAATAAATACGATTGATTGATTAAGGGCAGGGACAGTGTCTGTTTAATTATTATAATAATAATAAGGGCATTTATTAGGTGCATACTATGGGCTAAGCACTGTTCTAAGCACTGGGGGGTCCACAAGGTAATCAGGTTGTCCCACCCACGTGGGGCTCACAGTCTTTATCCCCATTTTACAGATGAGGGAACTGAGGCACGGAGAAGTTAGGTGACTTGCCCAAAGTCACACAGCTGACATGTGGCGGAGGAGGGATTAGAACCCACGACCTCTGACTCACAAGCCCACGCTCTTTCCACTGAGCCACACTGCTTATATGTTTTTATGTTATATGGTGCTCCCCAAGTGCTTAGTACAGTGCTTTGCACACAGTAAGCACCCAATACAAATGAATGAGTGATTAGCTAGAGAAGCACTGTTACCTCCTACTTGCTCAAATGTAATTATTTGTACTGGAGGAAAGCTGGTAAGGAGATGTGATGAAGGGGAAATAGAGGTCCATTATCTTGGATCCATGTGCTCCTAGTAATGATTCTGGTATTTATTTATTTTACTTGTACATATCTATTCTATTTATTTTATTTTGTTAGTATGTTTGGTTTTGTTCTCTTTCTCCCCCTTTTAGACTGTGAGCCCACTGTTGGGTAGGGACCGTCTCTATACGTTGCCAACTTGTACTTCCCAAGCGCTTAGTACAGTGCTCTGCACACAGTAAGCGCTCAATAAATACGATTGATTGAGTGATTGGTATTTCTCAAGCACTTATGTGCCAGGCACTGTAATTAGGCTTAGAGTTGCCTCAGGTGAGACAGTCCATGTCTCACATAGGGGACACACTCTTCTAAGGGTGAGGGAGAACAGGTTTTGAATCTCCATTTTATAATTGAGGAAAGTGAACCCTGGAGAAGTTTTGTGACTTGCCCAAGGTCATACGGCAGACAAGTGGTAGGGCTGGAATGAGAACCCAGGCATCCTGCCCCCCAAGCCTGTGCTCTTTCCTCTAGGCCATGTTATTCCTCTTTAACCCACCTCCATTTCTCCTTCATCACTTCTCTTTCCCAGCTTCCACTAAAATTCAACCGATTGCACCTTCACAAACAAAACAGTAAGGGTTAAGGAAACCACAAAATATTTCTTTTGCTGTCACCACAAATTTTTTTTCGCTTGTTTGTTTTTATAAACAGCCTTTTCCTACTGTAGATACTAGGAAAGCAACTAACCTACTGAAACTGGCTTCTGTAAAGTGGAAGAAATGACTCAAAGACAAGCACCTCGGGAGGGCGGTTAATACCCTTAAAAATGGTTTCAAGTGTTCTTTACAAGACCCCTTAAAAATGATGCAACCTGCCTTTTCTGAAATTCCCTGTAACTGTCTCCCTCTGCTCAGAGTTGAATTCTAGCCCAAAGCATGACTTCAAGATCCATTGTTATAGGTGAAGTCTAGCCCAAAGCATGACTTCAAGATCCATTGTTAAAGGTGAAGTCTAGCCCATCCAATGCCTGCGGCCACTTGAAAAATTGGTGCCTAAAGCAATGTATTTACATATGCACATTCCCTTCTAAGACTTCTGTACAGCAGTCTCCAAACTACCAAGTTGTAGCATAACAAAGATCAAAGCAGGTCCCTTATTTCTTCATTATTTTCCTTGCTCTTGGATATTTACTTCCAAATTGAACTTCCCTATTCTTCAAAAAAAAAATTACAATTCCCTCAACTTAATACCGATAAAAGCTTACTTTGCCTTTCATTTCCATCTTTCACCTTTCTAGCTCCCAAGATGCAGAGAAAAATTCCCTCTGACCTTGAATTCCAAGTGTTAAAAATAATCCTTTGCTCCGCTGGTGCTTCTTTTCTCTTTTTCTGAAAATAAGCGTTCAAACTCACTCAGGGGATCCGGCTAATGATTTGACGCTGGCCTTTGGCAAGTGCCGGGAAAAGCAGAAGGGAGGCTTTGCGCAAGGAATGTCATCATCATCATCATCAATCGTATTTATTGAGTGCTTACTGTGTGCAGAGCACTGTACTAAGCACTTGGGAAGTACAAGTTGGCAACATATAGAGACAGTCCCTACCGAACAGTGGGCTCACAGTCTAAAAGGGGGAGACAGAACAAAACCAAACATACTAACAAAATAAAATAAATAGAATAGATATGCACAAGTAAAATAGAGTAATAAATATGTACAAACATATATACATATATATAGTGTCATCAACTGCCCGCACATTCCAAGAAAAATATACATGGGAACCACCATTTCAGGTGACATGCTCACCCCCATGGGGTCACCCAGTCCCTAAGCAAATGCACAACCTCTACACTTTGTAAATTTCCCAATTTATCCCCAATCTGTAATTATTATTATTATTAATATTATTAATTAATATTAAGTGACTTTGGGCATCACAACTTCTCTGTGCCTCAGTTCCCTCATCTGTAAAATGAGGATTAAGACTGTGAGCCTCCCGTGGGACACCCTGATCACCTCGTAACCTCCCCAGCGCTTAGAACAGTGCTTTGCACATATAGTAAGCGCTTAATAAATGCCATCATTAACCCAGGTCCTTCTAACTCCCACGCCTGTACTCTATCCACTAGGCCACAGTGCTTCTCAGCATGCAGCGGAGAACATATACTGATATTCTTTTGAAACCCAAGTGACTGGCTACGGGTGTTTATAGGAAAATGACTCAAAATGGTGACCTGAGGAGGCTGTCAGCTTCGACGATTTTCATTAGATTTTGATTAATGGTTTACAGAAGCCAAGCTAGCCTGTTCCTGAATTTTCAATGTGTTGGTTTGTGGAACAATCTGACAAGTCAAAGTGTGCAATTTTCTCAAAAGCCATTTATTTGTCTGCTCTGTGATTTTGGGCAAATCACTTCACTTCTCAGGGCCTCAGTTGCCGCATCTGGAAAATGGGGATTGAGATCATGAGCCTCATGAAAGACAGAGGACTGTATCCAACCTGATTACTTTGTATCTAACCCAGCGGTTAGAACGTAGCAGGTGCTTAACAAATACTAGTAAATAAAAAATTTAAGGGAAATTGATAAGACAATCAATGATTCGTTGAGCTTTTATAGTGTGCAGAGTGCTGTACTAAATGCTTAGGAGAGTACACTGAAGGCTATAGGTTCTTATCCCGGCTCCGCCACTTGTCCCGAGAAGTCTGAGTCCAACAGGATTGTTGAATTGTCCTAAGCGCTTAGTACAGTGCTCTGAACCTAGTAAATGCTCAAAAAATTACACTGTAATTACAAAATTACATAAATGAGCAGGGCCCTGATGAAAACACAACACAACTCCCAGAAGGGCCCAGCCCTGTCTCTGTGAGCAAGACCACTTTCTGGTGGGTTTTTTTTTTCTTGTATTTGTTAAGCGTTTACTATGTGCCAGGCATTATACTAAACACTGGATGGATACAAGCTAATCAGGTTGGACACAGTCCCCATCCCACATGGGGCTCACAGTCTTAATGCCCATTTTACAGATCAAGTAACTGAGGCAAAGAGAAGTGACATGGCCAGGGTCACACGGCAGACAAGGGGTAGATCTAGGATTAGAACCCAGGACCTTCTGACTTCCAGGCCCACTAGGGCCACACTGCTGCTTCTCATAAATCAATATCTTACTCTTAAAAACTCCCCAACAGGACAACAGAAATCTAGTGTATAGGGAAATATGGAACAGTAAAGTGCAATTCACAATTTCAGTTCCTCAAGCCTGTAAGCCTAATTTTTTGTGTGGTGTTTATTATGTAATTATTAGGTGCTAGATACTGTTCTAAACACTGGAATAGATACTGCTCAGATTGGACACAGTCCCTATCCCACGTGGGTCTCTCAATCTTAATCCCCATTTTACAGATAAGGGAATTTAGACACAGAAAATTTAAGTGATTTGTCCAAGGTCACACGGCAGGCAAGTGGCAGAAAGGGGATTAGAGCTCAGTTCCTCTTAACTTCCAGGTCTGTGGCTGAAGCGTCAGTCCATGCTGCTTCCTTATTGTGGGTAGGGAATGTGTCTCCCAACTCTGTTAAATTGTACTCTCCCAAGCGTTTCATATAGCACTCTGCGCACAGTAAGTGCTCAATAAAAATGAGTGATTAACAGTCAGGTCGGTTTGGGGCAGGGCACTTTGCTAACTAGAAAAGCATGTGTTCCTTCCAATTGCAGGGAAGGGAGTATTCTGCCTTTGAAAACCTCATGTCTCTAAAAAAACTTTGCCACACAAAACCATCTGGCTGCTTAGGAAATGTGCAATTATCCCTCTCCCCCTATCCTCAACCAGATATTTTACCCTGTATTCTCAGGGCACTCCGGCTCAATTTTCTAATGAATGGACAGATGTTTTTAACAGTCCCCCTTGAAACCTTAAGCCTTCTTTAGCTGTGTAAATTTCAGACTTTCCTGTTGGACTGTAGGCTCCCTGAGGGATCAGGCTTATCAACTCTGTTGTATTCTACCAAGTGACTAGGTGCTGAATATAGGCTAGACGGTCTGATCAACTTGAGATTCGATCGTTTGATAGATCATTGACTAGGAGAGGTTAGCTGGGAAAAACAAATGAATACTTGTTTATTGCCTTTCTGGTTTACCAACCAAGAAAGCCCGCTTTAAAATATGCCACCCGAAATGAGATGCGAGGCACACAGAAAAATGCGGAAAT
This sequence comes from Tachyglossus aculeatus, assembly GCF_015852505.1. Lineage (NCBI taxonomy): Eukaryota > Metazoa > Chordata > Mammalia > Monotremata > Tachyglossidae > Tachyglossus > Tachyglossus aculeatus. The sequence goes on from NC_052080.1 coordinate 835,365, forward strand.
ATTAGCAGTAATGCATGTGTCTGGCAGAGAATGCGTCCCTAAAAAACTCAAGTAACATCATCCTTGCTACAACGCATGGAATACTTGGACGTTCCTCCATAAAAAAGGCACAGTTCAATGGGTTGGAAAATCAGGCTGGAAACCCAACGATAGCCACTTTCTAACACTGCTATTTCCCCAAGGCCACAGGGCAATGCGTGAAGAACCAGGAAAGGAGCCAAAGGTCATCTGGATTGTGAACAGCAGCAGCATCCCCAGTCTTACACAGCACCTGTACATATGTATATGTTTGTACATATTTATTACTCTATTTTATTTGTGCATATCTATTCTATTTATTTTATTAGCATGTTTGGTTTTGTTCTGTCTCCCCCTTTTAGACTGTGAGCCCACTGTTGGATAGGGACTGTCTCTATATGTTGCCAACTTGTACTTCCCAAGCGCTTAGTACAGTGCTCTGCACACAGTAAGCACTCAATACGATTGATTGATTGATTGATTACACATCAACAGGGCACAAAGGACACCCCCAACTTGGCCTCCCCAGAGGAAGCTCCGTGGGAACACCAGCCATCACCCGACTCCCTCCCGGGGCAGTGCCTGCAGAGTTGCCGAAGTTAAAACAGGTGGCACAAACAGGTATGATTTTTTATTTTAATGGTATTTGTTCAGCACTTGCTATGCACCAGGCCCTATTCTAAGCCCCGGGGTAGATTCATTCACTCATTCACTCATTCAATCTCATTTACTGAGTGCTTACTGTGTGCAGAGCACTGTACTAAGTGCTTGGGAAGTACAAGTTGGCAACATATAGAGACGGTCCCTACCCAACAGTGGGCTCACAGTCTAGAATGTAATCAGGATGGCATCGCTGATCAGTCCCTGTCTCACATGGGGCTCACAGTCTCAATCCCCATTTTACAGTTGAGATAACTGAGGCACAGATTAATGAAGTGACTTGCCCATGGACCCAAAGCAGACAAGTGGTGGAGCCGGGATTAGAATCCACTGTATCCACTAAGCAACACTGCTTCTCCAGACCAGTGAAGTGACTTGCCCCATGTCACACAGCAGACAAGGGGGGGGAGCCAAGACCTAATCCTTCTCACTCCCAGGCCTGTGGTCTCTTAACAAGGTCACTTGCTGCCTTGAGGAAGCAAGAAGCTCAGGGCCAGGCCTGAGCCCTGGAGACTGGCCTAATCACTTGTCTGCTGCGTGGCCTGGGGCAAGTCACTTCACTTCTCTGTGCCTCAGTTACCTCATCTGTAAAATGGGGATTAAGACCCTGAGCCCCATGTGGGATAGGGACTGTGTCCAACCCGATTTGCTTGTATCCACCCCGATGCTTAGTATAATGCCAAAGAACTGCACACATAGTAAGTGCTTAAATACCACAATTATCATTATTATTAATATTACCTGGGGTGGCCTGGGGCTGCAAGGGAACAGGGCTGAGCGGAGCCTAGGCAAGCCTGTCTGGGGGGGTGGGGGTGCTAGGCCCAAGTAGATCCCTGCCCAGCACCAGCCCAGAACCAGTAAGCACAATCAGGAAACATCCCAGCTCTGCCAATTGCCAGCTGTGTGACTTTGGGCAAGTCACTTCACTTCTCTGGGCCTCAGTTCCCTCATCTGTAAAATGGGGATGAAGATTGTGAGCCCCCCGTGGGACAACCTGGTCACCTTGTAACCTCCCCAGCTCTTAGAACAGTGCTTTACATATACTAAGCGCTTAATAAAAGCTATCATTATTATTATTATTATGAGTTCACCAGTCACTCAAGCTAGAGCTCGAGGGACCCAGGAGGTCAGAGGTGACTGAGGACCCTGGGGAAGACATGAAGTGGCAAAACTGCATCACTGCAGCAAGGTTGGGGACACATATGTCAGGGCAGTGGTACCCAGAAGGGGAAACAGAGGGGAACCCAATAGAAGGGGTCTACCTATGAAGGAGGAGGTGGAAACATGAAGGAGGGTGGGGGGGAAAAAGGGACGATAAGGTGAAGGGCATCTAAAGAAAAGGAGAAAAAGAAAGAACAAAAGGGATGTGAAGACCTGGTGATAATTAGAAGCGATGTAGGGCTGAGGGCATCAGAGGATGGATCAGGAGGGAACTGAAGGAAGGATGATGTGGTCATGCAAAAAGGGAAGCAGCATGTCTTGGTGGAAAGAGCCTGGACTCGGGAGTCCGAGGACCTGGGTTCTAATCCGAGGTCCACCACTGGCCTGCTGTTTGACCTTGGGAAAGTCACTTCACTTTTCTGTACTTCAATTACCTCAATTACCTCATCTGAAAATGGGGAAATTGTTCCATAGGTGGAACAAGGTCCAGGTCCAATATGATAATCTTCTATCTACCCGAGTGCTTAGTACAGTGCCTGGAACATAGGAAGCACTTAAATAATAAAAAGGGGGAGCAGGGGAGTAGGACTCAATCAGTTGCATTTATTGAGTGCTTAGTGTACTAAGCACTTGAAAGAGTTCAATAGAACTGAGTTAGTAGATGCTACCTGCCATAAACTAGCTTACAGTCTAAAGTGGGAGAAAGACATTAAAATATGTTACACATAAAGACATATGTGCTGTGGGGCTGATAATACAGAGCTAAGTGCATAGGCCACGTACATGAGAGAATGACTAGGGGAAATAGGGAATTAGTTGGGAAGGGTCTCTTGGAGGAGATGTGATGTTAGGAGGGTTTCTTTGGTGGGGAGAATAGTGGTCTATTGTTTGTGAAAGGGGAGACACTGAGCCTGCTGTCGGTTAGGGACCGTCTCTATATGTTGCCAACTTGTACTTCCCAAGCGCTTAGTACAGTGCTCTGCACACAGTAAGTGCTCAATAAATATAATTGAATGAATGAATGAATGAATGAAAGGAGTTCCAGGCCAGAGGAAGGATGTGGCAAAGGGGTTGGTGATGGCGTAGATGAGACTGCGGTATAGCAAGTCGGTGAACTGGTGCGAGACGAGCATAATTTGTAGACTGGGTTGCGGTTCTAGATGATCAAAGTCAAGAAGGACTGCTTTAAAGCTGATAAGAACTTTGTGTGATAAGTGCTCAATAAAAACGATTGAATGAACGAAAGAATGTTGAGGTGGGTAACTATTGGAGGTTTTTGAAGAGTGGGGAGACATGGGATGAACATGTTTTTAGAAGAATCATCTGGCCAGCAGAGTGAAAAATGGATTGGAGAGGGGAGATTATAGGAGGCTGGGAGGTCAGAGAAGAGGCTGATGCAGTAATCACAGCAGAATAGAGTTACCTCATCTGTAAAATGGGGATGAACCCCCTGTGGGGCAACCTGATCACCTTGTATCCTCCCCAGGGCTTAGAACAGTGTCTAGCACATAGTAAGAGTTTAACAGATGCCATCTTTATTATTATTATTCTCATTTCCTACCTATTGCTAGTGGCCTGAGGGCAGTGTTCCCGTAAAGTATCTTCAATCCAGCTCTATTAGAGAAACCTCAGCAACACAACATAGCTCGATGCGCAGTAGTGAATTTTACCAGTCCTCTCACTTATCTGTCCTTTCTGAGGTCTATAAGAATCCAAAACCCATATACAGTTTTCCTAAAGACTTAAGAACTATCATTTTAGATAAAAAGGGATATTACAGTGTCGTCTTTATGTCACTTGAGGTTCATCTTCCTGTAAAGCACACCTTTAGAAAGCTTCCCATCACTCAGTGTATGCAATTCTGTTTCAGTAGATGTCTCAGAATTATCAACTGATCACAGTGTTTATCTCTAGGGATTATTCGTTTTTCTTTTTTTAAACAGTGGTACAATCTCTCCTTCCTCCCACCCCCATGGCAGATCGCACTGGGCTGATATTTACAGAAAACAGACAAATCACTGAAATGAAAGCAACTTAACTGTAACCGTTGTTCAGTGATTCAAAGGCACAGTTTGGGTTTGGAAAAAAAGGAATGAAAGAGTCAGTCAGTCAATCGTATTTATTGGGCATTTACTATGTAAAGAGCATTGTACTAAACATTTGGGAAAATGCAATATTCTAATGAACAAACATGTTTCCTGCCCACAACAAACTTACAGCCTAGAAGGGGTGACAGGCATTAATATAAGTAAATGATAGACATGTACTTAAGTGCTAGGAGGCTGGGGTGAGTAAAGGGAACCAATCGGGGTGATGCAGAGGGGAGTTGAAGAAAAGGAAAGGTGGGTTTAGTCAGGGAAGGCCTCCTGGAGGAGACGTGCCTTCAATAAGGCTGTGAAGCGGGGAGGGTAATTAACTGTCAGATACGTAGAGGGGTGAGGTAGGAGGGGGCAAGGTGGTTGACTGCTTTTAAAGGCAGTGGTGAGGAGTTTCTGTGTGAAGTGGTGGGCAACCACTGGAGCTGCTTGAGGAGTGAGGAAACGTGGCCTGAATGAGTCCAAGGACTATCTTTGGGGCACAGGGCCATGGTGGTGGGGGTACCACCTCTTGGGACCCGAGAGAAGGCTCAGCAAGCACCAAGATTCACAGGCCTAACTGGACTGGAAGCTCACTGTAGAGAGGGAATGTGTCTGCTATACTGTTGTGTTGTATTCTCCCAAGCACTTAGTACAGTACTCTCGCACACAAAGTGCTCAATAAATACAACTGATTGACTGATTTGGGCCCATTGGCCACAGCTCTCCTTGGTTTGGGTTTTCCCAGGATTCACAGTTAGGGGATACATACTCTCTTGACCTGCAAGAAGAATAAACCTCAGTGGAATCCACTTAAATCTTGAAGGCCGGGGGGCGGGCTCCTGTACCTATCACTGTATAATAATAATAATAACAATAATAATAATAATAATGGTATTTGTTAAGCGCTTACTATGTGTAAAGCACTGTTCTAAGCACTGGGGTGGTTACAAGGTGATCGGGTTGTCCCACAGGTGGCTCACAGTTTTAATGCCCATTTTACAGATGAGGTAACTGAGGCCCAGAGAAGTTAAGTGACTTGCCCAAAGTCACAGAGCTGACAGTTGGCGGAGCCAGGATTTGAACTCATGACCTCTGACTCCAAAGCCTGTGCTCTTTCCACTGAGCCACGCTGCTTCATGTATATGATAGGATAGCACGGATCAAACTACCACTTTTAAAGTAGGTAATGAAGATTAACAAGGTAAACTCACCTCTGAAGTGGGCTCCCTGTGGGCAGGGAATGAGTCTGTTATACTGTACTGTCCAAGTGCTCAGTACTGTGCTCTGTGCACAGTAAGCGCTCAATAAAGATGATTGAATGACTGCCTAACTAGGGGTACAGTGCAAAAAGGTCTGGCGGTGGGGGGGGGGGGGTAAGTGAATTACCTGAGGTCACAGAACAGACAAGTGGTGGAGCTGGGATGAGAACCCAGGTGCTTCTGACTTCCATATGGGGGAAGCAAACTTTCTTTTTCTAACAGATAATGCAAGTCAGATGAGGACTACATTTTAGGCAGGAAGCAGTAGCAGTCTGAATGAATATCCGGAGAGGTCACTGTTTAATGTCTCATCTGATGTGAAGTCTGCAGCGTCAGCAGACCAAACGTGTCCAGATGGTGGAATGGTAGCAAAGTTATTACAGATCTTATCAACACAGTTGCTTAGATGGCAGCATCCACAAAGTCGTCTAATGGCTGTGAGAATCTTTCCCAGTTCCTCAGAGGTCAGGAACAAGCAGCGTGGCTTAGTGGAAAGTGCAAAGGCCCGTGAGTCAGAGGACCTGGGTTCCAATTCCGTTCTTTCAATTGCCTGCTCTGTGACCCTGGACAAGTCGCTTCACTTCCTCTGTGTCTCAGTTACTTTCTCTGTAAAATGTGGATGCAGTACCTTTTCTCCCTCCTCCTTGTATTGGGTCCCACCTGACTCCAGTGCTTAGAACAGTGCTTGACACATAGTAAGTGCTTAACAAATATTTTTTAAAAGCAGTTACATAGTGTTGAAAATGTGTCCTTTTCTTCTCAGTTCAGCTATCAAGGAATCAGAAACATTGCAAGTAGGGGAAATGGTGGAGTTTAAGAACAGGTGCTTATGTACTCTGGGCGTGAAGAGGAGGAGGGAGTGCGTGGCCAGAAGGAGGACCTGAGAAAGGGTTTGCTGGCAAGAGAGATATGATTGATTGATTGATTGATTGATTGAAGAGAGATGAGATCGAGGCCCAGTGGGTAGGTCAGAGAAGTCTGAGATGGAAAGGGTAGAGAGATTTGTTGCTATCATAATGAGGCATTTTGTCATACGGAAAAACAGCTAGGATACAGCAGACTTTGAGATGGGCCTTTCCAGCGTCTTAAAAGTTAATAATAATAGTAGCATTAATTAAGCACTTACTATGTGCAAAGCACTGTTCTAAGCACTGGGGAGGTTACAAGCTGATGAGGTTGTCCCACAGGAGTCTCACAATACTAATCCCCATTTTACAGATGAGGTAACTGGGGCCCGGAGAAGGTAAGTGACTTGCCCAAAGTCACACAGCTGACAGGTGGCGGAACCGGGATTTGAACCCATGACCTCTGACTCCAAGCTCGTGCTCTTTCCATTGAGCCACGCTGCTTCTCCATTGCCAGCAAAGGAAATGGGACCCACTGCCACCAACCCCCCCAAATCCTCAATTTGCGTTACTGTTTCTATTTCTGCAAATATAAAAATTTACAGCTGGCATCTCTTCTGACATCAGAGCAATTGAGCTTTGTCTGAGGATGTGAGAAGAGGGAATATTCACACCCTGATAGTCATCAAGAGCGGCAATACCCCAGTATGTGAACAGATAGCAAACACTCTAAATAGTTCTATGCAAAGACTTGTCCTAAACAAAGCTGAAGGAAAAGTGCCCTCGGGGAAGTGATGTGGTAATTTTATGGAATTGTATTTTAGACATCAAACTGATGCAAAGTGCATACAATTTGTTGTCTCCTGCAGACTTTTTTTGTACACAAAAACTAGAGTGCCTTAAAACCAACTGAGCAAATTGTATGCTCTACACTAAATATTCTACTTTGAATACTTGCCAAAACCTAGCCCGTTTTCCTTGTCACCCCTCAGACAATGCAACAGCAGGTTTCACTGCAACACAACATCGAACCAAATCTATGCCTTGGTTCAAAGAAACAAGACTTCTAAGCCGCAAGAAGTCCAACAGTGAACTTTAAAAAAAAAAAAAAAAAGATATTTGTTAAGTGCTATGTACGTGACAAGCAGTTGACTAAAAGCTGGGGTAAATATGAGGTAATCAGACTGGGCACAGTCCAGGCCCCTCATAAGGCTCACCGTTAATCCCCATTTTACAGATGAGGTTACAGAGGCACAGACAAGTGACTTGCCCAAGTTCACACAACAGTGACTGGAGGAGCAAGGGTTAGAATTTGTAACTGTGAATGTCCCATAGGGCCACTCTGCATTCATGAGACAATTCCTACAACATAAAATCACAAACCCATTTTCAGATGGAAACGTTGGCTAACTGCAGACAGAAACGGTCCTTTTCTCTTCCTTTTACTTACTCCCTCGCTGTGGATCAATGAGTTTCCAACACAAAGGATGAGGGGAACGGGATTTTGCAACAAAGAGGCACCCACATGCTTCATGGTATATTTATTCATTCAATCACATTTATTGAGCGTTTACTGTGTGCAGAGCACCGTACTAAACACTTGGGAAAGTACAGAGCAACATTCATTCATTCAATTGTATTTATTGAGAAGCAGCGTGGCTCAGTGGAAACAACACGGGCTTTGGAGTCAGAGATCATGGGTTGGAATCCCAACTCTGCCACATGTCTGCTGTGTGACCTTGGGCAAGTCACTTAACTTCTCTGAGCCTCAGTTACCTCATCTGTAAAATGGGGATTAAGACTGGGACCCCCACGTGGGACAACTTGATCACCTTGTATCCCCCGCAGTGCTTACAACAGTGCTTTGCACATAGTAAGTGCTTAAATGGCATCATCATTATTATTATTATTGAGCACTTACTGTGTGCACAGAACTGTACTAAACACTTGGGAAAGTACTGTGCAACATTCATTCATTCAATGGTATTTATTGAGCACTTACTGTGTGCAAAGCACTGTACTAAGCGCTTGGGAAGTACAAGTTGGCAACACACGGCGACGGTCCCTACCCAACAACGGGCTCAAATTCCCTGCCCAATCGAGTTCACAGTCTAGAGTAGGGGAGACAGCCATGAATGCAAGTAAATAAAATTACAGATGTGTATACATAAGTGCTATGGGGCTGGGACAAGGGGAAGAGCAAAGGGATAAATAAAATGACAGATATGTACATAAGTCCTGTGGGGTTGGGGGGGAAACAAAGGGAAGAAGCAGGAGGGAGACGAGGTGCTGAAATATATGGAATGATCAAACGGATATTCCCACAAGGTCCATGGGAGTTGACTGGAATAACATAGTTCTATTTATATTAATGACTGTTTTCTTGTTTTGATGTCTGTCTTCCCCTTTCTAGACTGTAAACCCGGTGTGGGCAGGGATTGCCACTACTGCTGACTTTCCAAGGGCTTAGACCAGTGCTCTGCACACTAAGCGCTCAGTACGTACGACTGAATGAATGGATGGCTCGAGGAAATGTCTGGAGTATTAGACAATGAGTCCTGGAAAAGGTGGCAGCTCAGGAGACTTGGGAGGTGGGGAGGCTGGTGGTTTGGTAGATTTAAAAGGAGACAGAAGCCTAGAAAGGCAGGAGGTGTGAGCAGAAGCTGTGTGCCTCTGTGTTTAGAGCTTGGGCCTGGAAATCAGAAGGACCTGGATTCCAATCCCGGCTCTGTCCCTTGTCTGCTATGTGACCTTGGACCAGTCACTTCACTTCTCTGGGCCTCAGTTCCCTCATCTGTGAGATGGGGATTAAGACTGTGAGTCCTATCGATGAGTCCCAACCTGATTAACTTTTATCTACCCCAGTGCTTAGAACAGTGCTTTGCACACAGTGAGCACTTAAAATACCATAAAAAAACAGAGGCATGACCCGGAACGTCAGTTTGTGAGGAGGAAGAGTGCAAGCTGGGCAGCAGTGGGAGAGGAGGGTGGGTACGTCTGAAGAAAGTGGGGCAGCGCACCAAAGATGATAGGTATTTTAGGAAGAAGATCCAGGAGAGGTTTGATCAGGCAGACTTTGGAAGGGCTGGGCTTGCAGGCTGAGTGAGGGAGATTTAATCAGTCAATCGATCCTATTTATCAAGCACTTACTATGCGGAGAGGACTCTATTAAGTGCTTGGGAGAGCACAATCTAACAGAGTTGGTAGACTTGTTCAAGCGCTTAGTACAGTGTTCTGCACACAATAACTGCTCAATAAATACAACTGAATGAATGAACAAGGAACTTACAGTCTAGAGAATGGAAAGCAAAGTACAGTCATCACACCTGATAAGAGCTATCGCACCTGATGAGAAGTGTCACCTTTGGGTGAGTTTTGGGCCTCCAATCATTCAATCATATTTATTGAGCACCTGTGTGCAAAGCACTGTACATCCCAGCCCATCTCTCTTGGAGCTGTTGTTTGGGGTTAGGGGGGTGGGGACTGGGCAGGGAGAGACAGACATGTGACCTGGGTTCTAATCCCAGCTTCGCCATTTATCTGCTCAGTGACACTGGCCAAGCCACTTCACTCCTCTGTGCCTCAGTTACCTCATCTGTAAAATGAGGCCTGGGAGCCCCGGGTCATACATGGGCTGTGTCCACACTGATTAGTTATATTTACCCCAGCACTTAGTACAATGCCTGGCACATACTAAGCACTTAAATAGGAAAGCAGCATAGTAGAGTGGTTGGAGCATGGGCCTGCGAGTCAAAAGGACACGGGTTCTAATCCCTGCTCCATCACTTGTCTGCTGTGTGACCCTGGGCAAGCCATTTCACTTCTCCAGGCCTCAAGTGGCTCATCTGTTAAACGGGGATTAAGACTGCGAACCCTATGTGAGACAGGGATTGGGTCCAACCCAATTTGCCTGGATTCCCCCCTCACAATGCTTAGTACAGTACCTGGCATATAGGAAGCACTCAATACCACAATTAAGCAAATACCATAAAAGAAGCTAGACCCATCTCATGACATTTCTAGGTTGTCTCCCATTTTTATTTCTTCCCAAACCCACTGATTCCTTGCCTAACAGTTCGATTTCTTTTCTCCGCACCCCTATTGCGCACCAGATCCCTCAGTTCCACAACTCCCCAAGGCTCCTAGTAAGGAAGTTACCAGGAGTTGCTGCAACAAACCCAATTTTGAGTAGTTCAGAGTGGGATTTCATACTCCAGTGGCAGAAGGTTTGAATTATCGTTTTCAGTGTAAAACTTTAAGCAAATAGCAGCACTGCTGTATATTAAGTAGAAAGACAAATCGCTGAGACACTAGGCTTCTCTGGAAGATGTATTTGCATTTCTTGTTCTCTAAATGGACAGAGTGAGTGGGCATATCTAAATGGAGACAATATTGTTCCACATTTGGAAATGGAGACATGTTTTCACCATTTGTTGAGGACGATGAATATTCCGTAACGATGCAAGTGTCATTTATAAGCTGGAAATTTGTGAAATCCTTGAATGAAAGAAAAATAATTCATGACGCTGGCAGGAAACATCTACTCTTGGGGATTTTTAAAGAATAAAATGGATCTCAAAATGCTGTTCTTCATTCCAGTGCATTTTTTCACTAAAATAAGATGGCCATTTGATTTCATTTCCTCCTAGCATTTTAAAACCAAAAAAAATAATAAAATCACAAGTGAAGCCATTTTTCTATTAATCCTATTGTTTTAGCACTGTATAAATGAAGCTCATTTCCTGGCTAAATCCAAAAGCAAGTCTCCCCCCTTCCCAAGCCTTTCTGCTCCATCCATCCAACTGTACAGCCCCACCAGAGGGAATCAGAGTTTCACACCTTTAGGAGAGTGGGTTTTTTTTTGTTACTATGTGCTAGGCACCGTACTAAGCTCTGGAGTAGATACAATCCAATGGGGTAAGACACAGTCCCTGACCCACATGGGGCCCACAGTCTTAATCCCCATTTTCCAGATGAGGGAATGGAGGCCCAGAGAAGTGAAATGACTTTGTCCCAGGTCACACAGCAGACAAGTGGCAGAGCCAGGATTAAAACGCAGGTCCTGGGTGCTCTCTCCACTAGACCATGCTGCTTCTCTGTTTCAGTGAGGATGTTGGTCAACACAACAATCCCGAACACCCCACAGTCCTCCTGGCTCCCCAAAGGGCCACATCTGGTGAAATCCAATGTTGGGGGGGGTCAACCACACGGGAGGGATCGTCAGTCCCTCACTGCTCTCCTCGGTCACGCGTAATTGCGGCCGTGGGACCGCACCAGTGGGACTTGCTCCCATTATTCATCCCCCCTCCCAGCCCCAAACCACTTATAAGTTTGTTTATAGGGAAGCAGCGTGGCTCAGTGGAAAGAGCCCCGGCTTTGGAGTCAGAGATCAGGGGTTCAAATCCCAGCTCCGCCAATTGTCAGCTGTGTGACTTTGGGTAAGTCATTTCACTTTTCTGGGCCTCCATTCCCTCATCTGGAAAATGTGGATTAAGACTGTGAGCCCCACATGGGACAACCTGATCACCTTGTAACCTCCTCACTGCTTAGAACAGTGCTTTGCACATAGTAAGCACTTAATAAATGCCATTATTATGATGTTATATTAATGTGTTGCCCCCACTGGACTCTCAGCTAGTTGTGAGCAGGGGATGTGTCTGCATCTGTTACAGTGTACTCTCCCAAACACTTATGACAGTACTTTGCACACAGTGAGCACTCAATAAACATGACTGAATGAACGAAATGGGGACGCCGTCTCCGAGCAAGACCAGCATCTGTACCCAAAGCCCTGTACCAAAGCCCAGCTCTTAGAACAGTGCTTGGCACATAGTAAGCACTTAGTAAATACCATTATAACTATTGTTAGAGAAGCAGCAAGGCACAGCGGATAGAGCATGGGCCTGGGACTCAGAAGGTCATGGGTTCTAATCCCAGCTCCACCACTTATCTGCTGTGTGACCTGGGGCAAGTCACTTCACTGGGCCTCAGTTACCTCAACTGTAAAATGGGGATTGAGACTGTGAACGCCACGTGGGACAGGGACTGTGTCCAACCTGATTTGCTTATATCCATCCCAGCACTTAGTACAGTGCCTGGCACATAGTTAAGCGCTTAATAGATGCCATTATTATTAACAAATACCATAATTATTATTATTTTACTATTATTGTGCCACGGACCTCGGCGGAGAGGAAAAGGCTTCTGCTTATTGCTGTCCACAAGACAGAGGCATCAATGGAAAACAGGAACGAGCCCCAAATTCTCATTATCCTATCCACCAACCAACCAGTCGAGTCAATAAAAACTGGCATTTACTTCCAGGTTCCCTGTAAAGCGCACGCATGGCTGGACCACTACCCGCTCATAGGGGAATGAGAGGGAAGAAGTCTGTCTGTCATCCAGCAAGCATTTATGAAGGAGCCACCTATAATGGAGCAATCCCCCCCTAAATCCTTATTTGGGACTTGTAAGATATATTTCTCTTTACCTATTATATAAAAGCAAAGATAAATAGACTGTAGGACAGCCCCGTAACTTGAAAATGTCCTAACAAATTTGCATTCTTGTTTAAAGAAAATTGCATTCAGTGTGGCAATCTTTATTCTGAATTTCAAAACCCCAGCTACTTGACAAAATTGAGACATTAATCCCTGGAAGGGTTTCTTTAACAGAGCTGACACCGAACAATATTTCACACCGTGGAAAACCGATAAGCGAATTGTATCAGTACCTGTAGGGTTTATTTTCATGCGTATTGCTCTGTTTCACCTAACAAAACACTCAAGAGCTTTACTAGTTGAGAGTGAATATTGACCTCTAATGAAATTAATATCTGACCTATTCATCTAAACAACCAAAAATGCCCCTTTGCAATTCAAACAAAAACATTTGCAGTTTTTATTGCTTTGGTTAGCTATCCCTAAAGCTGTCTACTTCATGTGAACATTAGGCTATGACAAAGTGACAGAGATATTTCCTTCAAAACAATGAGCCATTGGTTTCCCACTACCTCTGTTAGAGTTGTAAAGATTCACTCCCTTGTTAAAAGAGAACCAGAATTAAAAACAAGAAAATCCAAAGGACCAGATGAAACATATAACACAACTGTGGAATAATTCAGCCAACACCAGTAAGTAGGAAATACAACTGGGATGCTAATTTGTTTCCTCTCCACTGTACGTCAGTCTTGATGCAAAATCAACCCTAGTTAAATCCTCTGAAAATGGAACATAAAAAAAGTACCTCAAAGATTTGAACCAAGAAGGAACGTTACAGAGAGCCTCATCAATCATGAAAATGAGATCCTTAATAATATACTCATAGTTTGTGTATTAATAAGAGAGCATGGCTTAAGATTACCCACTAAGAAACTTGCTCAACAAAAGCATAATGATTGTGATATTTGTTAAGTCCATACCATATGATAAGCACTGTACTAAGTGCTTGGGTACATGCAAGATGATCAGATCCCTGAGGGGCTGCTCACAATCTAAGTAGGAGGGAGAACAGATCTGTTCTCTGCACGTGTACATGTGCGTGTGCGCGCACACACACACACACACACACACACACAGAGCAACCAGTCCTCCCCCACAAAATCTCACTCCCTGGTAGAGACACACTTTTCTCTCAAATTCCTCCACTGACCTGGAAGAAACAAAGAGGCCACCGACCAATTTGGGGGTCCAGAATGGTGGTGCATGAATCTGGGGAGTATTAACCTGTGCAGGAAGTTGGCTCTGAAAAAAAAAAAAAATACATTCTGGAAATCCTAAACTAATCCCTTTATCTTCCGAGGAAGACTCACTCCTGAAATTCATTCTAAGTCTCCATTTGCGAATTAATATGGAGCAGTTGGCTTCCGTGGCTTTGGGACGAGGAAATGAACGTTCATCTTTTTCACACTACTCAAAAAAAATATTCACCTTATTCCTGTCTATATCATTTTCAGTATAGATGTGATTCTTTCAGAGGTTTAAACGATGTCTTTTTAATAGGTGAAGTGACAATCATTCCAGGAGCCAAATGCCAAAATCTCTGCCTGGCATACCTTTGGTTAGACATTCTTTTAGTTTATTTAAAGTATTAATCATAGTTTTTCCGTTTTGCCGGTTATCTGAACACCAAAACCACACTCCGAGTCCATGAATGGATTTACCCAAGATTCGTGTTCCACTGGATTTAGCACTGGGTGGTAGGTACTTAGTCATTTTTGGCAAAAAGCCTTGGATTTCTTTTTTCTTCCTCATCATTTGCTGTTTGATCAAACGGTTACATTGTGTCAGGAACTCTGCTAACATTCCCACCCAATTTATCCCTGTCTTGTACATTTTGCGATAAGGGACGCTACCTATTTAATAAGCCTTATTAAAAACAGGGATGAAAATCCCTGCTACCCCTCCACATTTGACTGTGAGCCCCTTGTGGGAAAGGGACTGTGTCCGATGGTATTACGTTATCTCAGAGAACTCTCTGCACACTACAAGGTGAGAGTCAGGCTTATGCAATATAACCAAAATCATTATCATTATTATCTTTATTACCGAAGTAGAAGGAGAGTTCTGTCCTGAGCTAAGCAGGAAATCAAATTCAGAGGTTTCACCCTTTCTGTCCATTTGATACATAGTTCCGAGCTACCCAATCAGATGGAGAGGGTTGGGAAATAGCATGGATTGTAAACAGAAGAGGAATGGGCAGAAATGGACTGGATCAAAGGTAACGGAGTTAAAGGGTAACAATGCTAATGTCCGTAATGTGTTCACAGAAGAGAAATAGAGGAGACAGAAAAAGGTGGTCGGTTTGCATTAACCCGCAACAGGTAGCATTATGCAGGTGAGGGACAAATAGAAAAAAAAAAAAAATCAAATGAATGGCTGAAACGCACTTTGACTAAGAATGATGCCATACAAAACCATGTGGGAAAAAATGAGAGGTGAAAATCACAGGAAAATGGAACAAAGCTAAAATGCCCCTGGAAGACCTGCAGAAGAATTTCTAGCCATGGCACCGTGGAAAGAGCAAGGGCTTTGCAGTTAGAGTTCGTGGGTTCAAATCCCAGCTCTGCCAATTGCCAGCTGTGTGACCCTGGGCAAGTCATTTAACATCTTGTTGTCAACTTGTACTGTGGCCAACTTGTACTTGTTGCCAACTTGTACTTCCCAAGTGCTTAGTACAGTGCTCTGCACACAGTAAGTGCTCAATAAATACAATTGAATGAATGAATCTCTGTGCCTCAGTTCCCTCATCTGTAAAATGGGGATTAAGACTGCAAGGCCCCCGTGGGACAACCTGATCACCTTGTAAGCTCCGCAGTGCTTAGAACAGAGCTTTTGCACACAGTAAGCACTTAATAAATGCTATTATTATTATTATTATTATTATTAGTGAAGTAACTCCACTAAATTCGAGCTGTCACCTCCGGGAGGGACTCAGAGGCCCCTGGAGCCCCAGCTCACCCACCCTAGGAAAAGGACTCCAGGAAAACAATGGCACTCACGTCCAGATGATGGGTTTGGGGAGTTTTGACGGCTGAAGCCTGAGGACCCCGACTGTCATTCAATGGTATTGAGCTCTTACTATGTGCAGAAAACTGTCCTAGCCGCTTCTACCGTACTTGTCTACAACGTCATGTGCTCTGAAGCAGGGCGAGTTCAGGAGCAAATTGATGGCTTGTTAGTTTAGCTCGGCAGCCTGGGGTGGAGGAAACTGGACAAGATCTGCCCAGGGAAACAGGATTGTCACCACGAACCGAGGGCTTGAATTTCATGCCCGAAACTGAACTGTTTCTTCCCAGGCTCCTAGTGACAGTGAGGGCAGCCCCCACACGTGTGCCTGAATGACCAACTGACGTGGATTTATTGTTGAAAATAATGAAAAGCACTAAAACATCAAAAGACTTGGCTTCGAGAGGATCTTGTCCTTTTCCTGTCCGTTTCCAGGGCCGCTCGAAATCTGGCTCTGTTTTTCTTAATTGCCTGGGCCAAAAAAACAGGGACTCCAAAAACTGTCAGGGAGAGACTAAACCAAGAGAAATGATCGTGGCAGAGGGCCAACTGGGAACTGCGAGAGTACGCTGCGTGGCCTGGTATGTAACATCTGAGTTAATGATTTAGTTGAAGAAGTAATATAATATGACAATGAAATTTGTAGAGGATATTAAATTGGAGATCAAAAACCAGAGATAAAAGCAAATGTAGTGTCACTGATTAGAAAAGAATATTGTTTTTCAAGGGCAAGAAATCTTAGGAAAAGATTTTGGGAAGAGATTGAAAGAGACATGTTCAAAAGACTGTAGGCCTCTACAGTCCAATTTTTAGCAGGCAAAGAAGTGAATTTCTATTTTTAGGTGCAAGGTTTTCATGGAAAAGTCTGAGCTGTTTCCCTTTACATCCCTAATGGTGTGTAATTAAATAATGTGTACACCTAATAATAATAATACTGTAATTTGCAAAGAACTTTTTCCAATGTGATTTTTCCCAGAGCATTTCCATTGAGATGATCTCGTTTTATCCTCACGATATCCTTGGGCAGCAAATAGGCTAACCCCATTTTACAGACGAAGAAACGGAGGCCCAGAGAGGTTAACTGTCCTGTCCCAGGGTCAGGTAGCTGAGTAACAGCCAACCAAGACAAACAGCATAAAATTTCAACAAGATTTGCTTTCCTTCTGCCCACCGAGACCCACATAAATGTCTTTCTGTACAAAGCCATTAATATATCCAAAGACATCATACAGTGGGAATGTGGCGCTATCGACTCCTACTACATTAGACAAATGGATTCATACAGTGGAAATGTAGCACTATCGACTCCTACTACGTTAGACAAATGGATTCATTTCTGATAGGCATTTTAGCAAACCTCCTTCCTAGCCTGCTGAATATTCACACTTCCCTCCCTCCCTAGTGCAAACTATTTTGATGCTTCCTGCTTTTCCCATTTCCCTTTGGCTTCATAGATTGGCACCGTGACAGAGGGGTCACTGCAAGGAAAGAAAGAATCATCTAGTAGAAAAGCCTAGGACTACAAATTCATTCTGGCTTTTTTTGGGGGGGTTATGATATTCATTAAGCGCTTACTATGTTCCAACCACTGTGCGATGCACTTGGGCAGATAGAAGATGATAAGCACCACACTGGGCTCACAGCCTAAGTAGGAGGGAGAACAGGTACTGAATCCCTATTTTGCAGTTGAGGAAACTGAGGCACAGAGAAGTGTGTTAAGGGGCTTACCCAGCATCACAAAGTAGGCAAATGGTGGAGCAGGGATTAGACCTCAGGTCCTCTGGCTCCCAGGGCCATGCTCTACCCATTAGGTCATGCTGCTTCTCACTAATAAATTAATGATGGCATTTGTTATGTGCTTACTTACAAGCACTGTTCTCAAAGCTGGGGTAGAAACAAAGTAATCAGGTTGTCCCATGTAGAGCTCACAGGTTTCATCCCCATTTTACATATGAGGTAACTGAGGCACAGAGAAGTTTATAAACTAGCCCAAAGTCATGCAGCTGACAAGTGGCAGAGGCGGGAAAGACCACTCTGTCCCTGGTGCAGCCTGGAATCGTGGGCATACTTATTTGCTGCTGGCCTCAGCATTCACAACTGGAAAATGGGTTCTAATCCCAGCTCCTCCACCGGTCCACTATGTGACCTTGGTCAAGTCACTTCACTTCTCTGTGCTTCAATTATCTCATCTGCAAAATGGGGATAAAGACTGTGAGCCCCATATGGGGCAGAGACTGTTTTCCAACCTGATTATCTTGAATCTACTCCAGTGCTTAGTATAGTGCCTGGCACACAGCGCTTAAATTATTATTACTATTACCATCAATTGTTGTCAAGTCATTTCTGATTCATAGTGACTCTATGGATATATTTTCTCCAAAATGTCCTGTCTTCTGTCATGATCCGTAACCTTTCTAACGGTTCTTCTGTTATCGTTATTATGGTTTCTATCCAGCTAGATCCACATTTTCCCTGGCATTAGTGGTGCCTTCTCCAGAGAATTAGTCCTCCTATGAATCAATGCCGTACCATGGCAGGAGAGTGCACACATGCCAATGAAGCTTAAAGCTAGGCCACTGAGAGATACTCGCCAGCTAGGGTTATCCATAATGCAAAGGTCTAAGATGAAGCGTCAAGGTTGAGTCACCTGTGCTGGGCAGCAGTGGCATGGGAAAAGTCAAAGGAAGATGATCAAGTGATCAAAATGTTGACCAAAGACAACAGCAGAGAATCAAGTTTTCGCTGCACAAAGAAGGCAATGGTAAACCACTTCTGTATTTTTACCAAGAAATCTCTATGGTTACACATACCAGAATGCGTAACAAATACCACAATAATTATTATAGGCGACATCCTAGCCATCAGCGATAGGGCATGCAATGCTTCAGTAAAAAACCATCATCACACGTGCAAGGGATGGAAGGCCTTGTGCACCCTCTAGACTGTAAGCCCCATGTGGGCAGGGGCTGTCCCTATTGATGAATTGTTCTTTTCAAGCGCTTAGTAGAGTGCTCTGCACAGAGTAAGCACTCAATAAATAAGATTGAATGTGTGGGGCATCAGTCTCAACAGCATGTGGACCCATCCAGAAAAGTCTCTCCATCACCCAGACTCCTGGGCAGGACAAGACAGTGCTCCCCAGAAGCCAGCAAATCCAGAAAGTGAAGGTCAGCCCTGATCCACTCTGAGCTACAAATATCGCTTAGCAGGCTTCACTTGCAGATCTGGACACAAAAAGGCAAAGAGACAGTCCCTTTCGCATGGGAGAACTTCTTCAGTCTTCACCTACACACAGTCTCTTCTAAGTTGCAGCTCCAAGCCTACCTCCTCCAGAAAGCTTCCCCTCATTAACACCTGACAAACTCCAAAGACAATCCTTCCCTTCAGATAAGTCTTAGATTGTAAGGTAAGGCTAGATAAGAAACCTAAACCAAATCATCTCAAAATGAAGTCAGCAACTACCTGAAGCTCTTGAGCAAAGCTAAAAAACCACCTAAAGAAGTTTACAGTCAAGAGTTCCACTCCAAAGCAACTGGGCACTGTACTAAGTGCTGGAGTGTATACCCAGTCCCTGTCATTCATTCATTCATTCAATCGTATTTATTGAGTGCTTACTGTGTGCAGAGCACTGTACTAAGCACTTGGGAAGTACAAGTTGCCAACATATAGAGACAGTCCCTACCCAACAGTGGGCTCACAGTCTAGAAGCCCACACGGGGCTCACAGTCTCAATCCCCATTTTATAGATGAGGTAACAGGCACAGAGAGGTGAAGTGACTTTACCAAAGTCACACAGCAGACAAGCGGCAGAGCTGGGATTAGAACCCACGACCTTCTAACTCCCAAGCCCATGTTCTATTAGCTATGCCATGCTGCTTCTCAAGTACCTTTATTACTTTAACCTCACACTGACATAATTCAACATGATAATGAACAGTAATTGGCTTGTAAACCAACAACTCAGATGTTACATCTCTTGGGCACAGAGAGAAAGTTACAGCCCTGTCCATTTGAGTTCCCACCGGGACCGTCCCTTCCCACAGAGAATATCTTACCGGTGAGCCATAGGCATGGAGCAATGTCGTCCACAATAGGCCAAATGACCTAGCAGGCAATAATCCAACTTTCTTCGAATTAACAGATTTCCCAATCTGTATTTCTCAACTGAGTAGCTTATACAATTTTTTTTGACGAATTGAGCTTTTCATTTGGAGGGTCTGAGGGATGGCAAAAAGGCTTTTATTTTAAGGAGCCTAAGCCATTAAACTCCAAATTAGCCCAAGGAGGAAGTTATTTCTTCCCTAATTGCTTTCTGGAGAGATTTTCTACTCTAAACTAGAAACTCATAGAAAAAAACAAAGAACAAGTCGACTGGTAAAAAGCAAACCCATTTACAGACTGATAAACTACCTTTCCGTGTCCAATAGCTACAACCACGGAAAAGAATGCACTCGAGATTATAAGTACCAGTGATGAGCCTCAAGATGGAGTATTAATACCAAAGATTACATCAAAACAGTGATCTCTCAGGCTTTCAATTCTGATGAACCATCAAGGCACTAAACTGTACTTAATCCAGTTTGCACCCAGCTCTTAATAGAGCGAGAGCGAAATAAGTGCCTCCTCCTCAACTTTCATCTGTAACCCCGGGGTGGACAGAGTTCAATCAGAGCTGGTTGGACTCAGCCCTTATCTGGTGCCCAGGGAAGAGCCTTGACTACTAAGACTCCCAGGCAGTCTCTGAGGCAGCCCCGGGAATCGGTCGGGATGGCATGGGACCCGTCTGTTCGGGAAGTCCGAACTCTCTCCGCTCCTCCCGTCTGCCCTCGGAGAAGGCCTGCGTGAGGTGGAGAGTTGCCTCCATAGAGCACAGGCCTGGAGTCCAAAGGACCTCGTTTCTAATCTCTGCTGCGCTATTTGTCCGGCTGTGGGAGGTTGGGCAAATCACTGCTTCTCTGTGCCTCAGATACCTCATTAAGATTAAGACTGTGAACCCTATGTGGGACAGGGACTGTGTCTAACCTGAATAGCTTGTATCCACCCCAGCACTTACTACAGTGCCTGGCACCCTTCTCTCCAAGGTTCTCCGGCCCAGCCCGCACCCTTCGCTCCTCTGCCGCTAACCTCCTCACTGTACCTCATTCTCGCCCGTCCCGCTGTCGAGCACCAGACCACATCCTCCCCCTGGCCCGGGATGCCATCCCTCCACATATCTGCCAAGCTAGCTCTCTTCCTCCCTTCAAAGCCCTACTGAGAGCTCACCTCCTCCAAGAGGCCTTCCCAGACTGAGCCCCCCTTTTCCTCTCCTCCTCCTCATCCCCCCGTCCTACCTCCTTCCCCCCCCCACAGCACCTGTATATGTTTGTGCAGATTTATTACTCTATTTATTTTACTTCTACATATTTACTATTCTATTTATTTTATTAATGATGTGCATATAGCTATAATTCTATTTATTCTGATGGTATTGACACCTGTCTACTTGTTTTGTTGTCTCCCCCTTCTAGACTGTGAGTCCGTTGTTGGGTAGGGACCGTCTCTATATGTTACCAACTCGTACTTCCCAAGCACTTAGTACAGTGCTCTGCACACAGTAAGCGCTCAATAAATACGACTGAATGAATGAATGGAAGTACTGAAATACCTCCCATACACCCATTACAATAAAGCCAGTTGGTTCAACCATCAGTTTGAGCTTTCTGGAAAACACTTTCCACATCATCTGCAGCCCAGAATTACCTAGGTAAGGCCAGGTGACATGGCGGCATCAGGATTCGTTGTACACTCCCAAGCGCTTAAAACAGTGCTGTGAACACAGTAAGCGCTCAATAAATATGACTGATTCTTCCTTCTGCAGGAAAAACAGGCTCAGACCTCTGTAGGAAGGCACACTACACATATCCCCTTCAAAGGGGAGAATCAAGCTCAGCAAGAAGTTGTTGGTGAACAATGTCGTGAACCATAAAAATCAGGACCTAAATGACCCAGAGCAGCTATCCAAATTGCAATTTATTCCCGACTCGATTCTAACAGGTTCACTAAGTGAAATTATCCTCTTTTTTCAACCAATTTTCACAGTGCAGTGGGTTCCCCCCACCCCCCCGCGTTAAAAGGGAATTGAAACTAAGAGTCCACGGGACATATGTGACTCGAGAGCAGAAGAGGTACAGGGACACCAGCATGCAAAAAGATAAAAATAATATATGCATTTCATTAACTGGCACTGTTCTCTGAAAATACAGTCTAGAAAAGAGGAGAAAATTACCGTAGGAAAAGAAATGACCTACATCTACTTGCAAATTCAGTCCGTGAAAAATCGCAGACTTTTCACGGTATTGAAACATGGAGCTTAATTAGAAAAACACAACAGGGAGGGCAAGGTGTGAGTCAGCCTAATTTAAGTATGACTTAGAAGTGTAAATCAGGATGGCTTGTAAAACTTTCATGTAATGGCCCAAACCCACACAACGGGGCTAAAACAGTTCCTTGTGTTTCAAGGAATACACCAGCAGAATACAATGCAATTTGGGACAAAAACACTTTTCCGTCCTGTCATAGTGGAGATAAGGTCAGATTCCTTACTCCCCTGGGGTTGTCCGGACTGAGCTTTCGGGAAAGGAGACATAGCAGTCTCCTGCGCTTAGAACAGTGCTTTGCACATAGTAAGCGCTTAATAAATGCCATTATTATTATAGTAGTCTGAGGGGAGAGATATAGGGAGCAGGGACAATTCTCTTTTTCTACCCTCCCTATCCCCTCTCACACCCACAGACTCTCAAATCAAAATCTATCACCTCAAATCGCTCATCTCCAGGATTACTCTCCCTATAATCCCTGTCATTTCCTGTTCAGCACCAAAAGCACCAAGTAACCCCCCTCCAAAGAGGTGAAAACTTAGTCAGAGAAATCAATTATTCCTATTTTTTGAGCGCTTTCTGTGTGCAGATCACTGTACTAAATGCTTGGGAAAGCACTATATAGCAGAGTTGGTAAACACATTCCCTGCCCACTGTGAGTTTATAAATCTGACACACAAGTTTACAGTTTAATGGGTTGAAAACGAGGAAGTGAGTCAAGGTAAACCTCTTGGTGAAGGGTCGGGTGGTGATGTCCTCACTGTTTCATTAAATATCAAACTTGTACTAAATCCAGCAAGCAAGAGTGTTCATTGAGCATCTGCTCTGTGTTCAGCACTGCACTAAGTGCCTCAGAAAGAACAGACTTGAAACACTACTTCTGATCTCAAGGAGCTCATGCTATAATGGGGCAGACAGACACAGAATAACTGAGTACCCTCTCAGTGAGGGAGGCAATCCCCTATTTGTGAATTAACTTTATCAACAACTATGTGACAGAATTCCTTGCACACCAACTAGTTTTAAGGGACTGCTGGTGAGAATGATGAGAACAAGAGCTATTTAGAGGATGTCAAGGGAAAACTGGGAATGACTCAGCCAGTGAAATATAATAATAGTCGAGTGCTTACCATGTGCCAAGGACTTCCCCACAGCACCTGTAGATATGTATATATATTTATACATATTTATTACTCTATTTATTTATTTTACCTGTACATATCTATTCTATTTATTTTATTTTGTTAGTATGTTTGGTTTTGTTCTCTGTCTCCCCCTTTTAGACTGTGAGCCCACTGTTGGGTAGGGACTGTCTCTATATGTTGCCAAATTGTACTTCCCAAGCGCTTAGTACAGTGCTCTGTGCACAGTAAGCGCTCAATAAATATGATTGATTGATTGACTGTTCTAAGCGCTGGGACAGATACAAGAAAATTAGGTTGGATGCAGTCCCTGTCCCACATGGGGCTCACAGTCTTAGTCCCCACTTAGAGAAGCAGCGTGGCTCAGTGGAAAGAGCAAGGGCTTTGGAGTCAAGGGTCATGGGTTCGAATCCCAGCTCCGCCACATGTCTGCTGTGTGACCTTGGGCAAGTCACTTAACTTCTCCTCATCTGTAAAGTGGGGATGATGACTGAGCCCCACGCGGGACACCCTGGTCACCTTGTATCCCCCCAGCGTTTAGAACAATGCTTTGCACATAGTAAGCGCTTAACAAATGCCATTATTATTACTGTTGAGGGAACTGAGGCATAGAGAAGTGAACTGACTTCCCCAAAGTCACATAGCAGACATGTGGCAGAGCCAGGATTAGAAAGCTGGTCCTTCTGACTCCTAGGGGGGTGCACTACCCACTAAGCCATACTGTTTCCCAGCCGTGGCCATCGGCTCGGTAGCTCCAATGAAAGGCTCTGTTTTAGCATGAGGGCGGTTGGGCCTCCCCACCCAGACTTGAGGAACTGAATCATTTGTGTCCGGCCTCCTCTCGATGGAATCTGCAAAGGATGCTCTGCAGTACTGCAGGATACCTTCCCATGGATTGTGTTCTCTCCCTGCAGTAAAGCAGAATTGCCTGTATTGGGAAGAGCACAACTCTGGGAGTCAGAAGTACCTGGATTCATTCATTCCACCATATTTATTGAGCGCTTACTGTGTGCAGAGCACTAAGCGCTTGGGAAGTACAAGTTGGCAACATATAGAGACGGTCCCTACCCAACAGCGGGCTCACAGTCTAGAAACGGGTGACAGACCACAAAACATATTAACAAAATAAAATAAATAGAATAGTAAATATGTACAAGCAAAATACAGTAATAAATATGTACAAACATATATACAGGTGCTGTGGGGAGGGGAAGGAGGTAGGGAGGGGAGGGGGAAGGGAGGGGAAGGAGGGGGCTCAGTCTGGGAAGGCCTCCAGGAGGAGGTGAGCTCTCAGTAGGGTTTTGAAGGAAGGAAGATCCCAACTTTGCCACTTGCCTCCCATGTGACCTTAGACAAGTCACTTCACTTCTCTGAGTCTCAGTTACCTCATCTGTAAAATGGGGATGAGGACTGTGAGCCCTATGTGAGATAGGGACTGTGTCCAACCTAATTATGTTGCATTTACCTCAGTGCTCAGAACAGTGCTTGGCACACCTTAAGTGCTTAGACCATTATTATTATTATTATGAGTCTCATCTGTTGATCTGGATAAAAGTTTCTGGGCAGAAACAGAACAGCCAAATGGAGAAAGTCAGTTTTACAAGTTGTCCTAGCAGGCAACTCAGAGGGAAGATAAACATAGCAATCTTTCTGCAGACCACAGCTAGAACACTAGCCAGGTGCAGATAGGTCAAGGCAACACACAAGAGAATTTGCTTGAGAGACAAGAAAGTAGATAGTACATCCTGTCTGCTCAATTATTTATATAAAAAAATGATGGCATTTGTTAAGCACTTACTATGTGCAAAGCACTGTTCTAAGCACTGGGGGTATACAAGGTGATCAGGTTGTCCCACGTGGGGTTCACAGTCTTAATCCCCGTTTTCCAGCTGAGGGAACTGAGGCACAGAGAAGTGAAGTGACTTGCCCAAAGTCACACAGCTGATAATTGGCGGAGCGGGGATTTGAACCCATGACCTCCGACTCCAAAGCCCGGGCTCTTTCCACTGAGCCATGCTGCTTCTCTATAAGGAATCAAATAAATCACAATTCTGAAGATAAGCTGTCAAAGCTAGAACCTTAGCTTTTGCTTTAAAATATTTAAAATTCAGAACCAACAGGAAGATCTCATGCTATCCACCATCAAAACTTATCACGGTTTTATAACATCATACTAACCTACCGCAGGACCTGCTTACTCCAAACAAGGGTTTCAAATGATAGCCTATTTAATATCCCTTCTGTACCATGCTATAGTTTAACGCACATACTGACTAAAACAAATACTTGAGAGCTGTCTTTTCTTCAATCTGTTCTCAAGCTTTTGGCAATTGGGCCAACCAAAAAAAGGTTTGCTGACAAACCCTCCTGGCTTGTGAAGGGGGTGAGAGGAACGTGGTCAGAGACAGAAGGGTGTGGGATGGAGTCTGACCCCGACAACTCAAGACCCCAAAGTTTTCAGGGTGACCACGAAGCTCGTCTCACCCTTGCAATGAGCGTGAGGAGGGGGTTCTGGCCGGCTATACGGCTGGCCTATATCGAAGCGGTGAGGCCTAATGGATAGAGCTTGGGCCTGAGAGACAGAAGGACCTGGAGTTTAATCCAGGCTCTTCCACTTGGCTGATGGGTGACCTTGGGCAAGTCACTTTACTTCTCTAGTCCTCCGTTACCTCATCTGTAAAATGGGGATTTAGGCTGTGGGCCCATTGTGGGACAAGGACTGTGTCAAATCTGATTAGCTTGTATCTACTCCAGCTCTTAGGACGGTGCCTAATAAGTGCCAGCAAAATACCAACATTATTATTATTATTGTTAGTCTATTAATAGTTTTTAACTCAGCCTTACCTTTTACCGTTTTCAAGATACTGGGGCTGAGTAGTAATCCCACATTGAACAGCTTATTCCTCTTATGAAAACTCAAACCAACTAGTCCATTAATGCTTTCATTCCACAGGACTAAGACATGGAAAACGTTTGTTCACTCTGCACACTCCACAGTCACTTCCTTTCAGTAGAACAGAAAAACAAACCTTGAGAAATCAATAGACCTTACCCAACATATCAAAAGTGGCTGAACTGAGGGCAAATAAAAAGCACACGATTCATCCATAATACATCGGCTTTCTGCGGGGAAGGGGTGACCGCGGGCCAGTGGGAAAAGGACCCGAATTCTGTAGCTGCAAACCCAGCACCTCAAGAAGAAAAGCAGAATGAACATTTTCAATCAATAGACTAAGAATAAGCAATAGTAATCTAGGCACATTTTCCCCAGAACATTTTCCCTTTCTGTGCCACCTCCATTTAAAACCTGCAGTTTGAGAGCTCTGAAGTCCATTATTAATTCTGTTTTGTGAAGACCTGCTAAAATCCACGGAGCTGCCCCCAACCCAATCAGATCAAAGTTCCCATTATTTCTGTCAGGAGAGCCATCAGTACACCCCAAAGTATAAAATCCTGTCCCATGCCATTCCAGCCCACAGCACTGCCATAATATTCTCAATTGACAGATTTCTCCGCAATTTATCCAAGAGGAGTTGATGTTTAAAAGCAGCATTGTGTAGTGAATAGAGCACGGGACTGGGAGTATCTTGAAGGCCATGGGTTTTAATCCCAGCTGCCCCACCTGTCTACTAGGTGACCTTGTGCAAATCATTTCTCTATGCCTCAGTTCCCTCATCTATAAAATGGGGATTGAGACTGTGAGCCCCACGTGGGACCGGGACTGTGTCCAAACCAATTTGCTTGTATCCACCCCAACACTTGGTACAGTGCCTACACATAAGAAGTACTTAACAAATACCATAATTATTTTTATTAGTGAGGGAACACACGCAAACAGCAAGACTGCAAAAACATCAGAGGTACACTGATACTGCTTTATTCCCAGAAAGGGAGAAGGGCATCTTGGCTGCCAAAGTTCTGGGCTTGGAGAGCCAGTTAAAGCGCCTTCTCAACTCTGGATAACTCTCAAGAGGAAATTTGGGAAAGGGGCATGGAAACCTACAGGTGAATTTATATCTGATGTTTTAATTACTATTATTATTAAATTTTATTAGGCTGAATTACTATGTTTCAGCTGAATTACTGGGTAAAGGACTGTAAGCTCATTGTTGACAAGGAATGTGTCTACCAATTCTGTTATATTATACTCTCCCAAGCCCTTCATGCACCGCCCTGCACACAATAAGCACTCAATAAATACCACTGATTGATTATAAAGCCCTTTCCTGGGTGGAGCATAAGTTATAGCAAGGTAAGAAGCAGGTCATTGTAAACAGCTACACAGTGATAATCACAAGCAGTGTGAATAATAATAATAATGATGATGGCATTTATTAAGCGCTTCCTATGTGCAAAGCATTGTTCTAAGCACTGGGGAGGTTACAAGGTGATCAGGTTGTCCCAAGGGGGGGCTCACAGTTTTAATCCCCATTTTACAGATGAGGTAACAGGCACAGAGAAGTTAAGTGACTTGCCCAAAGTCACACAGCTGACAGTTGGCAGAGCTGGCACTTGAACCCATGACCTCTGACTCCAAAGCCCAGGCTCTTTCCACTGAGCCATGCTGCTTCTCCGCTGCTTGAAGATGCATACAGTTAAATCTTCAGGGTGGTCTAGTGGATAGAAAGAACATGGGCTTGTGAGTCAGAAGGTGAGAAGCAGTGTGGCTTAGTGGAAAGAGCACAGGCTGGGTAGTCAGAGGTCATGGGTTCTAATTCCGGCTCTGCTACTTATCAGCTGTGGGAATTTGGGCAAGTCACTTAATAATAATAAGAAGAATAGTAGTATTTGTTAAGCGCTTACTATGTTCCAAGCATTGTTCTAAGCACTGGAAGGGATACAAGATGATCAGGTTGTCCCACTTGGGGCTCACGGACTTAATCCCCATTTTACAAATAAGGTAACTGAGGCACAGAGAACTGAAGTGACTTGCCCAAAGTCACCCAGCTGACAAGCGGAGGATCCGGGATTAGAACCCATGACCTCTGACTCCAAAGCCCAGGCACTTTCCATTGAGCCACGTTGCTTCCCTGTGCCTCAATTACCTCATCTGTAAAATGGGGATTAAGACTGCTAGCCCTATGTGGGACAATCTGATTACCTTGTACCCACCCCAGTGCTTAGAACAGTGCTTGGCACATAATAAGCGCTTAAATACCATTATTATTATTATTATTATTATTATTATTATTATTAGAAGGACTTGGGTTCTAAACCCAGCTCCATTACGTGTCTGCTATGTACACATCACTACTCTGTGCCTCAGTTCCTCCTTCTGCAAAATGGGGTTTTAATACCTGTTCTTCCTCCTAGACTCTGAGTCCCGAGTGGGTCCTGATTATCTTTTATCTACCCCAGTGCTTGGCACATAGTGCTTAATAGCACAATTATTATTATTATTATTTAAATGTAAGCAGCCAAATTACTGGGTATCACTGACTTACCCTACGTTCTTATTTTGTCTTGATCCCGGACTTGGATTTTGAATTCAAATGAATTTTAAATACACATGAACATATAGCTTTCCGAACAGAAGTGTGACCGGGGTGTTCTCTGATCCACAAAAAAAAAAAATGGCATGACAAAGAGGGCACATGGTTTGGGTTACCCATCATCCAGAGAGTGAGTTCTGGGGTCAGGGAGATGACAACAGTTGGAGCGCAACAAACCGACCAGCCCAAGCACTCCACAACGCGCTGTCCCTCCCGCCACCCAAGCCCATCCTATCCCCTCTCCCGCGGCTCTCCATTAGGCCACACTGCTTCTCAACGTGAGAGGAAAATGGCAGAATTGGGGCTCTGGGGCAGCTGGACACATCCGTTCCCGGAGGATTCGGGAAAAGTCCGGCTGTCACTGGCCAACATGTGTCAGTCAGTCACCGCTTGGACCCCAGGGTCAGATCATGTGGTGTCCAAGCAGTCATTTATCGAGTGCTTACTGTGTGCAGAGCACTGTACTAAGCTTTTGGAAAGTACAATTCGGCAACAGGTAGAGACAATCCCTACCCAACAACGGTCTCACAGTCTAGAAGCGGGAGACAGACAACAAAACAAAGTAAACAGGCATCAATAGCACCAAAAGCACCACAAATCAAACACTCCAATCCTCTCCCCTCATTCCCCCCTGCACACAGTGGCAATGGGAAAGCCTCTAGGTTTCATTAATAATAATAATTATAATATTTGTTAAGGGCTTACTCTATGTCAGGCACTCTTCTAATTCATTCATTCAATCAATCGTATTTATCGAGTGCTTACTGTGTGCAGAGCACTGTACTAAGCTCTTGGAAAGTACAATTCGGCAACAGATAGAGAAAATCCCTACCCAACAACGGTCTCACAGTCCAGAAGCGGAAGACAGACAACAAAACAAAGCAAGTAGACAGGCATCAATAGCAACAAAAGCACCACAAATCATCCAATGCCCAAAAAATAACAGCTGATATCCCCAAAGCACTCATGTATATAGATTCCCCCAAGCACTTGGTCCAGTGCTCTGCATCATCATCATCAATCGTATTTATTGAGCGCTTACTGTGTGCAGAGCACTGTACTAAGCACTTGGGAAGTACAAGTTGGCAACATATAAAGACAGTCCCTACCCAATAGTGGGCTCACAGTCTAAAAGGGGGAGACAGAGAACAAAACCAAACATACTAACAAAATAAAATAAATAGAATAGATATGTACAAGTAAAATAGAGTAATAAATATGTACAAACATATATACTTACATATGTATACACAAGCATATACACAGTAAACACTCAGTAGTACAAACGACTTATTGGAGAAACCAGCCTCTGGAATCATTTTCATAAAAATACAAACGATAACCACATATGAAACCAAAGGAAAATGCCCACTCAAGAGCAATACTTCAAGAAAAAGCAAATAACCAACCCTAGCTTAGACAAAATTATGAATTAAGATATCCATAATTGTTACAAAAGAGTGTATTAATTTCTTTTTAAAAAAAAGCAGTCTCCACTTGTGAAATTATTCCACTTTAAATCTCAGTATGCAGTTCAGAGGTTCTTAGTTTGGTAAAGGTGAAATCTTGTACCCAACTCACTGCATGCTTCCTCAACCTCATCTCATTTTAAGGTAATAGGCTGAAACTTATTTTCTACATGGCTGAATCCATAGATTAAGTGTGGACTCCTTGAATTAGCAGCAGGCCTTGTCAGTGCTTAATGATTTAAAACATTTAAACCACAACAAAAGAGTGATATTAGGTCCCGAGAGAAGGCAAAACTTCAGACTCAACTGTTTGCAATCAGAAGAAACAATGAACTAATATTACTTTATAGGAACAAAAGTCCATCAGGATCAATCTAGGCGACTCCAAGAGGATAAGAATTATTTTTTGGATTATTTTTAATTCACCACACTCCACCTAAAAACCCAGAGGTGTGTTGTGGGGAATCATGACTAATAATTTATAATTCACTTGAAATTGTACAGAGATATTTTCTAAAGTACAGTGGGTTTTTCAGTATAGTTTTCTTCAAATCAGACCATTCCTATCTATTTCCACCCCTTTAGTGAGCTTTTGAATGAAGGAATTGTGTTTAAGCCTAAACTACGCCCAAACAGGTTTTTAAATTAAAACCTAAATTAAGCAATTATGTCCATATCCGTAATTTATTTATTTGCATTAATGTCTGCCTCCCTCTCTACAATGTAAGCTCGTTGAGGGGCAGGGATATGTCTGCTATGTAGTTGTGTGGTAATAACAATAATAATGATGGCATTTGTTAAGCGCTTACTATGTGCAAGGCACTGCTCTAAGCGCAGGGGAGGATACAAGGTGATCAGGTTGTCCCAAGTGGGGCTCACAGTCTTAATCCCCATTTGACAGATGAGGTAACCGAGGCACAGAAAAGTTAAGTGACTTGCCCAAAGTCACACAGCTGACAAGCGGCGGAGCCAGAATTAGAAGCCACAGCCTCTGACTCCCAAGCCCGTGCTCATTCCACTGAGCCACGCTGTTTCGCAAGCAGCATACTCTCCCAAGCGCTCAGTACAGTCCTTTGTACACATTAAGCAGCTTGCAAACTCCAGTTCCTTCCCTCTGGTGAAGGTGGAAACCTCCCAGAAGAGCCCTGAGCTGTCTGCCTGACTCTTCCAGGTTCCCTTTCATTCTAATAAATGCCATTATTATTATTATTCAATTGTACTTAGCACTGTGTGCAAAGCACTGTACTAAGTGCTGGGAGAGTACAATATAACAACGGCCACATTCCTGCCCACAACGAGCTCAAAGTCTGGAGGGGGAGGCAGACGTTAATATAGATGAAAAACTAAATGACAGATATATACGTATGTGCTGTGGGGATGGGAGGGAGGATGACGGAAGGCCAGAGGTAGGATGTGGACGAGAGATCAGCAGCGAGATAGACAAGATGGAGGTAATAATAATAATACTAATGGCATTTATTGAGCACTTACTATGTGCAAAGCACTGTTCTAAGCACTGGGGAGATTACAAGGTGATCAGGTTGTCCCACAGGCGGCTCACAGTCTTCATCCCCATTTTACAGATGAGGGAACTGACTTTCCCAAAGTCACACAGCTAAGTGGTGGGGCCGGGATTTGAACCCACGACCTCTGACTCCAAAGCCCGGCCT
Organism: Tachyglossus aculeatus; assembly: GCF_015852505.1. NCBI lineage: Eukaryota > Metazoa > Chordata > Mammalia > Monotremata > Tachyglossidae > Tachyglossus > Tachyglossus aculeatus. Next base: position 867,021 of record NC_052080.1, read on the forward strand.
CTTTCCATTGAGCCACGCTGCTTCTTTAGGTACAGTGAGAAGGTAGAGGAACTAAGTGTGGTCAGTGGAAAGAGCACGGGCTTCGGAATCAGGTCATGGGTTCAAATCCCCACTCCGCCACTAGTCAGCTGTGTGACTTCGGGCAAGTCACTTAACTTCTCTTTGCCTCAGTTACCTCATCTGTAAAATGGGGATTAAAACTGTGAACCCCCACGCCCCCCGTGGGACAACCTGATCACCTTGTAACCTCCTCAGCACTTAGAACAGTGCTTTGCACATAGTAAGCGCTTAACAAATGTCACTATTATCATTATTATTATTATTATTATTATTAATAGGAAGTAGTGTGGTGAGATAGGAGGGGGCAAGGGGATTAAGTGCTTTAAAGTCAGTGGTGAGGAGTTTTCATTTGATGCAGTGGTGGATGGGCAGCCACTGGTTCCCAACATTCCCTCTGGGCTGATTGCCTGCTTCTTTGTTTCTCTGTCCCCTGGACTCCTCGGAACCCCTTCCCACTGATCCTGGGCCCTCTTTCTCTCTTTCCCCTGTGATCCTCCTCCCGAGCCCCTAGCCCATCCATCTCCACCCGCTGCACGGGCATGGCTCAGGGACCCAGGTGTGCAGGGACTCCAGGGATCCGTGGGCTAGATTCAACGAGGCACCACCGCTCAGGGACGGGGAGAAAAGTATTCCCGGAGAAGGGGGTGGAGGGGACAGTTTGTAACCATCACCTGACATGTTCTCTGCCACTTTGGGTCTTATCGTCAAGATAAAAGGCCTCTGGGTGATAATAATAATAATAATAATGATGGCATTTATTAAGCACTTACTATGTGCAAAGCACTGTTCTAAGCACTGGGGAGGTTACAGGGTGATCAGTTTGTCCCATGGGGGGCTCACAGTCTAGAAGGGGGAGATGGACAACAAATCAAAACATATAAACCAAATAAAATAGAATAAATCTGTACAGGTAAAATAGAGTAATAAATATGTACAAACATATACATATAATAATAATAATAATGGCATTTATTAAGCGCTTACTATGTGCAAAGCACTGTTCTAAGAGCTGGGGAGGTTACAGGGTGATCAGGTTGTCCCACGGGGAGCTCACAGTCTAGAAGGGGGAGACGGACAACAAATCAAACATATAAACCAAATAAAATAAATAGAATAAATATGTACAGGTAAAAGAAATAGAGTAATAAATAGGTACAAACATAAATACATATAATAATAATGGCATTTATTAAGCGCTCCACTGAGGGTGCAACTGCACAAACAGCTGCTACACGGCTCATGGGCAAGGGTCCTGGAAGCGGGGCTGGCTTGGCTGTCAACAAGGATGCTCCTGAGTCGATAATGGATCCTCCAGGGCATTTTCCCTGCCCTTTCGCACCCCCTCAATTCCCGCCTGCATCAGCAGACTGCAAAAGTAAAAATGATGTTGAGTGCAGCCCCTGATCCTCTCCAGACCCTCTTTCTCCCCCCACACTCATTCACAGCCCCTCCAGGTCTAGAAATCACCAGGGGGCCAGAGCACGAATAAATCTGGGCCCTCAGCCTCTCCTCAAGCCAGCTTCCGATCATAATTTCACAATGCAATACAGCTCAGGGCAAGCAGTTATTTCCTCCCCTCTTGGGTATGCCAGGTGCCTCGTCAAAGGCCCTGTTGCTTAGCTACAGAGTAATCAGAAGAGTGTAATGAATCATTTGAAAATCAAATTATCAATAGAGTGCATTATTGCGGTCTGTTATTGGAGCTGTCTTTGGGAGAAATAATATAGTTAAAACTCACACGCTAACATTAACTGCCTGATAACTTGATTAAACCTGCGTTAGAACAAATTTTAAGATTGCTTTACTGTAAATAAAAGAATCAACAACTATAGTACAAGATCTGTCTGAACTATTCTTGTGAAAAGGCTTCTCCAGAGGATACGAAGTTGACACTTCACCAAATGCTTAATAAAGGGTCCTGTAATTTTATGTCTAGAACACAATTACATGCAAAAAAAAACCCAACAAACTCCCTAAATCAGAGCCTGAATTTTATCTCTTACTCATCAGCAAAGTTCTCTTCTAGTCCTTCCTAGAATGAGGAGGAGGAGAAAGACAGTGAAGAGGAGGAGAGAGAGTAGAAGAGGTGGAGAAAGAGACAGGAGAGACTGAAGAGACCAAAGAAGAGACACAACAGGAGCAGGAAGAGACTGAAGAGGAGGTAGAGGAGGAGATAAAGAACCAGGAAGAGGAAGGAGAGACCAAAGAAGAGGAGGAGGAGGAAGGAGAGACCAAAGAAGGAGGAGGAGGAGGAGGAGGAAGAAGAAGGAGGAGAGACCAAAGAAGGAGGAAGAGAAACCAAAGGAGGAGGAGGAGGAAGAAGGAGGAGGAGAAACCAAAGAAGGAGGAGGAGAAACCAAAGGAGGAGGAGGAGGAAGAAGGAGGAGAGACCAAAGAAGGAAGAGGAGGAGGAGGAAGGAGGAGAGACCAAAGAAGGAAGAGGAGGAGGAAAAAGGAGGAGAGACCAAAAAAGGAGGAGGAGGAAAAAGAAGGAGAGACCAAAGGAGGAGGAGGAAGGAGACACCACAGAAGGAGGAGGAAGAAGGAGAGACCAAAGAAGAAGAGGAGGAGGAAACCAAAGGAGGAGGAGGAGGAGGAGGAAACCGAAGAAGAGGAGGAGGAGGAGGAGGAAACCGAAGAAGAAGAGGAGGAGGAGGAGGAAACCGAAGAAGAGGAGAAGAAAAAATATGAGGAGGAGGAGAAGAAGAGATCGAAGGAAGAGGAGGAAATCAGAGAAGGAGGAGGAATAGACCAAAGAAGGAAGTAGAAGAGGAAGAGAAAGAGCCCTTAAGAGGAGGAAGAGGAAAAGATCAAAGAGAAGAAAAGGGGGGGGTGGGGGAGAGGAGGAAGCAGACTCCCAAGGCTCATGTTCTATCCATTAGACTACGCTGCTTCCCTTTTTCAAAAGGAAAGCCATCAGATCCGCAGGCTTTTCGGCTTTTCCACGACTGTGACGGCCAAAACCTGCGCTCTCTAGAACTGCCAATATGAACAAAAATCTCTTAGTGAGGACGCACACATGCACAAATAAAAATGACTAGAAAAATGTCTTTCCATCAGCCAGTCAAATCTATTAACCATTTAGTGTGCAGAGCACTGTACTGAGGACTTGGGCAAGTATAACAGGGCCTGTAGAGTGGTTCCCTGCCCACAACAAGCTTGCTGTCCAGGGCCTACCACTCACGATGACCCAGATAGGAAGTTGTGTGTATAGGATGCAAAAGTTGAATATGTAGTTAAATATTTATATGAGTGCGTACACACAAGTAAAGGTAATCGCCAGGCATGGCTGGTGGGTTGACATGACTTGCCAGTTTGGGCAGGAAATGGAGAAAGGCTCCTGGAGGAGGTGGGATTGTAGGAGAATACTGGTAAGGCAGGCTAGGGGGGCTGAAGATGGGGGTCCGGGCCAGGTGAGCACCGTTAGCTACAGCCCATTGGTGGGAGAGTTAAAGGCAGGGAACCCTCACAAATAATAATAATAATAATAATGTGGGTATTTGTTATGTGCTTACTATGTGCCAAGCACTGTTCTAAGCGCTGGGGTAGAGACGTGGGGCTCACAGTCTTCATCCTCATTTTAAAGATGAGGGAACTGAGGCCCAGAGAAGTGACTTGCCCAAGGTCACACAGCTGACAAGTAGTGGAGCGGGGATTTGAACCCACAGCCTCTGACTACAAAGCCCGGGCTCTTTCCACTGAGCCACACTGCTTCCTTGTAGATTGTGCGCTGGGCCATAGCACAAGCTGAGAGGCCATATGGAAGAAGAAGAGCAGCGCAGCCTACTGGATAGTGCATGGGCCAGGCAGAAGGACCTGAATTCGAATCCTGACTCTGCAACTTGACTGCTGTGTGACCTTGGGCAAGTCACTTCACTTCTTGGGCTTCCATTACCTCATCTGTAAGTTAGAAATTAAGACAGGGAGTCCCATGTGGGACATGGACTTTGTCCAACCTTGATTAGCTTGTATCTACCCCAGCGCTTAGTAAAGTGCCTGGCACATAGTAAGCATTTAAATAACATTAAAAAATAAAGAGTGGAGAACCTGAAGCCTAAGGGGGCAGTGGGAAAGAAGGATTAAGAGCGACTCGATTCTTTCTAAGTTACTTCAATAATAACACTACTACTAATAATAGTACTGTCCTAAGCGCTGGGGTAGCTGCAAGATAATCAGGTTGGGCACCTGGTCTGAATCCCCATTTTACAGATGAGGGAACTGAGGCCCAGAGAACTGAAGTGACTTTCCCAAGATCACACGGCAGATAAGGGTTGGAGCTAGAACTAGAACCCAGGTCCTTCTGACTCCCAGGCTTGTGCTTTATGATGATGATGATGGTATTTATTAAGCACTTACTATGTGCAAAGCACTGTTCTAAGCGCTGGATCTACTAGACTATGACTCTTCTGCCCCTCTTCAACTCCCTTGGTATAAGGCTCTGAAGCTGGGGTGATTATTCTAGCTCTGAAAGTGGAAGGTGGGAGGAGGAGGAGGAAGAGGAGAGGGAGGGGTGGAGAGTGTAGATGGTATGGGAAGGAATAAGGAGAAAAATTTGGGAGAGGCCAGCACAGCGGCTAGCGGGCTGCATAAAAACAAGACCCCCATAGTTCTAAGCCTCATCACCCACTGGCAGATAATCACTGTTTTAACAGCGAACTCCCACAAAGATTAACTTCACTTGGTTATTATTACAGCCCGGGGAAATGACTCCACTAAAAGAACATCAAAAGAGAGCTCTTTTTCAAGGCAATAGGCAGCTGTAAAATGAAACTTTACAAAAGCGGCCGTGGCCTGGGGGAAAGAACCTGGACCTGGGGGTCGGGGAACCTGGGTTCGAATCAAAGTTCCACGACTTACCTTGGGCAAGGGGGATGTTGGGCAGGTCATTTAAATTCTCTGTGCCTCAGTTACCTCATCTGTAAAATGGGGACTAAGACTATGAGCCTCAGGTGGGACATGGGACTGTGTCCACCCTGATTAGCTTGTATCTACCCCAAAGTTTAGTACAGTGCCCTGTATATATTAAGCCCATTAATACCATTAAAAAAATGCACAAATAAGAAATAGTTGCTATAACCAGTAAATTAAAACGATGCCATCTACACACAGTTGTGGTGGTGTAGATGGTAGCGATTCAGCCATGAACTAGCTGTTGCTAGTTTCAATGTGTGCTTTCGAAATGTATAACAGAAGGAGCATCATCCATTTAATAATAATAATAATAATAATGATGATGATGGTATTTGTTAAGCGCTTACTATGTGCAAAGCACTGTTCTAAGTGCTGGGGAGGTTACAAGGTGATCAGCTTGTCCCACAGGGGGCTCACAGTTTTAATCCCCATTTTACAGATGAGGTCACCGAGGCACAGAGAAGTTAAGTGAATTGCCCATAGTCACACAGCTGACAGTTGGCGGGGCCGGGATTAGAACCCACAACCTCTGAATCCCAAGCCCAGGCTCTTTCTACTAAGCCACACAGCATTTGATTCTTTTTATGGTATTTCCTAAACACTTAATATGTATCAGGCACCATATTCAGCAACAAATGTAGACAATCCCTACCCAACAATGGACTCACAGTCTAGAAAGGGGGAGACAGACAGCAAAACTAAACAAAACAAGATTCAACATAAATAGAATTATATATACACATCATTAATAAAATAAATAGAATAATATGTACACATATACACAAGTGCTGTGGGGCAGGGAGGAGGGTAAAGCAGAGAGAGGGAGTAGGGCAATGAGGATGGGAGGAGCAGAGAAAAAGGGGAGCTCAGTCTGGGAAGGCCTTCTGGAGGAGGTGAAATTAGAACCCAGGTCTTTGACTTCCAGGCCTGTGGCCTTTCCATTAGGCCATGGTACTTCCCATGTGAATCTATAATTTATCTATATTCGAAGTGTACATATACCAGCATGGTTGTACTGAAAATTTACTTTCAACTCAAGCAGTAACTGAAGATGGCCTATTCCACTGAATTAACCTATCTGGAGGACGTGTTCTATTACTTAAGGAATAATCTCTTCAGAGAATGGTCTTCATTTTATTGGCCATCATTTTCTGTTTTAGTTTGTAACAGTTAAGTTAAATTGCCCCTTCATTCTCATGACCTTTTCCTGAAATCTTTTTCTGTATTTGAAAATGCTTTCTTTCTCTTCTTTTCATTTAGCTAAAATGAATCATTGAGAACTTCTGGACAGGTTACTGAAGGAATTTTGAATATTCCACTCATTTTCAAAGGGTATGACAGAAATAACAATAATAATATTTGTTAAGTTCTTACTATGTGCCACCTTAGGCAAATCACTTCACTTCTCTGCACCTCAGCTACCTTATCAGTAAAAAGGGGCATTAAGATTGTGAGCCCCGTGGGGGTCTGGGTCCAACCTGATTAGCTTATACCCACCCAGGGCTTAGAACAGTACTTGGTACTGTTGCATGTAAAATTATGCTTGTTCCTTGCCCTGCATAGTCAGTGGGGTACATTGGATGGTCTCAAATTTATTCTGTAGAAGGTCAAACACCATACCTCGGGAGGTGATTAGTGTTAGGCCCCTAAGGCACTTTTTTTTATTACATTTATACCCAAACAATAGCCACCTCCTCTGCTTCCCCCATTACAAGCTCATTTCACTCACTCACATAGGCATCTTGATTCCCAGATAAGGTCATTTGAGGCTCCAGAGTTTGTTGACACGTTCTCAATGGTCAGCAGTAAAATTTGGCAGTTACAAAGGATTTTCTGAACCAGAAGATACTTTTCACACTGGTATTTTGAAAGTTCTCTCCCTCAAAATGGCATTTCTTCTCCTAAGGCTATGTTTCCACAGAATGGTGGTGCCTCCGCTCAATCCTTGCAATTTCATTACATAACTTTCCACAGTGCTCAACAAGTACCATTATTATTGCTGTATTCCCTGGCATTGATAAAATATCCTAAGATTACACACACTTCCTGGCCCACCATCCAAGAGGCAAGAAAAACAGATATTAACTGACATTTTTCAGATGAGGAAACTGAGGCACAGAGAAGTTAAGTGAACTTGTCCTAGGTCCCACAGCAGACAAATAATCACCATAATAATAATTCCGGTATTTGTTAAGTGCTCACTATGTGCCAGGCACTGAACTAGACGCTGGGGTGGATACAATCACATCAGGTTGGACACAATCCCTGTCCCACGTGGGGCTCGCAGTTTCAATCCTCATTTTACAGATGGGATAACTGAGGTCAAGAGAAGTGAAGTGACTAGTCCAAGGTCACCCTACAGAGGTCTCTGTGTCCCCCAGCAGAGATGGCCAGTGAGGAGTCACAGGGCAGTTCAGGGACTGAGTTCTGCAACCTCTGGCATAACCACCTTCATACCAGCAGATGCCTAAGGGAATGTCACAGGCCCATGGGATGCCTCCAACTCTCAGGCCAAATAAGAATAATGATGGCATTTGTTAAGCACTTACTATGTGCCAAGCACTGTTCTAAGCACTAGGAGCCATCTAAGAAGCAGCGTGAATCAGTGGAAAGAACATGGGCTTTGGAGTCAGGGGTCACAGGTTCAAATCCCAGCTCGGCCAATTGTCAGTTGTGTGACTTTGGGCAAGTCACAACTTCTCTGTGCCTCAGTTACCTCATCTGTAAAATGGGGATTAAGACTGTGAGCCCCCCGCCGTGGGACAACCTGATTACCTTGTAACCTCCCCAGGGCTTAGAAGAGTGCTTTGCACATAGTAAGTGCTTAATAAATGCCATCATTATTATTATTATTATTGTAACCCCAGACACGCCCAAGTTATTCTTACACACCTCTAGCAGCACAAAAGGACCACAAGCTACCAAGTCCATCACATTTAATTTAACAGCACTGAGCCTCTTCTGCCAGCAAAACAGCTTCACTGGGTGAGGTGGCCAGCAGAGTTGTTTTCTAGAGAAACTTTCAATTATTGACAGCAAGATAAAAGACAATTACAGGCTTACTTTTTAAAGCAACCAAAAAAAAAAGGAATGATTTTGCTGATAGAAAAACTCCCTTCTTTGCCCTCCAGTTAGTTCAAACTTCTGCAGCCCAATCACTAATTCTTACTTTTTCATCAGCTGTGAGCTAAGGTTGGCCAAGGAATGTATCCCATCTAATTATCTGGCACCTACCCTAACACATATTACAGTGTGTGACACAGTGTACTTCAAAACCATGATTATTAATATAATCACGACAATAGCTCTGTTTTCTTCCTACCCACTTTAAGCAGCACATACTCAGCTTGGAGTCTCTGACTCCCCCCAGGCATATGAGAAGAAAGTGGCTGTCCACTTAGTCTTTGACCACAAACTCAGATAACTGCATTTTCCTTTACCTCTCCCTCTCAAGCATCTCTGTTCAATATTACCGGCTGGTGCCCATACATATTAGCAAGAATATGCATTGAGTCTGATTTTTTACCCAAATAGATCATCCATACTCCAGCTCCTGTCCATAATACACAGGAACTACGTATTTTACAGACTTGCATTGTAAGCAGGTGGGAGGAAGGGAGCTGGACCAGATAATTCATCAGGTGTGTTTATCTCAACAACTAGACATACTCAGTGTAATCTGTGTCCACTATGTATATAAACTATTGGGTCAAGGAATTGCCTCTGCTGTGGAGACTTCAAAGACAATAGTACACACTGTCCCTGATTTTTTTTTTAAACATGTTAACCCTGAGAGTCCCTATTCTACTCCCAAGCCTATATGAGACTGGAATGTGTGTGAGAGTATATACACACAGACACACACACAGTGCTTGATTTAGGATAACCCAAATCTGGGCATAATATTTTGATGATTATTTATACAACTGGAGACATCTGAATTGCAAACAGGAATCGACAGCAGTTCAACACTGGTAACAGGGCGTTAGTTCCTACAAATTAAGAAAAACCAAGATCAGGAGTATTGGGGCAGACAATTAATAGTGGAACCATTACAATGTATTTTCTTCTTTCACTGGGGAAGTTGGCCTACTGGAAAGAGGACTCTGGGGTTTAATCCCAGCTTCTCTGTGACCATGGGCAAGTCACTTTACTACTCTTTGCCTCCATATCCTCAACTCTAAAACGTGGATTAAATCCTACTCTCTCCTTGTGAGCCCCAAATGGGGCAGAGTGTCTCCAAACTGATTAGCTTCTATCAACCTCAGGGCTTAGTATAATGTTTGGTTCACCTTAAGCACTTAAAACCTACTACTACTTATAATAATGGTATTTGTTAAGTGCTTATTATGTGCCAGGCACTGTTCTAAGCACTGTGGTAGATACAAGACAATTGGGTTGGACACAGACCCTGTCCAACACAGGGCTCACAGCCTTAATCTCCATTTTACAGATGAGGGAACTAAGGCCCAGGGAAATGAAGTGACTTGCTTGGCCAAGGTCACACTGCAAAGAAGTGGCGGATCTGGGATTAGAACCCATGACCTTCTCACTCACAGGCCCATTCTCTATCCACTAGGATATTCTATTATCTCATTCTAATGCTGCCAAAATGCACCAAGTATAAAGCACAAACTGATAGACGGGTCTGTTTCCACAAAGCCAGTTTGTGCAATATAGCGTAACATGATGAACATTTTTTCTATGAGTTGGCCCAGTAACAGTCAGAAAGGAATTGGATGTATCAAGACAAGAGTTTTTAAGTAATTGTTTTGGGGGAAGCATGCAATTGCCACTCACTTTGAGATGCAAGGCCGCAGCAATGAATAAACCGAATGAAAGAACAAGAAATATCTCCAGCACATTCAATGCTACGATAAGACATTAGTGTATGGAGCGGTTTGGGGAAAGCAGGGGTTTCAACAGCAGCTAGTTTCAATGTCCAGGGCCGGCCTTATCTTTCAGGTCTAAGACTGCTAGAGGACTCCATGGCTGGATAGCCGCGCCTCTGGAATACCACAAGAAAAGATGCATCGCTGGGAAAAATTGCCCACAACCCTTTCACCAAGATAGGGAGATTGAATTCCAAAATCAGTTTTCATTGTGATTTGGGTGGAGACTCACCCGATACATTAAAAGCAGTACCGGCCAGCAGAGAAAGCACAGACCTGGGAGTCTTTAGTACCTGGGTTCTTAACCTGGCTCTGCCACTTGTCTTTTGTGTGACCTTGGGCAAGTCATATCCACCCTCTGTGCCTCGGTTACCTCATCTGCAAAATGGGAATTAATTCTGTGAGCCCCATGGGAGACATGGACTGTGTCCATCCAGATCAGCTTGAGTTTACCCCAGTACCTAGTACGATACCTGGTATATAGTAAGCACTTAAATATCATTAAAAAAATATTTTTCAGCTCCACTGCCCCAATCCCCATTTCAAAAACAATGAGTTTGTTTAAATTGCCGATTGAGAAGTAGTGTGGCCAAATGGATAGAGAACAAGAAAGACCTGGGTTCTAATCCTGCCTCTGCCACTTGCATGCTTTGGGCAAATCACTTAAGCTCTGTGCCTCAGTTCCCTCATCTGTAAAATGGGGACTAAGACTGTGAACCCCATGTGGGACAGGGACCGTGTCCAATTCGATTATCTTGTATCTACTCCAGTACTTAGTACAGTTCCTGGCACATAGTAAGCACTTAAATACCACAGTTATCTTCATTATTATCATCACCGTTCATTGAGCACTTAAAGTTACCCACTAACACCCACATTTAAGCACAAGAGTTATACACCCAACCCGATCATGTCCAACAGGATCTATTTCATTTCACCCCTTTTTCCTTTTCCCACCCAACGGCCAAACAAAAATTCAGGGCAATGAAAACGAAACCTTCCAAGGAGCAGAAACTGTTGCTTTCGGCACAGACAGGTTTGCTCCTCTCTGCTGGAAAGTATTGGTTCCGAGAAATCGCATTTCATCCTTTGGGGCCTGAAATTCCATCTGAGGAAATCCTTCTCGGCAGTCATTTCAGCTTAACCTCGCCTAAATCCTCCCGTAGTATATATCTCCTTGTGATGGTTACGTCTTGAATCAACTCTGGCACAGGTTGGGAAGCGCGGGAGACAACGGATGAAAAGGTGCCACACTGGGATGGAATTTAATTCCCTTGGGAGTCCAGAGGTTCTTGTGGATGGACTGCCAGCTTTGCCAGGGGTCAGCGGGACTGGGGGTTAGCAGGCCAGCCAGCCAAGATAATAATAATAATACTGGTATTTGTTAAGCGCTATGTCCAAAGTACGGTTCTAAGTGCTTGGGGGGGGGGGGGGGCGGGGGTTACAAGGGGATAAAGTTTTCACTTGGGGGGCTCACAATTTTAACCCCCATTTTACAGATGTCACTGTGGCCCAGATAAGTGGCTTGCTCAAAGTCGCACAGCTGACAGTTGTTGGAGCCGGGATTTGAACCCATGACAAGTTGTTGCCAACCTGTACTTCCCAAGCACTTAGTACAGTGCTCTGCACACAGTAAGCGCTCAATAAATACAATTGATTTATTGATTGACCTCTGACTCCAAAACCCGGGCTCTTTCCACTGAGCCACGCTGCTTCCCCAGCCTCCTAACTCCCAAAACACTGAACTCGAAAGTTTGGAGGGATACATGCCCAAAGCCTCCCCCGCCAGTGACGTCTCAAGTTCGTCAAAAGGCCTGCATAGCGCTCCGCACATAGTAAGCGCTCGACGAAGCCCATTGCGAGGTTCATGGGTTCCACGGGAGGGTTTCCGTGCCCCCACTCCAGCTGTCAAATCCAAGACTAGGGGCCCAGGGGGGCCTGCCCATTTACCAGGGAGCCCCCACACCCAGAGTTTATACCTGGTGCCCTGGGTGTCCAGGTCCTGGCCGAGGGAACCCACCCAAGCACTCCTGACCTAATCAATCGTATTTATTGAGCGCTTATTGTGTGCAGAGCACTGTACTAAGCATTTAGTAAGTACAAGTACAAGTTGACCCACCTCTCCCTCCCTCATCCTGGCAACCACCTTTTCCCTGCCAAACTCCATTCTCTCTCCTTCCTACACCAGGAACCCCAAACAGGCCAGGGCCTGTGTACAACCTCATTAACAGAAGAGGAAACAGATTTAGAGAAGCAGCGTGGCTCAGTGGGAAGAGCCCCTGGCTCTGGAGTCGGAGGTCATGGGTTCAAATCCCTGCTCCGCCGATTGTCAGCTGTGTGACTTTGGGCAAGTCACTTCACTTCTCTGGGCCTCAGTTACCTCATCTGTAAAATGGGGATTAAGACTGTGAGACCCCTGTGGGACAACCTGATCACCTTTTAACCTCCTCAGCGTTTAGAACAGTGCTTTGCACATAGTAAGCAATTAATTTAAAATGCCATTTATTAACGCTTACCTCACTCATTCATTCAATCGTATTTATTGAGTCCTTAATGTGTGCACAGCACTGTATTAAGTGCTTAGGAAAGTACAATACAGAGATAATCCCTGCCCGAAACAGTCTATAGAGAGACACATCAATACAAGTAAGCAGACATTAGTATAAATGAAATTACAGACACATAGTAAATACTTAACAAGTGAGAGAATAAGAAAAGAGTCTAAGATGGGGGTTTCTCTCCCTACATCCTTTCTTTCCTGCACCTTCTCCTCCCGGCCGTCTGGAATCTCTTTCTCCCGTCTGGAATCTCTTTCTCCCTTTCGGAGCCCAAATCCTCTCCCAAACGACCTGTGGGACCCAGGCTAACTGCACCAGGGCAATCAAACAATCCACCGTATTCACTGAGCGCTTATTGTGTGCAAAAGACTGTACTTAGCGCCTGGAAGAGTCCTACACAGTAGAAATCAGACCATGTTCCCCACCCACGACGACTTTCAGGATACATGGGGGACAGACATTACTATGCTGTGCTGTACCTTCCTAAAGTGCTGTGCACATAGTAAGCACTTAACAAATGCCATTATTATTATTATTACTCAATAAATCCAATTGATTTAATAACAAAAATATTTGTTTATTCAATCTTATATATTGAGCACTTACTGTGTGCAAAGCACTGTACTAAGCACTTGTTAATAATAATAATAATAATGGCATTTGTTAAGCGCTTAATATGTGCAAAGCACTGTTCTAAGCCCTGGGGAAATTGCAAGGTCATCATGTTGTCCCATGGCGGCTCACAATCTTAATCCCCATTTTTCAGATGAGGTAACTGAGGCCCAGAGAAGTGAAGTGACTTGCCCAAAGTCACACAGCTGACAGCTGGGGGAGCCGGGATTTGAACCCATGACCTCTGACTCCAAAGCCCGGGCTCTTTCCACTGAGCCACAATGCTTCTCTAATAATATCTATAATAATGATAACAATGATGACATTTGTTAGTACAGTGCTCTGTGCACAGAAAGTGCTTAATAAATACAACTTCACTATTATGAATGAATAATGTACATCAACATCAACCCCGAGGACAAAACCTAAACACCTCTGGGCCTGTTCTCGCCAGGGCCCAGACTGACCTGGTGTTGATTCGGTGGTCCGCGGGTGTAGACGGGTCCCGTTGATGGCCTTGTCCAGCAAGCAGCAGGCCAGTGGGCAAAGAGCAGCGTCCACGACTACTGATCCCGGTGGGTCCGAGGGGCAACTGCCAAATCCCCCCCGCCCCCCAGCCCTGTAAGCTGCAGTCCCCGTGGCTTTTTGTTCCCTGGCCCAGCTGCTGATCATCTGCAATCACCTCTCACCAAAGCTCCCCTGCCCAGCTACTGATTATTTGCAATCACCTCTGCAAAAACCCACCTCAGCTGTGGCCACTTTCCTCGTAGACTCCCTCCTCCATGGGGGTGAGATTCCCCCCCCATTGTCACCCTTTTCTAAATTGCACCTCCAGGCTTCCTCCTCCAAACACCCCACAGGCCTGAAGAAACCCAAAGTGGGGTCTTGGTGATTTATTAGCCCCTTTGGAAGCCTCTATCTACAGCAGAGCTTGTCAGCTGTGTGACCTTGGGCAAGTCACTTAACTGCTCTGTTCATTCATTCATTCAATCGTATTTATTGAGTGCTTACTGTGTGTAGGGACTGTCTCTATACACAGCACCTATATATGTATATATGTTTGTACATATTTGTTACTCTATTTATCTTACTTGTACGTATCTATTCTATTTATTTTATTTTGTTAGTATGTTTGGTTTTGTTCTCTGTCTCCCCCTTTTAGACTGTGAGCCCACTGTTTGGTAGGGACTGTCTCTATATGTTGCCAACTTGTACTTCCCAAGCACTTAGTACAGTGTTCTGCACACAGTAAGCGCTCAATAAATATGATTGATGATGAACTTGTACTTCCCAAGCGCTTAGTACAGTGCTCTGCACACAGTAAGCGCTCAATAAATACGATTGATTGATTGTGCCTCTGTTACCTCGTCTGTAAAATGGGGATTAAAAGTGTGAGCCCCATGAGGTACAACCTGATTAACTTGTATCTACCCCAGTGTTTTGAACAGTGCTTGGTACATAGTAAGCACTTAACAAATGCCATAATTATTATTATTATATAATTTTATTTATTGAGTGCTTACTGTACACAAAGCACTGTACTAAGTACCTGGGAGAGTACAATATAACAATAAGAGACATCCCCTGCCCTTTAAGAGTTTAGACAGGAGAGTGCTTAACAAAAACCATTAAGAGAAAAAAAAAGGCCGACTCCTCCATTCTCCCCACCCTAAAAGGCCTGCCTGCTTTCTGCTGGCAAACTGACCCTGAATTATAATTATTATTTTTTTATGGTATTCTCTCTAGGCTGTGAGCCCGTTCTATACTCTGAGCTTGTTGTGGGCAGGGAATGTGTCTTCCAACTCTGTTGTAATGTACTCTCCCAAGTACTTAGTACAGTGCTCTATGCACAATAAGTACCTCCTTCTTTTTCTCCTCCTCCTTCTCTTCCTTGTCGTTTTTCTCCTCCTCTTCCTCCTCCTCCTCTCTCTCCTCCTTCTTCTCTTTCTCCTCCTTCCATGGCCAAGTGGAAAGAGCCCGGGCTTGGGACTGTTGTCCACCATAGCCAAATACCCCAGCAGAAGCGGCATTGACTGCATTTTCCCTAAAGGCTTGGCGTAACCGACTCCATTGTATGCAATCAATCAATCAATCGTATTTATTGAGCGCTTACTGTGTGCAGAGCACTGTACTACGTGCTTGGGAAGTACAAGTTGGCAACATATAGAGAGGGTCCCTACCCAACAGTGGGCTCACAGTCTAGAAGGGGGAGACAATCAATCAATCAATCAATCGTATTTATTGAGCGCTTACTGTGTGCAGAGCACTGTACTAAGCGCTTGGAAAGTACAAGTTGGCAACGTATAGAGACGGTGTCTACCCAACAGTGGGCTCACAGTCTAGAAGGGGGAGACAATCAATCAATCAATCGTATTTATTGAGCACTTACTGTGTGCAGAGCACTGTACTAAGCGCTTGGGAAGTACAAGTTGGCAACATATAGAGACAGTCCCTACCCAGCAGTGGGCTCACAGTCTAAAAAACTTCACTTCCCTGTGCCTCAGTTCCCTCATCTGTAAAATGGGGATTAAGACTGTGAGCCCCCCGTGGGACAACCTGGTCACCTTGTATCCTCCCCAGGCTTAGAACAGTGCTGTGCACATAGTAAGCACTTAACAAATGCCATTATTATTATTATTACTCAATAAATCCAATTGATTTAATAATAATAATAATGATATTTGTTTATTCAATCGTATATATTGAGCACTTACTGTGTGCAGAGCACTATACTAAGCGCTTGTTAATAATAACAATAATAATAATAGCATTTGTTAAGCATTTACTATGTGCAAAGCACTATTGTAAGCGCCGGGGGGATACAAGGTGATCAGGTTGTCCCACATGGGGCTCACAGTAATCATCTCCATTTTACAGATGAGGTAACTGAGGCTCAGAGAAGTTAAGTGACTTGCCCAAGGTTACACAGCAGACATGTGGCGGAGTGGGATTCGAACCCACGACCTCTGACTCCAAAGCCCCGGCTCTTTCCACTGAGCCATGTGTTAAGCAATTACTATGTGCCAAGCACTAAGTACTGGGGTAGATACAAGTTAATCAGGTTGTCCCACGTGGGGCTCACAGTCTCCATCCCCATTTTACAGATGAAGTAACTGAGGCACAGCAAAGTTAATACTAATAATAGAATTTATTAAGTGCTTACTATGTGCAAAGCACCGCTCTAAGTGCTGAGGAGGTTACAAGGTGAACAGGTTGTCCTATGTGGGGCTCACAGTCTTAATCCCCATTTTACAGATGAAGCAACTGAGGCACAGAGAAGTTAATAATAATAATAATAATAGAATTTATTAAGCACTTACTATGTGCAAAGCACCGCTCTAAGTGCTGAGGAGGTTACAAGGTGAACAGGTTGTCCCACGTGGGGCTCACAGTCTTAATCCCCATTTTACAGATGAGGTAACTGAAGCCCAGAGAAGTTAGGTGACTGGCCCAAAGTCACACAGCTGACAAGTGGCAGTCAGAATTAGAACCTCTGACCTCTGACTCCCAAGTCCATGTTCTTTCCACTTAGCCACTCTGCTTCTCAATCAATCAATCAATCATATTTACTGAGCGCTTATTATGTGCAGAGCACTGTACTAAGCGCTTGGGAAGTACAACACATCTCAACACTTATTAAGCACTAATATGTCAGGCACTGTGTGGGCTCTAAAGTACGTATAAATTAATTAGGTCCAATGCAGTCCCTGTCCCACATGGGGCTCATGGTCAAAGCCCAACAGTATCAACTTTTCTCTACCCCAGCGCTTAGAACAATGTTTGACACATAGGAAGCCTTTAACAAATACCATACAAAGTAGGAGGGAGAACAGGTGTTTAATCCCCATTTACAATTTATTATATCTGTAATGCATTTATTTATATTAATGTGTCTCCCCCTGAAAACTGCCAGCTCATTGTGGACAGGGAATGTGTCTGCTTGTTATTATATTGTACTCTCCCTAGAGCTTCACGGGCTTGGGAATCAGAGGATGTGGGTTCTAACCCCCACTCTGCCACTTGTCTCCTGTGTGACCTTGGGGAAGTCACTTAACTTCTCTGTGCCTCAGTTACCTCACCTATAAAATGGGGGTTGAAAGTGTGAGTCCCACGTGGAACAACCCGATTACCCTGTATCTACCCCAGTGCTTAGAACAGTGCTTGGCACAAAGCAAGCACTTAAGAAATACCATAACTATTATTTATTATTGTTACAGTGTTTTGCACACATTAAGTGCTGAATAAATGCAATTGAATGAATGCAGTTGAGGGAACTGAGGCACTGGGAAGTTAAGTCAAATCCCCGCTTTGCCAATCATCAGCTGTGTGACTTTGGGCAAGTTAAAACCCGGCTCTGCCAATCGTCAGCTGTGTGACTTTGGGCAAGTCATTTAACTTCTCTGTGCCTCAGTTCCCTCATCTGTAAAATGGGGATTAAGACTGTGAGCCCCACGTGGGACAACCTGATCACCTTGTATCCTCCCAGAGCTTAGAACAGTGCTTTGCACATAGTAAGCGCTTAACAAATGTCATTATTATTATTATTATTAAGTGACTTGGCCAAGGTCACACAGCAGAAAAGTGACAGAGTCTGGATTAGAACCCAGGTCCTCTGGCTCCCAGTCCTGTGCTCTTTCCACTAGGCCATGCTGTCTACAACTGGAGTCCCGCAGACCACCAGCTCGCCCTGACCGGTGGGGCACCCCCAGGGGGGTGGGCATCTTCCTGCAAGGGTGCCATCTTCATCATCAATCTTATTTATTGAGCGCTTACAGTGTGCAGAGCACTGTACTAAGCGCTTGGGAAGTACAAGTTGGCAACATATAGAGACAGTCCCTACCCAACAGTGCGCTCACAGTCTTGAAGAGGGGGAGCAAATGGAGCGAAGCTGGTTTGCAGAAGGCCCTCCATTCCCTCACTATTCTGAACCCGCCTCTATTTCCAGTTCTCTTCCATTTGATTTTCTAAGGTTAAAAAAAAAAAAGGGAAAGAAATTTCCCATGGGCCACTGTAGATGTCTTTTGGAACAGCGTGGGGATGCCGTAAAGTGACAGGTAGAATTGATTTGGGGAAATAGGGAGACCTGAGTTAGTCCATAATTCATCCATTCTTACGGATGCGGCTACCCTCAAAGTCCAGTGCCATGTCTATCTCCGGCTTTCATTGGGCAAAACCATTCCACTTTCCGAAAAACCTGGAGTTAACTTTAATCGGCCGGGGAAAGGGTCTTCCCTGCTCTCGCCATTTCTGCACCCTGATTTCAGGATCTGGTTGGCAGAGACAGTTTGCAGTTTGCAATGCAGGCCTGTCAAACAGACTTGGCGAGACAAAGATCTAATTTCCCTCTCCAGGGCGGTTATGAAATTACCTCTGCCACAGGGAGGAACCGCGAAGGCCCTTATTACAGCATTTCATTCATTCAGATGAGCTCCTGAATCGGAATGTCTCCATTTTCAGTTAAATCGCTAAGTTAATATTGTGCACATCTCAGTAAACACTTCAATAATGATGACCCAGATAAGATGTGTTGACTTTCAATTCTAAAGTTACTCCGCCAGGAATCCCTGGACCGGCTGTATCCATGGATACCTCAGACCGCTACCCTGAGTAACTCATATGAATAGCCTGTTACATTAATTAACAAAACAGAGCGAGTTGTTTTTCCCACAAGTAACAAATTCGATCAGTCAATTGGCATGGAATATTTTTACTTCAAGTAAGATATTTTGTTACGACGATTTTCCTGGCATGCAGAATGTTGCCTTTTTTTTTTACTTTAAATGAAAATTCTGATTGCTGTTTGACAGTCTTGACGGTCATTTAAAAAGATGAACCTATCATGGTGTTTAATGACTCACAAAAGTTTGAGTGACTGAAAGTTCAATTAAAAGAATATTACCACTGGGCTTTAAATTTGGCTTGCACCCTAAATAATGCCCTATTACTTTTTAAAAATATAACCAACTTTACAAACGTTCTGAATGTGTCACAGATTCAAATGTTTCTTTTGGGTTATAGCCGTCCCCTGTGTGCACACACAACACACACACACACACACAAAACTGTCCCCTCCACCCCAAATGCCACTTGCCTATTTACGCATTTATAACCTCTGGTAGCATGTAGATAGATATCTTTCACAATCCGGTTTCTTAACACTGTCTTATCATTTAGCAACTGTCCCCTCTCCTAGACTGCCTGCACCTTAAAGTCAGGACATTGCTCTGCCCTCAGAAGCCAATCAATAAATTTGACTGATATTGGTAATGCGGGAATTTCCATGATTATAGGTGAATCATACCCTGCTGAATGAAAAGAGAGACTGGAGATTCCTTGGCTCAGTGATTTAGGATGATAGTACATAACTCTGCAGAGATAATTTAAATTGAATATTCTGTTCTTTGCTGTTTATACCTCTGGCGCCCGCACCGTGATCTATATTTATTTAGACCCTCCTATCATCATCAATGGTATATACTGAGCACTAACTAGACTCCCCCTTCTAGACTGTGAGCCCACTGTTGGGTAGGGACCGTCTCTATATGTTGCCAACTTGTACTTCCCAAGCGCTTAGTACAGTGCTCTGCACACAGTAAGCGCTCAATAAATACGATTGAGTGAATGAATGAATGAATGAATAACTAGGTGCAGGGCACTGTACTAAGTGCTTGGGAGAACACAGAGTTGGTAGACATGGTCCCCAACTACAAGGAGCACACAGTCTAGAGAAGGAGATAGACGTTGGTTCTAATCCAGCCTCTGCCACTTGTCGGCTGTGTGACCTTGGGCAAGTCACTTAACTTGCCTCAGTTACCACATCTGTAAAATGAGTCTCGAGACTGGGACAGAAACTGGGTCCAACCCGATTAGCTTGTCTCTACCCCATCGCTTAGTACAGTGCCTGGCACAGAGTAAGCGCTTAACAAATACCATAATTATTAATATAATGAAAGAATTTGTAATATAGCATTTATAGATATATAAATAAATTACATATTATAAATATGGAGTCTATAACTGGTACAAACCCGTGATGAGGGGCAGGCGGTCTGTGCTGGCCTTTAAGAGAGGGATTAGTGGATTAAAGAAATGTGTCACCTTGCTGCTATCTTCTGGGAGCCAGAAGGACCTGGGTTCTAATCCCTGGTCACATCATGTCTGCTGTGTGACCTTGGGCAAGTCATTTCACTTATCAGGGCCCGAGTAAACTCATCTTTAAAATGGGGATTAAGACAGTGAGCTCCAAGTGGGACAGGGACTCTGTCCAACCTTATTACCTTGTAAATCCCCCATCGCTAATGAGAGTGTTTGACATATTGGAAGTGCTTAATGAATACCATCAGCAACATCATCTCGGATGGGACACCGAACACGGCCGGAGCCATCTTCAAGACAGCATCCTTGATATAATAATTAATAATAATTTTGGAGTTTAAGTGCCAGGCACCGTACTAAGTGCTGGGGTAGATATAAGATAATCAGGTTCCACGTGGGACTCACAGTCTAAGTAGGAGGAATCAATCAATCTATCAATCAGATTTATTGAGCGCTTACTGTGTGCAGAGCACTGTACTAAGCGCTTGGGAAGTACAAATTGGCAACATATAGAGACGGTCCCTACCCAACAGTGGGCTCACAGTCTAGAAGGGGGAGACAGAGAACAAAACAAAACATATTAACAAAATAAAATAAATAGAATAGATATGTACAAGTAAAATAAATAAGAACAGGGATCGAATCCCCATAGTACAGTTGATGGCATGGAGGCCCAGAGAAATGTCTTACCAAAGGTAACGTACAGCACACAAGTGGCAGAGCCGGGAATATTCTATTTATTTTATTTTGTTAATATGTTTGGTTTTGTTCTCTGCCACCCCTTTTAGACTGTGAGCCCACAGTTGGGTAGGGACTGTCTATATATGTTGCCAACTTGTACTTCCCAAGCACTTAGTACAGTGCTCTGCACACAGTAAGTGCTCAATAAATACGATTGATTGATTGATTGATTGAATAGAATCCAGGTCCTCTGATTCCCAGGACTATGCTCTTTCCACAATCCAGGCTGCTTCTCACCGATGTTTGTGCATTAAAGATTTCTTAGATGTTCTGATTCTAACTCAATCACCAAATCAGCCTCTTTCTACCTTCCCTTCACTAAGGAAAGGAATTTAACAAAATGAACTGGGGGAAAGGATTTCAGCAAGGGGTCTTAGTCATTCTCAGTTCTGGGGCCAGATTATCCAATATAATAATAATAATGATGGCATCTGTTCATTCATTCATTCATTCAATCGTATTTATTGAGCGCTTACTGTGTGCAAAGCACTGTACTAAGCGCTTGGGAAGTACAAGTTGGCAACATATAGAGACGGTCCCTACCCAACAGTGGGCTCACAGTCTAGAAGTGCTTACTATGTGTGAAGCACTGTTCTAAGCGCTGGGGTGTATACAAAGTGATCAGTTTGTCCCACGGGGGGCTCACAGTCTTAATCCCCATTTTACAGATGAGGTAACAGGCACAGAGAAGTTAAGTGATTCACCCAAAGTCACACAGCTGACAAGTGGCTGAGCCAGGATTCGAACCCATGACCTCTGACTCTCAAGCCCGTGCTCTTTCCACTGAGCCACGCTACTTCTCTGCTAAAGGTTCTTTAGGTGCTTTAGAAATCCAGCAAATCCCGCACTTGGATTTGCAATCAATCAATGGTATTTTTAGTGCGCTTACTGTAATAATAATAATAATAATAATGGCATTTATTAAGCACTTACTATGTGCAAAGCACTGTTCTAAGCGCTGGGGAGGTTACAAGGTGATCAGTTGTCCCAAGGGGGCTCACAGTCTTAATCCCCATTTTACAGATGAGGTAACTGAGGCCCAGAGAAGTGAAGTGACTTGTCCAAAGTCACACAGCTGACAAGTGGCGGAGCCAGAATTTGAACCCATGACCTCTGACTCCAAAGCCCGTGCTCTTTCCACTTAGCCACGCTGCTTCTACTGTGTGCGGAGCACTGTACTATGCGCTTGAGGGAGTGCAATAACAGAGTTGGTAGACACATTCCCTGCCCACAGTGAGCTTCCAGTCTAGAGGGACGGCAGACACAACTGAGCCAGGGCCAGCAGTGGGTCCACCGTCCTGACCCGTTTCTGCCTCGGTTCCTCCCTGTCCTGGGGCTCTCAAGCTGTGTCCACTCTCCATGATGCTGAGTGGCATCATCAAGGCAGAAGCCACTGAGGCTTGGCCGGCTCAGGCCTTAGAAAGTCACAGATTCTGAAGAACTGAGGTTTCTCCGAATAAATATAATACTAATATTAATAATAATTGTGGTATTTTCTTAAGTACCTGCTATGTGCCAGGCACTGTTCTAAGTGCTGGGGCAGATACAAGATAATCAGGTTGGACACCATTCCTGTCCCACGTTGGGCTCACAGTCTTAATCCCCATTTTACAGATGAGGGGACTGAGGCACAGAGAAGTGAAGTGACTTGCCCAAGATCATACAGCAGACAAGTAGAAGAGCCGGGATTAGAACGCAGGTTGTTTTCACTCCAAGGCCCATGTTCTCTCCACTAGAACACTTTATGGCAGTTGTTAAGCACCCACTATGTGCCAAGCCCCGTTCTAAGAACTGGGATAATTCGATTGGGCACGGTCCCTGTCCCCCATGGGACTCAGAGTCGAAGTAGGCGGGAATAGGATTTTATCCCCATTTTACAGATGAGGTAACTGAGGCCCAGAGAAGTGAAGTGAGGCAGAGACAAAATGAGGAGGTCTGTTTTACGTCCACGTACTATGGTGTCTTTTTTCCACCCATTTTTTTCTTTCATTTAAATGGTATTTGTTAAGACTATGTCCCGGGCAGTGTACTATACTCCGGGATAGATACAAGCTAGTTAAGTTGGATGCAGTCCCCGTCCCATGTGGGGCTCACATTCTTCATCTCCATTTTACAGATGAGGGAACTGAGGCCCAGAGAAGTGAAGGGACTGGGCTAAGGTCGCACAGCAGTCAAGTGGCAGAGTCAGGATTAGAACCCAGGTCCTTCTGACTCCCAGAATGTTGCTCCTTCCACTAGGCCACACTGCTTCTATACCGAGCTGTACAAGGAGCATAGAAGAATTAGCTGACAGGATCCCTTCCTTCAAATAGTTTAAGATCCAGTGGGGGAGGCAGGCATTCAATTACAAATGGGAGGAAATAAGAGAGTGCAAAGCTATGTGCTTAAATCAAAGGACTGACATGGCAGTTGGAGCATATAAAGTGGGGCGATTAGAGGTTTAGTGTTCCGGGATTCCCCATGATCCCCAGCAGGGATGCATTTCCAAATTTAGGGTGGTTTTAAATGGCAGGAGGGTACACTTCCCGGCCCCATCTCCATGTTCGGATCCACAGAAACCTGATGCTTGCAAAGTACGGGAGTCAAGCCACAGCAGCCTGGGCCCCGCCTAGGCCCCAAGAAGATTCCGGCTCCTTTTAGGGGGCTGATTTTCTTATTATGGTATTTGTTAAAGTGCTTACTACGCGGAGTGGCCTGATGAAAAGGCCTGTATTTATTACTCTATTTATTTATTTATTTATTTTACTTGTACATGTCTATTCTATTTATTTTATTTTGTTAATATGTTTGGTTTTGTTCTCTGTCTCCCCCTTCTAATAATAATAATAATGATGGTATTTGTTAAGCGCTTACTATGTGCAAAGCACTGTTCTAGACTGTGAGCCCACTGTTGGGTAGGGACTGTCTCTATATGTGGCCAACTTGTACTTCCCAAGCGCTTAGTACAGTGCTCTGCGCACAGTAAGCGCTCAATAAATATGACTGATTGATTGAAAAGAACACTGGAGCCAGAGGATCCACGTTCTAATCACGCCTCTGCCTCGTCTTCTGAATGACCTTGGGCAAGTCACTTCACTTCTCTGTGCCTCAGTTACCCCATCTGTAAAGTGGAGATTATGACTGTGCACCCCATGTGGGACAGGGACTGTGTCCAACTTCATTAGCTTGTATCTACCCCACCACTTAGTACCGTGCCTGGCACATAGTAATCCCTTAATACAGAGAAGCAGTGTGGCTCAGTGGAAAGAGCCCGGGCTTGGTAGTCAGAAGTCGTGGGTTCAAATCCCGGCTCTGCCACTTGTCAGCTGTGTGACTTTGGGCAAGTCACTTAACTTCTCTGTGCCTCAGTTACCTCAGCTGTAAAATGGGGATTAAAACTGTGAGCCCCGTGTGGGACAACCTGACCACCTGGTATCCCTCTAGCGCTTAACAAATACCATCATTATTATTATTATTATTCTCTGTGCTTCAGTTACCTCAGCTGTAAAATGGGGATTAAGACTGTGAGCCTCACATGGGACAACCTGATCACCTTGTAACCTCCCCAGCGCTTCGAACAGTGCTTTGCACATAGTAAGTGCTTAATAAATGCCACAGTTATTATTATTATTGACAAGTACCACAGTTCTTCTTATTATTATTATCATTATTGTTATCACTGAATTAAACACTGGGGTAGATACAAGAGAATCAGGTGGGACACCTTCCATGTCCCACATCGTGTTTACAGTCTTAATCCTCATTTTCCAGATGAGGAAACTGCACAGCAAAGCCAAGTGACTTGCCTAAGGTCACACAACAGACAACCGGCAGAGTCAGGATTAGAATCTTGGTCCTTCTGACTCCTAGGCCCATTCTCTATCCCCTAGGAATCCCTTCTTCTCTACCGTATTATGCCATTATTATGTATTATTATGTATTAAGCTCTTTCTTTAAATATAGCTTTATAAATAATTCACCACATTTACCCGAGCTAATAGCATGTAGTTCAGAATTAGATTTCGCC
The DNA here is from genome assembly GCF_015852505.1 of Tachyglossus aculeatus. NCBI lineage: Eukaryota > Metazoa > Chordata > Mammalia > Monotremata > Tachyglossidae > Tachyglossus > Tachyglossus aculeatus. The sequence goes on from NC_052080.1 coordinate 891,896, forward strand.
CCGCGATGTATTTCCTGTTTGCGGACCTGGAATTAAATACCAAATGGAGGATCCTACAGCAACGAGCTCAGGGCTGACGGTCACACGGTGCCCATGCCACAACAACGTTTCCCTAATGTTCTTCCCGGCCTCGTATTGGCACAAAAGGGAAAAGTCGGGTGGAGATGGGAGAGGGTGGATATTCCAACCAATGGACATGCCACCCCCACCACCCCCGTTTGTGCAAATAGGGCAGACTGTTAGAGGCTAGTGTTATAGGTTACTTTAGACTTGTTTTTTCCCTCTGGCAGTGTTTGTCGTTGTGTGGGCTGCTGGCAGATCCGCTGGGAAAGGCAGCTTCCGGATGGAATCGGGAAGCAAGATCCTATTCCAACAGGGCGGTGGGTTAGGGAGAATCCCTAGGGCCCTTGGCCCGGAGACCTAGATGGCCACCCGGAGGAGTTTTCACACTTGGGGATAATAATAATAATAATAATTTTGGTATTCGTTAAGCGCTTACTGTGTGCAAAGCACTGTTCTAAGCGCTGGGGAGGATACAAAGTGATCAGGTTGTCCCATGTGGGGCTCACAATCTTAATCCCCATTTGGCAGGATGCCCACCGTGCTTCCCTTTCCATAGATAATAATAATAATAATAATGTTGGTATTTGTTAAGCACTTACTATGTGCAAAGCACTGTTCTAAGCGCTGGGGTAGATACAAGGTAATCAGGTTGTCCCACGTGGGGCTCACAGTTTTCGTCCCCAGTTTACAGAAGAGGGAACTGAGGCCCAGAGAAGTTAAGTGACTTGCCCAAAGTCACACAGCTGACAAGTGGTGGAGCTGGGATTTGAACCCACAACCTTTTACTCCAAAGCCCGGGCTCTTTCCGCTGAGCCACGCTGCTTCTCTTACAGAGAAGCAGGACACAGAAGATAACACAGAAGCAGGGAGGCAAGAGTCCCTCCCGTCTCTCCCTTCTCCCTTTGGACTACGTCTGCCAACTTTTTTTTTTATGGTATTTGTTAAACGCTCACCATGTTCCGGGCACTGTTCTAAGCACTGGGATAGATACAAGATCATAAGGTTGGACACAGTCCATGTCCCAGTTGGGGCTCGCAGTCATAATCCCCATTTTACAGATGAGATAGCTGAGGCAAAGAGAGGCTAAGCAACTTGCCCAAGGTTACACAGGAGGCAAGAGATAGAGTCAGGACTAGAACACAGGTCCTTCTGGCTCACAGGCTGGGTTCTAATCATTGCACCATGCTGCTCCTCATCGCTTAGCACAGTGCTCTGCATATAGAGAAGCAGCGCAGCTCAGTGGAAAGAGCCCAGGCTTTGGAGTCAGAGGTCATGGGTTCAAATCCCAGCTCTGCCAATTGTCAGCTGTGTGATTTTGGGCAAGTCACTTCACTTCTCTGGGCCTCAGTTACCTCATCTGTAAAATGGGGATTAAGACTGTGAGCCCCCGGGGGACAACCTGATCACCCTGTAACCTCCCCGGCGCTTAGAACAGGGCTTTGCACATAGTAAGTGCTTAATAAATGTTAATAAACTCCTTATGTTGCCAACTTGTACTTACCAAGCGCTTAGTACAGTGCTCTGCACACAGTAAGCGCTCAATAAATAAGATTGAATGAATGAATGAATGCCATTATTATTATTATTATATAGTAAGCGCTCAATAAATACCACTGATGATTAAATGGCTGAGAAATGGCTGCTGTTAAGACTCCATGATGATGATGATGGTATTTGCTAAGCACTTCCTATGTGTCAGGCACTGTTCTAAGCACTCGGGTAGATACAAGATAATTGGGTTGGGCACACTGGTAACTACCCCACCCACCACTGCCATAGCTGCCACTGGGGAAAGGGTAAAAAAACAAGCATAAAGAAAATCATTGTAATAATAATAATTATTATTATTATATTATATATTAATTATTATTATGGTTCCTGTTAAGTGCTTACTATGTGCCACTCACTATTCAGGTTGGACACAGTTGCTGTCCCACATGGGGCTCACAGTCTTAATCCCCATTTTACAGACGAGGGAACCGAGGCCCAGAGAAGTGAAGTGACTCGCTCAAGGTCACACAGCAGACATGAGGCGGAGCCGGGATTAGAACCCAGCTCCTCCTGACCCCCAGACCTGTGCTCTATCCATTAAGTCACGCTGCTCCTGAGACGTCACCACAGGTCTGGTATGAATCGTTTCCCTATGGAATAACAAAAAGGAATGCTTTTTTCCCCAAAGGGGAATGGTTTCATTATGTGTCTATCAGCACCTACTGGGTCAACAGTCCAATTTGTTATTATTAATTATAATAATAATTATTATTATTGTGGTATTTGTTAAGCATTTACTGTGTGCCAAGCACTGTACTAACCACTAGGGTGGATACTATCAAATAATAATAATAATAATGGGATTTATTAAGCGCTTACTATGTGCAAAGCGCTGCAGAAGTTACAAGGGGATTAGGTTGTCCCACCGGGGGCTCACAGTTTTAATCCCCATTTTACAGATGAGGTCACTGAGGCACAGAGAGGTTAAGTGACTTGCCCAAAGTCACACAGCGGACAATTGGCGGAGCAGGGATTCAATCAAGCAGCAAATCAAGTTGGACCCAGTCCCTGTCCTACGGGAGGCTCACAGCCTCACTCCCCATTTTACAGATGAGATAACTGAGACCCAAGGATGTGAAGTGACTTGGGCAGGATTACACAACAGACAAGTGGCAGAGCCCAGATTAGAACCCCTGACCTTTTGACTCTCAGTCACCGTGCTCTCAGTCACTACGTCATGCCGTTTCCCATTTGACAGCACTTCAGAAAATTAATTCCTTAGCCTGTCAGGAGGAAGAAAGGCCTGCAGTGATTAAATCCAGTACGTAAGGAAGTTATCCTAGTTGATCCGTCTATCTGGGTTTCCTAAGCGTTTAGCCTGGATTAGAAATTCTGAACGCGCACTGTTGCTCACAGGCCAAGTGAGCTGGACTTGGGTTCTAGGGGTCTGATAATAATAATAATAATAATGATAATAATAATAATGGCATTTATTAAGCGCTTACTATGTGCAAGGCACTGTTCTAAGTGCAGGGGAGGTTACAAGGTGATCAGGTTGTCCCACGGGGGGCTCACAGTCTGCATCCCCATTTTACAGATGAGGGAACTGAGGCCCAGAGAAGTGAAGTCACACAGCTGACAGATGGCAGAGCCAGGATTTGAACCCATGACCTCTGACTCCAAAGCCTGGGCTCTTCCCACTGAGCCACGCTGCTTCTCTTATGTCTGATGTTCCCTGGAGTTGGCCACGAGATCTGTGGATGCAGAGAGGACAGCTTGAGAAGACTACAACCCAATTCCTTCAAAACCTTCTAGCAAGCAATCGATCTGTGGTATTTATTGAGTGCTTGCTCTGCGCAGACCAGTAAAGAAATGATGGAAAAAGCACGGATCTGGGAGGAGGAGGACCTGAGTTTTAATCCCAGCTCTGCCACTCGTTTGCCGTGGGCCAGCTACTTCGCTTCTCTGGGCCTCAGTCTCCCCTTCTCAGAAATAGGGGTAATTATACCTGCTTCAGTTTACCTCACAGATAAGGTGGGTGGACAAAAACGAGCTTAACTATGTCAAACTGCTCTGTGTTAAGGGGTACTATATAAAATCAAAGCATTACCATTTTTCCACTTTCATGAGGCCTTGGATGATATTTCCACCTTCACGAGGCGAGGTGATTGAGTGTTTTAAAGCCGATGGTAAGGAGTTTTTCCATCAATCAATCAGTCACATTTATTGAGCACTTAGAGTACAATGTAACCCTATAACAGAGTTGGTACGCACATTCCCGGCCCACAGCAGCATTAAAACTCGTTCTCATGGTGAACACGATTCCTAAATTTCATTCCATTTCATTAGAGCAATGAAAACCATTAACAGGTTTAAACGCGGTAATATTCGGGGGTGATTTCAGGGAAATGATGTCTCCCTGAAGCCCGAGGAGTGGACTGGTTACTAAAAAGCATCACTGGGGACTGTTGTCCCCCGGGGGGAGGCTCTCTGAGCTCCCCCGGAATCCTAGTTCATTCCAGCCTGGAATTTCTTGGGGATCAAATGTACCCTGGAATCACAGCCTCAAGAGCCCTTGCAGAAGTCCGGCCTAGTGGAAATAGCACAGGACTGGGTATCTGAGGACACGTGTTCTAAATCCTGACTCTGCCTCATGTCTGCTGTGTGACCCTGGGCAAGTCTCTTCATTTCTCTGCACCTCTGTTACCTCATCTGTAAAATGGGGATTAAGACTGTGAGCCCCACGTGGGACAGCGACTGTGTGCACCCTGATGATCTTGTATCTACCTCAGCACTTAGGGCAGTGCTTGGCACATAATACGTGCCTAACGAATACCACAATTACTATCATTATTATTATTAATAACTACTGGAGGCCCACGCCCATCTTCCTTGCTCTTGTGAATCCCCACAGACCATCCCGATCGTCCCCTTCAGAGACAGCTTCTCTCCAACAACGCGGTTATCGCCAATCAAACATTCGCTGCATATCTCTCAGTCCCTTTGCTGGTGTTTCTTGGACTTTGCTTTAAATTTAATTTGCCCCTTTCAGTGACTGGGACTCCAAAACTTTTTTCTTTTTGGCGGCTGTCATCTGTTAGAGACAGACAACTAGACAGTCCTGTTCAGTATCAAGCAAAAACTCCTCACTGTTGGCTTCAAAGCTCTCCATCACCTTTCCCCTCCTACCTCACCTCGCTTCTCTCCTTTTCCATCCCAGCCCACACTCTCCGCTTCTCTAAGGGCTAACCTTCTTACAATGCTTCATTCTCACCTGTCCCGCCATCAACCCCTGGCCCACGTCCTACCTCTGGCCTGGAATGCCCTCCCTCCTCAAATCCGCCAAACGATCACACTTCCCCCCTTCAGAGCCCTACTGAAGGCTCACCTCCTCCAAGAGGCCTTCCCAGACTAAGCACCCCTTTTCCTCAGCTCCCCCGGCATTGTCCCAACTTGCTCCCTTTTCTCTACCTCCCCTCCCCCCAACATTTATGTACATATGTACATATCTATAATTCTATTTATTTGCATTAATGCCTGTTTGCCTGTTTTGATGTGTACATACAATTATACTTATTTATATTGATGCTACTGATGTCTGTTTACTTCTTTTGTTGTCTGTCTCCCCCTTCCTAGTACCTGCAAGCCCACTGTGGGCAGGGGTTGTCTCTGTTGCTGAACTGTACTTCCCAATCGCTTAGTACAGTGCCCTGCACACAGTAAGCGCTCAATAAATATGACTGAATGAAGGAATGAACCCCAGAGCCGACCACCAGACTTAAGATGCGATGAATCCCCCCACTCCTTTCGTTGCATCCCTAGCTTTTACCAACCTACGTACCATGCAAAACAGACCTCAGTGGCACATGCACAACCCACAGAGTGGGCAAAATTGCACAAGACAATCCATCAATCACCATATGTATCTGGGCAGACAGACCCATGAATATCTTTCATCGCTGTAGATTAATCAGTAATAACTGCTGGAAGATGCCTGAGCATATGTTTGATATTACCGGGCTGAATTGCCATGAAACTGTTTTACTGCCTATAAGAAAAGCGAGTAGTTTTCCAGGATATAAACTCTTGCTTCCCAGAGAATAGAAAATAGTGTGCAAACTTGTTCTATAGGATTCTGTTTTCCGGCTGTGGCAATAATGCAGATGGCCACGGCTCATCCTTCTGCCTCAAGCCAGGCACCTTTGGAAACTACAGATGCTTTATTTTTCGGAGTGTTCTTTGGCTGAATTTTAAAGAGCCTTCTCCAGCCTGGACTCCGGGTCTAAGGTCCCGCTGGATTGGGTAGGAAAAAGGATCCCTCCCTCTGCACATAGTAAGCACTCAGTAAATACCACCGATCGATTAATTGATCCCCCTACTCTGTGCGGGTAGACCCGAGGGGCCAAAAGGAAGCAGCGGGGCCTGCGGCTGAGACAAGATCTGAGTTGCACTTTCTTCGAGGAAGGCTGTCCGACGGCATGGCCATCGGACGGCTGAGGGCCTTGGGCACTCACTGACCCCATCTCCTCCTGCTGACATTTGGGTTTCCCTTGACTTAGGGACTGGGATCACCTGCCATTAAAAAAAAAAAAAATCACCAACAACTTTGCTTGTTGGTAGCAAAGTATCTGAATCAGAGGGCCCAGAAAGTGACTCTGAAGCAGAGTATTGTAAAAGAATTCCCAGACAAGCAGGTCACACCAGGTTAGAAGAGAGAAGGATATAGAGGTGGCTAAGGATTATAAGCCTCAGTCCAACCCAATTTTCTTCATTCATTCATTTGATTCATTCAATCGTATTTATTGAGCGCTTACTGTCTGCAGAGCACTGTACTAAATGCTTGGGAAGTACAAGTTGGCAACATATAGAGACGGTCCCTACCCAACAACGAGGGGGAGACACCCTAGCGCTTAGAGTAGTGCCTGGCACATAGCAAGTGCTTCACAAATACCACAATTATTGTTATTATTATTAGAGGGGCTGTCGGGGGTGAAGATTTCTGATTGAACCGACCCTACAGGAATCCTGGGAAGTGACTGTCCCACGTGGGCACTGGAGACTAAAGAAGCTCCCGAGGCCCACAGCCTGGTGGTTTTTCCACCCTGGCTCAACTTTAGCACTATCGTGCAGTCACGTCTGCCTTCAGCGATACCTGCACATCAGACAACTGTGTGTACATTTCCCCTTGTGCGGCCCCCTCTGCCCCCTTCTCTCTCGTTGCCCCTGGTTTCCCAACCAACAGGGACAAGAGAGAGCAAGTGGCATTGTGAGAACCACTAAGAACTGTGGTATTTCCTAAGTGCTTACTATGTGCCAAGCACTGTTCTAAGCACTGGGGTAAGTAAATGATAATCAAGTTCCACATGGGGCTCACAGTCTAGGTAGGAGGGAGAACAGGGATTGAATTCCCACTTTACAGATGAGGGAAGTGAAGCCCAGAGAAGTGAAGTGACTTGCCCAAGGTAACACAGCAGACAAGTGGCGCAGCAGGATTGGAACCCAGGTCCTCTGACTCCAAGGCTTGTGCCCTTTCCACTAAGCCATGCTGCTTCTCAAGCACGAAGACAAGGATGGATTCCTCCACCCAGGTTCTTGGACCTGAAAATTGAGGCTCAGACTCATCCGTTGCCGTTCCTGGGAGACTCCATCATACAATTAGCTCGTCGTGGGCATGGGATGTGTCCGTATATTGTTATAAGCGTACTCTCCCGTGCGCTTGGTACAGTGCTTCGCACACTGAAAGTGCTCAATAAATACAGCTGAATGAATGAATAGATGAATCAGCCAACAGACATACCACTCCTAGGGAAGTGACTTTACAGGCTTTAGATATTTCCTGTGTTCTGAATCTCTATCAGCAGTCACTACTCCTTGCTGAAACTGTTTTAGACCAAACTTCCCTTGATTACACCCAAAATGAATACCCCTCTTACTGAAATTCCTCACATGGCGTTGGCACATTGACCACAGAGCGGCTTCATCCTGAGCTGCGGACGGATAGGCAGGTAACCCGCTTTGCAACTGGCAATTGGGTCAGGAACAGAAAGAAGAAAAATGCTTCCCACTCTTATACTCCTCTAATAGACCTCATTTGAGAAGGTCACAAACTGCCTAAATTTGGACCCCCTGATGGGAATTGCTCTTCTGAAATGAAAACGAGCATTTATGGCTGAAAACTGATGTAAATAAACATTAGAACACCAGAACTGCGGGTTAGAAATCAGCCCTGACTTCAACGTCTGAGGGTCTGGTGGGAGGCTGCCCTGGTTCCTGACTGGGAACTAAGGGAAATTCTCCCCTCTCCCTCCAGCCGGGTACTCCCCCACGATGTCTGATAAGACATATTTGAGGGTGGGGGCCACAACTTTGTTACCAATTATGTCGAAAGACAAGTTACAAGAGAAAAGAGAAAAACAAAATAGGTAGTGAGAAACTGATAACATTTCTAGATTCCCATTTTGGTGGCGAGTCATTTCCAACAGTTATTTCCACACCTAGTGATTACCTCCATGTAATACCCTGAAGGCACAGAGCAGTTAACAACCATAAGCTCCGCCAGCACAAATGTACAGACACACGCACACGTGTATTCTTCACAAGTTTCTATAGACTTATATACAAGCTCCTACTTTTGTTTCTCTGTTTTTTCCTCCGAAGATCGCTACAGTGTTTCCGAAAAAGGAGTCATTTCAGATGCCACATCTTGCTTTTTTTTAATATGCAAGTATGCCGATCTGATAGTCAAAACTCCGTACGGGGTCTGTCATTCTGTCAAGCTACCAACTCCACTCCCATTTCACAAAGAGGAAGCACATCAATCAATCAATCATGCTACAGAAGCAGCATGGCCCAGTGGAAAGAGTCCGCCACTTACTTCTCTGTGACCTTGGGCAAGCCACTTAACTTCTCTGTGCCTCAGTTCCTTCATCTGCAACTGGGGATTCAATACCTGTTCCCCCTCCCACTTTGAGTCCCCGTGGGGATTGGGTAACTTGGCTCAACCTCAGCGCTTAGAACAGTGCTCGATGCATAATAAGTGCTTAAAAATACCATTTTAATTATTTATTTAGTGCTTACTGCGTGCAGAGCATTGTAAAAGCACATCTAATTTATTTCTTTATATTAATGTATGTCTCCCTTTCAAAGCTGCAAGCTCGTTGTGGGCAGGGAAGGTGTCTGATTATTGTTATACCGTACTGTCCCAGGCACTTAGGACAGTGGTCTGCACAGAGCAAGCGTTCAATAAATATGATGGATTGACTGACTGATCTGACAGACTTAGAACTAGAGGGTCTTGAGCCGGGGTGAAGCAGCTGGGAAACGGAGCAGCCTGGGTTTCCTCTAGAGATCCTCCGACCCCAGATTTCAATTCTCTGGATTTCCCTTCTCAAGTGTCACTGATTCCTACAACTGCGGAAAAATGCTGTCCAGGCCTTCAAGTTTTGCATATCAAAGAGAGGATTACATTGTTAATATTATCATTACTGTATTTGTTAAGCAGTTACTGTCAAGCCCTATTCTAAGCACTGTCGAAGGTGCAAGTGAATCCAATCAGATACAGTTGCTGTCTCACATGGGGCTGATGTAGGAAGGAGAACAGATCCCAGACTGTCAACTCCTTGGGGCAGGGAACATTTCTACCAACTCTGCTATATTGTCCTCCTCCAAGAGCTCAGTACAGTGCCCTGCACACTGTGCGTGCTCAGGAAATACCACTGATTGATTTAACAGCTATCAAAGGGGGAGAAACACGAATTGAGCCCCCATTTTGCCGATGAAACTGAGGTTCAATGAAGATAAATGGGTTGCCCAAAGGGGTTAAAACCCAGGTCCTCTAATCAATCAATCGTATTTATTGAGTGCTTACTCTGTGCAGAGCACTGTACTAAGCGCTTGGGCAGTACAAGTTGGCAACATATAGAGACGGTCCCTACCCAACAGTGGGCTCACAGTCTAGAAACTGTCCAGATCTTAAAGTTTTGCAAATCCAGGAGATTCTGCATATCCAGGAAAAGCTTACGTTCTTGTTATCACTATTATTATCACTATTATGATTGTGTTTAGGCATTATGTGTCAAGCACTGTTCTAATCTATGGGGAAGATGTAAGTTCATCAGATCAGATAAAGTCTCTATCCCACACGGAACTCGCGTAGGACAGGGAGCAAACCCAAGATGTAAACTCCTTGTGTGCGGGGAACATCTCTACCAACTGTGTTATATTGTTCTATCATAAGCGCTTAGTACAATGTTCTGCACACAACAGATGCTCAGTAAATAGCCACTGATTGACTGACCAGGCAATGAAGAGCGAGAAAGACACTGAACCCTCATCTTGCCGAGGAGGAAGCAGGTTCAGAGAAGTTTGGTGACTTGTCCAAAGTCACACAGCAGGCAAGTGGCAGAGCTGGGATTGGAACTCGGATCAGTGATCTTTCTCATGGTTCCTCATAACCACCTGACCGTATTATTCCTTTTCCCTCTGCTGTCATAATAAGAATAACAATGGCATTTATTAATTGCTTAGTATGTGCTGAGCACCGGGGTAGATCTAGGATTATCACTTTGAACTCAAACCTTTTCAGCATGGGGCTCACAAACTCGCTACATCCCACAATACACATGAGAAAACTGAGGCCCAGAAAGGTTAAGTGATTTACCCACAGTCCCCTAGCAGGCCAATGGTAGAGCTGAATTTGAACCCAGCTCTTCCCATTCCCAGTCCCTTGCTTTTCCCCCTAAGCCACACTACCTTCCCATATTCTATTTATTTTATTTGGTTTATATGTTTTGTTTTGTTGTCTGTCTCCCCCTTCTAGACTGTGAGCCAGCTGTTGGGTAGGGACCGTCTCTATATGTCGCCAACGTGTACTTCCCAAGCGTTCAGTACAGTGTTCTGCACACAGTAAGCGCTCAATAAATACGATTGTATGAATGAATGAATATAATTTCCCCAAGTTGTGTGCCTTGCAGCTTATCTCCTAATTAAGAAATATGGCTGGAAAGTTACCCATTATGTGCCGCTGTCAAAATCCATGGGGGGAAAACTACTGAGCCGTGGGTTTTAAGTTAAAACAAACTGCATTCGTGCCACTCTTTCTCGGAGACAGCCGGGAGTCAGAGGCCCCGGGTTCCGATCCATCATCATCATCAATCATATTTATTGAGCGCTTAGTGTGTGCAGAGCACTTGACTAAGCACTTGGGAAGTACAAATTGGCAACATATTGATCCACCGCTGTATTGGGGAGGCGGAGGCGTTCAAAGTGAAAATCCTGCTGGCGGAATGGGGCGGGTGACATCCCATGCCAGCAGGAACCAGCTGACTTCCCAGCCTCCTCTTCCTCCTCCGAATGTTAGCCACGTTCCCCCGTGTCACCACTCATCCCGTTTCTGACACCCACGGAGACGCCACACCCAGACCCCGGCCGGCTACCTCCGGGGCGCTAAAATATCCCCTGGAAGGGGGCACGAGCGATTGGGCTTCTTGGTTTCTTTCCAGGGGCAAGAATAGTTACCGTGGGCAGCTGAAACTTCAGCCTGGCAGGGTTGTACAACAGCTGCTGCGACTCAAGGTTTTCGCCCTCTTCCCTTAGACGTTCATCTATCGGGGGCCTGGAGAAAATCATCAAGGGGCTCTTCATATAGAAACTTTTCTTTTAATGGTATTTGTTAAGCATTTGCTATGTGCCAGGCACTGTACTAAGCACTGGGATAGGTAAAAGCTACTCAGGGGTTGTACAACAGCTGCTGCGACGCAAGGTTTTCGCCCTGTTCCCTTAGACGTTCATCTATCGGGGGCCTGGAGAAAATCATCAAGGGGCTCTCCATATAGAAACTTTTCTTTTAATGGTATTTGTTAAGCACTTGCTATGTTAAGCACTGGGATAGGTAAAAGCTAATCAGGTTGGACACAGCCCAAGTTCCACATAATGGGGCACATTATGGGTAGGGAGCGTGCCTGCTATTCTGTTTTATTGTACTTTCCCCAGTGCTTAGCATAGCTCTCTGCGCACGGTAGCACTGCTCGATCGATTGATTGGGCTCACAGACTTAAATCCCCAGGGTACAGATGAGGAAACTGAGGCCCAGAGAAGTAAAGTCACACAGAAGAAAAGCGGCAGAGCCGGGATGAGAACCCAGGGCCTGTGGGTCCCCTAAGTTGTGTTGTTTCTTGAGTGGGAGGAAAAGGAGCAGGTTTATCGGTGGTAGACATTCAAATCGATCAATCGATCGATCACTGGCACTTACTGGGCACTTACCGCGTGCAGAGCACAGCACTAAGGGTTTGGAACAGAATGAAACAACAGATTTGGTAGACGCGTTCCCTGCGCACAACGAGAAAATGCCCCCGCCAGAGCACAGGCTTGGGAATCACAGGACGTGGGTTCTAATACCGGCTCTACCACCTGTCTGCCGTGTGACCTTCGGCAAGCCACTTACCTTCTCTGGGCCTCAGTTCCCTCATCTGTATAATGGGGATGAAGACTGTGAGCCCCAGGTGGGACAACCTGATGACCCCGTACCTACCCCAGCGCTCAGAACAGTGCTTGGCGCATAGTAAGCGCCTAAAAAATACTATTATTATTATTGTTACATACCATAATACTATACCTTACGTATATCATCATCATCATCAATCATATTTATTGAGCGCTTACTATGTGCAGAGCACTGTACTAAGCGCTTGGGAAGTACAAATTGGCAACATATAGAGACAGTCCCTACCCAACAGTGGGCTCACAGTCTAAAAGGGGGAGACAGAGAACAAACCAAACATACTAACAAAATAAAATATATAGAATAGATATGTACAAATAAAATAAATAAATAAATAAATAGAGTAATAAATATGTACAAACATATATGCATATATACAGGTGCTGTGGGGAAGGGAATATACCATAGGGTATATACCATACCTACCCTAATATATAAATACAATAATAAATAAATACCATAATCATCATCATCAGTCGTATTTATTGAGTGCTTACTGTGTGCAGAGCACTGTACTAAGCTCTTGGGAAGTACAAGTTGGCAACATATAGAGACAGTCCCTACCCAACAGTGGGCTCACAGTCTAAAAGGGACTGTTACTATACAAGTACTATTACTTGTTGTTGAACTGTCCTCTCCCAAGCGCTTAGTAAGGTGCTCTGCACACAGTAAGTGCTCAATACATATGACTGAATGAATGAATGAGTGAATGAATGAATGAATGAGGGGGCTTGCTTTGGCTCTGCCATTGGGTTATATTGGCTCAGTGTCCGGGAGGGGCAGGTGTTCCCTGCCTCTGCCAGTTGCTGCCCAAGCTATGCCCAGTGCTCCGGGGCAGGATTGGCTTCTTTTTGGCCTCCTTCCCTGGGATGCTGCGAGGTGTCTCCCCCGGAAAGGCAGGGAAACTTCTCTCTGACACGTTGCCTTTCTCAGCCTGCCTTGCCCTGGCCCTCCCCAACCAATAATCCTAAGGATGGGATCCGTTATTATAATAATAATGATGGCATTTGTTAAGCACTTACTATGTGCCAAGCATTGTTCTGGGCGCCGGGGAGGATACAGGGTGATCAGGTTGTCCCACGTGGGGCCCACAGTCTTCATCCCCTTTTTACAGATGAGGTAACTTAGGCCCAGAGAATAATAATAATAATAATGCTGGCATTTGTTAAGCGCTTACTATGTGCCAAGCACTGTTCTAAGCGCTGGGGTATATTCATTCATTCAATCATATTTATTGAACACTCACTATGCGCAGAGTGCTTGGGAAGTACAAGTTGGCAACATGTAGAGATGGTCCCTACCCGCCAGTGGGCTCACAGTCTAGAAACAATGTAATCAGGTTGTCCCACCTGGGGCTCACAGTCTTTGTCCCCATTTTACAGATGAGGTAACAGAGGCCCAGAGAATAATGGTGTTGGTATTTGTTAAGTGCTTGCTATGTGTCAAGCACTGTTCTAAGCGCTGGGGTATATGCCATGTAATCAGGTTGTCCCACGAGAGGCTCACAGTCTTCGTCCCCATTTTCCAGGAGAGGTCACTGAGGCCCAGAGAAGTGAAGGGACTTGTCCAAAGTCACAGAGGGGACAAGTGGCTGGGGCGGGCTGAGAACCCATGACCTCTGACTCCCAAGCCCGGGCTCTTTCCACTGAGCCACACTGCTGTCCATCCAATCAATCAATCAATCAATCGTATTTATTGAGCACTTACTGTGTGCAGAGCACTGTACCAAGCGCTTGGGAAGTCCAAGTTGGCAACATCTAGAGACGGTCCCTACCCAACAGTGGGCTCCCAGTCTAGAAGCCCAGCACTGCTCTAAGCGCTGGGGTGGGCACCAGCTGGGCAGAAGGGGCATGCTGCCCGAGGAGCCCCCCTCGGCCTCCCCCAGCCGGTGCCAGCCCAGGAGTCTTCTCAATCAATCAATCAATCAATCAATCAATCGTATTGATTGAGCGCTTACTGTGTGTGCAGAGCCCTGGACTAGGCGCTTGGGAAGTCCAAGTTGGCAACATCTAGAGACGGTCCCGACCCACCAGTGGGCTCACAGTCTAGAAGACCCCTTGGGACCCCCGCTGGCCCTCCGGGGGCAGGGGAGCCCCCCCCCCCGGCACACACACACACACACACACACACACACACACACACACACACACACACACACACAGAGACGAGTGGGTTCCCAAGTAGCCCCCTCCCCACCTACCCGAGCGGGTCCGGATGGTTTCGGCTAGCAGGTCCCGGTTGGCATCCGCCGGCTGGTCCATGCCCGCTCTGCCCGCGGCCCCCGCCCACTCGGTTTGGGCTGGGCTGGGCTGGGCTGGGCTGGGCTGGGGGCTGGGGGCTGGGGGCTGGGAGGGGACCGGCCCTGGGGGGAGGCTCCTCCCTCTCGCCTCTCCCCCCGGAGGAGGAGGAGGAGGAGGAGGAGGAGGAGGAACAGGTGCCAACCGGGGGAGCCCGCAGGCCACGGGGCACCGGGGGCACGGGACAACAGCGGTGGGAGTTGCTCCCTTGCCCAGAGGAGGTGGGGGGGGGGGGGAGGGAGGGAGAGATGGAAGGATGGAGGGAGGGATGGAGGGATGGAGGGAGGGATGGAGGGATGGAAGGATGGAGGAGGGAGGGAGGGATAGAATGATGGAAAGGCTGGAGGTAGGGAGAGATGGAGGGCTGGAAAGGCTGGAGAGCTGGGGGCATGGAAAGAGGCGGGCGGCTGGGCCCGGGGCCCGGCCCAGTGGGAGGGGCCCGGGGCTCGGGGCTGCCCAGCAATCCATTGGGCCCACTGCCGGCCCCGGGGGCGGGATCGGGGCCCCCGCCCCTGTCCCCACGTGGGAACGAGCCCCCGGCCCCCAAACCAAGCTGCTCCGCCAGCTGCCCTCACCGGGACACCCCTGACCCCTGACCCCTGACCCCTGACCTCCTCCCAGGGGGTCCAGAAGCCCCCAGGGACCGCCACCACACCGCCACAGATCCAAGACCCCTCTCTTAGGGGGTCTCCCTGGCGAAGCCCCCCGGGACCGCCACCACACTCCCTCAGATCCAAGACCCCCCTCTTAGGGGGTCTCCCTGGCGAAGCCCCCCGGGACCGCCACCACACCCCCACGGATCCAAGACCCCCCTCTTAGGGGGTCTCACTGGCGAAGCCCCCCGGGACCGCCACCACACCCCCTCAGATCCAAGACCCCCCTCTTAGGGGGGGGGTCTCCCTGGCGAAGCCCCCCGGGACCGCCACCACACCGCCACAGATCCAAGACCCCCCTCTTAGGGGGGGGTCTCACTGGCCTGGTCTGATCCGGAGAAAGACCACCGTCCTGTCCCCCAAAGCAGAGACCCCTAACTCCCCTCTCTTCTGCCAATTCATTCAACCGTATTTATTGAGGGCTTACTGCGTGCAGAGCGCTGTACTAAGCGCTTGGGAAGTACAAGTCGGCAACAAATCCCCGCACTCTTACATATTTATTCTATTTATTTTGTTAATTTGTTTTGTTTTGTTGTGTGTCTCTCCCTTCTGGACTGTGAGCCCGCTGTGTTGGGACTTCCCAAGCGCTTAGTACAGTGCTCTGTACACAGTAAGCGCTCCATAAATACGATTGGATGAATGAGTCAATGAATGTCAGGTAGGGACCGTCTCTCTATGTCGCCAACTTGTACTTCCCAAGCGCTTAGTCCAGTGCTCTGCACACAGTAAGCGCTCAATAAATACGATTGAATGAATGAATGAAATACACATCTATATAATCATTATTATTATTAGTATTATTATTATCATGGCATTTGTTAAGCACTTACTATGTGACAAGCCCTGTTCTACGCTCTGGGGCACGTACTGACAATACTAACAACAACGAGGATGATATTTTGTTAGGCACTTACTAGGTGTCAAGCACTGTTCCAAGGTCATCAGGTTGGACACAGTCCTTGCCCCCGCATAAGGCTCACCTTCTTAATCCCCACTTTACAGATAAGGGAACCGAAGCACAGAGAAGTTAAGAGATTTACCCAAGGTCACACAGCAGACAAGTGGCGGAGCGGGGATTAGTACCCACGATCTCAGATTCCCAAACCCCTTCTCTTGCCATTAGGCCAAACTGCTTCCCCGGGGACTCCTTGGGTAGTAATAATAACTATAATAGTAATAATAATAGTATTATTTAAGCGCTTACTACATGCAAAGCACTGTTCTGAGCGCTGGGGAGGATACAAGGTGATCAGGTTGTCCCACGGGGGGCTCACAGTATAATAACAATAATAATGACAGCATTTGTTAAGCGCTTACTATGTTCATTCATTCACTCAGTGGTATTTAGTGAGCACTTACTGTGTGCAGAGCACTGTACTAAACACTTGGAAAGTACAATTCAGCAACAAATAGAGGAAATCAGGTTTGGACTATGCGCCAAGCACTGTTCTAAGCGCTGGGGTAAAATTCAAGGTAATCAAGTTGTCCCATGTGGGGCTCACAGTGTTAATCCCCATTTTACAGATGAGGGAACTGAGGCCCAGAGAAGTGAAGTGGCTTGCCCGAGGTCACACAGCAAACAAGAGCGTGAGAAGCAGCGTGGCTCAGTGGAAAGAGCACAGGCTTTGGAGTCAGAGGTCATGGGTTCGAATCCCGGCTCCACCACATGTCTGCTGTGTGACCTTGGGCAAGTCACTTAACTTCTCTGAGCCTCAGTTACCTCATCTGGAAAATGGGGATTAAAACTGTGAGCCCCACATGGGACAACCTGATCACCTTGTATCCCCCCCAGCGCTTAGAACAGTGCTTTGCACATAGTAAGCGCTTAACAAATGCCATCATCATCATCATCATCATCACAAGTGGCAGGGCCAGAATTAGAACCCACATCCTCCGACTCCCAAGCCCGGACTCTTTCCACTAAGCCACGCTGCTTCTTTTCACCCGAGGACTCCTTTCCCGGAGCTTACTGCACTTTAGGTGATCAATAAGTAGTACTAACGCTTCAGAAGCTTACCATCTAATTGGGGGAGACTGACGGACGAAAGCTACTCCCGAAGGGAAGGAGCCGGGAGATAAATCCAGGATAAAAGAGTAAGCATTTCAGCCGGGCAGGATAACACAAATGTAAACCTTTTGATATTCCTTTTCTCCCAGTCCACAGGAGATTCGGAGTTGGGAGCAAATCCAAGTTATTTACTTTAACGAGCCACCCTCCACCCCACAGCACTTATTTACCTATCTATAAATGATAAATGATTTATTGATATTAATGCCTGCCTCCCCCTCTAGACCGTAAGCTCATTGCGGGACGGGAACGTGTCTATCAATCAACTCTGTTGTACTCTTCCAAGCGCTTGGCATGGTGCTCTGCACACAGTAGGTGCCCAATCAATCAATCAATCGTATTTATTGAGCGCTTACTGTGTGCAGAGCACCGTACTAAGCGCTTGGGAAGTACAAGTTGGCAACACATAGACACAGCCCCTACCCAACAGTGGGCTCACAGTCTAAAAGGGGGAGACAGAGAACAAAACCAAACATACTAACAAAATAAATTAAATAGAATAGATATGTACAAGTGAAATAAATAACAGCAATCATCATGTCTTCTGATGGACAAACCTCACGAACCCCAACTGACAAATTCCAGAGGGCTTGGCAGCGGGGTCAGGAAATATGTCTGTTCATTGTTGTATTGTCCTCCCCAAGTGCATAGTACAGCGCTCTGTACACAGTAAACGTTCAATAAATGCGATTGAATGAATGGGAGAGAAACAGGATTCTGAATGGGCTACACTTGTCATCATCAATCGTATTTATTGAGCGCTTACTGTATGCAGAGCACTGTACTAAGCGCTTGGGAAGTACAAGTTGGCAACACACAGAGACAGTCCCTACCCAACAGTGGGCTCACAGTCTAAAAGGGGGAGACAGAGAACAAAACCAAACATATTAACAAAATAAAATAAATAGAATAGATATGTACAAGTAAAATAAATAAATAAATAAATAGAGTAAGAAATATGTACAAACATATATACATATATACAGGTGCTGTGGGGAAGGGAAGGGGGTAAGATGGGGGGGATGGAGAGGGGGACGAGGGGGAGAGGAAGGAAGGGGCTCAGCCTGGGAAGGCCTCCTGGAGGAGGTGAGCTCTCAGTAGGGCCTTGAAGGGAGGAAGAGAGCTAGCTTGGCGGATGGGCAGAGGGAGGGCATTCCAGGCCCGGGGGATGACGTGGGCCGGGGGTTGATGGCGGGACAGGCGAGAACGAGGCCTAACGGTGAGGAGATTAGCGGCAGAGGAGCAGAGGGTGCCGGCTGGGCAGTAGAAGGAGAGAAGGGAGGTGAGGTAGGAGGGGGCGAGGTGATGGAGAGCCTTGAAGCCCAGGGTGAGGAGTTTCTGCCTGATGCGCAGATTGATCGGTAGCCATTGGAGGTTTTTGAGGAGGGGAGTAATATGTCCAGAGCGTTTCTGGACAAAGATAATCCGGGCAGCAGCATGAAGTATGGATTGAAGTGGAGAGAGACACGAGGATGGGAGATCAGAGAGAAGGCTGGTGCAGTAGTCCAGATGGGATAGGATGAGAGCTTGAATGAGCAGGGTAGCGGTTTGGATGGAGAGGAAAGGGCGGATCTTGGCAATGTTGCGGAGCTGAGACCGGCAGGGTTTGGTGACGGCTTGGATGTGAGGGGTGGACGAGAGAGCGGAGTCGAGGATGACACCAAGGTTATGGGCTTGTGAGACGGGAAGGATGGTAGTGCCGTCAACAGAGATGGGAAAGTCAGGGAGAGGGCAAGGTTTGGGAGGGAAGACAAGGAGCTCAGTCTTCGACATGTTGAGCTTTAGGTGGCGGGCGGACATCCAGATGGAGATGTCCTGAAGGCAGGAGGAGATGCGAGCCTGGAGGGAGGGGGAGAGGGCAGGGGCAGAGATGTAGATCTGGGTGTCATCAGCGTAGAGATGATAGTTGAAGCCGTGGGAGCGAATGAGGTCACCAAGGGAGTGCGTGTAGATCGAGAACAGAAGGGGACCAAGCACTGAACCTTGGGGAACCCCCACAGTGAGGGGATGGGAGGGGGAGGAGGAGCCTGCAAAAGAGACTGAGAAAGAACGACCGCTAAACCTCACACAGCTAAACCTCATCCAATACAACTTACTTTTTGGGCTCTGCCGTGGAGAAGCAGTGTGGCTCAGTGGAAAGAGCCCGGGCTTGGGACTCAGAGGTTATGGGTTCTAATCCCGGCTCCGCCACTTAGCTGTGTGACTTTGGGCAAGTCACCTCACTTCTCTGTGCCTTAGTTACCTTATCTGTAAAATGGGGATTAAGACTGTGAGCCCCATGTGGGACAATCTAATTCCCTTGTATCCCCCCCCAGCGCTTAGAACACTGCTTTGCGCATAGTAAGCACTTAACAAATTAAGCGCTTTTGTTTTGTTTTGTTGTCTGTCTCCCCCTTGTAGACTGTGAGCCCACTGTTGGGTAGGGACCATCTCTATATGTTGCCAACTTGTACTTCCCAAGCGCTTAGTACAGTGCTCTGCACACAGTAAACGCTCAATAAATATGATTGAATGAATGAATGAATTAACAAATGCCATTATTATTATTATTATTATTATTATTATTATTATTATGGAGGCGGGGTCAGCTAGAAGCAGCCGTGGCCTAGTGGAAGGAAAGAGGTTGGGGCCGGGAGTCAGAAAGACCTGGGTTCTAAAGCCGCCTCTGCCAATTGCTTGTTGAGAGACCTTGGGCAAGTCACTTCCCTTCTCCGTGTCTCGGTTCTCCTGTTCTCCCTCCTACTTTTAAACTGTGAACCCCAGGCGGCGAAGAGACTGTGTCCAACCTTAGTCCAGCGCAAGCGCTTAGTACAGTGAAGCAGCAGCGTGGCTCAGTGGAAAGAGCCCGGGCTTGGGAGCCAGGGGTCATGGGTTCTAATCCCGGCTCCGCCACTTGGCAGCTGTGTGACTTCGGGCAAGTCACTTAACTTCTCTGGGCCCAAGTTCCCTCATCTGTAAAATGGGGATGAAGACTGTGCACCCCCCATGGGACAATCTGATCACCTTGTATCTCCCCCAGTGCTTAGAACAGTGCTTTGCACATAGTAAGCACTTAATAAATGCCACCATTATTATTATTATTATTACTCTATTTATTTATTTTACTTGTACATATCTAATCTATTTATTTTATTTTGTTAATATGTTTGGTTTTGTTCTCTGTCTCCCCCTTCTAGACTGTGAGCCCACTGTTGGGCAGGGACTTACTCTACATGTTGCCAACTTGTACTTCCCAAGCGCTTAGTCCAGTGCTCTGCACACAGCAAGCGCTCAATAAATACGATTGATAGATTGATTCTCTGGGCCTCAGTTCCCTTATCTGTCAAATGGGGATGAAGACTGTGAGCCCCACGTGGGACAACCTGATCACCCTGTATCCCCCCAGCGCTTAGAACAGTGCTTTGCACATAGTAAGCACCTAACCAATGCCATTATTATTATTATTACAGTGCTTTGCGCACAGTAAGCACTTGATTAAGACGATTGAGTGAACCTATTGAACTTGAATCTAATCCAGAGCTTAAAACAGTGTTTGGCACATAGTAAGCACTTAACAAATCCCCAAAAATAAAAATAAAGATAAAATAAAAAATAAAATAAAAATAAAGAGTCACTGCAGCCAAGCTCCTCTCTGCACCTTGAGAGCATCACCAAATTAGCACCATGAGGACGTCGATTTAGTTTCCTACCCGCGGAATGATCGGGGGCCACTTTAGGATTTGGACAATCCACATCCTGCCCTCTACCTAATGACAGACTCTCAGTGGATCAGTGTGGCCTAATGGAAAGAGCCCAGGCCCGGCGGTCAGAGGACCTGGGCTCTAATTCCCATTATGCCAAGTGTTTGCTCTGTGACCTTGGGCAAGTCACTGCACTTATCTGGGCCTCAGTTTCCTCAACCGTAAAATAAGGATTCAAACCTGTTCCTCTTCCTACTTCGACCGTGAGCCGTAACTCGGACGGGGGCTGTGTCTGACCTAATTAACTTGTATCTACCCCAGGATTTAGGACAATCAATCAATCAATCGTATTTATTGAGCAGTTACTGTGCGCAGAGCACTGTACTAAGCGCTTGGAAAGTACAAATTGGCAACATATAGAGACGACAATGACACTTAGTAAGCACTTTAACAAATATCACTTAAAAAAGAAAGGTTTCCTGAGAATCCCAAGTATGACTAAGTAGATTTTTTTTTTCTTTCTGAATTCACTTTAAGATTCCAGTTGCGGGTTCTGCAATTTTAAAAATTAAACCATCCCTTTTTCTCAAGCAATTTCAGTCATTTTCCTAAGCTTCGAAACCCTCATTTTCTTCGGCTTCTGCCAGGTGTGAAAGTATCCATGACCACCCCAAATTTCATGTTGCTTAATTAAACCGAGGGAAAAAGAAACGATGCCGAGGATTTGCGGGCTTCTGAGATCTTTGCCAGTACTGAGGAAAATACAGGATTGATGCTTTGGGACAAGATGATGCTTCCCGGGGAAATCACATACATCTGACTCTTCTTGGCTTGTCGCGCCTATTCTGGCTTTCTCGTACAGACAATAATAATAATAATAATAATAATGGTATTTGTTAAGCGCTTACTATGTGCAAAGCACTGTTCTAAGCGCTGGGGAGGTTACAGGGTGATCAGGTTGTCCCACGTGGGGCTCAGAGTTTTAATCCCCATTTTACAGATGAGGGAACTAAGGCACCGAGAAGTGAAGTGACTTGCCCAAAGTCACACAGCTGACAGCTGGCGGAGCCGGGATTTGAACCCATGACCTCTGACTCCAAAGGCCAGGCTCTTTCCACTGAGCCACAAGACAAGATGTTAAGTTCTGACAAATGGCCAAATGGAGGTCAAAGACAGTGATGGGGCGTCTTGGCTGAACTTCATCAGCCAAAGGGAAGCAGTGTGGCCTACTTAATAATAATAATAATAATTATGATGGCATTTGTTGAGCGCTTACTATGTGCAAAGCACCGTTCTAAGCGCTGGGGGGGATACAGTGTGATCAAGTTGTCCCAAGTGTCACAGTCTTCATCCCCATTTTTACAGATGAGGTAACTGAGGCTCAGAGAAGTTAAGTGACTTGCCCAAGGTCACACAGCAGACTTGTGGTGGAGTCGGAATTCGAACCCATGACCTCTGACTCCAAAGCCCGGGCTCTTTCCACTGAGCCACGCTGCTTCTCTTGAGAGAACACGGATGTAGGAACCAGAAGTTCCTGGGATCTAAAACTGGCTTCGCCACTTGTCTGTTGTGTGACTTTTGGGCAAGTCATTTCCCTTCACTGTTCCTCAGTTACCTCATCTGTAAAATGGGAATTAAGACTGTGAGGCCCACGTGGTACATGGACTGTATTCGACTTGATTAGCCTGTATCTACCCCAGCAATCAATCAATCTACCCCAGCAATCAATCAATCAATCAATCAATCATATTTATTGAGCCCTTACTGTGTGCAGAGCACTGGACTAAGCGCTTGGGAAGTCCAAGTTGGAAACATCTAGAGACAGTCCCTACCCAGCAGTGGGCTCACAGTCTAGAAGCAGCGTGGCTCAGTGGAAAAAGCCCGGGCTTTGGAGTCAGAGGTCATGGGTTCAAATCCCGGCTCCACCACATGTCTGCTGTGTGACCTTGGGCAAGTCACTTAACTTCTCTGAGCCTCAGTCACCTCATCTGTAAAATGGGGATTACGACTGTGAGCCCCACGTGGGACAACCTGATCACCTTGTATCCTCCCCGGCGCTTAGAACAGTGCTTTGCACATAGTAAGCGCTTAACAAATGCCACTATTTATTATTATTATTAGAAGGGGAAGACAGAGAACAAAACATATTAACAAAATAAAATAAATAGAATAGATATGTACAAGTAAAATAGAGTAATAAATACGTACAAATATATACATGTATATTATATATATATATGTACATATATATACATAAACATGTATATTTATGTATATATATATATATATAAACATATATGTTGCCAACTTGTACTTCCCAAACACTTAGTACAGTGCTCCACACAGTAAGCGCTCAATAAATACAATTGATTGATTGATTGATATATACAGGTGCTGTGGGGAAGGCACTTAGTATAGTGTCTGGCACATAAAAGCCCTTAAAAATGTCACCAAAAAAAATGCTCGAGGTGGCTTTCAGTCAGTGCTTGGCAGTGCAGAGCGCTGTACTAAGCGCTTGGAAAGTAGAATTCAGCAACAAATAGAGTCAATCCCTGACCACAGCGGGCTCACAGTCTGCCCATGGTAAGGACTCAATAACTACGACCGATTGATTGATTAAGCTCCGAGCCCCAAATGGGACGGGGATTGGGTCCGCTCTGATTATCCTGTATCTACCTCTGGCGTAACACAGTGTTTGGCACAGGGTAAACGCTTATTACTACCGTTCTATTATTCCTATAATAATAATAATAATAATGGTATTTGTTAAGCGCTTACTACGTGCAAAGCACTGTTCTAAGCACTGGGGAGGTTACAAGGTGATCAGGTTGTCCCACAGGGGGCTCACAGTCTTCATCCCCATTTTCCAGATGAGGGAACTGAGGCACAGAGAATAATGATAATAATAATAATGATGGCATTTGTTACACGCTTATTATATGCAAAGCACTGTTCTAAGCGCTGGCGAGGTTACAAGGTGATCGGGTTGTCCCACAGAGGGCTCACAATCTTCATCCTCATTTTACAGATGAGGGAACTGAGGCGCAGAGAAGTGAAGTGACTTGCCCAAAGTCACACAGCTGACAATTGGCAGAGCTGGGATTCGAACCCATGACCTCTGACTCCAAAGCCTGGGCTCTTTCCACTATTCTGTGTAACCCTGACTTGCTCCCTCTCCTCTCCCCACAGCACTTAGAACAGTGCTTCACACACAGTAAGCGCTCAATAAATATGACTGAATGAATAGTAAGCACTTAACATATACCAAAATCCTTATTTATTTTACTTGTACATATCTATTCTATTTATTTTATTTTGTTAGTATGTTTGGTTTTGTTCTCTGTCTCCCCCTTTTAGACTGTGAGCCCACTGTTGGGTAGGGACTGTCTCTATGTGTTGCCGACTTGTACTTCCCAAGCGCTTAGTACAGTGCTCTGCACACAGTAAGCGCTCAATAAATACGACTGATCGATTGATTGATTGATTGAGTGAATGGATGGATGAATCGCCTGAATGAATGAATGAATGACTGATTCCCGGGCCGTGGGATTTCGGCCGGAGCTCGCGCTCCTCGGCGCCACCTTCTGGACAGTCCCTGGAAGTGCACACGGAGATGGCGCCCGCTCGCCACCTCCTGGACAACCCCTGGGATTGCAGCTTGAACCTGCTCGGCAGCCACTTCGTGGTTCTTTATTATTATTATTATTATTATTATTATTATTATTATTATTATTATTATTATTATTATTATTATTATTATATTAAATACTAGTTAAATAATCAATAATTATTAATAATAATATTGGCATTTGTTAAGCGCTTACTATGTGCAAAGCACTGTTCTAAGCGCTTCTTTGAAACTCCTCCTCTGGACACTGGCTTGCACTTTAAAAACTAAACCAAAAAAGGACGGGGAGCCGTTCACACTGTGCCGCACGAGTCCATCTGCCCACTGAGAAGCAGCGTGGCTCAGTGGAAAGAGCCCGGGCTTTGGAGTCAGTGGTCGTGGGTTCAAATCCCGGCTCCACCAATTGTCAGCTGTGTGACCTTGGGCAAGCCACTTAACTTCTCTGGGCCTCAGTTACCTCATCTGTAAAATGGGGGTTGACTGTGAGCCCCCTGTGGGACAACCTGATCAACTTGTATCCCCCCCCAGCACTTAGAACAGTGCTTTGCACATAGTAAGCGCTTAATAAATGCCATTATTATTATTATTATCTAGAAGTCGGTGAATGTCGATTCATTTTATTTTTAAGGTCTTTGTGAAGCGCTTGAAGCAGTGTGGCTTAGTGGAAAGAGCACGGGCCTGCGAGTCATTCATTCATTCAATCATATTTATTGAGCGCTTACTTTGTGCAGAGCACTGTACTAAGCGCTTGGGAAGTCCAAGTTGGCAACAGACAGTGTATGCAGTCATGATGCAACACCCTCAAAATGTGAGTAACTGTGTTCAATGTAATTATCTTATATCTACCCCACTGCTTTAGATCAGTGCTTGGAGCACACATGCACACAAACATATACTACATAGCCCTCGCCTTGTCTGGCCCTTGTTCCCCATGGTCCCAGTTTCACTGGAGTTTTCTCCTCCCTTCCCTTGACCCCGTAATTGCCCGGAGTCATTGATTGTCGTATTTATTAAGTGCTTACCGTGTGTAGAGCACTATACTAAGCGCTTGGGAAAGTACAATACAGCAGTGAAGAGTGACAATCCCCGCCTACAGCGAGTCTTTGGGGGCAGGGGATGGAGACAGACATCAATACAAATAAAGTCACCAATATAAATTAAAAAAAATTACAGATTAGAGAGTCCTGCACGACCTTGGAGAGACTATGCTTGAGGCTCCTATTGATATATTATCCCCCCGTCTTACCTCCTTCCCCTCCCCACCGCACCTGTATATATGTATTTATGTTTGTATAGGTTTATTACTCTATTTATTTTACTTGCTCATATTTATTCTATTTTATTTTGTTAATATGTTTTGTTTTATTGTCAGAAGATCTGAGTTCTAGTCCCAGCGCCTTATTCATTCATTTAATCGTATTTATTGAGCACTTACTGTGTGCAGAGCACTGTAATAATAATAATAATGATGGCATTTGTTAAGCGCTTATTATGTGCAAAGCACCGTTCTAAGCGCTGGGGGGGATACAAGGTGATCAGGTTGGCCCACGTGGGGCTCCCGGTCTTCATCCCCATTTTACAGATGAGGGAACTGAGGCCCAGAAAAGTTAAGTGACTTACCCAAAGTCACACAGCTGACAGTTGGCGGAGTCCTCGGAGTGGCGGACTGTACTAAGCGCTTGGGAAGTACAAATCGGCAACATATAGAGACGGTCCCTACGCAACAATGGGCTCACAGTCTAGAAGGGGGAGACAGACCAAAAAAACAAATAATAATAACTGGTATTTTTAAGTACTATGTGCCAGGCACTGTACTAAGCATTAGGGGGGATACAGCAAATTGGATTGGATACAGTCCCACGTGGGGCTCACAATCTCAATCCCCATTTTACAGGTGAAGAAACGGAGGCACAGAGAAGTGAAGTGACTTGCCCAAGGCCACACAGCAGAAAAGTGGTGGAGCAAGAATTAGAACCCATGACTGTGAGCCCGCTGTTGGGTAGGGACCGTCTCTATATGTTGCCAACTTGTACTTCCCAAGCGCTTAGTACAATGCTCTGCACACAGTAAGCGCTCAATAAATACGACAATGAATGAATGAATGAAAGACCTGACTCTCAGGCTTATGCTCTATCCAGCACTTAGAACAGTGCTTAGCACACAGTAAACACTTAACAAATACCATCATCACCACTATGCCATGCTACTTCCCCAGTATCTGTTGTGTGACCTTGGTCAAGTCACTTCAGTCTTCTGCACCTCAGTGACCTCATCTGTAAAATGGAAATTAAGACTGCGAACCCCACATGAGACATGGACTGCGTCCAACCTTATTAGCTTTAATCAACCCCAGAGCTTAGTGTAATGCCTGGCACAGAGTAAGTGCTTAACAAATACTATCTTTAAAAAGTGCTTACTATGTGCCAGGCACTGGGCTAAGTGCTGGGGTAGATAATAGACAGTCAGGTCAATCAATCAATCAATCGTATTTATTGAGCGCTTACTGTGTGCAGAGCACTGTACTAAGCGCTTGGGAAGTACAAGTTGGCAACATATCGAGACAGTCCCTACCCAACAGTGGGCTCACAGTCTAAAAGGGGGAGACAGAGAACAAAACCAAACATACTAACAAAATAAAATAAATAGAATAGATACGTACAGGTAAAATAAATAAATAGAGTAATAAATGTGTACAAACATATATCCATATATACAGGTGCTGTGGGGAAGGGAAGGAGGTAAGATGGGGGGATGGAGAGGGGGACGAGGGGGAGAGGAAGGAAGGGGCTCAGTCTGGGAAGGCCTCCTGGAGGAGGTGAGCTGGGCTCACTGTTTTAAGTAGGAGGAGGAACAGAAGGCATTGAATCCCTAGTTTGCAGAAGAGGGAATTGAGGCACAGAGAAGTCAAGCTTTCAGAGTCACAGAGTCACTTAACCTTTCTGTGCCTCAGTTACCTCATCTGTAAAATGGGGGTGAAGACTGTGAGCCCCACGTGGGACAACCTGATGACCTGGTATTTACCCCAGCATTTACAACCGTGCTTGGCACAGATAAACCAGCTGCTCTCCAGGTCTCAGAGATAGTCTGTTCAGGGACCACAGACTGAACCAGTCCTCCTCAGCAGCCCCTGGGCAATGCGTGCCACCTGGGGAGAGGGTGCGGATGGCTCAGTGCACGCCAACACCACTACTCCCAACTCTAACTCCTGTGCCACCGTTGGGAGCCCGGACTTTTGGCGCGTGAACGATCAGCTCAGCGGCCGGTAAGAGGCCAGACAAGGTGTCCTGCTACAGTTCCGCGGACTCGGTGGGCTACCGGGCCGGAGATTCTCTCCCCAAGACTCACACAAACACGGAAGAGGTCTCCCTAACGACACCTCCGTCTTCCAACCACAGGACGGTTCTATAAAGAATCCGATCGATAAACAGTCAGCCCGGCACCTTGAACTTCCCAAGCGCTTAGTACAGTGCTCTGCACACAGTAAGCGCTCAATAAATACGATTGATGATGATGATGAGGCCCGTGAAGGACGTAACTAGTCTCTATCGAGCCGCTCGGCTCTACTTGACTCGTCTGAGTCCTATGAAAAGGGTTTTCTAACCACTTTCCCATCACCGATGGTATTCCGTCCTCTCGGCCCCTTGTGGGGTGGAACAGAGAGGTGGGTACCGGTATTCCCACTTTACAGAGAGGATAACGGGACAGAGGAGGGGATTTGCCCAAAGTCACCCAGCCGGAGAGGGGCAGGGCTGTTTCTGACCCCGAGCCGCCGGCGTCCAGAACCCACGCTCTTTCACCCGCATCCGCTCCGTGCCTGTGTGCCTCCTCTCCCAGATCCACAAGATATCTGTTAAGCGCTTACTATGTGCCAGGCACTGTACTGAGTGCTGGGGAGGATACAAGCAAATCGGGTTGGTCACAATCCAGCTCACAGCCTTAACCCCCCTTTTACAGATGAGCCCCAGAGAAGTGAAGCGACTTGCCCAAGGCCAACCAGCAGACGAGTGGAGGAGCCAGGATTCGAACCCAGGTCCTTCTGACTCCCAGGGCCAAGCTCTATCCACTAGGCTTCTCCTCTCGTTCTTACCAGGGCCAACGGACAGGCAGGTCCGAATCGGGCACACACCATGGGGTCTCAAATAGAAGTCGCCGTCTCCAAGGAACCAAACGGAAAACTTTCCCCCGATTTTTATAACACATCTGGCGGTGCTGAGGTTATTAAACCTTATTATCTCCGGGTTAATGGTTCGGGAGACACCAGTTGCTGTCTCTGGGGACAAGAATGCTCACCCATCACTGCAAATCTCATATATATGGATCTCTACGGGGCGGAAGCTGCATTTTAAACCACAGGCAACAAGCCAAACCCAGCTTGTAGGCTTCGGTATAACAAGTTTGAGAATTATGTTTCATTCAGAAGCCCACCCTCCATCTCTGTCTCTCTCTCATATACACACAAACACATAAACACAACCATGCATATACACGGAAGCACCCACATAAACACACACTTTGGCCTAGGCAGGAAGAAGGAGCGTGCATCAATCAAATCAATCAATCAATCGTATTTAGTGAGCGCTTACTGTGTGCAGAGCACTGTACTAAGCGCTTGGGAAGTACAAGTTGGCAATATATATGTGCATAACATATGGCATTGTCTTGAACCCTCCTCTCGGAGGCCCGGTCAAACCGTGGTCTGCTCTATACCCAAGGAGAGAGACGGCCCAGATCTGGGGATGGATTTGGGTTTCAAGGGTGGGGGTGGAGAAGAGGATGGAGTGGGGAGGAGGGGGAGAACTTGAAAGCAATTCTTCAGATCTTAATTGGCATCTATTTTTTTGTGGTATTTGTTAAGCGCTTACTTTCTGCCAAGCACTGTCCTGGGGTAGATACATGCTAAACAGATTGGATGTAGTCCTGGTCCCACAGGGGGCTCAAAGTCTTCATCCCCATTTTATAGATGAAGCGCTTAATACAGTGCTCTGCACACAGTAAGCGCTCAATAAATACGATTGATTGATTGATGAAGGAACTGAGGCACAGAGAAGTCAAGTGACTGGCCCAAGGTCACAAAGTCGCTAAGTGGCAGAGCTGGAATTTAAACCCGGGTTCTTCTGACACCCAGACTTTTGCTCTACTCACTAGGCCATGTTGCTTTTAAATGTACTAAAAAGTCCAGATAGATCTATACACGTGTCTATAACTATAGTATAGGACAGTGCTCTGCACACAGTAAGCGCTCAATAAACACGATTGAATGAATGAATGAATGAACTATAATTATGCAGATATATTTAAAAGAGGGAGACCAAGGCCAACTATTGATACCCCTTCTGAATAATTTCTAATTCAGAATTGACGTATGATGATGGAGAAGCAGCGTGGCGTAGTGGATACAGCCTAGGAGTCGGAAGGTCATGGGTTCTAATCTTGGCTCCAACGCTTGCTTACTGTGTGACCTTGGGACAGTCACTTCACTTCTCTGGGCCTCAGTAAAATGACAGTTGAGATTGTGAGCCCGATACGGGATAGGGACTGTGTCCCACCCGATTTGCTTGTGTCCAATCCCAGCACTCAGTAGAGTGCCTGCACATACTAAGCACTTAACACATACTATAATTATCATTATTAGTTCATTTTTTTAAGCAAACTCAGTATTGTGAGTTTGCTTAAACAGATTGTATGTAGTACTGGTCCCACAGGGGGCTCACAGTCCTCATTCCCATTTTATAGATGAAGGAACTGAGGCACAGAGAAGTCAAGTTTAAATACCTTCTGAAGTGGATGACTGTACTTTAATCATCATAATGATAATAATAATAATAATAATAATGGCATTTATTAAGCGCTTACTATGTGCAGAGCACTGTTCTAAGCGCTGGGGAGGTTACAAGGTAATCAGGTTGTCCCCCGTGGGGCTCACAGTCTTCATCCCCGTTTTACAGATGAGGTAACTGAGGCACACAGAAGTTAAGTGACTTGCCCAAAGTCACACAGCTGACAATTGGCAGAGCCGGGATTTGAACCCATGACCTCTGACTCCAAAGCCCGGGCTCTTTCCCATTGAGCCATGCTGCTTCTGAATCAATGGTATTTTCTGAATGCTTACTATGTGCAGAGCACTGTACTAAGTGCTTGGGAAGGTAAATACAGCAGAATTAGCAGACACGTTCCCTGCCCACAACAAATTTATAGTCTGAAGGGGGAAATATATAATATATATGATATAATAAATAATATAAAAATAGTAATGATGACGATTGTTAAATTTTTCCTCTCTGCCAAGCATTGTACTCAGAGCTGGAGTACATAGACCATATGGCAACAGTACTCAATCCCTTTCCCACAGAAGGCTCACGCGATTTGGAAATTCTTGTTCTCAACATTATGGGCCTGCTCTTTTTGTGATTCCCTTTGTCTTGAAATATCAAGATTTTGCCAATTATAAACAGCAATCATTGGACGACCTGCATGTCATTTTCCTTTTAAAAAATCCGCACTGCGTTTCCCTTAACATCAGTCAGGTAGGATTGCATTTCTTTGCCTTGATTGCCAGGCAAATCCCGGCTCCACCTTGTCTTCTGTGTGACCTTGGGGATTAAAATGGGGATTAAGGCTGTGTGCACCACGTGGGACATGGACTGTGTCCAACCTAATTAGCGTGTATCTACCCCAGAGCTTAGTACGGCTCCTGACATATAGTAAACACTTAACAAATACTATTTAAAAAAGGCAAATATTTGCCAGATTCTGCAAGCAGAATCTTTTGTTTTCTCTGTTTTCTCATCTGCAAAATGGGGGTTCCCCTCTAAGGATGGCACCTGGAGAGTTTCCAGTTCTCTACTAGTCTCGGTTACGGGAGGGAGAGACAAGAAGAGGCCGATCCATTCCATTCCTAGCTTGGGCAGTGACTAACCAGTGGCAGGCCATCTGCAACAAGTCAAAACTCACCGGTGCTGGGCAGCAGCGCCATGGAAGAGAGTCGAGGGCAGAGAATTAAGTTTACTGCACGAAAGAAAGCGATGGTAAACCACTGCCGGATTCTTACCGAGAAAACTCTATGGATCCATTACCAGAAGGACTTCAGGCAGAGGCGGGGCGTCCTGGGAGAGTTGCGTCCATGGAGTCGCTATGGGTCGGAGACGACTCGACAACCTAAGACAAGAGCGAATGCAGAGGACTGTACTAAGAGCTTGGGCAGGTATGACGGCATCAGGAGAAGCATTCTCTTCCCACACCTCTCTCCGGAAAGACAGACCTAAATATATTCACCGACAGTGGAATCGAATAAACAGAGGAATGTTCAAACGCATAGATGGGTAGACACTTAATCTCTAACAGAATAAATAGGCGAATGTACAACTGAATAAATAGGTCCACACACAGAACGGCCCTTAGCACATTGGATGCGGTTAGCAAATTCCGTAATTTAAGGATGCAGATGAATGTAAGTAAATACTTAAGTGTCAGGGGTGGCAGCTGCGTTGAGTCCATGCTTGAGAAGCAGTGTTGCCCAGCGGACAGAGTAAGAGCCGGTGGCCAGAAAGACCTGGGTTCTAATCCCAGCCCCGCCACTTGTCTGATATGTGCCTTCTCTGTGCCTCAGTTACCTCAGCTGTAAAATGGGATTTAAGACCATGACCCCCATGTGGTACATGGAGTATGTCCCAACCAATTAGCTCGTATCTACCTCAGCACTTAGCACAGTGTCTGGCACGTACAAAGCACTTAACGTGTACCATAAAAAAAAGCTTGCGTGATGGTGAAACAAAGTTGACTTTTAATGCTATTTTCTTGTTCTCTTTATCAGTAGTTATTATTATTATAATCATTATACAATAATTATTGTGGTATTTGTTAAGCCCAAACAATGTGTCAAGCACTGCTATAGATACAAGTTCATCAGGTCAGACACAGTCCCTTGTACCTCAAGGGACTCACAACCGAAGCAGAAGGGAGTCGAGATATTGAATCCCCATTTTTCAGACGAGGAAACCAAGGCACCAAGAACTTAAGTGACTTACCCGAGGTCACACAGCAAGCAAGAGACAGAGCAAGTATTAGACTCCAGGTCCTCTAACACCCAGATCTATGCTCATAGCTCTAGGCTATGCTGCTCTTCCAGAATTCTCCTCATTACCCTCCTGAATCCTCTATATCATGGTTCGTTTTAAATAATTTATGAACAAAGATACAGTCATTAGTACCTGACAACAAATCATCTAAACCAAAACTAAATTCATATTGTCTACAAGCTGTACTGCAAAGACCACAGAAATCGGTAGCATCCCCATTCCATATCCCCGCCGTGCCTTAAAAGCTATGGGGCACGGGCCAGGAAACCTCATCTTATTGTCTCGTGTTCTCTTATTTCTAGAAACCTGGTCGATAGAGTTGATGTCATATCTTTTCACAAAATTTAACTGCTTTACCTTGGCCAATTTGTGTAGCTGCTGGGAAAAAAAAAATAAATCAAATGCGATTGTGGGTCGCGTATTTTTAAGAAATTCATTTTCATATACATGGAGAGATACTGGAAGGTAAAAAAAGAGGAAGAAGGAATGAAACAAAGTTGGAGAGGGAAGGTGAAGGGATGAGAGGGAGAGAGAGGTGATATAGGGAGGTGATTCGCCAGTACGATGCTTAGCAAACCAAAGCTACATTAAAAACTGTAGGAAGAAACTCTAACATCAAGTCACATCCTAAGGTTAGAGTTTAGGGAAACTTGACACATTTCAACTTTCAGCTTTTTGGGTCTTGGCCCGAATTTACAACATCCATTCCCTGTTAATGTTTTCTCAAGTCACATCCCCTTCCAAAAAGCTGGCTGTTAATTGTGTCTAGATCTAATACCTGCTAGTCGACTCCGTGGATGAAGCGGATTGTTATAGTTTCAAGGAGATTAATGTCGAGTCTCCTGAATTTATTAATAAGCCCAGGATCCGAAGTACACTATCCCTCCGTTTAACGCCTTAGTCGTGTTATTCATTATGTCTCCTAACTTCATTACCCCAACGAACAGTCTCTTAGAAACATAAAAATTGCCGAGCCGGAGGTTGGAGTTTGCCCAACCCTCTGTATTTCAGGCGTCTGGTTGAGATGGGCTCTACTCTGCGATTGCCATGATCTAATTAGACGCTACGTTCCCTGCTGGGTCACCAAGGGATGCCGCAGAGGGTACTCCTGTCGTTAATCGCGGTTCTGATCACTTCCCGCCTCGTCTGCTATGGTTTCAGGGCCATTGCTTTTAAAATAGGGCTGGCTCCTTTTCCGTGGGTAGTCGTTCCCGTATCGTTGCCGGAACGGGAGAGATGCAGGGACACAAATGGTCCTGTCGGACGGCGGTTCTCGGTTCCTTCAAAGAGGAGTGATTGTAACTGCTTCTCTGAAAACCCAGGGCCTTTTCCTCAGATGGCCACCTCCACGGGAGTCGTTAGGTTAGGTGGGCATGAGGATGATTGGACTGCAAGTTGAGGAGGCCGGAGAAGCCTCGGGAACAGCAGATGCGGGCTATGATGGTCCCCTTGGAGTCTAACTGCACAGATCACTTCAACAAGGGTGGGGCGAGCAAAAAGGCCACCTCGACCCACTGAACAAGGACCAAGTTGGCTTGTTCCAACTACCCAAGGCAGGAGAGGGACAGAACTGGGAAATTTTTAGGTAAAGGCATCCGATTTCCACAAAGTTGGAGCGAGCGTCAACGCTTCCCCGGCTGGCTCAGGGGCAACAGCCCTGGCACGTGTCAATTCAGCCTCTTCTCTGGAAGAGGCTCTTCACTGAGGGAAGCCATATAATGCCCCCATCTGCACCAGTCAGGGATGGAGCCCCCAACAATCTGCACCTCAAAATGCATCAAAAATGGCTCGGAAGAGTCAATACTAGTTCTTTGTTCATTTTATGGTATGCGTTTTGTGACAAAAACTGTTCTAAGTTTTGTGAAAGGTACAAGTTAATTAGGTCTAGGCTGTAGTCTCTTTACGGGCAGGGAACGTGCCTGTTTGTTGCTACATCGTACTCACCCAAATGCCTAGTAAGGTACTCTCACAGTAAGCACTCAGTAAATACAATTGATTTGACATACCAGGTTGGACACAATCCTTGACCCGCATAGGGGCTCACAGTCCAAAGAAGGATGGAGAACAGGTATTGAATCCCATTTTACAGTTGAGGAAACTGAGGCACAGAGAAGGTGGGTGACTTGTCCAAGGTTACCCAGCAAGCAATTTGCAGAGCAATTGGCAGAGCTGGGACTAGAACCCAGGTCCTTGGCCCCCAGGTCCGTGCTCTTTCCACTATGCCACGTTGCACAGCCCCTTCCCCTCAGTGAATTTCCACTCTTTTTTTCTGGTGTCTGTTAAGCGCTTATTTTGTGCCAGGAACTGTACTAAGCACTGCAGTAGATACAAGATAATCAGGCTGGACACAAACCATATCCCACATACAGCTCGCACTCTTAATCCCCACTTATTTTACTTGTACATATTTATTTTACTTGTACATATTTATTTCACTTGTACATATCTATTCTATTTATTTTATTTTGTTAATATATTTTGTTTTGTTCTCTGTCTCCCCATTCTAGACTGTGAGCCCACTGTTGGGTAGGGACCGTCTCTATATGTTGCCAACTTGTACTTCCCAAGTGCTTAGTACAGTGCTCTGCACACAGTAAGCGCTCAATAAATATGATTGATTGAATGATTGATTGATTGTGACAAAGTAACTGAGGCACAGAGAAGTGAAGTGACTCACCAAGGTCACACAGCAGACAACTGGCAGATCTGAGATTAGAACCCAGGTCCTCTGACTCCCAAGCCCAAGCTGTTTCCATTAGGACACCCTATTTCCCATTTATCCTCACTTTCTTCTAGTCCAGGAAGAGAAGCAGCGTGGCTCAATGGAAAGAGCCCGGGCTTTGGAGTCAGAGGTCACGGGTTCAAATCCCGGCTCTGCCAACTGTCAGCTTTGTGACCTTGGGCCAGTCGCTTCGCTTCTCTGTGCCTCAGTTACCTCATCTGTAAAATGGGGATGAAGACTGTGAGCCCCACGTGGGACAACCTGATCACCTTGTTACCTCCCCAGCGCTTATGAACGCTGCTTTGCACATAGTAAGCAAATAATAAATGCCATTATTATTATTATTAATTGAAAAAGGCAGATGGCCTCAAGGACTTTCATTCTTTGATTCTAGGTACTAATAGTAAATCCCACAGCTGTGACAAGCACAGTTCAAGCAGGAGCCCGTTTTTATGACGTTGACTCAACAAGACCATCTGGTAGGACCTAAGTCCCGCAACCGAAATTTCCCCAGTCACTTCTGGGTTTCTGAACGGGCAAGTTTTGTCGGGGGAGGGTTTACATGACATCTTCACCTTCCCAGGGCCCTCTCAGTGACCAAACGTCTTCCAGTCTGTGTGGGAAAGCAGAGTCAGGGAATGGATGGAGAGATTCCCCCCCTCCACCCCGGGACTAGGAACGTGGCAGCCGGGAGAAGCCAGTGAGGTCAGCAAGAAGCTTCCATGGGACCTCTCTTACCTTTCATCTTCAAGCTGGAGATGAGAACGGTGCCTGGGGGTTCTCCCCCTCATTCATTCAATCATCTTTATTGAGTGCTTACGGTGTGCAGAGCACTGGACTAAGCGCTTGGGAAGTACAAGATGGCTCCTACTACAACCCAGCCCGCACACTTCGCTCCTGTAGTGCCAACCTGCTCACTCTACCTCAATCTCCTCTATCTTAATATCTATCTTAATATCTATCTTAATATCTATCTTAATGATGGTCTTCATTAAGTGCTTACTATGTGCCAAGCATTGTTCTAAGCATTGGGGAAGGTACAAGGTAATCAGGTTGTCCCGTGTGAGGCTCACAGTCTTAATCCCCATTTTACTGGTAACTGAGGCACAGAGAAGTCAAGTGACTTGCCCAAAGTGACGCAGCTGATACATGGCGGAGCCGGGACTAGAACCCACGACTTCCAACTCCCAAACCCATGCTCTTTCCACTAGGCCAGGAGGCTTCTCTGCTATCTTGCCACCGATCTCTTGTCCACGTCCTGCTTCTGGCTTGGAACACCCTCATTCATTCATCCATTCAATCGTATTTACTGAGCGCTTACCGTGTGCAGAGCACTGTACTAAGCGCTTGGGCAGTACAAGTTGGCACTCTCCCTTGTCATATCTGACAACGATCACTCTACCCACCTTCAAAACCTTACTGAAAACACATGCCCTCTAAGAGGCCTTCCCTGACTAATCCTTCATTTCATTTTCTTCCCTTCTGTGTTACGTAATTTATTTACTTATATTAATGTCTGCCTCCCGCTCTAAACTGTAAACTCATGGTAGGCAGGGCACATGTCTGCTACACTGTCACACTGTACTCGCTGAAGTGCTTAGTACAAGTGTTCTGCACGCAGAAAGAGCTCCGTAAATATGACTGCTTGATTTAATGCAGAACACTGCAGCTTGGTAGACAGACGGTAGACCTGAATCAGATTCATTTATTCCTTCATTCAGTCGCATTTATTGAGTGCTTACTGTGTGCAGAGCATTGGTACTAAGCGCTTGGGAAGTACAAGTTGGCAACCTATAGAGACAGTCCCTACCCAACAACGGGCTCACGGTCTAGAAGGAGGAGACAGACAACAAAATAAAACATGTGGACAGATAATTTATCTGCCCCACTTCAAAATCTTATTGAAGGCACATCTCCTCCAAAGAGCCTTCCTTGACTAAGCCCTCCCCTCCTCTTCCCTCACTCCCTTATGCAACCGCTCTTATGTGCTCCTCCCTCCCATCCCCACAGCACATATGTATATATCTGTAATTTATCTATTTATGTATTCATATTAATGCCTGCCTTCCCCTCTGGACCTTGAGCCCTTTGTGGACAGGAATGCGTCTATTTGTTGTTATATTGTACCCTCCCAAGCACTTAGTACAGTGCTTGGCACACACTAAGCACTTAATAAATACGAGTGAATGAATGAAAGAAAGAATGAACCTGAGGAGGACCTGAATTTAGATCTGGGGAGAATACAGTGGTTCTAGGAGAACTAATACCTGCCATCAAGGAGCTGATAGTAGAGCGGGAGTGGCCGACAGTTAGAGTTAGATAAAGGCACCTTTTTCAGGATGGTACCTGGAGAGTTTGCAGTATTTTACCAGTCTCGGCTACAGGAGGGGGTGTCAAGCAGAGGCCTACCCATTCCATTCCCAGGTTGGACAGCGGTTAGTGAGTGGAAGGCAATCTGCTACAGATTCAAACTCACCCATGCTGGGCAGCGGCGGCACAGGAGAGATTTAAGGGTGAAGACTCAAGTTGACTGCGCGGAAAAAGGTATAACGGTCGACCACTTCTGTATTTTGAGCAAGAAAACTCTGTGGATCCACTACCAGAACGATGGCAGATGGAGGTGGGGCGTTCTGGGAGAGATGTGTCCATGGAGTCATGACGGGTAGGAGATGACTCAACAGCCTAAGACGAGACAAGAGAGGTACAACACAGTATAAAGATCCATCCATCGATCGAAGGTATTGACCGCTTACCGTGTGCGGAGAACTGAACACAACACTACGCTTGGCAAAGTACAATACAATTGTATTGTGTTGGTAAACACAATTTCCGGGCACAAGAAGCCTACAGCCTAGAGGGGGAGAAAGATTGACAATAAAAGAAATTACAGAGAGAGGAAATGACATAGTGTAAGGTTATATGCCTAAATGCTGAGGAAATGAGGGTGGGGGTCAATATCAGGTGCTTAATGGATTCACATCTGCTCGTATGGGTGAGGCATAATAATAATAATAATGATGGTATTTGTTAGAGGGTGGGGGTCAATATCAGGTGCTTAATGGATTCACATCTGCTCGTATGGGTGAGGCATAATAATAATAATAATGATGGTATTTGTTAAGCGCTTACCATGTGCAAAGCACTGTTCTAAGCGCTGGGGAGGTTACAGGGTGATCAGGTTGTCCCACGGGGGGCTCACGGTTTTAATCCCCATTTTATAGATGAGGTAACTGAGGCACAGAGAAGTTAAGTGACTTGCCCAAAGTCACACAGCTGAGAGTTGGAGGAATGTGGATTTGAACCCATGAGCTCTGACTCTAAAGCCCGTGCTCTTTCCACTGAGCCACGCTGCTTCTCCAGCCTGCATAGGAGAAGTGGGTATTGAAAGTGGGCTCCAGGCCAGAGGGAGGTTGAGGACAAGGGTTCAGTGTTGAGATAATGAGATCCCGGTGCAGTGAGTAGGTTGGCGCTAAAAGAGCAAAGTGCGAGGGATGGGTTGTAGTAAGAGATCAGCAATGGAATAACGAGAAGGAGAATGGTCTAGTGAACAGAATCTGGGAATCAGAAAGGTCTGGGTTCTACTTGTCTGCTGTGTGGCTTGGGCAAGTCACTCACTTCTCTGTGTCTCAGTTAGCTCATCTGTAAGATGGGGATTAAGACTGAGAGTCCAATCTGGGACAGGGACTGTGTCCAAACTGATTAGTGTGTTTTTACTCCAGTGCTTAGAACAGTGTCTGGCACACAGTCAGCACAACATGTGGGAAAAAAAAGGAAGAGAGCTGATTGAGTGTCTTAAGACCGATGATAAGGAGTGGGTGTTTGATGTGGAGGGAGATGGGCAACGGTTCGAGGTTTTTGAGGTATGGAGAGATATAAAGGCTG
The DNA here is from genome assembly GCF_015852505.1 of Tachyglossus aculeatus. Classification (NCBI taxonomy): domain Eukaryota; kingdom Metazoa; phylum Chordata; class Mammalia; order Monotremata; family Tachyglossidae; genus Tachyglossus; species Tachyglossus aculeatus. The sequence continues at coordinate 930,953 of NC_052080.1, forward strand.
AACGTTTTTTTAGAAACCAGTTTCTAAACCAAACAGTTGCAGAGCCACACTGTGGCAACGTTCCAAGCCCTATCGCTGGTGACGAGACAATATCACTTAACTTGAGTTCCTGGCTTTGGTCCATTACCCATCTCTGAAACTCTACTCTTTGCTGGTCAAGGGCTTGAGAAAAAAGTGTTCCCCTGAGATGGGCATAACAGCTTCTATTGGGTATTTCAGGGGCAAGGCATTCATAAATGGTATGAACAGGAGAAAAATATACTGAAACATAGTGAGCTACAAATCCCTGGTAACAATCAGAGATGAGAGCTTATTTGATCAAAGGTGTCACACTGCCCTTAAGCAAAAGCAATCCTGACAACACTCCCCAATGGTGTTTAGAAAAGATTGGCCAAGTGTCACTGAGAGGTGTAGAATAGAACTCAGATGAGCAGAGGTAGGTCTGCCATGTAATTCAAACGGGATAAGGATAGGAAATGAAATCTCTACTTATTTGAAAGTGTTTTCACAGACGAATTCAATTTGTCTGTGAGGAGACTCATCAAGCGCTTAGTACAGTGCTCTGCACACAGTAAGTGCTCAATAAATACGATTGAATGAATTAATGAATCATCATCATCAATCGTATTTATTGAGCGCTTACTGTGTGCAGAGCACTGTACTAAGCGCTTGGGAAGTACAAGTTGGCAACATATAGAGACAGTCCCTACCCAGCAGTGGGCTCACAGTCTAAAAGGGGGAGGCAGAGAACAAAACCAAACATACTAACAAAATAAAATAAATAGAATAGATACGTACAAGTAAAATAAATAAAAAAATAAATAGAGTAATAAATATAATATAATATAATAAAAATAGAGTAATAAATATGTACAAACATATATACAGGTGCTGTGGGGAATCAAACTTTAATAGTCATTTAAAAACAGATTCAACATTTGTAATAATAATTGTAGCAATAAATAATCATAGTGGTATTAGTTAAGCACCTGCCTTCCCCTCTGGACTGTAAACTCATCACAGGCAGGGGACGTGTCTGCTATTTCTGTTGTAATCTCCCGAGCACTTATTCCAGTGCTCCACACAAAGCAAGCGCTCCGTAAATCAATCCGATTAATGATTGCTTACTATGTGTCAAGCACTGTACTGTACTGGGATGGATTCAAAGTAATCAGGTCTTCCAAGGGACTTTCAGTCTGAGTAGGAGGAAGAACAGGCTCATCTGTGGTCCAGAACGGTGCCGTTAATAAGTACTTGGGCCGTTGATTAGTACTGCATCTGGCTTCTAGAACGAATCCACCAAAAGAGCACTATTTCCCAGATGCAACATCGACTGGTAACAAGACATCATCCTCACCGATGTCCTGGGACGTGGTCCGATCACCACCTTCCAAGTGATGCTTGTCAAGTGACACACGCCCGCCTTGGTATCGGATTAGGAGAGCCAACCAGCTAGCTGATCTCTGTGGAGACAGAATGGCGGGGACAGAAGAAAGACTTTAAGGACACGCTGAACCTTAAATGATCTGTCTGAGCAGTGGATAGTTAGGAGACGGCCATCTTAATAATAATCATCATAACTGTGGTATTTGTTAAGCACTTTCTATGTGCCAGGCACTGTACTATGTGCTGGGGTGGATACAAGCAAATCAAGTTGGACCCAGTCCCTGTCCCAGGTAGGGCTTACCGCCTCAATCTCCAGATGAGGGAACTGAAGTACAGAGATGTTAAGTGACTTGCCCAAGGTCACACTGGCATAGATCGGACAGAAAGGGGGTAACTGCCTTGGCACAGGGGTTCAGAAAGAAGTGGTGTGGTCTAGCAGAAAGGCTACAGCTGGGAGACAGAGGACCTGGGTTCTAATCCCGGCTCCAATGTTTGTCAGCTGTGTGACTTTGGACGACTTCTCTGTGCTTCAGTTGCCTCACCTGTAAAACGGGGATAAGACTGTGAGGCCCAAGTGGGACATGTACTGTCCAATCTGATTATAGTACATTGCTCTGCGCATAGTAAGAGCTTAATAAATCCCAGTGATTGGTTGATTGATTGGCAGCAGCTTCTGGGTGAGATTAGAAGCTGGGAAATGGGCAGATTTCCAGGGTCAGGGCTAAAACAGTTTGATCAGCCACAAAGCAAAATGCCACTGTAGTCATCCACAATGTTCAGTCTGTGTTTTCATGCTCCTCCTCAAGAACGTCCGGTGGCTGCCCATCCGCCACCTCCATGTCAGACAGAAACTACTTACCATCAGCTTCAAAGCAATCACCTTGCCCCCTCCTACCTCACTTCACTACTCTCCTAATACAACCCAGCCCAATGTCAACCTACTCATTTTACCTCTACCTCATCTAACTCGCCGCTGACCTCTCCCCAGCATCCCGCCTCTGGCCTGGAACCCTCTCCCTCTTTATATGATGATGATGATGGTATTTGTTAAGTGCTTACTATGTGCGAAGCACTGTTCTAAGTGCTGGGGGAGGGGGGAATACAAGGTGATCAGGTTGTCCCACCGGGGGCTCACCGTCTTCATTCCCATTTTACAGATGAGGTAACTGAGGCACAGAGAACTGACGTGACTTGCCCAAAGTCACACAGCTGACAAGTGGCGGAGCCGGGATTAGAACCCATACCCTCTGACTCCAAAGCCCGGGCTCTTTCCACTGCGCCACGCTGCTCCTCTGACAGACAATTACTCTCCCCACCTTCAAAGTCTTACTCAAAGCTCTTCCCTTCCAAGAGGTCTTCCCTGACTCAATCCTCATTTCCCCCTCTCCCACTCCCTTCTCCATCACCTGTGCATTTGGATTTTCCCTCTTTATTCACCCCTCCCTCAGCCCCACAGCACTTATGTACATATCTGTAACATTTATTTATAGTAATGTCAGTCTCCCACTCTTGACTCTAAGCTCACCGTGGGCAGGGAATGGGTCTACCGGCTCTGTTCTATTGTACTCTCCCAAGAGTTTAGTAAAGTGCTCTGCCCGCAGTAGGCACTCAATAAATACCACTGAATGGTTGATTGATTCCACCAGATCTGAGGCTTTTTTCTAATTGGGGCTTCGAGAGGCCGTGGGCACTGCTGACAAGCAACGTGAGCCCTCAGGCCACTGTTTGGACAGTTAAAGGCTATAAGAGGCAAGAGAGGAGAAACTCACAGCTGTTCCATCTATCTGTTTGACACAAGCGAACACCCTACCGGACTACTTAAGTCTTTATTTAATCTTGCAGCGACTAAAGGCTGAGGTATAGGGAAGCGACACGATTAAACTGGTTAACTGAAAATACCCAGAAAGTCTAATAGCTCAAGGATGCTTCTTTCCTCCTCCAAATCCTCTCCCTTTCTTGCGTTGAGTCTCAGCTCCCACTGTCTGCAACTATCAAGAATTCGTTTGATTTGAGAGAGGGAAACTGGGAGACAAAAAGATAAGTGGGAAATTCTTTCAGCCCAATCCCTCTGCTTGTGTGTTCACTTTCCCATGCCTTGATGCTCAGATCCTGCATAAGCCTGCCTGTAAGCACTTAGTACAGTGCTCTGCACACAGTAAGTGCTCAATAAATATGATTGAATGAATGATTTGTTTCAGTACTTGTCTCCCTACTATATTGGAAACTCTTGGAGGGCAAGGATCATATCTACTATCTCTATTACACTTTCCCAAGCTCTTACTAGTGTTTTTTTTTTAAAGTGCTTACTATGTGCCAGGCATTGTTCTAAGCTCTGGGGTGGATACAAGGTAATCAGGTCAGACACAATCCATGTTCCATATGGGGCTCACAGTCTTAAACCCCATTTTCCAGTTGAGGAAAATGAGGCACAGAGAAGTTAAGTAACTTGCCCAAAGACACAACAGACTTGTCCAAGGTCTTACAGCAGACAAGCGGCAGAGCCAGGGATTCAGGGGCTTGGAGGGCACGGTGGGATGTCCGGCAAAGAGTCCGGCCGAACCGGGCAAGGGCCTCTCCTGGATCAGTTGCAGCCCTGGGATAGGGTTGGGGCCCTGAATAATAACAATAATAATAATAATGGCATTTATTAAGCACTTACTATGTGCAAAGCACTGTTCTAAATGCTTGGGGGGGATACAAGGTGATCAGGTTGTCCCACGTGGGCTCACAGTCAGTCCCCATTTTACAGATGAGGTAACTGAGGCACAGAGAAGTTAAGTGACTTGCCCAAAGTCACACAGCTGACAAGTGGCGGAGGCAGGATTTGAACCCAAGACCACTGACTCCAAAACCCAGGCTCTTTCCACTGAGCCACGCTGCTTCTCTGGGAGGGAGACATAAAGATCTACTAGGTGCCCAAAGAGGTGCAGGGGAGAAGCTGAGCCAGGGGTTGCGGGGGGAGGACTCAGTGGTGTTATCATGACACAGTGGGCACCGGTCTGACATCCCTCCCCCTCAGCTTCCCCACAGGGAGAGTTTTGGTGGGAATTAAGGACTACCTCAAGGTGTGTCACTGTCTTAAGCTCGCTGAGAACAAGTTATATTAGACTGTGGTGACAGGAATGTCAATGTTATTTTCTTTCTGAGGACAGAGAATGCTTAATGCCCAAACGCTCACCCATCTCCTCCCTCCTCCGCCTCAGCTCCATCTCCAGCCTTATGCTTTCCTTGCAACCTGAAGAATACCACCATAAGGTCAGATCCTTAACTTGAAACCAAATATTTGGGCACGGAGATTGGGGCAAAGATCCTCCTCACCAACCTCCTCCTTCTCCTCCCTCCTGCTTTCCCCCATCCAATCTCTGCTATTTTCCAGGAGCCTCAACACCTCAGTCCTTTTCTCTTGTTTTTTTTTTTTTATGGTATATAAGTGCTTACTATGTTCCAGGCACTGTTCTATGCCCTGGGGTAGAGACGAGGTAATCAGGTTGGACATACTCCACGTCCCACATGGGGCTCACAGTCTTAGTCCTCATTTTATTGATGAGGGACCTGAGGCACAGAGAAGTCAAGTGACTTGCCCAAGGTCACACAGAAGACAAGTGATGGAACCGGGATTAGAACCCAGGTCCTTCAGACTCCCAGCCCTGGGCTCTTTCCGTTAGGCCTTGCTGCTTCTTGTCATGGGTAGGGAGTGTGTCCACCAACACTGTTGTAGCATACTCTCCAAAGTGCTCAGTAAAGTGCTTTGAACATGGTAAGGACTCAATAAATATCACTTATTGATCAAATGATGGATTGCTTGCTATCCCGGCCCGATGTTTACCCTTCAGGGTCCATTTTTTAATGGTATTTGTTGAGCACCTGCAATATGTTGAATACTTTTCTAAGCACTGGGGTAGATACAAGATAAATAGATTGGACACAGTCCCTGTCCTGCATGGGACTTGCAGGAGGGAAGGAGGAGGTTCCTTCCATGGTGGAAAGCATCAGAAGGTCAGAGCAGTCACCAACTGGAACATCTAAGAGTTAGGCTTGAGAGAAGTGAAGAACGCCGGCAAGATTTGAACTCCAAGGCCGAGGGCTTTCATTTAAGCATACTTTGGGGCCAGGAGTCACCCAAGAGAAGGGGCTTTTCTCCCCTTCTCACCAGGGATTGATAGATTGATTCATTTATTCATTCATTCAATGGTAATTATTGAGCTCTTACAGTGTGCAGAGCACTGTACTAAGCAGAATTCATCAACAGATCCTCAGAAGGGCAGGATGCACAAATCAATTTGAGTCAAAGATAACCTCTCAACTTGAGACCAAAGCACATAGGCCCTTGGGAGTCCATCTAGTTGTCTTACAGAGTCCTAATTCCATATTTACCTCGGGTGCAAGAGGATGAAGAAAGATATTCCTGCCCAAAATCAGCCCATTCTACCGTGAGCCAAACAGGTGGTTGAAACTGGGGATCTCTGCATATTCACCATCGAAACAAATATTCCTTTTTTTCAGAAAGTCAAGTCTTTACTTCAGAAGGGGGGCACTGATGTAAGGCAGAGATAATTAGGATGTTGGAACTTTGCATAAAAACATTTGCTAGTATGAATTACTGCAATTTACTAGAGGAAAATGGAGTGCATTTTAGAGTATGCAATAACTACATCTTTGGGGACCTAGTTATTAGCCAAAACACAGTGTTTGACATTTACTTCGAAATACCTTTTCCATTTATTTCTATTAGGGTGTTAATTGTGAGGCTCTTCAAGCCTATAAATATACTAACATATACATTCAGGTTTGTCAGTGGGAAATGGGATTATAGTCCAGAGGTAGAGAGCTCAGTTTCCACTTCTAAACCAATTGAAGCTAGGTCAAAACATTTCATTTCTCCCAGTGAACAGGAGAGAGAGAGAGCAAGAGAGAGAGAGACATAAGTAGATGAACATGTCTAGATCTTGTATCAGAGATGCGAATCTATTTACCGAGTGGCTGAATTAATCTTTCCAACAATTTACAAAGAAAGGGATACTATGGATGCAACATAATATTTTTGTCAGTTCTTCAATTTGCTCTCCTTATAGAGCTGCCCAGCATCCTTAAAAATAACCCTGCAAAGCCTGATAGATAGAGTCTGGACATGAGAGTTAGAAGAATCTGGCTTCTAAGCCCTCCTTTCCTCTTCTCCCACTCCCTTCTGTGTCACCCTGACTTTCTCCTTTCATTTAGGCCCCTTCCCAGGCCCACAGCACTTATGTGCATATCTTCAATTTATTTTCTTATATTAAGGCCTGTCTCCCCTCTAGACTGTCAAGCTTGTTGTGGGGAGGGAATCTGTCTGTTTATTGTGTTATTGGCCTCTCCCATGAGCTTAGTAGTGTTCTGCACAGTAAGTACTCAATAAATACAAGTGACTGACTTACTGACTGACATTCTCTCTCAGTAATAGTGGCTTCTACTTGAGAGCATTTAGCTAGTTAGGGTCCTGAGCTTTTATCACAGAGCATGCAGAACTTCCAACAGGCACTGCAGAAATGGTGAAAATGGCAGCCTGAGATGATAATAATAATAAAATAATAATAATAATTACGATGGCATTTGTTAATCAATCAATCAATCGTATTTATTGAGCGCTTACTGTGTGCAGAGCACTGTACTAAGCGCTTGGGAAGTCCAAGTTGGAAACATACAGAGACAGTCCCTACCCAACAGTGGGCTCACAGTCTAGAAGGGGGCCACTTTTATGGCCACTTTAAAGCGCAACAGCCAATATGACCCTACTAAGAACATTACTGATGAAAAGATTACTTTCAGAATCTTGTATTACATGCTGGATTTTGTAATTATGGCATTATATTGTTGATTGAATTTCTGCTCACCAGCCACCTCTTGGTTTGCTGCCCCTCAAACCAGTGCTTAAGGAGCTTTTCTCCATTCTGCATGTGTGGTGTTTGTTTTTCACTGCTCTTGTGCCTATTGAATTTCACCCAATTTTTGTGCAACATTGCTCCAATTTTTCTAAGTAATTTTGTATTATAGTCCCTACTTTCCAAAGTGTTTGTAAACCACCCCCCCCGCCTCAATCAGAATTTTATAAATAGAGAGCAACAGAGAGCTAGGGAAAGTCTTTCGACAGTTAAGATTTAACGTGAGAAGCAAGCAGACACAAAACCCAGAAAAATCCAACGTCTCCGGCATTTTCACTCAAGCGCTTACTATGTGCAAAGCACTGTTCTAAGCACTGGGGGGGGGGAATACAAGGTGATCAGGTTGTCCCACGTGGGGCTCACAGTCTTAATCCCCATTTTACAGATGAGGGAACTGAGGCTCAGAGAAGTTAAGTGACTCACCCAAGGTCACACAGCAGACATGTGGCGGAGCTGGGATTAGAACCCATGACCTCGGGCTCCCAAGCCCGGGCTCTTTCCACTGAGCCACGCTACTTCTCATATGAAAATTTGATGGGATAGGATGGGAACGAAAACGTTTAAAACTCAGAAATTTTAAAGTAGTCATGAAAACCGTCGGCAACTAATATGGATAGGACATCCTCTAGAGGCAAGTTCAGTAAGATGAAGGAAATATTATCAATCAATCAATCAATCAATCAATCGTATTTATTGAGCGCTTACTATGTGCAGAGCACTGTACTAAGCGCTTGGGAAGTACAAATTGGCATCACATAGAGACAGTCCCTACCCAACAGTGGGCTCACAGTCTAAAAGGGGGAGACAGAGAACAGAACCAAACATACCAACAAAATAAAATAAGTAGGATAGAAATGTACAAGTAAAATAAATAAATAAATAAATAAATAGAGTATCAGGCTGGAGTAAAATTCCACTCCATCCACAGCTCAGGGCAGAGACTTTACATGGGATGGGGGCGGGTCTTTGGGGCTTGAAGTCACAGCTATTGTCTAATTTGAAATCTGGAACCTTTGCTTGCAAGGCAGACGGGACGCACGATGGTTTTTCCCACTGAACCCCAAAGTGAGATTGACATTTCAGGCACGTGCACTAGAAACAGAGGGAACACTTTAAGATTCCTTGTCAAACTGTGATTCTATTTACTTCTCAGACTGCAATCCGATGAGTTGTATCTGATCTTGCCGTTCACAGGCCAGGTTGTGTTCCTAGCTGTATTACCACTGAGCTGCCGCTTTCTGAACTCATTTCTTCATGCTCTAATCTCAGCCAGTCGGATTTCCATTTTTTATCTCTCCGCGTCGCTGTATAACCACCAACCCTGATGCAAAATCCATGCTGTCCCTTCCCTACTCGGCCTCTGTCTCCTTGCGCTGAACAGCGTTTGCTTTTCGCAAATAGAAAGTGCCAAAGACAAGCCAAGTTTGTGGTTGTTAGCAGTAGATGCATCACAGACAAGCGGAAAGAACCCAGCTCTGGGGAGCAGGAAGGCCTGGGTTCTAATCCCAGCTGTGTCGTTCACCTCCTGGTGTCCTTGAGGGGGTTATTTAATTTCTCTCTGCTGCTGTTTCCACATCTATGAATGGGAGTTTAGATATCGGCTCAAACATCATTGCCTAAGATACAGAGCACAGGCCTGGAAATCAGAAGGACCTGAGTTCTAATCCTGGCTCCGCCATCTGTCTGTTGGGTGACTCTATTTTTTTATTTTACTTGTACATATCTATTCTATTTATTTTATTTTGTTAATATGTTTTGTTTGGTTCTCTGTCTCCCCCTTCTAGACTGTGAGCCCACTGTTGGGTAGGGACCGTCTCTGTGTGTTGCCGACTTGTACTTCCCAAGCCCTTAGTACAGTGCTCTGCACACAGTAAGTGCTCAATAAATACGATTGATTGATTGACCTTGGGTGAGTCACTTCATTCTCTGGGCCTCAGTTACCTCATCTGTAAAATGGGGATTAAGACTGTGAACCCCCTGTGGGACAAGTGCTGATTTGCTTGTATTCCCCTGGTGCTTAGTACAGTGCCTGGAGCATAATAAGTGTTTAATAAATACCACAGTTATTGTTATTATTATTCCCTCTCAGATTATGAGCCCCATGTTGGACGGGGACTGAGTCTGAGCTCCTTATTTTGTGCCTCGCTGCTTCTTACGGCTATTCCGTGGTCCCTCTGCTCTTCTGACTGTACCATGGAAAGAAAACTAGGAAGGCCAGCTTCAGGACACACTATAAACCGATCTCTTGAGAAGGAGAAATGGAATCAAAATCCGACATCAGACCAAGCTGCCAAGGAAATATCCAGTGACCCGCAGAAGCAAAGCCTGTGGAGATTCGGCCAGAAATGCCAGAGTAAGAAGAGAGAAGAAACTTGCTAGGGACAAAATAAGAAATTACATTTTGAAAGTATTGTTTATAGTCGACGGGCATAGAGGATGAAAGAAAATATCGACTCCTACCTCAACCTTTTAAAAAAGGTCAACTCCAAGCTTGCTAACCCACGCAGTTTCTCAGTCTCCGAGCTAAAGGCTGGGAGACAAGCTGGAAGTATTCACGTCGGCAGGACGTGATGACCTGCAGCCTGAGGTACAGCGTTGAAAAGTATCCGTAGCAGCCTTCGGTGCAGCCTTTCAAAAAAAAGCAATAATAAGAGGATGACAAATTGAACATGTCCATGAAGAGTAAGCGTGGGGAAGCAGCATGGCCTAGTGGAAAGAAATCCATCCTAAGAGGCAGATACATCTTGGGCAAGTCACTTCACTTATCTCTGCTTCAGTTACCTCATCTGTAAAAATGGGGATTAAGACTGTGAGCCCCAGATGGGATAAGGCCTGTGTCCAACCCCATTACCTTCTATCCACCCCAGCACTTAGCACAGTGTCTGGTACAGAATAATAATAATAATAATGTTGGCATTTGTTAAGCGCTTACTATGTGCAAAGCACTGTTCTAAGCACTTGGGGGGATACAAAGTGATCAGGTTGTCCCACGTGGGGCTCACAGTCTTAATCCCCATTTTACAGATGAGGTAACTGAAGCTCAGAGAAGTTAAGTGACTTGCCCAAGGTCACACAGCAGACATGTGGCGGAGCCGGGATTCGAACCCATGACCTCTGACTCCAAAGCCTGTGCTCTTTCCACTGAGCCACGCTGCTTCATAGTGTTTAACCAATACCAAAATAAAAAAATGTTATCGTTCTTAAAAGGGGTCATATGCTGACCCACAAAACTTGATTCTATCCAACTATACTCAATTATATAAAAATAAACTGGAATGAATAAAATAATTTCCAACATCTTGGAAGACGGCACGGCTGATCATTGTCAGCACAGCTTTTGTAAAGAACTGATACAATCTAGGCCAGTATTAGGGCATTCTTCTCCAAGGAACAGCTCAAATGAGAACCTGATAATATCTTAAGAGGATGGAAAAAAAAAACCAAAAAATCTCCCTAGAGTTCTCCCCTTCCTGGCAGCAAGGAAATTCAGCCTCATTCGAGGCAGAACAGTGATGGAAAGCTGAGGGAGCCCAGCATCATAAAAAGGGAGAACACTGAGGAATCTGGGAAAGCATTGAGAAATCTAATTAGAAGGATGCCACCCAGGAAGCATAACCAATAGGTTATTTAATGTTTTAGTGATGGATTTGAAATGATGACGATATGATAATATGAGAGGAGCCTGGTCTAGTGGATTCTAATCCCGGCTCTGCCGCTTGTCTGCTGTGTGACCTTGGGCAAGTCATTCAACTTCTCTGTGGCTCAGTTACCTCATCTGGAAAATGGAGATTAAAACAGAGGGGAGATAATTTGGAGACACAGGACTATGGGGGAAGAGATCTTTGAATTTCGACCAGGGGTCAAAGTGGGTGGAGAGCTGGAAAGTGGCTCCAGACTTGGGCCGGATGCGTGAGATGGATAATGGATAATTTGTCAGAGGACGGTAATAATAATTAATAATAATAATTATAGTATTTGTTCATCAATCGCTATGTGCCAGGCACTGTACTAAGCCCTGGGGTGGACACAAGCAAATTGGGTTGGACATAGTCCCTGTCCTACGTGGGGCTCACAGTCTCAATCCCCATTTTTAGAGTGAGGTAATGGAGGCCCAGAGAAGTCAAGTGACTTACCCAAGGTCACACAGTAGACATAAGGCGGTGTCAGGATTAGAACCCAGGTCTGGACTCTATTCACTAGGCCATGCTGCTTCTGGGAGGTACTCTGGGAGGTGGGAGGAACAGGAGAGCCTGTGGTTCCAAAGGCTTTTTGGTTTATAGCAATCACTGGAGCTTTTTAGCCTCCGTTTGGTTATTGGCATAGTGTGTTTTTGGATGTGCTCATTGTTTATTGATATCCGAATGCATTCGCTGTCTGCAGCCAGAACTTAGATGTGCCTCTGGCAGTTTTTCCAACCTCGGTGTTGAAAGATTTCAATTTTAAATGTCAATAGCTGAAACATTTGATCTCCGCTCAGCTGTCTCATAAATGCGGAAGGTGAAATCAGTGAGCATTTCGGCTTATTTTCAAGCATTTCAAGCACATAGGGGAGAAGTTGTAAATCGCTAGGCCGTGTTCGGAGACATTTTGGCTGGTGGTAAGAAGGTAAAGTAGGTTATGAGAGTGTGAGGTCTCAGAGTGACTTGCACAATTCTTCCCAAGTCCAACAGAGATCTTTCTGGACATTGCGTACGATAAGAATTAGCTCTTGTCATTGGCCATTAAAAGGTTTTCCCTCACTCAGGAGTGGGCAGGCAATGTGTCTCCAGAAGTGTGCTGTGCTCTCCCAAGCGCTCAGTACAGGGCTGTGCACACAGAATGTGCTCGATGAATACCACTGATGATGGCGAAAATGAATACATATTTAATATTCTCACAGAACACTTCCTAGAAATAATACCGCAACTATGAGAAGCTATCCCTCCCAGGATCGCACCTGGAAAGCTTCCAGGATTCTACCAGTCTCGGTTATGGGAGGGAGAGTCAAGCCTACGCAGTCCATTCCTAGCTTGGGAAGTGGCTAGTGAGCGGCAGGAAATCTGCTACAAGTCAAAAATCACCCGTGTTGGGCAGCGGTGAAAACAGGACAGAGTCAAGGGTGGAGACTTAAGTTTACTGCATGGACATTTACTGCACGATTGATATCCTGTGTGAGTTCCTTGTGGGCAGGGATCATGGGCATTGTCCTCTTTAGAGCACTTAGTATGGTGCTCTGAATGCAGTAAATGCTCAATAAATACCATTAATGTATTATTCAATATGAAATGGAAAAAAACCCTAGTACCCAGAGCCCTCAATTTGATTTTCTTACCCCATCAGCCCTTCAGCCAAACCCAGCACGTAGCACATTGTCTCACATAATCACTTCACTTTTTGGCATAATTTTGATAACCTGAAAACAAGGTTGGGGCTAGCAATAGGGGATAGGAGGTTAAAAAGGAGATGGAGAGGGGAAGAAAGGGAGAGAAGGAAGAAAAAGGCAAGAAGCCACTTGATAGTGCTTAGGGACTCATTGCATTTCAGGTCCAGCCTCTCCCCACCCCCTCTCCCTTCCCCAGAGATCTCGTGTCTCTTGAGCTTCTCTTCGTGTATTTCACTTTTTCTGATCTTGTTCCTCTTTCTTCCCTGGCACCCACTGCTTTCACTTCTTAGAAAATAATATTTAATTCTTCCTTAAAAATGTGTGGAAGGGGGATTATGTCATCAGCAGGGCCAGAGTAAAATACGACAGTTGGTAGGCATGATGAGCTTACTGCCTAGTGACAGTTGTGTAAGAGGTACTGTATTCACTTATTGAGCGCTTACTCTGTGCAGAGCACTGTAATAAGCGCTTGACTGTATTTACATCTTGGTTAGCATGTGAGTGTTAGTTCATTCAACCGTATTTATTAAGCGCTTACTGTGTGCAGAGCACTATACTAAGCACTTGGGAAAGTACAATACAGCAATGAAGAGTGACAATCCCTGCCCACAATGAGCTCGCAGACTGGGGAGGTTGAGGGGGGGAGAGAAGAGAGAGGTGGGGGGGAGAAGGAGAGAGAGAGAGTGTGTAGAGAGAGTTATTTATTCATTTTCTATTAATGACTGTGTCCCCCTCTAAACTGTAAGCTCATTATGGGCAGGCAATGTGTCTGTTTATTGTTATATTCTACTCTTCCAAGCACTTAGTACAATGCTTGGTGGGCATTCAATAAATACAACTGAATGAATGAATATATCTATTTATATACATATCTTTTTCAAATTTTGATCTCCGTAGTTGCACATATTTTTGTCTCCCCTATGACACTGTAAGATCCTTGTGGGCAGGTTATGAGTCACGGTGCTGTTTTCTACAACCCAAGCACCTAGTAGTCCACTTCATGTCACCAAGCGAACCTTCCAAAAATGCTACCGTTATTACTCTTACTGCTGCAGAGCCTTCTCTGAAAGGATTTTTTAGAATTCTTTCCAGTGCATTTCATCTTTCTAGAGACAGATTCCAAGGGAGCTTGCTTGAAATCTGATGCGTTTCATCTCTCAAGAGACAGATTCCAAGAGAACTCGCTTGAACCTGGAGCCGACCTTCATATGCCTAGACTGTCAGCACATTTTAGGCACTAAAAAATTTCATTTTCAGCGTGCAAAAGCAACTACTTTACATCTCAGTAAAATAAACCCCCGGATAAGGACTACCAACAGTCCGGTTTTTCAACCGCGGGGAAACGACTCCCGTGGATAAAAATGAAATCGTTCGTTCGATCAGCCACGCTGATGATGGCCGGGCTATTCGGGCTTCCCGGAACAGTTGGGATTCAATTTGCCAAATGGCTACCACTTTGAGCAGATTTGTTCTGTCCAGCCCAGGGAGTAGGTAAATGCTGGAGCCTGGTTTCAGAAGTGACAGTAATTGCTTTATCCAACAAAATGCATACGAAGCCTCGCTCCGTTGCTTGAAATTGCTTTTTAAGGGTACCCAGGGGCTCCGATTCAGAAATCAGAGGGCTCTCCTAAAGGCCTAACGACAACTAATGGGTCTAAACCTAACACCATTTTCCAGCCCTTACTCGTATATATCCCTAATAAAATGCATCTAAGCACGGAGGCGGTGCCCTTGAAAACATCACACTGATTTAAGTATCGGGAGAATCTCTACAGTCTCACTCTTAAGAGATACTCAGTTCAGTGGGTGTTTTTGTAAATGGAAGTGTAGAAGTTTCGGTAGAACCTTAATCACATTTCTGTATTTCAGCTCATTACCTCAGAGGGAAGGCTCGCTCGTTGTGGGCAGGGAACGTGTCTACCAACTCTGTTATACTGTACTCTCCCAAGCGCTTGGTACATAGTTCTGCGCACAGTAAGCGCTCAATAAATATGATTGACTGCTTGATTGATAGGGAGTTGATGTGCGCACATGGTGTGGTCAGAATCGTGGGTTCACATTAGCCTTTTCGGCCCCGTGCCCACCGCTGGCTCAATTTACCCACAGGTTGTACCTTCTCTGAATAAGACGGCAGTAATGATCAATCGCCTTGATTTTAAAACCTCTCTGAGAGAAAGCCGAATTTACTGACTGCTGTTCTTCCCATTAGGCTCCTGGCCGGTCCAGAGTAATAATGCCATACAATATTGCGCTGCCTTTTCACGGAGAGCAAAACTGAACAAGAGTCGCTGGGAGACCAACGTGCCCCACGTCCTCATGAAATTTCTTAGTGCTGAAAACTTTGTCCATAAAAACTTTCTAGACCGCGGCCAGGGAAGGCCAAGAGAATTCGTTCTGGATTTCTGTGAGTTCCCAAATGACTTTGGGACCTGAATGTTCCTGAAAATGTAAGGTATGAGATGAGGAGAATGGACAGTTTTGATGGTTTCGTAGGACTTGACTTCACATTGGAAAAAGAAGCCTATCAGGAAACCCACCTTGTCTTTGGAAGACCAGTAAGCAGAGGTTCCTCTTAGCTGGAAAAGGTGGTCCCTCTGGTATACTAGGTGGCTGAGAGCAGAAGCAGTATGGTCTGGTGGGTAGAGAACGGCTCTAGTAGTCAGAAGGCCCTAGGTTCTAGTCCCGACTCCACCACGTCTTCTGTGTGACCTTGGGCAAGTCACTTCACTTCTCTGGGCCTCAGTTTCCTCATATGGAAAATGGGGATTAAGACTGTGAGCCCTATGCGGGACAGGGACTGTGTCCAACCCAATTTATTTGTATTCACCGCAGAGCTTAGTACAGAATCTGACACCTAGTAAGCGCTTAACAAATAGCACAGTTATTATCATTATTGTTAAAGGCGGGGAGGCAGACATTAATGTAAATAGATAAATTACAGGTACAGACTTAAGCGCTGTGGGGAATTCACCCTCCAGTGACTGTCCACCGAGTCATCAGTCCATCAATGATGGGGAGAAAGGGAGTGACGGAGAGTGACAGAGTAGGGAGAGGAAAGAAAGAAGGAACTAGACCCCTCTCTAACAAGTCTGTAACCTTGGCGTTAGCTGCAAATCATCCCTCTACCCAGAATTCAATCTGCCACCAAATCCTGTCCGCTTTTCCTTCACGAATCGCTAAAATCTATCCTTGCCGCTCCATCCAAACTGCTACCACATCAACCAGAGCATTTATCCTATCCCACCTTAGTTATTGCATCAGCTGCTGACCCCCCGGCCTCCTGTCTCTCCCCCCTCCAGTCCATACTTCACTCTGCTGCCTGGATCATTTTTCTGAAAAACCATTCAGTCTGTATCTCCCCACTCCTCAAAAACCACTAACGGTTATCCAACCAACTCCACATCAAACAAAAACGCCTTATGATCAGCTTTACAGCACTGTCACTTCACCTCATTAATCAATCGATGAATCAGTGGTATTTATTGAGCCCTTACTATGTGCAGAGCATTGTTCCAAGCACTTGGAAGAGTTCAGTCTTTTAGATTGTGAGCCCAATGTTGGGTAGGGACTGTCTCTATATGTTGCCAATTTGTACTTCCCAAGCGCTTAGTACAGTGCTCTGCACATAGTAAGCGCTCAATAAATATGATTGATTGATTCAGTACAATAGAATTAGCAGAAATGTTCCCTTAGCAAAATGAGCTTAACAATCTAGAAGGGAGCTCACAGTACAATGTTTGGAGCGCTAATTGTGGGCAGAGCATTATACTAAGCGTTTGAGAGAGTCCAATACAACAGAGCTGATTGGCAGATTCCCTAACCACCATCAGCTTAGCCTACAGTTCTACTCCACCTCTCTGATTTCTTACTACAACCCAATCGGCACATTTGAATCATCTAACACCATCCTATCCCCTGTACGTCTACAGTTCTACTCCACCTCTTTGATTTCTTACTACAACCCAATCGGCACATTTGAATCATCTAACGCCATCCTATCCCCTGTACATCTATCTCGTCCATTTTAGCACCGAACACTTGCCCACAATAATTGCATTTCCTCCAAAATCAATCAATCAATTGTATTTATTGAGCGCTTACTGTGTGCAGAGCACTGTACTAAGCGCTTGGGAAGTACAAGTTGGCAACATATAGAGACAGTCCCTACCCAACAGTGGTCTTACAGTCTAAAAGACAAAACACCTTCCCCCAGTAATATTTCCCCTACTCCTGCTTCCTTTACAGCTTACATATGCACTGATATCTGCACCCTTTCAATACTTCATAATAGCTCCACTCTCAGCTCCACTGCACTCACATCCATATCTGAAATTTATCAACCACTCAATCATTTATTGAGCACTTACTATGTAAAGTGCACCGTCCCAAGAGCTTGGGAGACTACAGTAAAATAAAGTTGGTAGACACGTACCCTGCCCACAACAAGCTTCCAGTCCAGAGGGGGACAGATGTTAATGTAAATAAATTGTGACTAAGTACCTAAGTGCTGTGGGGCTGAAGGTGGGGAATAGAGGGAGCAAATCCAAGTGCAGGGGTGATGCAGAAGGGAGTGGGAGAAGAGGAAATGAGGGTTTAATCAGGAAAGGCCTCTCGGAGATGTGCCTTCAGTAAGGGTTTGAAGATGGGGAGAGGGATCACCCGTCTGATACGGGGATGAAGACTGTGAGCCCCATGTGGGACAACCTCATCACCTTGTATCCCCCCAGCGCTTGGAACAGTGCTTTGCACATAGTGAGTGCTTAATGGATGCCATCATCATCATTATTATTAGAACAGTGCTTTGCACATAGTAAGCGCTTAATAAATGCCATTATTATTATTATTATTCTCTGACCCTCAGTTCCCTCATCTGTCAAACGGGGATGAGACTGGGAGCCCCCCGTGGGACAACCTGATCACCTTGTAACCTCCCCAGCGCTTAGAACAGTGCTTTGCACATAGTAAGAGCTTAATAAATACCATTATTATTATTATTCTCTGAGCCTCAGTTCCCTCATCTGTCAAATGGAGGTGAAGACTGGGAGCCCCCCATGGGACAACTTGATCACCTTGTAGCCGTCCCAGCGCTTAGAACAGTGCTTTGCACATAGTAAACGCTTAATAAATGCCATTATTATTATTATATGAAGGGGGAGGCCAGAGGTAGGTTGTGGGCAAGACATCAGTGTTGCCACTGGTCATCAAGATAGATGAGATCAAGGTACAGTAAGGAGGTTGGCATTAGAGGAATGAAGTGAACAACCTGGGTTGTAGATGGAAATCAGTGAGATAAAGTAGGAGAGGGCAAGGTAATTGAGCGCTTTAAAGCTGACCCATCAAACCTGGGGCGAGGGGGGTGGATGGGGCCCGAGGAGTAGGAATAGACAGGCCCAGGAAGAGCCTTCTAGACTGTGAGCCCACTATTGGGTAAGGACTGTCTCTATATGTTGCCAGCTTGTACTTCCCAAGCGCTTAGTACAGTGCTCTGCACACAGTAAGCGCTCAATAAATACGATTGATTGATTGATTCCCTGTGCCCCAGATCCTTCACCTGTAAAATGAGGATTAATATTAATAATGATGGTATTTGTTAAGTGCTTACTATGTGCAAAGCACTGTTCTAAGCGCTGGGGAGGTTACAAGGTGTTCAGGTTGTCCCACGGGGGGCTCACGGTTTTAGTCCCCATTTTACAGGTGAGGGAACTGAGGACCAGAGAAGTGAAGTGACTCGCCCAAAGTCACACAGCTGACAGTTGGCAGAGCTGGGATTTGAATCCATGACCTCGGACTCCAAAGCCCGGGCTCTTTCCACTGAGCCATGCTGCTTCTCCACATGGGATATGTACCGAGTCCAACTTGATCAGCTTGTATCTACTCCAGTGTTTAGTACAGTGCCTGGAGCATAATAAGCTCTTAATAAATGCCATAAAAGAAAAAAAAAAGATAAGCAGGTGGGCCAACCCCATTGGGGACTGTTCCATTGTTCCAAGAATCAATCAATCAATCAATCGTATTTATTGAGCGCTTACTGTGTGCAGAGCACTGTACTAAGCGCTTGGGAAGTCCATGTTGGCAACATCTAGAGACGGTCCCTAAGCAGCCTGGTTCAATGAGAAGTGGCCTGGCTGAGTGGAAAAACCATGGGTTTGGGAGCCAGGGGTCATGGGTTCTAATCATTCATTCGATTGCATTTATTGAGCGCTTACTGTGTGCAGACCACTGTACTATGCGCTTGGAAAGTACAATTCAGCAATGGAGCTACAACTGAGCAGCCCCCACCAACTCCATTTACTGAGCGCTTTCTGTGCGCAGAGCACTGTACTAAGTGCTTGGAAAGGACAATTCAGCAACGGAGCTACAACTGAGCAGCCCCCATCAACTCCATTCACTGAGCAGTTACTGTTACAGAGTACTATACTAAGCGCTTGGAAAGTACAATTCAGCAATTGAGCTACAACTGAGGAGCCCCCATCAATTTCTAGACTGTAAGCCCACTGTTGGGTAGGGACCATCTCTAGATGTTGCCAACTTGTACTTCCCAAGCGCTTAGTACAGTGCTGTGCACACAGTAAGCGCTCAATAAATACAATTGAATGAATGAACAGTGCTTTGCCCATAAGCTCTTAATAAATGCTATTATTATTATTATTATTATTAACTCCATTCATTGAGAGCTTACTGTGTGCACAGCACTGTACTAAGCGCTTGGAAAGTACAATTCAGCAATTGAGCTACAACTGAGGAGCCCCCATCAACAGTGCTTTGAACATAATAAGCGCTTAACAAATGCTATTATTATTATTATTATTAACTCCATTCATTGAGAGCTTACTGTGTGCAGAGCACCATACCAAGCGCTTGGAAAGTACAATTCAGCAATGGAGCTACAATTAAGGAGCCCCCATCAACCCCACTCACTGAGCGCTTACTGTTTTCAGAGCACTGTACTAAGCGCTTGGAAAGTACAATTCAGCAATTGAGTTACAACTGAGGAGCCCCCATCAACAGTGCTTTGCACATAATAAGCACTTAATAAATGCTATTATTATTATTATTATTAACTTCATTCATTGAGAGATTACTGTGTGTAGAGCACTGTACTAAACGCTTGGAAAGTACAATTCAGCAATTGAGCTAAAACTGAGGAGCCCTCATCAAAAGTGCTTTGCACATAATAAGCGCTTAATAAATGCTATTATTATTATTACCTCCATTCATTGAGAGCTTACTGTGTGCAGATCACTGTACTAAGCGCTTGGAAAGCACAATTCAGCAATGGAGCTACAACTGAGGAGCCCCCATCAACAGTGCTTTGCACATATTAAGTGTTTAATAAATCCTACTATTATTATTATTATTAACTCCATTCATTGAGAGCTTACTGTGTGCAGAGCACTGTACTAAGCGCTTGGAAAGTACAATTCAGCAATGGAGCTACAATTAAGGAGCCCCCATCAACTCCATTCACTGAGCGCTTACTGTTTTCAGAGCACTGTACTAAACGCTTGGAAAGTACAATTCAGCAATTGAGTTACAACTGAGGAGCCCCCATCAACAGTGCTTTGCACATAATAAGTGCTTAATAAATGCTATTATTATTATTATTATCTCTATTCATTGAGAGTTTACTGTGTACAGAGCACTGTACTAAATGCTTGGAAAGTACAATTCAGCAATTGAGCTACAGCTGAGGAGCTCCCATCAACAGTGCTTTGCACATAATAAGCACTTAATAAATGCTATTATTATTATTACCTCCATTCATTGAGAGCTTACTGTGTGCAGAGCACTGTACTAAGCGCTTGGAAAGCACAATTCAGCAATGGAGCTACAACTGAGGAGCCCCCATCAACAGTGCTTTGCACATAATAAGTGTTTAATAAATCCTACTATTATTATTATTATTAACTCCATTCATTGAGAGCTTACTGTGTGCACAGCACTGTACTAAGCACTTGGAAAGTACAATTCAGCAATGGAGCTACAATTAAGGAGCCCCCATCAACTCCATTCACTGAGTGCTTACTGTTTTCACAGCACTGTACTAAACGCTTGGAAAGTACAATTCAGCAATTGAGCTACAACTGAGGAGCCCCCATCAACAGTGCTTTGCACATAAGCGCTTAATAAATGCTATTATTATTATTATTATTATTAACTCCATTCATTGAGAGCTTACTGTGTGCACAGCACTGTACTAAGCGCTTGGAAAGTACAATTCAGCAATTGAGCTACAACTGAGGAGCCCCCATCAACAGTGCTTTGCACATAATAAGCGCTTAATAAATGCTATTGTTATTATTATTAACTCCATTCATTGAGAGCTTACTGTGTGCAGAACACTGTACGGAACGCTTGAAAAGTACAATTCAGCAATTGAGCTACAACTGAGAAGCCCCCATCAACAGTGCGTTGCACATAAACGCTTAATAAATGCTATTGTTATTATTATTAACTCCATTCATTGAGAGCTTACTGTGTGCAGAGCACTGTACTAAGCGCTTGGAAAGCACAATTCAGCAATGGAGCTACAATTAACGAGCCCCCATCAACTCCACTCACTGAGCGCTTACTGTTTTCAGAGCACTGTACTAAACCCTTGGAAAGTACAATTCAGCAATTGAGGTACAACTGAGGAACCCCTATCAACTCCATTTATTGAGCGCTTACTGTGTGCGGAGCACTGTACTAAGCGCTTGGAAGTACAATTCAGCAACAAATTGGTTACGAGGGTCCAGGCTAAAACTTGCCCGCCCCCACGCACACCCTTAGGGGCAAAACTTTCATCCCACCAGCGGAGTGAGGGCTGCTAATGGAGGCTTTTCTCCATTAAATCAATCAATCGTATTTATTGAGCACTTACTGTGTGCAGAGCACTGTACTAAGCGCTTGGGAAGTACAAGTTGGCAACATATAGAGACAGTCCCTACCCAACAGTGGGCTCACAGTCTAGAAGGGGGAGACAGAGAACAAAACCAAACATATTAACAAAATGAAATAAATAGAATAGATATGTACAAGTAAAATAAATAAATAAATAGATTAATAAATATGTACAAACATATACATATATACAGGTGCTGTGGGGAAGGGAAGGAGGTAAGACGGGGGATGGAGGGGGGACGAGGGGGAGAGGAAGGAGGGGGCTCAGTCTGGGAAGGCCTCCTGGAGGGGGTGAGCTCTCATTAAAAACAATTCAAATTGGAGAGGGGCGAGGGGGCTTCCGCCCACCCTTCCTGCCAATTGTCAGCTGTGTGACTTTGGGCAAGTCACTTAACTTCTCTGTGCCTCAGTTGCCTCATCTGTAAAATGGGGGTTAAGACTGTGAGCCCCCCGTGGGACAACCTGATCACCTTGTAACCTCCCCAGCGCTCAGAACAGTGTTTTGCACATAGTAAGCGCTTAATAAATGCCATAAAAAAAAAAGGACAATTCTGGAGGAAAAATCACAGGGCCGAGGCTGGGTGGCCATATATTTAGAGAGAGGTGTCCGGGAGCACACAAAGGCCCTTTCTTTGCGAAGGCCGCATGGGCCCCGCAGACCCCCCGGCCCCCTCTGGACCCCAAAGGATGGAGGATGGGGGATCGGGGGGCTCTCCCGCCGTCCGGCGGGTCACTCCAAGCCCGGGACCGGACCACTGGATGCCCCCCTCCGCCCGGGGTCGCCGCAAGGCCCGGCGGCGGGTAATCCTGCCTCTGCCGCTTGGCAGCTGTGTGACTTCGGGCAAGTCATTTAACTTCTCTGGGCCTCAGTTACCTCGTCTGGAAAATGGCAATTAAGCCCTTGGGTAAGTACCATAAAACGGAGTTGGTAACCACGATCCCTACCCAAGAGGAGTTTATTATTATTATCATCATCTGTAAAATGGGAATTAAAATTGTGAGCCTTATGAGGGACAAACTTATTACCTTGTATCTACCCCAGTGCTTAGAACATTGCCTGGCACATAGTAAGCACTGAAATACCATATTATTATTATTATTATTGCGTTCCCCATCTTCTGTGTCTCTCTCATCTCATTCATTGATTCAATCGTATTTATTGAGCGCTTACGGTACGCAGAGCACTGTACTAAGCACTCTCTGTCCCTGTCCATTATCACTCCCTTTCCCTTATTTATTGAGCACTTACTGTATGCAGAGCACTGTACTAAGCACTCTCTGTCCCTGTCCATTCTCATTCCCTTTCCCTTATTTATTGAGCACTTACTGTATGCAGAGCACTGTACTAAGCACTCTCTGTCCCTGTCCATTCTCACTCCCTTTCCCTTTGCTATTTAGCAATCTCCTTGCTTTACTTTTTAAACTATATGGAGATCTGGTGAGCTCTCCATAGTTTTTTTTTTTTTAAATGGCATTTGTTAAGTGCTTACTATGTGCCAGGCACTGTACTAAGCACTGGGGTACATGCAAGCTAATCAGGCTGCACACAGTCCATGACCCACATGGGGCTCCCAGTCTCAATCCCCATTTAACAATGTTTTTTTTTTTGTTAAGCGCTTACTATGTGCCAAGCCCTGTTCTAACCGCTGGGGTAGATACAAGGTAATCAGGTTGTCCCACATGGCGCTCACAGTCTTAATCCCCATTTTACAGATGAGGTAACTGAGGCCCAGAGAAGTTAAGTGACTTGCCCAAAGTCACACAACTGACAAGTGGCAGAGGCGGGATTAGAATCCACGACCTCTGACTCCTAAACCCGTGCTCTTTCCACTCAGCCATGCTCTAAATAATAATAATGACATTTATTAAGTGCATACCCTGTGCAAAGCACTGTTCTAAGCGCTGGGGAGGTTACGAGGTGAGCAGGTTGTCCCACGGGGGGCTCACAGTCCTTAATCCCGATTTTACAGGTGAAGTAACTGAGGCTCATGAGGTAACTGAGGTACAGAGAAGTGAAGTGACTTGCCCAAGGTCACACAGCAGACAAGTGGCAGAGTCAGGTTTAGAACTCAGGTCCTTCTCACTCACCGGCCTGTGTTGTAGCCATCAGGGCACACTACTTGCCCAGTTTACACGGTCAACTAGACTATAAACTTGTTATGGGTGGGGAATAGTGTGTCTACTAATTCTGTTGTAGTGTATTCTCCCAAGCGCTCAGTACAACGCTCTGCAGGTAGTAAACGCTCAAATACCGCTGATTGATTATTTTCTGGTTGAGACGACAGAAACCTAGGACATTCCCGGCCCCTGAAGAGTGAAGCATCAGATCTGACTGCTTTCCCTAGATGAATGGGGCTTGGGATGGCGGGAGAGACAGGATGTCTCTGGGGGAGGATAGAGGATTTTCCAGTCAAAAGCAGCGGGCAGGTTTTGGAAGTAAAGAAAGGATGGGACGATATGGAGAACAAGAATGGGAAGACTTGACAAGGTTGAGCCACACCTTTTGAGATGGAAGATGTGGAAGATTTGAACACCCTACAGCTCTGGGGGTCAGCCGAGCGGGACTCTTAAGGTCCTTCTTGAGAAAGCTTCTATTTTAGTTCCAGAAATTCCCAGAGAATCATTTTGCATTTATCAGCCTAATGCCTCCTTGGAATGTGAATGACTTTGGACTGGTTACCATGGGGACACGGTCAAAGGCCAAGAGCTGCATAGCAACAATAGCCTGATTTTTTGCCGTGTGTTTTGTCCTTACCCTATAAGAGGTAAACAAATGCGTGGTTCAGACAATGGCAGCTAGGCCCAAAGTGCTATACTAGGGCACTTTTAAAAAATAAAGGCATGCAAAGGACAAACATTTCAGTGGGCAATCATATACCTAAAGAGCTGCTGTTTAGTGACAGAAATCCTTGCTTTTGGTTGCTATTTTAAAGACAAGGTCAATCAACCAATCAACTGTATTTACTGAGCGCTTGCTACATGCTACATGCGGAGTACTATATGCAGTATTATGCAGAGAAGCAGCGTGGCTCCGTGCTTGGGAGTCAGAGGTCTTGGGTTCGAATCCCGGCTCCACCACCTGTCTGCTGTGTGACCTTGGGCACGTCACTTAACTTCTCTGAGCCTCAGTTACCTCATCTGTAAAATGGAGATTAAGACTGTGAGCCCCACGTGGGACAACCTGATCACCTTGTATTTCCCCAGCGCTTAGAACAGTGCTTTGCACATAGTAAGCGCTTAACAAATGCCATCATTATTATTATTATTATTCTCTGGGCCTCGGTGACCTCATCTGCAAAATGGGGATGAAGACTGTGATCCCCACAGGGGTCAACCTGATCACCTTATATCTTCAGTCACTTCACTTATCTGCGCCTCAGTTCCCTCATCTGTAAAAAATAGGGATTAAGACCGTGAGCCCCACGTGGGAAAACCTGATTACTTTGTATCCACCCCAGCGCTTAGAACAGTGCTTGGCACGTAGTAAGCGCTTAACAAATACCAACATGATTATTATTACTGAGGGCTAGTATACTAAGATACTAGTCTTTTAGACTGTGAGCCCACTGTTGGGTAGGGACTGTCTCTATATGTTGCCAACTTGTACTTCCCAAGCGCTTAGCACAGTGGTCTGCACACAGTAAGCGCTCAATAAATACTATTGATGATGATGATGATGAAGATACTATACAAAGCTAAAAATAGTATTTGTTAAGCACTATTTCGGTGCCAGGCACAATGCTAAGTGCTGGGGTAAGTATAAAATAACCCGGTTGGAGACAGCCTCGATCCCCACTTTTAAGATGAGATTCTTTAGGCACAGAGAAGGGAAGTAACTTACCCTAGACCCCACAGCAGACAAGTGGCAGATCTAGGATTAGAACCCAGTTCCTCCTGACTCCCGGGCCTGTGCTCTTTCACTAGGCCACACTGCTTCTCATCTACAGGGGAGTTTGAGCCACAAATATGCAGCATTAACCGTTGTAAAAACCGAGGCTGCCTCAGGTAATATTCATTCCTTTCCTGGTCTCTAATGCAGAGCTTTTGTAGAGCTGTTTGCTTACCTGTACGGTCCGATGATTGATGGATGACGATTTAGAAACGCTTCTCTGTCCATTCCCACTATGCAAGCTCCCGGAAGGCAGGGAAAGTGGCTCGTGATTCCTGTCCCTCTGCTGCAGTAATAATAATAATAATGACGGTATTTGTAAAGCATTTACTACGTGCCAACAGCTGGGGTAGGTACAAGGTAATCAGGCTGTCCCACGCTGACGGGGCTCAAAGTCTTAATCCCCTTTTTTACTGATGAGGTAAGTGAGGCACAGAGAAGTTAAGTGACTTGCCCAAAGTTACACAGCTGACAAGTGGCAGAGGTGGGATTAGAACTCATGACCTCTGGCTCCCAAGCCTGGGCTCTTACCACGCTGCTTCTTGGTTTTTTCCCATTGTGAAAAGCTGGGAGCTGGGAGGGAGTAAATCTGCAGGTTCAGCAACCAGGTTCACCTGTGGCAGTATCCCAAAGAACACAATTGGTGCCAGAGAAAATCCACCAGTTATTCAGTCAGTCAGTCGTATTTATTGAGCATTTACTATGTGCAGAGCACTGCATTAAAGCACTTGGGAGAGTACAATATAACAGACACATTCTCTACCCACAACAAGTGTACAAGTATTAATATAAATAATTATATTAATAATAAGAGAAGCAGTGGGGCTCAGTGGAAAGAGCCTGGGCTTTGGAGTCAGAGGTCATGGGTTCAAATCCCAGCTCTGCCACTTGTCAGCTGTGTGACTTTGGGCAAGTCACTTCACTTCTCTGGGCCTCAGTTCCCTCATCTGTAAAATGGAGATGAAGACTGTGAGCCCTCCGTGGGACAAGCTCATCAAATTGTAACTTCTCCAGTGCTTAGAACAGTGCTTTGCACATAGTAAGCACTTAATAAATGCTATCATTATTATTATAAATAAATTTCAGATATGAACATAACATTCCCCGGAACCCCAACTATTAAAGCTGAACAAGGGAATCCATGTGACTATGCCATCCGCCCAGTATAAACATCCATATAATGTTATTATTTCTATTAAAAATGTGAGATCATTTACCAAATGGTTCTTGATTTATAATTTAAAACACCGACTTCATTTTACCATGAACGACCTCCTGGATAATAATAATCGTAGTGTTTGTTAAGCGCTTACTATGTGCCAGACTCTGTACTAAGCGCCGGGTAGATACAACTTAACTGGATGGGACACAGTGCCTGTCCCACATAGGGCTCACAGTCTTAGTCCCCATTTTACAGATGCATGAACTGAGGCACAGAGAAGTGAAGTTACCTGACCAAGGTCACACAGCAGACAAGTGGCAGAGTCAGAATTCAAACTCCAGTCCTTCAGATTCCCAGGCCCATACTGTATCTACTAGGCTAAATTAATGTTACTAAAATAATTTTTGACCCGTGTAGCCGTTATGTCATAGCTTTAAATTATGTATTATAAATTACTTATTCGTATTATTGTCTGTCTCCCCCGACCCGTATGGACAGGTAATGTGTCTGCTAATTCTGTTGTATGTGCTCTCTCGGGGGCTTAATACAGTGCTCTGCAAAGAGTAACTCCTCAGTAAATACCACTGATTGATTGATATTTCATGGTTCAGAGGACAGAAACATAGAAAATTCCTGGCTCCTGAGGACTGAAGCATCAGATCCCAAGTTTACCTCCCTTGTGATTTTTTTCCTTAGTGATAATGAAGATACCGTCCAGCAGAGAAATGATCACGGAGAACCTTGGAACTGAAGTCCGCTAATCGATCCCCTTTGCCAGATCATTTCCCCTTTGTTATCGGAGGGAACGGAGCCCGATTTCTCTCCTCGGGTGATGAGGAAAATCTTTCTCTTTTGACTTTCTCGGCAATGCCGTCTTCCAGAAGCTCCTGCTCCAGGGATCGCCCTCCTTCCGATGACCACTGGTGGACTGTTCCGGCTGATGTTTGGCTTTGCTAAGACACAAGAGGGTTCTCCTTTCCTTGCTGTGGGACCCTAGCTTCTGCTTGCTGTGTTGTCGGAAAGCCATTCAGCGAGCAGAGCACTGTACTAAGCACTTGGGAGAGTACAATACAGTAGAGTTGGAGGGCATTATCCCTGCACCCAAGGAGCTTGAAATTTAGTCGGAGAGGCAGACATTAAAATAAATTGCAGCAGAGACATCACGCGGCAAGGTGGCCTTTCAACCAGCAGGCCTGTTTATTAATAATGATAATACTGGTTTTTGCTAAGCGCTTACTGTATGCCAAGCACTATACTAAGCGCTTTGGTGGATACTGTGAGCTCGCTGTGGGCAGGGAATGTGTCTGATGTTATATTGTACTTTCCCAAGTGCTTGGTACAGTGCTTCGCCCACAGTAAGCACTCAATACGATTAATAATAAAAATAATAATAATATAATAACACACGCTAATCGGATTGGTTACAGTCCCTGTCCCACACGAGCCTCACAGTCTCAATCCCCATTTTTCAGGTAAGGTAAATGAAGCACAGAGAAGTCAAGTGACTTGCTCAAGTCACGCAACAGACGGGGGTGGAATGGGGATTAGAACCCATGACCTGTCCTCCCACTGACTTTACCATCGTACCACCATCCTGTATCACAGCCTGTAACCTTGGTGTTATCCTTAACTCCTCTCACTGAACCCATGTATTCAATCCATCACTAAATCCTGTCATTTCCACCTTGACAACATCACTAAAATCTGCCCTTTCCTCTCCATCCAAAGTGTTGCAACATTAATGAGATCACATCACTACAATCACTCATCCTATCCTCTCCTACTTGGATTACTGCATCAGCCTCCTTACTGACCTCCCAGCCTCCAGTCTCTTCCCACTCAAGTTCATACTTCACTCTGTTACCCAGATCATTATTCTACAAAAATATTCAGGACATGTAACCCCGCTCCTCAAAAAACTCCAATGCTTGTACTTTCCCAAGTGCTTAGTAAAGTGTTCTGCACTCAGTAAGCACTCAAGAAATACAATTGAATGAATGAATCATAATAATAATAATGGTATTTATTAAGCCCGTACTATGGGACAGGCACTATCCTAAGCACTGGGGTGAATACAAGCAAATTGGATTGGACACAGTCCCTGTCCCACATGATGATGATGGTATTTGTTAAGTTCTTGCTATGTGCCAAGCACTGTTCTAAGCGCTGGAGTAGATCCAAGGTAATCAGGTCGTCCCACGTGGGGCTCACAGTCTCAATCCCTATTTTACAGATGAGGTAACTGAGGCAGAGAGACATGAAATGACTTTTCATTCATTCATTCAATCGTATTTATTGAGCACTTACTGTGTGCAGAGCACTATACTAAGCACTTGGGAAATCCAAGTTGGCAACATATAAAGATGGTCCCTACAAGGTCACACAGCCAACAAGTGGCGGATCGGGGACTGGAACCCAAGACCTTCTTACCCCCAGGCCCGAGCTCTACACCAACGCTGCTGCTTCTTTGTTTGATTCCAGGATCTCATTATTTGTGATCCACACTTGGTTTTTGAGTTTATCCACGGCCCGGAGATGGTGGTGGTGAAAACTGCTCTTGAAATCAGATGACTGTCTATGCACTCGGGTCTGTTTCCTTTAAGCACTTTGATATTCTTCCCAGCCCTATTCTGCTTAGGTCCATAACCTTACAGTCTATCAATTCCCTATTAGTAATTTATTTTCATGCCCATCCCTTCCTTATAGGAAGGGATTGTGCATACCAAATCTATTGGATCATCCTTACGGGAAGCCACGTGGCACGGTAGATAGAGCACGGGCCTGGAAGTTGGAAGGTCACGGGTTCTAAATGTAACTTTTCTCTTTCCGAGAGTTGCACGGTGATCCATAAGGATGCTGATTTAATGAAAAATTAGTGACATTTTTAGAGAGATCAGTATGCTTTCACTGAAGAAAAGCCCTTTAAGGATCAACTCCAGCCTCACACAAATGTATGTACGTTTCTACAGAACACACAGCAGACAAGTGACAGAGCGGGGATTAGAACCCAGGTCTAAGCCAGACGCTGCGGTAAAAACAGGCTGAAAAAGGGAGAAAACAGGAGCAAAAATCAGTAAAAATCGCATGCAACTGATGAGTGGTAGCACAGGCCTGAGAGTCAGAGGACTTGGGTTCTGCCACTTGTCTGCTGTGTGACTTTGGGCAACTCACTTAACTTCTCTGTGCCTCAGTTCCTCCTCATCTGCAAAATGGAGATGAAGACCGTGAGCCCCATGTGGGACAGGGACTGTGTTCAACCTGATTAGCTTCCATCTACCCCAGCACTTAGTACTGTGCCTGACAGAATAAGTGCTTAAATACCAGAAAAAAGAGCGCATCAGTTGGGACATGGTGGTATTAATCCTTCTATCAGGGAGAAAATATGAGTGACTGACAATGTGAAAAAATACAAGACGGTTCTGGTAGCAAATGTCAGGATAACGTCACCTGTCCAGGCTCCTCTAAGTACCTGAAGAGCAGGAGATTTGGAGCAGGGGATAAAATTATTCTCTCATCATTGCAAATGGCTCTTTACCACATGACTACAATGGGAAGTCATTTTCTTAATACACTGAAATCAATTTGGGAACCTTATTTGACTAACAGGTGCATTTACCCTGGTGCATTTACCCTGCCTTCAGTTAAATGTGCGCATTAAAAATTCAGGAACCTCAATCTGAAGAGCGACTCAGAGATTTGCTTTCCAAGTAGCTTATTAGGATTCAGGCCCGCTATTGATATTCGTGTTTTGAAAATTTAGGTTGGGCAATTCTCATGTTTCACACTCAATTCATTTTCTAAAATAAGGCAGAGAAAATCTTGTCATTATTTGTAACAATTGCCAGTGACATTTAGAACGACTTTCAAACAGCAAGGTATAATTTTAAAATGTGATGGAACATTTTAGCCAGCTCTGATAAATACTGTCTAACTAGAACTGCAATCTATTAAAAACCAACGTGATATTTTGTTGAATCTTCAGA
The DNA here is from genome assembly GCF_015852505.1 of Tachyglossus aculeatus. Classification (NCBI taxonomy): domain Eukaryota; kingdom Metazoa; phylum Chordata; class Mammalia; order Monotremata; family Tachyglossidae; genus Tachyglossus; species Tachyglossus aculeatus. Next base: position 961,533 of record NC_052080.1, read on the forward strand.
GGGTTTGTCAAAATGTCAGCAGTTGCTACCGGGGAATTCTCTTCTGAGCCATCAGTTGCATTGTTTAACAACTAAAATGGAAGGGATTGCATTATAATCATTATTACTATTATTATACTTGAAAACACGGTGGATTGTCAAGTGCTTAGTGCAGCGCTTTCCGCACAGTAAGCAGTCAATAAATACGCCTGGATGAATAAAATGTCGATGGAAATTCTTCTAAACTGTTTTGTGAAATCTAGCCAGCGATCTCAAAGCTCTTGACAAAGTTTTGGGTTTCAAATCCGGGAGCCGTTTTTTCCGGGTCTTGAATAGGCAAGTGGTCACCGTGGTAATTTAGAAAAGCTAGGTTGTTATTTTTAAAGTTCATGTTTCATTAAAAATCATGTCATAAAAAAGGGGGAAATGTTAGCTGGGAGTCAATTTGAAAATGTGTTGATTTGGTGCTGGGCAAACGGATGGGAGTCTAGTGAAAAGGTCGAGTTTTTGCTTCCACACTTCATCCTCCGGAGCAGAAACTGATTCGGTACAAAATGAAGTAATCTTTTACCAGTGGCACTGAAAACAAGAAATAAAACAATTACCGCAGTGCCACAGATGTCTTTACCACTTCCGAGTTTCCGTCTACTGGGAGAGGGGACTGTTTGGGGCATGTGAGGAGCAGCATGGCTTAGTGGGTAGAGTCCAGTCCTGGGAGAATAATGGTGGTTCTTGTCAGGCGCTTACTCATCATCAATCATCAATCGTATTTATTGAGCTCTTACTGTGTGCAGAGCACTGTACTAAGCGCTTACTCGGTGCCAAGCACTGGGCCAAGCTCTGGGGTAGATCCATGCTAACCAGCTTGGCCCACGTGGGGCTGGCAGGCTTCATCCCCGGGATGATGGTGGAAAGAGCCCCGGCTTGGGAGTCAGAATAACAATAATAATAATAATGGTGGTATTCATTCATTTGTTCATTTGTACATATTTATTACTCTATTTATTTATCTATCTTGTACATATCTATTTATTTTATTTTGTCAGTACGTTTGGTTTTGTTCTCCGTCTCCCCCGTCTAGACCGTGAGCCCGCTGTTGGTAGGGACCGTCTCTATGTGTTGCCGACCTGTACTTCCCAAGCGCTTAGTACAGTGCTCTGCACACAGTAAGCGCTCAATAAATACGATCGATTGATTGATTGATTGGGAGCCTGAAGGGCCTGGGTTCTAATCCCGGCTCCGCCACTCATCTGCTGTGAGACCTTGGGCGAGTCACTTCACTTCTCCGGGCCTCAGTTCCCTCCTCTGTAAAATGGGGATAAAGACGGTGAGCCCCATATGGGACGGGGACTGTGTCAAACCTAATATGCTTGTATCCATCCCGGCATTTTAGACCAGTGCCACAGAGTAAGCAGGGAATGTGTCTGTTGCTCTACTGTACTCTCCCGAGTGCTTAGTACAGTGCTCTGCACGCAGTAAGTGCTCAAAAAATTCGATGGAATGAACGAATGAATTGGTAGTCTGTCCTGCTGTCCTCTCCCAAGCGCTTAGTACAGGGCTCTGCACTCAGTAAGTGCTCAGTAAACACAAATGAATTATTCATTCATTCTATCGTATTTATTGAGCGCTTACTGTGTGCAGAGCACTGTACTAAGCGCTTGGAAAGTCCAAGTTGGCAACATATAGAGACGGTCCCTACCCAACAGTGGGCTCACAGTCTAGAAGGGGGAGATTATCATTGTTATTATTATTAGAGAAGCAGCGTGGCCTTGCGGATAGAGCACAGGCTTGAGAGTCAGAAGGTGATGGGTTCTAATTCCGGCACTGCCACTTCCCTGCTGGGTGACCTTGGGCAGGTCATTTCACTTCTCTGTGCCTCAGTGCCCTCCTCTGTAAAATGGGGATTAAGACGGTGAGCCTTATGGGAGACAGGGACTATGTCCAACCCAATCATCTTCTATCTACCCCAGTGCTTAGAACAGTGCCTGGCACACAGTAAGCACCTAAATACTGTAATAATAATAATGATTATTATTATTTGGAAAAGTGTCTTTGACTCACCGGCCTGCCAAGCATCGCACAAACCGGTTGTCTGGCTCAGGTTGGACAGGGATGCCCTTTATCCGGTGGAGAGGGTCCGGAGGGCTTGGGACGGAGAAGAGTTGGAGAAGTCTTCAGGCCCCAAGCCACGCGTCGAGCTCTTGAGTGAACAGAGAGTGACTTCTTGTCCAATTCCCTGGTGTAAGTTTGGCCCGGGATGAAAATTTCCTGCTCAGCTTCGCGAATGAGGAGTGGAGGAAAAAGGATGAGCTCTTGAGTGAACAGAGAGTGCCTTCTTGCCAAATTCCTTGGTGTAAGCTTGGCCCGGGATGAAAATTTCCTGCTCACCTTTGCGAATGAGGAGTGGAGGGAAATGGATGAATGTGTTTTGTTCTTCCCTAGGGGAATTTTTTTTACTTCCACTGATTCTCCCTTCCAGGGTTTGCCAAGTGCACAGAAATTCCTTTTAGACTGTGAGCCCACTGTTGGGTAGGGACTGTCTCTATACGTTGCCAATTTGTACTTCCCAAGCGCTTAGTACAGTGCTCTGCACATAGTAAGCGCTCAATAAATACGATTGATGATGATTCCCCTTTGAGGCTGGTGGGACCAGTGTCCCAGGACTGACATTTGAGAGCTGCTGCCAGAGTATTTCTTTTTTAAATGATATTTGTTTGGCGCTTAATCTGTGCCAGGCACTGAAGTAAGCGTTTGAGAGGGGCTGCCAGGGTATTTCTTTTTAAATGATATTTGTTCAGCGCTTAATCTGTGCCAGGCACTGTACTAAGCACTGAGAGCTGCTGCCAGAGTACTTCTTTTTAAATGATATTTGTTCAGTGCTTAATTCATTCAATCATATTTATTGAGCGCTTACTGTGTGCAGAGCACTGTACTAAGCACTTGGAAAGTACAATTTGGCAACAGATAGAGACAGTCCCTACCCAATGACAGACTCACAGTCTAGATCTGTGTCAGGCACTGCACTAAGCACTGAGAGCTGCTGCCAGAGTACTTCTTTTTAAATGATATTTGTTCAGCGCTTAATTCATTCATTCAATCATATTTATTGAGCGCTTACTGTGTGCACAGCACTGTACTAAGCACTTGGAAAGTACAATTTGGCAACAGATAGAGACAGTCCCTACCCAATGACAGACTCACAGTCTAGATCTGTGTCAGGCACTGCACTAAGCACTGAGAGCTGCTGCCAGAGTACTTCTTTTTAAATGATATTTGTTCAGCGCTTAATCTGTGCCAGGCACTGTACTAAAACGCTGAGAACTGCTGCCAGAGTATTTCTTTTAAAATGATATTTGTTCAGCACTTAATCAGTGCCAGGCACCGTACTAAGCGCCGAGAGCTGCTGCCAGAGTACTTCTTTTTAAATGATATTTGTTCAGGGCTTAACTCATTCATTCAATCGTATTTATTGAGCGCTTACCGTGTGCAGAGCACTGTACTAAGCGCTTGGGAAGTCCAAGTCGGCAACATCTAGAGACGGTCCCTACCCGACAGTGGGGTCACAGTCTAAAAGGGGGAGACAGAGAACAAAACCGAACATACTAACAAAATAAAATAAATAGAATAGATAGGTACAAGTGGCTGGCCAATATCTGTGTCGCTGATGTGGGCCAGCGAGTTACAAAGTGCGTCCAGCTGAGATGGGTAGGGACCGTCTCTATATGTTGCCAACTTGGACTTCCCAAGCGCTTAGTACACTGCTCTGCACACAGTAAGCGCTCAATAAATACGATTGATGATGATGATGATGAGCAGTTGTGTTTCCAATTACACCATCCCTCGAGGCCTCATCCACCGCGGCAGAAAAGGCCGGTGGTTTAAACAACGATTAACGCTACGCGCAGTGCTTGGGACGGTAGAAGGGCGCCGCCCCGTGGACATCACGGGCATCACCGCCGCACGACGAAATTCAATTGCATTTTTGAGGTCTTATCAATCAATCAATCAATCAATCAATCGTATTTATCGAGCGCTTACTGTGTGCAGAGCACTGCACTAAGCGCTTGGGAAGTCCAAGTTGGCAACATATTGAGACGGTCCCTACCCAACAGTGGGCTCACAGTCTAAAAGGGGGAGGCAGAGAACAAAACCAAACATACTAACAAAATGAAATCAATCAATCAATCATCAATCGTATTTATTGAGCGCTTACTGTGTGCTGAGCACTGGACTAAGCGCTTGGGAAGTACAAGTGGGCAACACATAGAGACGGTCCCTACCCAACAGTGGGCTCACAGTCTAGAAGGGGGAGACAGAGAACAAAACCAAACATACTAACAAAATGAAATCAATCAATCAATCAATCGTATTTATTGAGCGCCTACTGTGTGCAGAGCACTGGACTAAGCGCTTGGGAAGTCCAAGTTGGCAACACATAGAGACGGTCCCTACCCAACAGTGGGCTCACAGTCTAGAAGGGGGAGGCAGAGAACAAAACCGAACATACTAACAAAATGAAATCAATCAATCAATCAATCGTATTTATCGAGTGCTTACTGTGTGCAGAGCACTGGACTAAGCGCTTGGGAAGTACAAGCTGGCAACATGTAGAGACGGTCCCTACCCAACAGTGGGCTCACAGTCTAGAAGGGGGAGACAGAGAACAAAACCAAACATACTAACAAGATAAAATAAATAGAATAGATAGGTACAAGTAAAATAGAGTAATTAAATAAATAACTGAACTGTGTCCATCTCTATTTGCTTGTATCCACCCCAGTGCTCAGTAGAGTGCCTGGCACATACTAAGTGCTTATCACCAAATACCAACATCCTCCCGCTGCCCCCCCCCGCCCCCGCCTTCCTCTTCCCCCATCCCGCTTCCCATCAGGGTCGGCCAAGCTGGGCACGGAGGAGGCGGGGGTCGCGGGAGGAGGCCAAGGATTTCTTCTCTACCCACCACCTTGCAAAACCAAGCTTCCTCTTCTCCACAGAGTGACTCGTTGGGTATTGAGTCCCAGCTCACGTCATCGCCCCCCGTGCCCGGGGAGAAGGCCCCCACGCCAACGTTTGTGGCCGGGGACGGCAGCCCCTCGCACCCCAACTATATTCATGCCAGCCGCTCGTGCCCAGGGAGGAGATGGGGGGACCCCCCAGGCTCGTGATGCCCTGGCCACCCTGTCAAGTTGCACCCCGAGCCCAGGTTTCCGTGGGCACGAGGCCAGCGGATGGGCCTTGGCGTGGGGGACTCTAGTCAAGTGACCCCGGTACGGGAGCTGCTAATGTCAAGACCAGAGCTTCCCCCTGTCTCCCTGGTCGGACAGGAGGGAGACCCCCCCAAGGCCAGGGAGCTGGGCTGAACACCCGATGCTTGCGGGGGAGCGCTTACTGTGTGCAAAACACTGTACCAAGCGCTCAGTACAGTACCAGAAAGGTAAGCCCACTGTGGACAGCGGATGTGCCCGCCAACGCTGTCGTCTTCCCCCAAGCCTTCAGTCCCCAGTGCTCTGCGTACAGTAAGTGCTCAATAAACACCACTGGTGGTGATGACGATCGGGTTGACAAGATCTCTCCCCTCAAGGACCTTACCCTTTAATGGGGGAGACGGGCACGAACATAAATTATAGACGGACCAAGCAGCAGAGTATAATAAGCGCTGGGTAGGCTGGGAGTGGGGTGACAAAATGTTTAGGGGGTACAGAGAAAACGCTTAGAGAAGCAGCGTGGCTCAGTGGAAAGAGCACGGACTTTGGAGTCAGAGGTCATGGGTTCGAACCCTGGCTCTGCCTCTTGTCAGCTGTGTGACTTTGGGCAAGTCACTTCACTGGGCCTCAGGTACCTCATCTGTAAAATGGGGATGAAGACTGTGAGCCCCCTGTGGGACAACCTGATCACCTTGTATACCCCCAGCGCTTAGAACAGTGCCTTGCACATAGTAAGCGCTTAATAAATGCCATTATTATTAGTATTATTACAGACCCAAGACCCAGAGAAGCAGCGTGGCTCAGTGGAAAGAGCCTGGACTTTGGAGTCAGAGGTCATGGGTCCAAATCCCGGCTCTGCCAATTGTCAGCTGTGTGACTTTGGGCAAGTCACTTAACTTCTCTGTGCCTCAGTTACCTCAACTGTAAAATGGGGATTAAGACTGTGAGCCCCCTGTGGGACAACCTGATCACCTTGTAACCTCCCCAGCGCTTAGAACAGTGCTTTGCACATAGTAAGTGCTTAATAAATTCCATTATTATTATTATTATTATTATATGCAACGTAGAGGAAGGGATGACAGGAAGGACCCATTAGTCAGGGAAGGCCACTTGGAGAAGATGTGACTTTAGTAAGGCTTTGAAAGTCAAGAGCGTTGGTCTGTCGGAAGTGACGGGAGTTTTTGGACTCAGGGAAGGTTGCAGACAAGGGGTGGGGGGGACGACACGGAAGAGAAGGAAGCACAGTGAGTAGGTCGAAATCAGCGAAGCAGATCGCGTTGTGTTGTAGGTGGAAATCGGCGAGGTAAAATACGAGGGAGAGAGGTGATAGAAGGATTTAAAGTCGACAGGAAGGAGCTTCTGTTGGATACAAGTCTGTATTGACAGGTTGATTTTTAATTTGCACACACATTTGATGTTACATGGAATATTGAAGACAACCTGTAGATCCATTCATAATTGGAATCATAACATTCATCAGAATTGCAGTGTTCAAGTGTCTGCTATGTGCCAAGCACCGTATCAAGGGCCGAGGGAGACACAATACAAACCACCTGGACCGCCCGCTCCCGGTGGGCAGGAAGCACGCCCACCGACTGGTATATTGTCCGCCGCCGAGCGCTTAGTACGGTGCCCCGCACATAGTGAGTGGACAGTACTTACAACGGATGGACCTAACCAATTCCACCCTCCCAGGTTAGGAACACTTGAGTCCCGTAAGACATTCCTGAAAAAGTTCCCACTTGCCCCCCGCCCTCCCAAATGGCAGGAAGGCCGGCTCAAAGCCTGGGCCTGCTGGGGTCAGAGGTCACCTTTCCAGAAACTAACTTCTGGGCAGGAAGACGGTCAGGCCCGCCCGCTTGCTCCTGAGCGTTTGGCATGTGAGGCGATGCCAACTTTACTTTGGCATCCCCAGCTTGGGCGGGTCAGTGAGGGGGTGAGGCCTGTCTGCTACCCACCCCAGCCCCGGTAGTCTCCTAAGGGCTCAGAGCAGCGCTCCGCACACAGCGGGCGTTCAATACATACCGCTGATCGATCGATCGATCCACATGTACAGCAGAAGGATCGGCCCGTCGAAGCTCTGAGTTCCGCTTCTCGTGGGCGGATAATTCCGGTCGGAGTTGGCCCTGTGGCGGGGGTGAGGAGAGGTCACAGACACGGTCATAGATTGGCCCTCCTCTGGTAAATGTGGGTGGGGTGGGGAGGACAGCCTCACCCAGCCCACATATAAGCACTTAGTACAGTGCTCTGCACACGGCGAGCGCTCAATAAATACGATTCAGAGAATTCCCGCTTCGATTGAGGGGGGGCTCCGTGCCATACGGGCACAGACACAAATTTCCCCAGGGCGTATTTCCCAGCTTCCCTGAGGACCAAAGGAGAGGGCTCGTGGAAGAGACGCAGGGACCGGCAAAGCTAGAAACAACTGGCCCTTTGGGCAAGAAATATTGCACTCCCGATCATGCCCAGACAAAGATCATAATAATAATTGTGGTACTTGTTTAGCGCTTAGGCAGGTAGTAGCTTTGCTCGGGTTATTCAATTTATTCTGCAGCAAATTGCGACTGCGCGTGGGGACTGGAGGGGGTGGCGTGGCATGCACAGCCTCTTAATGTCTCTAGACGGCTCGGTCATTCACAGCGTACAGAAATCTCAATTAGATGCCTGATTTGGGGGATGTAATACCGAGTTCTCGCTGCTTCAGAGAAGAAAACCGGGCCCGGATCTTGTTACAGCAGGGAATGGGGGTCAGGTACGTGGTTACGGTTGATATCGTAAACAAAACGTTGGAGAACACACAGTTAAACAAAAAACCAGAACGGCTTCTCCAGGCCTGAAGTTCAGAAGGGCCCCCATTTCCTGAGAGTCCACGGGAGTGGACCTGTCGGGGTGAAGGTCGTTCTAAAAAGTACGGCCCGAGGGACAGGGCGGGTGTTCCCCGAATCCGCTCTGGCCATTCGGCCGAACCATCGGGATGATTCCCGAGGCCTTTGGCCGACGCTCTCCGGGGACCCGGCCCCCGTTAGGGATTGTCAGGAGGAGGTGGCGGGGTCCGACCAAGCCCAGCCTCCCCCATTCCCGTAATGGAGTAAATTAACTTTGCTGCTTGGGTATGGTCTTCCTCTACACTTACCTGGTTTAAAAAGCACAGAAGCTTGCGCTATTGCTAACAGAGAAGTACGACAGTAGGGACAACGAAGGCAGAGGCGCAGCTTCGTCCCCCTGACTTGCTCCCTTTATTCGAGCAGCGTGGCCCAGCGGCTAGAACACTGGCCTGGGAATTAGAAGGTCATGGGTTCTAACCCCGGCTCCGCCACTTGTCTGCTGGATGACCTTGGGCAAGTCACTTGACTTCTCTGTGCCTCGGTCACCTCATCTGTAAAATGGGGATGGAGACTGTAAGCCCCACACGGGCAGGGACTGTGTCCAACCCCATTTGTTTGAATTCACCCAGCGCGAAATACAGTGCCTTGGCCCAGAGTAAGCGTTATTAATATCATTATTATTCCTTTCCCGCCTTCCAGCCCCATTTCTATTAATGTCCGTCTCCCTCGCTAGACCGTAAGCTCACTGTGAGCAGGGAATGTGTCCGCTCTACTGCTATACTGTCTCTCCCAATTCATTCCACCGTATTTATCACACGCTTACTGTGTGCAGAGCACTGGGCTATGCGCTTGGGAGAATACAAGTGCTTGGTACAGCACTCTGCACACAGGAAGCGCTCAATAAATACGACTGACATTTTCACATTCCAGGGTCATAGACAATCTCAAGAAGTTTGAGATCCTCAATCCCAACTTCATCCCCATCTGACCCTGATCTGGTCTGCATTAAATGCTCCCGAGCTCACTTTTCAATCAATCCATCAATCAATTGTATTTATTGAGCGCTTCCTGTGTGCAGAGCACTGTACTAAGCGCTTGGGAAGTACAAGTTGGCAACGTATAGAGACAGTCCCTACCCAACAGTGGGCTCACAGTCTAGAAGGGAGGAGCGGAGGAGGATGTTTCAGAGGAGAAACATCCCGGCCCTGGGAAAGTACAAGCCAGACGGAACCAGGACAGAGACTGCAATTACAAAGTTGACAAATCCTGATTTTCTTTCTTTTTTCATCATGGCCGAAACAGTTCTTAAGATTTACACCAGCTTGCCCAGAAGGGTTGCAATCGCTCATCACGGGAATTGACACAAACGCGTCAGCTCCCAACCAACCTCCTCACCGACTCGGCTAGTACGGTACGGTTTTAATCCCTCCCGCGAACTCTGGACACGAGGAGATTCGGCCAGGCAGAGGACTGGAGGGTCCTCCGCTAAACTGCCTGAAAAAGCAATTTTCGTGGCAACCAAAACGGACAGAGAAACAGGGTGGGCCATTCCAAGGACGTCGGGATGGTTCCAATCTGGTCCCGGTAACTCACAATGCCAAGTACGATGAACAGAGTACAGTGCTCTGAACACAGTAAGCACTTAATAAATATGATTGAATGCGTTTAATAAATGAACTCTGTTTCCGGTGGTCAGAAGACGCCATTTTTAGGAGAAATCTTCCTCTCAAAAGGCTCATTTTCCCAATTGGGTGGTCAAGGATAATAATAATAATGATGGTATTTTTTAAGTGCTTACTAAGTGTCACGCGCTGTTCTAAGAACTGGTGTGGATACAAGGTAATCAAGTTGGACACAGTCCGTCCCACATGGGGCGCACAGTTTTTAATCCACATTTTACAGATGAGGGAACTGAGTCCCAGAGAAGGGAAGTGACGACCAAGGCCGCACTGCAGACAAGCGTCGAAGCCGGGATTAGGACTCAGGCCCTTCTAACTCCCAGACACGCGCTCTACCCAGTAGGCCAAGACAAAGGATCTTATCCTAGCCCTCGCAACCGGGCAGGAGTTATAAACAACGGAAGATGCTGCGTGGAATGGAACAAAAACACAAAACTGAATAAATCCTTTGCCAATCAGGCTCCAGGGCCAGCCTTTCGCCCAGAAACGGACCGCCAGCCTGACGGGTCCCTCCCGCCCTTCTGCCCAAGCGCTACCCGCTAGATCCGGGGAGGCGGAAAGGTCAAATCGAGGCTCTAAAACCTCACATCTCCCGGAGGACCACAGCTTGGTTGCTTTGGATGCACTTCCTGTGGTGCGGTTTCCCAAGTCTCAGAGCTCTGATTAGAGAGCGACACAGCCAACTGTTTTCCGACACGGCCCCCGGATGGGACATCTGCCACTTCGCCACGAGCCGTGGGCCACTCGGGCTCCACGTCTTTAAGACCGCGGCCCAGGTCATCGTTACGTCTTGCGCTGGACAAAGCGGCAGACTGGCGTCAGAAACCCAGAAGGTGAGGGGCGAGGTCGGCCGCCACGGAACCGACGTGGACCCGGAGCACGGGACGTCGGCGAGGGTACGGCGACTGCGGAGCTCATCACGTTATGTTCAAAGTGCAGCTCTACGAGATACCAGGAAGAACCATCTTACTGAGCTTGGGACCATGCCGCTACTTGCCCTGTTTTCTGCACGCTCTCGGCTCGGTCGGGCTGGAGCTGTGGTGTTAGCAACAATCACGCAGCGGTCTTTTCTCTTAGACCACCCAGAGCACGTGCGGAAATGGACATCGATGCAATATCTGCCTTCGAAGCGGCACCCGGGGGGCCAATTACGGGAACTGGACACAGAGTCGAGTTCCGATGCCGCTTGGTTTCACTCTGCTCCCGAGAGCATCTGGTCCCCCGCCGCCGCCGGACCCCAAACCATCTCTCGCCGGGTGGCACGCCCTGGAAGCCCCAGGGGTGCCGGGCCTCGGGCCGCCTCTTGCCAAGGACAAGGGTCCGTTTGGGCTCTAGTGTGGCGGACCAATCTCCCGCCTCGTCTTGCCCTCCCTCCTGGAGGAAGGACTAGATGCCTTCGGGGGGACGGGGGAGGAAACCGACAGCAGAGGAAGCAACTACGGCCCTCAAAACCAAGCTCTTTTTCGGGGTCGGGGAGAGACGCTACTGGCCCGGAACCGTCTGTCGGTGGCCAGGACCGCCAGCCCAGGTTGGCTCGGTTGATGGAAAAAAGACTGTCCCCTAAATGTTCTGAACCGATGGGACGTGCTCTGGGAAACACCCACTGTCCCGCGCACAAGAGTTTCCGGCTAGACCCTAAGTCAGAAACACCCTGGTGTTCATCCTTCTCCTGCCAAAGCTTCCTCTCTTCCTATCTGCCCCTCTCTCCCGCTGTTGTCCCTCCCTCCCTCCCCGCCTCCCGCCACGGTGCAATTTTACATCATTGGCCACCTGCGATTGCTCACGGGCTGGTTTATTAACAGAGTGTGCAAATAAACCTTTCCCGAATGGCTAATGTTGATTATGCGTCAGCTGATCCAGGAGAGGGGCACAAAGGATCGTCTGGGCTGTAAACATCATGAATTCTTCACAAAATAGGAAGCTGAGTCAGGGCCCGGGAGGGACGGTGCAAACCATAGCCACGGCTGAGCTGGAGTTCTCCAGCAGGCCTCGCGTCTGGCATACGCTCTCCGTACGCTGGACGAAGCAACAGTCTCGGGAGAAGGGAGTGGTGCGGGAGAGCTCCCCTGAGAGGGGCTCGCTAGCTCCTGTTTGCCGCGGCCCCGTCGGAGCCCGCGGCGGTATTTTCTTTTTATCCATGATGTGGCAGCGATAGGTCTCAGGGAGTTACCAGTGTCGATACCACTTGCTGGATACAGTACAAGCAAAGGGGGTTTGGCCGCCGCCGCCGCCGCCGTCGACTGCAACCTCCGGTACGTAAGGCTCGGCCCTGTGCGGGCCCACGGGTCACATTTTAAAACAGCATCTCTTGGTTGGCACGCGCGCGCATGTGTGTGTCCGTGCGTGAATGATTGTGAGCGTGAGCGTTGTGTAGGTAGACGGAAATTACCCTGGAGCAAGCAGCAATGACACACACCCTCCCCGCTGACCGGGAGGAGTGAGAACGGTTGCCTTGTCCTGTCTTGTCGTTCAGGAGGAGCAGCCCGGTTGCCTTGGCGGTCGCGGCCACGCGAGGCCTTGGGTGAGGCCCGTCGGGAACGCCCGCGGCTCGTCCCGGTCCCCGGAAAAGGACGGGGGCCGGGCCGCTCCGTCGGGGGGACGGTAGGGGCTCTCGGCCGCCCGCCCCACCACACACGAGGACTGAACCTCCCTTCGGCTTTTTCCATTGCAACTGGGGGAAGGAGGAGGAGGAGGAGGAGAAGGAGGAAGAGGCGGTACCACCACCAACTCCCCCGGTCGTCTGGGAGCACGGGACTGGTGGACGCGGCCTCCTCCCCCCTTCCCTCCGAGGCCATCTGCACCGCAACCCCCGGGCGGGTGGGCGGGGAGGCGGCCGGACTGACCCAGAGCCCCCGCGGCCTCCTTGCTGGCGTCCCGCCCTCAACGCTCCGGCGGAGTGGCGAGGCGAGGCGAGGCGGCCAGGCCTCGGGCGGTTCAAGTGCTCCGTGGCATCTCACACTGCTCGCAGCGGTTGAGCGCCGGGTGGTTCAGGAAGGTGCAGCTGTCGCAGTTCCACGGGGCCCCTTCCAAGTCTTCGTCTCGAGCCGGGGCCTGCGGGGTCTGCCTGGGCGTGGCCTGCCTGGACGTGGCCGGGTGGTCTGCGGAGGGAAACAGACGGACCCCCGCTCTGGCAACGCCGTCCACGCCGGGGCAACGAGCTGGCCGAGGGCCAACGCCACTAGCTCGCGACCGTGGGGGACGGAGGGAGCGGGGGAGGGCGGAGACGCCACAGCGTGGATTGGCGGATAGTGCTCGGGCCCGGGATCTAATCCTTGCTCCTCCACAGGCTAGCTGCATCGCCCGGGGCAAGTTCATTTCTCTGGGCCTTAGTCTCCTCGTCTGTAAAATGGGTATTAAAACCGTGAGCCCCGTGAGGGACAGGGACTGTGTCTGACCTGATTAACTCAGATCTACCCTGGCACTTAGAACAACTGATTAGGCACTGATTAGGGTGGAACACAAGGAGTGGGAGTGGAGAGAGGGGGCGTGGGCCGAGGTCAGGGCTCCAGGCCCACGCCATGGCGGCTCTCGCTCGGCTTCGAGCGCGGCACCACGGGAGCCCAGGTGTCGCCCCAACTTGGAGTTCTGCCTGGGGACAATGGGGTGTGGTGGGTGAGGCTTGCACCCCCTCCCCGACCCCGGACTCCCTCTCCTCCCACCCTGCAGGCTCCGGAAGGGGGAAGAGGTCAGGAGGTGGGCCGGCCCAGCCCCTCGGCCTCTCCGACATGGCGCCGTCTGGGCGGGAGGGAGCTGGGCGGCAGAAGATCCGCATGCCCAGGGAGAGGGTTTTGGGGGGGAGGCACCCTCGGCTCACGCTTTCCGCTCCGACATTTGGCCTTACTCAGACAGAACAGAGAACCGGGGTCCGGCTCTCCTCGAGACCCACCCTCCTACACCTCCACGCAAACTCATCAGCCCGAGCATGACCCGAACATCCGCCTCCCTCAAACGGGCGGCCTGCAATGGGACCGCGGGAGGCCACGGACAAACCGAGTGCCACCCTCCAGGGGCGGCTGCCAACAGCACCACCCCTCTCCCCCCTGCGGCGCTCCTTCGTTTCCTTAAGTGAGCCTCAGCCCCTCTGGGAACGGAGAGCTTACGTCGGGTGCGGGACGGGGACGGCACCGGCGACTGAAGCGTCACCTCCGGTGGCCGATTCGGCGGGGCGGGGCCCGGATCGAGTCCGGGAGCCCAGTCGGGTTTCTTGTCTGCTAGGCCCGGGGGAGGGATGGAGGGAGGGGGGCCACTCTGACCACCGCTGACCACTGCCCACCCTCCTGTTCGGGGGCCCCCTCCGAGAGGGACGATCCCATGCTGGCCCTCTCTCTCGGGGAAGGAGTAAGAGAAGCACTCAAAATGGAATCTGCCAGGACTACAGTGACATTTCTTTCCCCCAGCCATGGGAGAGGGAAGGAACAATATCTATTTCTCTCTCAGTCTCCCTCTCCCTTCCTCCCCCCCACGCACTCTCTCTCCCTTCCCCGCCTCTCTCTTCCCACGCCCTCAGGCCAAGGCCATCCGAGCCCCACCGCCCACTATCTGAATCGCCAGCAGCATTTCCAACGGGGGCCGGGGCCCCAGTCGCGGATGTTCTCCGAATTTAACGTTGCCGTTAGGGTGCTCGCTGCCTTGTCCGGAAATACCGCGAGTTCAGTACAGCCGCTCCCTGAACTTCCCGAGGCATTCCCTCCCAGATCCATCAGCTCCCCGTGAAGGACGGACCGGGGGCGGGCTCCCAGGGATCGCTACGAAAAGGCAAGGGGAAAATAGAGGCCGGAAAGGACGGCGGCCAAGGCGTCTGCACTTGGTTTGGCTTCGTCGGTACACCTACCATCAGTAGCAGCGGTGGAGGTGGCCCCAGCTTGGGGATCGTGCGAGTCGCCTTGCGCTCTGGAGGTCACGCTGATCCTTCTGGCTTTTCGCTCTACTATGCAGGGGGGGTCTGACGCGTCTGCATAGAGGAAGTCAGGACCGGTGAGATGCAGGGAAACCCGGGTGATATCTTCAGCCGACAAGGAGGCCATTCCGGAGAGCCCCTCAGCATCTCCGGCCGACCTCGGAGCAGAGTGCGTTATGGATGCCGACGCTCCAGACCCTTCCCCGGGAAGCCCCCGTTTCCCATCTCCACACGGCTGGGCGGCAACGGGTCTCTTCGACCCGACTGGTAACAGCCCAGGTAGGATACGCTCCTCTCAAAGAAGGCACCTCGTTAAAAGGTCAAGCCAGGAAGGGATTTTCATTCTTGCAGTGGCACTTGAGTGTTTAAAATGTTCCCAGCACTGCACTGAGCACTTGGGAGAAGTGACAGACAAAATCCCTGCCCACAGTGACTTGACAGTCTAGAGGGAACTAGCAGCTTGTAGTCACGTTTTACTGAAATACCCCTGAGATCTCCTATGACTTTATGACCCACTGGCCTCACACTGCTCGGAGGGAGCAATGGAGAAGGATATCTGGCAATCCCTCCGAGACACTGGACCGCCGATAAAACCCTGGACTCTGGCCTCAGAATGCGGTCAAACTGACCTCGTGTTCATTAACAAAGTTTCAGCTTGAGAAGCAGTGTGTCCTGGTGGAAAAAGGAGTCGGAGGACTTGGGTTCTAAACTCAGCTCCGCTCTAACTTGGGGCAAGTCATCTCATTTCTCTTTGCCTCAGATTCCTTCTCTGTACAATGGGGATTCAAAACCTGTTCTCCTTCCAACCTCGACTGAGAGTCCCACAGGGTTATCCTGTACCCACTCCACTGCTTAATACAACGCTTGACACCCGGTAAGCGTTGAACGAATACCACAGTTATGATTATTATTCACTTTTTTCTACCAACCATCGACATAACAGCCCTAACAAACACAACCAGCCTGTGCAGCCAATGCTAAATGGAACCCAAGAGGGGATGTGATTTTTCCGAGCGACCTCTCCTGAGCTCCCGGTCAGCTTCCTCTCTTCTGAACCGATGTGACCCACCAGAGAGCTTCGCGTGGTAATTCCGATCACTCACCTTTCTTCGCTGGCTTGGGGGGCACCACTGGACCGGGCTCTATGTGGTCGTAGAAGTTGTTTATGGCTTTTGGATCAAAATTGCCTAGGAAGAACAACCCCAATGTTTGAAGATTAGTAGCCCGTAACCTAGTTGTAAAGAAGAAATAGGGGCCGCGATAAATGCCCACGGAAAGACCCTCTCATTGCTTCCTACATCCTGTCAAGTGCACGCCATGGAAACACTTCCAAGAGGGACCCGAGACCTGGCATGGGCAGAAATGAACCTCCCGCCAAGACAAGCACACGACCAAACCCAATCCAAAGCGGGTGGGCACGAGGCAGTGGGTGCGGTGTTGTGGGGGACAGAGGTGCCAGAGCCCGGGAATAGACGGGGTCTCTAATCATCACGACGGACGGGAGCGGCTAAGCCTCCACCTGCTCCTCGCCTCCGCCCACCCGCGGGCCCTGAGTTGGCTTTGTCCCCAGGTTCAGGCCTCTCAGTTCTGTGAACCCCAAACTTAAGAGCCTGGCACCCGATTGGGGCTCATCCCGGGCTTCAAATAATAATAATAATGATGTTGGGATTTGTTAAGTGCTCACTATGTGCCAGGCACTGTTCTAAACGCTGGGGTAGATACAAGGTAATCAGGTTATCCCATGTGGGGCTCACAGTCTTAATCCCCATTTTACAGATGAGGTAACTGAGGCACAGAGAAGTTAAGTGACTTGCCCAAAGTCACGCAGCTGACAAGCGGCGGGGCCGGGATTTGAACCCACGACCTCTGACTCCAAAGCCCACGCTCTTTCCATTGAGCCACGCTGCTTCTCATACACGGAATGCAGAAAGGCTTGACGGAAACAGACAGACATCATGGCCCTGCGATGCCTGATGGCTTCAGTGGACACAACCCAAATGGACATTACATGGGAAGCAAAGACAGTGAAAAATATACCCCTTCGCCACTGTCCCGGAGGGTCCAGAAAACTAAAATGAGCCTAGCACCCAGTAGACTGAAATACTTGGACTGAACTCATCTCAAGCTAAAGAAGAGCAGCAGAAGGAAGGATGAAGTGATCTCATGAGATCAAGCCAAGAAACCACATCTCCCCCCCACCACACCTTCCCCAGATCAGGCACTCCCACCTCTAGTCGGACCAAAAGAGGACTTTCTGTCACCTATTCTTTAAAAAGGACCCGGGCCAAGCCCACCTACCCACAAGCCGGAGATCGTAGCTGAACGTTCCTCGGGCTGGAGGCAACTCTTTTGAATCTGGACAGTCCATCCGCCTGCCCTCCCTAGGCTGACTATAAAACCTTGGGGGAGTTAATCGGCGTACTTGTTTCCCTCTTCCCTTTGACCAGGATCCGCAAGGCCCGGCACGCAAAAAGGAGGTGGAGAATTTGCAACCGCGCCTCTGGTCACTCATGTCCACCCTCAGCCAGGATGTGGTTCCATCTGGACCACGGGCATGAAATCTCTCAGGACGTCAGGCTGTTTCATTCATTCGATCGTTTCATTCATTCATCCTATCCTGTCTGGACTACTGTATCAGCCTTCTCTCTGATCTCCCATCCTCGTGTCTCTCCCCACTTCAATCCATACTTCATGCTGCTACCCAGATTGTCTCTGTCCAGAAACGTTCTGGGCATGTTACTCCCCTCCTCAAAAATCTCCAGTGGCTACCAATCTGCGCATCAGGCAGAAACTCCTCACCCTGGGCTTCAAGGCTGTCCATCCATCACCTCGCCCCCT
This sequence comes from Tachyglossus aculeatus, assembly GCF_015852505.1. Classification (NCBI taxonomy): domain Eukaryota; kingdom Metazoa; phylum Chordata; class Mammalia; order Monotremata; family Tachyglossidae; genus Tachyglossus; species Tachyglossus aculeatus. Next base: position 978,955 of record NC_052080.1, read on the forward strand.
CCTACCTCACCTCCCTTCTGTCCTTCTCCAGCCCAGCCCGCACCCTCTGCTCCTCCGCCGCTAATCTCCTCACCGTACCTCGTTCTCGCCTGTCCTGCCATCGACCCCCAGCCCACGTCATCCCCCGGGCCTGGAATGCCCCCAATCCCTCTGCTCATCCACCAAGTTAGCTCTCTTCCTCCCTTCAAGGCCCTACTGAGAGCTCACCTACTCCAGGAGGCCTTCCCAGACTGAGCCCCTTCCTTCCTCTCCCCCTCATCCCCCTCTCCACCCCCCCATCTTACCTCCTTCCCTTCCCCACTGCACCTGTATATATGCATATGTTTGTACATATTTGTTACTCTATTTATTTTACTTGTACATATCTATTCTATTTATTTTATTTTGTTAGTATGTTTGGTTTGGTTCTCTGTCTCCCTCTTTTAGACTGTGAGCCCACTGTTGGGTAGGGACTGTCTCTATATGTTGCCAACTTGTACTTCCCAAGCGCTTAGTACAGTGCTCTGCACACAGTAAGCGCTCAATAAATACGATTGATGATGATGATGATCGTACGTATTGAGCACTTACTGTGTGCAGAGCACTGTACTAAGCGCTTGGGAGAGGACAATACAAGAGTCAATAGACACTTTCCCTGCCCACGGTGAGCTTACAGGTCACTTCCCTTCGGCAGACTCTACAGAGGCCTTGCAGGGCATCGTCGAGAACCCTGACCCGGAACCATCAGTGGTTCCCGGGAAGAATGAAGGGAGACAGATTCTGCCGCCGCCCCCTCCCTCTCTCCCCAGGATTCAGCCCCGTGCCTGGCACACAGCAAATACTGTCACCACCGAGTCCAAAATGAGGGTGACGGCTTTGGGAAAACCAATATTGACCAGAAGCTTCACCTGAACCCAGACCAAGTTCTAACACGGCTCCAAACGGAATATCGCATGTCCCTGAGCAGTAGAAAAGGACAATCTCTCCAGTTGAGGGAAAGAGCCCTGAACAGAACACTGGGAGGACAGAGAAGCAGCGTGGATTAGTGGAAAGAGCCCAGGCTTGGGAGTAAAAGGTTGTGGGTTCTAATCCTGGCTCCGCTAGTTCATACATTCATTCAGTTGTATTTATTGAGCGCTTACTGTGTGCAGCTGTGTTGGCAAGTCACTTAACTTCTCTGGGCCTCAGTTACCTCATCTGGAAAATGGGGATTAAGATTGTGAGCCCCACGTGGGACAACCTGACTACCTTGTATCTACCCCAGCGCTTAGAACGGTGCTCGGCACATAGTAAGCGCTTAACAAATACCATCGTCATCACCAATAATCCCAGCTGTCATTGACGCTTTAGAAAAATCAAAGCAAGAACGCACCTCGAGACTGTAGGAGGTCCACTTCTTTCAGGGTACAGTCAACGTTTATCTGGAGTTGTCTGTTCACGCTTCTCAATCTGGTCATCTCCTCTGGCTAGGAAGAGAGAACCCGCAAGGCAACGGGGGAACATTAGCGTCAAGTCCGGGGATGGGAACGGCTCTCACACAGACCGTTGTTCGTCCCACTGGGCTTCGGCCCCGGACGGGTCGTGGGCCGGGCGGAATGCCGTGGAGGTGTTCTTTTTCAAAGACGCTGAGGATTTGGGAAGAGGAAGACTGCAACCGACGTTCGCATAAAGTCTCCCGGGCATTAAACAGCCAGGCTTAGTATGGGGTCCTATAGCATCCCACTGCCCGGATGTTTTTTATTTTCCCCCGACATCTGGCTTCAGACCCGACGCTCCGTGCTACGGGAATCACCGAGTTCATCCATCACGTCGAGGTCAGCGAAGCTTCTCCAAGTGAAACTCTTCCTCACCTCGTTTAGTAGAGGTGTAGGAAGACTGGGACACCCCATTTCTTCTTGGCCTCTGTAACTCCACTCTTCTTTTCCCTCCCAGAACCTTCCCACTCCCAGGCTCTATCTACTAGACCACGCCGCTTCTCTCTTCAAACGTGTCCAGAAACCACCCTTTGGTCTTCTCCCCCACCGCTACCACCCACGGTGATCTGAGCACTTGCTGGATCCGGACTCAAATCCCGCACAAGTCCTCCTCACGAGCCCTCCCCGTGTCTCCAGCCCCACCCCTCTCCAGTCCAGATTCCGCTTCCCGGATCGTTTGGCCCAGGCCTCCCCGCTCCTCCCAAACCTCCACCGGTTGTCCATTCCTCTCCGCCGCAAGCCGAGATTCCCGACCGTCGGCTTTAAGTTGAACAACCCGCTCTCGAGGGCCAACGTACCCTGGTTTCTCTCTCTCCACATCCCATCGCACTTCCTTGCCCTCAAAACCAACTATTCACTGGGCCTCACTCTCGTCCCTCTCACGGATGAGCTCTTGCTCTGGCCTTCCCTCTTACTCAGACCACTACCCTCCCCTAATTTGAAGCCTTTCCGAAATCCCGTCTCCTCTGGAAGATCTCCCCCTATTCACCTTCCAACTCACCGCCCTATTTCCCCCATCGAATGCCCCCGGAGCACTTTGTCATCACCTGGGCACTTCGGTCCTTGGGCATTCCCTGTCCACCCCAGGCACACTTCTGGCTAACAAGGTTGCTTCTCTGCCCTCCTGTCATTGATTTGAGTGCCTAACTCCCCTACTAGATTGTGTCTACTGATCGTACTCTCTCAAATGCTGAGTGTAAGGGGGCTCTGCTGAGAATAAGGATTCAGTAAATGTTACAGATTGATAATAATAATAATAGTTTTGGTATTTGTTAAGCACTTACTATGTGCCAAGCACTGTTCTGAGCACTGGGGTAGATACAAGGTAATCAGGTTGTTCCACGCGGGGCTCAGTCTGAATCCCCATTTTACAGATGAGGTAACAGGCAGAGAGTTAAATGGCCTGCCCAAGGTCACACAGCAGACAAGTGGCAGAGCTGGGATTAGAACCCATGTCTTGATTGATGGGCTGATCATCCCTTTTCCACTGCTCCTTCAGTTTTCCCTCTCCCTTCTCCTCCCCCATAACCTAAGGGGAACAGCAAATCCCTACTGCAGACCAAGGGATCCGGTGTGGGGTACTGTCACCTTCTCCAGCGTGAGAAGAATGGCTCAATCGGTGGCTCCCGTTTTTAACGCATGGAAATCATCATTAGGGCTTGAAATCCAAAGGGAGCATAAATACTGAATCCTTCAGATCAGTGTATACCTCAGACTGCTGCCTGAGATGATCTCATCACCTCATTTACTCATAGTCACATCTCTCCCTCCAGACCGTAAGTTCTTTGTGGGCAGAGAACACGTCTATCAATTCAGTTGGACTGTACCCTCCCAAGCGCTTACTACAGTGCTCTGCACACAGTAAGCGCTCAATAAACACGAATGACTTGTATCCATTCGGCCACGGTGTAATAATGATGGGCCAAGGCACCGTACTAAGCCCTGGGGTAGACAGAAAATCATCAGGTTCCACGTGGGGCTCACAATTTGAGGTGGAGGGAGAACAGGTACTGAGTCCCCATTCTGCAGATGAGGGAACTAAGGCACAGAGAAGTTAATTTGCCTTGCCTAAGGTCGCTCCAGCAGGTAAGGGATTAGAACCCAAGTCCTCTGACTCCCAAGCCTGTGCTCATCTCACTAGGCCACGCTGCTTCTCTACGAGGATGGATTTCAATTTCACCCCCACCTTTCTTCTTGGATCACGGGAGGAGACCAGAAAACCCTAATCGGAAAAAGGCACTCACTCCACTAACTAGGTATCAGTAAAACCAATGATGACGACAAAAAAAACCACAAAACAAACCTAACAGGGAATGGAGTCTAAGAAGGAAAACTCCTATAGGAGAAGACCCAGTCCCTGTCTCGAGGAGCACTCTCTGGAAATGCTGGGGGCGAGGACATCTTTTGGCACGACGGACGGATGGACGTGGGGAGCGCTACGTGTAATTCCCCTGCGCTTCAATCTGGGACTTGTTCTTGTCGAAGGTGTGGTTTAAAGGGGACGGCTAAAATCCCAAGTTTCCAACTGAGCTCGCCGCGGGGTAGGGAGGGGGTCCCCACATCTAATACAGGCTAACAGAAATACTGGAAATGACCGTGTCCACCCCTGTTTCTGTTGTCCTTGCCACAAGGCCAGGGTACCATCCCATCGCAGCATGGTGCGAGCTGTCTCCGCCCGGCCGTCCTGTGCCCCTGACCTCCTCTTCCTGCCTCAGTGCCGTCTCGTCGTTTCCTCTTCCAGCCCGTCCCGGCGGCCCTAACCCAAACCGGAGCTCCACGGGAAGAGGAAGAGAACGCGCCTGATCCGCTGGGAAGGTTTCTCCCCACCTTCATTTCCACAGGACCCAACTTTCGGGCTCGTTGAGAACTTGCTAAGGACACCCTGTGTCCTCTGCCGGACACAGGCGGCGGGTCTGAAGCATGGACGGACGGAGTAGAGCCAGCCGGTGAAACGGAAAATGACTTTTTCCGCTCGGGGAGAATTCACGTAGTCTACCTTCCGAATTCCCATACAATAACCAGTCAGAGAGTGTGGCTTTGGACAGCCCTCCTTCTTAATATGAAGCTTTCTCTCGGGCTCAACCTGTCGGGGTGGATTCTGATAACCCAGAGAAACCCTCTGGCCCAGTTCAGGGGCAGGCAAATCACCCTGGCCTAACAAGGAAAGGGAGAAGGAGGACTGAAGAGCAGGGAGAGAGACTAAAAACGGAAAGAAAGCCCGACCGAAAATGCACAAGACAAAAAAAAAAAAAAAAAAAACCACCCGAAAGGAAGACAAACTCCCGCCAAAAAAAAATCGGACGGTAAGTTACGACCATCAGAGAGAAACGCAACATGACGTGACCGGCACTTACCGCTCAGCCTTGTTCAGACGGGACGGGGAGGAAAGGGTGGACCCGGAGAGGACCGGGGTGGCCAGAACCCGACCTGGCTCCCTTGACTTAGTCCGGCCCAAAAGCTTCTGGCCGATATCTGACCCAAGTTCCGGATTAGGTTTTCTGTTTTTTCCATAGGCAGCCGACTGCGGCCTCTTCGTCTCCAGGAGGAAGCGAGCTGCTTTTCTTTTTTGGCAGAGCAAAGCGAAACACTTCCTCCTCTGGCTCTGTGGCCCACGGTGCCCAAGGCCGCCAGCGAGGACTTCCACCCTCTCTCCGGGCCGTTCAGGGAGCCGCCCCGGCTAGCTGACGAGGACGGCTCGGGGCGGCAGGGGGGCAGAAGGAATTGTGGCTTATGGAGAGCCACGGCCCTGGGAGAAGCCCTGGCGGGAGGAGCTGTAGGCCCGGGCCCCTGGATGTGGCGTGAGGGACCCCGAGGAAGGGTGAGGACTAGGTTTCCACTCGGGACGGCCCAGGCGGGGCTGGAGAAACGGAGAGTCTTTCGATGGCGTGGCAGAGTACGGTCCGCTCCTGCTTCCTTTCTTCACAGAGGAAACCGGCCATTCCCTGGGGGCCATTTCTCCTCTCCACTGGATCCCTCGCACGACAGAGACAACGCTTCGATCAGCCACGCCCACCGCAACGTCCAGACTCGGGCGGTGGGTCCGTCCCCGTTTTCCCCAGTGAATATTCCCCGATTTTGACTGGTTCCGCCGGTAACGGCTCTGAAGAAACCCTGCTTTTCCGGAGAACTTTTCCAACTGGGGAGGTTGGGGGTGGTGGTGGAGCCGCACTCCGAGAAACAGGTCACTGTCACCTTCTGACCAATTCCCAGCCCACCCACGGGCTGGCCCTCTGTCCTATGTCCAGCCAACTTGGAAAATCCAGAAGACAACTAGTGGGTTAGCAACCATTTGTTTCTACTAATCGCTTTTGCAGACACATTCGTTCGCATGCTCGGTCGTTTCGGAAGGCTCCAAGAGCACCCGGCAGCCTTTGACACGTACAGAGAAAGGGCTCGGGCAACTCCCGGGACCAGAGAAGCTGGGCTAACTGTGGCCCACGTCCCACCTCCGCAGATGGAAAGTGCTAGCTCAAGGGAAGCTACCCTTGCATCAGACCACCCATCCACCCGACTGGAGGACCTGGGGGGCGGCGTGGGAGGTCTTCCCTGCTTCACATCCCAACTACGGAGAGGAGAGTGGGGGCGGGCGGAATCCTCAAGAAGACCAAACTGGCCCTCCACTCCCCTCTCAGACAGCTCCAACGCATCATGAGGGACCACCCCTTTCCTTATGCCCACGACGCCACTCCCTCTGAGGCCGCTCTCCTCACTCCTTGGCCCTCCTTGGGATTTTCTACTCGGTTTAGCTCCCTGCCACCTCCCAGGGCCAGCGAGTGTCCGTCCCCGACCGAGTCCCGCGGTTGCAAGACGGGGGGTGGGAGCGTCGGCCGCACGAGCCGCCACCCCCAATCGCGTCCCCTCACGGCCCGCGGCCTTCCAGGTGCCACAGCTTCAGACTTGCCCACCTGTCCCGTTTCGGCAACGTCTTCCGCCCCGCCCCGGCCTCCCAGATCCTGCTGGAGAAGGCTCCTCCCACGCTCGCCCATGCCACCTTCGACCATCACTTCGAACATCACTGCTCTCTCTCTCCCCTCCAAGCGTCCAGCCCAGTCCGGAACCCATCCGTGTTTCCTGGACAAACGCTGGCTCCGACCCCGCTCCCCACTCAGGGACCCCGGTCCACGGCACTTCCCGGCGCTCGAGGCGAGCTCCAACACCCCTCTAGTTACGGGACGACAACTCCAGCTTCTCTCCTCTACATTCAGTCCTGCCCAGAGGAAATCACCTGAGGAGGCTGGGGATTTGGAGAAGCAACGTGGCTCAGTGGAAAGAGCCTGGGCTTTGGAGTCAGAGGTCATGGGTTCAAATCCCGGCTCCCCCACTTGTCAGCTGTGTGACTTTGGGCAAGTCATTTAACTTCTCTACACCTCGGTTACCTCATCTGTAAAATGGGGATTAAAACTGTGAGCCCCCTGTGGGACAACCTGATCACCTTGTAACCTCCCCATCGCTTAGAACAGCGCTTTGCACATAGTAAGCACTTAATAAATGCTCTCATTATTACTATTATTATTTGGAAATGAGCTTAAAGCAACGGCCCCCAACACTAGAAACAGAAGCTGAGAGGAGGCCTGGGGTCATTCTCTCCGGGTGGGAATTCAGTTGGGAGGAAGGTAAGCGCTAAGCGGACTGATCGACTTCAAGTCCAAAGAAGAATCCAGCCCAACAATCTCTCTGTCGTCACGAGTGGCTTTTCGGCGTTGACAAGAAGCCTTCCCTTTAGGGACGCATCCAAGAGATGCCCGAAGCCCGGAGAAGCGAGGCCCGAGCCACCTCCCCGCCGGCCCCAACTCCTCCGACGGTATCTCCCGGGCACTGGAAGCGTCTCCCCAGACGGACGCGCCCGTTGGCGCCCGCCAGGATGGAAGGAAGGGGGGGCGGGGAGGATGGACCGGGTGACGGGTTGGGGGTCGGCCCGCGCGTCCCGGGGCTTACCGTGGGGATGGCGGTGGTGCAGCTGACCCTCCTGAGGCGCCTCTGAATCAGGTGGTGCTCCATCCCGTTCACTTCTGACTTCAGCCGCTCCAGCTCCTCCTTCTCCAGCTTCAGCTGCTTGGCCAGCCTCTCCATGCGGGCTCGCTGATGCAAAAGCAAAGCTAGACGGCGGGCAGACAACGCACAACGGGCCAACCCGTCAATCCCACCAGAGAGGGGCTGAAAAGGGCCCGCCCCCAGGGAGCCGCGAGGCTCCCCGATGCCCAGACCCGCCGCGTTTCCTCGAGCGAGCCAACAGCTTTTTCCCCGGGTTCAAGGCTACCACGGGGCCGTCTTTCAGGTTCATCACCGCATTCCCCTCTCAAGGAGGGCTCCTGCACAAAGTACGCACCCGCAACCTGACCCCGGCTCTTCGACGCCACCCGATTTCCCTTCCCCTCAAGACTGTATGCTCCTTGTGGGCAGGGATCGCGATCACCAACTTTTTTTTTTTAACGGCATTCGTTACGCGCTTACGATCTGCCAGGCGTTCTACTAGGCACTGGGGTAGGTACCACCAAATCGGGTGGGACGTAGTCCCTGTCCCACGTGGGGCTCACAGTCTTAACCCCCGTTTTAGAGATGAGGTAACGGAGACCCAGGGAAGTGAAATGACTTGCCCGAGGTCACCCGGCAGACAAGCGGCGAAGCCGGGATTAGAACGCAGGTCCTTCTGAATCCCAGGCCCGTACTCCATCCACTGGGCTACGCTGCACCCCTAACTCCGTTATACTGTACTCTCGGAAGAACCCAGTACGGTGCTCGGCCCAGAGAAAACGCTCAGAAAACACCACTGATTGAGAGATTCGCCTTGCCCATCAACCTCCCCCACCGAGCTGCTTTAAGAAAAAAATGAACACGATAAAAAAAACGCTTGATTTCGGGTGCAAGGCGTCTGGGAGGGGGGGTTCCGCGGCCGAAGAGCCCGGGAAGGCCACGGGTCGGCTCCCGCCGCCAGGCCTCGACTTCGGGGACGGGGCTCCTCGGGGCGCGGAGCGGGGAGGGGAGGCCGAGGACCGCGGGGGCCTCCGGGCCGGACCGGCCCCTCACCTTGCGTGTAGGCGTAGTCGTCCGAGCCGGAGCTGCACGTCCTCTGGTACCTGTGGGCCCCGGGCTCGCCGCCGGGCCGCGGGCCCACGGAGATGGGCTGGATGGGCTCCGGCGCGGCCGAGCGCTCCTCTTGGTCCACCAGATTCAGGAGGTTCTCGGGCGCGGCGCGGCCCACGGTGATCTTGAAGACGGCCGTGGGGTTGGGCGGGGCGCGGGGCAGCGGGGCGGGCCCGCTGGGCTGCGGCGTGTAGGTGATGTAGACGGGGCTGGCCCCGAAGGGGGGCTTGGGCGGGCCGGCCGCGGCCCGCGACGGGGAGCCGGCCGGGGGCGGGGCGGCCCCGTAGAGCGGGTGCGGGGTCCGCGGGGAGGGCTGGGTGCCGCTGGGCGACGGGCTCCGGTTGGCGCCCACCCCGGCCCGGCCCGACGGCTCCACCGTGATCTCGATCTTCTTCATGGAGCCCTTGCCCAGCCCCGCCACGGCGTAAGGGACGTAGGAGACCGAGTGGGCCCCCTGCTTCTGGTAGCCGGCCGGGGGCGGCGGGGGCGGCGGCGGCGGGGGCGGCGGCTGGTACGGGGCCGCCGGGGCCGCCGGGCCGGGCCCGGGGGGCACGAAGACGTGGGCGCTCTGGTGGCCCAGCGCCGCCGCCGCCGCCTGCCCCTGGTGCTGGGGGGAGCCGAAGGGCGACGGGCACTGGGAGGAAGGCGGGGACCGGAAGGCGGACTGCCCCAGCGGGGGCTGCTTCGGGGGGTACTGCGAAGGCTGGAAGCCGGCCGGGTGCGGGTAGAGGGGCGGCAGCGGGCGGGGGCCGTAGTGGGGGAGCGGGCCCTGCGGGGAGGGCTGCCAGGGGCCGGGCTGGGGCCCCTGCCGGGCCGGGGAGCCCTGGGACGCCTGCCGGATGTAGATGGAGCCGGGGGCCCCGTAGAGGCTGCTGGGGAGCGGGGGCCGGATCTGCACCGACCGGCCGCCGCCCTGCCCGGCCGGCACGTTCTGGGACACGGTCACCGTGATGGGGTTCGTGCCGTAGCGAGGCACGTGGGCGTAGGGGGGCGGCGGGGGGCGGGGCCGGCGGGGGCGAGGGCCCGGGGAGGCCGGGCGGCGGGGCGGCCGCGGGCGCCTGCGGCGGCGGGGGTGGCGGCCGCGTTCCGGTTCTGCTCGTTCGTGAAAAACGGGTTGTAGCCGGGGGAGGCGGCGGCGGCCGCCCCCAGGGCCGGGGCCGAGTGCGGTTCCTGCACCAGGCAGATGAGCTGCTTCCCCGGGCCCGGCCCCGGGGGCTCCACGTGCCCTTCGCTGGTGCTGTGGACCAGCGCCCGGGCGCCGTTCAGCTGGGCGCCATCCACCGAGGGGTAGCCGCCCGCCGGGTGGATGCCCAGGTTGATGTGCAGCAGGCGGTTCCGGTTCATCCGGCTGTCCTCCGGGCTGTGGTACTCCACGTACAGGTACTTACTGCTCTCCTGCGCCAGGGCCCGGCAACAGGCCGCCAGGTTGTTGTTGTTCTGTGAGGAGAGGGACAACGGGCGCTCTGCCGTCACCCGCTCGATGCCACCCCGCCACCCACCCATGAGACCTGTGGGGAGGTAGGGAGGGACGGAGAGAGGGAGGGCCCTTCTGACTCTACTGGAATGTGCCCAGGTGCCAGGCATGCCAAGGTCTCCAACAAAGGCCGTGGAGGATGATGACGGCCGATTACACAATGTTAAGGACCCTTAGGGCCGGTGGAACCCGAAGGCACGGCGAGACGCCAGCCATCTAATACACTTCCCCAAAATGGAACTGGGGATTCGAGAAAGGGCCCCATCGGAGGAGGTCAGAGATTCTTGGAAAACCACGGCGGTCCCTGCTACTTCCTCTTTAATCCACCAATCGAGGGTATCTACCACACAACTGAGTGCAGAGCAGACCACTGTATCAAGTGGCAGAAGGGGTCCCTGGCCTCAAACGGGGGAGTCGGGGTGATGTAAACTATTTACAGAGAAGGGGAGCAACTGGAAAAACAGACACACACGTTGGGTAGTAAGTACGAGGGAGATAAAAATGATATATTCTGTCAAGAAACAGAATTCGTAAACCAAAATGGACTTGGGAACCAGGGGTGACTGCTGGGTTCCCACCCTCAGGATCTGGGGGGTGGTGGGGTGCTTAATCAGGGAAGGCTTCCTGGTAGAAGTGGGGTTTCGGAAGGGATTTGATGTCAGGGAAAGCTGGGGACTGGGGAATCCCAAGGCGAAGGAGTCCCAACCAGGAGGATGGGTGTCAGCAAGAGGTCAGGGTGGTGGGGGGGGGGGGGGGGGGGGGGGGGGGGGGGTAAAGAGCCGTAAGCAAGGTCACAGGGCAAAGTTCATCCTGGGAGGAGCTAAAGAATCGCTTCTTTCACGATTGGCACTAAGGAAGAATTTTCTATACCCCATAGGGTGTGTTCATCAGCACCTGACAAACAGGCTCCAAATTCAAATCACCCGGGACGGGTCAGAAGCGTCCCGCGGCCTCAACTTGGCGGCTCTCTGCCCTCGGGGAGAACCCAACTCCAACCAGGATGTACAGATGCGGGCCTTCCCCCTGACTTTCCCGTCACCGCAGACGGCCCCACTCTCCCTCCCGTCTCACAAGCCCGTAACCTTGGCGATGGCCTCGACTCGTCTCTCTCCTTGAACCCACAGACACGATCTGTCAGTTCAACCTTCGCGACATGGCTAAAATCCGCCTTCTCCTCCCTATCCAAACCGCTACCCTTAGCCTATCCCGCTCTAACGCGTCAGTCTCCTTGCTGACCGCCCTGCCATCTGTCTCTCCCCACTCCAGTGCATGCTTCGCTCTGTGCCCGGATCATTCCTCTACAAAAACGTTCAGTCCATGTCTCCTCGCTCCTCGAGGACCTCCAGGGGTTGCCCACCCCCCTCCGCATCAACTTTAAAACTGAAATAAACTCCTCACCATCAACTTTAAAGCACTCAGCCGGCCCTCTTACCTCACCTTGCTGCTCTACTACAAAAAGCCAGCCCACACACTTCACACCTCTAACGCCAACCTACTCACTGTACCTCGATCTCGTCTACCTCGCCGCCGAACCCTCGCCCACGTCCTGCCTCTGGCCTGCAATGGCCTCCCTCCCTCTTCATATCCGACAGACAGTGACTCTCCCCGCCTTCAAAGCCTTAATGAAGGCCCATCTCCTCCAAGAGGCCTTCCCTGACTAAACCTCTTCTCCCACTCCCTTCTGTGTCGTCCTGACTTGTTCTGTTCCTTCGGCCCTCCCTCGGACCCATAGCACTCACGTACACATCAGTCATTTTTTTTAATTAATATCCGTCTCCCTCTCTACACTGCACGTTTGTTGTGGGCAGGGAATACGTCCGGCAACTCTGTTATACTGTACACCCCCAAGTGCTCAGTAGAGTGCTCTGCCCACGCCGTAAAGGCTCTATAATATAAATATTATCAGAGTGAACCTCAAACTCTCCACGAGCCGTCCGCACCCGCGGCTGTTTAACAGCAGAACCGAGCAGAGGGACGATCCGAAAAAGTCCAACAGAGAATCCAAGCCAGATCACGAGGGCGGTGGAGCACACTACACAGCTAATTGTGGTCCCGAGATCCATCGGGGGCCTCCTGAATGCCCCAGGAGGCGGCCGCTTTGGACCAAGAAGGGGCCTACAAGCAGCGTCCTGGGGAAGGTGGCTCCTTGGGCTGATGAGGAGGTAGGCTGGCGGGTGTCAGGAGCGGGACTGAGGGCAGTATAAGCAGGAACGGACTTGCCTTCTGCCTCACATTCCCCTCTATGAGAGGGGCATCTCCAGACCCCTGGCCCACTTCCCCGGGGACACAGCTGTGGTCTTTCGGATGGGGGGGCGGGGAGGAGGTCCCCAAGGAAGTCGGGGTCGAGAGAGGCAGATGGGTGGCAAGTAGAAGGGGCGTCTGGAGGAGTGGAGAGTAGCCACGTGGGCCTTTCTCCCCACTTCCTCAACACTCATCTATCCATGCCTGTCCAATGGACTGTCCATTCTTCACGCGGGACTGTGAGGTTTCAATCGAGGGCATGCCCCACCCCGGCTCCTAGTAACTACGGCTCTACCGTCTGTGTCCCCCACCAGCCCGTAAAACCAAGAGCGGGGAGCACGCCTCCCGACAGTACAGCACTCTTCCAAGTGCTCACTCGGGTGCTCCGCACACCGTATCCCCCTCAATAAATACCACTGATCCATCAGCTGACTCTACTGCCCTCTCCCAAGCGCCTACCACAGTGCCCGGCACTCGGCGAGGACTCAGTAAATCCCACTGGACGTGTGCTTGGACACGAATGAGGAACGAACGGCCGCATTAAAGACGGCATTCTCGGATTCTGGTCCAGAGAGAGAACCGGCAGGAAGGTCCGTGGGGGGCTTTTCCAGTTCCCTCCCCTCCCCAAGCGTCTGCGAGCTGGCGGAGCAGTGAGAGCGGGCCCCGGCCCTGACCCCGACCGGGCCCGGGGCGGGCAGGAGCGACGGCCAAGCGGGCGGCAGAGGAGGCCACGTACCTGCAGCATGCACTGGGACACCACGCCCTCGGGGATCTCGGGGAAACGCTGCCGGAGGTTGTGGAGCACCTGGCCGTCCAGCTGCGGGCCGCTCTGCGCCATGCCAGCCGGCCACCCCGACGGGTCCGGGGGAGGCGGGGAGAGGGCGTCAAACGGCCTTCTGGCGGAAGAGGTCTTCTGACGCTGCCGCCGTCATTTTCTGCAGAGGGAAAGGAGCAACAGGCACCCGGTCCCCTGCCGCCCTCTCACCGAGGGCGAGCCTGGGCCAGAGAGTCGGAGGACCTGAGTACTAATCCCGGCTCTGCCGCTCGTCTGCTGGGTGACCTGGGGCCTGTCGCTTCACTTCTCTGGGCCTCGGTTTCTTTGACTGTAAAATGGGGACTCGACACCTATTCCCAACTTCTGCCGAGACTGAGCGCCCCTTGAAGGAGTTGTTGGGTAGGGACCGTCTCCATATGTTGCCGACTTACACTTCCCAAGCGCTTAGTACAGTGCTCTGCACACAGTAAGCGCTCAATAAATACGACTGAATGAAGGAATGAATGACAGTGACTGTGTCCGACCTAATGCACTTGTACCCAAACGGCCGCTCAGAACGGTGCTTTGACAACTAGTGAGCGCTTAACAGAAATCAGGAAGGCGGCGGCAACGGAGACTCTGCAGCTGGGTCAGCCACACACTCGGGCAAAACCAAGTAACTCTAGAGACTTCATTCATTTGATCATGCTTACTGAGCGCTTATTGTGTGCAGAGCACTGTACTGAGCGCTTGGGAGAGTACAATGCGACAGTAAACGGACACCTTCCTTGCCCACAACAAGACTGCAGTTTAGGGGGGAGACGGACTAATAATAATAATAATAATAATGATGGCATTTATTAAGTGCTTACTATGTGCACAGCACTGTTTTAAGCGCTGGGGGAGATACAAAGCGATCAGGTTGTCCCACGGGGGGCTCACAGTCTTAACCCCCATCTTTACAGATGAGGGAACTGAGGCACTGAGAAGTGAAGTGACTTGCCCAGAGTCACACAGCTGACAAGTGGCGGAGTCGGGATTTGAACCCATGACCTCTAACTCCAAAGCCCGGGCTCTTTCCACTGAGCCGCGCTGCTTCGCTGTCCTCGACGGTACGTTTTCAGAGTCTCTGCTTCTGGCGGGCGGCAGGGGTTGAGAGGAGCTGCCGGGGGGCCCCGTCCCCTCCCCGGACTGACAAAGGAACGTGCCTGTTAGACTGCCACGGCACACTCTCCCCAGTGCTTAGTGCAGTGTTCTGCACACAGTAAGCTCTCAACAAATACGGCTGACTGACCGAGAAGAGGTCAGCGAGCAAAAAGTGCCAGCTTGCTTGCCGTTCCCGGGGCCGTTTATCTGTTGGGAAAACCATCGGCTGACCTGGGCCTTTTCTGATTCAGTCCAAGTAAAGGGAAAGCCCGCTAGCTCCTAAAAAAGGGGTCACGGTTCTCTCTGATGCCCAATGCTTTAGCCCGACGCTGCGTGCCCTGTCACGTGACCGCCTGCCACGCCAATGGAGGGATACGCCCCATTCCTACCTGCTGGAAAAAAGGTTTTCGGCAAGCCCACGGCGGCTGGGTGTGGGCTTGGCAGACAGAGCACGCACGGAAAATAATCTCCACGGTGACTGGCTTGTTTATGGGAAGTTGAGGTTCTGATACTTGTATTCTGTACTGCGATCGCCCAGGGGGGCCTGCAGGTTGAGGGTCTCGAGACCTCATTTTTCAGGGGTGAAATGGGGACCTGCCCGGCGTCTCGACAGGCTTGGCGGGCCACTTGTACCATTCGGCCAAGCTCTCCGTCACCGACACTCCCCGCCCCAGGACGCCCTCCCGGAACTCGCGACCAACTGACCCCCAGGATTCTCAGGAACAGATGCCCTCCAGCTAAGGGGAGGGGACTCTCTCCTGCAGTTCAGAAAGCCCAGCAGCGTGGCTGATCTCCAACAGGAGAACAGAACGAAGGGACGGCAGCCAACGGGGTTCGCACGGCTCCGTGCCCGAGAGACAACGGATCACAGGCTCAGTCATCCCGCCTGCCCGCCCTCCACCAGCCTGAGCAGTGGCGGCTACTCTCTGGCCGCTCCTGTCCTAAGGCCGAGAGCTCAGCTCACCTCCCGCCATGGGGGCCCTTGATTCCCTCGCCCGGTGCTTCCTCCCATCCCGTCCCTGCCCTGGGAGCATTTTACAATGGTATCGTCGGCCCTCCCCTACTTCCTCCTCTCTGTGCGCTCCCCTCCGCTAGACTGTCTGCTCCTCGAGGGCATGGGGTTGTGTCTTCTAATGCTAATGGACTCTCCCAAGCGCTCTGGCCAGTATTCTGCACATTTTATTTATCTCCATGCATTGAAGATGAAGTACTTATTACCTGGAACACTCAGAGCACGATTTTCTAAGCAACCTATATCCCCACCCCCCTCATTATTAGGCAGCAGACTGGAGATTTCCCTTGGTCTCAGAGACTCCAGCAATCTGGTTCCAAAAGCTGCATAACCCAATGACTGATTTTTCTCCCTAGCTGTTAATGGTGGCAGAAAGATGGCAAGGCCATACGGCTCTCCAGAGTAATTGGTGGAGGGGAGAATTCAGAATTCAAAGAATCCAATCGATCATATTTATTGAGCGCTTATTGTGTACAGAGCACCATACTAAGCACTTAGGAGAGTACAATGTTATGGAGCTGACAGTCACGTTCCCAGGCCATGACGAGCTCAGTCTAGAGGACTGTAAAGAAGCCACCAAATAGTCAGAAACAAGGTTCCCGGTCCCTGCACGCTTCTTCCTTCCTCCCCACCTAAACTGGGGGAATCGCACCTTCCTTCTCTAGACTGTAAGTTGCTTGTGGGCAGGAAACGGGTCTACCCATTCTGCCGCAGTGAACTCTCTCAAGCGCTCGATACATATCGCTGACTGACAGATGGATGGCGGAGTCTTTCCACACCCATGAGGAACTTAGAAGCACTCACCTCGTCTCCAATACGGCGCTCCGCTACACGACTGCGTCTCCTGGCGCGCTTCCCCTCGGTTTCCGGACGGGTTGGAATCGTCAGAAGGACGGGCCCGAATTCCGCCGCCGCCGTGCTCTAGCCGAAAAGCATCGTGACGATCCACGTTACGGCACAGATGGCTTCCGCTTTGATCAAGTACATCCCCACTTCCGCCCCGACAGACACACCGCCATTCATTCATTCATGCATGCACGCAGCAGCCGGGCGTGTGGATCTATATATATAGGACAACTCAATCTATAAATAGGGATAGAACGAGTTGTCCTTTGTAGTCCCAGAGAGCACTGACAGCAAAAATCGACCCCATTCGGAGCAATGGACCCATTGCTACCCAACTAGCTCTTGTTGCTCTGCACAATCTAAACTTTTAGATTTATTATTATTATTATTATTGTCATCATCATCATCTCTCTCTCCTCCCCGACTCTCTCCCCCGGGACTCCCTCGCCCACCGCACATATCCAACAGTTCCCATTCCTCCTCGTACTCATGACCCTCCTGAAATCCCACCTTGTCCAACAAGACTTCTTCCCTGATTAACTCCAAATCTCCTGCATCCTAATAGTCCAACAGCCAGCTTTAGTGCCGACAATGACGTATACCCATTCTCGGCGTGTGTAGCTCCAAAGTTTTAGTGTGAGTACTCTTCCTTGTCCTATTTCTCTGACTGTCTCCCCCATTAGAGGACAAGCTCCTAGTGGCAGGCACCTGCTGTGTTTTTCCAATCAATCAATCAATCAATTGTATTTATTGAGCGCTTACTGTGTGCAGAGCACTGTACTAAGCGCTTGGGAAGTACAAGTTGGCAACATACAGAGACAGTCCCTACCCAACAGTAGGCTCACAGTCTAGAAGGGGGAGACAGAGAACAAAACCAAACATATTAACAAAATATTAACAACCAAAATCAGGTTGGACACGGTCCCTGTCCCGCGTGGGGCTCACAGTCTTAATTCCAAGGGCACTGCCCCTGGTATGTATTCAAATACCATTATTACGACCACCCCAACCACAGTAAGAGATAACAATAGTAATAATGGCATTTATTAAGCGCTTACTATGTGCAAAGCACTGTTCTAAGCGCTAGAGATCTAGAACTAGATCTAAGATCTAGATCTTAGAGATCTAGACCTAGATCTAAGAGATCTAGTCCCTGCCCTTACAGGACTTACAATTTAATGAGGACGTCTCGCAGGTAGAAACTGCAGACCTACAGAGGGAACAGAAGGAAAAAGAGAGAGTTATAATATGCTGAAACGATGGAAAAAATAAGCCAACTCATCAATGGGGTACCTAAAGCGACATCTATCCCAGGGCTCAAGGAGGCTGTGTAGCAGAAAACCAGGGGTGGGGTGCGGGTTTCTTGGAGGAGATGGGTTTTCAGGCGGGCTTTGAAACCGATGTGGTCGTGGCCTGTCGGATATGGAGCAGAGCCCTGGTCCTGGGCTTGGTACAGGAAGCAGATGAGCTCTGGAACAGCTGGGAAGAGGCCGAGCCGGGAGGAGCGGGTGCCGGGGGTGGATGCGTCCGATGGGGTGAACTGGGGGAGAGCCCCTCGACCGACCTGAAAGCTGCAGCTCGAGGCAGGAGGTGACCGGCGGACGCCTCTGAGGCGGGAAGAACGATGTTCCGACAGGCCGATTTGGGTTCGTGAAGAAAAAATGCTCCGTCTTAAAAATGTAACTAAGGCAGGCCAAATATTCCAAACTCGATCTTGCTCCTGCAGCGTGCGTTTCTCCGACCCGCGGGGAGGAAGCTTGGTTATCTGCAGCTTCTCCTTTCGGCCCCACAGGCCCAGGCGAACCGTCACGTCCCGCGGAGTGCCCTGCCAACTTTGTTGATGCCGCATGCCACCGGTGGAGCATTCGAGATAAGGGCGCCGCTAAAGGCAGGGGAGCAGAGAACCCGATAAGCGTTACGGCCCTTACCCTTCTGGGTAAAACAGATGAGGAGTTTCTAGCGCAGGACAGAAGGGTACCGTTGATCTCTGAAGAAACACCGGGCCCCCCCCCATGCCGCTCCCCCAACTTTTAAGACCCTTGAAAATCCTCGGTACTTTGCTCCTGCAAATAGAAGTATCAACATTGAGGCCGATTTGGCTCGAAGCCATCTTCCGATCACTAGCAAATGCTCTCAAGGTAACCACGGTCCTAACATCGATAGCCTACGTGCTAGTCCACCAACCCGCGTGGCACCGAAAGTAACCTCTGGGCTGGCAAAAGACACCCTGAGAAAGACTCCGGCACCTGCAGGCCGTGGATCGACGTCGGCCCCGGCTCCAAGTCAGAGACGGGGCATTTTAGAAAACGGCGTTTTTCTGGGCCTCGCGTGGACCCCGGGTGGCCTGAGATTAAAACGCTTCCTAAAGGTGTCGGCGGCTGCGCCGCCGGCGGGGTGGCAATTTGATTTGGAGGTGGGCCAGGCTGGGTTGGGCCGGTACCACGGCCCTGTCGGCGTCCAGACGGGGATGACGATAGGAGTCTCTGCCAGCTGGCCCGGCCGCCCATCCGGCCGGCCCCCGGCCTCTCCTACCCCGCTCCTCTCTTCCTCACTACGCGCTGTCATTCGAACTCAAGACCCGCTTTTTTTTTTTTACAGAAAGCTGATCTGATCACGAAGCAACCCTAGGCCCAGGCCCAACCGGCCCCCAAGCGACCGAGAGGCCTCGGAGGGGGTTGAAGAAGGACACCGAGAACCCGCCTGCCTGGGCCTCCCAGGTAAGCAGCAGCGTGGCTCAGTGGAAAGAGCCCGGGCTTTGGAGTCAGAGGTCATGGGTCCGAATCCCGGCTCTGCCACATGTCTGCTGTGCGACCTTGGGCAAGTCACTTAACTTCTCCGAGCCTCAGTTACCTCATCTGTAAAATGAGGATTAAGACCGTGAGCCCCACGTGGGACAACTTGATCCCATTGTATCCCCCAGCGCTTAGAACAGTGCTTTGCACATAGTAAGCGCTTAACAAATGCCATCATCATCATCATCAAGTCAGTTCTGCCGCTGGCCGTCCTGGGCGGCCGGGACCCGGGGGGGACCGTTTCCCGCCACGGTGGGTCGGTCTGGGCGGCCAAGGCGGCCGTCAGAGCTGTTAGGGTACAGGGGGCTGGGCAGGTATGTGCCCGCCACGGTCCACAACCGAGTGGGCTTCGACGGTCACTACTCCCCTGGTCTGCTGCCCCTCTGGCACTACCACGTGGACTGTCTTCTGACTGTTTCAGGGCGATGCTTCCAGAGCCTGGGCCCGCAATTAGACTTGGATGACTTGGCGTCTTAGGCAGTCGAACGAGACTCTTCGCCGCCTTCCATCGGCGGGGGAAAGACAGCCGACGGCCAGACCGAGCAACGTCCAGGGGAGATCGGACCACCTTCCGCTTCATGTGATCCACCGGGAAGGCCGACGCAAAGGTCCGCTTCGAAGGAGCCCGGCCGTGGGACTCGAACCGGTTCCACGCGCCGTCGGTGCGACTCTTTCCTCCGCCGCGGAGGACGGGCGACGGGTTCCAGAAACTCATCCGTGGCATCCTTCAGATCTCGGGGCCGGATTAATTGCTCTCGTTCCATATTCATTCAATTACCGCTGGCATTCCGCCCTCCCCAATAAATCAGTGCCCTTCTACCAAAAGGTACTGGGACTCAGAAATTCCTTCCTGACTTCAAAGGGCCAGTCTCTCAGGAATGCCGTTTCAACCCGCAGATTTAGGGAGACTTAGACTCCGCTCTCCTCCCCCAGCCGGTACGCGCCAAACAATAGGAGAAACCGAGTGAGGGGGATTTAGGAGTCCGTGGCTTGCGGGATTTGTTCTGAATCCCCGAAAGAGAACCTGGCCGCCGGCAAAAGGGGAGCGTACACGGGTATATCCCGTCAGCCGAGTAACGTGGGCCCCCATCAGAAAAGCTACGCTTTTCGCTGACCGAAATCACGGCCCTCGACAAGTTCTCCCGGCTGTCAGCACTATCCGAAACCGTCGGTGGATTCCGTACGGAGTCTGTACACAGATCAACTCCTTACCTTCGTCGTCGTTCGATCTCCTCGGGATTTGGATCGGGTCCCCCGACGGGTCTGGGCGAGGGAAGCCGAGGTTGACGCGACGCCCTCAGTTGTCGCCGCCGCGTGCGGAGCCCGGTCGCGGTCGACACCTACGAAGACCCGTGAGAGTTAAAACCGGCCCGCCAGTTCTGAAGCCGTTTCCTCTCGCTCGGTTTGAAAGCGTCATTTTCGAGTCAGGGCTGTGGGTCCTAAATGGAAACATCCTGCAACAAGCCTTCACGCCACCCGACGGGGTCTTTTTTCATCTTCCATTATGCGGAGCCGAGCAGAATCCACCGGGGTTTCGAGAAAAGAGAGGAAGTTGTGACAGGCTTTAATTCACAAAATCTTTAAAGCTTTTAACTTCCCGGGCCCCTCTTGGCTAATATTTTCCCCACTAGTCGTTGCCAATTCGCCGTGGTATAAATATTTAATTTCTGAAGCAAAAAGGCATCTTCTGCCTCCTCGCAAGATAAAAAGGCAACGCCGGAGACGGCGACCTATCACACACGCTGTCAGCTTTTCCTTCTCCCCCTTGTGATGCCAAAGAGGACTAAAAATATGAGTTATTCCTCACTAATTGGCTGGCATCGGAGTCCATTCATCATGACGAGTGATCGCCACGGAACGACGCACCCCATTAATGAACTTTTTTTTTTTTTTTAAATTCAATCGGTGCTTTCTGTCAAGAACATCCTCTCAATTTTGAGCCGAGGAAAGGGAAGAATAAACCCTCGGATCCAGCGGGTCTATCGAATGTGCAGACGAGCTGCTGGGGCCTCGTGAGGCAGCGTGGCCAGGTGGAAGGGGCGCGGACCTGAGTTCTAATCCCGGCTCCGCCGGCGGTCTGCTCCGTGACTCCGGGCGAGTCGCTTCACTTCTCTGGGCCTCGGTTTCCTCATCTGTGAAATGGGGAGTGAGACTGTGAGCTCCGTGTGAGACAGGGACTGGGTCTAACCCAACTATCTACCCCAGAGCTTAGTACTGTGCCTGGCACGCAGTAAGTGCTTAACAAATGCCATCATTATTATTACTATTATTATTATGGGCCCTTGGGCCACAAAGCAGGCACAGGCTTAGTAAAGCATTTACTTTTTTCTCACGAGGAGGTTTACTGGAATGGAGGAGCTGTCTAAACAAGGGCTCTCCAACCCTAACCCACCTTTTTCTGCTCATTGTCCCCTTGGGGTCGGCATTATTGTAACCCCCTACCCTGTGAGCTCGTTCTGGGCAGGGAACGTGCCTCCCAACTCTGTTACATCGTCCTCCCCCCGGCCCTTAGAATGCTGTCCTGCGCACGCTAATGGATCGATAAATATATCATTGATTGATAAGGCGGAATTAGAGCTAATGCCATATTCAATGCAAAGAGCCCCACACACGGAGATGCTGGGGACAGATGCAAGTACAAACTCAAGAGGCACGGCGGGGAGGGGGATAAATGGGTCAAGGAGGAGAGGAAGACAGGCCCGAGCCCCCAAGGCCACCCCAGGGCCAGTCAATCAGGCAGCATAATGCAGCGGCTACGGCCCGGGATCCAGAAGGTACTGGGTTCTAATCCCGACTCTGCCACTTGACTCCTGTGTGACCTCCGGCAAGTCACTTCACTTCTCTGGGCCTCAGTTCCCTCACCTGGAAAATGGGGATTGGGCCTGTGAACCCCACAGGGCACACAAGTCGGTGTCCAACCCGATTTGCTTGTAACCGGCCCACTGCCCGGCGTCTAGGAAGCACTTAACAAATACCACCGCTGTTATTAAAATGATCATTTACTGGGTGCAGAGCCCCGAACTAAGTGGCTGGAGGAGTCTGGTGTAAGAGATCTGGCAGCCTCGCTCACTGCCCACAAGGAGGTTGGAGTCTGTCGGGGAGAGGGCTTACAGGTGGTGACAGAGATGAGGGACAGGGAGGGAGGGAGGGAGGAGGTGGAGGGGTGGAAGGGGGGTTGGAGGGATGGGAGGTGGAGGAAGGGGTGGAGGCAGCGTGCCTCAGTGAAAACAGCCCGGGCTTTGGAGTCAGAGGTCATGAGTTCAAACCCCGGCTCCGCCAATTGTCTGCTGTGTAACTTGGGCGAGTCGCTTCACTTCTCTGGGCCTCAGATTCCTCATCTGTAAAATGGGGATTAGGAATGTGAACCCCTCGTGGGACAACCTGATCACCTCGTAACCTCGCCAGCGCTTAGAACGGTGCTTTGCACATAGTAAGTGCTTCATAAATGCCATCGTTATTATTATTAAGGGTGGCAGGGTTGTGCGAGGGGCAGAGGGATGGAGGGAGGAGTGGGAAGTTGAGGAAAGGGTGGGGGGATGGAGGGAGACGTGGGGAGTGTGGAGGGGGAGATGGAGGGGGTGGGGGTGTGTGAGGGGCAGAGGGATGGAGAGAGGAGTGGAAGGTGGTGGAGGGAGAACTGGGGGGTGTGGAGGGGGCGATGGGGAGAGGGGTGGGGGAGTGTGAGGGACAGAGGGATGGCGAGAGGAGTGGATGGTGGAGGAAGGGATGGGGGATGGAGGGAGAAGTGGGGGCTGTGGAGGAGGAGATGGAGGGAGGGGTGGGGAGGGTGTGAGGGGCAGAGGGAAGGAGGGAGGAGTGGAAGGTGGAGGAGGGACGGAGGGAGAAGTGGGGGCTGTGGAGGGGGAGATGGCGAGAGGGATGAGGGAGTGTGAGGGGCAGGTGGAGAGAGGGGTGGAAGGTGGAGGAAGGGATGGGGGATGGAGGGAGAAGAGGGGGCTGTGGAGGGGGAGGTGGAGGGAGGGGTGGCGGGGTGAGGGGTGGCAGAGGGATGGAGACAGGGGTGGAAGGTGGAGGGGGACGGAGGGAGAAGTGGGAGGTGTGGAGGAGGAGATGGCGAGAGGGATGAGGGAGTGAGAGGGGCAGAGGGATGGAGAGAGGGGTGGAAGGTGGAGGAAGGGATGGGGGGATGGAGGGAGAAGAGGGGGCTGTGGAGGGGGAGATGGAGAGGGGGGGTGGGGGGGAGTGTGGGGGGCAGAGGAATGGAGACGGGGGTGAAATGTGGAGGAAGGGATGGGGGGATGGAGGGAGAAGTGGGGGGGGAGGGGGGGAGGGTGTGAGGGGCAGAGGGGTGGAGAGAGGGGTGAAATGTGCAGGAAGGGATGGGGGGATGGAGGGAGAAGTGGGGATGTGGGGGGGGGGGGGTTGGGGGGATGGGGGCTGAGAGATGAGAGTAGGGGGCCGAGAAAGAAGGGGTGGGGGGGGGGGGAGGGGACGGAAGGAGCGGTTGGGGGGGGGGGTGGGGGGGGTGGGGAGGGTTCTAGCCTGTCAGCCCACCGGCGGGTTGGGACCGGCTCTACACGTTGCCAACTTGGACTTCCCCAGCGCTTAGTCCGGTGCTCGGCGCACAGCGATCGAATGACTGACTGACTGACTGACTGAACGAGGGCTGGTGGAAGGGCTGAGGGGAAGGGTGGGAGGGGACGGGGGGAGCAGGGGGACCCCAGCGCGCCCCCGCCCCGCGCGCGCCCCCGCCTACCTGAGCCGTCCGCTCGGGCCGGGCCGGGCCGGGCCGGGCCGGGCCGGGCCTCCACCGACCCCCACCGACACAGACGGACCCCACGGGCCCCGGGCCTCCGGCCGCTGAGGGGCGCGGCGGGCACGGGCACGGGCACGAGCACGGGCACGGGCGGCCGACGGAAGAGGCGCGCCGCCCCGCGCCCGCCCGCCCGCCCGCTACAAAGATGGCGCCAGCGGAGCCCGCCGGCGCGCTCTCGCGAGACCGGACGGGGCGGGGGCGGGGGCGGGGGGAACCCGAGGCGCGCGCTCAGCCCCGCGCGCATGCGCCAACCGCAGACCCGCCCCCCCCACCCCCCCGTCGGCCTCCCGCGGGGGCGGGGCCCCCGGTCAGCTGCGCGTGACTTTGGGCGGGTCACTTCACTTCTCCGGACCTCAGTTCCCTCGTCCGGAAAATGGGGTTGAAGGCTGGGAGCCCCACGTGGGGCGACCCGATCACCTTGTATAACCCCGGCGTTTAGGACGGCTGTTCGCGCGTCGTAAGCGCTTAACGGATGCCGTCATAGGGGGGCATGACGGGGAGGGGCCATAAACGGGCGCGGGCTCTGACGGGGCACGGCCAAAGGGGGCGGGGCCATAAACGGGCGTGCCCTCTCACGGGCCGCTTCGAAAGGGGCGGGGCCACGAATGGGCGTGGTCTCGGACGGGGCGGGTACGAAGGGACGGGATCATCAATGGGCGTGGCCTACTGACGGGGCGGGGTCATAAATGGGCGTGGTCTCTGACGGGGCGATCCGATAGGGGCGGGAGCCGTAAATGGGCGTGTCCTGTGTCGGGGCGTGCCCTGAGGGGCGGGATCATAAACGTGCGTCCCTGACGGGGCGTGTCCAAAGGGGCGGGATCATCAATGGGCGTGCTGTCTGAAGGGACGTATGCAAAGGGGCGGGGTCATCAGTGGGCGTGGTCTCTGACGGGGCGCGTCGAAAGGGGCGGGGCCATAATGACGTGTCCCTGACGGAGACGTGCCCAAAGGGGCGGGGCCTATGAATGGGCGTGGTCTCCGAAGGGGCGCTTCGAAAGGGGCGGGGCCCATGAATGGGCGTGGTCTCCGAAGGGGCGCTCCGAAAGGGGCGGGGCCACAAATGGGCGTGGCCTGCGGCTGGGCGTGTCCGAGGGGGCGGGGCAGCTAATGGGCGTGGTTTCCGACGGGGCTCTTCGAAAGGGAAGGAAGCCATGAATGGGCGTGTCAATCAATCAATCAATCGTATTTATTGAGCCCCTACTGTGGGCAGAGCACTGTACTAAGCGCTTGTCCTGCGACGGATCGTGCCCTGAGGGGCGGGATCATAAACGGGCGTGGTCTTACAGGGCGCGTCAAAAGGGGCGGGGCAGTGCATGGGCGTGGTCTATAACGGGGCGTGTCCAAAGGGGCGGGGCCATAAAGAGGGTGCCCTGTGACGGGGCGTGCCCCGAGGGACGGGAACATAATCAATCAATCAATCAATCGTATTTATTGAGCGCTTACTATGTGCAGAGCACTGTACTAAGCGCTTGGGAAGTACAAATTGGCATCACATAGAGACAGTCCCTACCCAACAGTGGGCTCACAGTCTAAAAGGGGGAGACAGAGAACAGAACCAAACATACCAACAAAATCAATCAATCAATCAATCAATCAATCAATCAATCGTATTTATTGAGCGCTTACTATGTGCAGAGCACTGTACTAAGCGCTTGGGAAGTACAAATTGGCATCACATAGAGACAGTCCCTACCCGATAGTGGGCTCACAGTCTAAAAGGGGGGAGACAGAGAACAGAACCAAACAAACCAACAAAATAAAATAAGTAGGATAGAAATGTACAAGTAAAATAAATAAATAAATAAATAAATAGAGTAATAAATATGTACAACCATATATACATATATACAGGTGCTGTGGGGAAGGGAAGGAGGTAAGACGGGGGGATGGAGAGGGGGGACGAGGGGGAGAGGAAAGAAGGGGCTCAGTCTGGGAAGGCCTCCTGGAGGAGGTGAGCTCTCAGCAGGGCCTTGAAGGGCGTGTCCTGTGACGGGGAGTTTCCTGAGGGGAGAGATCATAAACGGGCATGGTCTCTGATGGGGCGAGTCGACAGGGGCGAGGCCATACGTGGGCGTGGCCTCTGACGGGGCGTGTCCAAAGGGGCGTGATCATAAACGGGCGTGGTCTCTGGCAGAGCACTTCGAAAGGGGAGGGGCCATAAATGGGTGTGCCCTGTGACGGGGCGTGCTCTGAGGGGCGGGATCATAAACGGGCGTGGTCTCTGACGGGGCGCGTCCTAAGGGGCGGGGCCCATAAATGGGCGTGGTCTCTGACGGGGCGTGTCTACGGGGGCGGCATCACAAATGGGCGTGGTTTCTGTAGGGGCGTGTCCTAAGCGGCGGAGGGCAATAAACGGGCGTGGTCTCTGGCGGGGCAATCCTAAAGGGGCGGGGCCATAAATGGGCGTGGCAAGCGATGGGCGTGCCCTGGGGGGGGCGGGAAGATAAACGGGCGTGGTCTGACAGGGCGCGTCCACAGGGGCGGGCTCATCAATGGGCATGGTCTCTGACGTGACGTGTCCAAAGGGGCGGGGCCATGAACGGGCGCGATCATAAATGGGCGTGGTTTCTGCAGGGGCGTGCCCTACGGGGCGGGGCCATGAATGGGCGGGGTCCCCGACGGGTCGTGTCCAAAGGGGCGGGATCATGGATGGGCGTGGCCTCTGACGTGGCGCGCCCTAATTGGCAGGGACATGAATGGGCGTGGTCCCTGACGGGGCGTGTCCAAAGGGGCGGGATCGTGAATGGGCGTGGCCTCTGACGTAGCGCGCCTGATGATTGGCGGGGACATGGATGGGCGTGGTCTCTGTCGGGGCGTGCCCAAAGGGGACGGGCGGGGGGGGGGGCAGAGTGACACTGACACCGGAAAGCCTCTAGGGGGCAGGGCTGAGGGGGAGGGGCGCATAGCTGTCAATCAATCCTATTAATTCATCATTAATAACTAATAATCAAGGATGATACGGACCTTGCCGCTGCGGGACTGAGGGAGGAGTGGTATTTGCTTGTATTTACCTGTATATATACCTGTATATACAGGTATTTACATATATATATATTTGTACATATTTACTACTCTATTTATTTATTTATTTTACTTGTACCTATCTATTCTATTTATTTTATTTTGTTAGTGTGTTTGGTTTTGTTCTCTGTCTCCCCCTTTTAGACTGTGAGCCCACTGTTGGGTAGGGACTGTCTCTAGATGTTGCCAGCTTGTACTTCCCGAGCACTTACTACAGTGCTCTGCACACAGTAAGCGCTCAATAAATACGATTGATTGATTGATTTGCTTGGCGCTTCCCACCCGACAGCGCTGGGGTGGATACAAGCCTATGAGATGGGATCCCAGCCCTTGTCCCACATGGGGCTCATGGTCTTAATGCCCATTTTACAGATTAATAATAAGAATAATAATAATAATAATAATTATAATAACGATAGCATTTATTAAGTGCTTACTACTACTACTAATGGCATTTTATTAAGTGCTTAGTCTGTGCCAAGCACTGTTCTAAGCGCTGGGGAGGTTACAATGTGATCAGGGTGTCCCACGTGGGGCTCACAGTCTTCATTCCCATTTTCCAGATGAGGTAACTGAGGCCCAGAGAAGTGAAGTGACTTGCCCAAAGTCACCAAGCTGACAACTGGCGGAGCCGGGATTTGAACCCGCGACCTCTGACTCCAAAGCCCGGGCTCTTTCCACTGAGCTGTGCTGCTGCTTCTCCTTCCCTTCCCCAGAGCATCTGTATATATGTATATATGTTTGTACATATTTCCCCACATCACCTGTATATATGTATATATGTTTGCACATATTTATTACTCTATTATTTATTTATTTTACTTGTACATATCTATTCTCTTTATTTTATTTTGTTAATATGTTTGGTTTTGTTCTCTGCCTCCCCCTTCTAGACTGCGAGCCCACTGTTGGGTAGGGACCGTCTCTATAGGTTGCCAACTTGGACTTTCCAAGCGCTTAGTCCAGTGCTCTGCACACAGTAAGCGCTCAATACGATTGATTGATTGATTGAGCAGCAGTGATCATCATCATCAACCGTATTTATTGAGCGCTTACTGTGTGCAGAGCACTGGACTAAGCGCTTGGGAAGTCCAAGTTGGCAACCTATAGAGACGGTCCCTACCCAACAGTGGGCTTACAGTCTAAAAGATGAGATCTCAGTGATGAGATCACTGAGGCCCAGAGAAGTGAGGTGACTTGCCCATGGTCACCCAACAGCCGCTAATCTCCTCACCGTTTGGCCTCGTTCTCGCCCGTCCCACCGTCGACCCCCGGCCCACGTCCTCCCCCTGGGCCGGAATGCCCTCCCTCTGCCCATCCGCCAAACTAGCTCTCTTCCTCCCTTCAAAGCACTCCTGAGCGCTCACCTCCTCCAGGAGGCCTTCCCACCCTGATCCCCCTTTTTCCTCTCCTCCTCCCCATCCCCCGGCCCTACCTCCTTCCCCTCCCCACAGCACCTGTATAGATTTATACAGATTGCTTACTCTATTTTATTTGTACATATTGACTATTCTATTTATTTTGTTCATGATGTGCGTATAGCTTTGATTCTAATTGTTCTGACGATTTTGACACCTGTCTCCATGTTTGATTTTGTTGTCTGTCTCCCCCTTCTAGACCGTTGTTGGGTAGGGACCGTCTCTATCTGTTGCGGACTTGTACTCTCCCAAGCGCTTAGTCCAGTGCTCTGCACACAGTAAGCACTCAATAAATACGATTGATTGATTAATAATAATAATGGCATTTGTTAAGCGCTTACTATGTGCAAAGCACTGTTCTAAGCGCTGGGGGGGATACAAGGTGATGAGATTGTCCCATGTGGGGCTCACAGTCTTAATCCCCATTTTACAGATGAGGTAACTGAGGCTCAGAGAAGTCAAGTGACTTGCCCAATGTCACCCAGCAGACATGTGGTGGAACGGGGATTCGAACCCATGACCTCTGACTCCAAAGCCCGGGCTCTTTCCACTGAGCCACACTGCTTCCCAGGCGCTTAGTGCAGTGCTCTGCACATAGTAAGCACTCAATAAATACGATAGATTGATGGATTGATTGATTGGATAGGGACCGTCTCTATGTTGCCGACTTGTACTCTCCCAAGCGCTTAGTACAGTGTTCTGCATGCAGTAAGCGCTCAATAAATACGATTGAATGAATGAATGAATGAACAGACCAGTGGAGGATTAGAACCCGGGTCCGTCCGAATCCCAGGCCCGGGTTCTACCCACTAGACCGCACCGCTTCTCAAGTACCACTTGTTTCGATTTAGTTTTCTTTCAGCTCGGATTCCCAGCCTGGGACGCGTCTGTGTGCGGAAGTTTTCTTTCCCACTCCCGGCCGCAGCCCCCGACGCGGAGTTCTTCGGCTCATCATCATCATCATCATCAATCGTATTTATTGAGCGCTTACTATCATCAGCATCAATCGTATTTATTGAGCGCTGACTATGTGCAGAGCACTGTAGTAAGCGCTTGGGAAGTACAAATTGGCAACATATAGAGACAGTCCCTACCCAACAGTGGGCTCACAGTCTAAAAGGGGGAGACAGAGAACGAAACCAAACATACTAACAAAATAAAATAAATAGAATAGATATGTACAAATAAAATAGAGTAATAAATATGTACAAACATATATACATATATACAGGTGCTGTGGGGAAGGGAAGGAGGTAAGATGGGGGGTAAGTACAGTGCTTTACTATGTGTAGAGCACTGTACTAAGCGCTTGGGAAGTACAAATTGGCAACATATAGAGACGGTCCCTACCCAGCAGTGGGCTCACAGTCTAAAAGAAGGCTCAGGTACAGGAGCCGGGATTTGAACCCGTGACCTCCGACTCCAAAGCCCGGGCTCTTCCCACTGAGCCGCGCTGCTTCTCTAAGGACGAGGAACGCCGTAAAGGCAGAATATAAGAGGGGAGGCCAGCAAGGGACGGCGGAGAAAATCATGAGAAAAATCCTGAAAATGGGTAGAGTGAGAGACCAACCACCCAGGAAATGATTAATTATTTAGCAAGTGGGCAGTATGTATTCATTCCACTTACCCGAGAGACTTTGACTGACATGTTTACTCTAAAATATGCCCATATAGCATAATTCTGTACTGAATTTCCCTGGCAAATTATTCTCCCGTCAGGTACAGCTTCGCAAAGCCACTATGGGATTCTGAACCAGCAAATCAGGTGAACAGCTGTTGCACACTCAAATGCAATCAATTTATTTTTTAATCATCATCATCGTCAATCGTATTTATTGAGCGCTGACTATGTGCAGAGCACTGTACTAAGCGCTTGGGAAGTCCAAATTGGCAACATATAGAGATGGTCCCTACCCAACAGTGGGCTCACAGTCTAAAAGGGGGAGACAGAGAACAAAACCAAACATACTAAAAAAATAAAATAAATAGAATAGATGTGTACAAGTAAAATAAATAAATAAATAGAGTAAAAAATATGTACAGACATATATACATATATAAAAAATTTATTTTTTAATGGTATTTGTTAAGTGCTTGATCTGTTTATATGTATATAAACGAGAAGCAGCGTGGCTCAGTGGAAAGAGCCCGGGCTTTGGAGTCAGAGGTCATGGGTTCGAATCCCCGCTCCGCCACATGTCTGCTGTGTGACCTTGGGCAAGTCACTTCACTTCTCTGAGCCTCAGTGACCTCATCTGGAAAATGGGGATTAAGACTGTGAGCCCCACGTGGGACAACCTCATCACCTTGTATCCCCCCCCGCCCCGAGCTTAGAACAGTGCTTTGCACATAGTAAAATTTATTTTATTTCTTTTATTTTGTTAGTATGTTTGGTTTTGTTCTCTGTCTCCCCCTTTTAGACCGTGAGCCCACTGTTGGGTAGGGACTGTCTCTAGATGTTGCCAATTTGTACTTCCCAAGCGCTTAGTCCAGTGCTCTGCACATAGTAAGCGCTCAATAAATACGATTGATTGATTGATTGATTGATAGTAAGCGCTTAACAAATACCATCATTATTATTATTAGAATCAGGTGGCTAGCGACGGAGCTTTGATTTGTGTCGGGGCCGTCAAGAGGCCGCGGAGCTATGAGGCGGTGACCCGACCGTTGCTTTTCAGACCACGCCGCTGACCGGTTTTGGACTTCCCCTTTCTCTAGAAGCAGGATGTGATTCATCGGGCTGTGTCAATTCGCTGTGAAGCAACGTCCACTCCTGGAAGCAGCATATGATCTACTGGCAGGAGGTGGGCCTGGGAGCAGCAGGCCCTGGGTTCTAATCCCGCCTCCGCCCCTCGCCTGCTGGGAGACCTGGGGTAAATCGGTTAACGCTCTGGGCCTCCGTTTCCTCATCTGTCAAATGGGGATGCGATACCTGTTCGTCCTCCCCGAGACAGTGAAGCCATTTGGGACGGGGACTGAGTCTCATCTGAGCTTACTCTAGATGATAGAGCCCGGGCCTGGAATAATAATAATAATAATAATGATAATAATAATAGCATTTATTAAGTGCTTACTCAATAATAATAATAATAATAGTAGCATTTATTAAGTGCTTATTCATTCATTCAATCGTATTTATCATCAAGCACTTACTGCGTGCAGAGCACTGTACTAAGCGCTTGGGAAGTACAAGTTGGCAACACATAAGACTGTGAGCCCCTTTTAGACTGTGAGCCCACTGTTGGGTAGGGACTGTCTCTATATGTTGCCAATTTGTACTTCCCAAGCACTTAGTACAGTGCTCTGCACACAATAAGTGCTCAATAAATACGATTGATGATGATGATGATGATAATAATAATAATAATAATATTTATTAAGCGCTTACTATGTGCAGAGCACTGTTCTAAGCGCTGGGGAGGTTACAAGGTGATCAGGTTGTCCCACAGGGGGCTCACAGTCTTCACCCCCATTTGACAGATGAGGGAACTGAGGCCCAGAGAAGTGAAGTGACTTGCCCAAAGCCACACAGCTGACAATTGGTGGAGCCGGGATTTGAACCCATGACCTCAGACTTCAAAGCCCGGGCTCTTTCCACTGAGCCACGCTGCTTCAACATAGAGACCGTCCCTACCCAATAGCAGGCTCACAGTCTAGAAGGGGCTTACAGTAAAGCACTGTTCTAAGCGCTGGGGAGGTTACAAGGTGATCAGGTTGTCCCACGGGGGGCTCACAGTCTTCATCCCCATTTATTAAGCGCTTACTACGTGCAAAGCACTGTTCTAAGCGCTGGGGAGGTTACTATTCTATTTATTTTATATTTGTTAATATGTTTTGTTTTGTTCTCTGTCTCCCCCTTCTAGACTGTGAGCCCACTGTTGGGTAGGGACTGTCTCTATATGTTGCCAGCTTGTACTTCCCAAGCGCTTAGAACAGTGCTCTGCACACAGTAAGCACTCAATAAATACGATTGATTGAATCCCCATTTTACAGATGAGGTAACCGAGGCCCAGAGAAGTGAAGTGACTTGCCCAAAGTCACACAGCTGACGAGTGGCGGAGCTGGGATTTGAACCCATGACCTCTGACTCCCAAGCCCAGGCTCTTTCCACTGAGCCACGCTGCTTCATGGAAGCCAGGAGGGTTATGGGTTCTGATCCCAGCTCCGCCACATGTCGGCTGTGTGACCTTGGGCAAGTCACTTCACTTCTCTGGGCCTCAGTTACCTCATCTGGAAAATGGGGGTTAAGAATGTGAGCCCCACGTGGGACAGGGACTGTGTCCAAATTGACTGACTGGTATCTGCCCCAGGGCTACGAACAGTGCTTTAGACACACTAGAGTGCTTAACAAGTACCAGAATTACCACCCCAGTGCTTGACACCAAGTAAGCACTGAATACTATTATTATTATTGTTATTATTCATTCATTCATTCATTCAATCGTATTTATTGAGCGCTTACTGTGTGCAGAGCACTGTACTAAGGGCTTGGGAAGTACAAGTCGGCAACATATAGAGACGGTCCCTACCCAATAGCAGGCTCACAGTCTAGAAGGGGGGAGACAGAGAACAAAACAAAACATATTAACAAAATAAAATAAATAGAATATGCACAAGTAAAATAAATAAATAAATAAATAGAGTAATAAATACGTACAAACATACATACATATTCATTCAATCGTATTTATTGAGCGCTTACTGTGTGCAGAGCACTGGACTAAGCGCTTGGGAAGTACAAGTCGGCAACATACAGAGACGGTTCCTACCCAACAGTGGGCTCAGAATCTAGAAGGGGGCAATGGACAACAAAACAAAACATATTAACAAAATAAAATAAACAGAATATGTGCAAGTAAAATAGAGTAATAAATACGCACAAACATATATACATATTCATTCAATCGTATTTATTGAGCGCTTACTGTGTGCAGAGCACTGTACTAAGCACTTGGAAAGTACAAGTCAGCAACATATAGAGACGGTCCCCACCCAACAGCAGGCTCACAGTCTAGAAGGGGGAGACGGAGAACAAAACAAAACATATTAACAAAATAAAATAAACAGAATATGTACAAGTAAAATAGAGTAATAAATACATACAAACATATACATATTCATTCAATCGTACTTAATGAGCGCTTACTGTGTGCAGAGCACTGTACTAAGCGTTTGGAAAGTACAAGTCGGCAACGTATAGAGACGGTCCCTACCCAACTGCGGGCTCACGGTCTAGAAGGGGGAGATGGAGAACAAAACCAAACATATTAACAAAATAAAATAAATAGAATAAATATGTACAAGTAAAATAGAGTAATAAATACGTACAAACATATATACATATATACAGGTGCTGTGGGGAAGGGAAGGAGGTAAGAACGTGGCGGGGGGAGGTGGAGGAGAGGAAGGAGGGGGCTGAGTGTGGGAAGGCCTCCTGGAGGAGGTGAGCTCTCAGTAGGGCCTTGAAGGGAGGAAGAGAGCTAGCTTGGCGGATGGGCAGAGGGATTGGGGGCATTCCGGGCCAGGGGGAGGACGCCATAGACGCCCCCTGCTTCCACCCCCACCCACTTAAGCGACCTTCCTTATAGTGCCCCCCAACCCCCCTTCCTGGTCCGGTCCGCCATAGACGCCATAGACACCACCCCCGCCACCCTGGGGAAAAGGCCTTTGTTATCACCAAGTTACATTAACGACTACCTCATTCGCACCTACTCAGCCTTCCTGTCCCGCCATCGACCCCCGGCCCACGTCCTCCCCCGGGCCTGGAATGCCCTCCCTCTGCCCATCCGCCAAGCTAGCTCTCTTCCTCCCTTCAAGGCCCTACTGAGTGCTCACCTCCTCCAGGAGGCCTTCCCACATTGAGCCCCTTCCTTCCTCTCCCCCTCGTCCCCCTCTCCATCCCCCCATCTTACCTCCTTCCCTTCCCCACCGCACCTGTATATATGTTTGTACATATTTATTACTCTATTTATTTTACTTGTACCTATCTATTCTATTTATTTTATTTTGTTAGTATGTTTGGTTTTGTTCTCTGTCTCCCCCTTCTAGGCTGTGAGCCCACTGTTGGGTAGGGACTGTCTCTATATGTTGCCAACTTGGACTTCCCAAGCGCTTAGTACAGTGCTCTGCACACAGTAAGCGCTCAATAAGTACGATTGATTGATTGATTGATTGATGTGGGCTGGGGGTCGACGGTGGGACAGGCGAGAACGAGGCACACTGAGGAGGTTGGCGGCAGAGGAGCGGAGGGTGCGGGCTGGGCTGGAGAAGGAGAGAAGGGAGGTGAGGTAGGAGGGGGCGAGGGGATGGATGGACAGCCTTGAAGCCCAGGGTGAGGAATTTTTGCCTGATGCTTAGGTTGATTGATGCTTAGGTTTTTGAGGAAAAAAAATCCTCAAGTGACTTGCCCAAAGTCACAGAGCTGATAAGTGGCAGAGGCAGGATTAGAACTCACGACCCGTGACTCCCAAACACGGGCTCTTTCCACTAAGCCACGCTGCTTCTCTGAGTACTTACTGAGCGCTTACTATGTGCAGGGCATTATACTGTGAGCCCTTGGGAAAGTATGGCTAAAGACAGCTTAACAGATACATTCCCTGCCCACTAGCCAAATCTGCATTTCCAGGCTGTCAGTCAGGAGGGATCACATAGCCCCTTGCACTCCACCGTGGCTCACGTTCAATTTTATAATTCAGTTTTTTTTTATTTTGATATTTGTTAAGCCCTTTATTCATTCATTCAATTGTATTTATTGAGCGCTTACTGTGTGCAGGGCACTGTACTAAGCGCTTGGGAAGTCCAAGTTGGCGACATATAGAGACAGTCCCTACCCAACAGCGGGCTCACGGTCTAGAAGAAGCCCTTACAATGTGCCTGGCGCTGTACTAAGCGCTGGGGTGGATACAAGGTAGTCAGGTTGGACACAGTCCCCGTCCCACATAGGACTCCCGGTCTTAATCGCCATTTTACATTTGAGGTAACTGAGGCACACAAGTGAAGTGACTTGTCCAAGTTCCCACAGCAGGCAAGCGGCGGAGTCGAAATTAGAACGGAGGTCCTTCTGAATCCCAGGTCCGTGCTCTAGCCACTGAGCCACGCCGCTTCTGTTCCCCACCTGGGGTAATAATAATAAGAATAATAATAATAATGGCATTTGTTAAGCGCTTACTATGTGCAAAGCACTGTTCTAAGCGCTGGGGGGGATACAATGTGATCAAGTTGTCCCACGTACGGCTCACAGTCTTAATCCCCATTTTTACAGATGAGGTAACTGAGGCTCAGAGAAGTAAAGTGACTTGCCCAAGGTCACACAGCAGACTTGTGGTGGAGCCAGGATTCAAACCCACAACCTCTGACTCCAAAGCCGGGGTTCTTTCCACTGAGCCACGGGTACCACCTCAGTGCTTGGCACCTAGTAAGCACTGAGTACTATTATTATTATTATTGTTGTTATCATTCATTCATTCATTGTCGTATTTATTGAGCGCTTACTGTGTGCAGAGCACTGTACTAAGCGCTTGGGAAGTACAAGTTGGCAACATATATATCCAATACTGGATAGAGCACAGGCCCGGGAGTCAGAAGATCATGGGTTCTAATCCTGGCTCTGCAAATTGTCTGCTGTGTGGCCTTAGGCAAGTCACTTCACTTCTCTGGGCTTCACTTACCTCATCTGGAAAATGGGGGTGAAGACTGAGCCCTATGAGGGACAGGGGCTTTGTTCAACCCCGTTTGCTTGAAGCAGCATGGCTCACTGGAAAGAGCTTGGGCTTTGGAGTCAGCGGTCATGGGTTCGAATCCCGGCTCCGCCACCTGTCTGCTGTGTGACCTTGGGCAAGTCACTTCACTTCTCTGGGCCTCAGTGACCTCATCTGGAAAATGGGGATGAAGACTGTGAGCCCCCCGTGGGACAACCTGATCACCTTGTATCCACCCCCAGCGCGTAGAACAGTGCTTTGCACATAGTAAGCGCTTAATAAATGCCATTATTATTGTTGTATCCACCCCAGTGCTTAGAACAGTGCTTTGCACATAGTAAGCGCTTAATAAATGCCATTATTATTATTATTGTATCCACCCCAGTGCTTAGTACAGTGCCCGGCACATGCTAAGCACTTAACCAATACCATAATTATGATTTCCGAGGGGTCAAGGCGGGCAGGTCCTCAGGCGGGCCGCATCAACTCCCTGGCAGACGGAGAACGGTACGGGTCGCGTTTGTGCTCAGGTCTTAGGGAGAACGTGGGCAGAGGACGTGCCCACAATCCACAAATTCTGCGGGATTGTGCTCTCCCAAGCGCTCAGTTTGGTGCTCTACACATAGTAATTGCTCAATAAATACCATTGATTGATTGACTGAAAGGCCTGGAGGCCTGCAGGGCGGAGGGGGGTGGTTTGGGGGTCATTCTGGGCGTGAAGGCTCCCAATCAATCAATTGTATTTATTGAGCGCTTACTGTGTGCAGGGCACTGTACTAAGCGCTTGGGAATAAGAATAATAATAATAATAATGGCATTTATTAAGCACTTACTATGTGCAAAGCACTGTTCTAAGCGCTGGGGAGTTTACAAGGTGATCAGGTTGTCCCACGGGGGGCTCACAGTCTTAATCCCCATTTTCCAGATGAGGTCACTGAGGCCCAGAGAAGTGAAGTGACTTGCCCAAAGTCACACAGCTGACAAGTGGTGGAGCCGGGATTTGAACCCATGACCTCTGACTCCAAAGCCCAGGCTCTTTCCACTGAGCCACGCTGCTTCCCAAGTGGGAAGTCCAAGTTGGCAACCTATAGAGACAGTCCCTACCCAAGAGTGGGCTCACAGTCTAAAAGGGGGAGGCGGAGAACAAAACCAAACATACTAACAAAATAAAATAAATAGAATAGATATGTACAAGTAAAATAAATAAATAGAGTAATAAATATGTACAAACATATATACATATATACAGGTGCTGTGGGGAAGGGAAGGACGACGGGGCGATTGATTTAAATGGATTTATTCGCCGCACTCGCTGCCGACAGGTACCGTTCCAAGTAAGACAATGTATACGCTGTGCCATTTAGAGACAAAAATTTCACGGCGTACTAAAAATTCTAACGGTGTTTGTCAAAATGCCTCACCAATCAATCCAAACCGCCATGGTGACGGCTTTACCGTGTCAAAAGCATTTCTCTCAGTTCTCCCAAATTAACTTGACAGCAAAAATCCCGCTATCGTTTAATTGGCAGTGGGAATGGTGGAATTGCGGCTACGGGCTCCACAAGTGAGAAGGCAGCGAAGTCAAAACGGAAAAGCCACCGTGAACACACAAATTTATTGACGGATAATCTCCATCTCCTCCTCTAGGTTCTAAGCTCCTCGTGGGCAGGGAACGTTATCTACCCACTCTGTCATACTGTGCTCTTCCAAGTGCTTAGTACAGTGCTGCGCACACAGTTGGTGCTCAATAAATCCCCTCGACTGATCGACACAAAGCAGAATGAAGGAATTCCCGTGTCACCGCCCCAAAGCTCATCTTCCGCAACTACCGCAGAAGTCTCTGGGGTGGAGATGGGGCAACGGAGGTACCCTGAAGCCACCCTGGAGGGGTCCGTGCCAACCCGGGAGTCAAAATTTCCCACAGGGAAGGGCTAGCAGCAGCAGCGGGTCGAGCCAGAGTTCAAACAGGGAGAACGCGCAGCGGGCGTGCCATGACGGAAGCGGGCCTCAACTCTCCGTTGGCATCTGGGCCTACATCTCAGTGCCAACGGGAAGTCAGGAGTCTGGCTCGGCAGGGAGAGCCTAGCAACCGCGGACAGGGAAAGCCTCTGGTCCACAGAAAGTCCCGGAACCGTAAGACCCCGACCTCGCTCTCGCTCCTCCCTTCCCCTTCCCCGGGAGGCCACGTCCTTATCTGTCTCACGGAGCGAGTTGGCGGGACCGGGTGGCGTGAGAAGCAGGGGGCGGGGGGATCGTCGGCCGCTGCCGAAATACCCGACGGGCTCGTTCGGCTGAAAGGAGGCCAAGTTCCGAGTGTCGCTTACGAGTTCCGGTTCTGCGGCGTCCTGGTAGCGGTCCCATTCGCTCGCCAAACAATTCTCCGTCGCACTTGACGCTCGTAAGCCCGGTTCCCCCGTGGTGGTCCTTCTCATCGCCAGGGGTGATTCTCCATCCTCTAAAGCAGCGAGAGGTTATTTACGTTCATCTTCCTTTTTTGATGATCCATTTGGATGCGACGGGCGCCTGCTCTCGGCCCGGCCAGATTTCCGCTTCCACTGGGGCCGAGGTTTCGATTCCGGGCACACTGTTCCATCCGCCACCGGGACCCCGGCGTAGGGAGTCGGGGGGCGAAGGAAGACAGGGAGGATAGTTGATTGGGGAGTTATTCGCCCGGACTCAGAGCCCGGCGGCGGCTGACCGGGCAGGGGGCCTGTCACCCCGGAGCAGGGGCCACAATTGGCAGCACTTAGCGAGCCCGCGGCCTCCTTCTCCGGACCCGGCCAACGGGCCATGGCGACGGGCCCGAGGGCGCCCGGGGCTCCCCGCAGATGGGCGATGCGGGCTTGACCTGACCCGGAATGTCGACGGCGATGGGGAAAGAGGGAGAGGGAAGTGCCTCTCTCCCTGCTTCTCTCTCTCCCCGTTTCTCCCTGGAGGTGCAGGGGACCCGGATTCTTTAAGTGAGACTGGCATTCCGTCACGAAGGGATTTAGGTGGAGGGGAACCGGCGCCGGGCTCGGGTTTGGTCTGAACTCTACCGCTCAGGCCTTTGTTTCTCCCGCCGTTACGGGTGACGTCTTATCAAAGGTATGGGCGGGTCGGGGGATGGCACTGGGCTTCCAGCTGGTATTGAGGAAGGGGCCCTCGAGGGAGAGGGAGGAAGGGACAGGAGGGTGGACGCCCATCTCTCAACCAAGGACCCGCAGCCCCGTATCAACATCCCGGCCCCTCGGCGGACGCGGGCCATCTGTGCCACGAGGTGGTGGGTGAAATCCAAGTCCCTGTGAGCGCGGAGGGGGTGGACGGGACGCGGGGAGCAGGGGGTAGGGCCCGTCTGAGGCCAGCCCTGTCTTCGCTACCAATCGCCTTGGAAAAAACAACCGAGAAGCCAAAAGCCAAAACATACTGTGTGCCTGCGCTGTTCTTTCACCTGCATTTTCTTTATTTCAAAGCACAAGTCTACCCGCCAGGACCTCGCGGGTACTGAGAGCAGCGGCTTAGAAATAAAACAGAGTCCTATGGGTAACGTCACCCTCACGTGGATGAGACGGAATTGCTGGATCGTTTGGGCGCGTCCGAATGTCTGCATCCTGGAGTCGTGGAGGCGCGCCGCTTTATGGAACCCCTAGACGGAAGAGACGCCCATTAGAATGGCAGACGCCCGAAGCCAGAGCTATCGTGCGCTGTACGGTTGGCTCGAGTTTCGAGCAACTGCTCAAGGACGGGGTTGCCTCTGGCCCGATACGATCTATCCGGCGATGGTACGTATTGAGCGCTTACCGTGTGTGGGGCACTGTCCTAAGCGCTTAATACACGCGAGGTTAAATCGCGTGAAATACCACCCTGGGGGCTGTGGCCGGGTTCCTCCGGGCCCCACGTTTGGGCAACTGTGCCTAAGGCGAAAGTGGCCCTCGGATCTGAGCTGTGGGCCGGAGGGGAATTCGATTACCCTGAGGTTTGAGGAGAGGGAGACATCAGATCAGGCCTCGGTTGTTCAAAACATTCTCTGGTTAGGACAGGGTGACTGAGGGGAGACGAGTTTGGTAATAATTATAGTTGTGATAGTATTAGGTGTGTTTCAGCACTGTACTAAGCGCCGCAAATCAACACACGGGTGGGTCCCCATCCCTCGAGGGGGCTCACTGTGTAAGAGGCGGCTAAGACGGGGGAACTGAGTCCGGTTTTCCGGGGATTTGTTTCTCACGGGGGCCCGGAGAGGCAAAAGCCAGAACCACCGGAGGAACCGCTCGGAGAAGGGAGGGGTATCTCAGAGGGGAGCGGACACAGACGTCACAACCGGACAAACAGCCTGCCGGAGGTCGGTAGGGGCCAGAGGGGCGGGAGGCGCTGTGACCGAGCCAGGCTCTCCCTGATTTGGGGGCCGGGGACCCCCGGGGACCTGGGGCTCCGGACTTGGTCTCCTCAGTCCAATCCTCCTCGCCTTCCGTGAGCGGAGGCGGCCTCCGAATGCCTCGTCCGGAGAGACCGCCGGAGGCTATTTCGATAGGAAGAGCTCACCGGGCAGCCGGTCCCTTCCCACCCAAGGGCAGGGGTCCCTCATCATCTCCTGGGGCTCCCCGCCTTGTCTGGAGAGACTGCCGGGGGCTATTTCGATAGGAAGAGCTTACCGGGCAGCCGGTCCCTTCCCACCCAAGGGCAGGGGTCCCTCATCATCCCCTGGGGCTCCCCGCCAGGGCCAGGACAGCAGAGAACGAGGGGAGACCACCCTCCAAGCCCTCAAAAGTGGGGCTCCATCCAGAGCTGCCATCAGCCTCGCTCTGCCACCCGGGCTGGGCTCCGGGGGTCACTAGGTTCGGGGCCGGAGGCCAGGTTGGTGAGAACTAGGGAGATGATTCTAGCATCTCCCGCGGGAAAGCTTTTCCTCAAGTTGTACCGAGGCCTACGGGGAGACTGAGCTGCGCAGCCCAAGCCCCATGACCACAGGGCAGGGTACCGGGCTATCTCCTTCAACAACATCGGTCCCACCTGTGTCTCCTGGGGCCACCTCTGCCCGTCCGGCCCCAATGGGCCAGAGCCCTCAGGCTGTGGTAGCCAGGGGCACCCAGAGGCCCGAGTCTGGCTGCCAGGAGACCGGCTGCCCGGTTGGCACTCTCTCTTGTGTGCCTCCTGACAGCTGAATCGAGAACATACTGAAATGCCTTTCATATTCAAACCTGCCCTTATTTCAAGTTCCACTTGGGGAAAGCCCAGAAACCTGCCGTGTGGTCATTTGCTGAAGAAGGAAAGGGGCAGATGTTTCCAGTGAGGAAAGGCTTTCGATGGTTTGGGGGGGAAATACTGGGGAAAAGGACTGCGATCTACCAGCGGTCCGGATTGTAGGTATTTTTTACAATCGCACTGCCCGCTCGGGTCTTTAGAGGCTCGGCTTGCTCACTGTGGGCAGAGGGGATTCAATCCATCCACCAGCCTGACGCTTGTGACTCTGCAGGAAGTCTGGGCGACCATTTAGAGCGGGCGGACGGCCAAAGGGACCAGCGATGGTGCCAGAAGGGAGGGACGGATGGAGGTAGGGGCGAGGGAGAATCGGAGCACAGATCCAACACCTCGAGGGCCCCCCTGGAGTATTTTGGCATTATCCCCTTTGCCCACCACCCCTCAAAGGTCCCCAACGAGGAAGCCCAGTGGACCTGGGCCTAGAAGGGCCACCGCGCCAGATCCGGGATTATTAGCTCTTGGACTTGTGGAGGGTTGTGGGCATTCGAAGTCAGGCAGCAGGGCCCAGGCGGGGGCAACCCTCAGAGAGGGGGTACCGCTGTGTCGGCCTTGGGGACCTTGGGAGACGGAGGAGGTGTCTAACGTGACCCCGCCGGGGGCCCACACCCACACATAAACACCCCCCCACACACGAGCACATTCGGCTACCTCTCGACATTGTCTAGCGGAAATAGGAACTGACCTGAGATGTGCCTTGCTCCGATTAACATTATCATGCTACTCACTATAAAAAAGCCCAGGGGAAGACTACAGAAGATACTAGGGTCACCTGAAGCCATCCAGCGCCAAGGATTTCCAGTCAAGCAAACAAAAGAGAGATACATAAATGGCAAAAATTGGTGTTAGGAATCACATCGAATATGGCACAAGTTACACAAATAGAAAAGTCTACTGCACCAGAGCTAGCGAAGCGTCGTACGGCCCCCCGAGAGGCGGTGAGAGCGCGGGCTTTGAGGCAGGGGCTAGAAGGGGGTGGCGGGCTGGCATGCAGACCAGGAATGCGGGGCTAGGGACCCCCGTGGCGATGCTCACTCCGGCCAGGCCCCGCTCGGAGCCCTTCGGGAGGGATTTTGGGAAGGGCGTGGTTCGGCCGACACGGCCACCGTCCCGTCCGGACGGCGATTTGGACAGAGACGCTGTGCTCCGGTGACACGGCCAAGCGGCCATGAGACATCTCTCTACCGTGGCAGGATGATTTCTGTGGGGATTTGTACCAGCCCTCTGAAAAGGAACCCGATTTTTGGTGTACGTCACGATAGACCGTGAGCCCCACACGGGACACGGCCTGTTTCCAACTCGATGATCTCGTACCCGCCCCAGCGCCGAGTGCAGTGCTTGGCACATAGTAAGCGCTTACTAAATACCCTACTTATCGCAATTACAGGTGGGTTTTCCCAGGAGGAAACCCACAGGGCAAGAGAATAGGGGTGGGGCAGCAAGAAGCAGCGTAGCTCAGTGGAAACAGCGCAGGCTTCGGAGTCGGAGATCATGGGTTCTAATCCCGGCTCCACCACTTATCAGCTGTGTGACTTTGGGCAGGTCACTTAACTTCTCTGTGCCTCAGTTACCTCATCTGGAAAATGGGGATTAAGACTGTGAGCCCCATGTGGGACAACCAGATTACCTTGTATCTCCCCCAGCATTTAGGACAATGCTTGGCACATAGTAAGCACATAACAAATACCAAAATAAAAAAAAGTAAAAAGGAGCCGCCCCCGGGAGAGACCTCGGTTTCCCTCTGCCCATTGCATAGGCCGTCCCAGAACCCAACCCTTCCTGGAAGGTTCCCGCAGTCACCCCGGCTGGTTGACATCTCCGGGTCAGATCTAGCGTGTGTGCCAACAGATGGCCTTTT
Organism: Tachyglossus aculeatus; assembly: GCF_015852505.1. NCBI lineage: Eukaryota > Metazoa > Chordata > Mammalia > Monotremata > Tachyglossidae > Tachyglossus > Tachyglossus aculeatus. Next base: position 1,021,757 of record NC_052080.1, read on the forward strand.
CCCTCGGCTTTCCAAAGTCCAGCGCCCCAGGGCATCTTAAAGACATCAAGGGGCTTCTCCAAAAAATCAAGCCCTACAGGTGAGGCGCGGTCGGTGGCAACGAGCCGGAGCCGGCCAGGGCCTCGCTCGGACGGAGCCTCCCCACGGGACGTTTCTCCGCGCCTCCCGAGAGGAAGCGCTTCTTCCCTTCAGGGTGGAGGACGATGCGGCTGGCGCTCCCGGCTTGCAGGGCTCCCCATTTCCCACCAAAGGGGAAGGGCCACATTTCCCACCGGCGCTCACCGTTCCCGGATGCCCAGTAACGAAAACTCGTAGCACGTGGCAAGGCCCTGAGGGAGAGGACTGGCACTTGACTGACTTACAAAGCCATCGTCGGGATTTACCGAGCGCCTACTTAGCGCTTGGAAAAGTCCAGTTGATCACTGCCCTCAAAAAGGTAACGGTCTAGCGGGGGACGGATTTCGGGTAAGGAAAGCAACCCGGTGTAAAGGCACATGTAATGGGGAGTGGCAGAAGTACCCAGGGCTTTGGTTGCCCTTCCAATATGGGCTTTTACATTTTGAGAGGTTTGAAGGGATCATCCTCTTACGAGGTGGTTTTCTATTTCGGGCCAGAAGCCCACATGAAGCCAGTTCCAAACCTGGAAGACAACATCACCACTCTACGGCGGGGGCAGGACTCCCAGTCTGCCCCCCAAACCCACATCCTCATCACACCCGGCGGCCGAATGAGGTGACAATTCTGGCACCCGGGGCGTCGTGTCGCCTGCCCGGAATTGATCCTGCCTAGCCCGCAACGGGGGTGATATCACAAGGGGGTTTCCTGCCCCCCGCCATGGGCCAACGGGTCGTTTTAGAGTTCTGTTGCCCCGGATGCCACTCTACAATACTGGTGGGCCCTAACACCCGGGGAACGGCCCACCTGACGCCCGGCTAGCCTAAGAACTCCTCAGAGGCAGGGACCGCGTCAACCGAGTCCACTGTCCTCTCCCAAGCGCTCAGTATAGCGCTCCGCGCATGGCAGATGCTCAGATAAACAGCTCTGATGCACAGGAGTGCCCGTGTCCTGTTCTTTCTAGGAGGACTGAATACTGAAAGGAAATCCTCTTCTGTTCAATCCGTGGGAGCAGACAAATTCATTCCAAATGGCTTCCCGTGCCTTTTTACCCCAGATTTCTTTCTCTCTTGCCAGTCACGGGGGCTTGGGAGACATGGATGGGGTTGGGGTGAGGGAAAGGTCTCAGGGCAAGGAGAGAAATAAGCCAAGAGACTATAAAACCCCACGAAAGGCCACTAAGCCTCAAGGAGCATCCACGAGGCCGGGAAAAGCGCCCACCCCAGGCCGCCGCCACCACCGTGAAAGGAGAAGCTCGCTTCTAGAACGTGAGATTAACAGAAAGGGAAAGGAGAGTCACTGAGAGGAGAAGAAAAATCATTCCAGCAAGCAGCTTCTAGGAGGGTCACGGGAAAGACGGACCTTGTGGAGGTTCTGACCGACTAGGGGGAATGGCGGCTCTGAGCAGCGGATGCGGCACTGGAAACCTTGGGCTAGACTTTGTTCCGGCCCCAGTTGCCAGGACCCGGGCGGGACGTGCACGTGTGTGTGAGGATGTGAGTGAGTGTGATGCAACCTTGCCACTTCCAGAACCTCCCCCTAGAACGTCAGTTTCGCGGAGGCATTTCGTTGGCCATGTTTCCAAATGCCCAACAGGAGAGTTGTTGTTCACTATCCCCCTGAGAGGACTTTAAGGGGAACTGGTCACCCGGATGGGCCGACTTCACTCGTCTTTCCCCGTCCATCCCTGGCAGCCAGCCCGGCCTAACGTGGCTCTCTGGGTTTTCCTCTCTGAAATGCATCTGGGGGTCAGGAGGAAACTCATTTTCCAAATAAATGGGTCAACCGTTATATCCGCACTGTCTTGGGAAAGGGTTTTGCCCTCGGTCTTAAAAATATTCCCTGGTTGGTGAAGTCCGCATTTGATTCCCGACAGACGGACAGACTTGACAGGTCATGGGTTATTTTCAGAAGCAGAAGAGGGAAATACAAAACGGTCTTGGTCAGTTTTTCTTGTCTTTTTCTTTAGGGGGGAACCCAGAATGGACTTTGACCTGAGGCCCGGGCGTGCCATCACAGCCTAGGGAACAGTCGAGGCGGCTGCAGATGGCCGAGTGAGATGACTGCCCACTTTCTGAATGGAAGCAACCGATGTCTAAATTTATGCTCTCTCACTTCACATAAAAACTCAGTTTTACATTATTTTAAATGCGGAGCACAAACCTCAATATCAGTGGCTTCCCCTTTTCCAAGGAAGGAAGCCACACATCTCTGCTCTCCACAACCCCCACCCCATAAAAAGCGAGCTATCCGGTTAGACCGAGCTCCCCCCGAAGCTCCGGGGAGCAGCATCTGCCGGAAACCGAGAGGACACTTACCCTGCGAGCTCGTCTGAGCAGTGGCCCAGCCCATCGACTTCACCACCGCTTTCTTCCACGTGGCGTAGCGGACTTCACTCTCTGGAAGGAAAGGGAACAGACAGATGTTACTACTGCCGGGCCCAGACAAGCGCCCGCTTGGTGATGCCCTCATCGAAAAGAGGGTTGGGGGCCCCACGGGCACCAAATCCCACAGAGGATCAGCTCTGCTTGAGCCTTGGAGTGCAGGGGCAAGGCTGAGGCAGGTGGCCCTCTGCCCCATGGGCACCTTTTGAGAGCACCATCCAGATATCCTGGGAAAGGCAGGGCGGGCCAGTGGGCAGAGCGGTTGTGTGTGTGTGGGGGGCTGAACGAGCCTGGCCCTCCTCTGCTACAGCAGAACAGCCTCGTTGGGGGTTTCCAGTGTGGACCACCCCCACCCCCACAGCCTGGAGAGACCCAAGACATCCAGACGCCCATCCCTAGGAAACCTTAAGCTCCCACGTTCAGCGTGCTGGAATACAGGTGAAACCCTTATCTCCCAGGTGAGTGAATATTAGGTCCCACCGCAGACAAACCTTGGAATTGAAGGCCAAACTAGCTTCCGGGCCTTCTCTGAGGCAAGAGCCAGCCTCTTCAAAGTGAGCCCTCCCCGCCCGGTCCCTTCTGTCGGGGACTTGAGCGTGCCAGGAGAGGGGCTGCAAGAGCCCCGGAGACTCGTTCTCTCATGCCCAAACATCCGTCACCTCGCTATCCCTCCAGGACCCACTGAGCCCGTGGTTCTCCACTGACCGGAAACCCACGGGAATCCCAGGGACGCTGTACTCCCTCATCCCGGATAACCCTCCTTCTCTCACGGAACTCGAGCCGCGGGCGCCGGGAAAACCGGATGGTGAAGAGCACCAAGGAGATCCTGCCAGGTCCCCGAAAGCGCCCAGTCGCTCTTCTAGGGAAGCCTCCCGACTCGGGAAAAGTCCCAGGGGACGACGGCGGAGTCCCTCACCCTCTTCGTTTATCTGAGGCTCGAATCGTTCCATGGTGACGGCCGACAAGTCCTCGGGGTCCAGGCTCCAGACGGCCACTCCTTCCGCTGAGCCGGCAGCCATGGCGGCCCCCAGGGCTGTGGTCTCGGGCATGGAGGGCTTGACTGAGCAGGGGAGAAGAGAAACGGCACAGAGGCCCGTCAGCTCGGGAGGTCCCCCCAACTCCCCCACCAAAGCCAGGGGGTCCCCCGGAGTCCCCCTCCCCCCGTCAGCCCCGGAGGCCAGAGCTGTGCCGTGGGGCCCAGAAGCCACTCACCCACTGGAATGCAGAGGATGTCGGCCTGAAGTTGCATGAGGATTTTGTTGTTGGTCATCCCGCCGTCGACTTGTAAGTGGCTCAGGGGAATTCCACAGTCTTTGTTCATAGCATCTAAAATCTTCAACCGAACAACATGTCACGTGACGAGCGGCAGGATGAGGGGCTGGCGGTTCAACTTTTTGGGGCTGGGTGGGCTGGTCAGTTCAGCGATGACACTCAACCAGAAAAGAAGGCTAACTTCTTGGAGGCTAATGACCGCCCACCGCTACGATTGCCCTAGCTCCTTCAATATAATAATACTTAGAGTATTGGTTAATCAATCAGTGATAAGTATTGAACACTTACTATGTGCAGAAGCTGTACTAAGTGCTTGGGGGAGCAGGAGTACGTGCTAACTATGTGCTAAGCACTGGATTAGGCCCTCGGTAGATACGAGATCATCAGGTGATATAAAAGTTGCTGAACATTGCCAACTTGTACTTCCCAAGCGCTTAGTACAGTGCTCTGCACACAGTAAGCGCTCAATAAATACAACTGAATGAATGAATGAATGAATGAACGTAAAGCAATGACAACGTCAAGCAGAGGAGGGATAGCCATCCCGAGCCTATGAGCTTCGGCTTTGCTTTCATCTACTACTCTCATCGTCAGGAGACACCCATTTTACAGAAGAGACCATCTTTAGCGCTTCAGATTCAACCCAAGCCCACGGCCCACCATCTGGCCCCTTCGACGGCAAAGGGGTAACCTGGGGACGGGAGTGCTGGTTGTATAGGTGCCGGAAGGTGGTCTCCGTGGCAGGAGGAAGGGCTAAAGTAAAAAGGTTGAGACCTGGGGGAGTGGCCATCCTCCGCTTTGCTAAACTAGGAAACGTAGACCTAAGCCTCGGGCGCACGAGAAGCCCAGACGGCAACAAACCCAGGGGGCAGCCTCAGGGGGACCGTTACCTCTCGGGTTTGGAAGCAGACCGCCTCCAACGCGGCAAAGGCGATGTGGTTCTTGTTGGTGAACTGAGTCAGGCCGCAGATGATCCTGGCAGAGACACGGAGGCGCCCATCACAATGGCCCGACGCTCCTCACGATGGCCGAGCCCCACTAGGATCAATCCCCCTCGGGTTTTGGGGTTTGTTTTTTGGATTTTTTTTTTAATGGCATTTGTTCAGCGCTTACCGCGTGCCAGGCACCGTAGTAACCACTGAGGTAGATATGAGCTAATCGGGTTGGGTACAGACCCCATCCCACACTGGGCTCACAGTCTTCAGCCCCATTCTCCAGACGAGGTAACCGGCACAGAGAAGTGACGTAACTTGCCCAAGGTCACGCAGCGGATAAGTGGCAGAATCAGAGGGGAAATCAAAAGAAGATGCCAGGCCTCCAACCGGGGGAGGGGGAAAAGACACCAGGACGCCCACACTTTGGGCAATGCCGGCCAGGGGAACTAACTTTATCTGGGCCTAGACAAAGGAGTCATAGAGCGAGTGAGGGGTGGGAGGGAGGCCAGACAAGGCGGATACCCTAGGGCCTCTTCATTCCCCGGGAAACGCCCTACTTCCTGGCTGAGGAGAGAGGTCACAGGCCATGCACCGTCCCCGGATACCCCGGGCCGACCGCGGTAAACACGGCAGGTTCCCCGCGACGCAGACGAGAGATCCCGGTGATGGGACCCGGGCGCCCAAGGCGACGCGGAGGAGGGCCGGAATCCAGCCTGGTCCTTACCCCCTGGCGCTGGGCTCCCAGTACGGGGCATACAGTCCGGAGAAGGCCGGGACGAAATAGCAGCCGTAAGATGTCCCCACTTCTTGAGCCAGTTTTTCTGCCGGCCAATAGAAGACAAAAGACAGGGCTTACAACAGTGCGTAATAATAATAATGGCATTTATAAAGCGCTTACTATGGGCAAAGCGCTGTTCTAAGCGCTGGGGAGGTTACAAGGTGATCAGGTTGTCCCACGGGGGGCTCACAGTCTTAATCCCCATTGGACAGATGAGGTAACTGAGGCACAGAGAAGTGAAGTGACTTGCCCAAAGTCACACAGCTGACAACTGGCGGAACCGGCATTTGAACCCCAGACCTCTGACTCCAAAGCCTGTGCTCTTTCCACTGAGCCACGCTACTTCTCATATGGTTAATCATAACTATAGTTGTGGTATTTGTTAAGCGCTTACTATGTGCCAACCATTGTATTAAGCTCTAGGGTGGATACAAGATAGTAATAATAATAATAACGTTGGCATTTGTTAAGCGCTTACTATGTGCAAAGCACTGTTCTAAGCGCTTGGGGGATACAAAGTGATCAGGTTGTCCCACGTGGGGCTCACAGTCTTAATCCCCATTTTACAGATGAGGTAACTGAGGCTCAGAGAAGTTAAGTGACTTGCCCAAGGTTACACAGCAGACATGTGGCGGAGCTGGGATTCAAACCCATGACCTCTGACTCCAAAGCCCGTGCTCTTTCCACTGAGCCACGCGGCTTCTCTAAGATCATTAGGTCCCACGTGGGGCTCACAGTCTAATTAGGAGGGAGATGAGGAATCGAATCCCCATTGTGCAGATGACGGACTCGAGGCACAGAGAAGTGAAGTGGCTTGCACAAAGTCACATAGCAGACAAGTGAAGGATCCGGGATTAGAACCCAGGATCTGGGCCCGTGCTTTTTCCACTAGGTGATGATGCATCTCGGCATAGCATCCAATAAATGCTCACCCCAACATCCCCAACACAAAAAAGAGGTCACCCCTCAGGGGTCTGTGATTTATTATTTCCACTTGTGTACTTCTTCTCAGCACTTAGTTCAGTGCTCTGCACACAATAAGTGCTTAATACTGTTATTACTCTCTGTCACCTCGCCCCCTCCTACCTCACCTCCCTTCTCTCCTTCTCCAGCCCGGCCCGCACCCTCTGCTCCTCTGCTGCCGCTAACCTCCTCACTGGGCCTCGTTCTCGCCGTCCTGCTGTCGACCCCCGGCCCACGTCCTTCCCCGGGCCCGGAATGCCCCCAATCCCTCTGCCCATCCGCCAAGCTCGCTCTCTTCCTCCCTTCAAAGCCCTACTGAGAGCTCACCTCCTCCAGGAGGCCTTCCCACATTGAATCCCCCCCTTATCCTCTCCTCCTCCTCCCCTCCCCGTCACTGCCCCTCCCTCCCTCTGCCCTACCCCCTTCCCCTCCCCACAGCACTTGTGCATATTTATACATATTTTTTACTCTATTTTATTAATGATGTGTATACATCTATAATTCTGTTTATCTATTTTAATGGTATCGACACCTGTCTACTTGTTTTGTTTTGTTTACTGTCTGCCCCTTCTCAACTATAGACTTCTAGACTGTGAGCCCATTGTTGGGTAGGGATTGTCTCTATCTGTTACCGAATTGAACTTTCAATCAATCCATCAATCGTATTTATTGAGCGCTTACTGTGTGCAGAGCACTGTACTAAGCGCTTGGGAAGTACAAGTCGGCAACACATAGAGACAGTCCCTACCCAACAGCGGGCTCACAGTCTAGAAGGGGGGAGACAGAGAACAAAACCAAACATACTAACAAAATAAAATAAATAGAATAGATATGTACAAGATAAATAAATAGAGTAATAAATATGTACAAACATATATACATATATACAGGTGCTGTGGGGAAGGGAAGGAGGTAAGATGCGGGGATGGAGAGGGGGACAAGGGGGAGAGGAAGGAAGGGGCTCAGTCTAGCGCTTAGTACAGTGCTTTGCACACACTCCTCCCCCCACCCCCTGTTTTCCTATCAACCAACCAAAATTAGCAGGGGAAAACAGCAAGAAAAGAGCTTTGCCACCCAGAAGGCACTTGAGTAGATATCAATGCTATCACCAGGTTTGCGATCTAAGAGGGAGGGAGAACAGGTATCTTATTCCTATTTTACAGAAACTAAAGCACAGCACGGTGCAGTGAGTTGCCCAAGGGCACACAGAAGGTCAGTACAGGTCTCCTGAGTCTACGAGGCCCCCGCTGTTGCCAACCCAAAGTTGACTTCTTGATAGTCACGAGGCCCAGACTCTTGTACTAAGCGCTTAGTACAGTGCTGTGCACACAGTAGGCGCTCAATAAATACGATTGATTGATTGATGGCCGACTCGGGTTCTAACTTCTAGTTGTCCTTGCTGACAGCTCGGAGGCTCAGCGGAGGACTGAAATAAAATGCTCGGGGGCAGCCAGGCAGTCCAGTGAAGTATTTTCCAGGGGCAGTCAAGAGGCTGTGGTTTTAGAAAGTCAACTTGGGTCCACAGAAGGGGAAGTTGGAGGTGTTAGATGATCTATACGACATCCACCGGGAAGGTCAACCAGAAGGTCCACCATCAATCGCGTGGTTCCCCACGTTTGGGCTTACACCACCGCAGACGAAACCCTGGGCTGGGTGGACCGCCGGTCTCTTCCATCAGGAGTGGTGCTGCTTCTCTTTTTAATTCCATATACCGTTTCCCCTCACAAAAGTCAAATTCGAACGGTCAGTTTCTAACAGAATTTCCTGGAACTTTCTAGATTTTCCCCGTTGACCAATTTCAGAGAGGGCATTTCCTAACCCAACCTCTTAGGCCCCTGTCACCCGGGAGACGCTCGTACTCACCGATCTCCTCGGACGACTTGGCGATGCCGAGGTTGTCTCTCAGCCAGCGGATCACCGCGCCGGCTATCGCGACCGATCCCTGTGGAAGAGCAGAGCCTCCAATGGAATCTCTTCTGCGGAATCTAACCGAGCGAGGCAGGCGGGCGCCGTGGCCCTGACCGCTATTTGCGCTCTCCCAAGCGCTTAGCACACTGCCCAGCACACAGTGGACACCCGGTAAACACTACCGGTGACGACGAAGGTGAGAAGGTGAATGAGAAGCAGAAAAATCAAACAAAGGAGAAGATGGCAGGAGGGTAAATGAGTCCGTTTCCTTTGCGATCGATCGATCGTAGCAATGGAGCGCTTACTGTGGGCAGAGCACTGTACTATTTCAAGGTGGCAGCAAAAGCCCGGAGCACAAAGGAGTCAAGTCTTGAGGTATGCGAACCGGTCAGTGACGAGCAGGGGCTGGGGGCCGGACCCAAGACAGCTGCATTCGAAAGCTGGGAGAGGTCAGTGAAGGGCAGAGAGCCCGCTGTCACTCAACAGCTTGAATACCTATTTTAGAAGGTCCGACATAAACTTTGACCCAAATATCTCTCTCCACCCCGCACAGTGGTTTGGGTATGTGTCGGCAGATGCCGCCTCCCCTGTGCCCTTGGCAACTGAAGATGATGGGACAGTGATGGCACAGTTTCCCCATTTTCATGCAAGGAAGCCATCACAGCCACCCATTACTGTCTAGGCGGGCTGGGGTAGAGAAAAGGACCCGATGCCCTCCAGCAGAAAGTCAAGAGCATTTAAATCCTCCCCATCCTCCTCCTCCTCATCATCACGGCCGCCCCCCACCTCGAGACCACGTTCCTCAACTGAGAAGGCCTCCTTCACCCCCCTGACCTCCCGGGATCCGATTTCAGGCTCACGGCCTCCTCTGGAAGGGTCAGTCAATCGTATTTATTGAGCGCTTTACCGTGTGCAGAAAACTGTACTAAGCACTCGGAAGGGTCCAGTAGAACAATATAACAGACACACCGCCTACCCAGAGCAAGCTTACAGACCCCGGCGCCCCTTCTACAATCCAAAAGGCCCACGACGTGGGCTCTGTACTTTCCAAACCTTCCTGATTGGAATTCTGGAAATCGCCACGGGTCTTGGTCAATTGAAAATGGTCATCATGCCTTTCCCGAAATAGCCAAGACGGATTTACCAGGAAGGAGACTTACTTCTAACGCGTAGCATACTGGCTTGTCTCTGCCCAGTTTGTAAGCCACCGTGGTTAGCAGGCCATGCTCAGAAAACACCGACTGCAATAAAACAGACAACAGGGCTCAGGGGAGATGGGAGGGGAGGCCTCACGCTTTTCATCAGGCTAGAAGCTACGAGTCAATGAATCTTAGCTAGGTAAGCAATATTTTACTCAAAAGATGGGGGAAATCTATATCGCCAATGGATCTGTAGGCTGCAAGCTCCTGTATTCTGCACACAGTAAGCACTCAATAAATACCACTGAATGAGTGATTGATAATAGATCGCCGAGCCTTAATTCACAGCAGACGTTTCCCTGGAATTTCATTATCAGGTAGAGATCAGTCAGTCAATGAATCGTATTTATTGAGCGCTTACTCTGTTCAGCGCACAGTATTCAGCGCTTGGGAATTGTTGCCAACTTGTACTTCCCAAACACTTAGTACAGTGCTCTGCACACAGTAATGCTCAATAAATACGACTGATTGATTGATTACAATATAACAGAGTTGGTAGATCCATTCCCTACCCACAATGAGCTCACAGTCTAGCAGGGGTGATGGACGTTAATATAAATGTGTCTATTTGTTACTCAAATGATGGTCACATCTGAGCTCAGATCAGGGAGTCTTTTAGCTTGATTCTCAAGTTTCCACCCGTGAATCACTCTAAATGGAATTGTCAACAGCTTCCAAGGAAAATCCAAGTGGCAAGGGCTCTTTCCATCACAGCAGTCCACATCAGAATAAATACCAGCTTCATGATGGAGCTGAATAAATTTGGTCATTTTTTGATGCCTAGGCAAGAAGCCTAAGGGTTTTGGAGCAAATTCTGCTTAGCAATAAGTTCTGTGTGGGCTGAGACTGTGTCTACTTTCCTCAACTGCTCAGTACAGTGCTCGGCACATAGTAAGCCCTCAGAAAATACCATTGCCTAATCAGTAAAACGAGAAACTGAAAACCATTGAATGGAGGAACCAACCTTTTGGCCTGTGTTACACAGCAAGAAACAGCCTGTCCCATACCTGTAATTGAGGAGGGGGAAAAATTTAAGGCAGTCTCTCCACAAAAAACATGTTTCGCTCAAAACAGTATTCTGGCGTGACAGAGGACACATTTATGAAACCTCCCCATAAGAGCTCAAGCTGAATACTCGGGTTAATTAGCGTTGTGTATTCTTTAGCTTAGATTCTCTTGAAAATCAGTTTAGAAGGTAAGAGTCAGGGAGATAGCAAGAGGTGAATCATGCAAGACGTAAAGAGTTGAGCTGAAGCCCGAGAGCGGACGACGAAGGAGAGCGCCAGTCTCGGTGGGCTTTTCTGGGACGATGACCTGGCCAGCTGAGCGGGGGGGAACCAAAAAAGAAAAAAATTCCAGCAGCTACAAAGCCAACTTGCTCGCTCCCTCCGAAAGGGTCCAGCTGGCTCAGGCCCGGAAGGAGCAACGTGGCCCAGTGGAAAGAGCACGGGCCTGAGAGTCTGGAGGACCTGAGTTCTAATCCCCGCTCTGCCACTTGTCTGCTGTGGGACCTTGGACAAGTCACTTAACTTCTCTGGGCCTCAGTTACCTCATCGGTACAATGGGGATGAAGACTGGGAGCCCTATGTAGGACAGGGACAGGGTCTGACCTGATTATCTTGCATTTACCCCAGCACTTAGTGTGATGCCTGGCACGTATAAGCGCTTAAAAAAGATTATTATTACAACTACTATGGAAATGCTTGTGTCCTTGTCCTGCATGCTGCAGGCTACCGGGTGGGCATCGGCTAATCGATGCCACCAGTTGTCCTGAGCGGTTGGGCACTCTCAGATCCAGAAGGGGGGCCAAGCTTGGGCTCCAGGACTCCATGCCTAGATGGTTCTCACTCACAGAGACACGTAGCAGACAAATCTCCCCACTCCCAGGCCAACCTGGGAAAAACCAATCGGCTCTTCCCTTGCCTCAATCAGCGGGCTTGTGAGCCCGATTATGTAAGCGTAAAAGCCCTGCTCTCAGATCACGGCCCACCCGGGCTCCCCGCCCACCACGGCGGAGGCTCCGGCCACTGGAGCTCGCCCACGCTGGCCGGCGGAGTGACCCCTCAGAGACCGCCCGGTCCCTTCCCCTTCCGGCCTCCCCGAGCCTCATTCTGTTTACAGAGTTTCGGGGTTCGAGGGGAGAACTGCCATTCACTCCAACAGATGCTGACAGAAAGCCAGTCCGAAGCAGCCCCGAGAGGGCTAGGGGATTTAGGCAGAAAGACTTAGGCCAGGGCCCGGTGACCATGAAGGAGGGAGGGAATCGCGGAGAAGTTCTCTCCCAGAAAGGCAGCATAGGGCTGGCCGACGTCCACCCTGTCCCGTCCCTGGGGATGCTCAAGTCGGGTAGGAGGGCTGGGGAGAGACTCAGCCCTTGGGGGTGGCGACACAATGGGGGATACCTCAGGTGCCCCCCTGGTTCTCCCTCAAGCCCAACCCATCCCAGACCAAGCCCTCCGGCTGGGAGTGGCTAAGCACAGGATCATTCCGACGCCCTTCTCGGCTACCCGGTGTGCCGAGTCTCGAGTGCGGGATTCCCCAGTGTCTTCATTTTCCCTCTGAACCAGACCGAGATAATTTACCGGGGGATAAGGATTACTCAGCCCATCCTAAAAAGTCCTATCTTGAGCTCAAGTGGGAGGACAAAAAGAAACGCAAAAAACGGCCAGCCGAGAGCCCCGACAGATATTTTCGGTCCCCAACGCTCCCTTGGTCCTCGGAGACAGAAATGAGCGGGCTTAAGTTTTCTCTGGTTCGAGAGGTGAAGGAAGAAAAATATGGCCAACTTCACCCAGGAAAATTTGAGGTTTTCTCAGGTGCTTTTGAAAAGGAAGAATTGGTAAGGAAGAGTGTTCCAACCATGCGTAAAGAGTGCATTTAGATGAAGCTATTAATGATGAAAATCCAAATTCAAACCAAAAGTCATGCCAGTGCAGGGGTTCCACAAACATACGGTAGTCTGTAACAAGCTCCGTATCTGTGAGTTACAAGGAGATTTGAAGGAAAAGACATTGTGTTATTCTTTGGGGCCGAGTTTCGTCCTTCTACCTGCCACTGTTCTCCTTTGGGGGACGGGCGGGGGCCTAGGGATCTCGGGAAGAAACGGACACAGGGCAGGGGAGCTAAAGCCATCCCTGCCCCCCTCCGGAGAAGGGCTACAGATGGCCGGCAGTCCGGGGAACCCCCACCCTCATTTCCAGGGCCATCTTTTGGAATGAGGCGACATCCCTGGGAAGGCCAGAATGAGAGGCATTTGGGAAGAGTACGATGAGAGGCTAGGGGTCAAGACAGAGACCCTTGTGGTCTTTGTTCACATCTCTTGGAAAGCCCACAGGATGCGGTGGGTTTTCAGGGGAGAAAGAAACCAGAAGGAGCAGATGGAGACGCTCGGACACACATGGCCTCTCAGCTCCTACATTCCGGCCCTCCCCTGGCTGCTTACTACAGGCCTGAAATCCAAACCTGTTCCACATCCAAGCTCCAAAAATCCCGGCCTGCCCTAACGGTTGGGACCCGGGACCGCGCCTTGGACTTACGTATTTTTGGCTTGTCCGTTCTGGAAACACATCTGTCCGACTAGAGCTGCCGACTGGTCCCCCAGACACTGAAAGCACAAGAGATTTCATTCATTCATTCAATCGTATTTATTGAGTGCTTACTAGGTGCAGAGCGCTGTACTAAGCGCTTGGGAAGTACAAGTTGGCAACACATAGAGACGGTCCCTACCCAACAGCGGGCTCACAGTCTAGAAGGGGGAGACAGAGAACAAAACAAAACATATTAACAACATAAAATAAATAGAATAAATATGCACAAATAAAATAGAGTAATAAATTCATACAAACATATCCCACTCAGTTCTGGCTACAGAAAAATCAACACAGCATGGTATTACACTGGACACGATATAAGCTCCTTCGGCAGCACCGTGTTATATAAGGCAAAACCTTGGAATTTGCAGACATAGTCCAGCAGGGCTGGAGGATAAATAAAATTGACCTTTTATTGATATTAATTGGCTAAAGAGATGTGAGAGCCCGGTATCGTGTTGGGTCAGAGGTGGAGCCCGGGGGCTGGAACCCATCTATGACCGCCCCCCACCCGGCCGCTTTAACGCATAGAGAAGCAGAGTGGCTCAGTGGAAAGAGCCCGGGCTTGGGAGTCAGAGGTCATGGGTTCAAATCCCCGCTCTGCTGCTTGTCAGCTGTGTGACTTTGGGCAAGTCACTTAACTTCTCTGGGCCTCAGTTGCCTCATCTGTAAAATGGGGATTAAGACCGTGAGCCCCACGTGGGACAACTTGATCACCTTGTATCATCCCTTGCGCTTAGAACAGTGCAAAGCAGCGTGGCTCAGTGGAAAGAGCACGGGCTTTGGAGCCAGAGGTCATGGGTTCAAATCCCGGCTCCGACAACTCTCAGCTGTGTGACTTTGGGCAAGTCACCTAACTTCGCTGTGCCTCAGGTACCTCATCTGTAAAATGGGGATGAAAACTGTGAGCCCCCCGTGGGACAACCTGATCACCTTGTAACCTCCCCAGCGCTTAGAACAGTGCTTTGCACATAGTAAGCGCTTAACAAATACCATCATTATTATTATTTGCACACAGTAAGTATTTAAAAAATGCCATTATCATTTATTTATTCGCCTCCCTGAGACCATAACCTTGTGGGAAGGGAATGTCTCTATCAGCTCTGTTGAGGTGGACTCCGCCAAGGGCTTAGGACAGTGCTCTCCATCCAATAAGCACTCGATAAATACAAATGATTGACCGATTAATTGATTGTGATGGGAGGTCCCAGGCTGGCGGGGGGCGGGCAGGGCAGAAGGGGGTGGTGCCAGGGAGAGACTGGGGTTCTGAGGCAGAAGAGGAAAGGATGTCCATGTCCTCTTTGCCCGGCAAGCAGACAAGTGGGTCTCCAGCCAGGACAACTCTTTGAGAACACGGACACCAGGGAGCATGTGGCCCCCTCCTCCCTTGGGCTGGTCTGGGGCGGATGGTCAGACAGAAGTGCCGACCTTTGAAGAAAGCCCACCCGATAAACGCCATCTGTCTTCCCGCGGAAGTTCTGATGAATGGGCAGCTTTTTGGAAGGTACGACTAGGTTCCGATGAGGGCTTTTAAACCACAAGAGCAGCAGCCTCGCGTTATTCAGAAAGGAAATGACGAGGCTTTTTAGTCCCTTTCCCTTTAATCAGCCATATTTCTTGAGCACTTACTGCGTGCAGAGTCCTGTAACTAAAGCGCTTGGGAAAGGGCAATAAAGCAGAGTGGGCTGCCCACAACGAGCTAACAGTCTAGAGGGTCTCTCGGAGGGCTTCCTGACTCAGTGGTTTGGGGCAACAGAGGGGCCCTGACACGTCCCCCGTGGTTCCCCCTACAGGGAGACCCTACTGAGAGCTCACCTCCTCCAGGAGGCCTTCCCAGACTGAGCCCCTACCTTCCTCTCCCCCTCGTCCCCCTCTCCATCCCCCCCATCTTACCTCCTTCCCTTCCCCACAGCACCTGTATATATGTATATATGTTTGTACATATTTATTACTCTATTTATTTATTTATTTATTTATTTTACTTGTACATATCTATTCTATTTATTTTATTTTGTTAGTATGTTTGGTTTTGTCTCCCCCTTGTAGACTGTGAGCCCACTGTTGGGTAGGGACTGTCTCTATATGTTGCCAATTTGTACTTCCCAAGTGCTTAGTACAGTGCTCTGCACACAGTAAGCGCTCAATAAATATGATTGATGATGATGATGATGATGAGACCCCACCGGAGTGCTCACTCCAAAGCCCCTCTGGCTTGGGAAAAGCTACAGCGGACCCCCTCCGCCCCTCCTTCAAAGCCCTACTGAAAGCTCACCTCCTCCAGGAGACCTTCCCACACTGAACCCCCTTTTCCCCTGCTCCCCCTCCCCATCACCCCACTCCCTCCCTCTGCTCTACCCTCCTCCCCGTCCCCCAGCGTTTGTGTATAACTGCACATAGTCATTATTCTGTTTTATTAATGATGTGTATATATCTATAATTTTACTTATTTATTTTGATGCTGCTGATGCCTGTCTACTTGTTTTGCTAGCTGTCTCCCCCCTCCTAGACGGTGAGCCCATTGTTGGGTAGGGACTGTCTCTATCTGTGGCTGAATTGTACTTTCATTCAATTGCATTTATCGAGCGCTTACTGTGTGCAGAGCACTGTACTAAGCGCTTGGGAAGTAGAAGTTGGCAACATATAGAGACGGTCCCTACCCAACAATGGGCTCACTTTCCAAGCGCTTAGTAAAGTGCTTGGCATACGGAAGCACTCAATAAATACGATTGAAAGAACGGATGAATGAACGGAAGAGACTCACCCCAGAGATCGGCACTCCATCCAAGGCTCCGGCTTTCTGAACGGAACAGACACAGAGAGAGACAGAACAGGGGGTCACCAGCTGACTATGCACTAAGCGGACTCGGCGCCGAACGGCGGAACATGGGGAGGGGGCACAGAGGTGTGTGGGGGGGTCACATGCTCCGAGGCACAGACAGACGACACACAGAGCGGTTTTCCGGCTACACGAGGCACGGCCTCCTGACCGACAGCCCCGAGAACGGCACTGCCGATTGGGAGACGCTGCATCTAAAGGGGCGTCCACACTCTCCATCTGTCCACCAGAAAAAGGCCCAGGTCCTGAGGCGGGCCACTGTTCGGTCAGGGGCCACCGGCCAAAGCTCTCAGCCTTGAGGCCCGCCGGCTCCCAAACCGCTGCTACTTCTCCACCGATCCTGCGACCCCGAGACGACGGGGCAAACAGGGTTTTCCCTGGGGGAAGGTTCGGATATTATTAAAGAGTGAGGTGTTTGCAACCCCACCTGGGGCTTTTATCCTCACTAGATAGGCTCGAAAATCCAACACTGAGGAGGAGCAAGATTTCCCACGGCGGGGTTGGTGAGCCAACTCAAAATGAACCGCCATCATTTCGATAAACTTCCCTCCGAATACCGCCCCTCAAGGAGGCGATACGACTTATTCCGTGGAGAGGATAGGTTCCCTAGCTGGAGCCCCCGTTTCCTCAGCGCCTGCTGAAAAAAGCACATTTATCTTCTCAGGGAGAGACGGGTAGAGGGAAGGGACGGGGGAGTAAGGGAAGGGAGAGAACAACTGCTTGTTAGGCGAGTTGGCCGGAAGTCTCCAATGGCTTCCCGACACACCCCGGGATCGTAGCTCCAGGAGCAGACGACCTGCTAACTCATCCGTTCGCCCCATCGGGCGCCTGACACGACTGATAGCTGCCTTGTTGGACAAAACACAGCTTTGCTCCCGGGTACCAAGGAGGCTCGCTGAGGGTCCTGGGGTGGGGGGTGGGGGTCCCGCTGAGGCGAAGCCATGCAGACACGGTAACAGTGCATTTCCAACCAGGAAGTCTGGTATGCCAGATGGGGGATGGGGCGGGGAAGACTACCGACAACCGTCACTGCAGGGAAGTCTGGGATGTTGAGCGTATTAAATAGCCATGCCGGGCGAGGCAGGGCACGGCTCGGTTAAAGTCTTCATTCTGTTCTGAAGACGCAAGAGTGTTCGGCCACTGTGTTCTCTCAAATATGGTACAGGATCACACCCTCAGCTCGCAGAGAGACACTGGTGCTGGCGTCGTGGAAATACCACTCTCCAGCCCCCAAATCTGGGACAATCAAGGTGCCCACTCGACGGCGGGACCTGGCCGAGGGCGTGGGGCCAGCCTGCGTTTTTCAAGACACTCTGGATCCTACTTTCACAAGAGTGTCTCGGGGAGGGGAGTCTCAAGCAAGTGGAAATGCACCGTATCTTCACACGCGAAGGGACACGCATTCGGCAGACAGCTTACTCACCAGGCTACCAGAGATTTTCTAGAATCGGCAAGGAGGGGAGAAAGGGGACAGACAGAAAACAGTTCAAATTCCAAAGGAAAAAGAAATCGACCCTTCGGCTCTCACGTCACACAAGGGAGTTTGAGAAGCGCCCCTGCTTAAGTCTAGCTCAGAGTACTTGACCCGAGTTGGCCAAACCTAAGAAGTTTCTGAGATATTTAACTGTCTGGACCTGAAGAGACTCATTGTGAAAACGTAAAAGCCTCAATCCATAGAAAATAGTGACGGAGCCCCTCATGTGTGTAAAGGATTAGCAGTGGACTGCATTAATGACAATGGTATTTGTTGAATGCTTACTATGTGCCAAGCCCTGTACTAAACCCCTGACCCACGTGGGGCTCACAGACTGAGGGAGAGGGAGAACGGGTATTTCACACTCATTTTCATCCTCACAGAGAAGTGCCTTGAGAAGCAGTGTGGCCCAGTAGAAAGAGCATAGGCCTGGGGAATCAGGGGGCTGGGTTCCAATCCCCACTCTGCCGCATGCCTGCTAGGTGACAATGGGAAAGTCACCTAAACATCTGTGCCTCAGTTTACTCAATGATAAAACGGGGATTCAATACCTGCTCTTCATCCTTCAGATGGTAAGCCCCTTGTAGGATAGTTTCTGACCTGATTATCTTGTATCCACCCCAGCGCTTAAAAACCGGGCTTGGCACCTAATAAACATCTAACAAATATCACAATTACTATTAATACTTGCCCAAGATTACCCAGCAGGGAAGGGATGGAGTCGGGATTTCAGTAGAACAGAACCTCTTAATGTTTAGGAACTAGGTGCCAAAGAATAACTCAGTTGATTGTATGCTTTTCTGAATAAGCCTTAAAGCCACCCAACGCTGTAGATATTCTGTTTGTTTCAATACGGAAACAAAGCAGTTCTACTCTCCAGAACTGGGGAGCTTGGTAAGCCTCTCTAAGCCTCATTTTATTCTACCAATTACTCAAGAGCTGGTGCCCGAGTCCTTGAAAATACAAAAAGTTGAGAAGTAAATTTTTCTTTTCTATTTCTTTTTTTTTTTTTTTTTACCATCAAGCCGTAGATCTCTGAGGAACTCCTGACGCTCGGAAGTATTTCCATCGGGATTTCGAAAAACCTAGAGACAATAAGACATCGTTGGCCACATCAACGGTGAAAACGTTCTGACATTAATCTAAGACAGGGGAATTTAAGCCGTGGTGCGGGTGAAATGAGTAGACGGCGCGGCTGCTCGGAGGACACGTCTGCTCGTCAGGTCGGCTACGGACCTCCCCCGGAGTTTCCTCTGGCTTCACTGTTGGGTAGGGACTGTCTCTATATGTTGCCAACTTGTACTTCCCAAGCGCTTAGTACAGTGCTCTGCACACAGTAAGCGCTCAATAAATACGATTGATTGATTGATTCACCTTGCCAAGACACAGCTGACCATCTTTCGGGTCCGAGCACATCCTGTACAAACACAGACTGGAAACCCAGTACTGAATCCTCTACATTGTACGCTCATGTGGACAAGGAATGGGTCTTCCAACCCTTTTGACCTCTCCCAAGCACTTAGTACAGTGCTCTGCACCTAGTAAGTGCTCAATAAATACCACTGATGGACTGATTCAATCCGTCAGCCCAACATGCTCATGTGGTTGGATATCTAATAATAATAATAATAATAATGGCATTTATTAAGTGCTTACTATGTGCAAAGCACTTTCTAAGCGCTGGGGAGGTTACAAGGTGATCAGGTTGTCCCATGGGGGGCTCACAGTCTTAATCCCCATTTTACAGATGAGGTAACTGAGGCACAGCGAAGTTAAGTGACTTGCCCAAAGTCACACAGCTGACAATTGGCGGAGCCGGGGTTTGAACCCATGACCTCTGACTCCAAAGCCCGGGCTCTTTTCCACTGAGCCACGCTGCTACCCAACAGTTTGATCATGGAAGTAATAATGGTAACAATTACTATTATAAATAATAATAGAAACAATGAGTGACATTTGTTAAATATTTGTCAGGTGCCAAGCACTGATATAAAATCATTGGGTTGGACACAGTCCCTTATATATTAATGGCATTTATTAAGCGCTTACTAAGTGCAAAGCACTGTTCTAAGCGCTGGGAAGGTTACAAGGTGACCACGTGGGGCTCACAGTCTTAATCCCCATTTTACAGATGAAGTAACTGAGGCACAGCAAAGTTAAGTGACTTGCCCAAAGTCACGCAGCTAAGTGGCAGAGCCAGGATTTGAACCCATGACCTCTGACTCCAAAGCCCGTGCTCTTTCCACTGAGCCACACTGCTTCTCTATCCAACTTGGGGCTCTAAGCCTGTGGGAGAACAAGTACTGAATCCCACTCTACAGATGAGGACTCAATAAATACGATTGAATGAATGACAGCCTGTGTCCAACCTGATTTGCTTGTATCCACCGTAGTGCTTGGCTCATAGTAAGCTCTTAATATTTATTACTCTATTTATTTATTTTATTTGTACATATTTATTCTATTTATTTTATTTTGTTAATATGTTTTGTTTTGTTCTCTGTCTCCCCCTTCTAGATTGTGAGCCCACTGTTGGGTAGGGACCGTCTCTGTTGCCAACTTGTACTTCCCAAGCGCTTAGTACAGTGCTCTGCACACAGTAAGCGCTCAATAAATAGGATTGGATGAATGAGGAAAATGAAGCACGGAGGTCGCACAGCAGGCTAGTGGCAGAGCCGGGATTAGAAACCTGGTCTCCAACCTCCAGGCCCGTGGTCTTTCCAAGAGGCCATGCTGCTTCTCAGTCCAACAAACAGAAATGCTGATCACACACACATATCCCTCCTGCAGCAGGAGCTGAGCCTAAGGGAATTCATTCCCACCGGAAGGTGTGAAGGGGAAATGTGGGACAGGGACCATGTCCCACCGGATTAGCTTGTATCTACCCCAAGCGCTTAGCACACAGCAAGCGCTTAAACAACACCGTAACCCTTTTAAGAAATCCCAACGTAAACAGGAACTGGGAGGACTTGGGTGCTTTGTGGGGAGAAGGGGCAGTATGCTGAGTTGAAATGGGCAAGGAGGAGGGTGGCAAAGAGGAGGACGTACTGGCAGAGCTCGGGATCCCATTCCAGGGTGTGGATATTGAACAGCATGGTCCGGCTGGCGTTGGTCACATCTGTGCAGTGGACGCCTCCGTTCTTCCCGCCGGTCATACTCTGCCAACCCAAAGAGAGACAACCATTGTTCTTGGTTTGCGCCGGGAGGAACGGGTGCCATTTTTGCACGGGGACAGACAGGATTCGTATTCCCTCAGTTCCGCCTGACTGCCCGCTTTTGCTCCGTGCTTCGGCTTGGACAGTCCATCTCCTTGCCCTCTCCTAATGCCCGTGCCCCCTCCTACCTCACCTCACTGCTCTCCTACTACAACCCAGCCCACAGACTTCGCTCCTCTGATGCCAACCTACTCACTGTACCTCCATCTCATCTATCTGGCTGCCGACCTCTCACCCACATCCTGCCACTGGCTTGGAACGCCCTCCCTCTTCCTATCCGACAGATAATACTCTACCCCCTCTTCACTTACTGAAAGCCCGTCTCCTCCAAGAGGCCTTCCCTGACTATGCCCCCATTTCCTTTTCTCCCACTCCCTTCAGCAACAACCTCATTTTCTCCCTTGATTCAGATCCCACACCTCAACTCAGCACCAAAGCACTTATGCACGTAGCTGTACTTTATATCAGCATCTGTCTCCCCCTCTAGACAGTAAGCTCACTGTGGCAGGGGAATATGTCTGTTATATTGTACTCTCGCAAGAGCTTAATACAGTGCTGTGCATACGCAGAAAGCGCTCAATAAACAGGACTGATTTATTGATTGACTGACACCACGGGGGGATCTCTGAACATTTGCCGGTCAACATTCATCTTACTGGACCAGGACCATCGTCGAAAGACAAGGGGGCAGGGGGAGGAGAGACACATGGAATGTTTTTCTTCGAGAAACTACCAGGTTTATGTTCAAAGAAATGCCCCCACATCAAAAATATATTCATTGAGAGTAACTGAAAGCTTCCATTTTGACCTGTAGAAAATTAAAAAACCACTTTGACACTTGAGGGAAGCATTTCATATTCTTCTGTAACATTAATATTAATGTCTGTTTCCCCCGTAGCACTGTAAGCTCACTGTAGGCAGGGAATGAATCCGTTATATTGTTATACTGTACTCTCCCAAAAACTTAGTACAAGGCTCTGCACAGAGTAAGCGCTCAATAAATTAGACTGTGAGCCCACTGTTGGGTAGGGACTGTCTCTATATGTTGCCAACTTGTACTTCCCAAGCGCTTAGTACAGTGCTCTGCACACAGTAAGCGCTCAATAAATACGGTTGATGGATTGATTGATTAAATACGAGTGACTGACTGACATGAGAAAAAAGCCCAGTTTTACAAAGAGGTAGCTATAACTGATTTGGGCAGGTAACAAAAATTTGCCCGGTCTGAAATTCGACTGGATCTCAACCGTGGCCGAACTAGGATCAATTAGAAAGGCTCTTCTCCTCCACACTCCACAGCTAGAATGGCGGGACTGATTTCCCCCGCCCTCGCCATTCTCTTGTGAAACTCACTTTACCTGTGTGACCGTTAAGTGCTCGGACGCCAAGTGCTCATTTGAGTCTTGCCCGGCCCTGGATGGTTAGAGGTTACTCATCGGAAAGACTGAGCAATTCCTTCCTTTTCCAGACTTCCTCTGTGGCGACCAGGAGAGGGTAATCCCGGCACTCTCAGAAGGGTTAGGTGGCTACTTTCTGGACGGAGGGGCTAGAGGTGAAGCCGAGTGAACCCGCCCCCAAGGGAAGGACAGGGCAATATTGACCGTTTCCAACTGGGAGCGCCTCCGACTTGAACTCTCCTAGGATGGGAGGTGGGAAGTAGAACAGTGCTTTGCACATAGTAAGCGCTTAATAAATGCCATTATTATTATTATTATTATTATTATAAGTAAAGGTACTGATTAATGAGAAGGTGTTTTTCCGCTGCAACTTGGTTTCGGCAACTGATACAGATCCCCTCAGTCATCATCATCAATCGTATTTATTGAGCGCTTACTATGTGCAGAGCACTGTACTAAGCGCTTGGGAAGTACAAATTGGCAACATATAGAGACAGTCCCTACCCAACAGTGGGCTCGCAGTCTAAAAGTCCCACCGTACCTGTAACATTTCTTTATATTAAGCTCTGACTCCCGCTCTAGACTGGAAGCTCGCTATGGGCAGGAAACATGTTTCCCGACTCTGTCGTACTGCGCTCTCCCGAGCGCTTCTACAGTGCTTAGCACACACTAAGTGCTCAGTAAATATCACTGACTCAACGAATGATGTGTGCGACGTTTTCAACCAACGGAAATCAACAAAAGGGCAAATAGATATACCCAAATGAGCCACGAGTCGATGGTACCAAACATAGCTCGATCATCTTCGACGGCTTTTCTGACTTCTTCCACGTTGTCAAGGAGCCAGCGTAGTTTCACGGCGCTGAAGTAAGTGCTGATGGGGAGACCCGTCTTAGACTGGCAAGAGAGAGAGGGTCCATCAGGGGGTTACATCGACAATTTAAGGATCGATTCGGCACACTACCAGTAACACCCTGGGGCAGAACAAAGCGAGTCCACTGTAGATGTCAAAAAACACACACACAAAAAACCCCATACCTCTGCCGATCGTAACATAAGCACGATTCTTTCCTACTCTGCACAGAGGTTAAGCATGCGCTTGCGCAAAAGCTACGATGTGCTTGCAGTTCAAAGATCACCCACAGAGCGAGATAAAATGAAAAATAAAGCGACATCAGCCTTAAATAATCTGGACAGGAAACGGTCACAGGGTGGCTTTTCTAAAGAATAAATGGCAAACCAAGATTAGAGAAAACACACCCTCTATTTTACTCAGTCACGTGCTCCTTAACCCGCTTTCACTGGTGTTCCGTGAAAATGACCTTCAGGTTATATTTAACTTGTCTCATAAGTTCATCACCATGAGAGCTGTTGGCATCCTTAGGATCGGAGTCCTTAGTTCACTCTGAAGGCCACAGGGGAGGTGGGGCAGGAGGTGAGATCAGTAACCCAACCTCCCCCAGGCTACTCGAAAAACACTTGAAAAAAAGTGACCTGTTCCCCATAAACCCCTTGTTAACCCAAGACACCATGAAGAAGCCTATAAAACTCTCCTTTTATAGTAGGGAGCTAGGAGAGCGGACGTATCCAAAGAAAAGAGGAGAACCTGATGATAAAAATTATAATTGCCCCTTTCCTTCTCAAGGATGGACAATTCCTAGAAAGGGGAAATGTCGAGTTTCTTGTAGGAATGCCGTGGGTGCTTAGTCATAATAATAATAATGGTATTTGTTAAGTGCTTACTACATGCAAAGCACTGTTCTAAGCGCTGGGGAGGTCACAAGGTGATCGGGTTGTCCCATGTGGGGCTCACAGTCTTAATCCCCATTTTACAGATGAGGTCACTGAGGCCCAGAGAAGTGAAGTGACTTGCCCAAAGTCACACAACTGACAGTTGGCGGAGCCAGGATTTGAACCCATGACCTCTGACTCCCAAGCCCGGGCTCTTTCCACCGAGCCACGCTGCTTCTCCATGTTCACCCTGTCAGCGCGGTCATTGAGCCTGCATGCAAAAAGGGACCATTTCCTCGGAAAAGTTCTATTTCTAAGTTTTCTATGCACTCGTTCATCCGGCTCTCCACTTTTCCTGCTTCCTCTTGCCTATAAATGAGTTCAGTGTCCTTCTTCGCTCGGTACGGTATAAGCTCCTGGAGAGCGGGGCTGGTCCCGACCCACCTCCCCACGCCCCACCTTCCCGCTGTGGCGAGAAACGTCCGGGGCGAGGGCCGGATCCCCGGGAGCAAGGGCAGCCGGGGCCGAGGGCTGAGGATTCAGCCCACCGATTTTTATGTCATATATTTTATCTGAATTTATGAACCTAGAAAAATTCAGACTAGAATGAAGGTTAAATAGAAACACTCATTTTTGTATTTCTAGATCATGTTACAAAAAATGGAAGGAGTAATATAGTAATTCGAGAAGCAGCGTGGCTCAGTGGAAAGAGCACGGGCTTTGCAGTCAGAGGTCATGGGTTCAAATTCTGGCTCCGCCAATTGCCAGCTGTGTGACTTTGCAAGTCACTTAACTTCTCTGGGCCTCAGTGACCTCATCTGTGAAATGGGGATAAAGACTGTGAGCCCCATGTGGGACAACTTGATCACCCTGTAACCTGCCCAGCGCTTAGAACAGTGCTTTGCACATAGTAAGCGCTTAATAAATGCCATTATTATTATTATTATTATTATTATGGCCCCAGCGAGGCCCAGACGACGAGGGTGGGTGGCTGGTACAACCACTGGATTCCCAGCCGGTTCTTGGGGAGGGATCGCTTACCTTGACAAAGTTATTATTTCCTGGAATTTTCTGAGCGAAAGCTTCGACTGTGGATTGAGTTCTTAGGTCGAGCCACACTACAAACCAAAACAGAGCGGCACGGGTTTACGACACTGGCGACCATCGGGGCCTAAATGAAAATTACCAGGGTCCGACAGGGCGGCGGGGAGGGGGAGTCAATCAGCCCTCATACGGCAGCTGAAATTAAGATTCGATTTTGAAGGGTAATTACGAAAACATTTTTTGAGACAGTGAAGGGAGAGGGTACTTTTCCGAAAGGACCTTGGAGAGAACTTCGGGGTTCTTCACGTTATGACTTAACTGACGAATACAAATTGGAAATGTATACTTGGATGTGCATGTAAAACCTCGAAACTGGAAGAAACTCACCTCCAGAGCCACGGCAAGCTTAAAATCCGTTCAAAATATTGGGGGACCTAAAGGTCACAAACTCAGATCTCCAGCACCCCCAGATGAACCTACTGCGGGGGAGATGCAACGGGCCGGATTCCGCGTGAGTAAAGGGATGAGCTCCCCGTCTCTACGTGAAACACTCTAGGCCTTGAAGGACTTTGTTGATCTGCTACTTCACTTGCTAAGAGGAAATGTGGCCTTGGGGGCGAGAGTGATGATTTGGGGGTGGAGGCGGGGAGTGTAGTTCGTCAGCAATAGGCAGCAGTGGAGTGTGCCCTGCCCTGAGTCCGTGGCGATAAGAGCTCGCCTCAGCTTGCCGGGCCCCCATCGCGTCCTTCGCCTCCTTCTCCACCTTTGAGGGAACGATCCTCGTTGTCTCAGAGCCTTACAGGGGAGCATGGGGGGACTGAACCCAGGGGCCTCTCTGACCGGCCTGGCTCAGCCCGACCCATCTGTGATAGTCAGGAGCCAGAGAGGCAGTGACATTCGCTCAGGGAACAAGCAGGTTCCCAGGGCACAGCAGTGCCTCCATTAGCGGCCCGGACCAAGGGGCCGGAATCTCCCTCTCACCGAGAGGATGGCCCCAGGGAAGAGCGTGTGGAGCCCCGGCTCCTTGGCGGGGTTCGCACCTAGGAAGAGACTAGGAGGATCAGAGAAACGGAATTAAGACAATCACTGATATTCAGAACCCATAACCACAGAAGAAATGAGATTTGGCAGAATCAGGTGGGCCCAAAGAAGCACGCGGCAAGCCAGAGGAAACACCCGCGGGAGAAGAAGCCGAGGGTGGTGCCAGGCGCGGAGGCGGCTGAGACCTCCTGCCTGTGTGAGCCGTCCCTGGGATCTTCGAGCCGGAGACCCCGGAAAACCACCACCGCTCAAGCCCCAATACCTGAGGGAGAACCGGAGAGAGCACCGGCAGCTGGAACGGGAAAACCACCAGAGGCCGGAGCAGCTGGAGCATCGGGAGAAACAACGGCGGGGTCGAGACGGAGGCGGCAAGACTGAAGACTTCAGCAGGTTCCGGTAGCTTCCCCGACCCTCACCCCCAGCCCTGGTAGGGACGCCCGCGGCGGGGAAGAGCGTGTGTGGAGCGCGTGAGCCGAGGGCCTCTCCCACCCGGCTGGGAAAAGGTGAAGATGACGATCGATTGAGCCCCTCTTGGACCAGGCCTGGCACCGGGATTGGATTCTCTACGCCGACCAAGTTGGCCTCTCTCCCCGTGCCCTTCTCCCTCTCTCTCTGCCACTCTCTCTCCCTCGGCAGTTACCGTGGGGAGCCCGGGAAATGATCTTGCCCACCCAGAGGATGGGAGGAAGCTGCGGATCATGGGAGTGAGTGATCTCAGCGCCTCAGGGCAGAGCCGTCTCTGGCGGAGAGCCTGTGCGGGGAACATGTTCTAGAGACCCTTGCTGTCCTCCCATTTAGTACAGTGCCAGCGCTTAGTACAGTGCCTAGCACAAAGTAAGCACTTAACAAATACCATCATCATTATTATTCTCAGCTCCCGTTGTTCCCTCTGGTCACAGGAGCATTCATTCATTCATTCAATCATATTTACTGAGCGCTGACTGCGTGCACAGCACTGTACTAGATGCTTGGAGAAGCAGCATGGCTCAGTGGAAATCAATCAATCAATCGTATTTATTGAGCGCTTACTGTGTGCAGAGCACTGTACTAAGCGCTTGGGAAGTACAAGTTGGCAACATATAGAGACTGTCCCTACCCAACAGTGGGCTCACAGTCTAAAAGGCACAAAGTAAGCACTTAACAAATACCATCATTATTATTATTCTCAGCTCTCGTTGTCCCCTCTGGTCACAGGAGCATTCATTCATTCATTCAACCGTATTTACTGAGTGCTGACTGCGTGCACAGCACTGTACTAAATGCTTGGAGAAGCAGCGTGGCTCAGTGGAAAGAGCACAGGCTTGGGAGTCAGAGGTCATGGGTTCTAATCCCGGCTCTGCCACTTATCAGCTGTGTGACTTTGGGCAAGTCACTTAACTTCTCTGGGCCTCATCTGTAAAATGGGAATTAAAACTGTGAGTCCCACTTGGGACAACTTGATCACCCTCTATCCCCCCCGCACTTAGAACAGTGCTTGGCACATAGTAAGCACTTAACAAATACCATCATCATTATTATTATTATGCAGTGTGATTGATGGCCCACGGGCAGGCTGGAGACAAGATGGGTATCCGGAAGGAGACAGGGGCAGGGCAGTGCCCGCCACTGGGCCGGGGAAGGCACGTGCACCTGAGAGAGGCTGCAAAGCCCAAGGGGGCTAGGGGACCTCTCTCTGAGTACCTAAGGAAACAGAGCCAAGAGCAGACACGGGATAGGAAGCTAGAGAAAAAGAACTCCAGGACAGGCTAGAGGTGAAGGAACAGACTCGGATTTTTGCCTTGTAAAAATTGCAGAAGAGACACTCCCGTCATAAAGCCTGGATGGGTGGAAAGGAACGGAAGAGCGAGCCTCGTGGAACTTATTCTGACGGACCAAAGAGGACTAGACGATCCTTGGGGGCCAGAGTACTTGAAGGAGTGTTACGGGATCTCCATCTGTCTCCTCAGTCCCCGGATGAACCTGGGGAACACGGTGCTTTTTACCTGGGGTACGGCACCGAACCGTCACTCGCCGTTCCTCGCTCGGGACGGGCTACGGTCAAGGTGAAATCGAGCCATGCGTGAAAAGGGAAAAACCTGAAACGAACCTTGGTTCCTGATGGCAGCGCTACTCACCTGCTGCGTGAGAACGTGTGAGAGAGCAAGAAGAAACTAGGGTGGGAGCAGGAGCGGGGGAGAGGGGCAATCTAAATCTCCAGGGCCATGCTGGAGGACAAGACTAGGCATGCCCGGGCCACACCTCTGGTCAGTAGGGCTCGGTCCAGTGGGCATCTCTGGATTCAAGATGGGCACACATTCAGAAAGGCCAGTGGACTTGGGCAGCCACAACCCAGAAAAGGCCACCCTCCGGGAAGCTCAAGTTGGATGATGACCGACACTTATCCTGTGACTGGTCCAAACGGGGGGCTTCGGGGACCGACTGAGACTTTGCGGGACCTCTTTGCTGGGCCTGGCGCAGATGAAGATGGCAGGGGAAGTGGGAGAGGGGACTGGACCGGGCCCACGATACCAAACGCATAGCTTTCTCCAGAGCCGAACGGTGGACAAAGGGACTTGGAAAACATCAAGGAACAAAGCGAGAATTACTCAGGGCCAACTGAGCGGTAGAAGATGACTGGTTTTATCCCTTAAGGCTCAGGCCTGCAGACCGGCTTGAGGTACCTGAAGACAGTTAACTGCTGTCCCCCACTTCAAAGCCTTATTGACGGCCTATCTCCTCCAGGAAGCCTTCCCTGACTGAGCCCGCCTCTCCTCTTCTCCCACTCCCTTCTGTGCCGCTTATACTTGTTCCTTCATTCATCCTCTCTCCCCTCCCCATCGTACACATGTATATATCTGTAAAATCTGTATATATCTGTAATTTATTTACTTATTCATCTATTGATTTATATTAACACCTGCCTTCCCGTCTAGACTGTGAACTCATCGTGGGCAGGGAATGTGTTTGATGTTATATTGTACTGTTCCAAATATTTAGTACAGTGCTTTGCACCCAGTAAGCGCTCAATAAATACGATTAACAATAATAATCAATAATAAAACGGCCCCATCCGCTCCTGTGGAGCAGAGGGGTCATAAGGCCCAGGGTCGGGCAAGGAGAAGAGTTATGTTGAAGAGTTAGTTGAAGCAGCGTGGCTCAGTGAAGCAACGTGGCTCAGTGGAAAGAGCCCGGGCTTTGGAGTCAGAGGTCAGGGGTTCGAATCCCGGCTCCGCCACATGTCTGCTGTGTGACCTTGGGCAAGTCACTTCACTTCTCTGACCTTCAGTTCCCTCATCTGTAAAATGGGGATGAAGACTGTGAGCCCCACGTGGGACAACTTGATCACCTTGTATCCCCCCCAGAGCTTAGAACAGTGCTCTGCATATAGTAAGCGCTTAACAAATGCCATTATTATTATTATTATTATTATTATTATTATCATTATGTCCAGGATGGGCATCTCCCCCAGAAGGAGGCTAGCTCAGCAGGTGTCCCCACTGAGGGGAATTGGCTACAAGAGGAGGGCAAAGACCAGGCATTGCCTGTTTCTGCTTCAAGTGAAGGTCTTCCTCTAAAGACAAGCAAAAGTCAAAGGTATGGACCTAACGGACCCGTCACCGCTTACTTAAGCATTCACTGCCAAAGAGCCAGATTTAGATTTCTCCTCACGAAAGGCAGAGCTAAGGTTCCGGAGCACATTCAATAGCCCGAACCTCCGAGGTGAAAGACGAGTAAATCTGCACGGGGGATGTGCTTGACGCAATATCTGGTTACAACCAGGGCCAGGCGGGACAACCGACTGACATGAGGAGAGGTGCCAGATTTGACCTTAACTGACCTTGGAGTAGAGTTCAAATGATGCTCATTTACAGGACCTCCCTAGAATACAGTTATCAAACCAGCTCACAGACGACAGGAAGCTACGACTAAGTCAACTGGCAGTCACGGGGATGGTCTTGTGACCACGTTGGTTTGCGGATATGGCAAGGTCTGCAGTCGCTCAAATACAGAGGATCACGGGGCACATACGTAGTACCGGTGAACTGAGTAGCGCTGGAATGTACATATGTACATCTATATGATCTCAGAGGTATGGTAATAAGCGCTCGACAAGTCCACCAAAAACGCCCAAACCGATACCCGTCGGACGAACGGCCGCTTACCGACAGCATTGTAGAGAGGCTCTCCGGTGAACTTGTCCCAGACCACGGTGGTTTCTCGCTGATTGCTGACACCGATGGCTTTAAAACAGAGTGGAAAAAGGGAAGAGATTGTTGAGAGATCCATAAAGCAACTGGGACACGTTGCGGTTCTTGGCCATTTTCCACTCGATGGCTTTTACTTACTGAGTACAGCTTGTGTACTCAGGCTTGGGAGGACACGACCGAGTTGACAGCCAGAATTCCTGCCCTCAAGGAGCTTATAATCTAGCCAAGGAGACGGACGTGAAAGTGATTTGCAGGCAGGAGGAAGAAGGAAATGGGGATAAGCATGTGAGCTAGGGCGGAAGTAATAGGGGTATCTAAATTAACTGTCTGAATGTGATCCAGAAAGTTGGGATACCGGTGCTTAGCGAGAACTGACGTGCTGAGATGGCAGAGAGATAAACACAAATTTCTGCAAGAAAAAATGCTTTTTAACCGCTCCAACCACTTAAACACGAACAAGCCAGAGGGATGGCAGTGTGGCCTTGTGGACAGAGCATGGGCCTGGGACTCAAACGACTTGGGTTCCAAACTTGGTTCTGCTACTTGTCTACTGTGTGATCCTGGGGAAGTCACTTTTTTTTTTAATGACATTTATTAAGCGCTTACTATGTGCAAAGCACTGTTCTAAGCGCTGGGGAGGTTACAAGGTGATCAGGTTGTCCCACAGGGGGCTCACAGTCTTAATCCCCATTTTACAGATGAGGTAACTGAGGCACAGAGAACTTAAGTGACTTGCCCAAAGTCACACAGCTGACAATTGGCGGAGCTGGGATTTGAACCCATGAACTCTGACTCCAAAGCACTTCCCTTCTCTGGGCCTCAATTACCTCGTGTGTAAGATGGAGATTACAATTTTGAGCCTTGTGTGGGACAGGGACTGTGTCCAACCTGATTAGCTTGTTCCTAGCCCAGCGCGTAGTACAGTGTCTGGCACATAGTAAGCGCTTAACAAATACCACTGGAAAAAAAAGGGATGGGACTTGAATAATAACAATAATAATAATAATTGTGGTATTTGTTACTGCTTACTGGGTGTCAAGCACCGTATTAAGCTTTAGGATAGAAACAAGATAATCAGGTTGAACACAGTCCCTGTCCCACATGAGGCTCACATACTAGGGGGGAGGGAGAATAGGTATCAAATCCCATTTTAACATGAGGAAACTGAGACCCAAAGAAGTGAAAGGACTTGCCCAGGGTCACAGAGCAGTCGAGTGGTGGAGCCGGGATGAGAACCCAAATCCTCCGACCCCTGGATCCCTGCTCTTTCCCTTAGGCCAACGCTGGTCCCAGCATCCTCGCTCCTCTGCCATGGGAAATGGCTCTTGAGCTCTCTGGGCCTCAGTTTTTCCCTCCGTAAATTGGGGGAACGATTCCAGCTGTCCCTCCCTCTTTGCCTGGGAACCCCAAATGAGACTAGGACTGCGTTCGATCCAGCCCTTAGCACGTAGTCGGTGCTCAATAAACACCAGCATGATTAATGCCCACCCACACAGTCACTCGGCAGTCCCTTTTCCGCCTCATTTCACCCATTATTCATCAACGAAAAGCCTTGGGGTGAGAGACCGAAGTTGCTTTTTAATGGAGTTACAGCATCGAGCCAAACGAATAATACGCCCCGCACACTCCGCCCGCTGCCGAAGTCAAATTCCGAGGGATTGCTGTTGACGCTACAGGCTGAACCTCGGCTGCTTTGTGCCGTGTTGGGCAGGGTCAGAAATCCTGGTGAATTCCGAGTTGGATAGCCACGGGGGTCCCCGGAGGAGAAGCTCCACGACCCCGGGGCCCCGGAGGGGGCTTCACCGTCAGCTCGCTGCGGGCAGGGAATGTGTCTACCAACTCTGTTATATTGCACTCTCCCAAGTGCTTAGTGCAGGGCTCTGCACACAGGAACTGCTCAAGAAATACCACGGATTGACCGACGGAGGGGTTTGTGCTCTGTCCGCCGATCAGAGATCACCTCCTACTGAAGCTACGTCAGAGGGAGAGTACTCACTGCAAATAACGGTGGGGGGCATTTTGGGCCAACTATGTGCCAAGCACTGGGCCAAAAGCTGGGGTACAAACAAGATAATCAGGTTGGACACAGTCCCTGCCCCACATGAGCCTCACACTCTTAAATAGGAAGGAGAACGGGTATTTAATTCCCGGTGGAACTGAAGTATGGAGAAGTTAAGTGACTTGCTCAAGGTCACAGCAGGAAAGGGGATGGAACCGGGATCAGAACCCAGATCCTCTGACGCCCAGGCTCTCGCTCTTCCCACTAGGCACCCGAAGTGCGGTGGCCCAGCAAACCCCGCCCCACTCAAGGCAGCCAGAGGTTGCCCGGCCAGAAGGGAAGGGCTTGGCAAGTACCGGTAGAGCACACCCTCAAAGATAACGCAGGTGAAAACTGAGGGCTAATCAGATGATCCTGAAATTCCAAGTAATGCCCTCAAGAAATGCTTTAACCACCTGAGGGGGATTCAAATACTACAGTTCCTGGTAATGCCCTCAAAAAATGCTTTAACCACCTGAGGGGGATTCAAATATGACAGTTCCAGGTAATGCCCTCAAGAAATGCTCAACCATCTGAGAGGGATTCAAATATTTCCACCTCCTTCAAAGAACCAAGCGAGACTCTCTGTGACCATTAAAGTCCAGTGGCATTTACTAAGGGCTCAGCCTGTACTGGGCCCGGGGGGAGATCGAGAGAAGGTTATCAGATCAGACGCAATCCCCGCTCCTCACTCTCTACCGTATCCCCTCGTTATGGGTACATTTCCTGCCTATCAACCCGGTTGGATTGTTCTTGCCCAAGTGCTTGGTAGTTTGCTCTGCGTACGGTAAGTGCTCAATCAGTTACCGCCGAAGAACCTGAGGCCCAGGGAACAATAATAATAGTAGTAATAATAATAATCGTGCTATTTGTTAAATGTTGACTATGTGCCAGGTACTGTAATAATAATAATGATGGTATTCGTTTAATGCTTAAGTATGGGCCAGGCACTATCCTTAGCGCTGGGGTGGATACAAGCAGTTCACGTTGGACACAGTCCCTGTCCCACGTGGGGCTCACGGTCTCAAGCCCCATTTTACAGATGAGGTAACTGAGGCCCACGTAAGTGACTTGCCCAAGGTCGCACAGCGTCAGGATTAGAACCCATGACCTTCTCACTCCCGGGCCCGTGCTCTATCCACTACGCCACGCTGCTTCTCTACTGTACTCTTAGTACTCTCTTAGTACAAGCACGAAGGTAGAAGCAAGCTCATCAGGTTGGACACAGTCCCTGTCCCTGCCGTCACCCTGATGTCAACTAGATGGGAATCCCGGCCCTCCCTTCCTCCCAAGAATGGGAATGAGCAATGCCTACCTTTGATGTTGGAGATGTCGATATTGAGCTGGACAAGTTTCTCACAGGTTTTCTCTATACACTCGTAGACAGACTGCAGAATCTCCTTCGGATCTTGCTCCACCCATCTTTAAACACAGCGAAACATCTCGTTAGCCACAGAGGAAACGGCAAAGGACCCGACGGGCAGCCCGAAAGGTCATCAGAGTGCGGTCATGGCAACCAAGGGGCTTTCGTGTTGGTTTCTTTCCGGGAAATAGATGTCATCATCATCATCAATCGTATTTATTGAGCGCTTATTGTGTGCAGAGCACTGTACTAAGCGCTTGGGAAGTACAAATTGGCAACATATAGAGACAGTCCCTACCCAACGGTGGGCTCACAGTCTAAAATGTCAGAGGCTCGACCTCTTCCGGGGAAAGTTCCTCAGGACTGGCCGGCAGCAGATGCTTTGGGGAGACTGGGCTGGAGGCCGATTCGCAGAGCGAGGGGGGCTACTGGCCTCTCCGGGGGGGGGCCCCAGCCTCCCTCCCCGATGGGCCACGGTCATTCCACGCCCAGATAGGCACAACGGTCCCGAGGAGCGCCTGGCCCAAAGACGTCGACTCCTGGGAACGCGGCTCCAGTCGGACTCCGCGGCACATGCGACGGGGATGAGGGGAAGGGTGTCTCGCTGTCACCAATCACCCAATGGTACCTACTGAACACTTATGGGGTCCAGAGGACTGTTCTAAGTGCTTGAGAGGGGACGGGAGCGTTCGGAGACAAGACCCTTGCCCTCCAGGAGCTCACCGCCCAGAGGCAGAGAGGGACACTCGTGGGTTGAGCCGCAGGAGGTGGTCACAGCACTGTGACACGTGCCTAAGCGCTCCGGGCTAAGGGAAGATGACCGGATTGCCCCACTCTCACCGAGCCGGGATTTCCCAGCTACTCAATGCAAGCCCTATTACGTTCCCGGCACCAACGCCTCAGGTTTTAACGCGGTCTCCCGCTGGGACCCTTCTGATCCTAGAAATGCTCCTAATAATCCTTGTGAGCACGGATCCTATCTACCAACACTACTATACCGTTCTCTGCCAAGCACACGGTAGTTAACTGATAAATACCATGGATTTCTAATTAATTAACGCACTTGGAAAGTGCTTACTAGGTGCCAAGCACCGTTCTAAACTCTGGGGTAGACACAGGTTCATCAGGTTGGATCCAGTCCCTTTCCACCTGGGGCTCACATTCTTAATCCCCATTTTCCAGATGAGGGAACTGAGGCCCAAAGGAGTGAAGTGACTTGGCCAAGGTCACATAGCAGACACGTGGCAGAGCCGGGATTAGAACCCAGGTCCTTCTCACTCCCAGGCCCAGGCTCTAATCAATCAATCAATCGTATTTATTGAGCGTGAACTGTGTGCAGAGCACTGTACTAAGTGCTTGGGAAGTACAAGTTGGCAACATCTAGAGATGGTCCCTACCCAACAGTGGGCTCACAGTCTAGAAGGGGGAGACAGAGAACAAAACAAAACATATTAACAAAATAAAATAGCTCTAGCCACTGAGCCGTGCTGCTTCTCTTCACTGGGGCTGACAGCATCATCAATCGTTTTTTTTATTTAGCGCTTACTGTGTGCAGAGCACTGTACTAAGCGCTTGGGAAGTACAAGTTGGCAACATATAGAGACAGTCCCTACCCAGCAGTGGGCTCACAGTCTAAAAGGGGGAGACAGAGAACAAAACCAAACATACTAACAAAATAAAATAAATAGAATAGATATGTAGACAGCATGATCGGCCCAGGCCAATTCTCCTGATAAAACTCTGGATAGCAAAGACTTGGGTATCTAAAATTTCACCGTCGACAACTGGTATACGGGAGACGTTTGCTTCGTGCCTCTTGAAACTTTCACTGAGAATGACATACCCTTCTTTTGGAAACTCCTGTTTTAGTTCCACTTGATGATGGCTAAGGAGTTCTGCTGTTTTTGCATTGAAAACCTGTAAAGAGAAAACACAAAAGCCAAAGGCTCAGGAACTTTATTGCTCAGAGGGCCATAACAATAATAATAAACTAAAAGTAATGACAATAATTATGGTATGGGTTAAGTGCTTAGTATGTGTCAGGCATTGTTCTAAGAACTGGGGTGGAGACAAGCAAACTGGGTTGGACACAGTCCCTGTTCCACATGGGTCTCACAGTCTCAATCCCCATTTTACAGATGAGGGAACTGAGGCACAGAGAAGTGAATTGCCCCAGGTCACACAGCAGACAAGTGGCGGGGCCGAGATGAGAACCCATGATCTTCTGACCCCCAGGCCCGGGCTCTACCCACTGTACCATAATGCCCCGCCACCCCACCATCAGACCGGACCCCTCGTGTCCGCACAACACCGGCCTTGGGACAGGTCATCCACAAGCTGGAAGCTTCTTTCACAGAAGCAGCCGGCGCTGAAATGTTGGGAATGCCAACTCGGCCACGGGAATCGCCACTGAAAATGGCAGACACCGCCCAGGATTACATGTCCGCACACGTGGGGCGTCCTGGGGAACGGCTGGCTGCACGCCAAGGGCAAGGGAGCAGAATTTTCCATCCCGTGCTTGGACAGTTCAAGTGAAACGGACCCGAGGATCGCCGCGGTGCTCCTTAAAACAAATACTTGTCTACGAAAACGATGCTACTGAACGGACTTAGAGGTTCAGGGGCGGAGAAGGACAAGGAGGAGCTCATTTAACTCTCCCCCTTAGAGCCGATAGATAATTAATTCTTCTCCGGGAACCGTCTGAAGGAGTTGAATACTTCAAGGTTTTTGTATTCCCCTAGAGACTCGGCCTTCAGCCACGTCGCTTTCCTCCGGCACTCCTCTGAAAGTCAAAGCAGGAACCTCTGGACGGTTACGAAACTAAAGCAGAGGGTGGAGCCGACCGGCTCCGAAGAGGCAGCCAAAAACCTGGCGAGGGAGACGGTGGGGGAGAGTTCGTCATCTTGCACAATGACGTCTCGGAAAGAGACGTCTTACAACATGAGGAGAAAGGCCATCGGCGGGGCCTGACGTCGCTTTGGTACAGCTATCACCCCCCCGAAGAACAGGAGCGTCTCTCTCCACCGGCATCGGGATTTTTTTTTAAAAAAATGGCATTTATTAAGCGCTTACTATGTGCAAAGCACTGTTCTAAGCGCTGGAATAATAATGATAGCATTTACTATGTGCAAAGCACTGTTCTAAGCGCTGGGGCTGTTACAAGGTGGTCAGGTTGTCCCACAAGGGGCTCCCAGTCTTCATCACCATTTTACAGAGAGGTCACTGAGGCCTAGAGAAGCTAAGTGACTTGCCCAAGGTCACACAGCAGGCACGTGGCAGAGCCGGGATTCGAACCCGAGTCTCTTGTTTGATTGCTCAGGTTGGGGGGAACCGGGCCTTGGCCTCTGTTTGAGGAGCACTGCTGAGGGCAGTTTGTTGACGGCCCCCGGTCCAAAAGGGCAAACGGGAAGTAATAAAAGAGTAAAACTGGTGGAGGGAGGAGGGCAAATTCTAAAGTTGGATACAAACAGGTGAACAGCGTGGCTCCGTAGGAAAGAGCCCGGGCTTTGGAGTCTGAGGTCACGGGTTCAAATCCCGGCTCTGCCAATTGTCAGCTGTGTGACTTTGGGCAAGTCACTTCACTTCTCTGGGCCTCGGTGACCTCATCTGTAAAATGGGGATTAAGACTGTGAGCCCCCAGTGGGACAACCTGATCAACTTGTAACCTCCCCAGCGTTTAGAACAGTGCTTTGAACATAGTAAGTGCTTAAGAAATGCCATCATTATTATTATTATTATTAACACACACAAACACACATGGACCTACTTTGGTTGCGGCAGGGACTGGGGAAGGGTCCTGGAAGCCGTGCTAACTCTGGGAAAAGGTGGATGGGGCAACCCCGGCAGGGGAAAAGATGATGGGGCTTTCAGCGCCTCAGGAGAGCCTCTGCGGGGAACATGTTCTAGAGACCCTTGCTGTACCCCCACTTAATACAGTGCCAGCGCTTACAGTACAGTGCCTGGCACAAAGTAAGCACTTAACAAATACCATCATTATTATGATTCTCAACTCCCGTTGTCCCCTCTGGCCACAGGAGCATTCATTCATTCATTCAATCGTATTTACTGAGCGCTGACTGCGTGCACAGCACTGTACTAAGCGCTTGGAGAAGCAGCGTGGCTCAGTGGAAATCAATCACTCAATCGTATTTGTTGAGCGCTTACTGCGTGCAGGGCACTGTACTAAGTGTTTGGGAAGTACAGGTTGGCAACATATAGAGACGGTCCCTACCCAACAATAGGCTCACAGTCTAGAAAGAGCCCGGGCTTTGGCGTCAGAGGTCAGGGGTTCAAATCCCGGCTCTGCCGACTGCCAGCTGTGTGACTTTGGGCAAGTCACTTCACTTCTCTGGGCCTCAGTTACCTCATCTGTAAAATGGGGATGAAGACTGTGAGCCCCCAGTGGGACCTGATCACCTTGTAACCTCCCCAGCGCTAAGAACAGTGCTTTGCACATAGTAAGCCCTTAATAAATGCCATCATTATTATTAAAAGTCGGCAACATGTAGAGACGGACCCTACCCAACAAGGGGCTCACAGTCTAGAAGGGGGAGCACGGGGAGGTCAGTCCGTCCATCACATTTATTAAGTGCTTACGCTGTGCAGAGCACTGTACTAAGTGCCTGGGAGAGGACAATATAAAAATGAGCAGAGATTCCCTGTCTACGAGAAAACAGCGGGGGAAACTGAGACTCTGTGCGGCTGGGACCTGCCCACCACCTAGGGAGCGGGCGCCCCTAAGAGACCCCAAGTGAAACTCTGCACGTGGCTCAGTGGAAAGAGCCCAGGCTTGGGAGTCAGAGGTCATGGGTTCTAATCCCGACTCCTCTATGTGTCAGCTGTGTGACTCTGGGCCAGTCACTTAACTTCTCCGTGCCTCAGTTCCCTCATCTGGAAAATGGGGATTCATTCATTTAATCATATTTATTGAGCGCTTACTGTGTGCACAGCACTGGACTAAGCGCTTGGGAAGTCCAAGTTGGCAACATATAGAGACGGTCCCTACCCAACAGTGGGCTCACAGTCTAGAAGGGGGGGACAGAGAACAAAACCAAACATACTAACAAAATAAAATGAATAGAATAAGTATGTACCAATAAAATAGAGTAATAAATGCGTACAAACATATATACATATATACAGGTGCTGTGGGGAGGGGAAGGAGGCAAGGCGGGGGGGATGGGGAGGAGGGATTAAGACTGTGAGCCCCATGTGGGACAACCTGATTACCTTGTATCCCCCCAGCGCTTAGAACAGTGCTTGGCACATAGTAAGCGCTTAACAAATGCCATTATTATTATTATTATTATGAGCAGTCCCAGCCCCAAGGGCTAGCACATCAACCCCTGCGGGCCAAGGAGGGCAGAGGCTCACCCGGGAGCCAAGGCCTCCGTTCCCCCATTTGGACTCCTACACGGAACGCCAGCATCCACAGCCCATCGGGCCACTCTGAAAATTCAAAGTAGACCGCACCGAACCCTGAATATCCCACCTTCAGTGGATTCCCGGATCCCGCAAGGGCTCCCATCCCCCTGACCCCATCCCAGAATCCCGACCCTGGCTGGTTGACCCTCTCCTCGGGTCTCGGTTCGAAGCGGGTGCCCGCCGGCTAAGCTGGGGGATGGAAGGGCCGGGGTGGATGGAAGTTTGGAGACCATCCTGGAGGCGGTTTCTGACCGTGGAGTCTCCCTAGCCTCATTCCCCAGTGGATCCCGGGGCAGATCCGAGGCTACGGGGAGTTCCCGGAGCTCACGGAGGCTCCTCAAATTCCCCTTGGGCCCGCGGCGCTCCGAAGGGCTATCCAGGGTCAAGTTCAGCAGCTGTTGTGGCAACGACCTACGTGCTGCCAGGACAGAGGCCCTGCCCGACCCCTGCTCCCGATCCGGGGCCAAGACAGGGGTGGGTGGAGGGGGAACAAATCAACCAACGACATTTATCCAGCGCTCACTATGTGGACTGTACTAGGCACTTGGGAAGAGTTCCGTATCACAGAGTTAGCAGGCAGTGACTTTGGGCAAGTCACTTAACTTCTCTGGGCCTCAGTTACCTCATCGGGAAAATGGGGATTAAGACTGGGAGCCCCCCATGGGACAGCCTGATCACTTTGTAACCTCCCCAGCGCTTTGAACAGTGCTTTGCACATAGCAAGCGCTTAATAAATGCCATCATTATTATTATTATTATATTCCCAGCCCATGGTGAGCTTACAGTCTAGAGTCAAGCTGTATGCTGATTGTGCGCCGGCAGTGTGTCTGTTTATTGTTGCATTGTACTCTCCCAAGCGCTTAGTATCCCGGCTCCGCCGATTCATTCATTCATTCAATCGTATTTGTTGGGCGCTTGCTGTGTGCAGAGCACTGTGCTGGGCGCTTGAGAAGTAGAAGTCGGCAACTTTGGGCAAATCACTTAACTTCACCGTGCCTCAGTTACCTCATCTGTAAAACGGGGATTAATCAATCAATCAATCAATCGTATTTATTGAGCGCTTACTATGTGCAGAGCACTGTACTAAGCGCTTGGGAAGTACAAATTGGCAATTTGTACACAATTTTGAGGATTGATTAAGACTGTGGGCCCCCCCGTGGGGCAACCTGATCACCTTGTTACCTCCCCAGCGCTCAGAACAGTGCTTTGCACATAGTAAGCGCTTAATAAATGCCATCATTATTATGTTATTATTATTATTATTACACCAGTGCTTAGAACGGTGCTTGGCACATAGTACCCAGTTTGGCACCTGTCTCCATGTTTTGTTTTGTTGTCCGTCTCTCCCTTCTAGACTGTAAGCCTGTTATTGGGTAGGGACCGTCTCTATAGGTTGCCGACTTCATCATCATCATCAATCGCATTTATTGAGCGCTTACTGTGTGCAGAGCACTGTACTAAGCGCTTGGGAAGTACAAGTTGGCAACATATAGAGACGGTCCCTACCCAACAGTGGGCTCACAGTCTAAAAGGGGGAGACAGAGAACAAAACCAAACATACTAACAAAATAAAATTAGTAGAATAGATATGTACAAGCAAAATAAATAAAAAGGGTAATAAATATGTACAAACATATATCCCTATATACAGGTGCTGTGGGGAAGGGAAGGAGGTAAGATGGGGGGGATGGAGAGGGGGACGAGGGGGAGAGGAAGGAAGGGGCTCAGTCTGGGAAGGCCTCCTGGAGAAGGTGAGCTCTCAGTAGGGCTGACTTGTACTTCCCAAGCGCTCAGTACAGTTCTCTGAATACGACTGACTGAATGAATGAATACAGTGCTCTGCACACAGAAAGCACTCAACAAATACAACTGAATGAATGAATGAATGAATGGGGGGGACGGACACACACACACACACACACACACACACACACACACACAGGCAAACACAAAAGGGAAGGAAGGATGAGCCCCCCACCCCCAGGGATCCTTCCAAGGGCAAGGAGACAAGATTCACAGTCCACACTGCCTTTCTCCTCCCGCGGGCGGGACAGGTTTGGATCCCAGAAGCCAGTGAATGGAATTCCTACAATTCTAAACGGCTTAAATCCAATAATAATTAGTACAACTGGGAGTTTCCAAGCTCGGCCTCTTGACGCGGGAGGTGGAGGATCGCAGGAGGCACAAGTGGTTGACATCCGGCCAGCCGGGTGAGTCAGGGCGCTCAGCGCGCACCCCAATCCGGTCCTACAGGTTTTCCGGAAAAAAGAGAGGCAGGAGGGGGTGTGGACAGCGAAGCCAGGTCGCAGGCTCCGAGGCACTGTACGGTCACCCTCCCCGTCACAACCCGGACCCCGGCGTCAACACTGCCCTGCCCGGCCGGGAATCCGTCCTTAAAACACCCACTCGCTCCTGGCAAACGATCCAACGCTCCGGACCGCTCCATCTGGAGAAGCTGTTTGAGTTTCGTCTTCTTAAGACGGCTCCTGTTAGGTGGCCTTTGTTCAATATTCTGGGTGGGGAACAGTTACGGGCTGAAGGGCCCACCTCGACGGTAATATTTGGGAAGCCAAACCAAACAACTGTATCCACATGGTGACATCAATGGTGAAACCCACGGCTTATTGGAAAACCCCTCTAGAATGGGAGTTCGCTGTGGGTGGGGAATGTATCTGTTGGTTGTTGTAGCGTACTCTCCCAAGCGCATAGCACAGGGCCTTGCACGCGGTAAGCGCTCAATAAATACGACTGAACGGTGCTCGCTTCGGCAGCACATATACTAAAAATTGGAATGATACAGAGAAGATTAGCATGGCCCCTGCGCACGGATGACACGCAAATTTGTGAAGCGCTCCATATTTTTTTCTTCTGGACTGTGAGCCCACTGTTGGGTAGGGACCGTCTCTATATGTTGCCAACTTGTACTTCCCAAGCGCTTAGTACAGTGCTCTGCACATAGTAAGTGCTCAATAAATACGATTGAATGAATGAATAATAATAATAATAATGATGATGGCATTTATTAAGGGCTATGTGCAAACAGTAAGCGCTAAATAAATACGATTGAATGAATGAATAATAATAATAATGATGGCATTTATTAAGCGCTTACTTTGTGCAAAGCACTGTTATAAGCACTGGGGAGGTTACAAGGCGATCAGGTTGTCCCACGGGGGGCTCACAGTCTTAATCTTCATGTTACAGATGAGGTCATTGAGGTACAGAGAAGTTAAGTGACTTGCCCAAAGTCACACAGCTGACAATTGGCAGAGCCGAGATTTGAACCCATGACCTTTTTGACTCCAAAGCCCGGGCTTTTTCCATTAAGCCACACTGAACGAAACCGTTTCTATAAACGTTTTTAAGTCCTCTGATCACTGCGGGTCTATCTTGGGCTCTCGCCATCCGCCATCTCGAAAACACTGAAGCTCGGGGCGATCAAGAGGCAGGGCTGGAATTTCAAATCCCAACAGTTTTCTTCAGCTGGAAGCTTAGGCCAGACTCCCTTCGGGGGGTCTTTGGAATAGTCAGTTGAAACTGGAGGGGGTGGGGGGGGGGGGGGTGATTGGAAAGAGCACCTCAACTCTCTATTTATTTTACTTGTACATATTTACTATTCTATTTATTTTGTCAATGATGTGCATCGAGCTGTACTTCTATTTATTCTGATGACTTGACACTGACCACACGTGAGTCACCTGGACGAGGAAGTGAATGTGCAGATTA
This sequence comes from Tachyglossus aculeatus, assembly GCF_015852505.1. NCBI lineage: Eukaryota > Metazoa > Chordata > Mammalia > Monotremata > Tachyglossidae > Tachyglossus > Tachyglossus aculeatus. The sequence goes on from NC_052080.1 coordinate 1,064,376, forward strand.
TTCCCCACCAGCCGAGAGAGTCACGGGACAGGAGAAGGTCGACTTTAAAGCCCGTTCCTTGGCAACCAGGAGCAGGGAAATGCTGGCCCAGTTCATTCATTCATTCATTCATTCAATAGTATTTATTGAGCTCTCACTGTGTGCAGAGCACTGTACTAAGCGCTTGGGAAGTACAAGCCGGCAACATATAGAGACGGTCCCTACCCGATGACGGGCTCACAGTCTAGAAGGGGGAGACAGACGACCCCCTTCTAGACTGTGAGCCCACTGTTGGGTAGGGACTGTCTCTATATGTTGCCAATTTGTACTTCCCAAGCGCTTAGTACAGTGCTCTGCACACAGTAAGCGCTCAATAAATACGATTGATGATGATGACAAAACAAAACTTGAGTGGACAGGTGTCAAGTCGTCAGAACAAACAGAATGAAAGCTAAATGCACATCATTAACAAAATAAATAGAATAGTAAATATGTACAGGTAAAATAGAGTAATAAATTTGTACAAACGTACCTCTTGACCGAATCGTTTGGACAGATGGTTCAAGGGGGAAGAAAACAGAGCAAAAAGCTCGACTCCCCGAAGCCCACCCTCGAGGATTCCCACCGGGGCCTGCCTTCGGGCCGTCCACTGGCTTTCGGAATAAACCTTTTCACTCGCCAGTCTCTAAGCCTCGGCGAGTCACACCCTGCACGAGACACATGTCTAACTTCCAGAAAGCAGAAGATCTGCCTGAAGGTTGATGAAAACAGAGTCACTTCCACTCGGCCAACTACGAAGGCCAGGGACAACGAAGAAGGCCCGCCCGTCCGCTCGAACAATGCAAGCACCGGGCACCTGCCTCTCGGAAGCATCCTAGGGCACTGCACGGCGCATTTGAGACTCACACGACAGCTATAAGATCACTTTAAATCACTTCACTGGGAGCAGCACAGCCTAATCAATCAATCAATCGTATTTACTGAGCGCTTACTGTGTGCAGAGCACTGTACTAAGCGCTTGGGAAGTACAAGTTGGCAACATATAGAGACAGTCCCTACCCAACCGTGGGCGCACAGTCTAAAAATGGATAGAGCCTGGGCCCGGGAGTTAGAAGGATCTGGATTTCGATCCCGGCTCCGCCACCGGTCTTCTGTGGGACCTAAGGCAAGTCACTTCACTTCTCTGTGCCTCAGTTACCTCTTCTGTAAAATGGGGACTAAGAGTGTGAGCCCTATGTGGGGCAGAGAGTGTGTCCAACCTGATTACACTGTACCTACCTATCCCAACGCTTAGAACAGTGCTTGACACATAATGAGCGTTTAACAAATGCTGTTATTATTATTATTATTATTATTATTGTTATTATTATTAAACAAGCTCTGGTGGGTTTTTAAATTTTTTTAATGGTATATGCTAAGTGGTTACTATGTGCCAGGCATTGCACGAAGTGCTGGGGTCGCGTGGCTCAGTGGAAAGAGCCCGGGCTTGGGAGTCAGAGGTCATGGGTTCTAATCCCAGCTCCACCACTTGTCAGCTGGGTGACTTTGGGCAAGTCATTTAACTTCTCTGGGCCTCAGTTCCCTCATCTGTAAAAGGGGGATTAAGACTGTGAGCTACACGTGGGACAACTGTGATTACCTTGTATCCCCCCAGTGCTTAGAACAGTGCTTGGCACATAGTAAGCGCTTAACAAATACCAACATTATTATTATTATTATTATACAAGCTAATCAGGTCGGAAACAGTCCCTGTCCCACATGGGGCTCACGGCCTGAGAAAGAGAACAGGTATTGAATCTGCAGTCGATCTGTCAGTCAATCGTATCCCCTGAGCTCTTACTGTGTGCAGAGCACTAAGTGCTTGGGATAGTACAACGCAGCAAGAAACAGACACATTCCCTGCTCATTTCCCAAGTGAGGAAACTGGGACACACAGCTGTTAAGGGAGTCGGCCAAGGTCCCGGAGCAGGTCACGAGCCTCCTCCTCTTCTGCCACCACACTGCCCCGGGGAATCACGGAGTTGACCAACACGAAGACACATTGTGTAAGTTAAGTCTCGTGGGTCCGACTTGGCCAAGGCAAGGTTTTCTGCCACGGTCGTCACGGTCTTCACCCGGGGGAACGGGGCCTTCTGTACAGAGAGCCCCGGAGGCAACCCGGGACCCAACCCGCCTCCGAGGGCTGGAGGCGAGCCCCGCGCCGGTGGCCCTCCTGTCCCTCTGCCAACCCCCTCGCCAGGCAGCCCCCCGCCGCCTTCCACCTCCCTGAATCACCCAGTCCAAGGGAGACGGGATGGGTTTCCGCCGTCGGGGAGCGAAGGAGGGTTTGGGAAGTCACCGCCTGGCTCCCCCGTGAGCCACGATACACTAGGAGGGGAGGCCGGAGAGGCCCCAGACTGACCATCTCCCCCCACCCGTTTTCAGCCCAGGAGGGAGAAAGAGAAGAAGGACGGGGGGGAAAGGGGGCTCATTCTGTCCCTTGACCCGCTCCTCGGCACCGCCCGGGGACAGGGACCTGTGTTCCTTCTCAATTCACACGGGGGGGTCCATGGTCAGGGGTCGGGGCTGGGGGCCGGACACCTGGACGTAGGCCGAGGCGTCGGCGGAGAAGCCGACCCCATCGGAGCAGGGGAAAAAAAACCCGGGCCACAGCGTTTCTCCTGAAAGCCTAGGGACGCCTCCAGCCCCGGCGAAATCGGGGAGCCAGCGTCGGAGGCCCAAGGGGGGACAGATTGGGGAGGGGGAGCCCGGAGGGTGGAAGGGGGAAGAAGGGATGCGCCATTCACCGGGTCCAGCCTGTCACATCATCATCATCATCAATCGTATTTATTGAGCGCTTACTGTGTGCAGAGCACTGTACTAAGCGCTTGGGAAGTACAAATTGGCAACATATAGAGACAGTCCCTACCCAACAGGGGGTTCACAGTCTAAAAGGGGGAGACAGAGAACAAAACCAAACATACTAACAAAATAAAATAGAATAGATATGTACAAGTAAAATTAATACATAAATAATAGAGTAATAAATATGTACAAACATATATACATATAGACAGGTGCTGTGGGGAAGGGAACGACAGCTGGACTAGAGATGGGGATGAGGGGTGGGGGGGAACAGCTCATTATGGTGGGGGATGCCACTGTTATTGCTGAATTGTACTTTCCCAAGCGCTTAGTACAGCGCCCTGCCCACGGTAACAGCTCAATAAATCCGATCGAACGAACCGGATGAATGAAAGCTCTCGGCCCGGTTCGAGCGGCCGTCCCCATACCCGGCTTTCCATTCCACGCCCGATGCGAGGTAACTTGGGCCCATCTCTGCGCCCCAGGTCCAACCCGGCAACTAAAGCGGTCCGACTGGAAAAGGAACCTTCACTTGCGCAGACGCTTGGTTTTGGGTGGAGGTTCCTCCCCAGATCCCGGGAAGGCCGGGTGAGTCTTTTCCCAGAAGCATTCTGCTTGCCGGGCAGGAGGGCAGAGCTGGCCCCCCGCGGGCTGGCCGCCCCAGAGCTTGGAGGCCCCGTGGAGGAGGAGGCCCGGGCGGTGAGGGGAGGGAGGAGGAGGCCCAGTAATGTCTGTTGACTTGTATCGATACCTATCTCCGCCCCTCTAGACTGTAAACCCGTTGTGGGCAGGGAGAAGCAGCGGGGCTCAGTGGAAAGAGCACAGGCTTTGGAGTCAGAGGTCACGGGCTCGAATCCCGGCTCTGCCACAGGTCTGCTGTGTGACCTTGGGTAAGTCACTTAATTTCTCTGAGCCTCAGTAACCTCATCTGCAAAATGGGGATGAAGACTGTGAGCCCCACGTGGAGGAACCTGATCACTCTGTACCCTCCCAGCGCTTAGAACAGTGCTTTGCACATAGTAAGCGCTTAACAAATGCCAACATTAATTAATTAATTAATCCCGGCTCCATCACATGTCAGCTAGGTGACCTTGGGCAAGTCGCTTAACTTCTCGGAGCCTCAGTTACCTCATCTGTAAGATGGGGATGAAGACTGTGAGTCCCACGTGGGACAACCTGATCAGTTGTATCCCCCCAGTGCTTAGAACAGTGCTTTGCACACAGTAAGCGCTTAACAAATGCCATTATTATTATTACTATTGTCTCTTTTTTGCTGTACCATACTTTCCAAGCTCTCAGAACAGCGCTCTGCACATAATAAATATGACTGAATGATTGGAGCACCAAGCGGGGCAGGGCGGGAGGGGGGCCGGTGAGGGAGGGGAAGGGGGAGCAGTCTGAGCCGGCAGGCCGCCGCCAATGCCAAGGCAGTTGCCTTCAGGCTGCACGGTGGCACAAGCAGAGGGAGGATGGAAGTGTCGGGAGCCGGTCCTGGCCATCCGTAATCCCGAAATCCCTCGGGCCCAGGAGCCCGCTGGCAGGCCGGGGAGGCCCCCGGGCCACCGTGAGAGCCGTGCCAACCCTAGAAAGGGGCAGGCTCGGAGGGAGGAGGATGACGAGCGCTTAGTACAGTGCTCTGCACACAGTAAGCGCTCAATAAATACGATTGATGATGACGACCCTCTCTGCCCTCTTCTGCTCCGGCCCGGAGAGCCACACACCCACTCTGATGACCTCTGGCCCTGCCTTCTCCAGAAGGCCTGCCCACGCCGCTATCTCTGCCAAACACAACCCGGGGGACCTTCAATCACTTCGCTCCTTCCCCGGAAGTCTGGCGGACAAATCGTTTGCTGATCTTTGGCCCCGGAACCAGGAGCGATCTGCAGTCTTTTGGAAGCGTGTCGGTGAACGTTTAACCCCGCGCCTGCCCGCCACCAGGCATCAAAGTCTGACCATCTTGGCCCTCTCCGGGCAGTCCTCGTTGCACTTTCTACTGGACAGTGCCGGTGCCGAGCGCCCTGGCGACCTTTCCCCGGGTGGCTTCTCTTCCCCTCCTCTGGCCAACTCACCCCACTCCCCTGAACGGGGTACGGGCCCGACCCGCTTGTGACGGGGAGGGAGGGGGAGCGATGGCCGTGCCATAATGTCGCTCCCGAAGGAGCTGACTGCAGAGATTTGAGAAGGGCCCTGAGGTCACACCTGGCCGGGAAGCGTCCGTCCTGAAGGCTCGGACTCTGCTCTCAGTCCTCCCCGGCGGGCCAGGCCCATCCCTAACCCACAGGCTCAGAGGGGGGCGGGGGCCACCTTCTGCCCCTTTAATAATAATAATAAGAATGGCATTTTGTACTATGTGCCAAGCTCTGTTCTAAGCACTGGGATAGAAACCAGGTAAACAGGTTGTCCCACGTGGGGCTCACAGTCTTAATCCCCATTTTACAGATGAGGTCACTGAGGCACGGAGCCGTGAAGTGACTCGCCCGAGGTCACCCAGCGGGCAAGTGGCGGAGCCGGGATTAGAACCCACGTCCTCTGACTCCCAAGCCCGTGCCCTTTCCGCTCTGCCACGCTGCTGCCCCCTCCGCCCACGGGGGCGGCTCGTACGGCCTGTCTCCCCGCATCCCTCGCGCCTTCGGAGGCGGGGAACTCCCGCCCACCACGTGACCCTGAGCCGGCCGAGCGCTCAGTACAGTGCTCTGCCCACATCTGGTGCTCGACAACCGCGGATGACTGACAACCAGGACACTGGGGGTGGTTAACTGTGCCCACGGAGGGCACGGGGTCGGCAAGGACCAGGAGAAGCAGCGTGGCTCGGGGGCAAGAGCCTGGGCTTTGGAGTCAGAGGTCACGGGTTCAGAGCACTGTACTAAGCGTTTGGAAAGCACAATTCGGCAACGGATAGAGACAATCCCTACCCAACAACAGTCTCACAGTCTAGAAGGGGGACACAGACAACAAAACAAGTAGACAGGCATCAACAGCATTCAAAAAAATAGCATCTTATTAGCGCACAGCCTGGGTCCGCCCACCCCTCTCTTCCTCATAAGCCGGCCGGTGACCCCGGGGACTTGGGGGACTCCCCCGGCCCAGCTCGAGTCATTAGCCACTAGCCTCTTTTCCAGAACAGAATTCCCAATGTAGAAAATCAGCTTGTCCAAAATTGCAGCGAGGCCTACAGGGAAGAACAAAGGCCCAGAGGTCGGAGAACCTCGGTTCGAATCCGAGCTCTGCCACTTTCCTGCTGTGCGATCTCGGGCAAACAATCAGTCATCAGTGGTATTTATTGAGAGCTACATGCAGAGCACTGCAATAACAGTAATAATAATGGCATTTATTAAGCGTTTACTATGTGCAAAGCACTGTTCTAAGCGGTGGGGAGGTTCATTCATTCAATCGTATTTATTGTGCTGTGTGCAGAGCACTGTAGTAAGCGCTTGGGAAGTACAAGCTGGCAACAAATAGAGACAGTCCCTACCCGACAGTGGGCTCACAGTCTAGAAGGTTACCAGCTGATCAGGTTGTCCCTCGGGGGGCTCCCAGTCTTAATCCCCGTTTCACAGATGAGGTAACTGAGGCTCAGAGAAGTGAAGTGACTTGCCCAAAGTCACACAGCTGACAACTGACGGAGCCGGGATTTGAACCCATGACCTCTGACTCCAAAGCCCGGGCTCTTTCCACTAGAGCCACGCTGCTTCTCTGCGCTTGGGAGAGCACGATGAAACAGAATAGTCTTGTTGTGGACAGGGATTGTTTGTCTTTCTTGCTGTAGCGTACTTTTCCAAGCACTTGGTACGGAGCACACAGAAAGCGCTCGAAAAACATGATTGAATGAATGAATGGTCACTTAACGATTCCGGGCCTCAGTTTCCCCATCTGTTCCCCTTCGTATTTACACTGTGAGCCCCACGAGGGACCACGGCTGTGTCCAATTTCATTCATCTCCATCCACCCCAAGGCTTAGAACAGCGCCTGGCACGTAGTAAGCACTTAAGATCGTAATAATTAGAATAATGTGGGCCTTAACTGCACTACCTGATTGAACTTGGCATGCTCAGCACAGTGCTTAGCGCATACTCTCCTGAGCGGGTAACATGCCTACCGACTCTACTGTACTGGGCCCTCCCTGGGGCTTAGTACGGTCCTCCGCACACGGTGAGCACGCAATAAGATCCATTAAGCAACGGAATTTATTGAGCACTCACTATGTGCTGAGGACTGTACTAATGCACTTTGGAGAGTACAATATAACAGAGTTGGTAAACATGTTCCCTGCCCACAATTAGGTTACAGTCTAGAGGATGGTAGTTACTATCGGTCAAGGGTATTAATCAATAAGTGGCTAATCAGAATCATTAGTAATCTGCGGTCTCTCTGAAGCGCTTTGGTGACTGTTTGTCCACGGTCAATCAATCATCCATGTCTGTCCAACTTTTCCTCCACCTAGTTGCCCATTCTCCTGCAAAATCTCAATGTCTGGTTAATTCACGACTACAGTCCTCCTCCTCAATCAATCAATCAATCGATGGTACTTATTGAGCGCTTACTGTGTGCAGAACACTGGACTAAGCGCTTGGGAAGTCCAAGTTGGCAACATCTAGAGACAGTCCCTACCCAACAGGGGGCTCACAGTCGAGAAGGGGGAGGCAGAGAACAAAACCAAACATATTAACAGAATAAAATAAATATAATAGATATGTACAAGATAAGTAAATAGAGTAATACATATGTACAAACATAATCCCTAGTTGCCCATTCTCCTGCAAAATCCCAATGTCCGGTTAATTCACGACTACAGTCCTCCTCCTCAATCAATCAATCAATCGTATTTATTGAGCGCTTACTGTGTGCAGAGCACTGGACTAAGCGCTTGGGAAGTCCAAGTTGGTGACATATGGAGACGGTCCCTACCCAACATCATCATCATCAATCGTATTTATTGAGCGCTTACTATGTGCAAAGCACTGTACTAAGCGCTTGGGAAGTGCAAATTGGCAACATAGAGAGACGGTCCCTACCCAACAGTGGGCTCACAGTCTAAAAGGGGGAGGCAGAGAACAAAACAAAACATATTAACAAAATAAAATAAATAGAATAGATATGTACAAGATAAATAAATAAATAAATAAATAGAGTAATAAATATATACAAACCATAATCCCTAGTTGCCCATTCTCCTGCAAAATCCCAATGTCCGGTTAATTCACGACTACAGTCCTCCTCCTCAATCAATCAATCAATCGTATTTATTGAGCGTTTACTGTGTGCAGAGCACTGTACTAAGCGCTTGGGAAGTCCAAGTTGGTGACATATGGAGACGGTCCCTACCCAACAGTGGGCTCACAGTCTAGAAGGGGGAGGCAGAGAACAAAACCAAACATATTAACAAAATGAAATAAATGGAATAGATACGTACAAATAAAATAGAGTAATAATAAATAAAGAGTAAATAAATGTGCCAGCCACGTTCTAAGAGTAAATAAATAAATCCTCCTCATCATCATTCTGAAGTGACCTCATAATCCCCCACCCCCCGGCCTTGAAGGATTGGGGAAAAGTGGGGGTCCGGACATGATAAGGCAGAGGGGAAAGGAGGGCGGAGAACGTGTCTGCTAATCCTGTTGTGCTCTCAAAGAGCTCAGTACAGTGCTCTGCATAAGGAAGCGCTCAATAAATACCATAGACTGAACTACAAAATGTGTGCAAATCGTGGCTGTGTGATCCCCTCCCTCTAGACTGTAAGCTCGCTGCGGGCTGGGAGTGTATCTGTTCATTGTTCCGGGACCCTCCCGGGCGCTTAGTACAGTGCTCTGCACACAGTAAGCGCTCAATAAATACGATTTAATGAATGACTAAAGCGTCAGAAGATTGGAAGCTGAAGGTCCATTTCACAGCTGGGTCCCTGAAACCCCCCACGGATGGCTGCACCATCGGCTTCAATCGGCCGGTCGTATTTATGGAGCGCTTAATGTGTGCTGAGCGCTGTACTAAGCACCAGAGAGAGTACAGTGTAACGTTAAACAGACACATCCCCGACCCACAATGAGCTTACAGTCCAGAGGGGGAAACAAACAACAATCGAAGCGGCGAAGCATAGTGGAAGGAGCAGGGGATTGGGAGTCGGAGGACATGGGTTCTAATCCCAGCTCCGCCACTTATCTGTGGCGTGACCTTGGGCTAGTCACTTAACTTCTCTGTGCCTCAGTTACCTCATCTGTAAAATGGGGAACTGAGAACGTGAGCCCCGTATGGGACTGCCTCATTGGCTTGTCTCGACCCCAGGGCTTAGAACGGTGCTCGGTAAGCGCCTAACAAATACCACCACTAATGATTATTAGAAATAAATAAACGACGGTTATGGACACAAATGCTTTGGGGTTGGACTGTCAACTCATCCCCATCCCCTCTGGGCTCTGATTATGTCAGGGGGTGGTCACTTTTGGAGTTCCTCCTTTTGCCCAACTCCAAAAAGCATTCCCACGGAAAGAGCCCAGGCTTGGGAGTCAGAGGATGTGGATTCTAATCCCGCCACCGCCGCCACTCGTCTGCTGTGTGACCTTGGGCAAGACACTTAACTTCTCTGTGCCTCAGTTCCCTCGTCTGTAAAATGGGGATTAAAAGTGTGAGCCCCACACTGGACAACAAGATGACACCATATCTCCCCTAGAGCTTAGAACAGCGCTTGGCACACAGTCAACGCTTAACAAATACCGTCATTATAAATTATGATTATTTTCCCAGGGCTAAGAACAGTACTTGGTACATTGTAAGCGCTTAACAAATACCATTAGGATAATGATGATCCCAGTGCTTAATACAGCGCTTGGCGCATTATAAGCACTTAACAAATACCATGATAATGATGATCCCAGTGCTTAAAACAGCGCTTGGTGCATTATAAGCGCTTAACAAATACCATTGTGATGATTCCAGTGCTTAGAACAGCACTTGGCGCATTATAAGCGCTTAACAAATACCATTGTGATGATCCCAGTGCTTAGAACAGCACTTGGCGCATTATAAGCGCTTAACAAATACCATTATGATGATGATGACGATGACGACTATTACCCCGGAACTTAGAACATGGCTGGCACATAGTAAGCGCTTAACAAGACAATCGTTATTGCTATTCTTATTTCCCCAGCGCGAAGAACAGTACTTGGCACATTGAACAAATACCATTATTTTTATGGTGATGATGATGATGATGATGATTAGCCCAGCGCTTGGCACATAGTCAGCGCTTACCAAGTACCCTCATTATTGCCAATTGCCAATTGTCAGCTGTGTGCCTTTGGGCAAGTCACTTAACTTCTCTGTATCTCAGTTACCTCATCTGGAAAATGAGGATTAAGATTGTGAGCTCCCCGTGGGACAATCTGATCACTTTGTAATCTCCCCAGTGCTTAGAACAGTGCTTTGCACATGGTAAGCGCTTCCTAAACGCCGTCATCATTATTATTATTACTAAGCAACTAGTCCAGAGCTGTGCACATAGTAAGCGCTTCATAAATGCCATCATTATTATTATTATTAAGCAATCAGTTCAGTGCTGTGCACATAGTAAGCGCTTCATAAATGCCATCATCATCATTATCATTATCAAGCAATCACTCCAGTGCTGTGCACACAGTAAGCGCTTCATAAGGGCCATCATCATTATTACTATTATTAGGCAATCAGTTCAGTGATGTGTACATAGTAAGCGCTTCCTAAATGCCATCAGCATCATAATTGTTACTAAGCAACCAGTCCAGTGCTGTGCACACAGTAAGCGCTTCATAAAGGCCATCTTCACTATTATTATTATTGGGCAATCAGTCCAGTGCTGTGCACACAGTAAGTGCTTCATAAAGGCCATCATCATTATTACTATCATTAGGCAATCAGTCCAGTGCTGTGCACACAGTAAGCGCTTCCTAAATGCCATTATCATTATTGTTACTAAGCAGCCAGCCCAGTGCTGTGCACACAGTAAGCGCTTCCTAAATGCCACTATCATCATTAGTAGGCAATCAGCCCAGTGCTGTGCACATAGTAGGCGCTTCCTAAATGCCCTCATCATCATTATTATCATTAGGCAATCAAGCGAGCGTCATCCCGGTGCCCCCCGTGCCATCCCCATGCCCATCCCCCGACGGCGGCTGACCAGGAATCTGGTGGAGCTGGTGCCCTGGTCCACGGCCCCGACCAGCGGGCCCAGCTGGGTCCCCTTGGCGGCGGCGACGGCGGCCATCGCGTTGCCCCGGGAGACGGAGACGACGGCGGCCGCTGGGGGGCGCTGTGCCCGCTCGCTGTGTGCGCCCGCCGCGCGCGCCGCGCCCACTGTGACCGCGCGCCCTCCCGGCCGCGCCGCTTACACTGCGGCCGCTCGGCCGCCGGGGGGCGTGCCGGGGGCGCTGCCCGCTCCACGTCCAATCGCCGCCCGAGGCGGGGCCGACGCGCAGCCAACCGGCGGCCCGCGGGGCGGGTGACGTCACAAGGGGGGGAAGGGGCGGGGGGGCCGCGCGCGCGCCTGCGCGCGCTCTCTCTCGCGCCGGGGGGCGGGGCCGCGGCGTCGTGGGGCTCGCCCCGCCCTCCGCATTCACTCATTCGTTCATTCATTCATTCGTTTATTCATTCATTCATGCGTTGATTCATTCGTTTGTTCATTCATTCATTCGTTCAGTCATTCATTCGTTCAGTCATTCATTCGTTCAGTCATTCATTCACTCGTCCATCGATTCATTCGTTGATTCATTCATTCATTCATTCGTTCGTTTGTTCATTCATTCGTTCAGTCATTCAGCCATTCAACTCATCCGTTGATTCATTCATTCGTTCAGTCATTCATTCATGCATTCGTTCAGTCATGCATTCATTCATTCACTCTCATTCATTCATTCATTCATTCTTCTAGACTGTGAGCCCACTGTTGGGTAGGGACCGTCTCAACATGTTGCCGACTTGGACTTCCCAAGCGCTTAGTACAGCGCTCTGCACACAGTAAGCGCTCAATAAATGCGATTGAATTGAATTCATTCATTCGTTCATTCATTCATTCTTTCCTCACTGTCCCTTCATGGTCGCCATGTCCTTCTCATCGTCCCCTCACAGTCACCATGTCCTCCTCCTCCTCCTCCCTTCATGGTCGCCATGTCCTCCTCCTCATCCCCTCACGGTCCCCATGTCTCCCTCGCCATCCCCTCACGGTCCCCATCACTGTCTCTTCATGGCCACCATGTCCTCCTCAATAAACAAATAAACAAACAAACAAATAAATAAATAAATAAATAAATAAATGACTAAATAAATGAAATGACAGATATGGACGTGAGTTTCTGTCAGATGTGAAGGTGGATGGCCAACCACTGGAGTTTCTTGAGGAGGGGGGAAATGATTTGGCCTGAACATTTTTGTAGAAAAATGATCCGGGTGGCAGAGAGAAGCACGGACTGGAGTGGGGAGAGACAAGAAGCTGGGAGGTCAGCAAGGAGGCTGCTATAGCCTAGAATTACATGGTAAGAGCCCGGGCTTTGGAGTCAGAGGTCATGGGTTCAAATCCCACTCTTCCAATTGTCAGCTGGGTGACTTTGAGCAAGTCACTTCACTTCTCTGTGCCTCAGTTCCCTCATCTGTAAAATGGGGATTGAGATTGTGAGCCCCACGTGGGACAGCCTGATTGCCTTGTATCCCCCCGGCGCTTAGGACAGTGCTTTGCACATAGTAAGCGCTTTACAAATACCATTATTATTATTATTGTGGTAGCAGTTTGGATGGAGAGGAAATGGCAGATTTAAGCCATGTTGTGAAGATGGGACCGACAGGATTTATGGATGGATTGAATGTGTGGGTTGAATGAGAGAGGACTCAAGGATAATGCCAAGGTCACGGGCTGGTGGGACAGGAAGGACGGTGGTGCTGTCTACAGTGATGGAACAGTCATGAGGAGGACTGGGTTTGGGTGGGCAGATCAGGACTTCAGTTTTGGACATGTTAAACTTGAGGTGGTGGGAGGACAGCCAAGTGGAGATGTCTGGAAGGCAGGAAGAAATGCAAGACTGCAGAAATGGAGAGCGATCGGGGGTGGAGGGGGAGATTTGGGTGATCTGTGTACAGGTGGTAGTCGAAGCCATAATAATAATAATAATAATAATAATGGCATTTGTTAAGCACTTAGTATGTGCAAAGCACTGTTTTAAGCGCTGGAGAGGCTACAGAGTGATCAGGTTGTCCCACGTGGGGCTCACAGTTTTAATCCTCGTTTTCCAGATGAGGGAACTGAGGCCCAGAGAAGTGAAGTGACTTGCCCAAAGTCACACAGCTCACAAGTGGCAGAGCCGGGATTTGAACCCATGACCTCTGACTCCCAAGCCCGGGCTCTTTCCCCTGAGCCCCGCTGCTTCTCTTTCATGGGAATGAATGAGTTTTCCTCAAGGTCCCGAGCTGTTCAGCGTCCCCATCTCCTCCACGACGATTCCTCAGGGTGTTGAGCTCCTGATGCCCTCCAGTTGCTCTCCTGGCCGGTGCCCACCTGCTCCACCGCAGGGCAGCGTGCCCACAGCCAAGGTCAGGGGACCCGCGGGCGACGCTTGCCCAAGGCCGGAGGAGGATGAGGAGGACGGAAAGGAGGGGGCATGGGATACCCTCTGCCCCAGGCCGGAGGAGGATGAGGAGGACGGAAAGGAGGGGGCGTGGGATACCCTCTGCCCCAGGCCAGAGGAGGAGGAGAAGAAAGCAAGGGCAGGCAGGGAATGTGTCTGCCTAGTCTGTTGTATTGTCCACTCCCAAGCCCAGAGTTTGCACATAGTGAGCGCTCAATAAATACCACCGATTGAGGGGGCGAGGGCCCTCGCCTGCCGCTGGCCGGAGGAAGAGGAGGAAGAGGCGAGGGCAACCGCTTGCCCCTGGCCAGAGGAGGGGGAGGAGGAGGAGGAAAAAGAAAGAGGAGGAGGAGGAGAAGGAAGGAAAGGAGGAGGGGGAGGAGGAGGAGGAAAAAGAGAAGGAGGACGAAGAGGAGGAGGAAAAGGAGAAGGAGGGAAAGGAGGAGGAGGAGGAGGAAGAGAAGGAGGAGGGGGAGGAAGAGAAGGAGGGGAAAGAGGAGGAGGAAGAGGAGGAAAGGAGACGGGAAGAAAAAGAGGAGGAGAAGAAGGGAAAGGAAGAGGAGGACGAAGAGGAGAAGGAAGGAAAGGGGGAGAAGGAGGAGGAAAAAGAGGAGGAGGAGAAGGAGGGAAAGGAGGAGTGGGAGGAGGAGGAGGAGGAGGAGGAAAAAGAGAAGGAGGACGAAGAGGAGGAGGAAAAGGAGAAGGAGGGAAAGGAGGAGGAGGATGAGGAGGAAGAGAAGGAGAGGAAAGAGGAGGAGGAGGAAGGGAAGGAGGAGGAGGAAGAGAAGGTGGGGAAAGAGGAGGAGGAGGAGGAAAGGAGACGGGAAGAAAAAGAGGAGGAGAAGAAGGGAAAGGAAGAGGAGGACGAAGAGGAGAAGGAAGGAAAGGAGGAGGAGGGAAAGGAGACGGGAGGAAAAAGAGGAGGAGAAGGAGGAAAAGGAGGAGGAGGAGGAGGAGAAGGAGGCGGGAGGAAAAGAGGAGGAGGAGAAGGAAGGAAAGAAGGAGGAGAAGGAAGGAAAGGAGGAGGAGGAGGGAAAGGAGACGGGAGGAAAAAGAGGAGGAGAAGGAGGAAAAGGAAGAGGAAGAGAAGGAGGGAAAGAAGGAGGAGGAGGAGGAGGAGAAGGAGGAGGAAAAGGAGACGGGAGGACAAGGAGGAGGAGGAGGAGGAGGGGAGCGAGGGCAGCCGCTTGCCGCCCGTCCGGAGGATCAGCTGAGCGGAGCGGGGGCGGGGGGGGGGGGAGAATCTGGGGGGACCCGACGGGAGGGCGAGTCTCCCTAGGCCTGTTCCCTGGGAGGCCAGCAGCAGCAGCAGCAGTCATTCCTTCATTCAATAGTATTTATTGAGCGCTTACGGTGTGCACAGCACTGGACTGAGCGCCTGGAAAGTACAGTTCGGCAACAGAGACAATCCCGACCCAACGGCAGCAGTAGCAGGCGGCGGCCAACAGGGGGCGGTGGGGGGCGCTGGGCGCGGGTCGGCCAGCAGGGGGCGGTGCGGAGCGCAGGGCGCGGGTTGGCCAGCAGGGGGCGGTGCGGAGCGCAGTTCGCGGATCGGCCAGCAGGGGGCGTTGCGGAGCGCAGGGCGCGGGGCGGCCGGCAGGGGGCGGTGCGGAGCGCAGGGCGCGGGGCGGCCGGCAGGGGGCGGTGTGGAGCGCAGGGCGCGGATCGGCCGGCAGGGGGTGGTGCGGAGCGCAGGGCGTGGATCGGCCAGCAGGGGGCGGGGCGCAGGGCGCGGATCGGCCGACAGGGGGCGGTGCGGAGCGGTGGGTGCGGATCGGCCGGCAGGGGGCGGTGCGGAGCGGTGGGGGAGGATCGGCCGGCAGGGGGCGGTGCGGAGCGCAGGGCGCGGGGCGGCCGGCAGGGGGCGGTGCGGAGCGCAGGGCGCGGGGCGGCCGGCAGGGGGCGGTGCGGAGCGCAGGGCGCGGGGCGGCCGGCAGGGGGCGGTGCGGAGCGCAGGGCGCGGGGCGGCCGGCAGGGGGCGGTGCGGAGCGGTGGGGGCGGATCGGCCGGCAGGGGGCGGTGCGGAGCGGTGGGCGCGGGTCGGCCGGCAGGGGGCGGTGCGGAGCGGTGGGCGCGGGTCGGCCGGCAGGGGGCGGTGCGGAGCGCGGGGCGCGGATCGGCCGGCAGTGGGCGGTGCGGAGCGCGGGGCGCGGATCGGCCGGCAGGGGGCGGTGCGGAGCGGCGGGCGCGGGGCGGCCGGCAGGGGGCGGGGCGGAGCGCAGGGCGCGGATCGGCCGGCAGGGGGCGGTGCGGAGCGCAGGGAGCAGATCGGCCGGCAGGGGGCGGTGCGGAGCGGTGGGCGCGGATCGGCCGGCAGGGGGCGGTGCGGAGCGCGGGGCGCGGATCGGCCGGCAGGGGGCGGTGCGGAGCGGTGGGCGCGGATCGGCCGGCAGGGGACGGTGCGGAGCGCGGGGCGCGGATCGGCCGGCAGGGGGCGGTGCGGAGCGCGGGGCGCGGATCGGCCGGCAGGGGGCGGTGCGGAGCGCGGGGCGCGGATCGGCCGGCAGGGGGCGGTGCGGAGCGGGGGGCGCGGGGCGGCCGGCAGGGGGCGGTGCGGAGCGCAGGGGTGTCTCTCCCTGCCGCTTTTCCTCCCGCCCTCCCGGACTTCCTTAGGCGCTTACTACGTGCCGGGCACTCTACTAGGCGCCGGGATGGATTCCACCTAATCAGGTTGGCCACCGTCCCTGTCCCATATGGGGCGTGCTCAGTCTTCACCCCCAATTTAATAACAATAATATCAATCAATCAATCATATTTATTGAGCACTTACTGTGTGCACAGCACTGTACTAAGCGCTTGGGAAGTACAAGTTGGCAACATATAGAGACAGTCCCTACCCAACAGTGGGCTCACAGTCTAAAAGGGATATAATAATTATAATACTAAGGGATAATAATAACAATAACAATAATGATGGTATTTGTTAAGCACTTACTATGTGCCAAGCACTGTTCTAAGCACTGGGGGGATTCAGGGTGATCCGGCTGTCCCACGTGGAGCTCACAGTCTTAATCCCCATTTTACAGATGAGGGAACTGAGACCCAAAGAAGTGAAGCGACATAATAATAATAATAATGATAATGGCATTTATTAAGCGCTTACTATGTGCAAAGCCCTGTTCTAAGCAATGGGGAGGTTACAAGGTGATCAGGTTGTTCCACGGGGGGCTCACAGTCTTCATCTCCATTTTACAGATGAGGTAACTGAGGCCCAGAGAAGTGAAGAGACTTGCCCGAGGTCACACAGTAGACAAGCGGCGGAGGCAGGATTAGAACCCAGGACCTTCGGACTCCCAAGTCGAGGCTCTTGCTGCTAGGCCAAGCTGCTTCTTGTGGATGAAGAGGAGCCCCGTGGGGAAAATGGGAAGAGCCGACGGAGGAGCAGCGCGGCTCCCCTTCTAGACCGTGAGCCCGTTGTGGGGTAATAATAATAATAATGATAATAATGGCATTTATTAAGCGCTTACTATGTGCAAAGCACTGTTCTAAGCGCTGGGGAGCTTCCAAGGTGATCAGGTTGTCCCACGGGGGGGGCTCACAGTCTTCATCCCCATTTTCCAGATGAGGTAACTGAGGCCCAGAGAAGTGAAGCGGCTTGCCCAAAGTCACACAGCTGGCAATTAATTGGTGGAGCCGGGATTTGAACCCATGACCTCGGGCTCCAGAGCCTGTGCTCTTTCCACTGAGCCACGCTGCTTCCGTCTCTATCTGTTGCAGACTTGGACTTCCCAAGGGGCTCAGTCCAGTGCTCTGCACATAGTAAGCGCTCAGTAAATACGACTGAATGAAGGAATGAATGGAAACAGCCCGGGCTTGGGAGTCAGAGGTCATGGGTTCGAGTCCCCGCTCCGCCACTCGTCAGCAGCGTGTGATAGTACGGTGCTCCGCACACACAGTGAGCGCTCAGTAAGTATGACTGGCTGATGGAGGGAGATTTCAGGAGTGGGGGAGCCGGCTGACGCGTTTTCCCGAAGACAAGAGCAGGCAGGCTTCCAGCATCCCACGAAAGGGGCACCGTCGGGGAATTCCCGTCGAAGGGGCACCGTCGGGGAATTCCCGTCGGAGGAAAAGTGAGTATCGGCTTGGCCAATTGCCCCAGGCATTCATTCATTCAATGGTATTTATTGAGCGCTTACTGTGTGCAGAGCACTGTACTAAGCACTTGGGAAGTCCAAGTTGGCAACATCTAGAGACGGTCCCTACCCAACAGCGGGCTCACAGTCTAGAAGGGGGAGACAGACGACAAAACAAAACATATTAACAAAATAAAATAAATAGAATATGTACAAGTAAAAGCAATCAATCAATCAATCGTATGTATTGAGCGCTTACTGTGTGCAGAGCACTGGCCTAAGCGCTTGGGAAGTACAAGTTGGCAACATATAGAGACGGTCCTGACCCAACGGTGGGCTCACAGTCTAGAAGGGGGAGACAGAGAACAAAACCAAATATATTAACAAAATAAAATAAATAGAATGTGTACAAGTAAAATCAATCCATCAATCAATCAATCATATTTATTGAGCACTTACTGTGTGCAGAGCACTGGACTAAGCGCTTGGGAAGTACAAGTCGGCAACATAAAGAGACGGTCCCTACCCAACGGTGGGCTCACAGTCTAGAAGGGGGAGACAGAGAACAAATTAACAAAATAAAATAAATAGAATATGTACAAGTAAAAGCAATCAATCAATCAATCACATTTATTGAGCGCTTACTGTGTGCAGAGCACTGGACTAAGCGCTTGGGAAGTCCAAGTTGGCAACATCTAGAGACAGTCCCTACCCAACAGTGGGCTCACAGTCTAAAAGCACTTTTGGGAGCACAATAGAATAGGCAGGGAAAGACTCCTGGGACACCGATGTTCTTTCATTCAATCAATCAATCGCATTTATTGAGCACTTACTGTGTGCAGAGCACTGTCCTAAGCGCTTGGGAAGTCCAAGTTGGCAACATATAGAGACGGTCCCTACCCAACAGCGGGCTCACAGTCTAAAAGATTCATTCTATTTATTTTATTTTGTTAATATGTTTGGTTTTGTCGCCTAGTCTCCCCCTTCTAGACCGTGAGCCGGCTGTTGGGTAGGGACCGTCTCTAGATGTTGCCAACTTGTGCTTCCCAAGCGCTTAGTACAGTGCTCCGCATACAGGAAGCGCTCAATAAATACGGTTGGATGAATAAGGGGGCCCGTGGGACCGAGGGCCATCTGGATGGAAGGATTTTCGTGGCGTGGGAGCCGTCTTACCTCCGGGAAAAATGGTCCCGGCAATTTTGCAATCCCGTTTTGTGCAACGCTCTCCGGCTTCAGGCCAAGCTGGGGGGGTGGGTGGTAGCGCGCCTCAGTGGAAAGAGCCCGGGCTTTGGAGTCACAGGTCAAGGGTTCGAATCCCGGCCCCGCCAACTGTCAGCTGAGTGACTTTGGGCAAGTCACTTCGCTTCTCTGGGCCTCAGTTCCCTCAACTGTCAAATGTACTTCCCAAGCGCTTAGTCCAGTGCTCTGCACACAGTAAGCGCTCAATAAATACGATTGATTGATTGATTGATTGATGGGGATGAAGACTATGAGCCCCCCGTGGGACGACAACCTGATCACTTTGTAACCTCCCCAGTGCTTAGAACAGTGCTTGGCACATAATAAGCGCTTAATAAATGCTATTATTATTATTCGGAGTCAGAGGTCATGGGTTCAAATCCTGACTCCGCCAATTGTCAGCTGACTTTGGGCAAGTCACTTCACTTCTCTATTACCTCATCCGTAACATGGGGATGAAGACTGTGAGCCCCCCGTGGGACAACCTGATCACCTTGTAACCTCCCCAGTGCTTAGGACAGTGCTTTGGACATAGTAAGCGCTTAATAAATGCTATTATTATGATTTGGAGTCAGAGGTCATGGGTTCAAATCCTGATCCGCCAATTGTCAGCTGACTTTGGGCAAGTCACTTCACTTCTCTATTACCTCATCTGTAACATGGGGATGAAGACTGTGAGCCCCCCGTGGGACAACCTGATCACCTTGTAACCTCCCCAGTGCTTAGGACAGTGCTTTGCACATAGTAAGCACTTAATAAATGCTATTATTATTATTATTGTTATCCCACAGGCCCCAACTCCTGCCTTTCCCTCTCCTCGGCCCCGGAGCAGGGCTCTGTGCCCTCTCCCCCAGACCTCAGTGTCTCTTCCTGAGTTTCTTTCCCACTGGGAAAGGCCTCCATTTCCAGTCCGGACTGGGCCCAGGTTTGGAGCTCATTTTGAGAAGCAGGGTGGCATAGGGGAAGAGCCTGGGCTTGGGAGACAGATCAATCAATCAATCAATCAATCAATCGTATTTATTGAGCGCTCACTGTGTGCAGAGCACTGTACTAAGCGCTTGGGAAGTCCAAGTTGGCAACATCTCGAGACGGTCCCTACCCGACGGCGGGCTCACGGTCTACAAAGATGACCTGACTTTTAATCCCTGCTCTGCCCCTTGCCTGCTGTGTGACCTTGAGGAAGTCACTTCACTTCTCTGAGCCTCAGTTCGCTCATCTGCAAAATGGGGATGAAGACTGTGAGCCCCACATGGGACAACTTGATTACCTTGTATCTACCCCGGTGCTTAAAACAGTGCTTGGCACATAGTAAGCGCTTAACAAATACCATTATTGTAATTATTATTACTATTGTTATTGTTAAATAATAATAGCATTATTACTTAACAATACTAGTATTATTATAGTAGTATTATTATAATAATTAATAATAATAGCATTATTATTTAACAATAGTAGTAGTATTGTAATTGTACTTAAATTGTTAATTAATTGTAATTAACAAATAATAGTAATTGTATTGTTATCATTTAATAATAACAATAATAGTATTATTGTTATTATTAAATAATAATAACAACGGAGAATAATTGTGGTGCTTTTTTTTTGATAGCATTTATTAAGCGTGAGCACTGTTCTAAGCGCTGGGGATGTTACAAGGGGATCAGGTTGTCCCACGGGGGGCTCACAGTCTTCTTAATCCCCATTTTCCAGATGAGGGAACTGAGGAGCAGAGAAGCGAAGTGACTTGCCCAAAGTCACACAGCTGACAATCGGCGGAGCCGGGATTTGAACCCATGACCTCTGACTCCAAAGCCCGGGCTCTTTCCGCTGAGCCACGCTGCTTCTCACTACGGCTTGTTAAGCGCTTACTATGTGCCAAGTAGTAAATCCCGGTTCCGCCGGTTGTCAGCTGTGTGACTTTGGGCGAGTCACTTCACTTCTCTGAGCCTCAGTTCCCTCATCTGTAAAATGGGGGTGAAGACCGTGAGCCCCCCGTGGGACAGGGGCGGTGACCAACCCGATCTGCTTGTTTCTATCCCAGCACGTCCTGGCTCCTGGGAAAGCGCTTACCAAATAATAATAATAATAATAATAATAATAATAATAATGGCATTTATTAAGCGCTTACTATGTGCAAAGCACTGTTCTAAGTGCTGGGGGGTTTACAAGGTGATCAGGTTGTCCCACGGGGGGGCTTACAGTCTTAATCCCCATTTTCCAGATGAGGGCACAGAGAAGTTGAGTGACTTGCCCAAAGTCACACAGCTGACAAGTGGCAGAGCCGGGATTCGAACCCATGACCTCGGACTCCCAAGCCCGTGCTCTTTCCACTGAGCCGCGCTGCTTCGCAAATAACACCATTTTTTTCAAGTAATAATAATAAGGTCGATGCTGATCGTGACGCTAGTGGTATTTATTATCAATCATAATTTGTTAAGCGCTTACTATGCGCAAAGCACTGTTCTCAGCGCTGGGGAGGATACAAGGTGATCACATTGTCCCACAGGGGGCTCACGGTCTTCATCCCCATTTTACAGATGAGGGATCAAGCGCTTACTACAGTGCTCTGCACACAGTAAGCGCTCAATAAATACGATTGAATGAATGAATGAACTGGGGCACAGAGAAGTGAAGTGACTAGCCCAAGGTCACACAGCTGACAACTGGGTCTCTCCCGGGGCTCAGCGTCGCGCTCGGCACATAAGGAGTCCTTAAACCTAGAGAAGCAGCGTGGCTCGGTGGAAAGAGCCCGGCCTTTGGAGTCAGTGGTCATGGGTTCAAATCCTGGCTCTGCCAATTGTCAGCTGTGTGACTTTGGAAGAGTCACTTCACTTCTCTGGGCCTCAGTTACCTCATCTGGAAAATGGGGATTAAGACTGTGAGCCCCCCAGGGGACAACCTTCTTTCAATCGTATTTATTGGACGCTTACAGTGTGCAGAGCACTGTACTAAGCGCTTGGGAAGTACAAGTTGGCAACATATAGAGACGGTCCCTACCCAACAGTGGGCTCACAGTCGAGAAGAGTGGACAACCTGATCACCTTTCATTCATTCAATTGTATTTATTGAGCGCTTACTGTGTGCAGAGCACTGTACTAAGTGCTTGGGAAGTCCAAGTTCAAGTACAACCTGATCACCTTCATTCATTCAATCGTATTTATTGAGCGCTTACTGTGTGCAGAGCGCTGTACCAAGCCCTTGGGAAGTCCAAGTTCAAGTACAACCTGATCACCTTCATTCATTCAATCGTATTTATTGAGCGCTTACTGTGTGCAGAGCGCTGTACCAAGCCCTTGGGAAGTACAAGTTCAAGTACAACCTGATCACCTTGTAACCTCCCCAGTGCTTAGAACAGTGCTTTGCACATAGAGAAGCAGCGTGGCTCAGTGGAAAGAGCCCGGGCTTTGGAGTCAGAGGTCATGGGTTCAAATCCCGGCTCCGCCAGTTGCCAGCTGTGTGACTCCGGGCAAGTCACTTCACTTCTCTGGGCCTCAGTTCCCTTATCTGTAAAATGAGGATGAAGACTGTGAGCCCCACGTGGGACAACCTGATCACCTTGTATCCCCCCAGCGCTTAGAACAGTGCTTGGCACATAGTAAGCGCTTAACAAATAATAATAATGATGATGGCATTTATTAAGCATTTACTATGTGCAAAGCACTGTTCTAAGCGCTGGAAAGGTTACAAGGTGATCAGGTTGTCCCACTCTTTTAGACTGTGAGCCCACTGTTGGGTAGGGACTGCCTCTATATATTGCCAACTTGTACTTCCCAAGTGCTTAGTACAGTGCTCTGCACACAGTAAGCGCTCAATAAATACAATTGACTGATTGATTAATCCCCATTTTACAGATGAGGGAACTGAGGCCCAGAGAAGTGAAGCGACTTGCCCAAAGTCCCACAAATGCCATTATTATTATTATTAATTAATTCATTCATTCAATCGTATTTATTGAGCGCTTACTGTGTACTAGGCACTTGGGAAGTACAAGTTGATAATAATGGCATTTATTATTATTAATCAATATTATTAAGAATTATTAATTATTATTATCATTATTTAATTCATTCATTCAATCGTATTTATTGAGCGCTTACTGTGTACTAAGCACTTGGGAAGTACAAGCTGATAATAATGCCATTTATTATTAATTAATATTATTAAGAATTATTATTATTATTAATTAATCCATTCATTCAATCGTATTTATTGAGTGCTTACTGTGTACTAAGCACTTGGGAAGTACAAGTTGATAATAATGGCATTTATCATTATTATTAATTAATATTATTAAGAATTATTAATTATTGTTATTATTCATTCATTCATTCATTCAATCGTATTTATTGAGCGCTTACTGTGTACTAAGCACTTGGGAAGTACAAGTTGATAATAATGACATTTATTATTATTAATTAATATTATTAAGAATTATTAATTATTATTATTATTATTAATTCATTCATTCGATCGTATTTATTGAGCGCTTACTGTGTACTAAGCACTTGGGAAGTACAAGTTGATAATAATGGCATTTATTATTATTATTCATTAATATTATTAAGAATTATTAATTATTATTATTAATTCATTCATTCGATCGTATTTATTGAGCGCTTACTGTGTACTAAGCACTTGGGAAGTACA
The DNA here is from genome assembly GCF_015852505.1 of Tachyglossus aculeatus. Lineage (NCBI taxonomy): Eukaryota > Metazoa > Chordata > Mammalia > Monotremata > Tachyglossidae > Tachyglossus > Tachyglossus aculeatus. The sequence goes on from NC_052080.1 coordinate 1,087,741, forward strand.
AGTTGATAATTATGGCATTTATTATTATTAATCATTATTATTAAGAATTATTAATTATTATTTTTATTATTAATTAATTCATTCAATCGTATTTACTGGGCGCTTACTGTGTACTAAGCACTTGGGAAGTACAAGTTGATAATAACGACATTTATTATTATTAATTAATATTATTAAGAATGATTAATTATTATTATTATTAATTCATTCATTCATTCCATCGTATTTATTGAGCGCTTACTGTGTACTAAGCACTTGGGAAGTACAAGCTGATAATAATGGCATTTATTATTATTAATTAATATTATTAAGAATTATTAATTATTATTATTATTAATTCATTCAATCGTATTTATTGAGCGCTTACTGTGTACTAAGCACTTGGGAAGTACAAGTTGATAATAATGGCATTTATTATTATTAATCAATATTATTAAGAATTATTAATTATAATTATTATTAATTCATTCATTCCATCGTATTTATTGAGTGCTTACTGTGTACTAAGCACTTGGGAAGTACAAGTTGATAATAATGGCATTTATTATTATTATTAATTAATATTACTAAGAATTATTAATTATCATTATTAATAATTAATTCATTCATTCAATCGTATTTACTGAGCGCTTACTGTGTACTAAGCACTTGGGAAGTACAAGCTGATAATAATGGCATTTATTATTATTAATCAATATTATTAAGAATTATTAACTATTATTATTATTAATTCATTCATTCAATCGTATTTATTGAGCGCTTACTGTGTACTAAGCACTTGGGAAGTACAAGTTGATAATAATGGCATTTATTATTATTAATTAATATTATCATTAATTAATTCATTCATTCAATCGTATTTATTGAGTGCTTACTGTGTACTAAGCACTTGGGAAGTACAAGTTGATAATAATGGCATTTATTATCATTATTAATTAATATTATTAAGAAATAATAATAATAATAATAATAATAATAATAAATGCCATTATTATTATCAACTTGTACTTCCCAAGTGCTTGGCACACAGTAAGCACTCAATAAATACAATTGAATGAATGAATGAATAATAATAATAATTAATAATTCTTAACAAGTGCTCAGTAAGTAAGTCAGTAAGTCAGTAAGTGCTCAATAAATACGATTGAATGAATGAATGGATGAATGAATGAATTGGCAGAGGTGGGATTAGCACCCATGACCTCTGACTCCGAAGCCCGGGCTCTGTCCACCGAGCCCCGCTGCTCCTCTAGGATCTACGGATTCCGTGCGGAGAGCGATGCCGAGCCCCGGGAGACGTCCAGCTCGGTCCGGTCGGCGGGGGCCCGCCAGGCCGGACGGGCCCCTGGGGCTCGCCGGCTCGGTGCCAGGGGAGCCGGCCCTGGCACCCCTCGCCCGGCCCTGGCACCCCTCGCCCGGCCCTGGCACCCCTCGGGTCTTGGCCGACGCCGGCTTGCCTCACCCTTCCCCTTTGGCTCCCTTTTTCCGTGGCCAAAGAGACGGGGCGGAGGCGCCGTGCGGTGGCAGGGGGCCTTGGGTTCCAGGTCAGGGGCTGTGTCGATGTCCTCCTCCTCCTCCTCCTCATCAATCGTATTGATTGAGCGCTTACTGTGTGCAGAGCACTGGACTAAGCGCTTGGGAAGTCCAAGTTGGCAACATCTAGAGACAGTCCCGACCCAACAGTGGGCTCACAGTCTAAAAGGGGGAGACGGAGAACAAACAAAAACATACTAACAAAATAAAATAAAGAGAATAGATATGTACAAATAAAATACATAAATAAATAGAGTAATAGATGTCCTGTGTGCCTGCCTGCACTCATTCAGTCGTATTTATTACTAAGCGCTTAGTCCAGTGCTCTGCACACAGTAAGCACTCAATAAATACGATTGATTGATTGACTGATTGATTGAGTGCTTACCGTGCGCAGGCGTGGGTAGGTGCATGCGTCTCTGTGTGCGGACTCTGCCGCTTGTCAGCTGGGTGACTTTGGGCAAGTCACTTCTCTGGTTCCCTCATCTGTAACATGGGGATTAATAATAATAATAATAATAATAATAATAATAATAATGATAGCATTTATTAAGCTCTTACTATGTGCAAAGCGCCGTTCGAAGCGCTGGGGAGGTTACAAGGCGATCAGGTTGGCCCTCGGGGGGCTCGCAGTCTTCATCCCCATTTGACAGATGAGGGAACTGAGGCCCAGAGAAGTGAAGTGACTTTCCCAAAGTCACCCAGCTGACAAGTGGCGGAGGCGGGATTCGAACCCATGACCTCCGACTCCGAAGCCCAGGCTCTTTTCCGCTGAGCCACGCTGCTTCTCCTAACGGGGATTCAATGGGGATTGAAACGGGGATTCAATCAATCCCCGTTTTCCCTTCTACTTAGACAGTGAGCCCGTTGTTGGGTCAGGACCATCTCTCTATGTTGCCAACTTGTACTTCCCAAGCGCTTAGTACAGTGCTCTGCACACAGTAAGCGCTCAATAAATACGATTGAATGGATGAGTGTGGTTTCTAATCCCGGCTCCGCCACTCGTCTGCTGTGTGACCTCGGGCGAGCCACTTCACTTCTCTGGGCCTCAGTTCCCTCATCTGTAAATTAGGGATTAAGACCGGGAACCCCACGCGGGACAGGGACCGCGTCCAACATGACTTAGTTGTACCTACCCAGTGTTCAGTACAGTGCCCGGCACACAGTAGGCGCTCAATAAATACGACTGAATGAAGGAAGGAATGAACTCCGTATGAAAAAATGTGCACGTGAGTGTGGGGAGTGAGGTCACATTACCTCCGTTTTTCAGGTAAGGAGATGAGGCCGACAAATTCCCCCTTCTAGACTGTGAGCCCACTGTTGGGTAGGGACTGTCTCTATATGTTCCCAAGCGCTTAGTACAGTGCTCTGCACAAGTAAGTGCTCAATAAAAGCGATTGATTGATTGATTGATTGATTAAGGCCGGCGGGAGAGGGGCCGTACTGCTCCTCAATGGCAGGGCCAGAATTAGAAACTAGAGATCCTCTTTAATGGAGATCCGTGGCTCAGTGGAAAGAGCCCGGGCTTTGTAGTCAGAGGTCATGGGTTCGAATCCCGGCTCCGCCACATGTCTGCTGTGTGACCTTGGGCAAGTCGCTTAACTTCTCTGAGCCTCAGTTCCCTGATCTGGAAAACGAGGATGAAGACTGTGAGCCTCCCGTGGGCCAACCTGATCACCTTGTATCCCCCCAGTGCTTAGAACAGCGCTTTGCACATAGTAAGCGCTTAACAAATGCCATCATCATCATCATCAATCGTATTTATTGAGCGCTTACTATGTGCAGAGCACTGTACTAAGCGCTTGGGAAGTACAAATTGGCAACACATAGAGGCAGTCCCTACCCAACAGCGGGCTCACAGTCTAAAAGGGGGAGACAGAGAACAAAACCAAACATACTAACAAAATAAAATAAATAGAATAGATATGTACAAATAAAATAAATAGAGTAATAAATATGTACAAACATATATACATATATACAGGTGCTGTGGGGAAGGGAAGGAGGTAAGATGGAGGGGATGGAGAGGGGGACGAGGGGGAGAGGAAGGAAGGGGCTCATCATCATCATCCCACCCCAAGGTCGCAGACAGGCTATTTCTACTCTCACATAGCTCTAATTCATTTTAGTGTCTCTCTTCCTCTCTCTGCATTGTGAGCGGCACAGAGCATTTTTTCCTTCATGGTATCTGTTAATCAATCAATCGTATTTATCGAGAGCTTACTGTGTGCAGAGCACTGTACTAAGCGCTTGGGAAGTCCAAGTTGGCAACATCTAGAGACGGTCCCCACCCGACAGAGGGCTCACAGTCTAGAAGGGGGAGACGGAGAACAAAACCCAACGTATTAACAAAATAAAATAAATAGAATAGATATGTACAAGTAAAATAAATCAATAGAGTAATAAATATGGACAAACATATATACAGGTGCTGTGGGGAAGGGAAGGAGGTAAGACGGTTAAGCGCTTACTATGTATCGACCACTGTTCTCGGAGCTGGGGTAGCTACAGGTCGATCAGGTCAGACATGGGGTTCACGGTCTAAACGGAAGGCAGCAGGCTTTGACCCCCATTTTACAGCTGAGCCAACTGAATAAAAATAATAAAACAATAATAATGATGGTATTTTTTAAGCGCTTATTATGTGCCAGCATTGCCCTGGGGTAGATACAAGGTCATCAGGTTGTCCTACGTGGGGCTCACGGTCTTAATCCCCAGTTTACAGATGAGGTCGCTGAGGCTCGGAGAGGTGAAAGGGCTTGCCCAAGGTCACACAGTAGACAAAGTGAGGCCCAGAGAAGTGAAGCGACTTGCCCAACATCACACAGCAAGCAACTGGGTAGCAGCATGGCACGGTGGGTAGAGCACGGGCCTGGAAATCTGAAGGTCGTAGATTATAATAATAATAATAATGGCATTTATTAAGCGCTTACTATGTGCAGAGCACTGTTCTAAGTGCTGGGGAATTTACAAGGTGATCAGGTTGTCCCTCGGGGGGCTCACAGTGTTAATCCCCATTTTACAGATGAGGGAACTGAGGCCTAGAGAAGTGAAGTGACTTGCCCAACATCACACAGCAAGCAACTGGGTAGCAGCATGGCACGGTGGGTAGAGCACGGGCCTGGAAATCAGAAGGTTGTAGATTATAATAATAATAATAATGGCATTTATTAAGCGCTTACTATGTGCAGAGCACTGTTCTAAGCGCTGGGGAATTTACAAGGTGATCAGGTTGTCCCTCGGGGGGCTCACAGTGTTAATCCCCATTTTACAGATGAGGTAACTGAGGCCCAGAGAAGTGAAGTGACTTGCCCAACATCACACACCAAGCAACTGGGTAGCAGCATGGCATGGTGGGTAGAGCACAGGCCTGGAAATCTGAAGGTCGTAGATTATAATAATAATAATAATAATGGCATTTATTAAGCGCTTGCTATGTGCAGAGCACTGTTCTAAGCGCTGGGGAATTTACAAGGTGATCAGGTTGTCCCTCGGGGGGCTCACGGTGTTAATCCCCATTCTACAGATGAGGGAACTGAGGCCCAGAGAAGTGAAGCGACTTGCCCAACATCACACAGCAAGCAATTGGGTAGCAGCATGGCATGGTGGGTAGAGCACGGGCCTGGAAATCCGAAGGTTGTAGATTATAATAATAATAATAATAATAATAATGGCATTTATTAAGCGCTTACTATGTGCAAAGCACTGTTCTAAGCGCTGGGGAATTTACAAGGTGATCAGGTTGTCCCTCGTGGGGCTCACAGTGTTAATCCCCATTTTACAGATGAGGGAACTGAGGCCCAGAGAAGTGAAGTGACTTGCCCAAAGTCACCCAGCTGACGAGTGGTGGAGCGGAATTTGAACCCAGGACCTCTGACTCCAAAGGTCGGGCTCTTTCCGCTGAGCCACGCTGATTCTAATCCCGGCTCTTCCACACGTCTGCTATGTGACCTTGGGCAGGTCACTTAGCTTCTCTGGGCTGCGGTTACCTCACCCGTAAAATAAGGATTAAGACTGTGTTTTTAGACTGTGAGCCCACTGTTGGGTAGGGACCGTCTCTATATGTTGCCGACTTGTACTTCCCAAGCGCTTAGTACGGTGCTCTGCACACAGTAAGCGCTCAATAAATACGATTGATGATGATGACTGTGAGCCCCACAGGGGACACGGACTGCGTCCGACCTAGTTAAACTGTATCGACCCAAGTGCTTAGAGTAATGCTGGGCACGTAGTAAGCGCTGAACAAGTACCATCATCAATCGTATTTATTGAGCGCTCACTGTGTGCAGAGCACTGTACTAAGCGCTTGGGAAGTACAAGTTGGCAACATATAGAGACAGTCCCGACCCAACAGTGGGCTCACAGTCTACCATACTTGTTTCTGATTATTATTATTAATTGGCAGAGCCAGGATTAGATCCCAGGCCCCCGCTCTTTCCACTAGGCCACTTCTGTGAGCTTGTTGTGGGGGGAAATGTACCTCCTTATTGCTCTACGGTGCTCTCCCAAGCGCTTAGTACAGTGCTCTGCACACAGTAGGGGCTTAATGAATGAATGACTTGTGTGGCATTGTGCCGAGACCCTAGGACAGAGCTTGGCACCCGAAAGGCTCTGGGTAAATGCCACTGGTGGATGAAATAGCAGAACTGAAACATAACTGGGGTTTGGGTAACCTTCCTCCCCTCCAGATGTCAGACAGGGGGGAGTGAAGTAGACGCCTGCTGGGCCTTGACAACCTGAAACCGGGAGCATTCATCCTCCCTCCCATCCCCGCGGCACATATGTATAGATCTGTAATTTATTTATTCAAATTAATGTCTGTCTCCCCCTCGAGACTGTGAGCACATTGTGGGCAGGAATCTGTTGTTATACTGTAATAATAATAATAGCATTTATTAAGCGCTTACTATGTGCAAAGCACTGTTCTAAGCGCTGGGGGGGAATACAAGGTGATCAGGTTGTCCCATGGGGGGCTCACAGTCTTCATCCCTATTTTACAGATGAGGGAACTGAGGCCTAGAGAATTTAAGTGACTTGCCCAAAGTCACACAGCTGACAAGTGGCAGAGTCGGGATTTGAACCCATGACCTCTGACTCCAGAGCCCCTGCTCTTTCCACTGAGCCACGCTGCTTCCCAAGTGAGAAGTCCAAGTTGGCAACCTATAGAGACAGTCCCTACCCAACAGTGGGCTCACAGTCTAAAAGATTCATTCATTCAATCGTATTTATTCAATCGTATTTATTTACCTCTAGCCTGTAACTCCTTAATAATAATAATAATGGCATTTATTAAGCACTTACTATGTGCAAAGCACTGTTCTAAGTGCTGGGGAGGTTACAAGGTGATCAGGTTGTCCCATGGGGGGCTCACAGTCTTAATCCCCATTATACAGATGAGGTAACTGAGGCCCAGAGAAATGAAGTGACTTGCCCAGAGTCACCCAGCTGACAAGTGGCAGAGTCGGGATTTGAACCCATGACCTCCGACTCCAAAGCCTGGGCTCTTTTCCACTGAGCCACGCTGCCTCTCAATGTCTGTCTTCCCCCTAGACTGTGAGCACCTTGTGGGCAGGAATCTGTCGTTATACTGTACTTTCCCAAGCGCTTAGTACAGTGCTTTGCACACAGTAAGCTCTCAATAACTACAACTGAATGAATAAGCACTTAGTACAGTGTCCCGCCCACAGTAAGCACTCAGTAAATATGACCGATTGAACGAGTTCTGCTCCAAAGTGGGCTTTGCCCCCACGTCTGAGTCCCGCGTGGCGGAGGGCAGGAGGACCTGGGTTCTAATCCCGGCTCGGGCGGGATTTGGGGCAAGTCACTTCCCTTCTCCGTGCCTCGGTTACCTCATCCGCAAAATGGACGGTGTTCAACCGGATTACCTTGTATCTATCCCAGCAGTTAGAACGGGGCCCGTAACGTAGTAACGGCTGGTCAGCGCTCCCCTTGAGATCAATCAATCAATCAGTCAATCGTATTTATTGAGCGCTAACTGTGTGCAGAGCACTGTACTAAGCGCTTGGGAAGTCCAAGTTGGCAACATCTAGAGACAGTCCCTACCCAACAGTGGGCTCACAGTCTAAAAGGGGGGAGACAGAGAACAAACCAAACATACTAACAAAATAAAATAAATAGAATAGATATGTACAAGTAAAATAAATAGAGTAATAAATATGCACAAACATATATACATATATAAAGGAGGCCTTCCCAGACTGAGCCCCTTCCTTCCTCTCCCCCTCATCCCCCTCATCTTACCTCCTTCTCTTCCCCACAGCACCTGTATATACGTTTGTACCTATTTATTACTCTATTTATTTCTTTATTTTACTTGTACATATCTATTCTATTTATTTTATTTTGTTAGTATGTTTGGTTTGGTTCTCTGTCTCCCCTTTTTAGACTGTGAGCCCACTGTTGGGTAGGGACTGTCTCTAGATGTTGCCAACTTGGACTTCCCAAGCGCCTAGTACAGTGCTCTGCACACAGTTAGCGCTCAATAAATACGATTGATTGATTGATTGATTGATTGATATACAGGTGCTGTGGGGAAGGGAAGGAGGTAAGACGGGGGGGGGGGGGGGGGGATGGAGAGGGGGACGAGCCCCGTGTGGGACAGGGACTGCGTCCAACCTGATTAGCTTGTACCTGCCCCCGCGCTTCAGTACGCTGTTCAGCCCAAGGTAAGATCATAACAAATACCATAACAAAAAAATAACAAAACATAGAATAACTAAAAAAAAAAAAGAAGACGTATTTTCTCTGAGGGCCCTCCTAGTCACCGCCTTCACACGATTTAGCCGAACCATGCAACAGCTGTTTTAACGGCTCATGGAAATGACAACTGGGGGATTTAGAAACCTCCCAATCTTGGCTTTTCGGAAAGAGGAAGAGAAGTTCCCTGAATAGAAAACGAATCAAACAGAGAACGGAAACGGCTTCACCGAAATCTCGTTCATCATCATCATCATCAATCGTATTTGTTGAGCGCTTACTGTGTGCAGAGCACTGGACTAAGCGCTTGGGAAGTACAAGTTGGCAACATCTAGAGACGGTCCCTACCCAACAGTGGGCTCACAGTCTAAAAGATAATAGCGTTTATTAAGCGCTTCCTATGTGCGAAGCACTGTTCTAAGCGTTGGGGAGGTTACAGGGTGATCAGGTTGGCCCACGGGGGGCTCACAGTCTTCATCCCCATTTGACAGATGAGGGAACTGAGGCCCAGAGAAGTGAAGTGACTTGCCCAGGGTCACCAAGCTAACAATTGGCAGAGCCGGGATTTGAACCCATGACCTCTGACTCCAAAGCCTGGGCTCTTTCCACTGAGCCACGCTGAAGGACCTACCGGCACATTCTCAGACCTTGAGGCGGTTCTGCTTCTTGGGCGGGAATTCTTCTCTCGACTGTAAGCTCCTTAAAGGGAGGGAACATGTCTCCCAAATCTATTGCATCGCACCACGTGAGAAGCAGCGTGGCTCGGTGGCTACAGCCCGGGAGTCGGGAGGACCTGGGTTCTAATCCCGGCATTGCCGCTGGTCTGCTGGGTGACCTAGGGCGAGTCGCTTCACTTCTCTGTGCCCCCCGTTCCCTCACCTGGAAAAGGGGGATTAAGACTGTCAGCCCCACGTGGGGACACGGACCGTGTCCCACCTGATTTCCTTGTCTCTACCCCAGCACTAGCCCCCCTCTCCATCCCCCCATCTTACCTCCTTCCCTTCCCCACAGCACCTGTATGTATGTTTGTCCATATTTATTACTCTATTTATTTATTTATTTTACTTGTACATATCTATTCTATTTATTTTATTTTGTTAGTATGTTTGGTTTTGTTCTCTGTCTCCCCCTTTTAGACTGTGAGCCCGCTGTTGGGTAGGGACTGTCTCTATATGTTGCCAACTTGTACTTCCCAAGCACTTAGTACAGTGCTCTGCACACAGTAAGCGCTCAATAAATATGATTGATTGATTGATTACAGTGCCTGGCACACAGTAAGCGCTCAATAAATACGATTGATTGATTGATTGATTGATTGAGCTCTGAACATAGTAAGCGCTTAATAAATGCCATTATTATTATTATTATTATTATTATTATTATTATTATTATTACAGTGCCTGGCACACAGTAAGCACTCAATAAATATGATTGATTGATTGACTGATTGATTGACTGAGCTCTGCACATAGTAAGCGCTTAATAAATGCCATTATTATTATTATTATTATTACAGTGCCTGGCACACAGTAAGAGCTCAATAAATATGATTGATTGATTGATTGATTACAGTGCCTGGCACACAGTAAGCGCTCAACAAATACCAGTAGAGAAAAAACATAAAACGCTCTCCCAAGTGCTTAGTACAGTGCTCTGCACAAACTGAGCACTCAATCAATACCACTGCTTGACTGATTCTTGCAGTGACCTTTTCACACGTGTCTTTGTGAGTCTGAACGAATACCACAATTATTAGTATTATTTTTATTATGATGATGCGAAGTGACTTGCCGAAGGTCACACAGCAGACCCGTGGCAGGGCCGGGATTAGAACCCAGGTCCGCCCGATTCCCAGGCCTGTGCTCCATCCGCTAAGCCGCTCTTGAACCACTTATATAATCTAGGATATTTGCTACATTTGGAATCGGGAGCATTTCTCCACATTTTCTCCGTGAGTTACTGGAAAAAAAAAAAAAAAACCAAATTTTCCTTTCTGAAACCTTCCAATAAAGAATCACATTGTAGTTGCCTAAAAGCAGGCTTTGCTTGGTAAAATCCAGCACTCTAATAATTACTCTAATTTGTACCTAATTCTGTAAATTTAAAGCCACGATGACACGAAAAGGCTAAATCACCCTTTCTTTAAAAAAAAAATGGGTGAAATAAAACAAAGATGATGCCACTGATTTAAACTAGAACCAAAGTAGGTTTAAATAAAATGTCCTTTTGTGCTTTAAGGATGGAACGCTTGAATAAGCATTTTCTCCCCCTTGTCCCCCTCTCCATCCCCCCCATCTTACCTCCTTCCCTTCCCCACAGCACCTGTATATAGGGATATATGTTTGTCTATTTATTTATTTATTTTACTTGTGCATATCTATTCTATTTATTTTATTTTGTTAATATGTTTGGTTTTGTTCTCTGTCTCCCCCTTTTAGACTGTGAGCCCACTGTTGGGTAGGGACCATCTCTATATGTTGCCAACTTGGACTTCCCAAGCGCTTAGTACAGTGACCTGCACTAAGTGCTCAATACAATTGATTGATTAATTCCCAAGCGCTTAGTACAGTGCTCTGCACACAGTAAGCACTCAATAAATACGACAATGAATGAATGAATAAATGCCATTATTATTATTATTATTATTAATATTATTATTATTATTATTATTATCATCATCCTCTGACTCCCAAGCCCGGGCTCCCGCCACTAAGCCACACTGTCCTCTCTCCAGTGTTTCGTACGGTGCTCTGCCCACGATAAGTGCTCAATAAATATGCTGGAATTGATAGATGCTAATCAGGCTGGACACAGTCAATCAATCAATCATATTTATTGAGCGCCTACTGTGTGCAGAGCACTGTACTAAGCGCTTGGGAAGTACAAGCTGGCAACAGGTCATGGGTTCAAATCCCGGCTCCGCCACTTGTCAGCTTGCAGCTTCACTGCTCTGGGCCTCAGTTCCCTCATCTGTCAAATGGGGATGAAGACTGTGAGGCCCACGTGGGACAACCTCATGACCGCGTATCCCCCCGGCGCTTAGAACGGTGCTTTGCGCATAGTAAGCGCTTAATATTATTATCATCATCACCATCGAGTGGCTGAGCGTGTGGGCAGCGGGAGCCCAGGGAAGGCTATTGATCGATCGATTGATTGATTGATTGATTGATCTCTGGCTGTCCGCAGGCAGCAGGGGCCGTGCCGAGGGTGGCCGGATGGGTGGGCGTGATGGTTCGGCCACCTGCGCTGCCTGCTATTTTGGGGGGTGAGTTTCGCTCTGTGGCTGAGCGTGTGGGCCGCAGGAGCCCAGGGAAGGCTATCGATCGATTGATTGATGGATTGATTGATTGATCTCTGGCTGTCCGCAGGCAGCAGGGGCCGGGCCGAGGGTGGCCGGATGGGTGGGCGTGATGGCTCGGCCACCTGTGCCGCCTGCTATTTTGGGGGGCACGTTTTGCTCTGTGGCTGAGCGTGTGGGCCGCAGGAGCCCAGGGAAGGCTATTGATCGATCGATTGATTGATTGATTGATCTCTGGCTGTCCGCAGGCAGCAGGGGCCGGGCCGAGGGTGGCCGGATGGGTGGGCGTGTTGGCTCGGCCACCTGTGCCGCCTGCTATTTTGGGGGGCACGTTTTGCTCTGTGGCTGAGCGTGTGGGCCGCAGGAGCCCAGGGAAGGCTATTGATCGATCGATTGATTGATTGATCGATCTCTGGCTGTCCGCAGGCAGCAGGGGCCGGGCCAAATGTGGCCGGATGGGTGGGCGTGATAGCTCGGCCACCTGCGCCGCCTGCTATTTTGGGGGGCGAGTTTCGCTCTGTGGCTCAGCGTGTGGGCCGCAGGAGCCCAGGGAAGGCTATTGATCGATCGATTGATTGATCGATTGATTGATTGATTGATCTCTGGCTGTCCGCAGGCAGCAGGGGCCGTGCTGAGGGGGGCCGGATGGGTGGGTGTGATGGTTCGGCCACCTGCGCGGCCTGCTATTTTGGGGGGGCGAGTTTCGCCCCGCGGAAAAGCAGAAGGAGGCGCGTGGGCCGCGGTGGGCCTGGGGTCGTCGGGCTGTGGCGGCGGCCCCTCCTACTTCCCGGGGACTTCCCGCCAGGGCCGGGCCGGGCCGGGCCGTCTGCCTCGCGGAAGAGGGGCGAGCGGACGGGGGGCCCCGGGGCCGGCTGCCGAGGGCACTGACTGGCATCGTCGGGGTCGGGCCCCAGCGGGGACACGGCGGGTAAGAGCCAAAGACCACCATCACCACCACCGGACCCTCTCCTCTGGGAACGGGGCGCGGACTCGGGGCGGGCGGGCGGGCAGGCGGCGTCTTCTCACCCCGGCTCGGCCACGTGTCCGCTGGGTGACCTTGGACAAGTCACTCCACTCCCCCGGACCTCAGTAGTGACTTCATCTGGGACAGGGAGATTTAATAATAATAATGGTGGTTTTCGGTTAAGCCCTTACTATGTGCAAAGCACTGTTCTAAGCGCTGGCAAGTTAATCAGGTTGTCCCACGGGGGGCTCCCGGTCTTAATCAATCGGTCGTATTTATTGAGCGCTTACTGTGTGCAGAGCACTGTACTAAGCGCTTGGGAAGTACAAGTTGGCAACATCTAGGGACAGTCATCATCACCAATCGTGTTTATTGAGCGCTTACTGTGTGCAGAGCACTGTACTAAGCGCTTGGGAAGTACAAGTTGGCAAAATATAGAGACAGTCATCATCATCAATCGTATTTATTGAGCACTTACTGTGTGCACAGCACTGTGCTAAGCGCTTGGGAAGTACACGTTGGCAACATATAGGGACAGTCATCATCATCAATTGTATTTATTGAGCGCTTACTGTGTGCAGAGCACTGTACTAAGCACTTGGGAAGTACAAGTTGGCAACATATAGAGACGGTCCCTACCCAACAGTGGGCTCACGGTCTTAATCCCCGTTTTGCAGATGAGGGAACTGAGGCACAGAGAAGTGAAGTGACTTGCCCAATGTCACACAGCTGACAAGTGGCGGAGGCGGGATTAGAACCCACAACTTCTGACTCTCAATACTAATAATAACAAAATAATGGCATTTATTAAGCGCTTACTACGTGAAAAGCACTGTTCTAAGTGCTGGGGAGGTTATAGAGTGATCAGGTTGTCCCCTGGGGGTGCTCACAGTCTTCATCCCCATTTTACAGATGAGGCCACTGAGGCCCAGAGAAATGAAGTGACTTGCCCAATGTGGCACAGCTGACAAGTGGCGGAGGCGGGATTAGAACCCATGACCTCTGACTCCCAATAATAATAATAATAATAATGGCATTTATTAAGTGCTTACTATGTGCAAAGCACTGTTCTAAGCACTGGGGTATACACAAGTTAATCAGGTTGTCTCATGGGGGGCTCCCAGTCTTAATCCCCATTTTACAGATGAGGTAACTGAAGCACAGAGAAGTGAAGTGACTTGCCCAATGTCACACAGCTGACAAATGGCAGAGGCGGGATTAGAACCCACGACTTCTGACTCCCAATACTAATAATAACAAAATAATGGCATTTATTAAGCGCTTACTACATGCAAAGCACTGTTCTAAGCGCTGGGGAGGTTACAAGATGATCAGGTTGTCCCCTGGGGGGGGGGGGGGGGGGGGGGGGGGCTCACAGTCTTCATCCCCATTTTACAGATGAGGCCCAGAGAAATGAAGTGACTTGCCCAATGTCACACAGCTGACAAGTGGCGGAGGCGGGATTAGAACCCACGACCTCTGACTCCCAATAATAATAATAATAATGGCATTTATTACGCGCTTACTATGTGCAAAGCACTGTTCTAAGTGCTGGGGAGGTTACAAGGTGATCAGGATGTCCCCTGGGGGGGGCGCTCACAGTCTTCATCCCCATTTTACAGATGAGGCCACTGAGGCACAGAGAAGTTAATCAATCGTATTTTTTGGGCGCTTACTGTGTGCAGAGCACTGTACTACGCGCTTGGGAAGTACAAGTTGGCAACATGTTAAGTGACTTGCCCCAAGCCACACAGCTGACGGTTGGCGGAGCCGGGATTTGAACCCATGACCTCCGCTCCCAAGCCCGGGCTCTTTCCACTGAGCCACACTGGTTCTCAATTTCGGCTGGGAGGCCCACCCGGGGCCGACCTCATGGAGACCCGTATCTCCCCCAGCGCTCAGAACAGTGCTTGCTACTTAGTGAGCGCTTAACACAAGTACTATCATTATTATTATTATTACTATTATTACTATTATTATTATTATTATTATTATTGTTATTATTGTTCTCCCTACCTTGCAAACGGATGGGGGCCAACCCCCGGCCCACACGAGACTCACCGTCTGAAGAAAGAGAGAGCGAGCGAGGGGGTCTTCTCATCCGGCTCTTCTCATCCCGGGTGTTGAGCCAATTTGTACTTCCCAAGCGCTTAGTACAGTGCTCTGCACATAGTAAGCGCTCAATAAATATGATTGATGATGATGATGATGATGATGGGTGTCTGCTGCGTGACCTTAGGCAAGTCATTTCCCTTCCCCGGGCCTCAGAGACGGCATCGCTAAAATGAAAATTAAGAGCGTGAGCCCCACGGGGGACGGGGACTGTGTCCGTCCTGACGAGCCCGTGACCCCCCCAGTGCTTAGAACAGTGCTCAGCACATAGTAAGCGCCTAACGCATACGAATGAATGAATGGTCTGCACACGGTAAGTGCTCACTACGGACGATTGAATGAACGAATGAACGGTCTGCACACAGTAAGCGCTCACTAAGTACGAATGAAGGAATGAATGTGTCTCTGTTGGGGAATTGGACTTTCCAAGCGCTTAGTACAGTGCTCTGCACGCAGTAAGCGCTCAATAAATACAATTGAACTGAATTGATTACTATTATGAGCCCACTGTTGGGTAGGGACTGTCTCTATATGTTGCCAATTTGTACTTCCCAAGCGCTTAGTACAGTGCTCTGCACATAGTAAGCGCTCAATAAATACGATTGATGATGATGATGATTATGATTAATAATATTATTATTATTATTAATTATCCTTCTCTCCGTCTCGCAATCGGATGGGGACCGGTCCGCAGCGCACACGAGCCTCTCAGTCCGAGGAGAGGCCTGTATATATATTGTATAATGTATATATTCATTCACTCAGTCGTATTTATCGAGCACTGTACTAGGCGCTTGGGAAAGTGGAAAGCGTGGCTCAGTGGAAAGAGCCCGGGCTTGAGAGCCAGAGGTCATGGGTTCTAATCCCGCCTTCTCACATGCCTGCTCTGTGACCTCGGGCAAGTCACTTCACTTACAGAAGCAGCGTGGCTCAGCGTGGAAAGAGCCCGGGCTTTGCAGTCAGAGGTCATGGGTTCAAATCCCGCCTTCTCACATGCCTGCTCTGTGAACTCGGGCAAGTCACTTTACTTAGGGAAGCAGCGTGGCTCAGCGTGGAAAGAGCCCGGGCTTTGGAGTCAGAGGTCATGGGTTCAAATCCCAGCTCTATTACTTGTCTGCTGTGTGTCCTGGGGCTACTCACTTCACTTCTCTGTGCCTCAGTGACCTCATCTGGAAAAGAGGGATGAAGACTGTGAGCCCCACGTGGGACAACCTGATCCCCTTGTATCCCCCAAGTGCTTAGAACAGTGCTTTGCACATAGTAAGCACTTAACAAATACCATCATCATTATTATTATTATTATTATTCTCTGAGCCTCAGTGACCTCATCTGTAAAATGGGGATGAAGACTGGGAGCCCCACATGGGCCAACCTGATCACCTTGTAGCCGCCCCAGCAGTTAGAACAGTGGTTTGCACATAGTAGCGTGGCTCAATGGAAAGAGCTCGGGCTTTGGAGTCAGAGGTCATGGGTTCAAATCCCAGCTCCGCCAATTGTCAGCTGTGTGACTTTGGGCAAGTCACTTCACTTCTCTGGCCCTCAGTTACCGCATCTGTAAAATGGGGATGAAGACTGTGAGCGCCCCCATGGGACAACCCGATCACCTTGTAGCCTCCCCGGCGCTTAGTACAGTGCTTTGCACATAGTAAGCGCTTAATAAATACCATCATCATCATTATTATTATTATTATTCTCTGAGCCTCAGTGACCTCATCTGTAAAATGGGGATGAAGACTGGGAGCCCCACGTGGGCCAACCTGATCACCTTGTATCCCCCCCCAGCGCTTAGAACAGGGCTTTGCACATAGTAAGCGCTTAACAAATACCATCATCATCATTATTATTATTCTCTAAGCCTCAGTTCCCTCATCTGTAAAATGGGGATGAAGACTGGGAGCCCCACGTGGGCCAACCTGATCACTTTGTATCCCCGCCAGCGCTTAGAACAGTGCTGCACACAGAGTAAGCGCTTAACAAATGCCATTATTATTATTATTACCTGTATATATGCATATACATTTGTACATATTTATTACTCTATTTATTTATTTATTTATTTATTTTACTTGTACATATCTATTCTATTTTATTTTGTTAATATGTTTGGTTTTGATCTCTGTCTCCCCCTTCGAGACTGTGAGCCCACTGTTGGGTAGGGACTGTCTCTAGATGTTGCCAACCTGTACTTCCCAAGCGCTTAGTCCAGTGCTTTGCACACAGTGAGTGCTCAATAAATACGATTGACTGATTGATTATGAAAGAAAAATATCAATCAATCACATTTATTGAGCGCTTACCGTGTGCAGAGCACTGGACTAAGCGCTTAGCACTTAGCGCTACAGCAATATGGCAGTGGAGAGAAACAATCCGTGCCCACAAGGATCTCCCGGTCTAGGGGGAAGGAGACGGACATCAATCAATCAATCAATCAATCGTATTTATTGAGCGCTTAATGTGTGCAGAGCCAATCAATCGTATTTATTGAGCGCTTACTGTGTGCAGAGCACTGGACTAAGCACTTGGGAAGTACAAGTTGGCAACATATGGAGACGGTCCCTACCCCACAGCGGCCTCACAGTCTAGAAGGGGGAGACAGACAACAAGACAAAACATATTAACAAAATAAAATAAATAGAATAGATATGTACAAGTAAAATAAATAGAGTAATAAATCTGTACAAACATATATACATATATACAGGTGCTGTGGGGAAGGGTAAGATGGGGGGATGGAGAGGGGGACGATGGGGAGAGGAAGGAAGGGGCTCAGTGTGGGAAGGCCTCCTGGAGGAGGTGAGCTCTCAGTAGGGCCTTGAATTCAAACGAAGCGACGTCCACAGACATCCATACGTTCCCCCCGTCTTAGAGGGGCGGAAACGGAGGCCCAGAGAGGAGGAGCGAGTTCCCCGGGGTGACCCAGCAGGCCCCAAACTCCGGCCCGCGGCCTCTGCCGGCCTCGACTTTCCTCCGGGCTCGGGCCAAGTGGGCCAAGCCGAGCTTGAGCGAGCGGCCGAGGAATTCTTTTTTTTTTAATGGCGTTTGTTAAGCGCTTACTATGTGCAAAGCACTGTTCTAAGCGCTGGGGAGGTTACAAGGTGATCGGGTTGTCCCACGGGGGGCTCACAGCCTTTAATCCCCATTTTCCAGATGAGGGAACTGAGGCCCAGAGAAGTGAAGTGACTTGCCCAAAGTCATCTAGCTGACAAGTGGCGGAGCCGGCATTTGAACCCATGACCTCTGACTCCAAAGCCCGGGCTCCTTCCACTGAGCCACGCTGCACTTGTCAGCTTTGTGACTTTGGGCAAGTCACTTCACTTCTCTGGGCCTCAGTTCCCTCTTCTGTCAAATGGGGATGAAGACTGTGAACCCCACGTGGGGCAACCTGATCACCTTGTAACCTCTCCAATGCTTAGAACAGTGCTTTGCACGTAGTAAGCACTGGATAAATGCCACTATTATTATTATTATTATTATTCTCTGAGAAGCAGTGTGGCTCAGTGGCAAGAGCCCAGGCTTTGGAGGCAGAGGTCATGGGTTCAAATCCCGACTCTGCCACTTAATAATAATAGTAATGATGGCATTTATTAAGGGCTTGTAAGAACTTGTATTCATTCATTCATTCATTCAATCAATCGTATTTATTGAGCGCTTACCGTGTGCAGAGCACTGTACTAAGCGCTTGGGAAGTCCAAGTTGGCAACATACAGAGACGGTCCCCAACCAACGGCGGGCTCACAGTCCAGAAGGGGGAGACAGACAAACAAAACAACACATGTTAACAAAATAAAATAAAGAGAATAAATGTGTGCAAGTAAAATAAATAAAGTAATAAATCTGTACAAACATATATACATATATACAGGTGCTGCGAGGAGGGGAAGGAGGCAAGGCGTGGGGGGTGCGGGGGCGGAGGGGAAGGAGGGCATCCCTTCTAGACTGTGAGCCCACTGTTGGGTAGGGACCGTCTCTATATGTTGCCAACTTGTACTTCCCAAGCGCTTAGTACAGTGCTCCGCACACAGTAAGCGCTCAATTAATACGATTGAATGAATGAATGAGTGAATGAAAAGGGGGAGAGGAAGGAGGGGGCTCAGTGTGGGAAGGCCTCCTGGAGGAGGTGAGCTCTCAGTAGGGCTTTGAAGGGACATTAATAATAATAATAATAATAATAATAATAATAATAATAATAATAATAATAATAATAATAGTAATGGCATTTGTTAAGCACTTACTTGTATGTCCCCCAGCGTTAGTAAGCGCTGGACAAATACCATCATTATGATGATGATATGCAGGGAGGAACAAAGTGCCGGCTTTTTTTTCATTCAATCGTACTTATTGAGCGCTTACTGTGTGCAGAGCACTGCTCCAAGCGCTTGGGAAGTCCACGTTGGCAACATCTAGAGACAGTCCCTACCCGACAGCGGGCTTACCGTCTAGAAGGGGGAGACAGACGACAAAACAACACATATTAACAAAATAATATAAATGGAATAAATACGTACAAGTACAATAGAGTAATAAATCCGTACAAACATATATACAGGTG
This sequence comes from Tachyglossus aculeatus, assembly GCF_015852505.1. Classification (NCBI taxonomy): domain Eukaryota; kingdom Metazoa; phylum Chordata; class Mammalia; order Monotremata; family Tachyglossidae; genus Tachyglossus; species Tachyglossus aculeatus. The sequence continues at coordinate 1,106,914 of NC_052080.1, forward strand.
CTGCGGGGAGGGGAAGGAGGCAAGGCCACAGGGATGGGGGGGAGGAAGGGGAGAGGAAAGAGGGGGCTCGGCGTGGGAAGGCCTCCTGGAGGAGGTGAGCTCTCAGTAGGGCTTTGAAGGGACGTAATTAATAATAATAATAATAATAATGGCATTTGTTAAGCACTTACTTGTATGTCCCCCAGCGCTTAGAACAGTGCTTGGCACCTAGTAAGCGCTGGACAAATACCATCATTAGGATGATACACAGGGAGGAATGAAGCACCGGATTTTTTTTTTTCATTCAGTCGTATTTATTGAGCGCTTCCTGTGTGCAGGGCACTGGACTGAGCGCTTGGGAAGTCCAAGTTGGCGACATGGAGAGACGGTCCCTACCCGACAGTGGGCTCACAGCCTAGAAGGGGGAGGCAGAGGGGAAAACCGGAGGTCTATTAATGCCCTGAATGTCCCCTTAGGATGCTGTCGCTGGGCTACCTGTGCAGCCTCCCCTATCGGACGCCCGATGGTAGTGCCGCCTCCTCCTCCTCCTCCTCCTCCTCCTCCGGGCAGCCCTCCGGCCCCGACCGGGCGAGGCAGCGGGAGGAGGGGCGCCCACCGGCCCGGGGCGCCCCCCGATGGACGCCCCGGGGACTGCCGACGCTCGACGCCCGCGACCCCTGCCGGACAAACGCGGAACCGCCGCACGCCGCCCGGGACCTGACGCCGGAGGAGAGGCGGCACGGCCACGGCGGGGGCGCCCCCTGCTGGTCAGCCTCGGCACCGCGCGCCGCACGCGAGAGGCAGAGCGGCGCCCCCTGCCGGCCGGGCCCGGAACCGCCGCACGCCGTCCGGGACCTGACGCTGGAGAAGCAGCACGGCCCGGGCGGGGGCGCCCCCTGCTGGTCACCCTCGGGACCGCACGCCGCCCGGGAGAGGCAGAGCGGCGCCCCCTGCCGGGTGGGTTCGAAACCGCACGCCGTCCGGAACCTGACGCTGGAGAAGCAGCACGGCCAGGGCGGGGGCGCCCCCTGCTGGTCAGCCTCGGCACCGCACGCCGCCCGGGAGAGGCAGAGCGTCGCCCCCTGCCGGGCGGAACCGGAGCCGCCGCGCGACGCCCGGGACCTGACACTGGAGAAGCAGCACGGCCAGGGCGGGGGCGGGGGCGTCCCCTGCTGGTCAGCCTCGGGATCTCACGCTGCCCGGGAGAGGCACAGCGGCGCCCCCTGCCTGCCGGGCTCGGGACCAGACGCCGCACGCGAGAGGCAGAGCGGCGCCCCCTGCCGGGAAGGCTCGGGACCGCACGCCGCCCGGGACCTGACGTTGCAGCGGCAGGACCCCGCGGGCGTGGAAATGGACAGCGGCGCCCCCTGCCGGGAGGGCTCGGGACCGCACGCCGCACGCGAGAGGCAGAGCGGCGCCCCCTGCCGGGCGGGCTGGGGACTCCACGCCGCCCGGGACCTGACGTTGCAGCGGCAGGACCCCGCGGGCGTGGAAATGGAGAGCGGCGCCCCCTGCCGGGCGGGCTGGGGACCCCACGCCGCCCGGGAGAGGGATAGCGGCGCCCCCCGCCGGCTGGGCTCGGGACCGCCGCCCTCCCGGGACTTGACGCTAGAGCGGCGGCACGGCCAGGGTGGGGGCGTCCCCTGCTGGTCAGCCTCGGGACCGCGGGCCGCCCGGGAGATACAGAGCGGCGCCCCCCGCCGGCCGGGCTCGGGACCGCCGCCCGCCCGGGACCCGACGTCGCAGCGGCGGGACCCCGCGGGCGTGGAGGCGGAAGGCGGCGCCCCCCCGCCGGCCGGGCTCGGGACCGCACGCCGCCCGGGACCCGTCGCTGGAGCGGCCGCACGTCACGAGCGTGGAAACGGAGAGCGGCGGCGCCCCCCGCCGGCCGGGCTGGGGACCGCAGCGGGGGCGGCCGCCCCCCGCAGGCGCGGAGGTGGACGGCGCCGCCCCCTGCCGGTCGGGCTCGGGACCGCAGGCGGCCGGGGAGCCGGCGGGCGCCGCCCCCTGCCGGTCAGCCTCGGCCCTGCCGTTGTCCCGGGGCCCCGGGGGCGCCCCCTGCCGTGAGGGCTGGGAGCTGCAGCCCGCCTCCGCCTTCCACCGGAAGACCGAGGCAGGCCCCGGGCCTAAAGACAGGCCGAGCGCCAGGCCGGACACAAGGCCGGACACGAGGCCGGACACGAGGCCGAACACGAGGCCGAACACGAGGCCGAACACGAGGCCGGACACGAGGCCTGATTCGCAGCCGGACGTGAGGCCTGACACGAGACCGGACACGAGGCCTGACACGAGGCGAGACGTGAGGCCTGACACAAAGCCGGACACAAGGCCTGACACGAGGCTGGATGTGAGGTCTAGCAGAAGGCCGGACACAAGGCCGGACACGAGGCCTGACTCGAAGCAGGACACGAGGCCTGACGTGAGGCCTAGCACGAGGCCAGACACGAGGCCGGGCACGAGATCTGACTCAGAGCTGGACACGAGGCCTGACACAAGGCCAGACATGAGGCCTAGCACAAGGCCGGACACAAGGCCTGACTCGAAGCCGGACACGAGTCCGGACACGAGGCCTGACTCGAAGCCGGACACGAGGCCAGACACGAGGCCTCACACGAGGCCAGACACGAGGCCTGACACGAGGCCAGACACGAGGCCTCACACGAGGCCAGACACGAGGCCTGACACGAGGCCAGACAAGAGGCCAGACACGAGGCCTGACACAAGACCGGACACGAGGCCTAGCACAAGGCCATACACGAGGCCTGACTTGAAGCCAGACACGAGGCAAGACACGAGGCCTGACACGAGGCCTAGCACAAGTCCTAGCGTGAGGCCGGACACAAGGCCTGAATCAAGGCCAGACAAGAGGCCAGACATGAGGCCTGACACAAGGCCGGACATGAGGCCTAGCACAAGGCCGGACACAAGGCCTGACTCGAAGCCGGACACGAGTCCGGACATGAGGCCTAGCACAAGGCCGGACACATGGCCTGACTCGAAGCCGGACACGAGTCCGGACATGAGGCCTAGCACAAGGCCGGACACAAGGCCTGACTCGAAGCCGGACACGAGTCCGGACATGAGGCCTGACTCGAAGCCGGACACGAGGCCAGACACGAGGCCTCACACGAGGCCAGACACGAGGCCTCACATGAGGCCTGACACGAGGCCGGACACGAGGCCAGACACGAGGCCGGACACGAGGCCTAGCACAAGGCCATACATGAGGCCTGACTCAAAGCCAGACATGAGGCCAGACACGAGGCCTGACACAAGGCCTAACACAAGTCCTAGCGTGAGGCCGGACACAAGGCCTGAATCAAGGCCAGACAAGAGGCCAGACACGAGGCCTGACACAAGGCCGGACACGAGGCCTAGCACAAGGCCATACATGAGGCCTGACTCAAAGCCAGACATGAGGCCAGACACGAGGCCTGACACAAGGCCTAACACAAGTCCTAGCGTGAGGCCGGACACAAGGCCTGAATCAAGGCCAGACAAGAGGCCAGACATGAGGCCTGACACAAGGCCGGACACGAGGCCTAGCACAAGGCCATACACGAGGCCTGACTTGAAGCCAGACACGAGGCCAGACACGAGGCAAGACACGAGGCCTGACACGAGGCCTAGCACAAGTCCTAGCGTGAGGCCGGACACAAGGCCTGAATCGAGGCCGGACACGAGTCCGGACACGAGTCCTGACCCGGCCCTGGTGTCCAGGGGTGTCGCCCCCGACAGCCAAGACACCTACCTGGTCCCCCCGTCCTGCCGGAGCATCTGCAAGAACTACAGCGACCTGCAGATCGCCGGGGGCCCGGTGCTGGCCGTCTTCCCCGGCGGGCCCGGCCCGGCCCCGGGCCCGCTGCTCAGCTCCTGCGAGCTGCCGCCGCTCCCCGAGGAGGACCCCGGCGTCCCCGGCCCTCCCGCCCAGAGGGCCTGGCCCGGCCGGCGCGCGTCCAGCGAGCGCGCCAGGAGCCTGGCCCAGGCCCAGCAGCCCCTGTCCAACTCGGTGCTCAACGACTATCTGGAGCGCAAGGTGGCGGAGCTCTACCGGGATCACCTGATGGGGGGGCGGCGGCGGGGGCGGGGGCGGGGGCGGGGTGGTCCCCGGCGTCCCCTGCTCCCCGACCCGGCTCCTGGCCTCCGAGGCCCTGCTGGCCGGCGTGGACCAGCTCAGCCTGCAGCTGTCCCGCGGCCGGCGCCTCGACTCCGCCCGGGCCAAGGACATGGTCATCCACTGCCTCCTGCGCCTCGTGTCCTCCGACATCAGCACGCCCAATCTCTGCATCTCCCCGGACAACGATGGGAAGCCCTGAGCCACGCCCGACCCCTCCGTCGTCCCACCTGCCTCACTCCCTTCCCTCATTCCGCCCTTCCCGCCTTCCTGTTTCCTTCCATCCTGCCTGCCTCCCTTCCTCCCTCCCGGTTCTGCCACGTGACCTTGGGCGAGTCGCTTAACAACCTCTCTGGGCCCCCGCTTCCTCCTGTAAAATGAGGATGCAACCCCTGTCATCCCTCCTCCGCAGACCGTGAGCCTCGTGCGGGACAGTTGAGCACAGTGCTTGGCACACAGTGGACGCTTAATAAACGCCGTCATGGCTGATTTCTAGACTGTGAGCCCGCTGTTGGGTAGGGACCGTCTCTATATGTTGCCAACTTGTACTTCCCAAGCGCTTAGTCCAGTGCTCTGCACACAGTGAGCGCTCAATAAATACGATTGAATGAATGAACGACTATACGTCTGAGCTACAGTGTCGGCTCCTGTGTTGTCCCACCTGCTCTCCTCACACACCCCTGTTGTGTGCCGCTGCCGGGATGCTTTGACACTAACGGTCGCCGGGAATCCATCTGTGGTATTGTTTTGGCACCTACTAGGCACAAAGCACCGTACTAAGCACTCGGGAGAATGCAGTACAACATCCCTGTCCTCGAGGAGCTTACAGTCTAGAGGGGGAGACAGACAGAGAAGTATACTTGCCTGCTGTGTGACTTGGGGCAAGTCACTTCACTTCTCCGGGCCTCAGTTCCCTCATCTGGAAAATGGGAATTAATCAATCAATCAATCAATCGTATTTATTGAGCACTTACTGTGTGCAGAGCACTGTACTAAGCGCTTGGGAAGTACAAGTCGGCAACACATAGAGACAGTCCCTACCCAACAGCGGGCTCACAGTCTAGAAGGGGCAGACAGAGAACAAAACCAAACACACTAACAAAATAAAATAAATAGAATAGATATGTACAAGTAAGATAAATAAATAAATAAATAGAGTAATAAATATGTACAAACATATATACATATATACAGGAATTAAGAATTAAGACTGTAAGCCCCACGTGGGACAGGGACTGTGTCCAACCTGATTTGTTTGTCTCCATCCCTGCACTTAGTACAATGCCTGGGACATAGTAAGCGCTTAAGAAACATCACAATAGTAAATAGCATGACCTAGTGGGTAGAGCAGGGGTCTGGGAGTGAGAAGGACTTGGGTTCTAATTCTGGTTCTGCCACTTGTCTGCTGTGTGGCCTTAGGCGAGTCACTTCACTTCTGAGCCTCAGTTAGCTCATCTGTAAAATGGGGATTAAGATGGTGAGCCCCAGGGGGACAGGGACTGGGTCCAACCTGATTTGCTCGTATCTACCCCAGCCCTTAGTATACAGCCTAGCACGTAGTAAGCACGTAACAAATACTCGTTATTATTTAAATAAATTACGCAGTTATTAAAATTCTCCTCTAGAATGTAAGCTTGCTATGGACAAGGAATGTGTCTGTTTATTCTTATATAGTAATTATAATAATAATTAATAATTACGGTATTTGTTACATGCTTACTGGGTGCCTAGCACTGTTCCAAGTGCTGGATTAGATGCACGGTAATCAGGTTATTCATTCATTCATTCATTCAACCGTATTTATTGAGCGCTTACTGTGTGCAGAGCACTGTACTAAGCGCTTGGGAAGTCCAAGTTGGCAACATATAGAGACGGCCCCTACCCAACAACGGGCTCACAGTTATCCCACGTGGGGCTCACAGTCTTAATCCCCATTTTACAGATGAGGTAACTGACGCCCAGCAAAGTTAAGCGGTGTGCCCAAGGTCACACAGCGGGCAAGTGGCGGAGCCGGGATTAGGACCCACGGCATTCTGACTCCCAAGCCTGGGCTCTTTCCATTGAGCCACGCTGCTTCTGTACTCTCCTAGGCCCTTTGTACAGTGCTCTGCACACAGTGAGCGCTCAATCAATCTGATTGACTGACAATGAATGAATGAGAAGCAGCAGATTCATTCATTCATTCAATCGTATTGATTGAGCGCTTACTGTGTGCAGAGCACTGTACTAAGGTACTTATGTCCCTCTATCAATCCATCGATCATTCAATCACTAGTATTTATTGAGCTCCTACTCTGTACTGAAGACTTGGAGGAGTACACTAGGAGACATGAGCCCTGCCCTGGAAGAGCTTACAGTTTAGCACCAGAGACGGACAGAAAAGTCAATACTGATAAGGAGGAAAAAGAGAAGGAAAAGAGGAATATGTGGTTGAGTAGATACTGAAGTACTTACTTACCAGGAGCTGAAACCCTAGCCGGGGGAGAGATACAAACTGTTTAGGAGGAGTTGGAGCAGAAGAATGGAGACTGCTACGGCTGTTAGTGATTTCTGCAATCAGGTTTTACCACTTCACCTATCTGTAATAATAATAATAATAAAGGCATTTGTTAAGCGCTTACTATGTGCAGAGCACTGTTCTAAGCGCTGCGGGGGGGTTACAAGGTGATCAAGTTGTCCCATGTGGGGCTCACCGTCTTAATCCCCATTTTACAGATGAGGGAGCTGAGGCACAGAGAAGTGAAGTGACTTGCCCAAGGTCACCCAGCAGACATGTGGGGGACTTGGGATTCGAACCCATGACCTCTGACTCCAAAGCCCGCACTCTTTCCACTGAGCCACGCTGCTCCTCTAATACCTCTGTTTATTTTAATATATAGCCAGGTTGACTTTAAGTATCTTAATTACGCTCTGGGTATAGGGTATCAAACCTGATGTCCGGGAACGGGATAAATTCTGGTTCTGCCTGAACCTAATTCATTCTCCAAGGAGCCTGACAACTTTGTAAGACCCCGAGTATTCATTCAATCGTATTTATTGAGCGCTTACTGTGTGCAGAGCACTGGACTAAGCGCTTGGGAAGTACAGGTTGGCAACATATAGAGACGGTCCCTACCCGAGTATACAGAACCTTCTTTCCGAAGGGAACCGAAATCTTCTCGGGCGAACCGAGCAATCCGTTTGGGTATTTACTGAGCGCTGGCTGTGCTCAGAGCACTGGACTGGCCTCTTGGAAGAGCGAGCTAGGAGCAAAAGGTATTCATTCATTCAATCAATCGCATTTATTGAGCGCTACCGTGTGCAGAGGACTGTACTAAGCGCTTGGGAAGTACTAGTTGGCAACATCCAGAGATGGCAGGCTCACAGTCTAGAAGGGGGAGACGCACAACAAGACAAAACATGTAGACATGTTCTCCCAAGCGCTTAGTACAGTGCTCTGCACACAAAAGTGCACAATAAGTATGACTGAATGAATGAATGAACGGTCTCTTAGGCAAGGACCGTACTATCTTAGGTGAGGGAGACAGGAATATAGAAAAGATTTAGAAATAGAGGGTGCGAGGGAAAGGATGAGGATTTAGCAGCTTGGGTATGCTGGGGCAAAAGAGAGGAATAAGTAATTAACGCTGCATACCGGTAAAGTGACTTGCCCAAGGCCACACAGGAGACAAGCGGCGGAGCCGGGATTAGAACTCATGACCTCCCGACTCTCAGGCCCGTGCTCGGGCTTCGGAGTCAGAGGTCATGGGTTCAAACCCCGGCTCCGACAACCGTCAGCTGTGTGACTTTGGGCAAGTCACTTCACTTCTCCGTGCCTCAGTTCCCTCATCTGTAAAATGGGGATTAAGCCTGTGGGCCCGCCGTGGGACAACCTGATCACCTTGTAACCTCCCCAGCGCTTAGAACAGTGCTTTGCACATAGTAAGCGCTTAATAAATGCCATCGTTGTCATTATTATCATTACTACGCAGAGGACCTGGGTTCTAATTCCAGCTCTGCCATTTGCCTGCTGTGTGCCCCTTGGGCAAGTCTTTGCACTTCCTCCGGGCCTCCGATCCCTTCTCTGTAAAATGAGGATAAAGACTGTGAGCCCAACGTGGGATAGGGACTGTGTCCAACCTGATGAGCTTGAATCTACCCCAGTGCCTAGTACAGTGCCTGGCACATAGTAAGCGCTTAACAAATACCATATGAAAAAACCTAGAGAAGGAGGCTTCAATCTTTCTTTTGGACTTTTTGCTTGTGAAAGCCCTTTTTTCTCCCTAATGCGGGAGGGCGGGTGGGGAGTGGGGGAGACATCCTCTTCATGGATTTCACACATCAGGCCCCTGGGGGTCTATTATGCTAGTTTCAATCAATGGTATTTATTGAGCGCTTTCTGTAGGCAGAGCACTGCGCTAGGCACATGGGAGAGTACAATCTAACAGAGTTGATTCCTTCATCCTGCGCTTAGTACAGTGCCTGGCACATAGTAAGCGCTTAACAAATACCATATGAAAAAACCTAGAGAAGGAGGCTTCAATCTTTCTTTTGGACTTTTTGCTTGTGAAAACCCTTTTTTCTCCCTAATGCGGGAGGGCGGGTGGGGAGTGGGGGAGACATCCTCCTCGTGGATTTCACACATCAGGCCCCTGGGGGTCTATTATGCTAGTTTCAGTCGATGGTATTTATTGAGCGCTTTCTGTAGGCAGAGCACTGCGCTAAGCACACGGTAGAGTACAATCTAACAGAGTTGATTCCTTCATCCCGCGCTTAGTACAGTGCCCGGCACAAAGTAAGCGCTTAACAAATACCATCATCGTCATTATTATTCGTTCATTCACTTGTACTTAGTAAGCGCTCACTATGTGGGCAGAGCACTGTACTACGTGTGTGGGAGAGTACATTGTAACAGAATTGGGAGACACGTTCCCTGACCACAAGGAGCTTCCAGTTTAGAGGGGGAGATGGACGTTTACATAATTACATCAACTATGGGTGCGGAAGAAGTGCAGTGGGGAAGCAGTGAAAGTGTTTCCCCCACGGAGGCGGCGTTCATGGGGTCGTCACTGGCATTAGTTTAGAACCACATTCATTCTTTCATTCAGTCCTATTTACTGAGCGCTTACTGTGTGCAGAACACAGTACTAAACACTGGGGAGAGCACAAGAGAACAATAAACAGACACATTCCCTGCCCACAAGGAGCTTACAGTCTCAACGGGGAGACAGGTCATGGGTTCAAATTCCGGCTCCGCCAACTGTCAGCTGTGTGACCTTGGGCAAGCCACAACTCCTCTGTGCCTCAGTTCCCTCGTCTGTAAAACGGGGATGGAGACTGCAAGCCACCCGTGGGACAACCTGATTACTTTGTCACCGCCCCAGCGCTTAGAACAGTGCTTTGCACATAGTAAGCGCTTAATAAATGCCATAATTATTATTATTATTAGATATTAACAGAAACAAATCAATTACTGATATTGATAATTTGATAATTACTACTACTACTACTAATAATAATTATTAGATATTAACAGAAACAAATCCATTACTGATAATTGATAATTACTACTAATTATTATTATTATTAGATATTAACAGAAACAAATCCATTACTGATAATTGATAATTACTACTGATTATTATTATTATTAGATATTAACAGAAACAAATCCATTACTGATAATTGATAATTACTACTGATTATTATTATTATTAGATATTAACAGAAACAAATCAATTACTGATAATTGATAATTTGATAATTACTACTACTACTACTAATAATTATTATTAGATATTAACAGAAACAAATCCATTACTGATAATCGATAATTACTACTAATTATTATTATCATTATTAGATATCAACAGAAACAAATCAATTACTGATACTCACAACAGATCTGGGAGCCTGAAAGCCGAGGGTTCTGATCCCAGCTCCACCGTGTGTCTGCTGAGTGACCTTGGGGAAGTCCCTTCACTTTTCTGGGCCTCAGTTTCCTCATCGGTAGAACGGGGATAAAGAGTGTGAGCCCCGTGTGGGGCAGGGGCTCAAAGGTCAGAGGGGCTCAGACTCAGAGGTCGGACCTCATATACACCATACGGAAAATCCAAGGAATTTCCCTTGTGGATGCAATTCCTCCCCCAGAGGTGGATTTCTACAGGCCCCGGCCCGTTTTCCACTTCAGGGATAACACCAGGAATCGGCACCACAAGATGTCACTACTTCGCTGAAGCTCGTGTTGTAATACCTTCTTAAAACACCCGCATTGTAATTATTCTCTCTATCTGGCTGGAACCAAAAGGGAGAAGCTTGTGGCTTAATGAAAATATATTTTTTTTCAACCTATCGGCGGTCTTTATTGAGCGCTTACTATGTGCAGAACACTGTACTATGCACTTTCTAGACCGTGAGCCCACTGTTGGGTAGGGACCGTCTCTATACGTTGCCAACTTGGACTTCCCAAGCGCTCAGTACAGTGCTCTGCACACAGTGAGCGCTCAATAAATACGACTGAATGAATGAATGAATTGGGAGAGGACAATGCAACAGAATTAGCAGACGGGTGGTGGAAGGTTCAGTCATTATGTGTCTTTAAGGAGAAGCAGATGGGTCAGAGTTCAACAAATCAACACAGCTCCTTGAGGAAGGGATCGTGTCTACTAAGCGCTAAGTACAGTGCTCTGCACACAGTAAGCGCTCAATAAATACAATTAAATACGATTGATTACCAAGTCTGCTGCACTGTATCAATCAATCGCATTTATTGAGCACTTACTGAGTACAGAACACTGTACTAAATGCTTGGGAGAGTAATACAGAATCAGTAGACACGCTTACTGCCCGTAATGAGCAACTGCAGTTATTGAGTGCTTACCGTGTGCAGAGAACTGTCCGAGGCCCTTGGGAAAGTATCAATCAACCAATCGATCAATGCCATTTTTCGAACGCTTACGGTGCGTGGGACGCTGTGCTAAGCGCTTAGGAGAGGACAACACAACTATACGAGACACGTTCCCTGCCCACAACAAACTTGCAATATAGAGGAGGAGACAGACATTCGTAAAAACAGATAAATTAAGCATTTGGACAAAAGCGCTGTGGGGTGGGTGGGGCGAAGAAAGGGAGCAAGTCAGGGTGATGCCGGAGGGAGTGGGAGAAAAGGAAATGAGGGCTGAGTCAGGGAAGACCTCTTGGAGGAGGAGAGTACAGTGTAACACAGTTGGTGGACATCTTCCCTGTTCACGATGAGTTTACAGACTGGAGCGTGAGACAGCCATTAATATCAGTAAAAACATTCAATTACAGATATGCACATAAGTGCAACTATGGCTGAGGGAGGGATAAATAGGGTGAAAAATCCTAGTGCGAGAAGGATCTCTTGGAGGCAGCGTGCCTTCTGTAAGGCTTTGGACGTGGGAACGGTGATTGGAAAGGCATTCAGGGACAGAGGCAGGATGTGGATGAGAGGCCCGTGGTGAGATTGATGAGAACAAGAACACAGGGAGAAAGTTGGCGAGAGAGGAGTGAAGTGTGTCCGCTGGGTTATAGCAGGAGAGTAGTAAGGTGAGGTAGGAGGGCGTGAGGTGATTGAGGGCTTAAAAGCCGACGGTAAGGAGTTTCTGTCTATATGTTGCCAACTTGTACTTCCCAAGCGCTTAGTACAGTGCTCTGCACACAGTAAGCGCTCAATAAGTACGACATTGATTGATTGATTGACGCGGAGGTGGATGGGCAGGTACCGAAGGTTCTTGAGGAACGGGGAGACGCGGACCGAACGTTTTTGTAGAAAAATGTTCCGGGCTCCAGACTGAAATATGGACCGGAGTGGGGAGAGACAGGAGGCAGGGAGGTCGGAGAGGAAAATGGAGCAGGAATCAAGGCGGGACAGGATAACTGCTTGTATTAACCCGGTAGCAGTTTGGATGGAGAGGGAAGGGTGGATTTTAGTGATGTCATCACGGTCGAACTGACAGGATTTGGTGACAGGTGGACTATGTGGGTTAAATGAGAGCGAGGAGTCAAGGCTCCGGGCCTGTGACCCAGGGAGAATGGTGGTATTGTGCTCTGTGATGGGAAAATCAGGGGAGGTCAGGGTTTGGGTCAGAATAATAATAATAATGATAGCATTTACTAAGTGCTTACTGTGTGCAAAGCACTGTTCTAGGCGCTAGGGAGGTTACAAGGTGATCAGGTTGTCCCATGGGGGGCTCACAGTCTTCATCCCCATTTTACAGATGAGGGACCTGAGGCCCAGAGAAGTGAAGCGACTTGCCCAAAGTCACACAGCTGACAAGTGGTGGAGCCGGGATTTGAACCCATGACCTCTGACTCCAAAGCCCGGGCTCTTTCCACTGAGCCACGCTGCTTCATCTCAGATGAAGAGTTCTGTTTTGGATGCATCGTGTTAGACATAACAAGCGCTTAGTACGGTGCTCTGCACACAGTAAGCGCTCAATAAATACGATTGAATGAATGACGTGCAGGCAGGACATTCATTCTTTCATTCAATCGTATTTACTGAGCGCTTACTGTGTGCAGAGCAGGAGAGATGTCCTCAAGGCATCCTGAAGGTACTCTCCCAAGCCCTTGGTAGAGTACTCTACATGCAGTGAGTGCTCAGTAAATACCATCGATTGACGTACCGCTGACCGATTTGGAGCTCACTCTGGAGTGCGGAGCTTTTGAGGTATGCCTATTGGTGTTTCACAGCTCATTGGACAGAGCACAAGATGAAGGGATGGGAGATGGGAATTCTGGCCTGGGACAAGTCACCTAACCTCTCTGGGCCTCAGTTTCTTCACCTGTAAAATGGAGACCGATAGGTCCTCTTTCTCATTCTTACATTGGGAGGCCCAGGTGGACAGGGACTGGGTCCCATCCGATCATTCCGGATAAAGATGAAACGCCGTGACCTATTAAAAAGCGCGCGGGACTTACCCGACTTGGTCCTCTTTTTCCGTTCCCTTCCATGTCACTCTGGCACTTGGATGATCCGGGCAGCGGAGTGAAGTAGGGCCTGGAGCGGGGAGGGAGGTCAGCAAGGAGGCTGCTACAGTAATAATAATAATAACGGCATTTATTAAGCGCTTACCACGTGCAAAGCCCTGTTCTAAGCGCTGGGGAGGTTACAAGGTGATCAGGTTGTCCCACGGGGGGCTCACAGTCTTAATCCCCATTTACAGTCAAGGTAACTGAGGCCCAGAGAAATGAAGTGACTTACCCAAAGTCACACAGCTGACAACTGGCGGAGCCGGGATTTGAACCCATAACCTCTGACTCCAAAGCCCGGGCTCTTTCCACTGAGCCCCGCTGCTTCTCTGCGAACCATGGTGAGAGAGGATAAATGCTTGAATTAACACTAGCAGTTCGGATGGAGAGGAAAGGGTGGATTTTAGCTCTGTGTGCCGGTGGAAGCGACAGGATTTAGCGATGGATGGAATATTCATTCATTCAATCGAATAAGTGGGTTGAATGAGAGAGAGGAGTCAAGGGTAAAGCCAAGGTTAGGGGTTTGGCAGACAGGAAGGGCGGTGGTGCTGTCTACAGCAATGGGAAAGTCAGGGGGAGGACAGTCATTCCCTGTGAGGATAACCAGAGGGTCCCTCCCTTCCTCACCACCCTCGTAGTGCTGTTTCCCTCCTCCCCCCCACCCCCAGGTATTCCCAACTCCTTCCTCACCTCCAACTGGAAATTCGTGCATCGATTGACTGATTGACTTCCTGCTCCGCAAGCGCTTAGTACAGTGCTCTGCACACAGTAAGCGCTCAATAGATACGATTGATTGCTGCTTCCATGGTCCTCCTCCCTGGTCAGATGATTATTTTTTTATGGCCTTTGTTAAGTGCTTACTATATTCCAGGCACTGGGGTAGACACAAGGTAATCAGGTTGGACAGAGTCCCTGGATTAGAACCCAGGTCCTTCTTATTCCCGGGCCTGGGCTCTAACCACTAGGACTCGCTGCTTCCCTGCTTTCTTCCCAACGGTTCAGCGGCCTGTCCTTGACCCCTCTCAAGATGCAGGGGCTTCCTAAATAGGATCCACGACCCCTTCCTTTCGAACGGCCAGCGTGACAAGGTTTACCCATTTGAAAAGAAAGGAAAAGCAGGTGTGCTAAGTGTGTACCAATCTTTCCTCTCTAAAGAGGAGCCTATTGTACCCGCAGCCTGCGGAGAGCTGAAATCATCGTTAGGCCATGTCGCTGAAAAGACTTCTTTAGTGATGATTTATAGTGTGGGGAATTTGTCGCAGTAAATCTTGGCATCGAATTCCCATCCCTGCCTCCCATCCCGCTTCCCCCCCACGCCCTTCGCTATTAAACTCTAAAATGAGCAGTTCAAGAGGAAATTTTGTTTCTACTTTGTATGCCAGGAACAAAATTAATCAGCAGGAGGATAATGGGGGGATTAAAATGCGGTGGGCCAAGAGCTAAGCGCTGGGGTGGGTGCCAGATAATCAGATTGGAAATGCGAGTCTATTCTGGAAACGATATTGGCATTTTTCTCTCTATATAAAGGAGCAGAAGAGTAACCATGTGAGTCACTGCGAAGATTGGCAGCGAGATCCCAGGCAGCGATTGTATGGCAGGTGGGTCCCGGACAGCGACTAGCTTCCAGAAAGTCCTCCGGATTCTACGAGGGGTTTCAATTCCCCTGTGAAGCTGGAAAATGCAGATCCACTTTTGGAATCAAATAGTCTTCAGCCATCAGGCTGTGGCACAAACCACTTCGTCAAAGCTATGAATAATAATAAAAAAAATCCTTCCACGTGGGAAAGGAGAAAAAGCTCCATTTTCGAAGTAAATAAGGAGTAATAAATGGAAACGATTAGCATGCAAGCCCATCTATTGAGAATAATAATAATAATAATGGCATTTGTTAAGCGCTTACTATGCGCCAAGCACTGTTCTAAGCGCTGGGGAGGATGCAAGGTGATCAGATTGTCCCACGGGGGGCTCACAGTCTTCATCTCCATTTTACAGATGAGGTAACTGAGGCACAGAGAAGTTAAGTGACTTGCCCAAAGTCACACAGCTGTAGAGTCAGGATTTGAACCCATGACCTTGAAATGCCAATAATGCCTAATAATAATAATAATGCCTACTTTGGGCATTAATAATACTAATGCCCAATAATGCCTAATAATGATAATGCCCAATTTTGGCATCAGGTAGAAGTTTTCTGTCTGTGGGAGGGGGTGTTAACACCTAAAACTAAGGCAACTGAGAAAATGATGTGTTTACGCGACGGGAAACATTGCGACTTCAAACGCTACCTTTTGGACAAATAATTAATGAATAGAATCTGCCCATTTTGTATCAAGATTGGGAAAGCACGCAAGCAGCCCACTGTGCCCCGAGTTTTACAAAAAAAACCAAAAGCAAAGCAGGCACACACAAAACCCCTCTGTGTTCTGCGGTGTCGAGACCCTTCCGTGTAATTTTCTCACGTGAACGCCATTAATTTCGAGGACTTGGGTTTCCCGGAAACAGGCGACCGAAAAGATCTGCACTTCCAACAGGATCGGTAGCCTTGACAGCGCCGGGAGTTCGTAACATTATACAAAGGGCTTTGTTAAATTCTGTTTTCTCCCCAGTCCGGCGGTTTCCTTGAGTGTTTATCTTTCTGTGGGTGCATCTACACGCAGTTCACATGCACACGCTCACTGGGGATACGCGTATCTTTGCAGAGGCTGCTGTCGATGTCCAAATGCGTACCAAAGGCACCTTTGGCTCTGGAAAGAAGCATCTATAAGATGATGTCTCACTCTCTCTCTCTCTCTGTGTCTCTCTCGATAAATGACAAATAATTAGCAAAGGCGTGATAAAGCTTGTGGGCTCCATCCCAGTGACATTCTCAAGGCCTCTGTGCTGCTTTTTTGGCTTGACCTTGGCGTAAAAGCACCGAAGCGGAAGCCTTGAAACTGGGATCAACAAGATTCATACGGAGCCAGGGGAGACGGGGCGCAGCATAACACCGAGAAATCCACCGGAATTTCGGAGTTTCCGGACCGTTCGGCTTCCTGGCGTTTAAGCGACTGAGATGTCCTTCGTGACCCCCATGCAGCATTCATTTCTTCCCCGCCTGACGTTACCAAGGATTAATAAACATTATTGTTATTATCATCATCATCATCATCATCAATCGTATTTATTGAGCGCTTACTATGTGCAGAGCACTGTACTAAGCGCTTGGGAAGTACAAATTGGCAACATCTAGAGACGGTCCCTACCCAACAGTGGGCTCACAGTCTAAAAGGGGGCTCACAGTCTAAAAATAATAATATTATTATTATTACCTCCAACTACTGGACCCTCCTCTAGACCGTAAGCTCATTGTGGGCAGGGAATGTGTTCTATTGTCCTTTGAAATGTGCTTAGTACAGTGCTCTGCACAAAGTATGCGCTCAATAAATACAACTTACTGACGGGGTGAATGGGAGGAGTGGCAGGGCTGGCATAACCCACGGCAGGTGACCTGGTGTCCCAGGGCCATAATAATAATAATAATAATAATAATAATAATAATAATAATAATAATAATAATAATGATAATAATAATAATAATAATAAATCGTATTTATTGAGCACTTACTGTGTGCAGAGCACTGTACTAAGCGCTTGGGAAGTACAAGTTGGCAACATATAGAGACAGTCCCCACCCAACAGTGGGCTCACAGTCTAGAAGGGGGAGACAGAGAACAAAACCAAACATACTAACAAAATAAAATAAATAGAATAGATATGTACAAGTAAAATAAATAAATAAATAAATAGAGTAATAAATATGTACAAACATATATCCATATATACAGGTGCTGTGGGGAAGGGACAGAGGTAAGATGGGGGGATGGAGAGGGGGGCGAGGGGGAGAGGAAGGAAGGGGCTCAGTCTGGGAATAATAATAATAATAATTATAGTAATAATAATAATAATAATAATAATAACAATAATAATGTTACTTGTTAAGCATTTACTATGTGTAAAGCCCGGTTCTAAGGGCTGGAGGAGATACAAGTTTATAATAATAATAATGGCATTTATTAAGCGCTTACTGTGTGCGAAGCACAGCAGGTTGGACACAGTCCCTGTCCCACATGGGGAGAAGCAGCATGGCCCAGTGGCTAGAGCCTGGGCGTCAGAAGGTCCTGGGTTCTAATCCCGGCTCCGCCACTTCCCTGTGGTGTGACCCTGGGCAAGTCACTTTACTCCTCTGGGCCTCAGTACCCTCATCTGTAAAATGGGGATTAAGACTGTGAGACCCTGTGGGACAACCTGATCTCCTTGTAACTTCCCCAGCGCTTAGAACAGTGCTTTGCACATAGTAAGCACTTAATAAATGCCATTATTAAAAAAAAAGTGCTTACTATGGGCCAGGCACTGTACTAACAAGCATGGTGGTAGCTATTCATTCATTCATTCAACTGTATTTATTGAGCGCTTACTATGTGCAGAGCACTATACTAAGCACTTGGAAAGTACAGTTCAACAACAAATAGATACAATCCCTGGCCACAATGGGCTCGCAGTCTAGATATAAATTAATCGGGTTGGACATAGTCCATGTCCCACATGGGACTGTGAGCCCACTGTTGGGTAGGGACCGTCTCTATGTGCTGCCAACTTGTACTTCCCAAGCGCTTAGTACAGTGCTCTGCACACAGTAAGTGCTCAATAAATATGATTGATTGATTGATTGATTGACTCACTGTCTTAGTCCCCATTTTACAGATGAGATAACTGAGGCCCAGAGATGTGAAGTAACTTGCTCACACGGTCACACACAGAGGACGAGTGGCGGAGCTGGGATTAGAACCCAGGTCCTTCTGACTTCCGGGCCTGTGTTCCAACCACTAGGCCACATTGCGTCTCACTTGGATCGATGGATCTCCTCTCCCCCTCGTCCCCCTCTCCATCCCCCCATCTTACCTCCGTCCCTACCCCACAGCACCTGTATATATGTATATATGTTTGTACATATTTATTACTCTTTATTTATTTATTTATTTTACTTGTACATAGCTATCCTATTTATTTTATTTTGTTAGTATGTCTGGTTTTGTCCTCTGTCTCCCCCTTTTAGACTGTGAGCCCACTGTTGGGTAGGGGCTGTCTCTAGATGTTGCCAATTTGTACTTCCCAAGCGCTTAGTACAGTGCTCTGCACATAGTAAGCGCTCAATAAATACGATTGATGATGATGATGATGGATCATCCCTGTCTCTGGTAGCTGCGGAGGGGGGTGGGGACCACTGGGGGAGACTTGGGGGGGGAGGTGGAGAGGCCTGGAAAGTGCTCAGGTCTGGGGTCTAAGATCCCACCTACCTCCTACAGGTGCATCCCAGCCGGACTGCTGTGTGTCCTCGGCCGGTCACTCTACCCCTCTTGGCCCTCGGCTTCCTCACTTACTAAGCGAGGACCCGTCTCTCCCTTCTTCACGGGGATGCTGTGAGGAAAAGGAAGACAAACTGAGATCCCTGACGTGAAGGGACTTGGGAGAAATGAAAAGCGCATTACAAAGAGCAAGGCGCTGGCATTATCATCCGTTTTATTCTTCTTCTTGGTGGTGTTGTTGATGAGCGTGTTCAAAATGCAAAGCGGCAGACCTTTCCCCGGGCAGCCCTGACCCCCGAAGTTAAGCAGTTTTGTGAGGAGTAATAGTCTTGCTTACCATTGTTGCGTCCAAGGTTTCGGGAATTTTGCAGGGAGTGGTAAACTGTGACGTAACCTCTGCCTGGTTCCAGCTCAGATCTCATTATTCCCGTCGTGGCCTGAAGATGATGATGATGATGGTATTTGTTACGCGCTTACTATGTGCAGAGCACTGTTCTAAGCGCTGGGGGATACAAGGTGATCAGGTTGTTCATTCATTCATTCATTCAGCTGGCCCTCCCCCTTCCTGACCGTCCTCCGGGTGCTCGTTCATTCATTCAATCGGATTTATTGAGCGCTTACTTTGTGCACAGGACTGTGCTAAGCGCTTGGGAGAGTACAGCACGACAAACAGCAGACGCATTCCCTGCCCACCATGAGCTTATAGTCTAGAGACCTTGCAGCCCGCACCCCCTTCCCTTAAGCTGTCATTCATTCAATGGTATTTATTCATTCATTCATTCATTCAGTCGTGTTTATTGAGCGCTTACTGTGGGCAGAGCACTGTACTAAGCGCTTGGGAAGTCCAAGTTGGCAACATCTAGAGACAGTCCCTACCCAACAGCGGGTTCACAGTCTAGAAGGGGGAGACAGACGACAAAACCAAACATATTAACAAAATAAAATAAATAGAATAAATATGTACAAGGAAAATAAATACACAGAGTAATAAATATGTACAAACATACATATATAGGTGAGGTGGGGAGGGGGAGTAGGGGGTGAGGAAGGAGGGGGTTCAGCCTGTCCCACGTGGGGCTTACAGTCTTAATCCCCACTTTCCAGATGAGGGAGCTGAGGCACAGAGAAGTTAAGTGGCTTGCCCAAGGTCACACAGCTGACAGGTGGCGGAGCCGGGATTCGAATGGATCTAGATTTTGATCATCGGAGTAGACCTACCTTATTAGCAGCATCGGTGATTTATGCTTAGAACTCGGGAATTTCTGCTCAAGCCTTCTGAAGTGCTTGCCTAGCTTTAAGGCACAGAGAAGCAGCGTGGCCGAGTGGAGAGCGCCCAGGCTTGGGAACCAGAAAGACCTGGGTTCTAATCCCGGCTACGCCACTTGTCGGCTGTGTGACCTTGGACAAATCACTTCATTTCTCTGGGCCTCAGGTACCTCCTCTGGACCGTGGGCCCGTCTTCTAGACTGTGAGCCCGTTGTTGGGTTGGGATTGTCTCTGTTGGCAAACTGGACTTTCCAAGCGCTTGGTGCAGTGCTCTGCAAACAGTAAGAGCTCAAAAAATACGATTGAATGAATGAATGAATGAATGAATAAATGAAATGGGGATTTAGACGGTAAACCCCATGTGGGACAGGGACTGTGTCCAACCTGATTAGCTTATATCTACCCCAGTGCTTAGTATAGAGCCTGGCATAGAGTGAGTGTTTAACAAATACCATACAAAGAACCCCAAACTACCTAATTCCCGACTCAGTGAGCTTTTGTGAGGTCCCGTGGGGTCAAGGGTCAGCGGGGGAATCTATCTTTTTTATGGTATTTCTTAAGTGCCAGGTACTGCATCATTATCAGTTGTATGTTGCCAATTTGTACTTCCCAAGTGCTTAGTACAGTGCTCTGCACATAGTAAGCGCTCAATATGATTGATCATGATTATCAATGGTATTTATTGAGCACTTATTGGGTGCAGAACACTGTCCTAAGCCTTGGGAGAGGACAGTAGCGCAGAGTTGGCAGGCACGTTCCTGCCCAAAACGAGCTGACAGTTTAGAGGGGGAGACCGACCTTGATACAAGTGAATAATTTATATCATTTAAGGATGTACGCCGTACTAATCGCTGGGATAGCCACATGCTAATCGTGTCGGACACAGTCCCTGTCCTACGTGCGGCTCACAGTCTTCATCCCCATTTTCCAGATGAGGTAACTAGGGCCCAGAGAAGTGAAGTGACTTGCCCAGGCTCACCCGGCAAACAAGTGGCAGAGCTGGGATAAGAATAATAATGATAATAATACTAATCATTATCATAATTATAACCATATATGTAATATACATAACCATATTATATAACCAGAGAAGCAGCATGGCTCAGTGGAAAGAGTACGGGCTTTGGAGTCAGAGGGTCATGGGTTCAAATCCCGGCTCCGCCAATTGTCAGCTGTGTGACTTTGGGCAAGTCACTTCACTTCTCTGTTCCTCAGTTACCTCATCTGTGAAATGGGGATTAAGACTGAGCCCCACGTGGGACAAACTGATCACCTTGTAACCTCCCCAGCACTTAGAACAGTGCTTTGCATGTAGTAAGCACTTAATAAATGCCACTATTATTACAATTATTATTAATGATGGTATTTATTGCACACTTATTATGTGTCAAGCACTGTTTTAAGCACTGGGGTAGATACAAGGTAATCAGGTTGTCCCCCGTGGTGCTCACAGTCTTAACCCCCATTTTATAGATGAGGGAACTGAGGCACAGAGAAGTGAAGTGACTTGCCCAGAGTCACACAGCTGACAAGAGAAGCAGCGTGGCTCAGTGGAAAGAGCCCGGGCTTTGGAGTCAGAGGTCATGAGTTCAAATCCCGGCTCCGCCAATTCTCAGCTGTGTGACTTTGGGGCAGTCATTTAACTTCTCTGTGCCTCAGTTACCTCATCTGTAAAATGGGGATTAAGACTGTGAGCCCCCCATGGGACAACCTGATCACCTTGGAACCTCCCCAGCGCTTAGAACAGTGCAATGCACATAGTAAGCGCTTAGTAAATGCCCTCATTATTATTATTATTATTAGAACCCAGATCCTTCTGAATCCCATACTGGGCCATGCTGCTTCCTCCTCTCCTCCCCGTCCTCCTCCTCCCTGTGAAGTGCTGCCAACCCAAGTCACGTTGACCCCTTTCTTATTGGCAAAAGTTGATGGACTCCGTACACTCATTTCAGGTGACAATCTTCTTTAAGTTAACCTTAGCCTTGTATGTGTTGTTTAGCTCTGTGTCCTTGGGCTCAGTTTTAATCTTAAAAAATAGCAAGAAATGATCTTTTTTCTTTTTCCCTAAAGATAGAACCGAAAGGTTGCCAGAGCAAATCCAAGGACTAGACTAATTTTATTCCCCTTCAGTAACCTCTCCGACTTGTTAGGAGCTCCAATTTGGGCCAACAAAGTTATCAAACTAGATGACTGGTGTTCTATTGGGATTATCTTGGATGCAGGGAACAGGTCCCAGGTGCCGTGAGCTCGTTATGGGCAGGGATTTTGTCTGTTGCTGCATTGTATTCTCCCAAGCGCTTAGTACAGTGCTTTGCACACAGTAAGCACTCAACACATAGGACTGAAAGAACAAATGAATACTTATAATTTTATTTATTTCTAATAATACCTGTCTCCCCGTCTGGACTGTAAGTCCGTTCTGAGCAGGGAATGTTTCTGCTTAATGTTTTATCGTATTCTCCACAGCGCTTAGTACAGTTCTCTGCACCTATTAAGCACTCAATAAATATGATTGACTTCCTCAACGTTTAGTACAGTGCTCCACACACAGTCGACACTTAATACGATTGATTGACTGACTTTCCCATCATTTTGTGGCAAGGTTACTGTGCATCTGAAAATAATAGGGCCCAATTAGCCCCTTCGGGAAATATCATCATCATTATTATTACTGTTACCTCTAGTCCGTCCGGGAAAAGCCTCAGCCAGACGAAAGAACTTAGATTATTACTCTATTTATTTATTTTACTAGTACATATCTATTATATTTATTTTATTTTGTTAGTATGTTTGGTTTTGTTCTCTGTCTCCCCCTTTTAGACTGTGAGCCCACTGCTGGGTAGGGACTGTCTCTATATGTTACCAACTTGTGCTTCCCAAGCGCTTAGTACAGTGCTCTGCACACAGTAAGCGCTCAATAAATACGATTGATGACGATGATGATGGTGGGCCTCGCTGTCCCCCTTAATCTGTGGCAGGGAGATTCCTGTCACAAAACAGTTCGGTCGTCACTCTCCCGATCTGCTCGTCGCTGGCCTGGATTGTTAATAAATATCATCGACTGCTTCAAGCGGAGCCTCTCTTACTCAAGCCACAGGTCACGATGGCTCGTCACGGGAGAGGAGATGGAGTTTTCTCCCTCCGAACATTTCACGCTGCCAGCCCGAATCTCCGCTTAAACGAGAACGAGGGACAGGATCACCTGTCCGGTGGAGGTGTGGAGGGAGGAGGGCCACAGGCCCGGCTGTGTTTACCGGACAGTCCGCCCTGAGCACCCTACCTTGGTATCTGAGTTTTCCGCTCCGCCTCACGAGGCCCCGATAGGGAAATGACGGAGCCGCGGCTCGGGCCGGGATGGAGGGTGAAGGCCGGCGGGTGGGGACGTCTGGGATCCCCCTGCGATGGCTCCGGGTTCTGCCAGTTTCTGCAGAGAAGATTTGGGGACACCGTGATGTCGCGTTTCGCCCACCTGTTACGGGTTGGAAAAGTCAGTCAGCCGGTCAATCGTACGGACTGAGCGCTCACTGGGTGCAGAGCACTGCACTAAGTGCTTGGGAGAATACAATAGAGCAACATAGACACATCCCTTACCCGCAACAAGCTTACAGTCTAGAAGGGAAGACAGACATTAATAGAAATAAATAAATGACGGACATGGACGTTAAGTGGTGTGGGGCTGGGAGGGGGGATAAATAAAGGGAGCAAGTCAGAGTGACGCAGAAGGGAGTGGGAGAAGAGGAAAGGGGGGCTTAGCCGGGGAAGGCCTCTTGGAGGAGATGGACATTTAATAAGGCTTTGAAGCCGGGGTAAAGTAACCGTCTGTGGGATAAAAGGAGGGAGGGCTTTCCGGGCCAGAGGCAGGAGGAGGGAGAGAGGTCGGCAGTGAGGAAGATGAGATCGAGGTATAGTGAGTAGGTTGGCATTAGATGAGCGCAATGTCTAGGCTGGGTTGTAGTGGGACAGTAGCGAGGTGAGGTAGAAGGGGGCAAGATGAAGCCAATGGTGAGGAGTGTCTGTTGGATGTGGAGGAGGAGGGGCAGCCACTGGAGTTTCTTGGGGAGTGGAGAAACCCAATCTGAACATTTCTGTAGAAAAGTGACCCGGGCAGCAGACGGAAGTATGGAAAGTGGGGAGAGACAGGAGGCAGGGAGGTCAGCAAGGAGGTTGATGCAGTAATCAAGGCAGGATAGGATGAGCTACTGGGTTAACGGGGCAACAGTTTGGATGAGGAGGAAAGGGCGGATTTTAGCGATGTTGTGAAAGCTAAACTGAGCGGTGGGGGATTTCTGATGGGGGGTGGTGAGAGGGCAAAAATTACAGCAGCCTAGCGCTGACTGGAGGTCAGAGTTCAGGACAGAAAGGGCAGCACAGGCGGCCTTTTGCTTGCTTCCCTCACTTCCCTCCCAAGGGATCCCCCCAAGAGCCCAAGGAAACAAATCCGCTGAAATACATACCCAGCGAGCACTGCTCTGTGACCTGACAGCGTGCTTCTGGCTCTACTGGGCGGGAGACTGGGAGTCAGGAGACCCAATTTCTAATCCCGGCACTGCTCCTGGCCCGCTGTGTGATGAGGACAAGTTACTTACCCTCTCTGGACTTTGGTTTCCTCATCTGTAAAATGGGAAGAATAATCGGTCCGTCAGCGATCGTGAGTATTTGTGTTTTGAATGGTACCTGTTAAGCACTTACTATGTGCCCGGCACTGCATTAATAATAATAAAGATGGCAGTTATTAAGCGCTTACTATGTGCAAAGCACTGTTCTAAGCGCTGAATTAAGCGCTGGAGTAGATACAGGTTAATCAGGTTGGACACAGTCTATAATCCCATGGGGTTCACTGTCTTAATCCCCATTTTCCAGATGAGGGAACTGAGGCCCAGAGAAGCGAAGTGACTTGTCCAAGGTCACACGGCAGACAAGTGGCAGAGCTGGGATTAGAACCCAGGTCCTTCCGATTCCCAAGTCCGTGCTCTGTCCACCCGGCCGCGCTATTTAGGCGGATGTCATCGGTCCAGGGTTCACACAAGTCAGTCCGGCCTGTGTCATAAAATTATTTAAATTTGGGTCTCCAGGAGAGGGTGAGGAGCGAAGCCCCTGCAGAAGGGAACCTGCCTTCGCCCGGAGTGCAGAATCTCTCTTTTATTGCATCGGCTCTTGTTCTCCTGCGAAGGGGACAAGTTTGAGGTTATTGTGACATTATTAAATCCTATAAAAACCAATGGCCTTGAGAGAATGTGAGCCTGCGCTCTCCCCCTTCTCCTCCCCTCCCACCCTCCACCTCCCACCCCAGCTCCAGGTTTCCGTAGTAACTAATAGCGGGAGGCCTTGTGTGGATTTAGTGGCCGGGGAAAGTGGAAAGCTATTTAGCTCCGCTAAGTGGAACGGAGTCATTTTGAGGTTGTATGGAGTCGGCTTGTTCCCCTCCTGTACCCTTAGCGGGGTTCCTTGTCCAGGACCTGGGGAGGCAAAATCTATCGATCCATTGCATTTACTGAGAGCTCACTGTGTGCAGAGCACAGTAATAATAATCATTCATTCATTCAATCGCATTTATTGAGCGCTTACTGTGTGCAGAGCACTGTACTAAGCGCTTGGGAAGTACAAGTCGGCAACATATAGAGACGGTCCCTACCCAACAACGGGCTCACAGTCAGGAGCAGCAGGGGCCTAATAATGTTGCCAACTTGTACTTCCCAAGCGCTTAGTACAGTGCTCTGCACACAGTAAGCGCTCAATAAATACTTTTGATGATAATAATTATGGTATTTGTTAAGCGCTTACTCTGTTTCAGGCTCTGTGCTAAGCACTGGGGTGGATACAAGCACATCGGTTTGGACACAGTCCGTATCGCACAACGGAATCGCAATCTTTATCCCCATTTTTACAGACGAGGCAACTGAGGCCCAGAAAAGTTCATTCATTCATTCATTCATTCGATTGTATTTATTGAGCCCTTACTGTGTGCAGAACACTGTACTAAGCACTTGGAAAGTACAATTCGGCTACAGATACAGACAATTCATTCATTCAGTCAGTCAATCGTATTTATTGAGTGCTTACTGTGTGCAGAGCACTGTACTAAGCGCTTGGGAAGTACAAGTCGGCAACATGTAGAGACGGTCCCTACCCAACAACGGGCTCACAGTCGGGAGCAGCAGCGGCCTAATAATTATGGTATTTGTTAAGCGCTTACTCTGTTTCAGGCTCTGTGCTAAGCACTGGGGTGGATACAAGCACATCGGTTTGGACACAGTCCCTGTCGCACAACGGAATCGCAGTCTTTATCCCCATTTTTACAGACGAGGCAACTGAGGCCCAGAAAAGTTCATTCATTCATTCATTCGATTGTATTTATTGAGCCCTTACCGTGTACAGAACACTGTACTAAGCACTTGGAAAGTACAATTCGGCTACAGATACAGACAATTCATTCATTCAGTCAATCGTATTTATTGAGTGCTTACTGTGTGCAGAGCACTGTACTAAGCGCTTGGGAAGTACAAGTCAGCAACATATAGAGACGGTCCCTACCCAACAACGGGCTCACAGTCGGGAGCAGCAGGGACCTAATAATTATGGTATTTGTTAAGCGCTTACTCTGTTTCAGGCTCTGTACTAAGCACTGGGGTGGATACAAGCACATCGGTTTGGACACAGTCCCTGTCGCACAACGGAATCGCAATCTTTATCCCCATTTTTACAGATGAGGCAACTGAGGTC
Organism: Tachyglossus aculeatus; assembly: GCF_015852505.1. Lineage (NCBI taxonomy): Eukaryota > Metazoa > Chordata > Mammalia > Monotremata > Tachyglossidae > Tachyglossus > Tachyglossus aculeatus. The sequence continues at coordinate 1,133,308 of NC_052080.1, forward strand.
CAGAAAAGTTCATTCATTCATTCATTCGATTGTATTTATTGAGCCCTTACCGTGTGCAGAACACTGTACTAAGCACTTGGAAAGTACAATTCAGCTACAGATACAGACAACTGCTACCTAACAACGGGCTCACAGTCTAGAAGAAGTGACCTGCCCTAGGTCACGCAGCAGACGTGAGGCGGAGCCGGGATTAAAATCCAGATCTTTCTAACTCCCAGCGCTGTGCTCTACTAATAATAATAATGACATTTATTAAGCGCTTACTATGTGCACAGCACTGTTCTAAGCGCTGTGAAGGTTACAAGGTGATCAGGTTGCCCCATGGGGGGCTCATAGCTTTTAATCCCCATTTTACAGATGAGGTCACTGAGGCCCAGAGAACTGAAGTGACTGGCCCGAAGTCACACAGCTGACAGTTGGCAGAGCCGGGATTTGAACCCGTGACCTCTGACTCCAAAGCCCGGGCTCTTTCCACAGAGCTGCTTCTCTATCCACTAGGCCACGCTGGCTTCCCCATACATTAGCATTAAACCGGTAAATAAATAATACGTAATTACGGTATTTGTAAAGCGCTTACTCTGTGTCAAGCACTGTACTAAGCACTGAGGTAGATCCGAGGTAATCGGGTTGTCCCACGTGGGGCTCACAGTCTCAACCCCCCTTTTACAGGTGAGGGAACTGAGGCACAGAGAAGTGAAGTGACTTACCCAAGGTCACACAGCAGACAGGTGGCGGAGCCGGGATCAGAACGCACGTCCTCTGACCCTCAGGCCCGGGCTCTTGCCACTCAGCCACGCTGCTTCTCTGGTCGACATGACCCTCGCCCACAAGGAGCTTGCAGTCTGCGTAGGGAGACAAAGACGTTACAGATAAGGGAAATGGCACAGTATAAGAATATGTAGAAAAGTGCGGTGGGGCTGAGGGTGGGGGGAATATCAATCAATCAATCGTATTTATCGAGCGCTTACTGTGTGCTTAATATCAAGACCCTAAAGGCATAGATCCAAGTACACAGGTGATGCGGAAGGGACCGAGCACAGGGAAAACGAGGGCTTAGTTGGGAAACACCCTGCGATGTCTCCGGATTCTGCCAGTTTCTGCAGAGATTTTGGGGGACGCCGTAACGTCACGTTTCGCCCACCTGTTACGGGTTGGCAAAGTCAGTCAGCCGGTCAATCGTATGGACTGAGCACTCACTGGGTGCAGAGCACTGCACTAAGTCTTGGGAGAGTACATCAGAGCAACATAAATGCTTAGAACAGTGCGTTGCACATAGTAAGCGCTTAACAAATGCCATTATTATTATTATTATTATAACAAACACATCCCTTGGGTGTGGGCTCGGTCAGAAATCAGCAAGGTGGGAGAGGAGCGCAAGAGCTGATGAAGGGCCTTAAAATGGAGGTGGGTGGGCAACCCCTGGACATTTTAGAGGAGACGTGGACTGAATATTTTTGTAGAAAAGGTATCCGGGCAGCAGAGTGAAGCCTGGATTGGAGCGGGAAGAAACGGGAGGCTGGGAGGTCAGTGAGGACACCGACGCAGTAGTCAAGGCGGGATGGGAGAGGTGCTTGGATCAGTGGGGTAGTAATTTCGATCCATCAATCAACGGTATCTATTGAGCACTTACGACGGGCAGAGCGCTGTACTAAGTGCTTGGGAGAGGACTACACGGCAGAATTAGAAGACACGTTCGCTTCATGTTTTCTTGCTTCAGTCAGCCAGTCGGTCGTATTTATTGAGCGCTTACTGAGTGCAGAGCACTGTACTCAAGTACAACAGAACGATAAACAGACCCATTCCTAGCCCACAACGAGCTTACGGTCTAGAGGGGAGACAGGCGTTAATAGAAACAAATCATCATCATCAATCGTATTTATTGAGTGCTTACTATGTGCAGAGCACTGTACTAAGCGCTTGGGAAGTACAAATTGGCAACATATAGAGACAGTCCCTACCCAACAGTGGGCTCACAGTCTAAAAGGGGGAGACAGAGAACAAAACCAAACATACTAACAAAATAACTCCCTAACTCCCTCCCTAACATACTAACAAAACTCCCTTCTCTCCTTCTACTGCCCAGCCCGCACCCTCCGCTCCTCCACCACTAATCTCCTCACTATACCTCGCTCTCGCCTGTCCCGCCATCGACCCCCAGCCCACGTCATCCCCCTGGCCTGGAATGCCCTCCCTCTGCCCATCCGCCAAGCTAGCTCTCTTCCTCCCTTCAAGTCCCTGCTGAGAGCTCACCTCCTCCAGGAGGCCTTCCCAGACTGAGCCCCTTCCCTCCTCTCCCCCCTCGTCCCCCTCTCCATCCCCCCGTCTTACCTCCTTCCCTTCCCCACAGCACCTGTATATATGTATATATGGTTGTACATATTTATTACTCTATTTATTTATTTAATTTTACTTGTACATTTCTATCCTACTTATTTTATTTTGTTGGTATGTTTGGTTCTGTTCTCTGTCTCCCCCTTTTAGACTGTGAGCCCACTGTTGGGTAGGGACTGTCTCTATGCGATGCCAATTTGTACTTCCCAAGCGCTTAGTACAGTGCTCTGCACATAGTAAGCGCTCAATAAATACGATTGATTGATTGATTGATTGATTGATAAAATAAATAGAATAGATATGTACAAGTAAAATAAATAAATAAATAGAGTAATAAATATGTACAAACATATATACATATATACAGGTGCTGTGGGGAAGGGAAGGAGGTAAGATGTGGGGGGATGGAGAGGGGGACGAGGGGGAGAGGAAGGAAGGGGCTCAGTCTGGGAAGGCCTCCTGGAGGAGGTGAGCTCTCAGCAGGGCCTTGAAGGGAGGAAGAGAGCTAGAAATGAATAAATGACAGATATGGACACAAGTGCCGCGGGGCTGTTTCCTTCAGTTGTAAAGTGGGGATAAGTTACCTGTTCTCCCCTCCCCTTAGACTGTGAATCTCAGTGGGGCAGGGATCGTGTCCCACCTGACTATCCAATATCTTCCCCAGCACTTAGCAGAGTGTTCGGCGCCTAAGTGAGGTCATGGACAAATACCACAATTCCTATTACGATGACGATTCTATTTCTCTCCAGAGGAGGAGGGACAGGAGCTAGTCCAAAGGGCTTCTTTTCCAGAAGGGCAAAAACTCCTGGGACATCCCGGATGGAACAAGGGCCCGGGAGTTGAAAAGGACCTGTGTTCTAATCCTGGCTCCGCCACTTGTCCACCGTGTGACCTTGGATAAGCCATTTATCTTCTCTGTGCCTCAGTTCCCTCCTCTGTAAAATGGAGACGCAATACCTGTTCTCCCTCCTTCTTAGATGGTGAGCCCCATGGGGGACAGGGACTGTGTCTGACATCATCATCATCAATCGTATTTATTGAGCGCTTACTATGTGCAGAGCACTGTACTAAGCGCTTGGGAAGTACAAATTGGCAACATATAGAGACAGTCCCTACCCAACAGTGGGCTCACAGTCTAAAAGACAGTGGGCTCACAGTCTAAAAGATGATTACTTTGTATCTTCCCCGGTGTTTAGAATGATGCTTGACACCTAGTAAGCGCCTAACAAATACCACACATTATTATTATTATCATTTATTGATAATAATAAAAAGTGGGAGCCCCACATGGGACGGGTACTTTGTCCAACCTGATCAGTTTGTATCTGCCTCAGTGCTTAGTGCAGTGCCTGGCACATAGTGAACACTTCACAAGTATCTTAAAAAAACAACAACAAAATGAGGCAGTTGAGAATCGATCACTTTCCAGATAAGGCACCATGGACCCAACCTTGTCACGGTCATTTATAAAAAGCGAGGCGGGAGAGGAGACAAGAGGGCTTGTGAACCTTGCCTGGCATATTACGTGTTGTCACTCTGTCAAGTCCCACGTACTAGAAATGGATCACGTTAATCAGAAAATGTGAATTTCTACTTGCCAAGCTAAAAGAGCAGAACATTTCCAATTAGATTAGCTCTCTGAAAATTAGCTTCTGACACCAGCCACAAGCCCCGGGCTCTTGGCCTGCCTGGAAGCGGAAATCAAAGAAGATGGATTGGATAACGGGGAAGGCTCGGTGGGAACGGAGGGGTGTAATTCACTCCGGGCTCAGAACCGACATCACGAGCTGTCCCTCCCAGGTCTCTGCCACATAATAATAATAATAACAATGATGGTATTTGTTAAGCGCTTACTATGTGCAAAGCACTGTTCTAAGTGCTGGGGGGGATACAAGGTGATCAGGTTGTCCCACGGGGGGCTCACAGTCTTCATCCCCATTTTCCAGATGAGGGAACTGAGGCACAGAGAAGTGAAGTGACTTGCCCAAAGTCACACAGCTGACAATTGGCGGAGTTGGGATTTGAACCCATGACCTCTGACTCCAAAGCCCGAGCTCTTTCCACTGAGCCACGCCGCTTCTCTCTGTTGGCACCTGCCCATCAGCTGGGTTTGCCCTGGGTGTGCAGGAGAGGCGTCGACCTGAGCTTCATGTGTCTGTTTACGGTTCTACCGTACTCTCCCAAGCGCTTAGTACAGTGCTTTGCACAAAGCAATATGATTAGTTGAATGACTGAAGCTTTGGGGAGCCCCTGCTTGTCACCAAAAAGTTTCCTCATGGCTCGCTTTCCATCTCGAGCTTTCTTCCCACCCTGGCTCCCGGTTAAGAGCTACAGTAAACATAAAAAAAAACCTGAAAATTTAAAATATGGGTATTTGTTAAGCGCTATGTGTTCGGCACTGTTCTAAGCGCCGGGAAGAGACAAGTTTATCAAGTCCCACACAGGGCTCACAGACTAAATAGGAGGGAGAACAGGAATTAAATCCCCAATTTACATTTAAGGAAACAGGCTCAGAGAAGTGAAGTGACAAGTCCAAGGCTATGCGGCAGGCAAGTAGCAGAGGTGGGATTAGAACTCAGGTCCTCGGCCCATGCTATGTCCACTAGGCCATGCTGCTTTTCTTGAGCCACACTGTCCTAAGCGCCGCTTCCCAGTCAGTGTTGTTTACTAATTTCCTTTTAAAATGGTATTTGTTAAATGACAGGCACTGTTCTAAGCGCTGGGGTAGAGACGAGTTAATCGGGATGGACACATTCCCTGTCCCACGTGGGGTTCACAGTAGAAGCAGAAGGGAGAACAGGAATTTAATCTCCATCTTGCAGTTGAGGAAACTGAAGAGCAAATAAGTTGAGTGACTTGCCCCTTGCCTGCTGTGCAACCTTGGGTGGGTCACTTCACTTCTCTGGGCCTCAGTCGCCTCATCTGTAAAATGGGGATGAAGACTGCGAGCCCCACGTGATACAGGGACTGTGTCCAACCTGATTAGCTTCTATCTACCCCAGCGCTTAGAACAGTGCTTGGCCCATAGTAAGCCAAGAAATACCATCATTATTATCAGTATAAGCGGACAGACCCCGGGCCTGGGGATCAGGAAGACTCGGGTTCTAATCCCGGCTTGGGCAGGTCACTTCGCTTCTCTGGACCTCAGTCGCCTCATCTGTAAAACGGGGATGAGGGCTGGGAAGCCCACGTTCCCAACCCGATTACCCCAGCGTTTAGACCGGCGGCCGGCACATAGCAGGCGCTTAACGCACAATGTAAAAAAGGCCAAATTTCAGGACCGAATCCCAGTCCACTGAAGCAGCAGCTGTGACTCTTTGCCCGGGGGAGCCGGGACGGCGCCCAGATCAATAAGTCTTCGCCTGTGGGACAGGTGTCCTCGCTGACCAGTTGCCTGTCAGCATTAAGGCCACCCAATAACTATGCAAAACCAGCCTCAAGGCTAATGGCCCTGTTTCTGAATAATTCACTGAAATGGGATGCGGAATTTTCATCGCCTTTGCATCACCCGCCGATATTACACGGCCAAGGCCACACATCCTTTCTCCTCCTGGGTCGTCCACGTCCCGACAAAACGCCGCCAAAGGAATGGAGCGAGCGAGGGGCACTAGCTGCCCCTCACTGGAGCCCGGGGACCCCTGGGGCCGCTGGCGATTTGACCTCTGACCTGTCACCGGTGTCCTCTTATGGGGCCCGCTCAGAGGGGGGAAGGGAGGGAATGAAGAATTCCGTCTAAAGGATCGGACTGGGAAAGTAAGCGCTTAGTACAGTGCTCTGCACACAGTAAGCGCTCAATAAATACGATTGATGATGATGATGATGATGACAGTAGCGTTCGTCTTTTGCCCTGGAGTAAGGCGGAAGTACCGAGGGAAAGCGATGGGCTCCGCGGGGAGCGGTCCTGTTTATTGAGCGCTTACTGGGTGAGGAGCGCTCTTCCCACTTCAAAGCCTTATTGAAGTCACATCTCCTCCAAGAGTCCTTCCCGGACTAAGCCCGCCTTTCCTCTTCTCCCACTCGCTTCCGCGTCACCCTGACTCGCTCCCTTTATTCATCATCAATCGTATTTATTGAGCGCTTACTATGTGCAGAGCGCTTGGGAAGTACAAATTGGCAACATATAGAGACAGTCCCTACCCAACAGTGGGCTCACAGTCCTCTCCCAGCCCCACACCATTTATGAACATATCTGGAAGAAGAGCAGTGTGGCCTAATGGATAGAGCCTCCAGCCTGGGAGTCAGAGGACCTGGGTTCTAATCCCGGCGCCGCAACCTGTCTGCTGTGTGACCTTGGGCAAGTCACTTAACTTCTCTGTGCCTCATCTGTAGAATGGGGATTAATACTATGAGCCCCAGGGGGGACAGGGAGTGTGTACAACCTGATTAGCTCGTAACTATCTCAGCGCTTAGTACGGTGCCTGGCACAGAGTAAGCACTTGATAAATACCATTTTTTAAAAATGATGACGGGAAACTCCAGTTCGGCAAGAATTTTTTTAAAAAAATCTGTGCCGTAAAAATTTCTTTAAAAAATCTGAGTTGGTGTTATTTGGGCAGCTGAATTCACGTAAGCCTCTGCGTGCTTTCCTTGAACTGGATGAAGCCTTTGATAAAACACCTTACCCAAGTCAAGGCCCAGCCACTTGGTGTGCCAGAAAGAGAGAGAGAGAGAGACAGAGAGAGAGACAGAGACAGAGAGAGGGTTGAGGGAGAGAAAGAGGGAAGGAAGGAGAGAGATGGAGAGAAGGTTAGAGAAGAGGGAGGGAGAGATGGGAAGAGAGAGAGAGGAGGTAGAGAGGAAGAGAGAGAGAGAGGAGGGAGACAGAAGCACTGAGAAGGAAAGAAAGATGGGCAGCGAGAGGGAGGGTAAGAAAAGGAGAGGAAAAAGGGGGAGACAGATGGAGACAAGGGAGAGAGAGATGGGGAGATGGAGAGATGGGAAGAGGGAGAGAAGGGGACAAGGGAGTGACGGGGAAAGGGAGAGGGAAAGCAGTGGAAGGGGGAGAGGGAAGGAGGAGAGAGATGGAGAGACAGAGATGGCGGAGGAGGATTTTGGCACTCTAGCATTGGAAATGGAAAGGAACATTTGCACAAGTAGTGAAGAAAGCTCAGAAGTGACGAGAGTGATTAGAGTGAGTGTGTCAGCCTGAGGAAATAAACCTAGGATTACGGATGGACCAACTCCTTTTCTAATGAGGACTGCTTTGAATGGTGAAATAAACCTGCTGTGTGACCGCGGGGAAGTCACTTCTGTGGGCCTCAGTTTCCTCATCTGTAAGATGGAGATTTAATAACTTTTTTCCTACCTACTTAGAATGTCAGGGACTGGGTCTGACCTGGTTATTTTGTATCCTCCCCAGAGCTTAGTATAGTGCCTGGCACATAGTAAGAACTTTACAAAAAACACAATTATTATTATTATTAATAATAATAATAAAAGAACTCACTCCCTGTCAAAGCAACTGCTTTCTCTACCTTTCAGTTCACACACAGAGCTCTCTCCCCCAGTGTGAGCCCCTCTAGCCTGCCTGTTAGCTAGGATTTAGTACATGCTCTGCACTCAGTAAGAGCTCAATAAACATGATGATTGAGCTCTTAGGAGAAGTCACTTCACTTCTCTGGGCCTCAGATACCTCACATGTAAAACGCGGATTAAGACTCTGAGCCCTTTGCGGGACAGGGTTGATCCCCATTTTCCAGATGAAGGAACCGAGGCCCAGAGAAGTGAGGTGGCTTGCCCAAGGTCCCACAGCAGACAGGTGATGGAGTCGGGATGAGAAGCCAAGTCCTTCTGACCCCAGGCCCGGGATCAAACCACAGGACTACCCCGTTTCTCGGGTTTCTGATTTTGTTTCTCACAGCCTCGATGTCACATGGATCGATCGTTCCGCTTGGCTTAAATGTCCGGCTTGCCCCATCTGCCCCTTCCGTTTCCCTGAGCATCCCGCATCCTTTCGGCCAGGAGCTGGAGGGCGAATTGGGACGGTGGGGATCCATAAGCGCTTAGTACAGTGCTCTGCACACAGTAAGCGCTCAATAAATACGACTGAATGAATGAATTGCTCACCCAAGATGCACCCCCTTCTCTTCCCGCACCCCTCAACCATCCTCCCAAATCCTTAGGCGGGTGGGTCAGACGGGGCCTGACACGATTCCCATCCCCTACCTTCTGTTGACCCGCAGAGCGCCGGTAGAAAAATCTTCATCAGCGCAGACACAACTCACGTCGCGGGAGGCAGCAGGGGCAACCAGTCAGTCAATGGTATTTACTGAGCATTTACTGCGCAGAGCAGGATGCTCAGTAACAATCCTGCAGAGAGCCAGATTTAAGGACATGTCGGTTAAAACGGGCTGTTCTTCAAAACGCAATTCAGGCGATGACAGCTTTGGCATTTAAGATCCCACGACGATGAAGCCCTAGCTTTTGATTTTAAGGCAAAAGCTAGTAAAAGTAGCAGATGAAAGGGATACGTATATTACTTTACCATCCTAATCCCATACCAAACGGGTACCTATTTCCAATATTTAGAAAACGGGGAAGAGAATTAAGTCCATCAGGATTTATTTTGAAAATGCCGCCGTGATCACTGATATTGACTGCGGGGGGTGACATCTCAATCAGTCAATCAACGGTATTTCCCGAGCGCTTATTGTGGGCAGAGCACTGTCCTAAGCACTTGAAAGAGTACAATTTAACAGAGTTGGATGTCCCTGCCTGCAAAGGGCTGACAGTCTAGAGGGGAAAGGTTAGCCAATAGAACAGGGTGACTCCTGGAAAAGTGTAAGTGTGCTGGCTCAGAGTATTTTTCCAAGAAATTAATACGAAAAATAAGTTGATAAGCGCTACTGCATTGTTAGTAGTTGATTACTAGACTGTGAGCCCACTGTTAGGTAGGGACTGTCTTTATATGTTGCCAACTTGTACTTCCCAAGCGCTTAGTACAGTGCTCTGCACACCATAAGCGCTCAATAAATACGATTGATTGATTGATTGATTGATTGATTGCGGAAAGATCTGAATCCGGAGAGGTTGGATTAAACGGATGGTCTGACAGAACACAACAGAACACAATGCGGTAGAAACGGAGTGAAGGAGAACAGTGCGAAGCACACAAACAACAGATAATCCTGGCTCCGCCACATGTCAGCTGGGTGACCTTGGGTAAGTCACTTGTCTTCACTGGGCCTCAGTGACCTCATCTGTAAAATGGGGATTGAGTCTTTGAGCCCCACATGGGACAGGGACTGTGTCCAATTGACCTCTCCCGGGGCCCAGACCCCCTTGGGGACGCCGTTGCTCCTCCACACCCCCCGTCCGGTGCAGTCCCGAACCTCTGGACCCGAGAAACGTGGACTTTCGGAACCTGACGCCGCTCCACTTTCCGCCCTTGTCGCTCCCAAACCAGCCCGAACCCGGTGCTTCGTTGAGATACCAAGCCCTTATTAATAATAATGATGGCATTTGTTAACGACTTATTATGTGCCAGGCACTTTACTGAGCGCTCGGGTGGATACAACCAAATTGGGTTGGACACAGTCCCTGTCCCACCTGGGGCTCAGAGTTTCAATCCACATTTTACAGATGAGGTGACTGAGGCACAGAGAAGTCACGTGATTTGCCCAAGGTCACACAGCAAACAAGGGGCGGAGCAGGGATTAGAACTCACGACCCTCTGATTCCCAGGCCCCGTGCTCCGTCCAGTACACCCTGATGCTTCTTATTATGTGGCAAGCGCTAGGTTCGCTGTCTGAGGGAGGAAGTGGGCGAAGATGTTCAGCCCATTCTACAGATGAGGATACTGAGGCCCGGAGAAGTCAGTTTGGCTTAAGGGAAAGAGCACAGGCTTGGGAGTCAGAGGTCGTGGGTTCTAGTCCTGGATTCGACACCTGTCTGCATGTTTTGTTTTGTTGTCTGTCTCCCCCTTCTAGACTGTGAGCCCGTTGTGGGGTAGGGCCAGTCTCTATATGTTGCCGACTTGTACTTCCCAAGCACTTAGTACAGTGCTCTGCACACAGTAAGCGCTCAATAAACACGACTGAATGAATGAACGAATCCGTGACTTGTCAGCTCTGCCACTTGTCTGCTTTGTGACCTGGGGGAAGTAACTTAACTTACCTGTGCCTCAGTGCCCTCATCCATAAAATGGGGATTAAGACCGAGTCCCACGTGGGACAACCAGACTACCTTGTATCTAACCCAGCGCTTAGAACAGTGCTTGGCACATAGTAAGTGCTTGACAAATACCACCGTTATTATTATCAGCCGGGTTCGCGCAGCTCCTATATGCTAGAACCACAGAGGCACGATCCTGCTCGATGAAAAGACGTTTTCATGCAATCTTATTTATTGAGCGCTTGTTGTGTGCAGAGCACTAATATAAGCGCTTGGGAGAGTCCAATATAACAATCAAGAGACACACTCCCTGCCCACAACAAGCTGACATTCTAGAGCATCGAAAGATGCCACTTGGAGAACATTTAAAGGAGCCTGGACAGAGTCAGTCGGGGGGTGGGGTGGGGAGGGAGCTTTGAGGGGGATGAGCTACCCCTCGGCAGCCTCATCTTCTCTATTACGCGCCTCCCTCTCCCATTCTCCTGAGCACTGTACTGAACACCCGGGAGCAGATCCCCCTTCCGAATGTCTTCTCACTGCCCAAGGGGCAAGAAATTCCAAAATCCCTTCTCCCTCGCTCCAAACAATTCCAAAATCCCTTCTCCCTCGCTCCCATCCCCTTCCGAACGTCTTCTCACTACCCAAGGGATAAGAAATTCCCAAATCCCTTCTCTCTCGCTCCTTCTCTCTCCCTGTCCGGCTTTCGAACCTGAAAGGCATCTGACGGTAGCCAACTGGTCACCCGAACGGCTCCTGGCTCTATCTTCAGGAATTTTCTTTCCACAGGGACAGTGGCACGGAAGAGAGGGACCAAGATTCTTCTGTGCCATCCCTGCTCCTGCCTGTTTTTTCCTAGGACCATGGAGAGAGGAGGGGAACTTGTACCCACTTGCAGATTGGGAGGTTACTCTGGAGGAGCCCCCCAAATACCAGCCTCTGGACCTGGGAGCCTGACTGCACAACTCTGCCCTCGAATAACTTAATCCCTTCTTCATCATCTCGATAAGGGGCAGGGAATGTGTCTGCTAATCCTGTGGGTATCACATGGAGGGGTGGGGGGTGAGGGGAAGGGAAATTCCAGCATCTGGAATTTCCAGGGGAGATGCAGGAAGAATCCCCAAATGACCGTGTCCGTCTGCAGGGAAAACAGCTCACTAGATGGGAATCCATCAAGCTGGGGGTCCAGAAAACAGTATGTGTGTGTGTGTGTGTGTGTTATTAGACTGTACTCTCCCAAGCGTTCAGAGCAGTGCTCTGCACATAGTAATCTCTCAACATGTTTGTCTACATGTTTTGTTTTGTTGTCTGTCTCCCCCTTCTAGACTGTGAGCCCGTTGTTGGGTAGGGACCGCCTCTATATATTGCCATGTACTTCCCAAGCGCTTAGTACAGTGCTCCGCACACAGTAAGCACTCAATAAATACGATTGAATGAGTGAATGAATGAATGAAATGCCATCATTATTATTATCAGGAGCAGGAAGAAGGGGAGGAGGAAGAGAATTCAGGGCGAGGGAGGAAGGAGAGAAGAGGAGGACTGCTTTGCACATGGTAAGCACTTAATAAATGCCATTATTATTATTATTAACTGGAGAAGGAAGAAGGGGAGGAGGAAGAGAATTCAGGGCAAGGGAGGAAGAGGGAGAAGAGGAGGAGTGCTTTGCACATGGTAAGCGCTTAATAAATGCCATCATCATTATTATTATTATTAACAGGAGAAGGAAGAAGGGGAGGAGGAAGAGAATTCAGGGCGAGGGAGGAAGAGGGAGAAGAGGAGGAGTGCTTTGCATATGGTAAGCACTTAATAAATGCCATTATCATTATTATTATTATTATTATTAACAGGAGGAGGAAGAAGGGGAGGAGGAAGAGAATTCAGGGTGAGGGAGGAAGAGGGAGAAGAGGAGGAGTGCTTTGCATATGGTAAGCACTTAATAAATGCCATTATCATTATTATTATTATTATTAACAGGAGGAGGAAGAAGGGGAGGAGGAAGAGAATTCAGGGTGAGGGAGGAAGAGGGAGAAGAGGAGGAATGCTTTGCACATGGTAAGCGCTTAATAAATGCCATCATCATTATTATTATTCTTAACAGGAGGAGGACGAAGGGGAGGAGGAAGAGAATTCAGGGCGAGGGAGGAAAAGAAAGAGTGCTTTGCACATGGTAAGCGCTTAATAAATGTCATCATCATTATTACTATCATTATTAACAGGAGAAGGAAGAAGGGGAGGAGGAAGAGAATTCAGGGTGAGGGAGGAGGATGAAGAGGGAGGAGTGCTTTGCACATGGTAAATTGTTATCAACAGGAGGAGGAAGGGGAGGAGGAAGAGAATTCAGGGTGAGGGAGGAGGAGTGAAGAGGGAGGAGGAGAGAAGAGGGAGGAAGAGTGAAGAGGGAGGAAGAGTGAAGAGGGAGGAGTGCTTTGCACATGGTAAATTGTTATTATCAGGAGGAAGAAGGGGAGGAGGAAGAGAATTCAGGGCGAGGGAGGAAGAGGAAGAAGAGGAGGAGTGATTTGCACATCGTAAGTGCTTAATAAATGCCATCGCTATTATTATTATTCTTAACAGGAGGAGGAAGAAGGGGAGGAGGAAGAGAATTCAGGGCGAGGGAGGAAGAGGAAGAAGAGGAGGAGTGTTTTGCACATGGTAAGCACTTAATAAATGCCATCGTCATTATTATTAACATGAGGAGGAAGAAGGGGAGGAGGAAGAAAATTCAGGGCAAGGGAGAAAGCGGGAGAAGAGGAGGAGTGCTTTGCACATGGTAAATTGTTATTAACAGGAGGAAGAAGGGAAGGAGGAAGGGAATTGAGGGCGAGGGAGGAGGAGTGAAGAGGGAGACATTTTAAACTGTTATCAACAGGAGGAGGAAGAAGGGGAGGAGGAAGAGAATTGAGGGCGAGGGAGGAGGAGTGAAGAGGGGGGAGTGCTTTGCACATGGTAGATGGTTATCAACAGGAGGAGGAAGAAGGGGAGGAGGAAGAGAATTGAGGGCGAGGGAGGAGGAGTGAAGAGGGAGGAGTGAAGAGGGGGAGGACGAGGAGGCGCCCCGGGTTAAGGGGTGTGCCAGCGTGCCTGCCAGCCAGCCAGCCGGCCGGCCGGCCGGGGAGGAGGATGCGTCCGGCCGTCCGGGAGCCCCGCGGGGGCGGCTACCGAGCCTGCTGTGGCTGCTGCGGCTGCGGGGGAGGCCCCCGGCGTGCCGGAGGCATCCTGTACGGCATCCTGAGCGGCGGGGGCCCGCGGGGGCCGGCCCTCCCGGGGCCCCCCCCGGGTCCCCCCCCGGGGCCGTGGGCCGTGCTGGCCAAGACCCGGCGGTTCGTGCGGGGCGTCCCGTGGTTGCAGGGGCTGCCCCCCGGGGACCGGCTGGTCCTGCTGCGGGCCGCCTGGCCGCCCCTGCTGGCCCTGGGCCTGGCGCAGGACCGGGTGGCCCCGGACGCCCTCCACGGGGCCCCCCGGCGCAGCGTGTTGCGCAGCCTCCTCACCCAGCGCCCGCCCCCGCCCCCGCCCCCAACCCCGGCGCCCATCCAGGCCTTCCTGGCAAGCTGCTGGGCGCTGGGCATCACCCACCAGGAGTACGCCTACCTCAGGGGCACCGTCCTCTTCAACCCCGGTAAATGACAGGGGCCCTCGTTCGACGCGCACTACGGGCCAAGCACTGCGCGAAGCGCTGGGGTGGGGGGGGCGAGGTCATCGGGTCGCCCCCCCCCCCCCCCGTGGGGCTCACGGGCGCCGTCAGGGCCTTCGTTAAGCGCTCACTACGTGCCAAGCACTGCTCTAAGCGCTGGGGCGACGTTTGTTTAGCGCTCACTACGTGCCAAGCACTGCTCGAAGCGCTGGGAGGGAGGGGAGGTTGCATAGCGCTCACTACGTGCCAAGCACTGCTCTAAGCGCAGGGCGAGGGACGAGGTCATCGGGTCGCCCCCCCTGTGGGGCTCACGGGCGCTATCAGGGCCTTCGTTAAGCGCTCACTACGTGCCAAGCACTGCTCTAAGCGCTGGGGGAGCGTTTGTTTAGCGCTCACTACGTGCCAAGCACTGCTTTAAGCGCTGGGGGGGGGGGGGACACGAGGTCATCGGGTCGCCCCCCCTGTGGGGCTCACGGCCGCCGTCAGGGCCTTCGGTAATCAATCAATCAATCGTATTTATCGAGCAATTGCTGTGTGCAGAGCACTGTACTAAGCGCTTGGGAAGTCCAAGTTGGCAACATATAGAGACGGTCCCTACCCAAAAGTGGGTTCACGGTCTAGAAGCGCTCACTAGGTGCCAAGCACTGCTCTAAGCGCTGGGGGGGACACGAGGTCATCGGGTCACCCCCCCCCCCGTGGGGCTCACGGGCGCCGTCAGGGCCTTCGTTAAGCGCTCACTACGTGCCAAGCACTGCTGTAAGCGCTGGGGGGGACGAGCCCACTGTTGGGTAGGGACTGTCTCTATATGTTGCCAACCTGTACTTCCCAAGCGCTTAGTACAGTGCTCTGCACACAGTAAGCGCTCAATAAATACGATTGATGATGATGATGACTGTCTCTATATGTTGCCAACTTGTACTTCCCAAGCGCTTAGTACAGTGCTCTGCTCACAGTAAGCGCTCAATAAATACGATTGATTGATTGATTGATCGGGTCGCACCCCCCGTAGGTCTCACGGGCTTCATCCCCATTTGGCGGATGAGGGAACCGAGGCCCACAGAAGGGAAGTGGCTCGCCTAAGGTCACCCGGCGGGCCGGGATTCGCACCCAGGACCTCCGACTCCCGAGCCCGGGCTCCTTCATTCATTCAATAGTATTTATTGAGCGCTTACTGTGTGCAGAGCACTGTACTAAGCGCTTGGGAAGTACAAGTTGGCAACATATAGAGACGGTCCCTACCCAACAGCGGGCTCACAGTCTCTTGCCACTGAGCCACCCTGCTTCTCCACTCATCATCATAATACTATTCATTCAATTGTATTTATTGACTGCGTGCAGAGCACTGTACTAAGCGTTTGGGAAGTACAAGTTGGCAACATACTCATAATACTGTTTCTCAAGCGTTTACTGTGTGCCAAGCACTGTTCGAAACGCTGCGGTGGAGACAAGCTAATCGGGTTGGCCCGTGTGGGGCTCACGGTCTTAGTCCCCATTTTACAGGTAAGGTAACCGAGGCACAGAGAATAATAATAATGATAGTGATGGTATTTGTTAAGCGCTTACTATGTGCTAAGCACTGTTCTAAGCGCTGGGGGGGATACAAGGTCATCAGGTTGTCCCACATGGGGCTCACAGTCTTCATCCTCATTTTACAGGTGAGGTGATGATGATGATAATGACATTTATTAAGCGCTTACTATGTGCAAAGCACTGTTCTAAGCGCTGGGAAGGTTACAAGGTGATCAGGTTGTCCCACGGTGGGCTCACAGTTTAAATCCCCATTTTACAGCTGAGGTCACTGAGGCACAGAGAAGTTAAATGACTTGCCCAAAATCACACAGTTGACGAGTGGCAGAGTCGGGATTCGAACGCATGACCTCTGACTCCAAAGCCCGGGCTCTTTCCGCTGAGCCACGCACAGAGAATAATAATAATAATTACTATTATTATTATGGTATTTGTTGGGTGTTTACTGTGTGCTCAGCATGATTCTAGGCACTGGGGTAGAGAGGAGCTATTCGGGTTGGCCCATGTGGGGCTCATGGTCTTAATCCCCATTTCACAGATGAGCTAACTGAGGCACGCAGAATAACTGCCCCCAATTTGTACTTACCAAGCGCTTAGTACAGTGCTCTGCACACAGTAAGTGCTCAATAAATACGATTGAATGAATTAATGAATAATACTGATGACAATGGTATTTGATAAGCGCTTATTAGGGAGCCCGCACTGTTCTCAGCGTCAGGGTAGAGATGAGTTAATCGGGTTGTCCCACGTGGGGCTCAGGGTCTTAATCCCCGTGTTACAGATGAGGGAACTGAGGCCCAGAGAAGGGAAGTGACTTGCCCCAGGTCACACAGCAGACAAGTGGCAGAGCCGGGATGAGAAACCACGCTGAGAAGCAGTGGGCTTTAGTGGCAAGAACCCAGGTTTGGGAGTCAGAGGACCTGGGTTCTAATCCCACGTCCACCACCTGTCTGCTGTGGGATCTTGGGTAAGCCACTTTTTTTTTTTGTATTTATTGAGCGCTTACTGTGTGCAGAGCACTGTACTAAGCGCTTGGGAAGTACAAAGCGGCAACCTTTGTTGTCACATGTTTTGTTTTGTTGTCTGTCTCCCTCTTCTAGACTGTGAGCCCGTTGTTGGGTAGGGACCGTCTCTTTATGTTGCCAACTTGTACTTCCCAAGCGCTTAGTACAGTGCTCTGCCCAGAGTAAGGGCTCAATAAATACGAATGAATGAATGAATGAACCTATAGAGACGGTCCCTACCCAACAACGCTTCACTCCTCTGGGCCTCAGTCCCCTCATCCGCCAAATGGGGATGGAGACTGTGAGCCCCACGTGGGGCAACTTGATGACCTTGTCTCTCCCCCGGCACTTAGAACAGTACTTTGTTCGAAGCAGCGTGGCTCAGTGGAAAGAGCATGGGCTTTGGAGTCCGAAGTCATGGGTTCAAATCCCGGCTCCACCAGTGGTCAGCTGTGTGACTTTGGGCAAGTCACTTCACTTCTCTGGGCCTCAGTTACCTCATCTGTAAAATGGGGATAAAGACTGTGAGCCCCCAGTGGGACAACCTGAGCACCTTGTAACCTCCCCGGCGCTTAGAACAGTGCTTTGCACATAGTAAGCGCTTAATAAATGCCATCACTATTATTATTACTTGGCACATAGTGAGTGCTTAACGAACACCATCATTGTTATTATGACTATGACCTTCTGCCTCCCAGCCCTGGGCATTATCCATCATTTATTATTTATTGTTATTACTAGGCCACGCTGCTTCTCTAACCCCCAGGGGTCAGGGGTCAAGAGTTGTCCCCTTCCCACGGTTGCCCCCCGCACGACCCCAGGGTTAGGACAGCCGCCCTCCAAGGGGCTTGGCACTGGACCCTTTGTCCAGCGCTTAGCACAGTGTTGGGCGCAGAGGAGACGCTTAACAAATAGCATCCTGATGATTGATTTCGTACTGCTTCCACCCGGCTTGCCCTTTGGGCTCCTTGGGCCAGTAATAATAATAATAAGAATAATAATGGCACTTGGTAAGCGCTTACTTTGTGCCCCCTCCTTCCTCTCCCCCTCCTCCCCCTCTCCATCCCCCCGCCTTACCTCCTTCCCCTCCCAACAGCACCTGTATATATGTATATATGTTTGTACGGATTTATTACTCTATTTATTTTACTTGTACATATTTATTCCGTTTATTTCATTAATATGTTTTGTTTTGTTGTCTGTCTCCCCCCTTCTAGACTGTGAGCCCGCTGTTGGGTAGGGACCGTCTCTATATGTTGCCAACTTGTACTTCCCAATAATAATAATAGCATTTATTAAGCGCTTACTAAGTGCAAAGCACTGTTCTAAGCACTGGGGAGGTTACAGGGTGATTAGGTTGTTGTCCCACGTGGGGCTCACAGTCTTCATCCCCATTTGACAGATGAGGTAACTGAGGC
Source organism: Tachyglossus aculeatus (assembly GCF_015852505.1). Lineage (NCBI taxonomy): Eukaryota > Metazoa > Chordata > Mammalia > Monotremata > Tachyglossidae > Tachyglossus > Tachyglossus aculeatus. Next base: position 1,151,328 of record NC_052080.1, read on the forward strand.
CCAGAGAAGTGAAGTGACTTGCCCAAAGTCACACGGCTGACAATTGGCGGAGTCAGGATTTGAACCCATGACCTCTGACTCCAAATAATAATAATAGCATTTATTAAGCGCTTACTATGTGCAAAGCACTGTTCTAACCACAGGGGAGATTACAAGGTGATTAGGTTGTTGTCCCACGGGGGGCTCAGTCTTCATCCCCATTTGACAGTTGAGGGAACTGAGGCCCAGAGAAGTGAAGTGACTTGCCCAAAGTCACACAGCTGACAATTGGCGGAGTCAGGATTTGAACCCATGATCTCTGACTCCAAATAATAATAATAATAGCATTTATTAGGTACTTACTATGTGCAAAGCACTGTTGTAAGTGCAGGGGAGGTTACAAGGTGATTAGGTGGTTGTTCCACGGGGGGCTCACTGCCTTCATCCCCATTTGACAGTTGAAGGAACTGAGGCCCAGAGAAGTGAAGTGACTTGCCCACTGACAATTTGAACCCATGACCTCGGACTCCAAAGCCCGGCCTCTTTCCACTGAGCCACGCTGCTTCTCCCAAGCGCTTAGTGCAGTGCTCTGCACACAGCAAGCGCTCAATAAATACGATTGAATGAATGAACGCCGAGCACTGTTTTAAGCGCTGGGGTAGACATAAGGTAATGAGGTTGTCCTCCGTGGGGCTCACAGTCTTAATCCCCATTTTACAGATGAGGGAACTGAGGCCCAGAGAAGTCAATCAGTCGTATTTATTGAGCGCTTACTGTGTGCAAGTGACTTGCCCCAAGTAGCCACGACCCTCTCCTTTCTGAGAAGCAACGTGTGGCCTAGGGCACAGCGAACAGGCCTGCAAGACATTCAGTCATTCATTCAATCGTATTTATTGAGCGCTTACTGTGGGCAGAGCACTGGACTAAGCGCTTGGCAACATCTAGAGACGGTCCCTACCCAACAGTGGGCTCACAGTCTAGAAGGGGCAACCCGTGAGCCCCACGGGGACTAGGTCCAAAGGGATTTGCTGGGCTCCACCGAGGCACTTAAGACAGCGCTGGGCTCGGAGGAGGCGCTGACCAAATAGCTACCTCATGACTTCGTCGTGGTGACAACCCCCCTCCCCCGCGCCAGCCCAGCACGCGACGACCACGCCCTTTGCACACGGCCCTCCGCGAACTCGCCCGCAACGACCACGCCCTCTTTCACACGGCCCTCGGGACACAATCGCAACGGCCACGCCCTCTTTCACACGGCCCTCCACGACCACACCCTTTGCACGCGGGCCTCCATGGACTCGCCCGCAACGACCACGCCCTCTTCACACGGCCCTTCGAGGACATGCGCGCAACGACCACGAGCTCTTTACACGGTCCTCTGCGACCACGCCCTTTGTACACGGCCCTCCACGGACTCGCCCTCTTTCTCACGGCCCTCAGGACACGCCCACAACGAGCACGCCCTCTTCACACGGCCCTCCGCGACCGCTCCCTTTGCACACGGCCCTTCGAGGACACGCCCACAGCGACCGCGCCCTTTGCACTCGGCCCCCTGCGGGCTCGCCCGCAACGACCACGCCCTCTTTCACATGGCCCTCCGCGGACACAACCACGCCCTCTTCACAGGTCCCTCCGAGGACCCGCCCACGCCCTTTTAATACGGCCCTCCACAGGCACGCCCTTTGCACACGGCCCTCCGCGGACTCGCCCGCAACGACCACGCCCTCTTCACCCGGCCTCCGCGACCATGCCCTTTGCACACGGCCCTCCGCGACCACACCCTCTTCACACGGTCCTCCGCGGACACGGCCACAACGTCCACGCCCTTTTAGCACGGCCCTCCACACGCACGCCCTTTGCACCCGGCCCGCCGCGGACTCGCCCGCAACGGCTTGGCCCTCTTTCACACGGCCCTCCGCGACCACGCCCTTTGCCCACGGCCCTTCGCGGCCTCCTCACCCTGGTCACGCGCTTCAGGCCAGGGCCACTATGACCACACCTTCTTCCAGCGCTTAGAACAGTGCTTTGCACCTAGTAAGCGTTTAACAACTGCCATCATTGTCATCATTATTCCCCAGTCCTCCGTGCCCACGCCCTCCTCCACCACTCGACGAATGACCACGCCCACGATGCCCGTGCCCCCATCCCCAGTGGTTAAGCCCTTTATTGGTCCCGCCATCTTGCCCCCCCACCCCGCCCCCCACGTCCTCCATGGCCACGCCCTCAACGTGGGTTTCCCTTGTGCTGATTGGCCAAGAGCGGAGCCGGAAGTTGGCCCCCGAGGATGGCCGTCCCCTCAGTCAGTCGGCTAGCCAGCCATTAATAATAATAATAATAATAATAATAATAATAATAATAATAATAATAGTGGTGGCATTTATTAAGCGCTTACCATGTGCAAAGCACTGTCTAAGCACCGGGGAGGTTACAAGGTAATTAGGTTGTCCCATGTGGGCCTCACAGTCTTCATCCCCATTTTACAGATGAAGGAACTGAGGCCCAGAGAAGTGAAGTGACTTGCCCAAAGTCACACAGCTGACAATTGGCCGAGCCGGGATTTGAACCCATGACCTGTGACTTCAAAGCCCGGGCTCTTTCCACTGAGCCACGCTGCTTCGTTCTGTCGGTCAGTCAGCCATTCATTCATTCAGCCAGTCAGGTAGTCAGCCGGCCATTCATTCATTCAGCCAGCCAATCATTCATTCATTCATCCCAGCTCCGCCAATTGTCAGCTGTGTGACTTTGGGCAAGTCACTTAACGTCTCTGGGCCTCAGTTCCCTCATCTGTAAAATGGGGATTAAAACTGTGAGCCCCCCGTGGGACAACCTGATCACCTTGTAACCTCCCCGGTGCTTAGAACAGTGCTTTGCACATAGTAAGCGCTTAATAAATGCCATTATTATTATTCAGTCACTCAGCCATTCATTCATTCAGTCAGTCAATCAGTCATTCATTGTCAAGCAACCAACCATTCAGTTAGTCAGTCGGCCATTCAGTCAGTCAACCCGTCAGTCACTCATATTAATTCATTCGGTCAGTCAGTCAGTGGGCCATTCATTCAGTCGGCCATTCATTCATTCATCCATCCAGTCAGGCATTCAATCAGTCAGCCATCCTGCCTGGCATTCATTTATTCAGTCAGTCAGTCAGTCAACCAGTCAGCCAGCTAATCAATCAATCAAACAAGCAATCAATCTATCAATCATATTTATTGAGCGCTTACTGTGTGCAGAGCACTGTACTAAGCGCTTGGGAAGTACAAGTTGGCAACACATAGAGACAGTCCCTACCCAACAGCAGGCTCACCATTCATTCAGTCAGTCAGCCGGCCATTCATTCAGTCAGTCAGTCAGTCAACCCATCAGTCAGCCAGCTATTCATTCATTCAGTCAGCCGGCCATTCATTCATTCATTCAGTCAGTCAGCCAGCCAGCTAGTCATTCAGTCAGTCTGCCCATCATTCAGTCAGTCAGTCAGTCAGTTAGCCAGTCAGTCAGCCAGTCAGTCACAGTAGCTGCTGGGGCCAGGTGAGAGGGTCTTCCCCGGCCACCCCTTCCGTGCCTGTGGCAAAGGGCCATGCGTAGAAGAAGCTCCCGGCACCTGGCGGAAGCAATCTCACTTTTAAATCTGCGACGCGGACCGAACGTTTTTGTAGAAAAATGTTCCGGGCTCCGGACTGAAATATGGACTGGAGTGGGGAGAAACAGGAGGCAGGGAGGTCGGCGAGGAAAATGATGCAGGAATCAAGGCGGGATAGGATAACTGCTTGTATTAACGCGGTAATACTGCTTGTATTCAACCACACAATTTAGAAGCAGCCAGGCCCCTCATTCCATCTCCGGCCTTGCCACGGCCCTTTGGCCGGTCCCATTTCCTCTTTCAAAGGAAAGCAGTGTGGTCTAATGGAAAGAGCACGGGTCCCGACACCGCTTCTGGCTCACTGGGTGACCTCGGGCAAGCCACTCAACCACTCTAGGCCTCAGTTCCCTCGTCTGTAAAATGGTGATACCACCTCCTCTTCCCTCGGACACACTGTCCTGTGTCTCATCTGATTCCCTTACATCTAGTCCAGTGCTTAGCACAGAGCTAAGCATATGTCAAAATCTTAATAAATACTTCCGTAATGATCACTTGTACCACTGCATGCACTGGGAACCATTCCTGTAAACTGAAAAGGGTACACTTCCCCCTGGTTCCGCACTGATTTTTTTTTTTAATGGCATTTTTTTAAGGACTTACTCTGTGCCAGGCACTGAACTAAGCACTGGGCTTGATGCAAGCTAATCGGTTTGGACACAGTCCGTGTCCCACACGGGACTCACGGTCTTAATCCCCATTTTACAGATGAGGTAACTGAAACCGAGAGAAGTGAAATGACTTGCCCGAGGTCACACGGCAGACTAGCGGTGGAGCTGGGATTAGAAGTCCTTCCGACACCCAGACTCGTGCCGTATCCACTGAGCCGCCCTGCTTTTGATTCCTTCAGCAGCCGGGCTGCTTGCTCTCGGGAAATCTAAGCGCTTAGTGTGGTGCTTTCCATACAGTAAGTGCCCAATAAATACGATCGAACAAAAAATCACTCCACTCACCTCCATCGCCATCCTCCACGCTCTGAGCTGGGCGGCAGTCAATCCGAGTCGGGCAGAAGTGGCGTGTATGTGGTTGCGTACGTGACACCTCCAAGGCCCGGGCTCGGAAAGCTGGGCTCGCCACAGCCACTTGTACCGTGGACCAAATCAGACAAGTCGCCATTCCCTTCTGTCCACGGGCTCTTCAGTGGCTAACAAGGCGCGTCCATGCCGCTGCTGGCTTTCTAGCCTTGAAGGCGGGGAACAGGAGTCTTGCTTCCGTCCTGTTTTTCCAAGGGCTCAGTACAGCCTTGGGCTCTCAGGAGGAGCTCAGTAAATAGCACCGATCGATAGATGGGTCGGGCCTTTGTACCCTCAGCCAATGTGCCCGGGGAGACTTAGGCCCCAAGAGAAGCCCGGGAGGTCGCCACACTGGGTGGTCACTCCATTCTTCTGTGCTTGTCTTGCAGACCTCCCCGGGCTGCGGAGTGTCCAGTACATCCACGGCCTGCACCTGGAGGCCCAGCGAGCCCTGGACGAGCAGGTCCGGTCAGTGCATCGGGGAGACGGCGCGAGGGTCGCCCGGCTGAACGCCGCCCTGGGCCTGCTGACGGCCATCCCCGCCCGCGCCGTGGCCGAACTCTTCTTCCACCCCGCCGTCGGGGCGGTCGCCGTGGACGACGACCTGCTCCTGGAGATGCTCTGCGCCAAGCTGTGAGGGGAGGGGTGGGGGCCTCGGCCGAGGGGAGGACCTGGAGAAGAAACTCCCTCGTCATTTGTACCTAGATGGTATTTTTGTATTCAAAAATAAAACCCTTCTTCACCCGCTGAATTTGTTTGTCAGTGTGTATTAGCCGTAGTTGCAGTAGTAGCAAGCTGAGGAGAGTCCTGATAAATTAATGAGACCTAGGCAGTATGTTCATTCTGAAAAAAATGACACACACAGAGAGCGAAAGCCTTCTGTGGAGCGCTCGGGCTGACGGGGGGCACTCGTCAAAACTGTTACCCACTAGATTATAAGCTCCTTGAGGGCAGGGATGCTAGTTTCTAACTCTGTTGTACTCTCCCAAGTGCCTAGCACAGTGCTCAGCACACAGGGGACTGTAAGTTCCTTAAGGAGTACAGTGCTCTGCACACAGTAAGCGCTCAATAAATTCGAATAAAAAAAAAAAAGGACAGAGACTGTGTCTTCCAACTCTGTTGCACCAAGCTCCCATAGGGCACAACATATCGGCAGATGCGTGATGAATCCTGTTGATTGACTGATTGATTGATTGATTGATAAGGGACTGTAAGCTCGTTGTCGGCAGGGGAAGTGTCTGCGACCCTCTAATGTTGTTATGTTGTACTCTCCCAAGCGCATAGTACAGTGCTCTGCTCACAGTAAGCTTTCAATAAATACGATAAGGGCTTGTAAAGTTCGTCATGGGCAGGGAACGTATCTACCAACTCAGTTATATGATGATGTTATTTATTTATTTATTTACTTACTTATTTATTTATTTATTTATTTATTTTATTTGTACATATCTATTCTATTTATTTTATTTTGTTAGTATGTTTGGTTTCGTTCTCTGTCTCCCCCTTTTAGACTGTGAGCCCACTGTTGGGTAGGGACTGTCTCTAGATGTTGCCAATTTGTACTTCCCAAGCGCTTAGTACAGTGCTCTGCACATAGTAAGCGCTCAAAAAATACGATTGATGATGATGATGATGATGGCACTTGTTAAGCACTTACTATGTGCAAAGCACTGTTCTAAGCACTGGGGGGGATACAAGGTGATTAAGTTGTCCCACTTGGGGCTCACAGTCTTAATCCCCATTTTACAGGTGAGGTAACTGAGGCTCAGAGAAGTTAAGTGACTTGCCCAAGGTCACACAGCAGACATGTGGCAGAGCCGGGATTCGAACCCATGACCTCTGACTCCAAAGCCCGCGCTCTTTCCACTGAGCCACGCTGCTTCTCTCAATTATATTGTTATACTGTCCCCTCCCAAGCACATAGTACAGTGCCCTGCGCACGGTGAGCGTTCAATAAATATGAATGATTGATAAGAGACTCTAAGCTCACTGTGGGGCAGGGAGTGTGTCTACCCAACTCTTCTAGACTGTGAGCCCACTGTTGGGTAGGGACCGTCTCTGCGTGTTGCCAACTTGTACTTCCCAAGCGCTTAGTACAGTGCTCTGCACACAGTAAGCGCTCAATAAGTACGATTGAATGAATGAATGCTACATTGTTATACTGTACTCGCCCAAACCACAGTACAGTCCGGGACCACATCCGATGTGGAGGGGAGATTTCTTTATCCATTAGAACGGAAGCTCCTTGAGGGAAGGGAACATGTGTCTTGCTACTGTAAGTTCTCAGTAAATATTAGTGAGCGATCGACTGATTATAATTATTAGTAATAATAATAATGATAGTAATGGTATTTGTTAAATGCTGACTAAATCAATCAATCAATCGTATTTATTGAGTGCTTACTGTGTGCAGAGCACTGTACTAAGCGCTTGGGAAGTACAAGTTGGCAACACATAGAGACAGTCCCTACCCAACAGTGGGCTCACAGTCTAAAAGGGGACTATATGCCAGGCACTGTACTAAGCGCTGGGGTGGATACAAGGTAACTGGGTTGGACATAGTCCCTGTCCCACATAAGGGTCACAGTTTTAATTAATCCCCAGTTTCCAGATTAGATAACTGGAGAAGCAGCATGGCTCAGTGGAAAGAGCCCGGGCTTTGGAGTCAGAGGTCGTGGGTTCAAATCCCTGCTCCGCCAACTGTCGGCTGTGTGACTTTGGGCAAGTCACTTCACTTCTCTGTGCCTCAGTTACCTCATCTGGAAAACGGGGATTAAAACCGTGAGCCCCCCGTGGGACAACCTGATCACCTTGTAACCTCCCCAGCTCTTAGAACAGTGCTTTGCACATAGTAAGCGCTTAACATATGCCATCATTGTTATTATTTTATTTATTTTATTTATTTATTTTATTTTGTTAGTATGTTTGGTTTTGTTCTCTGTCTCCCCCTTTTAGACTGTGAGCCCACTGTTGGGTAGGGACTGTCTCTATATGTTGCCAATTTGTACTTCCCAAGCGCTTAGTACAGTGCTCTGCACATAGTAAGCGCTCAATAAATACGATTGATGATGATTATTATAACTGAAGCACAGAGAAGTGAAGTGACTTGCTCAAGGTCGCCCAGCAGACACCGGGCAGAGCTGGGATCAGAAGCCTGGTCTTTAGTACAGTGCTCTGCATACAGTAAGCGCTCAATAAATACGATTGATTGATTGATTGATTGATTCCAGGGCTGTGCCCTAGCCACCAGGCCATGCGGCTTCTCCGTTCACTGACGCCCGGAGCTCAGCGCGGATGATCCTGCGCGGACAGCAGCTGACCAGCGAATCCCACCGATAGCATGGATTCATCATCATCATCATAATCAATCGTATTTATTGAGTGCTTACTGTGTGCAGAGCACTGTACTAAGCGCTTGGGAAGTACAAGTTGGCAACACGTAGAGACGGTCCCTACCCAACAGTGGGCTCACGGATTGACCGACTCTCCTGAAGCGGGTAGAGCGGGAAAATCCTCCAGGGGACAACTAGGTGTGAGCGTCTTCTCCAACTGTCATGGGGCCCGTCACCGATGATTATTTTACCAACCGCGGCCGTCCTCTGGTCTACACTAGCGGTTGTCTTCAAATCGTCTTTCGTACCTTCGATTCCTTCAAAGGGAAAGGAAAAAGTAGATTAGTAGTAGATCTGGGTTCTCAGAAGCAGCCAGCTTGCTGGCTGACGTCGGGTGAGTTGCTTAATCGTCCCTTGCCTCAGTTTCCCGTCTGTAAAATGGAGATATTGCTATTGATTCCGTCCTCCCCTCCCCTCACAGGGTTGCCGGGAGGCATATAATAAGAGTAATTACGGTATCTGTTAAGCGCTTACTGTGTGCCAAGCACAATTCTAAGCCCTACCTCTTCATCAATCGTATTTATTGAGCGCTTACTATGTGCAGAGCACTGTACTAAGAAGCAGCGTGGCTCAGTGGAAAGAGCCCGGGCTTTGGAGTCCGAGGTCATGGGTTCGAATCCCGGCTCCGCCACTTGTCAGCTGTGTGACCTTGGGCAAGTCACTTAACTTCTCTGTGCCTCAGTTGCCTCACCTGTAAAGTGGGGATTAAGACTGTGAGCCCCCCCGTGGGACAACCTGATCGCCTTGTAAACTCCCCAGCGCTTAGAACAGTGCTTTGCACATAGTAAGCGCTTAATAAATGCCATCATCATCATCATCTCGTGTCTGATCTCATATTTTAGAGCGAGATCCATTCCCGGGGCGTGACTTGAGACTTTCCACAAACTCACGGTGGCCTTAATTCCCCCTGCAGCTAAAGACTTTGGAAGCGACGTTTTCCGCCTCACTCCAGAAGGGTAATTGCGATGGGGATGCTGCCATTTAAAAAGCCACTTGAGCTGTTTTAATTACATCCACGCCGCATTAAAGAGCTGAAGAGGCTATTGTTTTTCTCAGCTCCCTAATGCCTCCTCTTGGGCTGCCGTTAGGTCGATGGGTTTTTCCGCTGGGAAAATCCCGCTAGGGAGAGACGGGGGTGGATTCCCGAGAAAGGCTTTCGGGGATGCGTGAAGAAACCTAAGAAGCCGGGATATTCCCTTTCTCCCTGCGGCCGGAAAGATGCCACATTGGCATCCGGGCGCTTGGAGATGCTGGGTTACCTGGTGCTCTGGAGCGTTTCTGGGGATGCTACCAAAGGAAAGGGAAGCATGTCATCCAGTGTTCCTGGGAATGCTACCAAAGGAATGGGAAGCATGTTATCCAGTGTTCCTGGGAATGCTACAAAAGGAAAGGGAAGCATGGCATCCAGTGGACGTCTCTGATACTGCATCAGGGCCTCTGAAAGCCTGCAACTCACAGGTCCTTTCCCTCGAGATGGAAACTATAATAATAATAATTAATAATACTAATAATAATACTACTACTAATAATAGTACTAATTTAATAGTAGTGGCAACAGTCATGGCATTTGTTAAGCGCTTACTACGAGCCAGGCACGGTACTAAGCGCCGGGGCAGACACAAGGTAACCGGATTGGACACAGTCCCTGTCCCACGTAGTAATGATGGCATTTATTAAGTGCTTACTATGTGCAAAGCACTGTTCTAAGCGCTGGGGAGGTTACAAGGTGATCAGGTTGTCCCATGTGGGGCTCACCGTCTTCATCCCCATTTTCCAGATGAGCTGAGGCCCAGAGAACTTAAGCGACTTGCCCCAAATCACACAGCTGACAAGTGGCGGAGCTGGGATTGATCAATCAATCAATCAATCAATCGTATTTATTGAGCGCTTACTGTGTGCAGAGCACTGTACTAGGTGCTTGGGAAGTACAAGTTGGCAACATATAGAGACAGTCCCTACCCAACAGTGGGCTTACAGTCTAAAAGTCATGGGATTTGAACCCATGACCTTTGACTCCAAAGCCCGTGCTCTTTCCACTGAGCCACACTGCTTCACGTAAAGCTCATAGCTTTAATTAATCCCCGGTTTGCGTATTAGATAACTGAGGCACAGTTATTTTTATTTTTTTAGAAGTATCTGTTAAGCATTTACTATGGAAGAGTAATAGTAATAATTGTGGTATTTGTTAAGTGCTTACTTTGTGCCAGGCACTGTTCTAGTTATTTATGTCTGTCTCCCCTTCTAGACTGTAAGCTCGTTTTGTCTATTGTTGTATTGTGCTCTCCCAATCGTTTAGTAGAGTGCTCAGCACACTGTAAGCGCTCAATAAATACGACGGAATGAACAAGATAATCAGGTTGGACACAGTCCCTGTTCCACATGGGGCTCACAGTCTTAATCCCCATTCATTCATTTATTGTATATATGTTTGTACATATTTATTACTCTGTTTATCTTACTTGTACATATCTATTCTATTTATTTTATTTTGTTAGTATGTTTGGTTTTGTTCTCTGTCTCCCCCTTCTAGACTGTGAGCCCACTGTTGGGTAGGGACTGTCTCTATATGTTGGCAACTTGGACTTTCCAAGCGCTTAGTACAGTGCTCTGCATACAGTAAGCACTCAATAAATATGATTGATTGATTGATTGATTATTCAATCGCATGCATAGAGCGCTTACTGTGTGCAGAGTACTGTACTAAACGCTTGAGAAAGTACAGCGCGGCAATGAAGAGAGACAATCCCTGCGCACAACGAGCTCACAGTTGAGAGGACGGGGAGACAGACATCATCAATACAAATAAATAAAATGGCAGATTTATTGATAAATGCCGTGGGGTGGGGAGGGGGGGAAGAGGAAAGGGAGCAAGTCAGGGTGACACAGAAGGAGTGGGAGATGAGGAAAAGTGGGGCTTAGTCTGGGAAGGCCTCTTGGAGGAAATGTCCCCATTTTACAGGTGAGGGAACCGAGGCACAGAGAAGTTAAGTAACTTGGCCAAGGTCACACAGCAGACAAGTGGCGCAGCTGGGCTTAGAACGCAGACCCTTCTGACGTCCAGGATCGGGGTCTATCCATTAGGCCACACTGCTTCTCATCATCATCATCATCATCAATCGTATTTATTGAGCGCTTACTACGTGCAGAGCACTGTACTAAGCGCTTGGGAAGTACAAATTGGCAACATATAGTGACAGTCCCTACCCAACAGTGGGCTCACAGTCTAAAAGGGGGAGACAGAGAACAAAACCAAACATACTAACAAAATAAATAGAATAGATATGTACAAATAAAATAAATAAATAAATACCAGGCACTGTTTTAAGCACTGGGGTCGATAGAAGCTCATCAGGGTTGGGCATAGTCCCTGTCCCACATGGGGCTCACCATCTTAGCCGAGCGTTTAGCACATAGAGAAGCAGCGTGGCTCAGTGTGGAATGAGCCTGGGCTTTGGAGTCCGAGGTCATGGGTTCAAATCCCGGCTCCGCCACTTCTTAGCTGTGTGTCTTTGGGCAAGTCACTTAACTTCACTGGGCCTCAGTTCCCTCATCTGGAAAATGGGGATGAAGACTGTGAGCCCCCCGTGGGACAACCTGATCACCTTGTAACCTCCCCAGCGCTTAGAACGGTGCTTTGCACATAGCAAGCGCTTAATAAATGTCATTATTATTATCTTTTAGACTGTGAGCCCACTCTTTTAGACTGTGAGCCCACTATTGGGTAGGGACTGTCTCTATATGTTGCCAACTTGTACTTCCCAAGCGCTTCGTACAGTGCTCTGCACACAGTAAGTGCTCAATAAATACGATTGATGATGATGATCTTAATCCCCATTTTGCAGATGAGGTAAATGAGGTCTGGAGAAGTGAAGTCACTTACCCAAGGTGACACACCGGGATTAGAACCCAGGTCCTCTGACTCCTGGGTCTGGCTTCTATCCACTAGGCCATGCTGCTTCTCAACCCTATGAGCCTACAGGGAAGAAATAAGGGACTCAGTCGGGGTCCAGGAGGTCGGGTCAGCGGTCATTCAAGCGCTCAATAAATACGATTGATGATGATGATTCCCCATTGTCCTTGGGGCGGGGTGAGTCGGACGGACGCTCACAACAGCAAACCCAAATTTTGGGGAGCAGCGTTGCCTGGTGGATAGCGTACAGGCCCGGGACTCAGAGAACCTGAGTCCTAATCCCGGCTCCACCACGTTCCCGCTGTGGGACTCGGGCAAGTCCCTTCACTTCCCTCGGCCTCAGTTTCCTCATCTGTAGAATGGGGATTAAATAACCGTGCTCCTTCCCACATAGATCGTGTGTCCCGTGCGGGACAGGGGCTGCATCTGACCTGATTACCTTCCCCAGTGCTTAGGACAGGAACTGACACACACAGTACACGTTCGACAAAAACCACAATTATTGATTATTATTCGGGAACTCCGCAGTCATAACAGACCACCATTCTCCCCAGCTTCAGAATCTTAAAAACGTCCATTATTTCCTCTCCTTCCTCTCCCTTCGGCGTCACCTATCACACTTGGATTTGTACCTTTAAACACTTGGACATCAAGTGCGTCTAGACTCAAGCTCCTTGTGGACAGGGAACGCGGCAGATGCTCAGTACAGTGACCTGCAAACAGTAAGTTCTCATTACACTGTCTGCACCCGGGGGGGTGCTCAGTACAGCTTTGCACACACAGCAGACGCTCAGTACCTAATCTAACCACAGGAATGGCTCCTTGTGGGCAGGGGTCATGTGCCAAGCGCTTAGCACAGTGTGTCATCCTCAACAGTAGCTCGATCAATACCATCACTTCAAACCTCAGGAGGAACAGAATATTCGATTTCTTTCCGCCAAAAGCATTTAATTGAGCTTCTATGGCATGCAGAACACCGTACCATGAACATGGGAGCGTACAAGGGAGAACATCAAGTCTTCATTATTATTATTTTTAATGATAATTATAACAATAATAATAATAACGGTACGTGTTAAGCTCTTACTATATGTCAAGCACTGTTCTAAGTGCTGGGATAGACTCGTTGTGGGCAAAGAATGCGTCTAAAATCTGTTGAATCATTACATTGTACTCTTCCAAGCGCTTAGCACAGTGCTCTGAACACAGTAAGTGCTCAGTAAATAGGACTGAATGAATTCAAGATCAGCAGTCTAGAGGGAGAGACAGACATTAGAGAAGCATGGGTCTGGGTGTCAGAAGGACCTGGGTTCTAATCCTACCTCTGCCACTTGTCTGCTGGGTGACGTTGGGCAAGTCACTTCACTTCTCTGGCCCTCAGTGACCTCATCTGTAAAATGGGAATTGAGACTGTGAGCCCCTCATGGGACAAGGGCTGTGTCTAGCCCCATTTGATTGCATCCACCCCAGTGCTTAAAACAGTGTTTGGCACATGGTAAGCACTTAAAAAAACACCAGGATTATTATTATTAGAGAAGCAGCGTGGCTCAGTGGAAAAGAGCCTGGGCTTTGGAGTCAGAGGTCATGGGTTCGAATCCCAGCTCCGACACATCATCATCATCATCAATCGTATTTATTGAGCGCTTACTATGTGCAGAGCACTGTACTAAGCGCTTGGGAAGTACAAATTGGCAACATATAGAGACAGTCCCTACCCAACAGTGGGCTCACAGTCTAAAAGGGGAAGACAGAGAACAAAACCAAACACACTAACAAAATAAAATAAATAGAATAGATATGCACAAGTAAAATAAATAAATGAATAAATAAATAGCCACATGTCTGCTGTGTGACCTTAGGCAAGTCACTTCACTTCTCTGAGCCTCAGTTACCTCATCTGGAAAATGCGGATTAAGACTGTGAGCCCCACGTGGGACAACTTAATCACCTTGTATCCCCCCCCGCGGCACTTAGAACAGTGCTCTGCACATAGTAAGCGCTTAACAAATGCCATTATTATTATTATTTATTATTATTATTACTACCTTTACTATTATACTCTTTCAAGTGTTTATTGCAGTGTTCTGCCCACAGTAGGTGCTCAGTAAACACCTCCAATCGATCGATCAATCGACCAACTGATAGCCCCGCTTACCTTCCTTCGGGTGGCCTTTAAAGTGTAACGAACTCCATGGCCAGGAACCTTTTTTCTGATAATTTATCAATGCCGTGGTCACGATCAAAGCTTCAGAAACACGGTGGGCCCTTTTCTTTTTCCAATCCCTTCATTATTACACTCGTTTCTTCCATGCCGCTCATTCAGCGATGAAATGTAAAACAGCGGTGGCATCAGAAAAAGGAGACGGGAAACACGACAACCCCTTGTTTAGCCACAATGGCTGCATTCTACCCCCTAGTTAGCGCCTTTATGTTTGGCAGGGGGAGAAGGGTTGTGGGGAAAGGAAATTCAGCTCGAAGAGGAGCGGGTTATGTAGAAAAATCATTCCAACATAATTTCCTCCTTCCATTGAATGCCCCCGGGCCTTTGATTACAAGTGGGGTTTGGCTTGAGTTGTTGACAGTGATGTTTCTTCTCAAAAGAATCCTGTGGTGAGAATGGGGGAAACAACAACAACAAAAAAACAATCACAGAGGCTTTCCAAAGTGTTCAAAGAAAGGGAAAGCAAAACTGGGGACCCCAATTCCTACCCCCAGCATTGTCAAGATGTCGACTCTAGCTCACCGCACGCTTCCTGGCGTGGGGTCTAAGGGAGAACACGGCAATTTCACTCTCTCCAGCTGCAGTGCCTTCAGTCAATTGTATTTATTGAACGCTTACTGTGTGGAGAGAGCACTGTAATCACTGCTTGGGAAAGTGCGATATAACTGAGTTGGTGTTCCGTCTCTGTTGTGGTTCGGAAAGCGCCGTAAAAATAGGTCGGCTATTCTCTGTGGTAGCGTTCGAAGCTCTGGAGCCGGACTTTCCTTGAGGTGTCTGTGTCCTTTCACCTCTCTCAGTGGTTACTGGTCCGTGAGATCGTGGGTGTGAGTCTTCTGTTTGTGGGTCTCTCTGCTTGGAGGTCAGCTAGGGTGCTTGCATGCGTGTTGTGTGTGTGTGTGTGTGTGTTAATTGTTATTATTAATCGGGGGTGTCTTCCCCCCGATCTGAGACTGTGGGTATGTGGAGGGAAGGGAGGTTGTGGAGTTCCGTTTTTGTTTGGGAATTTTTCTTCTGCAGCGGGAGAGGAAGAAGAGGGAAAAGGGAGGGAGGAAGGGAAGGAAGGAAGAAGTAAGGAAAGAAGGGAGGGAAGGTGGGAGGAGGGAAGGAGAAAAGAGAAAGGGATAATAATAGTAACAATAATAATAATATTTAAGTGCTTATTATGTGCCAAGCACTGTACTAAGCACTTGGAAGAGTACGATAATAATAATAAGAATGGTATTTGTTAAGCACTCATTATGTTCTAAGCCCTGGGGGGATACAAGGTAATCAGGTTGGCTCACATTCATTCATTCATTCAATCGTATTTATTCATTCATTCATTCAATCGTATTTATTGAGTGCTTACTGTGTGCAGAGCACTGTACTAAGCGCTTGGGGAATCCAAGTCGGCAACATATAGCGCTTACTGTGTGCGGAGCACTGTACTAAGCACTTGGGAAGTACAAGTTGGCAACATATAGAGACGGTCCCTACCCAACAGTGGGCTCACAGTCTAGAAGGACTTACAGTCTACAGTCTGGGGCTTGCAGTCTAAATCCCCATTTTGCAGATGAGGTAACTGAGGCACAGAGAAGTGAAGTGACTTGCCCAGAGTTACACAGCTGACAAGTGGCGGAGCTGGCATTAGAACCCATGACCTCTGACTCCCAAGCCCGGGCTCTTTCCACTGAGCCATGCTGCTTCTCTAGTGTTTCTAGTTGGTGCTTTTATTACCATAGGGCCTTACCTATTTACTCCTCACAACATTCCTGTGAGGTAGGGTTTAAGTATCATTCCCCCCAATTTACAGCTGGGGAAACTGAGGATAAGGGCAGTTAAGTGATTTGCCCAAGGGCGCAGAGGGCACTGCGTGTCAGAGCCGGGACCTTGTATCATTCCCAGTGCTTAGAACAGTGCTTGGCACATAATAATAATAATAATAATAATAATAATAATGATAATAGTAATAATAATAATAATAATAATAATAATATTTATTAAGCGCTTACTATGTGAAAAGCACTGTTCTAAGCACTGGGGAGGTTACAAGGTGATCAGGTTGTCCCATGGGGGGGCTCACATTCTTAATCCCCATTTTACAGATGAGGGAACTGAGGCACAGAGAAGCTAAGTGCCTTGCCCAAAGTCACAAAGCTGACAATTGTCAGAGCCAGGATTTTAACCCATGACCTCTGACACCAAAGCCCATTCTCCTGCAACTAAGCCACGCTGCTTCTCTAAGCACATATTAAGTGCTTTACAAATACCATTATTTTCTAGACCGTGAGCCCCTTTCTAGACTGTGACCCCGCTGTTGGGTAGGGACCATCTCTATACCGATTTGTACTTTCCAAGGGCTTAGTCTAGTGCTCTGCACGCAGTAAGTGCTCAATAAATAAGACTGAATGAATGAATGAGCGGTGGAGCTGGGATGAGAACTCAGGTCTTCTGATTTCCAGGCCTGTGCTCTTCCCAGCAGGCCATGCTGCTTCTGCGGTTCGTTCAGTCATGTTTATCGAGTGCTTACTGAGTGCAGAGCACTGTACTAAGCTCTTGGGAAGTACAAATCGGCAACACATAGAGCCGGTCTCTAACCAACAACGGGCTCACAGTCTAGAAGGTTTGTCAGGAGAAGTTGACAATCCAGCCGGCGCGCTTGGCTCCTCTAATGCTAACCTTCTCAATGAACCTCAAACTCATCTCTCTCACCGCCGACCTCTCACCCACGTCCCACCTCTGGCCAGGAGCACCCTCCCTCTTCAAATCCGACGGACGATCATTCTCCCCAACTTCAAAGCCTTATTGAAGGCCCATCTCCTCCAGGAGGGCTTCCCTGACTAAACCCTCCTTTCCTCTTCTCCCTCTCCCTTCTGCATCATCCTGACTCTCCCCCGACCTCCCAGCCCCACATCCCTCAGGTCCATATCTGTAATTGTATTTATTTATATTAACGTCTGTCTCCCCCTCTAGACTGGAAGCTCTTTGTGGGCAGGCAATCCGTCCGTTCTATTGTCCTCTCCAAAACTCTTGGGACAGTGCCCTGCACACAGTAAGCGTTCGATAAATACGACTGACTGAGAGCAGGAACAATAAAGTTCAACCAGGTAGATGTCCACCCTTGGAGTCAATGATAAAGCTAAAACAAGATCAGGTGAGAGCACTTTGAGGCTAATTAGCAGGGACGGCAAAAGATTTCTTTGTTCAGCTAAGCCTCCCCAGGAGAGACACAGATAGACATATGCATATATATACGTGCAGGCCTGCATGCATACAGGGAGAGACAGACTGACCCAGCTTCCATCGAGGAGCAGAACGAAGGAGACATTGGCCAACCTTGGTGAGTGACAATGGAAGAAACGGCAAAGGGAAGTTGAGGGGAGAAGGAAGAGTTTGAAGGAAGGCCTTGCAGTTGGATTCAATGGGGGCAAAGGTAATTAAAGACTAGAGCATAGTTCAGGGGAAGGAAAATCAATCAATGTCTGCAACCTCTGGACCCGGGGGGATCTAAACCTGCTAGCCTGGGGCTTGGAAAGCAAACGGGGTGAATGTCTGTGCCCTGAGAGGAGCTAGGTCCTGGTGAACCAGATGGCCACAGAACAAACAAACCATAAAGGGATATGAGGCGACCTGGGACAGATGAAGTCCCCTAGTCAAGAAACATCCCATTCATTTCAATCAATCAATGGTATTTATTGAGCACTTACTGTGTGCAGCGCTCTGTACTAAGCAGTTGGGAGAGTAAAATACAACAGAATTGGAGGACACATTCCCCACCCATAAGGAGCTTGCTGTCTAGTCTCTGGCAAAACAGCAGCCTGCAGGAATATGCTCCCTTCATCTCCAACTTCTTCCATTTTCATCCCACTCATCCCAACCACGGTATTCCCCTCCTGGAGTCCCCTGGATCCTAGTTCCTGCTCCTTGCAGCCTCCAGGGGACTTAGAACTGGATCCACAGACAATCAATCACTTAATCAATCACTCAGTGGCACTTCTTGAGCATTTACTGTGTGCAGAACACTGTACTAAGCGCTTGGGAGAGTACAGTCCAACAGAATTAGCAGATACGTTCCCTGCCCACAATGATTTTACAGGCCAGAGGGGGAGATGGGAGTGGAAAGAAATAAATGACAGATATGGACGTAAGTGCTGAGGGGCTGGGGGGATGAAGAAGGGAGTGGGAGAAGAGGAAAGGAGGGTTTGGCCAGGGAAGGCTTCTTGGGGGAGATGAGCCTTCATTAAGGCTTTAAAGCAGGGGAGATAACTGCCCTTTGGTGTAGTTGGGGAGGAGGAGGCTGCCCGGGGCCTGGAGAGAAAATGGCAGCAAAGATCCTGGTGAACCAGATGGCCACCTTTACGTGAGGATGGAGCAAGTTATGGCCATCACGGGCTGTCGGTGTTTTTGGGTGTTTGTGTGTGCGCGCGCGCATGCGCTCGGGGAGGGGATTGGTGGCGTTCTGTGTCCTGCAGTTTTTCCTTTTCGGTGTAAATGTGGTTTAGGAAGGAATCGGTTCTAAATATGGAACTCTTCCCAGTCATTTTTTTGGTGTCTCTGCTATTGATTCACTGTCATATTGATTCATGGTTGGGGCCATTACACACACACACACACACACACACTCTCTCTCTCTCTCTCTCTCTCTCTCTCTCTCTCTCTCTCTCTCTCTCGTATTCAACGGGAACTAGGGACTTTGTGTGCCCACTTCAGAACTTGCTCCCTCTTGTCCATTTCTGAGTTGTGCCAACCTGCCTCTAGGGCTAATACACTACCCCCCTCCCCTCAGCTCCATCCTTTGTCCCCCAGTACCTTGTAGGCGCCTCTCCACCTTTTTAATTTTTTTATGGTATTTGTTAAATGCTTACCCTGTGCCAAACACTGTTCTAAGCGCTGGGGTAGATACCATTTAATCAGGTTGGACCCAGTCCTTGTTCCACATAGGGCTCACTGTAGAAGTAGGAGGGAGAGCAGATATTGAATTCCCATTTTCCAGACAAGGAAACAGAGGCACAGAGAAGTGAAGTGACTTCTAGACTGTGAGCCTGCTGTCTTCTAGACTGTAAGCCCGCTGTTGGGTAGGGACCGTCTCTATATGTTGCCAACTTGTACTTCCCAAGCGCTTAGTACAGTGCTCTGTACACAATTAGTGCTCAATAAATACGATTGAATGAATGACTTGCCCAAGGTCACACAGGAAATAAGTGGCAGAGCCGGGATTAGCATCCAGGCCCTCTGACTCCCAGGCTGGGCTCTTTCCAGTTTTTTAAAAATAGTTTTTGTTAAGCGCTTACTATGTGCCAGGTAATGTGCTAAGCACTGGCATAGATTCGAGCTAATCGGGTTGGTCACAGACCCCGTCCCACGTGGGACTTGGTCTTTATCCCCATTTTACAGACGAGGGGACTGAAGCACAGAGAGGTGAAGCGTCCTGCTCCGGTCACCCAGCAGACAAGTAGCCGGGCAGGGATTAGAACCCAAGCCCTTCTGAATCCCAGGCCGGGTCTCCATCCACTAAACCATGCTGCTTCTCAGTTCAATCTCTAGTTCATGCTTTCCCTCTTCAACTGGGTAGATAAAATAAATGTTGATAAATGGTCCCTCTTCATCTGGCCCATCTCCTCCAAGAGGCCTTTCCTGACTAAACCCTCCTTTCCTCTTCTCCCTCTCCCTTCTGCATCATCCTGACTCTCCCCCCGCCAACCCTCCCAGCCCCACATCCCTCAGGTCCATATCTGTAATTGTATTTATTTATATTAAGGTCTTTCTCACCCTCTAGACTGGAAGCTCTTTGTGGGCAGGGAATTCGTCTGTTCTATTGTCCTCTCCAAAACTCTTGGTACAGTGCTCTGCACACAGTAAGCGTTCGATAAATACGACTGACTGAGAGCAGGAACAATAAAGTTCAACCAGGTAGATGTCCACCCTTGGAGTCAATGATAAAGCTAAAACAAGATCAGGTGAGAGCACTTTGAGGCTAATTAGCAGGGACGGCAAAAGATTTCTTTGTTCAGCCAAGCCTCCCCAGGTGAGACACAGATAGACATACGCATACATACGTGCACGCTTGCATGCATACAGGGAGAGACAGACCGATCCAGCTTCCAACGGGGAGCAGGACGAAGGACCTTGGTGAGTGACAATGGAAGGAACGGGGAAGGGAAGTTGAGGGGAGAAGGAAGAGTTTGAAATAGGCCTTGCAGTTGGATTCAATGGGGGCAAAGGTAATTAAAGGCTAGAGCATAGCTCAGGGGAAGGAAAATCAATCAATGTCTGCAACCTCTAGACCCGGGGTGTCTAAACTTGCTAGCCTGGGGCTTGGAAAGCAAACGGGGTGAATGTCTGTGCCCTGAGAGGAACTAGGCAGCTCCAAGATGGGCAGGTATGTTTGAGAAGGTTGCTGGGGTGTTCTAGGAGAAGAAATCTTCTCCCTGCCCCTCGTAAATTCAAGTGGCTTAGTGGAAAGAGCTCTGGGAGTCCGTGGACCTGCTTTCCAACCCCTTCTCTTCCATTTGCCCATTGCGTCGCCTTGGGTAAATCACTTCACTCTTCAGTGCCTCAGTTTCCACACCCATAAAGTGGGCATTCAATTCCAGTTCTCCCTCCTACTTAGGTTGTGAGCCCCGTTTGGGTTAGGCCCCGTGTCAGGCCCGATTACCTCGTTTCTACCCCCGTGTTTAGAACAGTTCTTGGCAGATAGTAAATACTTTACACATACCCCATTATTATTACTTACAACGTGATACCTGTGTGGGACAGGGATTGTGTCTAACCCGATTACCTTGTATCTACCCCAGCGCTTAGTACAGTGCTTAGCATGGAGTAAGTGCTTAACAAACACCACAGTTTTTTGATTATTGTTATCATTACAATTATTATTCATATTTAGCCCTTGAGCCCCATGTGGGACAGGGACTGGGACCAACTAATTGACTTGTATCTATCTCAGTGCTTAGAACAGTATCTGACATATAGTAAGCACATAACAAATATGTGGCTCAATGGAAAGAGCACGGGCTTGGGAGTCAGAGGTCATGGGTTCAAATCCCATCTCTGCCACATGTCTGCTGTGTGACCTTGGGCAAATCACGTAACTTCTCTGCGCCTCAGTTACCTCATCTGTAAAATGGGGATTAAGACGGTGAGCCCCACGTGGGACAACCTGATCACCTTGTATCCCCCCCAGTGCTTAGAACAGTGCTTTGCACATAGTAAGTGCTTAACAAATGCCATCATTATAATTATTATTATTGTTATTATTATAAAAAAGGGGGCTTCACATTGGGTGTGAAGCCCTTCTTTCCTCTTCTCCCACTCCCGTTTGCCCTTGCACATGTATTTGCTCCTTCTATTCAACTTTCCCTCAGCCTCCCAGTGCTATGTACATAGAGAAGCAGCATGGCCTAGTGGACGGAGCCCGGGTCTGGGAATCAGAAGGTCATGGGTTCTAATCCCGGCTCTGCCACTTGTCTGCTGTGTGACCTCAGGCAAGTCACTTCACTCCTCTACCTCGGCGACCTCATCTGTAAAATGGGGATTGAGACTGGGACCCCCACGTGGGACAGGGACTGTCTCCAATCCAACTGGCCCGTAACCACCCCTGTGCTTAGTACAGTGCCTGGCACATAGTAAGCACTTAACAAATATCATTATTATTATTCTTCATCACTCACCCCAGTGCTTAGAACAGTGTTTGACAAATACTATGTGCTTGACAAGTACCACAGAGCAAACAAACCATATTGGGATATGAGGCAGCCTGGGGCAATTGAAGTTCCCAAAGTCAAGAAACTTCCCATTCATTTCAATCAATCAATGGTATTTATTGAGCACTTACTGTGTGCAGTGTACTGTACTAAGCGCTTGAGAGAGTAAAATACAGCAGAATTAGAGGACATGTTCCCTGCCCATAAGGAGCTTGCTGTCTAGTTTCTGGTAAAAGAGCAGCCTGCAGGGATATGCTCCTTTCATCTCCAACTCCTTCCAGCTTCATCCCACCCATCCCGATCATGGTATTCCCTTCCTGGAGTCCCCTGGATCCTAGTTCCTGCTCCTTTCAGCCTCCCGGGGACTTCGAACTGGATCCACAGGCAACCAATCACTTAATCAATCACTCAAGGGTACTTCTTGAGCATTTACTGTGTGCAGAGCACTGTACTAAGTGCTTGGGAGAGTACAGTCCAACAGAATTAGCAGGCGTGTTCCCTGTCCACAGTGGGTTTACAGGCTAGAGGGGGAGACGGGAGACAATTGATAAGTTCTCTGTCCACAAGGAGCTTCCGCTCTATTGGCAGAAGACTGACAAAAACGTCAGCCATAGGCCACATCTACAATCAAGTTTGTCTCTGCTTGTGTATTTGTTCCTTATTTAATAACTGATGAAAGGGGAGGAAATTCCGGGCAAGAGGGAGCAAGGGGTCAGAAATATACATATATATTATGTATTATTGTTATTATTAAATATATACATATTTAATAATAACAATAATAATAATGGTATTTGTTCAAAGCTCTGGGGTAGATACAAGATAATCAGGTTGGACATATTCCCAGTCCCACGTAGGGCTCATAGTCTTATTCCCCATTTTACAGATGAGGGAACTTTAAAGTCCAGAGAAGTAAAGTGACTTGCCCAAGGTCACGCGGCAGACAAGTGGCAGAGCTGGGAGTAGAACCCAGGTCCTTCTGACGGTCAGGACCGTGCTCTATCCCCTAGGGCATGCTGCTTCATATCTATATCTATATTTCATCTATATCTATCTATCCACAGATATACATGCTTGTGTATACATGTATATGTATACATATATATATATATATATATATAATATTTAATCATTCATTCAATGGTATTTATTGAGCACATACCACGTGCAGAGCTTTGAACTAAACTCTTGGGAGAGCACAGTATAATAATAAACGGACAAATTCCCTGCCCACTATGAGCTTATTATATATATTAGAGCCCAGAATACAGTTTCTGCGTTCTAATCCCAATTCCACCACTTGCCTGCTGTGTGGTCTTGGGCAAGTCTCTTAAATGATCTGGGCCTCAGTTTACTGAACCGTAAAATGGGGATTGAATTCCACTCCCTTCTAGAGAGACCGTGAGCATCCCTGTGGGATAAGGACAGCCTTCTCTTGGTCTTCTCAACCCTTTCCTCCACCCCCCCAGCCCCTTCATGTAAGAAGGAAAAACATCTATAGCTTTATATCATCATCAATCGTATTTATTGAGTGCTTACTATGTGCAGAGCACTGTACTAAGTGCTTGGGAAGTACAAATTGGCAACATATAGAGACAGTCCCTGCCCAACAGTGGGCTCACAGTCTAAAATCCAACAGTAGTGGCATAAGAGTGGCAAGTCAGCAAATTAGAATCAAAGTCGGCGACCTGTGATAAATTGTGTTTTGAGGGAGGGGGGGAAAAAGCATTTTCTCTCTCCCAGATACGGATTTATCTAAGCCCCACTGACAGAGAAATAGCACGAGCCCTTCCCAGTTTCATTTGTATCTTAACCAACTAGCAGTTTGGGGTGAAAGCGAATCGTAAAAACAGCATCTGATCCCTTAAAGCCACATAGACGGAACAGCCCAAGTCCTCAATTACTCTGCTCTTGGCTAAAAGCGATTAGCACTAATTAAACCGCCTAGTTATCGTCAGGTCAGTGGGGGAGCAAGATTAACTTAGTACCAAATTATTCATGAATGGAAGAAATAGAACATCCTGCTAGTGGAGGACTGTTTTTAGACTGTGAGCCCACTGTTGGGTAGGGACTGTCTCTATATGTTGCCAACTTGTACTTCCCAAGCGCTTAGTACAGTGCTCTGCACACAGTAAGCGCTCAATAAATAAGATTGATTGATTGATTGGAGGAAGGTTAGCCCTTTCGGTCTTGGTTTTGGTCTGTGGATGAATAAACCAAATTCACACTCATGTGACAGTCTTTCGTAGAGGGGCAGCGTGGCCTAATGGATAGAGCACGGATGAGAGTCAGAAGTACCTGGGTTCTAATCCCGGCTCTGCCGCTTGTCTGCTGGGTGACCTTGGGCTAGTCACGTCACTTCTCTGGGCCTCAGTCATCTCACCTGTAAAATAAGGATTAAGATTGAGAGCTCCCCGTGGGACAGGGGCGGTATCCTACCTGACTCACTTGCGTCCAGCCCAGCGCTCAGAACAGTACCTGGTACATAGGAAGCGCTTAACAAATACCATTATTAATCAGTTCATAATGATAGACAGGTCAAGATCTTGGGTGGAGTTTAGTCTCCATATCAGACACATCACGACTTCAGGCAGCTTATTCATTGTCCCTTAGGGTTCAGGATGCGGCTGAAAGTCTCCGGAAAGATTCAACTGTTATTAATCGAGTTGATGCCGAAAGGCAAGGTAGTTTCTTTTCCTGCTGACATTCTCCGAGCCGTTATCCCTCCCAGCTGTTTGGCTTTGAAGGATTCCCCTTGGGCTTCTCTCTGAAATGATAAATCTTTCGGCGTTGCCCTTCTGTGAGGGCCACTCTGTCGTTCTCTCCCAAGCGCTTAGTGCAGTGCTCTAGGTGTTCAGTAAATACCACGGCTTGACTCTGGAAATGTGTCTACCAACTCTGTTGTATTGGACTCTCCCAAGCACTTAGTACAGTGCTCTGAACACGGAAGCAGCGTGGCTCACTGGAAAGAGCCCGGGCTTTGGAGTCAGAGTTCACGGGTTCAAATCCCGGCTCTGCCAATTTTCAGCTGGGTGACTTTGGGCAAGTCACTTCACTTCTCTGGGCCTCAGTTCCCTCATCTGGAAAATGGGGATTAAGACTGTGAGCCCCCCATGGGACAACCTGATCACCTTGTAAACTCCCCAGTGCTTAGAACAGTGCTTTGCACATAGTAAGTGCTTAATAAATGCCATCATCATCATCATTATTATTATTATTATTATTATTATTATAGAGCACGGGCCTGGAAGCCTGTTGTATTGGACTCTCCCAAGCACTTAGTACAGTGCTCTGAACACAGAAGCAGCGTGGCTCGGTGGATAGAGCACGGGACTGAAATTCGGAGGGACCTGGGTTCTAATGCCGGCTCCGCAGCTTTTCTGCTGTGTCACTTCTCGGTGCCTCAGTTCCCTCATCTGTAAAGTGGGGATTAAGAGTAATGATGATGGTATTTGTTAAGCGCCTACTATGTGCAAAGCACTGTTCTTTAAGAGTGTGAGCCCCATGGGGGACGGGGACTGTGTCCAACCTGCTCAGCTTAGAACAGTGCTTGACACAGAGTAAGCACTTAACAAATAACATGACTATTATTATCATTAAGGTTAGGGCTTCTTGTCTGCCCCAGAGTTGAAAATTAAGAAAACTAAGCCTGATGTGGATAGGGAACATGTCTACCAATTCCGTTGTATCACAGTCTCCACTGTGCTTAGAACAGTGTTCTGCACTCAATAAATACCATTGATTGATTGATTGATTGAAAACTGGCCACTCCTGGGAACAAGGATGGCAGGAGAGAGCGAGAAGGCGGGAAGAGAGATGGAAAGACCAGGGGCCATGGACCACATCTGCGATGAAATCGGTCTGGCAGATGCTGGGCGCAACGGGCCACCTAAATGCTTAGTACAGTGCTTTGCACACAGTAAGCGCTCACTAAATACAACCGAATGAATGAACTCCATTATTCCCAGAGACTCGGCAGCCTCGAGACATCGAGGTTCAAAACGCTTCTCTCCTTCTCCGAGAGATGAAAAGACGCCAAAAAACCAGTTATACGTGTGACTGAGGGAGAGAGGAGACAGGCGCTTTTAGGTCTCCCCGACAACTCAGTCTAATTAAGGGCTCTAATTCTTCCCAATTATCTTCCCACCTTCCTCCCCCGGACCATGACTTCACGACAGCCATTTTGCTGGGGAATCAGAAGAGAAGCAAATTCGGAGCTCAATTCGAAAGCGTACGGGCCCGATTCACACCTGAAGACGTGCGTGTTTGTCAAGGAGTACAAAGTGAGGGTGAGGTCCGGGGGAGAAAGGGGCAGGATCGGGAAGAGGGAGGGGGTGTGAAGCAGAGGAGACGGAGAATAAAACGACATGATTCCTGCCCTCAAGGAGTCTATGATCAAGCTGGGGAGACTGGTAGTAATGTATATTAAAGAAGTAGCATGGCCTTGTGAATAGAGCACTGGCCTAGGAGTCAGAAGGACCTGGGTTCTAATCCCGGCTCTGCCGCTTGTCTGCTGTGTGACCTTGAGCAAGTCATTTCACTTCTCTGGGCCTCAGTGACCTCATCTGTCAAAAGGGGATTAAGACTGTGAGCCCCATGTGGGACAGGGACTGTGTCCAACCTGATTATTAGAGAAGCAGCAGAGAAGCAGTGTGGCTCAGTGGAAAGAGCCCGGGCTTTGGAGTCAGAGTTCACGGGTTCAAATCCCGGCTCTGCCAATTGTCAGCTGGGTGACTTTGGGAAAGTTACTTAACTTCTCTGTGCCTCAGTTATCTCATCTGTAAAATGGGGATTAAGACTGTGAGCCCCCCATGGGACACCCTGATCACCTTGTAACCTCCCCAGTGCTTAGAACAGTGCTTTGCACATAGTAAGCACTTAATAAATGCCATTATTATTATTATTATTATTATCATAAATCCACCCCTGCGTTAAGTGCAGTGTGTGGCATATAGTAACTGCTTAACAAATACCACAATTATTATTATCATTGTTTATTCATTATGGATACCTTATGGATACCTTATGGATAGACTGTGACTGTGAGCCCACTGTTGGGTAGGGACTGTCTCTATATGTTGCCAACTTGTACTTCCCAAGCGCTTAGTACAGTGCTCTGCACACGGTAAGCGCTCAATAAATACGATTGATGATGGATAGCATGAGTCTCGTGGACAAGTATGGGCCAGGGATTCAGAAAGACCTGGGTTCTAAACCCAGCTCTGCCACTTGCCTGTTGTGTGACCTTGGACAAGTCACTTAGAGTCTCTGGGCCTCAGTTCCCTCATCTGTGAAATGGAGAATAAGAATGTGAGCCCTATGTGGGACGTGGGCTGTGCCCAACCTGATTATCTTGTATCCACCCCAGCACTTAGTACACTGCATGGAACAGAGTAAGTACTGGCTTTGGAGTCAGAGGTCATGGGTTCAAATCCTGTCTCCGCCAATTGTCAGCTGTGTGACTTTGGGCAAGTCACTTCTCTGGGCTTCACCTCATCTGTCAAATGGGGATGAAGACTGTAAGTCCCCCGTGGGACACCCTCATCACCTTGTAACCTCCCCAGTGCTTAGAACAATGCTTTGCACATAGTAAGCGCTTAATAAATGCCATTATTATTATTATTAAATACCAGAAATTAACGATTTTTGCCATCCTGCCACTCGTGTTCTGTTTGCTCAGCAGAGGTTTCTTCCTAATGCCAGGGAGATAAAAGAAGCGACCCCAAGACAAATCTCTGCCTACTGGCCGTGTCGTCTCCCTCGATCCCTGGGGTCAACTTGGCTACCTCCCTCCTCAGATTCTTGAATTCTGCAGCAGTGAGGGTGACTAGAGTCCCAGCTGTCCCATTGTCATGATTTCTCTGGGATGTGTGGAAGAGGAGAGGGAGAAGGCTCGGTCTCATTTTCTCCAGATATTAAAAATGTAGGAAAGCGGAGGGAGGAATTAGCCGTGTTTCACTTCAGTCCCTTGGCTACCCAACTGCAGGGAATCCAACTGCAGGGAATCCAATTGCAGGGAATCCTGCACTGGATTTCTCCAGTACGTTGTCCCGGCAGCAAATTTCCCCCATCCCAACGACCGCACATCTACAAACATGCACGCACACATAGGCACATCTACAAAAATGCACATACACATCTGCACACAAACACATTACATAAGCTCACACATCTAAATACACCAGCACTAATCTATAAAAACACACAGCTACACACATCTGCACGCACATGTGCACACCTACATAAACACAGTCATTCATTCAATCGTATTTATTGAGCGCTTACTGTGTGCAAAGCACTGTACTAAGCGCTTGGGAAATACAAGTAGGCAACATATAGTGACGGTCCCTACCTAAAAATGGGCTCACAGTGGGTTGTTTGCATGAAGCAAGTTTTACCTTTTCCTTTTGTCCCAAATATTTTCTTTTCTCTCCTAATCAATCAATCAATCGTATTTATTGAGCACTTACTGTGTGCAGAGCACTGTACTAAGAGCTTGGGAAGTACAAGTTGGCAACATATAATGAATGAAATCCTAATGAAAAGGCTTTGGAAGCCAAAGCCTCTGGTGGCAGAATAAAGGGGAGAATTTTGCAGCAAGAAAATTTCTCCTTTTCACAACGAGTAGATCATGTTTTCTCTGTCAAAGAACACAAGGACTTTAAGGATGAGGTTAAAAAAGTAAAGAGAGAGGAAATTTGCTGTTGGGCCATGTCTCCTTTCACTGCTCAAATGTGCTCTTTGCAGGCCTTAGAGGCCACGGGTAGAGAAATAAACAGGAGAAGTTTCTGGCGTGAAGCAAATGACTCCTTTTCCACCTCACATATCATCATCATCAATCGTATTTATTGAGCACTTACCGTATGCAGAGCACTGTACTAAGCACTTGGGAAGTACAAGTTGGCAACATATAGAGCACATACTGTCTATGCAGGCCTTGAAGGGTTGAAGTTAGAGAAATTCAAGCACGGAGATTTCTCCTTTTCTACCTCAAATAGTCTCTTTTCAGGCCTTCAAGACCCTAAGTAGAGAAAAACAGGAGATTTTGTGCATGAAGCAAACTTCTCTGTTTCTACCTCAAATAGTCTCCTTTTAGGTCTAGAAGACCTTAGGTAGACAAAAACAGAAGATTTTTATGCATGAAGCAAATTTCTCCTTTTCTACCTCAAAGAGTCTCTTTTCAGGCCTTGAAGACCTTAGATAGACAAATTAGCATGATAATTTTTGCATGAAGCAAATTTCTCCTCTTTCACTTTAAATCTACATACACACATATCTATATGCATCACCTCTACATACATGACCACCCACACATCTACATACACACAACCACACATTTACACCCACATATCTACACAGACACATCTACACACACACACACACACACACACATCTACATAAATGCACCCACGTATCTACATGAGAAGCTGCACGGTGTGGTGCTTAGAGCATGGGCCTATGAGTCAGAAGGTCATGGGTTCTAATCCTGCTCCACTACATGTCCGCTGTGTGACCTTCGGGAAGTCTTTTCACTCCTCTGGGCCTCAGTTACCTCATCTGTAAAATGGGGATTGAGACTGTGAGCCCCACATGGGACAGGGACTGTGTCCAATCCGATTGGCTTGTATCTACCCCAAGTGCTTAGAACAGTGCTTGACACATAGTAAGCTCTTAACAAATAGCAGCATCATCATACAGTTAAGCGCTTAACAAATACCATCATTTTTTTACGTAAGCACGCACAAACCCACATACACACACATACATCTACACAAACACATCTACATCCACACACATCCACACATCTATATCCATGCACGTCCACATTTACATATACCCACACATCTATATCCATGCACGTCCACATTTACATATACCCACACATCTATATCCATGCACGTCCACATTTACATATATGCACAGCCACATATCTCCATTACACGCTCACCTGGCAGAGGCGACACTCAACGAACGTTCAACCTCGCTGTGGGTGGCATCGCCTTAGAAGCGAGTGGCAGCTCACTGAGTTGCGTCTCTCCCTCTTTTCTTCCCTGTGGAAAAATGAATCTCTCGTCTGTCTTTCCTCAGGGTCTGATGGGGAAACTACCAACCGGGGCATCTTCCTGGCCACCGCTGCTCCCTGGCCGAGGCCGCCCAGGCCCAAAGTCGCCGACGGGTGAGTCCGAGGATGGGGAGAGGTGGCAGCGATGCCCTCCCCTCGCCGTGCACCCAGTGGAGGTTTCTCATCCGTCGCCAGAAATCAGAGGAGGTGAAGCCCTGTTGAGGGAGAAAATCCTGAAGGGAAGGACGTTTCCCAAGAAGGCCCTACCTCCCGCCACGATAGAAACTCCCAGAGACCCAGGTGGCCACTCTCGTGTTGGACTATTACGCTGTCTTTCTCCCCCTCAGAGAAAACATGGCCCCAGGCTGAGGGACATGTGGGAGTCCCCTGAGGCCGAGGGACACGTGGGACTCCCCCAGGCCGAGGAACGAATGGGCCTCCCCAAGCCCATGGATACACCCCGGCCTGCTCGCAACTCAAGGGCCAAACTAAACTTGGGGCAAGAAAGGAGGGCCCACCATCGCCGCATCGCAATGGGACCAAGCTTCCCAACAGGGAGCGTCTTCGCCGGGACTCCAGGCTCACTCCAGGCTCCGTCCTCTCTCGCTGAATCCCCTGGAGGGGCTGACATCTTCACCAAACAGGTCAGTGCTGTACTGGCGTAGTACCCTCGGGCTGTGTGTGTGTGTATACATGTGTATGTATTTGCGTGTTCGCGTCAGCGAGAACAGTACTGTTGCCTTTAGTATTTGAAGAAAACACCACTGATGGTGACTGGCCAAAGAGGCCGATAATGGAGTCCACGGTCCTGGTCACATGGAGCACCCAAGAAGGCGGTCTCCTGTTGTGTTGTCATGTTTGAAATTTGTAGCACCCGACACCGTTTTCCCTTTTGCCTTCTGGTGTGTCGTTTCTTGCTCCTAAAGTTCCTCTCTTTTGTTAAATGTCGGACTCCGCGCCAGTCGGACACCCAGTTTTCTTTCCGCTGAGATGCGGTACTGTCCGAGCCTTGGTTATATTGGGGCTGTAAAAGGTTTCCTCCACTCCCCTTGCTCTTAGGGGTTGAGGAGATAAATAATGCCTTATTCTTGCCTTCCGCTTCTGGCTCCTCTGAATTCCCCCTGCTTGCTCAGGGTCTCCCCAGCGTAACCTGGACTCTTCTGAAATTCTGAGAAAATAATAACAATCATTGTAGTATTTGTTAAGCGCTTACTGTGTGCCAAGCACTGTACTAAGTGCTGGGTGGAGTCAATTTCTTTATGACAATATTCTGGGATGAAACCGCTGGGACCCGGGCGTGAAAGTGGCTCTTACATTTGGTCTTTGCAGCTGAGGTGAGGTTACTTGACCAACCTTAAGGGTGGGTGCTCTTTGCCAAAGGCCAACCTTTCCTCTGGTGATGCCCTCGGCTCCTGTGACAAATTGGCTCCCAAAAGGTTTTCCTGAAAGGTTTGGATGCCCGCTCTGGGGCCGCTTGGATTTAACCCTCTGCCCTCAGTGCAAATTCTTTCATTTGTGCGTGGATTCCACTCTCGGGCCGGAGCAAGTGAAGTTCAGTGAAGTTCCCTCGTTGTGAGCGATGAGGGCGGGGGTCCATTCTCCCCCTTCTAGGTTCAGGTTCTTTCATGTGGGTGATGAGTCCAAGCCTCTGGTTGTCTGGGCATCTGGCCCCTCGGGGGGCTCTCCAGTCTTCCTTTGGATCCATCTCACCACGGGTTTCCGTAGGCCCCCATTCCGGGCCGGTGATTTTGCCTTCGTGACATCACTAAAATTCGCCCCTTTCTCTCCTTCCAAACTGTTATCACGTTGATCAAAAC
Source organism: Tachyglossus aculeatus (assembly GCF_015852505.1). Classification (NCBI taxonomy): domain Eukaryota; kingdom Metazoa; phylum Chordata; class Mammalia; order Monotremata; family Tachyglossidae; genus Tachyglossus; species Tachyglossus aculeatus. The sequence continues at coordinate 1,183,041 of NC_052080.1, forward strand.
CTTTATCCTGCCCCTCCTTGATTACTGTATCAAGCTGCTTGCTGACCTCCCAGCCTCCTGTCTCTCCCCACTCTGGTCTGGACTTCACTCTGCTGCCTGGATCATTTTTCTACAGAACCGTTCAGTCCATGTTTCCCTACTCAAGAACCTCCAGTGGTTGCCCGTCCACCTCCACATCAAACAGAAACTGGTTACCATCAACTTTAAAGCCCCCAATCCCTCTGCCCCCTCCTACCTCACCGCTCTCCAACTACAACCCAGCCCGCACACTTCGCTCCTCGAACGTTAACCTTCTTACTCTCCCTGTATCTCATCTCTCTCGCCGCCGACCCCTCACTCACACCCTACCTCTGTCCTGGAACGCCCTCCCTCCTCATATCCGACCGACGATGACTCTCTGACCGGGGAGACGGACATACAAAATCTTTACAGGAGTAGTCAGAATAAATAATGGACTGCGCGTGAGAAGAAACATACTTACAACAGTGCGAAGGAGGATCGTCAGTTCGTTCCTAAGCGCTAGAGTTGGCCGGTGGGCTCGTACCCTGGAGGATGCTGAGAAATGACCAGGGACGGTCTCTTGGAGGGGGAAGGGCTTTAGGTGGTGAGGACAGCAGGGTTTGGGGAAGGAGCAAGTGGCACAGCTGGGGGAAGCCACCTATCAATCAATTAAACTATCAGTTGTATTCAATGAGCACTTACTGTGTGCAGAGCACTGTACCAAGTGCTTATGAGAAGCAGCGTGGCTCAGTGGAAAGAGCCCGGGCTTTGGAGTCAGAGCTCGTGGGTTCTAATCCCGGCTCCGCCAACTGTCAGCTGTGTGACCCTGGGCAAGTCATTTAACTTCTCTGTGCCTCAGTTCCCTCATCTGTAAAATGGGGATTAATACTGTGGGCCCCACGTGGGACAACCTGATCACCCTGTATCCCCCCAGCACTTAGAACAGTGCTTTGCACATAGTAAGCACTTAACAAATGCCATCATTATTATCATTATTACAGTATAACTGATCATTTAACTTCTCTGTGCCTCAGTTCCCTCATCTGTAAAATGGGGATTAAGACTGTGAGCCCCACGTGGGACAACCTGATCACCCTGTATCCCCCCAGCGCTTAAGAACAGTGCTTTGCACATATTAAGTGCTTAACAAATACCATCATCATTATTATTATTACAGTATAACTGAGCTGGTAGACACATTCCCGGCCCAGAGCGAACTTACAGTCTAGAGGAGGAGACAGACATTCATATCAAGAAATAAATTACAGATATGGACATAAGTGCCATGGGGCTGAGGAGCTGGGTGGAGAGTAAAGGGAGCAAGTCAGGGTGACGCACAAGGGAGTGGGAGAAGAGAAAATGAGGGCGTAGTTGGGAAGGCATCTTGGAGGAGATGGGCCTTCAATAAGGATTTGAAGGTGGGGAGGGAAATTATCTGTAGGATATGAAGAGGAAGGGCATTGGAAGGCCAGAGGCAGGACACGGGTGAGAAGTCAGTGGTGAGATAGTCGAGGTCCAGTGAGAGGGCCTTAGAGCAGCAAAGTGTGAGGGCTGGGTTGTAGTACGAGAATAGTGAGGTGAAATTGGAGAGGACGGGACAAGGTGATTGAGGGCTTTAAAGCCGACCGTCAGGAATTTCTGTTGGGTGGGGATGTGGGTGAGCAACCACCACTGGAGGTTCTTGAGGAGAGCAGAAACATTAGGGCCCGTGACCTCTATCAAGCCCATGGTCTTTCCACTAGGCCACCCTGCTTCTCGCAGTGCTTCAAGCAGCGTGGCATAGTGGAAAGAGCTGCTGTGTGACCTTGGGCAAGTCACTTGACTTCTCGGAGCCTCAGTTACCTCATCTGGAAAATGGGGATGATGACTGTGAGCCCCACGCGGGACAACCTGATCACCTTGTATCCCCTCAGTGCTTGGAACAGTGCTTTGCACATAGTAAGTGCTTAACAAATGCCATCATCATTATTATTATTATTCTCTGGGCCTCAGTTACCTCAATTGTAAAATGGGGACTAATACTGTGAGCCCCCCGTGGGACAACCCAAACACCTTGTAACCTCCCCATCGCTTAGAACAGTGCTTTGCACATAGTAAGTGCTTAATAAATGCCATTATTACTATTACCTGAACATTTTTGTAGAAAAATGATCCAGGCTGCAGAGGGAAGCATGGACTGGAGTGGGGAGAGATAGGAGGCTGGGAGGTCAGCAAGGAGGCTGACACAATAATCTAGGTGGGAGAGGAGAAGCTCTGCACACAGTAAGCACGTAATAAATACCATCGAATGAAATGTGATTGAATGAATAAGTGCTTGGATTAACATAGTTTCAGTTCGAATATGCTCCCAAGTGCATTGTATAGTGCTCAGCACACAGTAGGTACTCAATAAATATGAATGAATAATGATGGCACTTGTTAAGCGCTTACTATGTGCAATGCACTGTTCTAAGCGCTGGGGAGGTTGCAAGGTGATCAGGTTGTCCCACAGGGGACTCACAGTCTTAATCCCCATTTTACAGATGAGGGAACTGAGGCACAGAGAAGTGAAGTGACTTGCCCAAAGTCACACGGCTGACAATTGGCAGAGGCGGGATTTGAACCCATGATCTCTGACTCCAAAGCCCGGGCTCTTTCCACTGAGCCACGCTGCTTCTCTAATGAATGAATGCAGAGGAGAGGGTGGATTTTAGCCATGCTGAGGGGGTTGAACCGGCAGGATTTGGTAACAGATTGAATATGTGTGTTGAATGAGAGAGTCGAGGATAACGCCAAGGTTATGGGCTTGCGAGACAAGAGGGATGGTAGTGCTGTCTACAGTGATGGGAAAGTCATGGGTAGGGCAGGATTTGAGAGGTAAGATAAGGAGTTCTGTTTTGGAAATGAGGGGAGGGTGGTGATGTGTGAATGTGTGTCTGTTTGTGTGCACGTGTGCTTGTGCGTTGTCTCCCCCTTTTAGACTGTGAGCCCACTGTTGGGTAGGGACCGTCTCTATATGTTGCCAACTTGTACTTCCCAAGCGCTTAGTACAGTGCCCTGCACACCGTAACACTCAATAAATACGATTGGATTGATTGATTGATTGTTGCCGAATGCATGTCTTTTCCAAGAAGCTGGATCTATTTTCTCCCAATATCAGCGCCGTTGCTATTAGAAGCAGACCTGCCAAAACCAGTAGCCATCAGGATCCAAAGAGCCGACCGTTCCGTTTTTCCACTGAGAACACCACAGCAGGGGCTTGTTTCCTCTTCGTTACCTCTACAGCTCTGAGGCTCAAGGGGCATGGACAGAAATTGCCTCACCTCTGAGCCGGTAATCAGTATGGACAGAATTCTTTGGGCTGCCTCGGTGGGAGTGCTTCTCTCTCTCTTTTTTAACTGTATTTGTTAAGAATTTACCATATGCCAGGCACTTTACTAAGCGCTGGGGTAGACACAAGATTGTCAGGTTGGATACAGTCCATCCTTACAGTCTTAATCCCCATTTTACAGATGAGGGAACTGAGGCACAGAGAAATTAAGTGGCTTGCCCAAGATCACACAGCAGGCAAGTGGCAGAGTTGGAATAAAAACCCAAGTCCTCCTGAATTCCAGGCCCCTTGCTCTCTCCCCTAGGCCACACTGATTCCCTCCATCCCCACCTGATCTCCTGATCTCTTGAAGCAGCGTGGCTCAGTGGAAAGAGCCCGGGCTTTGGAGTCAGAGGTCAGGGGTTCAAATCCCGGCTCCGCCAATTGTCAGCTGTGTGACTTTGGGCAAGTCACTTCTCTGGGCCTCAGTTACCTCATCTGTAAAATGGGGATTAAGACTGTGAGCCCCCTGTGGGACAACCTGGTCACCTTGTGACCTCCCCAGTGCTTAGAACAGTGCTTTGCACATAGTAAGCACTTAATAAGTGCCATTATTATTATTATTATTATTATTATCTCCTCCCTCTCTGGTGTCCTCTTTTTTTTTTTTTTAAATGGTATTTGCTAAGAGCTTACTCTGTGCCTGGCACTGTACTAAGCACTGGGATAGACACAAGATAATCAAGGTGGACACAGTCCATGCTCTCAGTCTTAATCTCCCTTTTCCAAATGAGGTAACTGAGGCCCAGAGAAGTCAAGTGGCTCGCCCAAGTTCCCACAAAGGACAAGTGGCAGAGCCAGAATTAGAACCCAGGTCTGACCTTCGCAGTCAGACGTATTCACCGAGGCAAAACCTCGCTTTGAAACCTCCAGCCCGGTGATCTCCTTGTAACCTCCCCGGTGCTTAGAACAGTGCTTTGCACATAGTAAGCGCTTAATAAATGCTGTCATCACCACCCCATCCTTGGGCCGTCGGACCTTATGGAGGTCAAGTCGGGCCTCGTGGGGGTCACACCAGGCGGTGATCAGATCATCCTCCCCCCGACCCCCATGATCTCGGGGGGCGGGGGGGGGAATACTGGGATAACATGTGGACAGCAGGGTGGATAACCGTCCATACTGAGCACCTGCTTTTTAAAAATTGTATGGTGTTAAGTTCTGGGACAGATATAAGTTGGTTTTGTTCTCTGTCTCCCCCTTTTAGACTGTGAGCCCACTGTTGGGTAGGGACTGTCTCTATATGTTGCCAATTTGTACTTCCCAAGCGCTTAGTACAGTGCTCTGCACATAGTAAGCGCTCAATAAATACGATTGATGTTGATGATTATGGCACAATAATAATAATGATGGCATTTGTTAAGCACTTACTATGTGCAAAGCACTGTACTAAGCGCTGGGGAGGATACAAGGTGATCAGATTGTCCCACGTGGGGCTCACACTCTTAATCCCCATTTTACACATGAGGTCACTGAGGCCCAGAGAAGTGAAGTGACTTGCCCAAAGTCACACAGCTGACAAGTGGCGGAGCCGGGATTAGAACCCATGACCTCTGGCTCCCAAGCCTGTGCTCTTTCCACTGAGCCACGCTGCTTCTCACTTAAGTGCTTACTATAATAATAATAATAATAATGGCATTTATTAAGTGCTTCCTATGTGCAAAGCAATGTTCTAAGCACTGGGGAGGTTACAAGGTGATCAGGCTGTCCCACGTGGGGCTCACAGTCTTCATCCCCATTTTACAGATGAGGTAACTGTGGCCCAGAGAAGTTAAGTGACTTGCCCAAAGTCACACAGCTGGAGCCGGGATTTGAAACTCTGACCTCTGACCCCAAAGCCCAGGCTCTTTCCACTGAGTCACGCGACTATGTGCAAAGCACTGTTCTATTTACAGGGGTAGTAACAAGTTGATCGGGTTGAACACAGTCCCTGTCCTACGTGGGGCTCACACTCTCAATCCCCATTTTACAGATGAGGGAACTGAGGCACAGAGAAGTTAAATGACTTACCCAGGGTCACCCAGCAGACAGGCGGTAGAGACGGGATTAGAACCCAGGTCCTTCTGGCTCTCAGGCCCGTGCTCTATCCGCTAAGCCACGCTGCTCCTCAAGCCATGCTGCTCATCAGAACATCCCACATGGAGTTCACAGTCTGAATCCCCATTGTACAGATGGGGTAACCGAGGTCCAGAGAAATGAAACAACTTGCCCTAGGTCACACAGCAGACAAACGGCAGAACAGGGATTAGAACCCAGGTCCTTCTGATGCCCAGCCCCCGCACTCTATAATAATAATAATAACAATGGCATTTGTTAAGTGCTTACTATGTGCGGAGCACTGTTCTAAGCACTGGGGGGGATACAAGGTGATCAAGTTGCCCTACGTGGGGCTCACAATCTTAATCCCCATTTTGCAGATGAGGTAGCTGAGGCTCAGAGAAGTGAAGTGACTTGCCCAAGGCCACACAGCAGACATGTGGATGAGTCGGGATTCGAACCCGTGACCTCTGACTCCAAAGCCCGTGCTCTTTCCACTGAGCCACGCTGCTTCTCACCTGGTCCATCCGTTTGGTGCCATGCGCTGTACTGGACGCTTAGAAAGCAGAAAGCAACGGCGGGACCCATTGCCCGGCCACGGGGGGCTTCCAATCTAACGGCGGATCAGACGTAAACACATTTTCAGGGTAAATCCGAGTGGAGAACCGAAGGATCAGTTGAATCGACCTGTAAGATGAGGGAGTGCTAGGGGTCGGGGAGTGGAGGAGTTGGGTGCGCGGGGGTGTGTGTGGTCCTGTTGGGGCAGTGCCAGGCTTTGTGTTGAAGTTGTTGGCTCTGCACACAAAACCGGTGCTGTAAGTGGCAATCGGGTGTGAGCTGGGGAGAAAATTAAATACAAGAAAAGGGTCAGTAGGTTCACGCGCAGAAGGACAATGATAAATTACCCGCTCTGGAAAGCCGAAGGATTCCTCTTCTTTGCAAACCAGCCGGAGGTCACGTCCCGCGGCCGGGCAGGTCCCGACCGATAAATGGAATCGATGCGTCCCCGAGGGTCCTGCTGGGATGGGTCCTCACTTGGCCTGAGGCCCCTTAGGTCAACCGGGGCCTGACCGGGCCCGAGGGGACACGGGGACACACTCTCCCCACCTTCGCCGCCCCATCCTCCGCTCCCTTCTCCCCATCCCCGACCCCCTCATACTTACTCTCATTTTTCCTCTCATTTTCTCTCTCTCATACTTTCTCTCCTTCATTCAATCACATTTATTGAGCACTTACTGTGTGCAGAGCACTGTACTAAGCCCTTGGGAAGTACAAATTGGCAACACATAGAGACGGTCCCTACCCAACAACGGGCTCATCTCATACGGTCAAAAAAATCTCTCATTCTCTCAAATTTTCCCTCTCATAATTTCTCATTGTTTCTCATATTTTCTCTCATACTTTCTCACATTTTTTCCATTTCTCTCTCATTGTTTCATTCATTCGCTCAATCGTATTTATTGAGCACTTACTGTGTGCAGAGCACTGTATGAAGCGCTTGGGAAGTACAAATCGGCAACATATAGAGATGGTCCCTACCCAACAACGGGCTCTCTCATACTTTCTACCATTGCTTTTCTCTCTCACTTTCTCACATTTTTTTCTGTTTCACTGTTTCTCTCACACTTTCCCTCTCTGTCATACTTTCTCACTGTATCTCTCGTACTTTTCCTCTCATACTTTCTCATTGTTTCTCATCCTTTCCCTCTCTCATACATTCTCATTGTTTCTCATACTTTTTCACTCACTGTTTCACTTTTTCACATTTTTTCTCTCTCATTTTTTCTCTCTCCTCTCTTTGTTTCTCTCTTCTGTCATTGTCTCTCTCTTCCCTCATTGTTTCTATCCCCATCCAGCCCCGCATCCCATCGGCCGACGGGTGACCTCTGGCATCAGAGCCCTCCGACGGGCTCACCACCACCGATCCGGCTGGGAGGACTTGGAATCCACAAAAGAAAGCAAGAAGAGGGGCCTAAGTCACCGATTTAAAACATAGCAGAAATAGGAGTGGGTCTTCCCTGGGACCAACGTCAGCAGACCTTCCTGCACTCCTCAAAGATAAAATTGTACGTTGAAAATAGAACTGATCCTTTATTCAGTAAAAGTATTTCTTTTGACACTTTCAGGTCTGATTTAAATAGTGCTTTAGTATAAATAACATTAAGTTTTGTCTTTTAAAACATCGATGTTCGTTTGTGTTCGTGTTCTGAACCTCCTGAGTTCTCTTTTAAATCACCTTGAAACTGAAAAGGAAGTTTTTCTTCTGGTTACAAATGGAAACAAAGGAAATGAGAATACTTGGCTGGGAATGGATCATCTCAAAAGGAAATACACTCGATTAAACGTTTCGGTCCCGGGCGGGGCGGGTGGGTTGGGGATGGGTTGCGGTTTTGTTCTGACGGTGGAGAAAGTCCCGCTCCCTCTCTCTAAGGACAGCGGGACAGAATAGGTCGGCCGAGACCCTCGTCCTCTCCTCGCCTCGTCGGGCCTTTCCGACTCAGTCACCCGAAAACGACCCGGAATCGCGCCGGCGAAATTAAGGGTTGGGGGGAGGTGTGCGTGTGTGTGTGTGGGTGTGTGTGGGTGTGAGGGGGGGAGTTTAATATTAAACGAAAACAGCCACAAACACATTCATGCCTTTCCAGGAAGTGATCAAATATAGGGTCAATTTTTTTTTTCATATATATCTCTCTCTATATAGAAAAGGTACATCAAATCATCCGAAAAACAAAATGGCACACTCTCCCCCGGCCTCCCTTCTCGGTCGGCGCCTCCAGATCGTCCCCTGAGGACGGGGCCGCCGAGCGCCCGCCGGGTACCGGGCGTGGGGCGCGAGTTAAGGGTTGGACGGTTGGCACGCGCCCCCTCCCCACCGCCCCGTCGCTTGGAGGGTCCGGCGGGAAACGGGGCCACCGGGGCCTTGGTGAGGCCAGCCACGTGGGGACCCCTTCCCCCGAAGGCTCGGTCGGCGGACCGGAAAACTCCGCTCGCGAAACGGGAGGGGATTCCTCCCCTCGACGTCGGTCCCTCGGTTAAAAAAAAAAAAAACAAAAACAACCCCAAAACCCCAACCCGAAATAAAATAAAGGCGGATATACAAATTCCAGTGACCTAGAAAACAAAGTCCGGAGGGGTGGGATGGCGGGAGACGTCGGTGAAACCGGAAGACGCCGACGCTCCGAAGGAATCGCCAAAACGGATGGGACAAGACCCTGTTTTCCTCGTGGGGGGGGGAGAGCGTGTCGCGACGGGGGTGGGGGGCAGCAGCAGCGGCGGGGGAGGGAGGGCGGCGCCAGGCCCGGGGACGCGGGGTGGGCGGCGGGCGAGGGGTGGGGGACGGGGGGGCCCCCCGGTCACCAAATGACGCTCGAGACGCTGGTCTCCCTGGGCAAGAGCGGCAGGACGGCGCTGTTTGTGTGGGCCTCGTCCGGCGCCTGGTCCCGGCCGGGCATGGTCTGGGCCCGCTGCCCGTTGAGCAGGGTCATGGGGATGTTGCAATAAGTGTGCTGGTGGGCCACGGCGGGCAAGGGCAGGGCCAGGGGCCCGGCCGGGGGCACGTCGTACTCGTAGCTTCGGTAATAGTGTTTCTGGCGCATCTGGGGGTGGTAAGTGTTGGGGAAAGGGGGCCGCAGGTCCGGGTGGGCGGGGGCCAGCGCGGTGGAGGTGGCGGCGGCCATGGAGATGGCGGACACGGTCTGCAGCTCCCCGAAGGGCCCTCGCTCGCTGGCGTCCAGCACGGGCTCGTGGCGGGCCGGCTCGGCCCGCTTGAAAGGCATCTCGTAGCGCAAGCGTTTCCAGAAGCGGGAGTTGAGGCGGTTGCTGCGCGGCCCGCGCCACTTGACCACGGTCAGCAGTTTGATGGTGTGCTTCAGGGCCTCCACCTCCTGGTAGTTGACCAGCCCGCTGAGGCGGCTGCACTCGATGAGGATGACCTTGATCTCGCCGGTCACCAGCATGGTCCGCAGGCGGGTCTCCAGCTCGAAGAGGCTCCAGCCCCTGCGCACCACGTAGCTGGGGGTCAGGACGATGATCAGCCTCTTGCTCTGGTCCACGCAGCGGGCCACGTCCTCGATGTAAGCTGCAACGGCACAGAGACCGCCTTCGGGACCCGGCTCGGGGCGGGGGGCCCAAGCCCGCCCGCCCCGAGCCCGCCCGGGACAACGGACGCATGAGAGAAGTGGCACGGCGCGGTCGACAGGTCACGGGCCCGGGAGTTGGAGGGAACCGGGTTCTCATCCCAGCTCCGCCACACGCCCGCTGTGCCATTTGGGGAGAGACCCTTCGCTTCTCTGAGCCTCAGCCACCTAATCTGCAAAATGGGGACTGGGGTCACGGTGTGTGGGCGCGTGTGCCGTGGCATTCGCCAGGCCCTTCCAATTCGGCCGCTGGATGAAGCCCCGGGGCGGATACGAGCTAATCGGGTCGGCCGCGGTCCTCGTCCCGCGAGGGGCTCACGGTCTTAATCCCCGTTTTACGGATGAGGGAACCGAGGCACGGAGGAGTCGAGTGACTCGTCCGAGGTCACGCGGCACACTAGCGGCGGAGTCGGCATTAGAACCCGTTACCTTCTGGCTCCCGGGCCTGTGCCCTAACCACTACGGCTTCGCTACGGTGCCGGGCGGAGGAGCCGTCGATCGGATAAGAAGCAGCGGGCTGGGGGTGGCTGGTAAAGAGCTCCCCCGTCCTCACCAGGATCCACCCTTTTCTCTCCCAACCCTTCGTTTTTGTTTTCAAGGCATTTGTTAAGCACTTTCTCCACCCTTTTCTCTCCCAACCCTTCCTTTTTGTTTTCAAGGCATTTCTTAAGCACTTTCTCCACCCTTTTCTCTCCCAACCCTTCCTTTTTGTTTTCTCAAGGCGTTTGTTAGGCACTTTCTGTGTGCCAGGATAGGAGCTAATCAGGTAGGACACAGTCCATGTCCCACATGGGGCTCACGGTCTTTCCCCATTTTACAGATGGGGGAACTTAAGCCCAGAGAAGTCAAGCGACTTGCCCGAAATCCCACAGCAGACAAGCAGTGGGGCTGGGGCCCCCTTGATTCCCAGGCCTGGGCTCTATCCATTAGGCCACACTCCTCCTCTGTTGCTGCCCTGTCCCCTGGCAGGAGATGGGTGATGTGCACCCAATCTACCCGCTGCTCTTCTGCCACAGTGAAGGCCACGTGCACACATGCCCGTGTACACTTACACACAACACACACATAAAGAAACCCGGAGTCCCTTGCAGGGAGGATGAGGCAGAGACCAGGGAGCGGAGCAGCGCTGTGCATCTTCTCGTTCCGGACATCACAACACCACTCAAGGGCCTGGGAGTTGGGGGTCCTGGGTTCTAATCTCCGCTCCACCATTTACCCGCTGGACGACCGAGGGCAAGTCACTTCACTTCCCTGGGCCTCTGTTACTGCATCTATAAAATGGGGATTCAGTCGTCCTCCCTTCAACTTAGACTGCGAACCCCAGGTGGGGAAGGGACGGTGTCCCACCTATTTTGTGTCTCTCCCAGCACTTACTACAGCATGTGGCACATTGTAAGCACTTAACAAGTACCACTTAGGAAAAGAAAAATGTTCCCTAACCCTCCCGCCATTTTCTCTGCCAGTGGGGCAAGGGAAATGTGTTCTGATGGCAGCTAACAATGTTAATAATAATAATTGCAGTACTTGTTAAGCGCTTACTCTGTGCCATGCACCGTACTGAGTGCTCAGTGGATACAAGCAAATCGGGTTGGACACAAGTCCTGTTCCATATCAATCAATCAATCAATCGTATTTATTGAGCGCTTACTATGTGCAGAGCACTGTACTAAGCGCTTGGGAAGTACAAACTGGCAACACATTGAGACAGTCCCTACCCAACAGTGGGCTCACAGTCTAAAAGGGGGAGACAGAGAACAGAACCAAACATACCAACAAAATAAAATAAATAGGATAGAAATGTACAAGTAAATTAAATAAATAAATAAATAAACAGAGTAATAAATATGTACAACCATATATACATATATACAGGTGCTGTCGGGAAGGGAAGGAGGTAAGATGGGGGGATGGAGAGGGGGACGAGGGGGAGAGGAAGGAAGGGGCTCAGTCTGGGAAGGCCTCCATATGGGGCTCACAGTGTCTATCCCCATTTTACAGATGAGGTAAATGAAGCACAGAGAAGTGAAGTGATTTGCCCAAAGCCACACAACAGACAATTGGTGGAGTGGGGATTACAACCCATTATCTTCTAACTCTTAGACCCGTGGTCAATCCACTGCGCCATGCTGGCACTAACAGGCTTGAGGCCAGGGCAGTAGAACCATGTGCCTGGCCCATAACAAATGCTTAACAAATACCTTAAAAAAAAAAGATTTTCCCTCTAGCTGGTTTCCACGGTTATCAGAATGACCCTGACCACAGTAGTCCTTTAACAGATCACGGAAAGAATGTCCCCCACCTTGGGAAACACTCTGCGTGGATCAGTAGCATGTAAATGCTTTGGATTTTGTTTTCTTTCTCCCTCAGGAAAAGTACCAAACAAAATATGCGTGGGTGATTAAAGGATGTCACGGTCATTTGCAGACACACAAAGCTGCACCTGCAGAGAGACACAGGGACACACACATGGATACGGACGCCATCCCTGACTTACTTCCGGTTGGGATGAGATCTCTGTCCGGGATGAACAACTTGTACCCGTAATGCTTTTCGAGCATGTCCGGAAGGACCTCCAGGGCAAACCTCTCCTCTTCCCCGGTCTCTTGATTCCACTGGTCGGGATCCACTTTGGTATACGACAGGTAGGCATCATAATCCTTATTATCTGCCCGGAAGAGGAGACGGAGGTTAGAAGGATCGTCAGGCCGCGAGAAACCTCGGGTTGGGCCCACCGACGGTGGTGAAGGCAACCGGTTCGGTTCTTTTTACGGAAGTTTTTGCGGATCAGCTCCAGGGGAGACGCCTAATGCTCTGGAACAGACGTGGCCCCTCCTTAGTTTATAACGCGAACCGGCAACGAAAACGGTAATGGATCGTGAACCGCCTTCCAAAGTCGCGGGAGGACATGGAGCGAGAACCAAGCGAGGGAAGCTGTTCTCTGAACCCCATATTCCTGCCTGTACCACGGGCTACTTCCAAAGCCACCGGGGCTTCTGACATTCATCGCCTGACCGAGCCTCTTTCCTCTTTGGCCTTGCCTTTTCCGATAGTTGGTCCCACAGTGAGGGCTTCTCCAAAGTTCTGGTCAGCGGGTGATTGTGTATAAGAAATCGCTTCTCAAGGCTTAAGCACACTTCTGGGGGTGAAGGGGAGATTAAGCAATCAGTCAACGGTATTTCTTGAATGCTTACTGTGTGCAGAGCACTCTGCTAAGGACTTGGGAGAGGACAATAGAACAGAATTGGTAGTTACATTCCCTGCCCACAGTGAGCTTACAGTCTCCAGAGAAGCAGCATGCCGTAGCGCATAGAGCCCGGGCCTGGAGTCAGAAGGTCATGCGTACTACTCCTGGCCCTGCCGCTTGTCTGCTGTGGGGCCTGGGCCTCAGTTTCCTCGTCTGTAAAATGGAGGTTGAGACTGTGAGCCCCATATGGGACAGGGACTATGTCCAACCTGATGATCCACCACAACGTTTAGCAGGGTTAAGTGCCCAACAAATACCACAATCATTATCATTACTGTCTCGAGGGGAAGACGGACGTTAATATAAATGAATTCACGGATATGGACGTAAGTGCTGTGGGGCTGATTCCTGGGCACTTGGAATGATTTTATGGGGCTTTCTGTGGGGTGGAGGGGGCAGGGGGTGGATGTGTGTACGTGTGTGGGTGTGGGTGAGAAGTCTAAATCCGCCTAAACTCCGGCTATACGGTGGATTTTCAGAAAAATCAGTGCCAGAACAGCCTCTTCTTCATTCCTGGGTCGATCATTTTAATCATTTAGCTCCGCACATGTTTATGTAAGCAGGCTTCCTGTGGAATACCAGCCCACAGGGCGCAGCTGCTTGCCGCGTGCATGGGATGAGGCAATTCACATCGGGAAAGAGAATCAGTTAGTTACGTGTGAGATCTGGGCCCAAAACTTTGCATCGGAATTCCCACAGAGCAAACACAGGCCCACACAACCCATAGCTAAGCCTGCAGCGTCAGGGACGTTCATTTAGTTCTGGGGGCTAGGCCGGTGGCTCGCTGGAAAAACCCACAATGGCCAACACCGTGGGAGCCCACCCATTTCTTCAGCGTGAACAAGGAAGCGGCCTCAGTTTCCACCCACGACAGTGTCGCGGGCGATGGGCTCGCTTTGTCCCTGCTGAAAGAACGTCCGGCAGACCTTCTTGTGGTTGGGGTTAACCTTCCAGTTAGTGTTGGCTGGAGGCTACGGGGAGGGGATGGATTTTCTCCGGGTAGGCCACCTCTCAGCCCCTAACCAGAGACGTCATGTCCAAGCACCACGGACGTGACTCCCAGCCTGGACAGAGGAATGGCATTCTCAGGGGGCGGTCAACTACTCGGAAGCCGGAAACATGGGCAGGTGTCTCGCCTGCTATGGATTTTCCACCTGTGCAGTTTCCGTGGTCCGGGTGCCTTTTGGGTTTCTCTGGGGACAACTGATCTGTTCCCTTTGGCCTGCGCCCTTCTGCTTTCTCCTCCCAAGTGAATTCAGAGAGTGTCAGGGCTGGGGTGGGGTCGGAGCATCCAGGTCGGCTCGTCGGGGGAGCTACCTAGGGATCATCCTGATGGGCAGAGGCCGAGGCCCCGTGGGGCTGGCTCACGAGGACCACTGTCTGGGCCTGTCACGCGTCCGTCCATCCATCCATCCGTCTGTCCACCCGTCCATCCATTCGTCTGTCCGCCCTTCCATCTGTCCATCCATCCATCTATCCACCTATCTGTTTATCCATCTGTCTGTCCATTCATCCATCCGTCCATCCACCTGTCCATAATAATAATAATAATTATGGTGCTTGTTAAGCGCTTACTATGTGCCAAGCACTAATCTAAGCACTGGGGTAGGTCCAAGCTAATCGGGTTGGATACAGTCCCCGTCTCACGTGGGGCTCACACTCTCAGTCCCCGTTTGACAGATGAAGTGACTGAGGCCCAGAGAAGTGAAGTGACTTGCCCACGGTCACACGGCAGACATGTGGCGGAGCCGGCATTAGAACCCAAGCCCCTCTGACTCCCAGTCCTGTGCTCTATCCACTAAGGCAAGTTGCTTCTCCATCCATCCGTGTGTCCCCCCGATCCGCCTCTCCGTCCATCCGTCCTTCCATCTGTCGGCAGTTTGGGGAGGGAGGGGGGCAAGCCCCGGAGCAGGAGGGGGGATTCTGTGGTCTTCGCCCAAACCCCGGTGGCCCCCCACTGAGACCCCTGAGGGTCGAGTAAAGTCGGGAATGAAAGCAGCAAGGGAGCGGGGGACTCCGCCTTACCTGCGTCCAGCTCCTCGGCTCCAAAATGATTCCTGTAGAAGAGCATAATCTCAATCTTGTAACACTTGTAGACAGTCACTAAACAAATCAACAGCAGCAGTATAGCACCGAGCCCACCGGCTAGTTCAACCGTATACATCAGCTCTGCAAAGAATTACAAAAAGTCAAGCTCCAAATCCGCCGCTCAGACAACAAGTAGGAAGTAACAGAACAGATCGCGGTCGGGCCAGAACAGGAAACGACGGGGACGGAAATTCCCGAACCGCCTCGAGAGCCTTCCAGTCTTCCGTAGGGGGGGACGAGAGACGAGGGCCTGGGTTCCAGAACTGAAAGGGCTGTGGTTTGGGAATCTGGGTTGGTTCCCGGACGCCGAGTGGGGTTCTCGGGTGCCGGGATAAAGCGGGGGTCTGCGTCTCCTCCCTGTGAGAGGGGTACTGGTGTGGCCAGAGGTCAGTCTACTGACGTCCAGGCCCGGCAGCGGTCTCTGGCCAAAGCATGTTCTGCAGGGTCTTTGTGTGTGAGTCCTCTGGAGAGTATAAGCTCCCTGTGGGCAGGGACTGTGCCACTTTTTGGATTTCTAAGTGCTTAGTAGCGAGCACTGCACACAGCAGGCAGGCAATAATTGCTACTACCCATGCTATTATTACTACTACCGCTGTGAAGTAGCGTGGCCTAGAGGATAGAGCAGCATCATCATCATCGATCGTATTTATTGAGCGCTTACTGTGTGCAGAGCACTGTACTAAGCGCTTGGGAAGTCCAAGTTGGCAACATATAGAGACGGTCCCTACCCAACAGCGGGCTCACAGTCTAAAAGGGGGAGACAGAGAACAAAACCAAACATACTAACAAAATAAAATAAATAGACTAGATATGGCTTGGGAGTCAGAAAGACCTGGGTTCTCATCCCTGCCCCGCCACTTGTCTGCTGTGTGACTCTGGGGAAATCACTTCACTTCTCTGGGCCTCAGTTTCCCGCCTCAAACTTGGCTACTTCAAGTCCAGTCTCCTCACTGTGCCTCAAGCTCCTCCATCTCGTCACTGACCTCTCGCCCGCGTCCTCCCTCTGGCCTGAAACTCCCACCCGCTTCATAATCGACAGTTCCACCGCTCTCCTCACCATTCGAGTCCTTCAAAACTCACATCTCCTCACACAACTTGCGCTTCCCAAGCACTTAGTACAGTGCTCTGCACATACTAAGCACTCAATACATACGACTGAATGAATGAATGAGAAGCAGAATGGCCTTTTGGATAGAGCATGTCTGGGAGTCAGAAAGACCTGGGTTCTACTCCCACCTCCGCACTTGCCTGCTGTGTGACCTCAGGCGAGTCCCTCAACTTCTCTGTGGCTCAGTTCCCTCATCTGGAAAATGGCAATTAAGACTTTGAGCTCCATGTGGGAGAGGGACTGTGTCCAACCTCATTAGCTTGTATCTACCCCGGTGCTTAGAACGGTGCTTAACACATAGAAGCACTTAACAAGTACTATTATTACTCTCCGTGCCTCAGTTGTAAAAATCAATCAATCAATCGTATTTATTGAGCGCTTACTGTGTGCAGAGCACTGTACTAAGCGCTTGGGAAGTACAAGTCGGCAACACATAGAGACAGTCCCTACCCAACAGCAGGATGGGGATTAAGACTGTGAGCCCCTTGAGGAACAGGGTGTGTGTCCAACCTGATTTGCTCGTTATCTACCCTGGCGCTTAATACAGTGCCTGCACATAGTAAGCACTTAATACCACAATTATTATTATTATTATTATTGTTATTATTATTACCTCCTTTAAGAGGTCTTCCCAGACTAAGCCCCCATTTCCTCTACCCTCCCACCCCTCTGGTCACCTGAGTATACCCCACAAGCACTTGATAGTCACCCCGTTGCACAGCTCTCAGACTCTGTCATTTCCCCGTCCATAATTTAGGTTAATGCCTGCCTCCCCCTATACACTGTAATTTTCTTGAGGGCAAGGACTGCATCTACCAGCTCTAATAATAATGATTATGGTATTTGTTAAGCGCTTACTATGTGCCAGGCACTGTGCGAAGCGCTGGGTAGATAACGAGCAAATCAACAACGAGCAAAACTTGGTCTCACATGGGGCTCACGGTCTCAATCCCTGTTTTCCAGATGAGGTAACTGAGTCACAGAGAAGTGAAGTGACTTGTCCAAGGTCACCCAGCAGACAAGTGGCAGGGGCGGGATTAGAACTCATGACTTTCTGACTCCCAGATTCAGGGCTCAGTCCACTAAGCGCTTAGTACAGTGCTCTGCACACAGGAAGCGCTCAATAAATACGATTGAATGAATGTCATGTTCCCAAGCGCTTAGTTCAGCGCCCTGCACACTGTAAGTGGTCGATACTTACCACTTACACTTGATTAGATGACCAAATTATCATCACTGTCTTCAGCAGTATAATTGGAGACCCCCCCTCCATCCCCCCCATCTTACCTCCTTCCCTTCCCCACAGCACCTGTATATATGTATATATGTTTGTACATATTTATTACTCTATTTATTTATTTTACTTGTACATATCTATTCTATTTATTTTATTTTGTTAGTATGTTTGGTTTTGTTCTCTGTCTCCCCCTTTTAGACTGTGAGCCCACTGTTGGGTAGGGACTGTCTCTATATGTTGCCAACTTGTACTTCCCAAGCGCTTAGTACGGTGCTCTGCACACAGTAAGCACTCAATAAATACGATTGATTGATTGATTGATACACACCACTGATTGATTGATTGATGGAAGGTGACGAGGTCACCCTGGGGTCATCCTGGTCCGCAGGCCGGAAGATCCCAGCGGGTTTCCCAGGATATTGCTTTGGTTTCTGGACAGTGGCTTCACTGAGAAGCAGTGTGGCCTAGTGGATAGAGCCCAGGCCTGGGGGTCAGAAGGACCTAGGTTTGAATTCCTCCTCCGCCACCTGTCTGCCGTGTGACCTTGGATGAGTCCCTTCACTTCTCTTTGCCTCAGTTTCCTCCTCTATAAATGAGGATTAAGACCGTGAGCCCCATGTGGGACCGGGACTGTGTCCAACCTGATTATATTATTAATAATAATAATAATGATTGCATTTATTAAGCGCTAACTATGAGCAAAGCACTGTTCTAAGCACTGGGGAAGTTACAAGGTGATGAGGTTGTCCCACGGGGGGCTCACAGTCTTCATCCCCATTTTCCAGAGGAGGGAACGGAGGCCCAGGGAAGATAACTGACTCGCCCAAAGTCACACAGCTGACAAGTGGCGGAGCCAGGATTTGAACCCATGACCTCTGACTCCAAAGCCCGGGCTCTTTCCACTGAGCCACCCTGCTTCCCTATATTGTACCTATCCCACCGCTCAGAACAGTGCCTAGCACGTAGTGAGCGCTTAACATAGACCATTCACAAAAGAAGGAAAAAAAAACCCCAGAAAAGTGGAACACGCTTTGCCTCAAACATTGTGAGAAGAGCTACGGCAATGCTTCTTTCCTATCAGGATAGTTGGGCCAACCGACGCTTTTAAAAACAGTGACTAATTAAAACAAAGCACATGCCATCCAAGAATAATCAATTACACCAGAAAAGTGAATGCGCTGGGCTAACATTTCCACTCCCTCCCACCCTTCAACAACTCCCAGCTGCCCAGGAAACAGTTTCTCAGTTCACCTTTGAGGTTTGTCAAATTTGTCCCTTGCTAATTTATCTTCCCTTTCTAATTAATATGGCGTTTGGCAGGGAGGTAATGAAGTTTGCAGACGCCCACGTTCCTCGTATTTTCGATGCATTTGTTTTTTCCAAGTTACATTTCAAGATTTAGGGTGACAATCCAGCGTGCTTTAACCTAAGACAGGCCTATTCGGTCAAAAGAGTCCAAGTATTTGATCGGACACTGCCTATCTTTGCCAGGCCAATTTTTCTCCTCCCTGTTTAGAAAAAATAGGCCATTTTTTAAATAGGATTAAAATATCCCATTTTATTTAAAATAAAATTTCAATCAGATTTTATTTAACATCCTATAAATAGGATTATAATACTTTAATAACAGGATCATTATTAATAATGATATCTTCCTAATATGTTGTGAATATATATTAAACATTATATTATATATAATTATATAAAATCCTAATATAGTATATTCACAATATATAACGTATATTTTGTATAATTATATGATTCCTAATATGCTGTATTAGGAATAATATAATCCTAGGATTATAGGCCCTCCTATAATGGCCTCCCTTATGGGCCAATTCTTCCAGCAGGAATATTTATTTTTCCTGAGCCCTGAAATATGCCTATTCCCAGTCTGATAATACTTATGTCTGACCTCCTTTCTCCGCCATTAGCTCAGTTGAAAAGCGGATGAAACTCACGTAGCAACTGAAAAAAATTCTTGTTTACATGAAAATAATAATGATTTTGGGTACTCGTTAAGCACTTGGGTGCCAAGCACTGTGCAAAGTGCATGGCCTAGCGGATTCAGAAGGACCTGGGTTCTAATCCCGGCTGTGTGACCTGGGGCAAGTCACTTCACTTCTCTGGGCCTCAGCTCCTTCATCTGTAAAATGGGGATTGAGACTGTGAGCCCCATGTGGGACAAGGACTGCGTCCAGCCTGATTTGCCTGCATCTACCTCAGCGCTTAGTACAGTGCCTGGCACATAATAAGTGCCTAACAAATACCATTAAAACAACCAAACCAAACCAAAAAAAACCACGAGCTCCAGAAAGGGCCGCAAGCCATATCTTTTCTGATCTGATGGTATTGATCTTTTCTGATCTGATGGTAAGCGCTTAGTACAGTGCTCTGCACACAGTAAGCGCTCAATAAATACGATTGATTGATTGATGGTACACGGTTGCTCGGGTGACGATTTGCCTTGACTGCGCGAGAAATCAATCAATCGGTCGTATTTACTGAATGCTTACTGTGTGCAGAGCGCTGTACTATAAGCACTTGGGAGAGCACACAACATCAGAGTTGGTAGACAAATCCCCTGCCCACAACGAGCTTGCGGTCTAGAGAAGTTTAATGTGTTTAAGATCAGGATTTTTGAAGTTGAGGGCAACTTCCGATGCCCGTTTCTCTACTTGAAACTCCTACATTTAGCACGGGCTTATACAGTTATCATTGATCTAAGTCCAAATAACTCTTTGAGAAGTAAAGGACCTATTTTATGAACAGTCAACCAATTGAGGCAAAGCCTCTGAACCGTATTTTCTCCTAACCTAGAGGTTTGGGTCCAGTGTTGGAATTAAGTACAGTGCTCTGCACATAGTAAGCGCACAATAAATACGATTGATGATGATGATGATTAAAAACAACAAAAACTAGGTTTGAAGAAAATACACCCGCAAAATGGCGTGTTTGCGTATGTGCTTGCGTGTTAGATCGTACCAAGCAATTCGTACAATGTTCTTTACACAGTGAGTGCTCAATAAATATGACTGACTGACTGAGTGGGCTTCCCTAACGGGAATCTCAGAAGGAGGCAGGGAAGAGATGGGATGCCGAGGAGACGGCTCCAGGGAGAAAATTTTCAGAAAATAAAGTGGCATTCCTTTCTTCCTCTGCATTGTTCGGGGAGGCTCTGATGGTGGTGTAAACCTTCTCCGCCCCACCAGATGAATTGTCAGGCTAGAATAACTCTGGCTTCCGCTGGGAAATCTCCGGATTGGCGGACAAACACGGAACAGCTGTCCCGCCCAGATAATCAGTGAAATAGCTGTGTTTTCCCCAGCGACGTTTCATTCTTCTTGAAAGAGGGGTAGGAGGATCTGCAGTCTATTCCGAGTGGGGCGAGGAAGAAGTTCATGAGTGTCAATTGATCGCGCTGCCAGAGATCGTTTACATGATAAATGAACAATCTTGTCCTTCCGCAAGACGTGGCTAGCAGTCATCCTTGCCACGTCTCCGTGAGGTGGAGAGAGCGGGGATTATCCAGGCCCAGAGAGGTTCAGCGACCTGCCCAAGGTCACGCAGCAGGCCAGCGGTTCCCCCGACGTCCCTTCCCGTGCTCTTTTCACTAGGCTATCCTGCTTCTCAGTGGCGTGCGGTGATTTAGCGGTTCTGACTTTGGGGAGGTTCTTTGTCTTTTAATAATGGGGTGAAACTCGGGCTGTGAGCCTGTTGTTGGGTATGGATTGCCTCTACCTATTGCCGAATTGTACTTTCCAAGAGCTTGGTACAGTGCTCTGCACAAAGCAAGCGCTCAATAAATTTGACTGAATGCATGAAATTGGCGGTCGTCAGAGCGGAAAGGAACCGCGAGGCAAATCCCAATGGGAGACGTAACCTTCCCCAGCCTGGTTCCTGCTCCTCAGAGCCAGAAGTCCTATTTTTTTTTTTTAATGGCATTGATTAAGCGCTTACTATGTGCAAAGCACTGTTCTAAGCGCTGGGAAGGTTACAAGGTGATCAGGTTGTCCCACAGGGGACTCACAGTCTTAATCCCCATTTTACAGATGAGGGAGCTGAGGCACAGAGAAGTGACTTGCCCAACGTCACACAGCTGACAATTGGCAGAGCCGGGATTTGAACCCATGACCTCTGACTCCAAAGCCCGTGCTCTTTCCACTGAGCCATGCTGCTTCTCGATTTATTCAAAGACCCGGCCACGATGATCCCCGGCATCTTCTTGTCCGACAAGACCTTCGGGGGGGACTCTGTTTTCTCATCCCATTCGGTCTTCCTCGATCCTCTCGGCCACCCTGGATCGGGGCCAAATCCTAGCCGGTGCAAGTACGCGCCCATCCATCAATTGATCCATCGGTCGAGCGATGATATTTTTTGAGCGCTTATCGTGTGCAGAGCACTGTACTAAGCATTTGGGGGAAAGCACGATATATTTCAGTCGGTAGCAAAGATCCCTGCCCACAGGGAGTTTCCAGACTAGAGGGCAAGACAGACATTAAGATAAAGATTAAGACAGTCTTCTAGACCGTGAGCCGGTTGTCGGGTAGGGATTGTCACTATTTGTTGCTGAACTGTCCTTTCCAAGTGCTTGGGACAGTGCTCTGCACACAGTAAGCGCTCAATAAATAAAGAGTCAAATAAAGTGCTTTGACTCCCAAGCACGGGCTTGGGAGTCAAAGGTCATGGGTTCGAATACCGGCTCGGCCTCTTGTCAGCTGTGTGACTTTGGGCAAGTCATTTCACTTCTCTGTGCCTCAGTTACCTCATCTGGAAAATGGGGATGAAGACTGTGAGCCCCACATGGGGCAACCTGATCACCTTGTAACCCCCCACCCCGGCGCATGGAACAGTGTTTCACACATAGTAAGCGCATAACAAATGCCATCATCATTATTATTATTAATAAATACGATTGAGTGAATGAATAAATTTGAGATCGGGGAAAAGCCTCCATGCCATTCTTCTCGGGAAGAAAGGGGAGAGAGCTGAATCTTGCCGTTCTCCGTTCCAGTTCATCCATAGTCTGACCCCCCTAACCCCTGTTGATGTCCTAGTTCTCCCAGCTCCTTTGGGTGATCTCGCTGTCCCGGCCGGTTCTCATCATCCAACGTGACCGGAATGTGGCACGGGCAAACACGGCTCCTTCCCGTGGATGCGATGCCTGCATTGCGCTGCCCTCAACGAGCATTTTGAATTGAGTGGGATTTCCTTGGTCAGAGTTAACGGTCAGAGGCCCGAGGCCTTGGGCCTCTCCCGTGCCCTCACCAGAGAAGGACTGCAAAGATCCCTTATTGCCCGGTGGATTCGGGGCCTTCAAGTGGGCAACTGGCAGGCTTTGGCCAAAGAGCAGTGGATGAATGATGGAGAGAGGGGAAGGTTGGGTTCAACTCCTCAAAAATCTCCAGTGGCTACCAATCAATCTGCGCATCAGGCAGAAACTCCTCACCCTGGGCTTCAAGGCTGTCCATCACCTTGCCCCCTCCTACCTCACCTCCCTTCTCTCCTTCTCCAGCCCAGCCCACACCCTCCCCTCCTCCGCCGCTAATATCCTCACCGTACCTCGTTCTCGCCTGTCCCGCCATTGACCCCCGGCCCACGTCATCCCCCGGGCCTGGAATCCCCTCCCTCTGCCCATCCGCCAAGCTAGCTCTCTTCCTCCCTTCAAGGCCCTACTGAGAGCTCACCTCCTCCAGGAGGCCTTCCCACACTCAGCCTCTTCCTTCCTCGCCCCCTCTCCATCCCCCCCATCTTACCTCCTTCCCTTCCCCACAGCACCTGTATATATGTATATATGCTTGTACATATTTGTTACTCTATTTATTTTACTTGTACATATCTATTCTATTTATTTTGTTAGTATGTTTGGATTTGTTCTCTGTCTCCCCGTTTTAGACTGTGAGCCCATTGTTGGGTAGGGACTGTCGCTATATATTGCCAACTTGTACTTCCCAAGCGCTTAGTACAGTGCTCTGCACACAGTAAGCACTCAATAAATACGATTGATGATGAACTCCAGCTGCGGCCGCCCAGGGCAGGATTTCTGGTGGGGAGGCTGATGGGGTGGACAGTTCCTCCTTTCCACGGGTTACGTGACCCACCCTGGGTCATCTCCACCACATTCCCCCTCGCCCTCATCCTCGGGAACTTCATGCATTCCTTCATTGTCGGATTTATCGAGCGCTTTCTGAGCACAGCTGACTGCCAAGGCCCTACTGAGAGCTCACCTCCTCCAGGAGGCCTTCCCAGACTGAGCCCTCTCCTTCCTCTCCATCCCCTCCACCTTACCTCCTTCCCTTCCCCACAGCACCTGTATATATGTTTGTACGGATTTATTACTCTATTTATTTTACTTGTACATATTTATCCCATTTATTTTATTCTGTTAATATGTTTCGTTTTGTTCTCTGTCTCCCCCTTCTAGACTGTGAGCCCACTGTTGGGTAGGGACCGTCTCTAGATGTTGCCAACTTGGACTTCCCAAGCGCTTAGTACAGTGCCCTGCACACAGTAAGCGCTCAATAAATACAATTGAATGAATGCCACATTAGACCGGCGGACACACGTCCACTCATGCAAGGTTCTAGGAGCTCGCTTTCCTGACCCCGGGATGCTCTGGTTCCTCCCACTTGCAGCTGCATCATTTGGGATGAATAATAATAATAGCTGAGATATTTAAGACGCGCTTACTCTATCCCAAGCACTGCATTAAGCGCTGGGGTAGAAACAAAATGAGCAGGTCAGACACAGTCCATGTTTCATGAGAGGACTGCAGTCTAACGGGGAGGGAGAATAGGTCCCGAATTCCCATTTTACAGGGAACAGAAAAGTTAATGATAATAAATAAAAATAATCAAAAGCGTCTTAACGGCCCTGATGCTACTTAATAAGGTAGCCGACTAGAGCCAGGAGGCCTTCCCAGACTAAGCCCCCTCCTTCCTCTCTCCATCCCTCCCGCTTTACTTCCTTCCCCTCCCCACAGCATCTGTATATATGTATATATGTCTGTATGTATTTATTACTCTATTTATTTTATTTGTACGTACTTATTCTATTTATTTTATTTTGTTAATATGTTTTGTTTTGTTCTCTGTCTCCCCCCTTCTAGACTGTGAGCCCACTGTTGGGTAGGGACCGTCTCTAGATGTTGCCAACTTGTACTTCCCAAGCGCTTAGTACAGTGCTCTGCACACAGTAAGCGCTCAATAAATACGATTGAATGAATGAAGTGGATTTTTCATTATTATTAATAATAACAATAATGGCATTTGTTAAGCGCTTACTACATGCAAAGCACTGATCTAAGCGCTGGGGAGGATACAAGGTGATCAGATTGTCCCACGTGGGGCTCCCAGTCTTAATCCCCATTTGACAGATGAGGTAACAGGCACAGAGAAGTTAAGGGACTTGCCCAAAGTCACACAGCTGACAATTGGGGGAGCCGGGATTTGAACCCTCGACCTCTGACTCCCAAGCCCGGGCTCTTTCCACTGAGCCACAGACCTCTTGGCCTGCTAGACCGTCAGCTCCTCAAGGGCAAACACTGTTTCTACTCATTACCAGCTCTACTGAGCTCCGTCGAGTGCTCAGTACAGCGCTCTGCACCCAGCGTTGAAGGATCGGTCATATCTCAGCTCTTGCCTCTGGCCTGGGCCTCAGCGAGTGACAAAACAGCGTGGCCCAGTGGAAGGAGAGCGGGCCCGGGAGTCCAAACACCTGGGTTCTAATCCCGGCTCTGCCACTTGGCCGCTGTGTGACCCTGGGCAAGTCACTAGACTTCTCTGGGCCTCCGTTCCCTCATCCACAAAAGGGGGATTCAATTCCTGTTCTCCCTCCTACTTAGGCGGTGAGCCCCATGAAAGACCTGATTATCTCATTTTACCAGAGCGCTCAGTACAGCACGGGCCTGAGAGTCTGAAGGTCATGAGTTCTAATCCCGGCTCTGCCACCTGTCTGCTGTCGGGCCTTGGGGCAAATCACTTCACTCCTCTGGGCCTCAGTTCCCTCATCTGTAAAATGGGGATTGAGGGGGTGAACCCCAGGTAGGGCAGGGACTATGTCCAACCCGATTAGCCTCTAACCACCCCAGGGCTTAGTACAGTGCTTTGCACATAGTAAGCGCTTAACAAATACCATCATTATCATTATTATTACAGTGCCTGGCACATAGTAAGCCCTTAACAAATGCCTTGATTACTATTTTAATAGAGTAGATTAGTATCATCATCATCAATCGTATTTATTGAGCGCTTACTGTGTGCAGAGCTCTGTACTAAGCGCTTGGGAAGTACAAGTTGGCAACATATAGAGACAGTCCCTACCCAACAGTGGGCTCACAGTCTAAAAATTGGAGGAGCAGCATGGCTTAGTGGAAAGAGCCCGGGCTTTGGAGTCAGAGGTCATGGGTTCAAATCCCTACTCTGCCAATTGTCGACAGCTGTGTGACTTTGGGCAAGCCACTTAACTTCTCTGTGCCTCAATTCATCTGTAAAATGGGGATTAAGACTGTGAGCCCCCCGTGGGACAGCTTGATCACCTTGTAACCTCCCCAGTGCTTGGAACAGTGCTCTGCACATAGTGAGCGCTTAATAAATGCCATCATCAATTAATTAATTAATTATTTTATAAGCACAGCATGGTGTAGTGTCTACAGCCTGGGCCTGGGCGTTAAAAGGCCCTGGGTTCTAATCCCAGCTCTGCCACTGTGTGGCCTTGGGCGAGTCACTTCATTTTTCTGTGCCTCAGTTACCTTGCCTGTAAAATGGGTATTGAGACTCTGAGCCCCACATGGGACAGGGACTGTGTCCAACTCGATTTGCTTGTCTCCACCCCAGTGCTTAATACAGTGCCTGGCACATAGTAGGCACTTAACAAATACCATCATCATTATTATAGAGAAGAAGCATGGCTTAGTGGTAACAGCATGAGCTTGGGAGTCCGAAGTCATGGGTTCTAATTCCAGCTCCTTCACGTCAGCTGTGTGACTTTGGACAAGTCACTTCACTTCTCTGGGCCTCAATTCCCTCATCCGTAAAGTGGGGATTAAGACTGTGAGCCCCACGTGGGACAACCTGATTACCTTGTATCTACCCCAGTGCTTGGCACATAGTAAGCACTTAACAAATCCCAACGTTATTATTATTGGCACAATTATGAACAAATGCCACAATTCTTATTGTTATTGACGGCTCTGGTCCCTTCTCTCAGGCCTGCCGGAGGTCGGGAGGGGAGACTGGGATGCTGTCCTGACAGGCCGGGCGGTCTGACGCTGGGGTTCCCAGAGTCGGTGAAGAGACCGGACCGCGACAATGGACTCGGTGTGAAACCCTGTCCACACTCTCTCACCTCACCTCACTGCTCAACAAGGCCTCAATCGTATTTATTGAGCACTTACTGTGTGCAGAGCACTGTCCTAAGCGCTTGGGAAGTCCAAGTTGGCAACATATAGAGACAGTCCCTACCCAACAGTGGGCTCACAGTCTAAAAGGGGGAGACAGAGAACAAAACTATACTAACAAAATAAAATAAATAGATATGTACAAGTAAAATAGAGTAATAAATATGTACAAACATATATACATATATACAGGTGGTGTGGGGAAGGGAAGGAGGTAAGATGGGGGGATGGAGGGGGGGACGAGGGGGAGAGGAAGGAAGGGGCTCCGTCTGGAAAGGCCTCCTGGAGGAGGTGAGCTCTCAGTAGGGCCTTGAAGAAAAATATGGAACGCTTCACGAATTTGCGTGTCACGAATTCGCGCCTCGTTCCACACCCAAATGTTCACTGGGAAAATTCTCTTCAGGCAATCACCAGGATTTGCTGAGCGCTCACGGTGTGCAGAGCACTGTCCTAAGCGCGGAAAAAGGGGGGCACGGTACAACAGAGTGGGTACAATCATTCCCTGGGGCCATTTGATCAGAGACCCACCCCGTGGAGAGGAGCCCAAGGTGACATTTTGCCTCATCCACGGGGGGACAGGGAGAGCGACCGATCTGATTAGACACGAGTATGGTGTGGGGCTCACAAATATTGCAGTCAATCCATCAAATTATCCAACTATTAGCCACAAGTGGCAGCTCCCCTTTTGTTTTTCATTTTTTATATAGTATTTGATGATGATGATGATGGCATTTATTAAGCGCTTACTATGTGCAAAGCACTGTTCTCAATTTGTAGTATTTGCTAGGCGCTTACTATGCGCCAGGCACTGTACTAAAGGACTGGGTAGATCCGAGGTAAACAGATCGGACGCATTCCCTGTCCCACGTGGGGCTCACGGTCTTCAACCCCGTTTTACAGATGGGATGACTGAGGCCCGGAGAAGTAAAGCGACTTAACCCAGCTCCCCCAGCAGACAAGCGGCGTAGCCAGGATTAGAACCCAGGTCCTTCTGACTCCTGGGCCCGGGCTCTAGCCACTAGGCCATGCTGCTGTTTCTTCCCTTCCTTGAGGCAGTTGCAGATGGTGGCAGGCGAGGCTAGACTTGGCGTTGGACCGACCCCAGAGTTAATAGCTCTAATTTAACCCCCTGACCCAACCGGGTTAAGGACGAAGCCTCATTTATTAATTTGCGGCGGGCCGCATTTAGTTCGGCGGTCTCCATCTCGCACTATCATTTAGCCTGGCGTGTGTTGTAAATATTGAGGGTCAAATGGACGGGCTCGGCGGTGGAAAGCGTTCCTAGCACGGTAAATAAAACTCTAAAAATGGAAACAAAAAAAAAAAAAATCAGAATGTTGCCATGGTGATCTGTCCGGGACCAAGCAAAGATTGTGAGCTTTTCCTGGGTAAAAC
Organism: Tachyglossus aculeatus; assembly: GCF_015852505.1. NCBI lineage: Eukaryota > Metazoa > Chordata > Mammalia > Monotremata > Tachyglossidae > Tachyglossus > Tachyglossus aculeatus. Next base: position 1,211,029 of record NC_052080.1, read on the forward strand.
CGCCTTGTAAAGATAGCTGGTATTTTTACATGTCCTGGTTAATTTTTCATTTCGCTGACCTAGTTATCATCGTGCGATACCAATGGCTCCATCTTGCATCATGGAATGCGGCGTTTCTGTTTTTCTAGCTAATCAATCAATCAGTCGTATTTATTGAGCACTTAATGTGTGCAGAGCTCTGTACTCAGTGCTTGGGAGAGTACAATCTAACAAAATAACAGACACATTCCTTGCCCACCGTGAGCTTTCAGTCTAAAGGACCCAACCTGCCTTCTGTGTGACCGTAGGCAAGTGCCTTAGCTTCTCTGTGCCTTGCTTTCTTCGTCTCCAGAATGGGGGTTCAATAACTATTCTACCTCCCAATTGGATCACGAGTCCCGCATGGGACAAGAATTGCATCCGGAATGATTGGATTGGACCTATCAGTAAGTGCCGCACAGTAAGTGCCAGACAAATGCCGTAATAATAATGAAAGTAATAATTATTGTTGCGCCCGTGGTAGTTTTTAACGTTTGACTTTGCCCACAAAGAGCCGCCCACAGCAACAACCAGCCCGCACCCTCCGCTCCTCCGCCGCTAATCTCCTCACCGTACCTCGTTCTCGCCTGTCCCGCCATCGACCCCCGGCCCACGTCATCCCCCTGGTCTGGAATGCCCTCCCTCTGCCCATCCACCAAGCTAGCTCTCTTCCTCCCTTCAAGGCCCTGCTGAGAGCTCACCTCCTCCAGGAGGCCTTCCCAGACTGAGCCCCTTCCTTCCACTCCCCCTCGTCCCCCTCTCCATCCCCCCATCTTACCTCCTTCCCTTCCCCACAGCACCTGTATATATGGATATATGTTTGTACATATTTATTACTCTATTTTGCTTGTACATATCTATTCTATTTATTTTATTTTGTTAGTATGTTTGGTTTTGTTCTCTGTCTCCCCCTTTTAGACTGTGAGCCCACTGTTGGGTAGGGACTGTCTCTATATGTTGCCAATTTGTACTTCCCAAGCGCTTAGTACAGTGCTCTGCACATAGTAAGCGCTCAATAAATACGATTGATGATGATGATCACCTCTCCCAGCACGTTCTCCGAGGGCTTAGCAAAGTTGTGATTCTTGCTATGGGAGAATCTGTGGGTCCTGGAACCTCAGAAGAGGCCGGGATGCCCAAGGGAGGTGTGTTATTGTCTGGCTGGACGTGTGGGGGGAGGATGGCGGCGGGCTGGGGATGGAGGGTCATTTTCGGGGTTGCGCCCGATGCCTCCAATTGGGCAGCGATACACATCGGCCCTGGCTCTCCCCCACCCCCTTAACCCGCCGGGGGTCCGGGAGTTGGTCAGACCCTGGGTGGGCCTTACTTACCCCTCTTGTGAAGCAGCACGCTGGCCTGCCGACGCCCATTCCCGTTTTCGACGTAGCACGAGTAATTTCCCAGATCCCCTTCCTCTACCGAGTCGACGATCAACGAGATGGAAACTTCCTGTTCCCCCAGATGCTCCTTAAGAACTCTTAAAAAAGCACACACACATGCGCGCCCAGTGTGTCAGCAAATTAGATCATCTCGATAGACCAGAGCCGGTCCCACCCTGCCTTCGAACCGGGCCGTGGACTGATGCGATCTTAATTCAATTATTCCAGGCCCTTCTCTTCCTCGTTTGTAATGAGCGGGATTGTCTTTGTGGAGGCTAATGAGAGCGGCATTTAATTTTCTTCCCTAGAGGGCCATGCACGGTCATAATAGGCAGGAAAAGGAGGCCTTGAGGGAAAGTTTACCAATGACTTCTGCCTTCGGTTCGGAAGGTGGGCAGTGTTTGCTGTGGGTACTGATTCTGGGGGTCTGGACTAGTCACCAGCCTGGAGATTTACAACGGGACCACAGATAAACCAGGTGGCCCAGTGGCTAGAGCCCAGGCCCGGGAATCAGAAGGACCCAAGTTCTAGTTCCGGCTCCACCACTTGTCTGCGGCGCGATCCTGGGCAAGTTGCTTCTCTGTGCCTCAGTTCTCTCACCTGTAAAGTGGGGATAAAGACTGGGAGCCCTTTGAGGGACAGGGACTGTTACGATTATTACGTGCTTAGGACGGGGCCAGGCACACAGTAAGCACTTAAAAAATACCACAATTATTATCATTATGGTAGCTGTCTCCCGGAGGAATCTTTGTGACCTGACAATGGGAGGGGAAGGTGTGGGAGGGGACCCCAGCCAGGATGGGGCACGTGAACCATTTCTTTCACTCGCCAGGCTGGGGCACATGCATCATTTCTTTCACTCGCCGGGCCTCTCTGTCTCCAAGAGATGCCAGACAACTCCCCAAGAACCAGCCGCGGGCAATGTCAAAACTCAGGGATGTCGGGAGGGTGGTGGCACGTAAACTTCATATCTAGAGAAAGAGTGGCAGGGGCATCGGCACAGAATCTAGGGTTGTGGCTGGTTGGAACTTGGAGGGGTGGCGGGGGCCAGAGTGGGTGGCCCGTGCCTTTCCGCACTCTTTGGGATGTGGCTTGTGGAAAGAGTGCCAATCTGGGCAGCGAGGAGCCCTGGATTCTCGTTCCGGCTCTGCCAAGAGCTGGCCGCCCCAGGGGAAGACCTCCTGTGCACTTGGCCACGCACTGCCACCCTTTCTGTCGCTCTCCATGCCCCGGCGGGCACACGAAGGGCAAGGGTGAGCCATGCCCACCAGCCGCCAGCCCTGGAATCAACTCCTTTACCAGCTCTCTGACCCTGATGTCTCAAAACCTTAGGCAGCCTCAGGTGTTACTGATGAGAGACCCCCTCCCCACCTCCCAATACCTTGTGAGAGCTCTTTACGTCGATTGGCGAGAGACCCTAAATTCTCGCCCTTAAAACCGAACCGAGCGACAGCGTTTCAAGCGATAGAACCGTTGTGCGCCCTCCTCCCTTGCAGCACTGAGAGTAGCTGGAACTTAGAAGCGATGCGGAAGCGGTGAATGCTCCGATATTACCACCAACTCTCGCGCTAGCGTGGCCTAGTGGATAGGGATTCAGAAGGCCCTGGGTTCTAATTCAGGCTCTGCCACCGGTCTGCTGTGTGACCTTTGGCACGTCACTTCACTTCTCTGTGCCTCAGTTCCGTCATCCGTAAAATGGGGATTAAGACTCTGAGCCCTGTGAGGGATAGGGGCTGTGAACAACCTGATTATTCATTCATTCATTCCATCAATCGTATTTATTGAGCGCTCACTGTGTGCAGAGCACTGTACTAAGCGCTTGGGAAGTACAAGTCGGCAACATGTAGAGACGGTACCTACCCAATAACTGGCTCACATCTTGCATAATATTAATAATAATAATTGTGGTAGTTGTTAAGCTCTTACTATGTGCCAGGCACTGTACGAAGCGCTGGGGTGGATACAAACAAACGGGGTCAGACACACTCCATGTCCCACATGCGGCTCACAGTCTTAATCCCCATTTTTCAGATGAGGGAACTGAGGCACTAAGAAGTGAAGTGATTTGCTCAAGGTCATACAGCCGACAAGCGGTGGAGCCGGAATTAGAACCCAGGGCCTTCTGATTCCCAGGCCTGGGCTCTATCCGCTAGGCCACGCTAGCTTAGAATGGTGCTTGGCACATAGTAAGGATTTAACAAATACCCCAATTATTATTATTATTATTACGGTGTGCCCTTGCCTTCCTCAAGACAAAGAGAACATTCTGAAGGAAAAGCCCCCGTTCCATCACAATTTCTTTTTCTATCTTTGCTCTCTCAAGTAGTATTTCCCAATGAGGACCGTTTCTTGGTGCATTTATCCACCAAACTGCCTTTCTTTGAACCCTTATGTTCGTTCTTCGTCATCTTCCAGCGTGCCGCGACGCCGTTCTGAACTTTCAAGCGTCTCCAATCTATCAAGGTATTTGTTGAGCGCTTCCTGTGTGCAGAGCACCGTACTAAGCGCTTGAGAGAGGACAGTACAACAGAGTTGGTAGGTGCACTGTCTACTCACATCACGATTGTTTCTAAAG